>NC_047092.1:84329432-85736932 GCF_902459505.1 Geotrypetes seraphini | reverse complement strand
AATTCCTAAAAGTTAGGTGCACTGTTACAGAATATGTCTTATCTGCGCACAACTTAGACGCAGGTATTTAGGCCTGGTTTTCATTGGCCTAAAAGGGTGCACCTAAATGTTAGTGACATGTACGGCCGGCTAAATGTGTTTCTATATAAACTGCACATAATTTTTATAGAATCACACTAAGTGTCATCCATATCAGCACAGATTTATTTGTGGTACTATATATAGAATATGACCCTAAGAGATTATTGTAGGAGCCTATTTTTTTAAAAGCACATTAGACATCTATATTGTTTTTGATAAAATAGGAGTGAGACCCAAGATGGCATTGAGTTCAGGTGTTTGACTAGGTCACTTTCAGAAGCTCCATAATCTTTTAAGATTTTTCTGAGTTTCTCTGAGATTTTACTTTTCTTTTCCTGCTCTTATTTATCTCTGGGTAAGAAGAAGGGTTAGATGTTGGACAGGCTTCCATCATTCAGTTTGTTGTATCAATGGGAATGTCCCATAGTACAGAGAGTTCTCTCGCTGGCAGCGCTCATAGGGAAAGCACAACCTTTCTAGTACAAAAGGCATATGAGTCTTGAACCAGTGGGTTATTCACCTCTACTTGCAAGTTGTGTAGAAGGCATCAGTAACATTCTTTTCCGCTTTACTTCCTGTATCAGTGGTCTGTACTGTAGTCCTCAGTTTTACCTTCTACACATGAGCTGAAGGTGTGTTGTCTGAGCTACTCTGATTTTAGTTTGTTATTTTCAAGTTTTTAACCTGAATTTGAGGCTTCTTAGTGCGTCAGAGTTTCACTGGGGCAGCTCTGCCTAGGAGAAGACACGTACTCTCTTGTGAGAAGTCTGTAGCTGAGAGGGCAACCCTTTTAAAGGGCACCTACCTAGCTGGCCTGCATTGACACTTTTGGAAGGCTTGGGGATTGCTCCCCTAGTAGCAAGGCTCGCTCCTGGTTATTGCCGGGATGAGAACAGGCTGTGTGGCCCAATGTTTGTCCTGAGGACTTTAATCAGGTGCCAGCTGTATTCACTCTTCCCCCCACCAAATACTCTCATGGAGCTGTGGGGGTATGGGATCTTGGCCCATTTGATAGTCTGACTGGCAGCCCAAAGAAACAAGCATTTGGATAATCTTTATGTGCTTATCAGAGGCAGTAATCTCCACCTTCCAGCTGCTGTTTAAGCTGAAGCAGGCATAGCACCAATTGAAATTTGAGTACAGTCCATTGGAATCTATGAGAGACATCGGGGGGGGGGGGAGTTCTTTAATTGCATTTTTGGAGGTTCCTCGGGCTAAGATTTGGGTCCCTAACTACAAAAAACCCTTTCATAATATTTTTGAACTTTTTTTTAGCTCCTGTGCCATTTTTTGGCTCCAAAATTCTGCTGTGGTGACCATCTTGGATTTCTCAATCTGATTTTAAAAGCTGTAAAAGCCTCTATCTGCCTTAAAACACCTCAATTTTGTTTAAAATCATTAGAGATGGATGCCTCAGGCTGTTCTACCACTGATTCATACCAGATATGCACTGGATGGCTAGCTGAGGAGCGTCCATGTGCCATGGGACAAGTGAGGGGGAGCAGGAGCATAGGGCTTAGCCCCCTCTGGTCTTTCTAGGGTAGATGAGTTGCAGGTGGCTCATTTTGGGGGGCAGGAATCCATTCCAGAGCCCTTGGATAGCAACTCAGTGAAGCACAGAGGTGCAGATGCCTCTGGGCCCCCAAGGAGACAAGAGTCCCTCCCTCAAAATGAATCTTCAATTTTGGAAGTTTCAAGGTCTCAGGCTGGGGCTAACAGTTAGGAATCTGTGGCAGCCCTGGACCATGGAGGATTTGATGGTGTGCTACCTTTTTAAGCCAGTAGCTTTGCTGGAGGTCATCACAGAATCTTTGAAGGTATTGAAGCTTGAATCCCCGCAGACCTTTGCTGTTCAGTGTTCTGTCATGAGTAGCTCTAAGCCTCAAACCACCTTTTTTTCTTCTCATCCTGACATTACAATGATGTTAATGAACCATTGAAAGGCTCCAGAGAGTCCCTTGCGGATTGCGAGGACTGTGACAAAGTTGTATCCCCTGGCTCCTTACTTTCAACAGCAGTTTGTCCTGCATAAAGTGGATTCACTGGGTAGCTCATGTTACCAAGGGAACTTCTCTGCCTAGTGAAGGTGGAGTGTTTTTTGAAGGATGCACAAGACCACAGGATGGATTTAGTCCTCAAAAGATAGTTTGAGACCTTGACTTTGGGGCTGAAGATAGTGGCAGCGGCTTCTTTTGTTGCACACCCCTGTCATATAGAGGAGGACACTTACTCCCAGTTGCTAATTTCAGGGGGGATTATGCAGCAGATGCTTTATCTATGGGCATGAGCAAGGTTTCTGCTTATTCTATCTCTGCCTGTAAAATGCTCTGGTTTAAGCAATGTACAGGAGACTCTGTTTCTAAAGCTACATTAAGCGGGCTATTTTTCAAGGGCCAAATGCTCTTTGGCAAGGAGCTGGATGAACTTATTGCCAGTGTGGTGGTTCATCGCCCTAAGTCTTTGTCAGACAGTAGACCCCATTGAGGTACTTTTCATGGTTCTCAATGGTTTTGTGAGCCCTCAGCAGGGTCCTCTGATTAGAGATTGTCAGCAGTGGTTTGGAGGATCCAGCCAAGCTCAACCCTCAGGTTGCCAACCCGCAGTGGCTTCCAAGAAGTCCCAATTAAGCCAGGCCAGTCACCAAACTCCCATGGATAGGAGGCCTGGGCGAGAATTTGCTCAGACCACTAGGTACTGAATATTATTTGAAAGAGCTATAAGCTCAAAATGTTTTATCCTCTGTTGGACCTTTTTGTGGATTTTCCAGCTGGACGTCCAAGGAAAGCTATCAAGGTCCAAGCAACTGTAAAATAGTTCATGGATATTCAAGCTCATGGATGTACTGCCCAAAGAATCAGGCTTGGACAGGTACTCTGTACCCAAGAAAGTCTCAGATGACTGGAGGCCAATTCTGGATCTGAAGTTAGTCAATGCCACCCTGAAAATGCCCCCCTTCTGGCTGGAGATTATGCGTTCTATTATAGCCTTGGTGGCGCTGGGGGAATATATTTAGCCTCACTGGAATTGTCAGAGGCTTACATATCTGCATATTCTCATATTTCTGGCTCACAGGAAGTTACTGAGTGAGGTTCCATATGCTAGAGAGACATTTACATTTTGTGCCTCAAATCTTTACCTAGGTGATGGTCATTCCAGCAGCACAGCTGCACAAGGCAGGGATCCAAATGCATCCATACTTGGATGATTGGCTGACTTGAACCCCATCCAAGGCCGACAGCAAGAAAGCAGTGGCGCAAGTTGTCTAACTGCTGCAGGACCTGGGTTTAATCATCAATTTTTGGAAGATCCACTTGGAGCCGACAGTCCCTAGAGTACTTAGGGATCTGTTTCAACATGGTAGAAGGACATGTTTTTCTTCCAGAGCCACGTAAACTGAAGCTAAGATGCCAGAACTTAGAAATTCAGGCAAAACCTGCTCCTATGGCTTAATGTTTATGGTAGTGACCATTGTCACAGTCCGTACCCCTGGATAGCGCAGCGGGCCCTGTGACTAATGAATATCGAGCTGGCTTGGTCCCCACTGACTTAGGGAACCCTTCAGGTTTAAAGTCTGTTGCCCACAATAGGGCTGCAGGAAAGTATTCCCTTTTCTTCTGAGAGAATAAGGACTCAGATAACAAAACAGGTTGGTTCATAGACAATTGCGCGCAAGACAATCGCGCGCGGACAAAATCGCGCAGACAAGTCAGCACGAGACAACTCAGCGCAAGACAACTCAGCGCCAGCAACTGAGTGCAAGACAACTCAGCGCAAGACAACTCAGCGCCAGCAACTCAGCGCGAGACAACTCAGCACCAGCAACTGAGCGCAAGACAACTCGGCGCCAGCAACTGAGCGCAAGACAACTCAGCGCAAGACAACTCAGCGCCAGCAACTGAGCGCAAGACAACTAAGCGCAAGACAACTCAGCGCCAGCAACTGAGCGCAAGACAACTCAGCACCAGCAACTGAGCGCAAGACAACTCAGCGCAAGACAACTCAGCGCCAGCAACTGAGCGCAAGACAACTCAGCGCCAGCAACTGAGCGCAAGACAACTCAGCACCAGCAACTGAGCGCAAGACAACTCAGCGCAAGACAACTCAGCGCCAGCAACTGAGCGCAAGACAACTCAGCGCAAGACAACTCAGCGCCAGCAACTGAGCGCAAGACAACTCAGTGCAAGACAACTCAGCACCAGCAACTGAGCGCAAGACAACTCAGCGCCAGCAACTGAGCGCAAGACAACTCAGTGCAAGACGGAAGCACGCGCCGAAGAAAAAGGGGGTTTTGTTGGGGAAGCCCCACAGTTTACTTAATACATATCGCGGCGGCATTGTGGGGTGTTTGGAGGGTTGTAACTTCCCTCATTATATTGGAAACTTAACTGTTTCCCTGTTTTTTAAGGAAAAAGTGAAGTTATCAGTAAAATGTGTGGAGCTACATTCCCCCAAACCCCCCACAATGCCCCCACAACGTGGCGCAATCTGTATAAAGTAAAGTGGGGGGTTTCCCCCCCTCCACACCCCCGTCGGAGACCTTAAAAATATTAATTTTGTTCGGCACGTGCCTCCGTGCTGCGCTCAGTTGTCTGCGCGCGGCCTTTGTCCTGGCGTGGTCTTGACCTGACACTGTTAAAGCAGAGATGATAGGAATGGGAGAGGGAGAGGGACAAGGACAGCAACATAACTCATAGGGGCAGGATGGTGAAATTTAGTTCCTGTGTCCCTGTGTCATTCTCTATTTGGAAAAAGAGTTTAATAAATCAAAGTAACAGGGTGGCCAGGTTACCCAGTTCCAGGCTGCAGATTTTGGGATAGTTCTAAGTTTTTGACCCAGGTGTTTTTGTCTCGTTACCAGACACATTCATTGGGGACTGTGAGACCTGTAATAGTGGAAGGTAAATGGGCATAGTGGGTGTTTGCATTGGGGTCATAATGAAATGCCCATAGTCTGATGCCTGCAGTGTCTATTCATCTGATCCATCTGTCAAATGCAAAGTTTCATTATTTCTGTTTGTCTTGCATGATATGTTTGTTGTATGAATTGTTAAAATTTTGTAAAGCTGAATTTGCTTAATGATCTTTACATGACAGAATATATGTTTAAAGTGTTTATGACGATCATTATCTCGTTTTCTTTGTTTGTTTAAATCGTTATTCATGTTCAAACTTACAAGTGTCTTCACGCTCTGTTGTCTTCATGCTCTGTTGTCTTCACGCTCAGTTGTCTTCAGGCCCAACAGATTTCAAAGATTAAAGACAAGCTTCACTGCACCCCCCCCCCCCCCCCCGAATAAAACCCAAACAAAACTGTCCACAATTTGTTTGCAGCCTTCTAGTTATTGATTTTATGAAGTGTCTTAATATGTTAAAAGATAATAATAAACAATTTGTTAAATGGCAACCTTAGTCATTATAAGTCATTATCTAATATAATAAAATGTTAGGCCACGCATGCGCACTAAAAAAATCATGTTCCCTGATCCGTCGTGAAAACACGATTGCGCATGCACGGGTTTTACGTCACCACTTGCTCGCGGCGGCTTTCAAATAATAAAAAAAAAATTACATAGCTGCGGCGGCCTTCCTCACCATGAATGGTACCGGCTCCTCTCTCGAACTGCACCAGGATTGAGAGAGGAGCTGCAGCACCGGCTTTCAACTTAAAACAAACAAAAAAAAAACCCAACTGGAGATTGGCGCTTTCACCCGCTCCCACTGTGCAACCCCCCCCCCCCCCATGGGAGGATGCGCCGCAGCAAAGTGCTGCACAAGTACTGGAGGGGGAGAGACATATCGCTTCTGCACCGGTACAAACATCCCTCCAGCGTTGGCAGTCGCTGCATGTTAAACAGGCTGCTTCGGACTTTCTCCTGCAGTTGAGTCCCTTTGCCGCGACACTGATGACGTCATCAATGATGCGACAGAGAGACTCAACAGCAGAAGAAAGCAGAAGCAGCCTGTTTAGCGTGCTGCGGCTGCCAAAGCTGGAGGGAGGTTTGATATTAAAGTCATCTTGCTGGGAGGGTCACAGAGTCAGCGGGGGTTGGGCTGGGAGGGGAGAGAAGCGTCTGCCTCAGGTGCTTCAGGCAGCAGCAGCGTTTACAATTCGCTGCTGTTGCTGGCTTCAGGCCTTCCTCTCTGGCCGGTCCTGCCTAATTCCTGTTTTCATGAAGACAGGACCGGCCAGAGAGAAAGACCTGAAGCCAGCAACAGCAATGAATTGTGAATGCTGCTGCTGCCCAATGATGTAGTTAAATGAGGAAAGGGAGCAGAGGGGGAGAGAATGGCTTGGAGGGAAGGAGGAAGGTATGCCAGACCAAGGCAAAAGGGAGGAGGAGATGGAGAGAGGCCATATGGGAGAGAAAGAGAGAGATGGAAAGAGAAGAGAGGGCAGTGAATGGAAGGGGCAACATAGAGGGCGAACAGTATTCTAGCACCCGTTAATGTAACGGGCTTAAAGACTAGTAAGTTCATAATGTCATTGGAGTTTGTGAGTGTAAAATAAATTCTGGAATTGTTGTATTATAATGTTTTTATTTCTGGGTAACTGTATTATTGAAGAAAGCATAATACAATGAACATATAGAATGGATAACATAGGTCCCCCAGGGTAAAGTTAAATGCAAAGTAAGTATTATTGAACATAAGTAAACATGATGTGAACAGCAAATAATAACATTGAATGATAAAGATCATTATAAGAAGTTTGAAATTGAAAAGACAATTACATGGTCTAAAAATATGATGATGATGAGGGCGAAAGCATAAATTCACAGAAAGAGAAGTATTCTGTATGCTTGAAATTCAGTGTTTGAACTGGAGGATGTAAAAGATTATATACATACATAAGTATAGTACATATACACATATAGAGTACTTTTCTGTCAATGAGAAAGTATTTTTCCTCATCAAGGGCAAGCACAGGAATATTGGAGAATTGAACATTAAAAGCAGTCATAAATTGAAAAGACAATTATTGTTCCACATCCTCACTCTCATCTGAAGAAATAAATGCATGTTGTGTCAGAAGTATATGAAGACCTGTTAATGCTTAAAAAAATTATTAGTCAACAGAGATATTATGACTGCAAGGGTAAGCACAGGAACATTGTAGAAATTGCCTAAATTCACAGAAAGGGAAGTATCCTGTATGCTTTAGTTATAAAATAGTTAAGCCTTGAGCTTCAGTGTTTGAACTGGAGGATGTAAAAGGCTATGAACTTTAAAAGATCATATATAGAGATACATACATAAATCTAGTCCATATATACATATTGAGTACTTCTTGTTCAATGCTAAAGTATTGTTCCCCCATCAAGCACAGGAACATTTGAAAAATGGACAGAGTGTGGAGAAAACTGACTCTTTGGCTCTCATTCAGTCAGTGTGTGTGTCTGTGTGCAGTGTGAGCCACAATAGTGGTCGCTGAAACAGGGATGGTTGGTGGTGAGGTACTTAGATTAACAGAGTACTTTGCAAAAATGTCATAGATTCACAGAGAAGATGGCTTCCTATTATGGATTTTGTGTGCACAAACACAAATTCTCCAAGCGGGAAGTACTCTGATTAATTGAGTACATATCGCTCAATGCTAAACTGCTGTTCCCCATCAAGGGGAAACGTAGAAATATAGGTGAAATGGACTGGGCCTGGGGGAAACTGGCGCACCTGTTCAATGCTAGTGCCTTGACACTGCACTCAGGAAGTACGTATTAAATACATGCTATTACTTCAGGAGACCAGTGCCCCAGTTTTATTAATGGTAAGTAGTTCTGGATTTAAAGCAAACTAAATGCGCATCTCCTTACAAGAGGCATACAGGGATATGGGTGACTAAAATTACGCCAGGTGTACACCTTATACAGCAATCACATTATGTGTGCACGAAAGGAAAGATGTTAACATATCACCTCTATGCATTTCATCTAATTTATACTTAAAGGATTAAGAATGATAAGTGTTCTACTCTATTAAAAACATCTCTAAACAAGATAAGCTGTCAATCTTGTAGCGTTACAAATTCTACCTAGTTGACACAGCCATGTAAATTAACATTTATGTTTGATAAGGTTTTGCATTTATCCTGTACGCAGTTGTGCTTTATTTTCAATAAACTGTATATTAAAATGTCTTTTTAAAAGTATCATAGATATGTCACATTTTTCTGATCATCAAAGGAGAGCTGGCAAGCCAAGTTCAGACATGGGAGCTGAGACGGTAGGAGGCAGGCGAGTCATGATGCTGGAGAATTCAATTGTGAAGTTGTAGTCACAGCTGCAGCGACACAGGAGGCTGGAGGGCAAAGAAAACACTATGGTCAGGGAGAGAGAGGGTGAGGGAGGGAGGGAAAGAGAGAGAGAGAAGGAGGGTGAGGGAGAGAGAGCCACTCACAGGAGGACTGAAGATCCCACGAGACGGTAGGAGGCAGGCGAGTCATGATGCTGGAGAATTCAATTGTGAAGTTGTAGTCACAGCTGCTGCGACACACGAGGCTGGAGGGCAAAGAAAACACTGTGGTCAGGGAGAGAGAGTGTGAGGGAGAGAGAGAGAGAGAAGGAGTGTGAGGGAGAGAGAGCCACTCACAGGAGGACTGAAGATCCCACGAGACGGTAGGAGGCAGGTGAGTCATGATGCTGGAGAATTCAATTGTGAAGTTGTACTCACAGCTGCTGCGACACACGAGGCTGGAGGGCAAAGAAAACACTGTGGTCAGGGAGGAGAGAGAGAGGGAGGGTGAGGGAGAGAGAGAGGGAGGGAGGGAAAGAGAGAGAGGGAGGGTGAGGGAGAGAGAGCCACTCACAGGAGGATTGAAGATCCCACAAGACGGTAGGAGGCAGGCGAGTCATGATGCTGGAGACTGTAGGTGGAGTGGGGTGGGTAAGTTGGGAACGGATGTGAAGGGGTGGGAGTGTGGAGGGGTGGATGAAAAGGGGAGGAAGAAGGGGAGGGAGTTGTTTTTTTTTCTTTTTTTGTAATTTTTCTGGGAGGGCTAAGGGCAAGAGGGGGATGGAGTGAGGCAGGGGGAGGAAGAAGGGGTGGGAGTTGTTTTTTTTCTTTTTTTGTATTTTTTCTGGGAGGGCTAAGGGCAGGAGGGGGAGGGAGTGAGGCAGGGGGAGGAAGAAGGGGAGGGAGGAGTGGTGACAAGAGGGTGCAGCTCCCTCGGTAACAGCGGGAGCCATTCACGGGGTGGGAGGGGCACCATGAAGTGCTGCAAGGAAGACCTGTAGTGCCCCGTCATGTCACGGATGTTTCGGACGGACTCCTCAGCAAAGTCTTGCATGTGCTGCACCCCTGCTAAGATGGTAGCCACCGCCGTGTAAATGTCCTCCGCTGTTACTGATCTGGGCGGAGGATCTGTGTTTGTGGCAGCGTGAGCCACAATAGTGGTCGCTGCAACAGGGGTGGTGGCCGGTGCAGGTTTGGTCCCACAATCTCTGGTGGAGGGTCGGAGGGGGAAAAACAGGTGGAACAACGGTTGGGGCTTTGAATGGGGAGGGGGGATGTTGACATAGGCGGGGAGGAGGAGGGGGTGCCAATATATCTGCAATGAAAAAGAGCATTAAAAGCAGGTGGACATTGAAAAGACAATTACGTAATCAGCATGGTCTTGGCAGATAAAGTGTACAGTGGAAGCATCTATGAGACAAACTTGGTTCTTTTTGTTACATATGAATAAACCTAAGCATTTGATATTATATTAAGAAAATTCAAGTGATGTCTTAAATCTTAAATGTGTTTATTAATTGTACACTTGATGTACGTTTTAAAAATGAATAAAAGATTTTAAAATAAAAAATTACAGAATCAAAATATTGGAACACTTACCGGACTGGACAGAGAGGTCGCTAAATCTGTCCAGTATGGGGGTTGAGGGAGGACTCATGGAGGTACATGGGAGGGCTGGGGGAGAGGTGATGACAGAGGGTCGATTTTCAGGGAAAAGTTGAAGGCAGAACTGGGGTTTAGGGGGTGGGAGGGAGGGGGAACTGGGCATTGGGAATGAAGGGGCAGGGCAGGGTTTGGGGCGTTTTCTTAAGGGGATCCTAGAGGGTGGTCTAGGGCGTCAGTGGGGGGAAGTGGGACGGGACTGGGCGGAGGTTGAAGGTGGTTGGGAAGTTGGATGGGGACGGGCAGAGGTGGTAGGGGGTTGGGACGTTGGACGGGGCTGGGCAGAGGTGGAAGGGGGTTGGGACATTGGACGGGGCTGGGCAGAGGTGGAAGGGGGTTGGGAAGTGGGGCGTCTGTGGGGTGATGTAGCCTGAGCTCTCGGGCTTTTTTCTTCAAATCCTCAACCTATTATATAATGGAGAGACATGAGTGAGCCATGATATATATATGGGATATGTTAAAGCAAGGGTAGGCAACTTCAGTCCTCGAGTCCTGTATTCCAGTCCGGGTTTCAGGATTTCACCAATGAATATGCATTGAAAGCAGTGCATGGAAATAGATTCCAAGCATATTCATTGTGTAAATTCTGAAAACACGACTGGAATACAGCTATTTAACTCAAACAAGTAAATGAGACACACCATTATCAACTGAGCAATTTTTCAGCAGATGCATGATGACGCAGTGCGTGATTTCATGAGATGCGTATCCATTTTTGCCTTCCGCGCATAAAAAAATAAAAATTTCTCCACGCCAATTTGTCAGCGCGCAATTGTCTATGAACAACATGTATTTGATAAATACTTACGGAGCGCGGTGTTATAGCACGGGCGTTGAACAGGTGCGCCAGTTTACCCCAGGCTCTGTCCATTTCACCTATATTTCTTCTTTTCCCCTTAACGGGGAAAAGCAGTTTAGCATTGAGCGTGAAGTACTCAGTTAATGTGAGTACTTCACGCTCGGAGAAGTTGGGCTTCCGCCCACGGAAACCTGCATAGGATGCCATCTTCTCTGTGAATCTATGACGTTTTTGCAAACCTTATATACCAGTCACATGACCGATGGTGTGTGAATATCGTGAGATTTCTCCTTTTCAGCGCTGCTATTGGTTATCTAAAACACGTGTTATATGGTTAATCGTCAAACAGATTTTACTACATTGTAGTGATGAAATGCGCTTATTAGAGTATGTGTGAATTTTATAGTATATAGTTTTATAGTACTTGATTGAAACACAATTAGCGTTAGCATGGCGCGCATATGTGTTGAAACGCGTGATGACATCAGCATGTCTCCATTAGTGCATAATGATGACGTGTGTCATCATATTAAAGTTATAGTACTTTTTCGCGCAATTGATGGGTTAGTTTCCCAGCGCGCAATTGACGGGTTTTAGTATAATGAGCACAAGTGAAAACCACGCGGATGAATAGAGTTAATGGGAAATCTGAATAAATGGTGACATTTGTAAATGCGGGTGGGGGGACCTAATTGCGCATGCGCATATGTTCAATGTATGCATGTGCTGACCTATTGATCCAAAATATTCAGATGTGAGTCGCTCCGATATGAAAGTGCAGCGTACATGAGAAAAGGCTTTATCAAATACTGGCAATAATCTTTTATTTATTGTATACGCAAAAGGATTGGGTGCAAGTCAAATGCGTGAGAGATTGACGCATCCGCGCATGCGCAGCTATAACAGTGTTTGCATATGGGAAACATATAAGAACAATAAAATTATATTAATTTTAAAAAGATCAGGGAGTCATGAGCAAATTATTTTAATGATTACACATCATTTTCCACTCATAATATATTAATACAGTCATAGATCACATATTTTAGGGAAGAGGGATGCGGAGGAAATACATTTCTGCTCAATGCAGTAAGTAAGATGCTGCCTTTTCTATTTACACTTATTTTGATTACTAAACATCATGTTTTCCATAATGATCGTTGTTGTCAATAAATGGATAGAGGTTTAATGGGATGCATGTTATGGGATGCATTTCTTTAACTGGTCTTTTATAAATAATTGCATTAAAATATCTGGACAAAAACCAATTACAGAGGATGGGGTATATTTTACAACCTTATATAGGTATCATCACACTAAGGTGTGTATTGGGTCGTTCGTTAATTCTTAGCTTTGTCCTAAAATTAACTGACCTAATGTTAACTGAAAATGGAATCTAAGTCACTCTGCACTGATAATATGCCACCAGGTCAATTGTACAGGAGATGATTTAACATTACATAAAGCATGGAATTGAAAATTCTTATTTTTCTATTGGAATTGTGAACTTATTTTCTCTGCTAATGTCTTAGAAGTTTCAAGCATCAAATAGCCCAGGAATAAATGGGTCACAGTAGGCTCAGGAAGACTGCGACATATAACACAGAAACATCCACCTTCACTAATATTACCTCTACAGAATTCCTTCGCACTAGTGTACTGCGATACTCAGGAAAACAGAAGGGAGGTGGGACTTGAACCAATGAAGGAAACTCAAGAGAACAAGAGCACCCTAAGTACAAATAAAAAAGCCAAAAACAGAAAACTATTACTGTTGGGGGATTCCATCATCAGAGGCATTAACCTTGGAACACAGGGCGAGGAGACCAAAATAGTGAAATGTCTTCCAGGATCCTCAGCTACCAGGAGTTCCAGGCAAATACTGACTATAATTAAGGAAGAAACTAAGGATTTTAACACTGATGTTGTTATCCATCTGGGAACAAATGACCTGGCCAACAACTCCACACTTGCAGCACAGAAAGCTTTTCGGGAGCTTGGTGAGGGCGTGAAACCTTTTGTAAAGACTTTAGCTTTTTCTGAAATACTGCCTGCATATGGAAAAGGAGAGCAAAGAGTGAAAAACACAGAGGACTTTAATAGATGGCTCAGAGCCTGGTGTCATCAAGAAGGCTTCAGGTACATAGGAGGATGGGGAAATACATGGAAGTACAAGAAGCTATATTGCACTGATGGGCTACATATTACTACAGCAGGAAAAAGAAACCTTGCAGAGAAATTTAGACAATATTTTTCTAGGCATTTAAACTAGAAGGTGGGGGTGGTGTATGTACGAAGGACAATTATAGAGACCACCCCCGGCAAAAGAAAAGATGTGATAGTAGTAAAGGCTGCAACATAAGCAATATCTTATGTTGCATTTCTTAGTATTGCAACGGAAAGTGAAACGACACAAAAATCCATACGAAAAAGGAGATTATCGCTGAAAAATAGCTGTAAAGCGATGACCACAAATGCTCGCAGTGTAAGCAACAAAGTTCATGATCTGCAAGCCCTGATATTAGAGGCAGATCTAGATATTGTTGCTATCACAGAGACATGGTTCAGTGAATCACATGGATGGGATGCAAACATACCGGGATATAATCTTTTTAGGAAGGACAGAGATGGTCATAAAGGTGGAGGAGTAGCTCTCTATGTAAAGATCAATATCCAAGCGACCGAAATGCAAGGGACCTGGGGAGAGGAAGAAGCGATATGGATTGCTCTGAAAAGAGAAGATGGAACTTCTATCTACGTGGGTGTAGTCTACAGACCTCCAACTCAATCGCAGCAAATTGATAAGGATCTGATTTTGGATATCCAAAAGTTTGGAAAGAAAGAGGAGGTTCTACTGTTGGGAGATTTCAACCTGCCGGATGCGGACTGGAATGTTCCGTCTGCGGAATCGGAAAGAAGTAGGGAGATTGTGGATGCCTTTCAAGAGGCTCTGCTCAGACAAATGGTGACGGAACCCACAAGGGAAAAAGCGATATTGGATCTGGTCCTCACAAATGGAGAGAGTATCTCTAATGTTCGAGTGGGTGCTCACCTGGGTAGTAGCGATCATCAAACGGTTTGGTTTGATATAACGGCTAAAGTGGAGAGCGGCCGCAGGATACTTAAAGTCCTAGATTTCAAACGTACGGACTTTAATGCAATGGGAAAGTACCTGAAGAAAGAGCTGTTAGGATGGGAGGACATAAGAGAAGTGGAAAGACAGTGGTCTAAGCTGAAAGGAGCGATAAAAATGGCTACGGACCTTTATGTGAAGAAAATTAATAAAAACAAGAGAAAAAGGAAGCCGATATGGTTCTCCAACCTAGTGGCTGAGAAAATAAAGGCGAAAGAGTTGGCGTTCATGAAATATAAAAAAACCCAAGAAGAGGAGAGCAGAAAGGACTACAGGGTGAAACTGAAAGAAGCCAAGAGAGAGATACGTTTGGCGAAGGCACAGGCGGAAGAACAAATGGCTAAAAATGTAAAAAAGGGAGATAAAAATTTTTTCAGATATATTAGTGAAAGGAGGAAGATAAAAAATGGAATTGCTAGGCTAAAAGATGCTGGGAACAAATATGTGGAGAGTGATGAGGAGAAAGCAAATGTGCTAAACATATACTTCTGTTCTGTGTTCACAGAAGAAAATCCTGGAGAAGGACCGAGATTGTCTGGCAAAGTTACACGAGAAAATGGAGTAGATTCTGCGCCGTTCACGGAGGAGGGTGTTTATGAGCAACTTGAAAAACTGAAGGTGGACAAAGCGATGGGACCAGACGGGATCCATCCCAGGATACTAAGGGAGCTCAGAAAGGTTCTGGCGAGTCCTATTAAAGACTTGTTCAACAAATCTCTGGAGACGGGAGTGATTCCTGGGGATTGGAGGAGAGCGGATGTGGCCCCTATTCATAAAAGTGGTCACAGGGATGAAGCAGGAAACTACAGGCCGGTGAGCCTCATTTCAGTTGTTGGAAAAATAATGGAAGTATTGCTGAAAGAAAGGATAGTGTATTTCCTTGAATCTAATGGGTTACAGGATCCGAGGCAACATGGCTTTACAAAAGGTAAATCGTGCCAAACGAACCTGATTGAATTTTTTGATTGGGTGACCAGAGAGCTGGATCGAGGACATATGCTAGATGTAATTTACTTGGATTTCAGCAAAGCCTTTGATACAGTTCCTCATAGGAGGCTGTTGAACAAACTTGAAGGGCTGAAGTTAGAACCCAAAGTGGTGAACTGGGTCAGAAACTGGCTGTCGGACAGACGCCAGAGGGTGGTGGTTAATGGAAGTCGCTCGAAGGAAGGAAAGGTGACTAGTGGAGTCCCTCAGGGTTCGGTGCTGGGGCCAATCCTGTTCAATATGTATGTGAGTGACATTGCTGAAGGGTTAGAAGGAAAAGTGTGCCTTTTTGCAGATGATACCAAGATTTGTAACAGAGTAGACACCGAAGAGGGAGTGGAAAATATGAAAAAGGATCTGCAAAAGTTAAAGGAATGGTCTAATGCCTGGCAAATAAAATTCAATGCAAAGAAATGCAGAGTAATGCATTTGGGGATTAATAATAGGAAGGAACCGTATATGCTGGGAGGAGAGAAGCTGATATGCACGGACGGGGAGAGGGACCTTGGGGTGATAGTGTCCGAAGATCTAAAGGCGAAAAAACAGTGTGACAAGGCAGTGGCTGCTGCCAGAAGGATTCTGGGCTGTATAAAGAGAGGCGTAGTCAGTAGAAGGAAGAAGGTGTTGATGCCCCTGTACAGGTCATTGGTGAGCCCCACTTGGAGTATTGTGTTCAGTTTTGGAGACCGTATCTGGCGAAAGACGTAAGAAGACTTGAGGCGGTCCAGAGGAGGGCGACGAAAATGATAGGAGGCTTGCGCCAGAAGACGTATGAGGAGAGACTGGAAGCCCTGAATATGTATACCCTAGAGGAAAGGAGAGACAGGGGAGATATGATTCAGACGTTCAAATACTTAAAGGGTATTAACGTAGAACAAAATCTTTTCCAGAGAAAGGAAAATGGTAAAACCAGAGGACATAATTTGAGGTTGAGGGGTGGTAGATTCAGGGGCAATGTTAGGAAATTCTACTTTACGGAGAGGGTGGTGGATGCCTGGAATGCGCTCCCGAGAGAGGTGGTGGAGAGTAAAACTGTGACTGAGTTCAAAGAAGCGTGGGATGAACACAGAATATTGAGAATCAGAAAATAATATTAAAGATTGAACTAGGCCAGTTACTGGGCAGACTTGTACGGTCTGTGTCTGTGCATGGCCATTTGGAGGAGGATGGGCAGGGGAGGGCTTCAATGGCTGGGAGGGTGTAGATGGGCTGGAGTAAGTCTTAACAGAGATTTCGGCAGTTGGAACCCAAGCACAGTACCGGGTAAAGCTTTGGATTCTCGCCCAGAAATAGCTAAGAAGAAAAAAAAAAAAAATTAAATTGAATCAGGTTGGGCAGACTGGATGGACCATTCGGGTCTTTATCTGCCGTCATCTACTATGTTACTAGCATATTCCTTTTCTGCCTTCTGATGCATTCAATTGGACTTTAAACTAGAGTTTGATGTAGCCTAATGGTTAGAGCTACAGCCTCAACACCCTGAGGTTGTGTTTCAGACTCTGCAGTGCTCCTTTTGACCCTTGCCAAGTCACTCAATCCTACATTGTCCCAGGTATGCCAGATAGATTGTGAGCCTACCGGAACAGATAGAGACAATTCATGAGTATCCATTTGAAAACCACTTAGATAACCTTGAAAGGCAGTATATAGAAACTGGGACAAAGAGCGAAGTAATAAAATTTGTAGATGACACCAAGCTATTCAATGGGGTTAGGACTAAAGAGGACTGTGAAGATTTACAAAGGGATATTTGGAGCACTGAGGTTCAGCATCTCAATGGCCAAGAATTTGTTGTTGGATGAAGAGATGATCAATGTTTGCAACTATGAGACAAACGTGGGTTGTTATTTAACATAGAGCATCTGGACATCAGTTATATATTATTATTCATTCTAGGATAAAATAGCATTTGAAATGATGGGAGGGAAGGGAGGTAATTCCATGTATCCTAAAATGAAATGGAAAGATTGGCCAATGATATATTTAATGATGTCAGAATAAATATGATTTGAAGAAATGTTATTCATTTTTTAATCTTACATCAAGTGTTCCAATAATAAAACATTTTAATTTAAATGCATCACTTGTAATTCTTTCTAACAGTTAATTGTTTCCATTGTGTCCTTACTTGTTACTTAGTGGGATAGTACAATAAAAACTTACATTTAATGGCATGGTTATTAATGTCATACTAACATAAAGAAAACAACAAAATGTTTTAACCATTGGTAAATGTTTATTAAAATATTGCATATGTGATAAACATGTAATACACATATGTTCAAATGCAGTGTCAAGAACACAAAATCTTTCAGTTCACCATTCATGATCTTTTATGTACAACATGCTAAATTGTTTATAAATTCTTTATTCATTTTAAATCATAAACAAGTGTGCAATAATATATCCATTAAAGGTTGGCACAGCAGTTAAACATCAGTGAGAGTGAGAACGATGTTGGCAGAGCAGGTAACCAACATTAGTGGGAGAGAGTAAGTGAGGAGGATGTGGTTATAGCAGTTAAACAACATCAGGAGCAAATTAACAGACAGTTTAAGTGAAACAGTTGAAACAACAGTTAGCAGGCCTCTGGCTATCTGGCCCACCAAAAGGAGTGGGGGACATAGACAATTTAAAGTGTCTCATCTGTTCCTGCACCATGTGTGGAAAACAAACATTTGCTATCAGACCCTTGAAAAAGAAAGACCATACACACCCTTCAAATTAAATGAGCAACATTTAAAGGGTAGAAAGAGGGAAGGAGCTTAACACTAGCTATCCCTGAAGCCGCTCCATCCAAGACACCATCTGACCTGCCCTACGTGAAGGAAAAAGCCTTTGAACACCACCCACAACACCTTGAAAATGTCAAAGCCAGTACAGTATGCTTGAGTGGGTTACCTTGCTCGGCATAAAAAACCTTCACGCTTGGCACATGTCAGAGCAGTGGATACTAGGATAGGTAGGGGCCAGAGGAGGGCTTCAGAGAAACTCCTGGGGGAGAGATCCTGAGCGCAACAGTTTGCAGGTCTTTAGCTTGGGAAGACATTCCTGCTTGGGGGACTATGCTTCTGGGTTCTAGAAAGACCAACACCTGACAGCCACCATCGGGTTTGCACCTCTATTATGTACAACATGCTAAAGTTGGCAGAGCAGTTAACCAACATCTGTGGTAGTGAGAGCAACAGTTGGCAGAGCAGTTAACCAACAGTACTGGGAGAGAGTGAGAAAGATATTGGCAGAGCAGGTAACCAACATCTGTTCCTGCACCATGTGTGGAAAACAAACATTTAGCTTGCAGACCCTTGAAAAAGAAAGACAACACACCCTTCAAATTAAATGAGAAACATTTAAAGGGTAGAAAGAGGGAAGAAGCTTAATACTGGCTATCCCTGAAGCCACTCCATCCAAGACACCATCTGACCTGCCCTATGTGAAGGAAAAAGCCTTTGAACACCACCCACAACACCTTGAAAATGTCAAAGCCAGTACAGTATGCTTGAGTGGGTTACCTTGCTCGGCATAAAAAACCTTCACGCTTGGCACATGTCAGAGCAGTAGAGGAGGGCTTCAGGGAAACTCCTGGGGGATAGCTCCTGGACGCAAGAGTTAGCAAGCCTCTGGCTGTCTGGCACACCAAAAGGAGAGGGGGACATAGACAATTTAAAGTGTCTCATCTGTTCATGCACCATGTGTGCTTGGGAAGACATTCTTGCTTGGGGGACTCTGCTTCTGGGTTCTAGAAAGGCCAACACCTGACTGCCACCATCACGTTTACACCCTTGTCAACCCATTCTGGGTCCTGCAAAGGCCAACACCTGACTGCCACCATCACGTTTGCACCCTTGTCAACCCATTCTGGGTCCTTGTCTTTTTCTACATCTCATGGTTTCAGAGACAGCACCTGACTGACATTCCTGCTGGGGGGAATCTGCTTCTGGGTCCTGCAAAGGCCAACACCTGACTGCCACCATCACGTTTGCACCCTTGTCAACCCATTCTGGGTCCTGCAAAGGCCAACACTTGACTGCCACCATCAGGTTTGCACCCTTGTCAACCCATTCTGGGTCCTCGTCTTTTTCTACATCTCATGATTTCAGAGACAGCACCTGACTGACATTCCTGCTGGGGGGATTCTGCTTCTGGGTCCTGCAAAGGCCAACACCTGACTGCCACCATCACATTTGCACCCTTGTCAACCCATTCTGGGTCCTGCAAAGGCCAACACCTGACTGCCACCATCACATTTGCACCCCTGTCAACCCATTCTGGGTCCTGCAAAGGCCAACACCTGACTGCCACCATCAGGTTTGCACCCTTGTCAACCCATTCTGAGTCCTTGTCTTTTTCTACATCTCATGGTTTCAGAGACAGCACCTGACTGACATTCCTGCTTATGTACTTTCTGGGCCACCAAAAACAAGGGAGGAAATGTACAATTTCAAGTTTTTCAAATTTTCCTTAACACTGGCTATCCCTGAAGCCGCTCCATTCAAGACACCATCTGACCTGCCCTATGTGAAGGAAAAAGCATTTGAACACCACCCACAACACCTTGAAAATGTCAAAGCCAGTACAGTATGCTTGAGTGGGTTACCTTGCTCGGCATAAAAAACCTTCACGCTTGGCACATGTCAGAGCAGTGGATACTAGGATAGGTAGGGGCCAGAGGAGGGCTTCAGGGAAACTCCTGGGGGAGAGATCCTGAGCGCAACAGTTTGCAGGCCTCTAGCTTTCGGGCCACCAAAAGGAGAGGGGGACATAGACATTTCAAAGTGTCTCATCTGTTCCTGCAGCATATGTGCTTGGAAAGACCGTATGGACATGTCAAAGCAAAGTTCATATCACTTAGTGAACACAATTGTAGCATAGCAACAGGAAAACCTGAACTTCAACAACAAACTCTAAAGTTCCAGATTATGTGCTATAGCACGGAGATATTGAAAGAGAGGTCTTTGTCCATATGTTGGCAGCAGCGTTGTTAGTCTTTGCGTCACTCTCACATACGTGCTCTTACTGCTGGGTGGTGCGCGGTTACCAGCCTGGAATCGAGCAAGCAGCTGTTCTGTGTGATCTTGCTCATGCTGTATATGTTCAAGGAGTTTAAATATGGTTGGATAGTGGCATGCAACATAGGATTGAAATGCATGGTGCCAACCTTCAACTGAATTATTGGTCCGAGGCAGTCCATCTTCCACACGGGAGCGCATATTGCACAGAGGAAAAGGTGGGACACGACTCCCATTTGGCCGCAATCTACCGATGTAATTGTCTTCCCAATAGTCATACACCGGGTTCAGTTCATCTGGCCGACTCTCCTCCAAGGTCTGGAAACACTCAGCAACATCATCCACAGGAACAAAACTTAATGCTAACAGCATTTTGGTGAACAATCTTACTCTCTCCTCATCTCTATAGCTGGCGGTCAGTCCCTCATGTTGAATTCTGCGCCACAATGATTGACCCAGATGGAACAGGCAGCCAGAAACTGTAGCACTGGGAAATACTGTGTGGGCAACTTGCAGACTTGCTCTCTCAAAGTCCATCAAGATAGTCAATGGTGCCAACGTGTTTCTGGTTTCCAGCAGTTTCCTCAACACACGTTCATAGTCCTCCTCCCTTTTACTGTTCAACAACACGTAGACCATGGGAAGTGCACAATTGTCTACAAATGCATGGATGGTAAACATTTGGACAAACAAATGGAGGGCAACTTTGAATGTCCCATCCATGAACCAATGTCCATGTTGCTCCAACACCTCAAGATTAGATTGTGTTGTGAAAATGAAAATGCGTCTTTCATCATTTTCACCTGAATCCCACAACAGTAATTGTTCACCACGTGTGCTTCTTTGGAGAGGCTCAGGAATTTGTATCTCTCTTATGCACCTGGGATTACCCATTGCTAGATGGCCTGCATTTCTCTTTCTATTAATTGTTCTCTGCATGGAGGTGTATGCAGGCAATAATGTAACTGCTTCTAAACTTGTACCAGCTGTTGTGCCATGAATGATCTGTCGTGGCTTTTCAACCGTAGCCACAGCTCTTTCACATATCTCTCCCATCATTCGATCAGCTTCAATTCTGGCGTTGTCAGGTGCATGCACATGCGCCGTTATCTCGACAGAAGATCCATCGACGTGCCTCTTTCTTCTTCCGACACAGTCACGGCGCACACACCTCCAGGACGTGGATCCGTCTGCCATCACTCGGTCACGACGATATCGATAGCCCTCATGAACCCAGTGCTCTCTCCCACGCTGTGAAGTTATTACTTCCATGTCTATGTCAAATCACTCCTGAAACCATACAATTAATAACATTATCCTATTTTGACTTGCAATTGATATACAATTCCCTATATCATGAGTACACTACTCAAAAGAACATCATACCTGTAAGACTGGAAGTATATTGATGAAACCCTCAGTAACTGTAGTCGACCTTCGACCCTGAACCAGTACCTGCAAGAGTTATAACATGCATGTAAACTTCATGTTCACCCCCCACCAACCTCCAGCACACAAAAAAACCTGCAAAGGTCAAATAGGTGAGGTTAGGCCATACATATGTAGAGTTCAGCACTATGGCACAACACCATATACCTGCAAGGGTGCGATCCCTGTCAGGAAAACACTGAAGATGTCTGTCCTCTGTTGACTGTGGTCTCTTGATTGTAGTCTGTTGATTGCAGTCACCTTCAATAATAGATTATATGAGGTTATTACATACATATGACATACAAATCCCTATATGTAAAGTTCAGTGCTATGGCACAACACCATTTACCTGCAAGGGTGCGATCCCTGTCAGGAAAACACTGAAGATGTCTGTCCTCTGTTGATTGTGGTCTCTTGATTGTCCTCTGTTGATTGTAGTTACCTTCAGTAGTAGATTATATAAGGTTATTACATACATAGGACATACAAATCCCTATACCTCTGTACTTACCTTGCCTCCAAGATTGAACTTCTAGACAAGACTAGGGTTTCAGCAAATTCATATCCCTCAGCACATGACTGCAAGACTAAAATTTATAAGGTTAGCACCTAGATATAACAAACAGGACCCACTATGTCTGTACTTACCTTTGCAATCATACCTCTAATAGTGGAAATCTGGCTTGCCAACCATCATGGATTAAGAACGTCATTATACCTAAGCGCAGACATCTGGAAGGCAGAGAGGCCCAAAACAAGGACCCACAACAATGGTATACAATCACCCTCACTACACACCCAAGGCTAAAAGTGTACACCAATAAGCCCTACCATCAGACTACTTATCCTATCCTATTGTTCCAATTTAGCAAAACCAAAAAATGAAGCTATGCATATACCTGTAAATGTGAATATCCTCTTATGTATGATACCTGCAAAAGAAAATGGTACCCAATGCCTTTATAAAACTATAAACCATGAGCACACTCTTATTATTTTTTAAATCTTTATTCATTTTCAATGACACATCATGTGTACAAGAATCAAAACATTAAAATGAAATACATCACATGTCAATCTGTCTATATTATCACATAATAGATATAAGTACCTCCCTTCCCACCCCACTTCCCCACTCTTACTTTTCCCAATATGAATGATAATAGTATAATAACGACCCCCCTCCCAACTATAAGACGGTGTATCTTTAAATAGGAAATAGTGTGTATTCATTACAGTAAGATGTTAATGGCTCCCAAATTTTATTAAAATTATTACAACTTCCCTTTTTTATTGTTACTGTTCTTTCCATTTTGATAATGTGACATGATGAATTGCACCCGAAACTATATACTTGAGTCTACTATGATCTTTCAAATTATTACTTATATGTTGAATGGTGACTCCAGTGCTGATATTTTAATTTTTTTTTCTCATGGACTTACCAGATAATATTGTATCATTAGATAATGCAACACTCAAATTAAACATACTCAGATACTAGTGTTGCTGGCATAAGAGCTTTTACCTCATGCCAACATGTTTCTTTACATCTTTATTACTTTTCAATTCTATAACTCCATCCAATTATGCTTCCAATTAATATCAATCATCACATTATACATAATCTTAATACCATAACTCAACCTTCTCGCTCTTTTAACATGCGGGAAAACTAAGCACAAGACGGGTGCAAAACCCGCAGGTCCTTAAAAATCCGAGGTCCGCACCACTTTTCAGGTCCCTGCCACTTTTAGTCTCTGGCTCTGACAGAGCTGTATGAGAATTTAACTCTGACGGATCCTAGCATGGGGAGGGAAAAGCATCAGGATCCGTCAGAGTTAAATTCTCATACAGCTCTGTCAGAGCCAGAGACTAAAAGTGGCAGGGACCTGAAAAGTGGCGCGGACCTCGAATTTTTAAGGACCTGCGGGTTTAGATCCGCGAGGTCTGTGTTTTATGGTTATGGGAGAAAATTGCGCAAGACAACGGCGCGCCGACAACTGAGCGCAAGGTTGATGGCGCGCCGAAGAAAAGCACTATTTAAAGGGCTCCGATGGAGGGTGTGGGGGGGAACCCTCCCACTTTACTTAACAGACATCGCACTGCCGTTGTGGGAGGTTTGGGGGGTTGTAACCCCCCACATTATACTTAAAACTGAACTTTTTCCCTAAAAAACAGGCAAAAAGTTTGGTTTCAAGTATAATGAGGGGGGTTACAACCCCCAAACCACCCACAACAGCAGCGCGATGTCCCCCCACCCCCATCGGAGCCCTTTAAAATAGTGCTTTTCTTCGGCACACCGTCAACCTTGCACTTAGTAGGCCGTGCTCAGTTGTCGGCGTGCTGTTGTCTCGCGTGATTTTGTCTATCCCTTCCCGTGCAAGAATGACTATTGATGCGCGCATGTGCGATGAGCATTCCATGATATATAAACATACCCACATAAAAATATAAAAATACCCAATATGAACAATTCATAGTGAATTTGGCTGATTTTTAAACTTCTACCCTCGCTTTTGTTGTGATTGTGTAGCACGCATCTGGTATCGCTTGCAAAGGCAGCGACATTTACAAACACGGTCGGCGCGCGCGTGAGAACAGGAAATGTAAATATCAACATACCCTATATAAACTTCATAATCAATTGCGCTGAGTTTTATGATCATACCCTCGCTTTTCTTGTGCATGAACCGGAAATATAAATATCAACATACCCAATATAAACAGTTCATAGTCAGTTCATAGACAATTGCACGCACGCAAGACACAACCCTGAGTTTTATAATCATACCCTCCCTTTTCTTGCACGTGAACCGGAAATATAAACATACCTGTAAATGAAGAAACGTGGAAGTACGTTCGCTCTCACCAGAGGCGAGAAAAATCCACGCAAGACAAATATTCGTTATAGATCAAGTACTAGCAAAACCAGATCTTTACCTATAACGGACACGGTCAGGCAGCGAAAGGAAGGCGGGCTGTTCGGAGGACATATATAATGTGGAAACGTAACCATAGTAACGAAAATGCATTCACGTGACTTGTATTTAAATGCTGTTCGGAGAATATATATCATGAGATAACGTAACCATGGTAACGAAAATGCATTCACGTGACTTATATTGAAAACGCAAAGAGTCAAGGGAATCATACTGAACACGCGTTGACGTGATCACGTGACACATGACGTGTTCACGTGCTGTACGTGCATGTGTCCTTCGATGGGCAAGTGGCCTCTAGTGGTGCGCTGAATTATCTTGCGCTAAATTGTCTGGCGCTGAGTTGTCGCTGCGCTCAATTGTCTTGCGCTCAAATGTCTTACGTTCGGTTGTCTTTGCGCTTACTTGTCTTGCGCTCAATTGTCTTTGCGCTGAGTTGTCTGCGCGATTTTGTCCGCGCACAATTGTCTTGCGCGCTTTTGACCTGTCACCAAGCAGGTCTCTAGATTTTATTCTGGCCAAAAGCCAGATTGTGGTCAAAGCTCACCACTGTCTTGAAATACAAAAAAAATACCTAAAAATAATTTCCAGAAAAAAACCCCAAGAAGCACAAAAGAACAATAGCCAATAAACAGGGTTTCAGTAAAAGTCAGAATACTACAGGTTAATTAAGTAACTTTGTAAGTCCCACAGAAAAGGTTTCAAAATGGAGTTCTTCCCACAAGCAGCATAAGTAATTGTCACAAACAGTTTTGCATTCAACATGCCCTGAATTCTCCCACAGACCTCAGAGCAGGATTACTACTCCCAAAGCTCAGAGCACTTCAGTAAGAACTGTGCCTTTCTAAACAAGCAGCCTTTCTTCAGCTGTTGCCAAGCCAACCACTTCTCAGCTGGTTCAGCTCAGAACGTAATGCAGTACAATCACAGGGAAAATATACTTCAGGGTTTTTCTCTTATGCAGTTTAAGCAGCCTCCAAGTTCCATTACTGGTTTTAACTGAATCACTCTTATAGCAGGCAATTTCCCCAGTAGCAGTTTTCAAACACAAAAATTCCAAATCCACATTAGCATAAACACTGGCAGCTTCAAAAATCCTCACAACTCACTTTTACAGCAACTTATGTCCATGGCCTCAGCATAAGTTCCTGGCTCTGTTGCCCGGACTGGAGTATTCACAAACTCCATGGGTTCAAGCTGCTGCTCCACTGGAAAGGAAGGGATTTCTTCCATCTCCCACAGTGTTCTCCCCAGAAATGTTTTCCAGCCGGGTGGCATGAAAAAGTAGCCGGGTGGGTTGGGATGGGGAAATTAACCCCCTCTTTTACTAAGGCACGCTAGTGTTTTTAAAGCACGCAAACCCCAGCACTATGCGGGAAAACTAACGCCAGCTCAATGCTGGCATTAGCGTCTAGTGCGCATGCTAAGCGCACGCTAAAACCACTATCGCAACTTAGTAAAAGGAGCCCTAAATGTGTACTATTTTTATTAGTTAATTATTATTATTATTATTTTCCAATGCTCAATATGACTTCCTTTTAAAATGACCAAGTCAAAATGATCTACCAACAATAAAATTTTAAAAAATACAAAGCATACTGAACACAGAGAAAATGTTAATTATTATTTATATTCTGCGAGTTTTCAAAGAGGTCAAGGCAGATGACTTTATGCAATGTCACCTTAGGAACAACTATACAAAAACAGACAAATATACCTCTCCCTTTTTGCTAAATCGCAATAGACGATTTTTAGCACAGGGAAATGCGTTGAATGCCCTGCATTGCTCTCGATGCTTATAGGCTCCCTGCAATAAAAAACGCTAAATATTGTGGTTTAGTAAAAGGGGGCCATAGTGCAAAATATAGACAGCAGATATAAATTCTCAAAACCACTAAATTGAAAATAAAATCATTTTTCCTACCTTTTTGTCTGATGATTTCATGAGTCTCTAGTTGCATTTCCTTCTTCTGACTGTAAATCCAATATTTCTTTCTTTCAGTCCCTCCCCTTTTCTTTCTGTCTCTCTTTCTTTATCTCTCCCCCCTGCCTGCCTGTCTTTCTCTCTCCCCCTGTCCCCCTCTTTATTTCTGCCTTTCTTTCTCTCTCTCCCCCCCCTGCCTGCTTTCTTTCTCTCTCCCCCTGCCCCCCCAAGCCATTGCACCAATTTCTCCACTTCCCTGATTCTTTCCCTACCCCCTAAGCCACCATGCCGAGTTCTCTCTGCTGGCTCCCCGAGCCAGGCCAGACACATACAAGCGCCGGACTCACAAGACTTCACCTCTGACGTTAATTCTAACGTCGGAGAGGAAGTTTCAGGCCAGCCAGGCAGCGATTGGCTGGCCCAGAACTTCCTCTCCAACATCAGAATTAACGTCGGAGGTGAAGTCTTGTGAGTCTAGTGCTTGTACGTGCCTGGCCTGGTCAGGGAGGCAGGAAGAAAAAGAATGGAAAGGCAACGCGATCGACTCACATTGCCTTTGCGATCTACTGGTCGATCACGATCAATCATTTGGGCACCCCTGCTGTTATGGTATCCTGTCCTGACCTGAGGAAAGGGGTTTAGTCTCTAAAAAACTACCTTCCTATTTATAAACCTTAATCAATACAGTTACAATACTACTTGATTCTACGTAAAGCAACAAAACAATTTTTTTTCTACCTTTTGTCATTTCTGCTTTAATCATCTTCTCTTCACTCTCTTCTTTCTATTCAGCATTTGTCCTCGCTCCCTTCCAAGCAACATCTGTCCTCTCTTTGTCCCTTCCACTCAGCCTCTGCCCTCTCTCTCTCTATACCCCTTCCATCTACTGTCCACCCTCTCTCTGCCCCTTGCATCCACTGTCCACCCTCTCTCTGCCCCTTGCATCCACTGTCCACCCTCTCTCTGCCCCTTGCATCCAGTGTCCATCCTCTCTCTGTTCCATATGGCATCTTGCCTCTTTCTATGTCCCTTCAATAAACTGTATACCCTGTGCCCTTTCTCTCCTTTGTACATGATTCATTTCAGCTTCACCCCCTCCCCTATGCTCTCGCATCTCTCTCTTCTCCTTTTCTTCCTTCCTTCCCACTCCACCCCATGATCTGGCATCTCTATCTCTTTCACTTCTCTCCCCCCATGCCCTGGCATCTCCCTCCTCCCCTCCCCCCATATGTGCTGACATCTCTCCCCTCACCATGGTCTGGTAGCTTCTTTCCCTCCCTCCCTCCCATGACATCTCATACCTCTCCTCTCCCTTCCCTGGTCTTACTTCTCCCCTCTCTCTCCCCAATTGGGTGCTGCTGCAGCAGCACTTCTCTTCCCCTCCCCAATTGGGTGCAGCAGCAGCTTTTCTCTTCCCCCCAATTGGGTGCACCAGCTTTTCTCTTCCCCCTCCCCCTCCAAAAATCGGGTACAGCAGCAGCAACATTTCTCTTCCCTTTCCCCTCCCCCCAAAAAAATGGGTGCAGCAACAGAACATTTCTATTCCCCTCCCCTCCCCCATTCGGTGCAGCAGCAGCATTTCTCTTCCCATCCCTCCCAGCTCACACACCCGTCGGCAGAGTCACTAGGCAAGTTGTAAGCTTCCCTCCAGCTTACAACTTGCTGCTTTTACCTGCTTCGGGCCTTCCTCGTTGCCGGGTCCTGCCTACTTTCTGTTTCCGCGAAGGCAGGACCCGGCAGCGAAGAAGGCCCGAAGCAAGTAAAAGCAAGTTGTAAGCTTCCCTCCGGGGCTCTGTGCGTGCCGGCTTCCCTTCTCTTCCCTCCGAAACCGGAAGTAGCGTCCTGGGGGGGGGGGGGGAGAGAAGGGAAGCCAGCACACACACGATAGAGCCCCGGAGGGAAGCTTACAACTTGCTGCTTTTACTTGCTTCGGGCCTTCCTCGCTGCCAGGTCCTGCCTTCACGGAAACAGAAAGTAGGCAGGATCCGGCAACGAGGAAGGCCCGAAGCAAGTAAAAGCATGCTGGCAAAAAAAAAAAAAAAGGCAGGCGTCAAACAAAATTTTTGGCGGCGAGTCAGCCTGGGAAGGAGCATTGGCAGGCGGCAGTAGGATTGGCTGGGCGGTCATCTAAATCAGCCGGGCACAGCGCCTGGCTGTAAGGCCCTGGGGAGAACACTGTCCCAATCTCCATTGCTGCTGCTGTCTGGCTGGGATAAGGGCTCAGGTTCCTGCTTGCAGGCTGTTGCCCTGTCTGCTTCTAACATAGTAACATAGTAGATGATGGCAGATAAAGACCTGAATGGTCCATTCAGTCTGCCCAACCTGATTCAATTTAAATTTATTTTTATTTTTATTTTTTTTTCTTCTTAGCTATTTCTGGGCAAGAATCCAAAGCTTTATCCGGTACTGTGCTTGGGTTCCAACTTCTGAAATCTCTGTTAAGACTTACTCCAGCACATCTACACGCTCCCAGCCATTGAAACCCTCCCCTGCCCATCCTCCACCAAACGGCCATACACAGACCGTGCAAGTCTGCCCAGTAACTGGCCTAGTTCAATATTTAATATTATTTTCTGATTCTAAATCTTCTGTGTTCATCCCACGCTTCTTTGAACTCAGTCACAGTTTTACTCTCCACCACCTCTCTCGGGAGCGCATTCCAGGCATCCACTACCCTCTCTGTAAAGTAGAATTTCCTAACATTGCCCCTGAATCTACCACCCTTCAACCTCAAATTATGTCCTCTGGTTTTACCATTTTCCTTTCTCTGGAAAAGATTTTGTTCTACATTAATACCCTTCAAGTATTTGAATGTCTGAATCATATCTCCCCTGTCTCTCCTTTCCTCTAGGGTATACATATTCAGGGCTTCCAGTCTCTCCTCATACGTCTTCTGGCGCAAGCCTCCTATCATTTTCGTCGCCCTCCTCTGGACCGCCTCATGTCTTCTTACGTCTTTCGCCAGTTACGGTCTCCAAAACTGAACACAATACTCTAAGTGGGGCCTCACCAATGATCTGTACAGGGGCATCAACACGTTCTTCCTTCTACTGACTACGCCTCTCTTTATACAGCCCAGCATCCTTCTGGCAGCAGCCACTGCCTTGTCACACTGTTTTTTCGCCTTTAGATCTTCGGACACTATAACCCCAAGGTCCCTCTCCCCGTCCGTGCATATCAGCTTCTCTCCTCCCAGCATATATGGTTCCTTCCTATTATTAATCCCCAAATGCATTACTCTGCATTCTTTGCATTGAATTTTAGTTGCCAGGCATTAGACCATTCCTCTAACTTTTGCAGATCCTTTTTCATATTTTCCACTCCCTCTTCGGTGTCTACTCTGTTACAAATCTTGGTATCATCTGCAAAAAGGCACACTTTTCCTTCTAACCCTTCAGCAATGTCACTCACAAACATATTGAACAGGATTGGCCCCAGCACCGAACCCTGAGGGACTCCACTAGTCACCTTTCCTTCCTTCGAGCGACTTCCATTAACCATCACCCTCTGGAGTCTGTCCGACAGCCAGTTTCTGACCCAGTTCACCACTTTGGGTCCTAACTTCAGCCCTTCAAGTTTGTTCAACAGCCTCCTATGAGGAACTGTATCAAAGGCTTTGCTGAAATCCAAGTAAATTACATCTAGCATATGTCCTCGATCCAGCTCTCTGGTCACCCAATCAAAAAATTCAATCAGGTTCGTTTGACACGATTTTCCTTTTGTAAAGCCATGTTGCCTCGGATCCCGTAACCAATTAGATTCAAGGAAGTACACTATCCTTTCTTTCAGCAACACTTCCATTATTTTTCCAACAACTGAAGTGAGGCTCACCGGCTTGTAGTTTCCTGCTTCATCCCTGTGAACACTTTTATGAATAGGGACCACATCTGCTCTCCTCCAATCCCCAGGAATCACTCCCGTCTCCAGAGATTTGTTGAACAAGTCTTTAATAGGACTCGCCAGAACCTCTCTGAGCTCCCTTAGTATCCTGGGATGGATCCCGTCTGGTCCCATCGCTTTGTTCACCTTCAGTTTTTCAAGTTGCTCATAAACACCCTCCTCCATGAACGGAGCAGAATCTACTCCATTTTCTCGTGTAACTTTGCCAGACAATCTCGGTCCTTCTCCAGGATTTTCTTCTGTGAACACAGAACAGAAGTATTTGTTTAGCACATTTGCTTTCTCCTCATCACTCTCCACAAATTTATTCCCAGCATCTTTTAGCCTAGCAATTCCATTTTTTTATCTTCCTCCTTTCACTAATATATCTGAAAAATTTTTTATCTCCCTTGTTTACATTTTTAGTCATTTGTTCTTCCGCCTGTGCCTTCGCCAAACATATCTCTCTCTTGGCTTCTTTCAATTTCACCCTGTAGTCCTTTCTGCTTTCCTCTTCTTGGGTTTTTTTATATTTCATGAATGCCAACTCTTTCGCCTTTATTTTCTCAGCCACTAGGTTGGAGAACCATATTGGCTTCCTTTTTCTCTTATTTTTATTGATTTTCTTCACATAAAGGTCCGTAGCCATTTTTATCGCTCCTTTCAGCTTAGACCACTGTCTTTCCACTTCTCTTATGTCCTCCCATCCTAACAGCTCTTTCTTCAGGTACTTTCCCATTGCATTAAAGTCCGTACGTTTGAAATCTAGGACTTTAAGTATCGTGCGGCCGCTCTCCACTTTAGCCGTTATATCAAACCAAACCGTTTGATGATCACTACTTCCCAGGTGAGCACCCACTCGAACATTAGAGATACTCTCTCCATTTGTGAGGACCAGATCCAATATCGCTTTTTCCCTTGTGGGTTCCGTCACCATTTGTCTGAGCAGAGCCTCTTGAAAGGCATCCACAATCTCCCTACTTCTTTCCGATTCCGCAGACGGAACATTCCAGTCCGCATCCGGCAGGTTGAAATCTCCCAACAGCAGGACCTCCTCTTTCCTTCCAAACTTTTGGATATCCACAATCAGATCCTTATCAATTTGCTGCGATTGAGTCGGAGGTCTGTAGACTACACCCACGTAGATAGAAGTTCCATCTTCTCTTTTCAGAGCAATCCATATCGCTTCTTCCTCTCCCCAGGTCCCTTGCATTTCGGTCACTTGGATATTGATCTTTACAGAGAGAGCTACTCCTCCACCTTTATGACCATCTCTGTCCTTCCTAAAAAGATTATATCCCGGTATGTTTGCATCCCATCCATGTGATTCACTGAACCATGTCTCTGTGATAGCGACAATATCTAGATCTGCCTCTAACATCAGGGCTTGCAGATCATGAACTTTGTTGCTTAGACTGCGAGCATTTGTGGTCATCGCTTTCCAGCTATTTTTCAGTGATAATCTCCTTTTTCGTATGGATTTTTGTGTCGTTTCACTTTCCGTTGCAATACTAAGAAATAAGTTGCTGATATTGCTTATGTTGCAGCCTTTACTACTATCACATCTTTTCTTTTGCCGGGGGTGGTCTCTATAATTGTCCTTCGTACATACACCACCCCCACCTTCTAGTTTAAATGCCTAGAAAAATATTGTCTAAATTTTTCTGCAAGGTTTCTTTTTCCTGCTGTAGTAATATGTAGCCCATCAGTGCAATATAGCTTCTTGTCCTTCCATGTATTTCCCCATCCTCCTATGTACCTGAAGCCTTCTTGATGACACCAGGCTCTGAGCCATCTATTAAAGCCCTCTGTGTTTTTTGCTCTTTGCTCTCCCTTTCCATATGCAGGCAGTATTTCAGAAAAAGCTAAAGTCTCTCTCTCTGCTCTTTATGGAGCTCATAGCCCCACCCCCTCAGCCTTGATTGTGGAATGGGACTGCTCTCTCTCCTCAGCTGTGTGTGTTTCTCAGGGACAGTGTTTCTCTGTCTCTGCCTTACAGGAGCAGAGTACACTCTGGGATTTAACCCTTTAGCTGAATTGGCAAAAGCTCTAGGCTGAACAAAGTCTTCCTGCATGTCATATACTGACTCACTCTGGCTGCACTGGTGGTAGTCAGCAATATCAGGTTTTAACTTGCTGATCTGATCAGCTCTTCTGCATAAGGGCAAGATATTCCTATCCCTTTTCTTAGGGACAAATTGTTTATTAGCAGCTGATTTGTCACACCATAGAGGTTGTTCCGTGGACAAAAGCTTATCTGCACCCTCTCCTGGATTCACTATTGTCTTGCTGGTCTCTTTAGATGCCACTGGCATGGACATTGTAGGTGTGTCAATGTTTACGTTGGTCGCTCTTGCTGGAGTCATTATCCAAAGGCTTGCACCTCCACTTATCCTTTTGGGTGATTCTGATAACAGATTCCAGTCTTTATGGCTGGGAGGGTTATTGCAAGGGTCATCTAATTCAGAGTTGATGGTTACCCTCTCAGAGGAAATGGTTCACCAACAGATTGGAGCCATTCATCTAGCACTGCAGACTTCAGAGAACACCTTGGAAGTCAAAACTGGGTTTTCCTGGACAATGGACAATACCTCAGCTGTGGCATATGGCAGGGAGGCACCAAGAGTACCCCATTGAGACTGGAAACCCATTTGTTTCCCTGGACAGAAATCCACCTGCAAGCTCTATAAAACAGCACAGGTAGTGGGTGTGGACAATGTGCAGGCAGACCTTGGACCTGGTAGAGTAGTCTTTGTCTCGGAAGGACTTTGACAGTATTGTGAATCACTTTTAGCATCTGTTTATTCTGATGCCATTGGCAGCCAACAAAAAAAAAGGGCTCTCGGTTCTTCAGCCGAAGATTCAAGCCCAGATGCACTGGCATGGACACTTTAGTACAACCTTAGCCAGAGGAAGGGCTGTTGTACTTGTGTCCCTGCCCCATCCCTTCAAGCTCTGGATTATCCCATCTAAACAAGCCTCGAATAGTTATGATTTTATATCGAAATCATTTTATTAAAGTATAAAAAGAAACAATATTCTGTACAACTGTCATTTTATAAATCATAAATAATATAGAACAAGGATCAACAAAACCCCAGATTACTAAGACCCCTCTGTGCTGTGATATGGTGGAAAATGATTGAAGCAGTAATTCTGGATGCCAAAATTTGATTGTTTTTGAAAAACTGGATTGAAGGTAGAGTAATAAATTTGCTAAGTGTTTATGACTACTGGGGGTAGGGAGAAAGTAAAGAGCGTGCATGTGAAAGGGAGCACAAGAAGAGGTGAACAGACTGCACACAGGAGAAAAGAACTAGAAGCCAGCGCAGCTTATGGTTAGGAGAGATTTGGCAACTGCCTAAGGCAGCTGATTCGGGGAGAGGGGGGGAAGGAGAGCATTCAGAAAAAGGCAGTTGAGCTGCAGTCAAAGCAAAGCATCCACACAATGCACTCTTATGTAAGGATGAGCAGGTTTTCAAAAAGCCCACTTACCTTAGAAACTGTTCTCATTATGCGTGTATATCACACACAAAAATACTGTATATAGAAAACAAAGTTTGTTATCTGCTCCTGAATCATATAGTATTTCTTTAGATCCATCTCCTTCTCCACCTAGAAGATCTCCTCCTGAAGGACTTTCCTTTACTAAATATATTAGACAGTTAGGGAAAGCTCTACCTGTCAAATTAGAGTCTGACACTGAATCCAGAGCGGAACTCCTGGATGGATTGGACTTTGATGAACCCCCAAAAGAGCTTCTTAAGTTGCCTTTGACACCCCTGGTGTAAAGTCCCTCCTTGAGGGCCACAATCCAGTCGGGTTTTCAGGATTTCCCCAATGAATGTGTATGAGATCTATTAGCATACAATGAAAGCAGTATATGCAGATAGATCTCATGCATATTCATTGGGGAAATCCTGAAAACCCGACTGGATTGCAGCCCTTGAGGAGGGACTTTGACACCCCTGCTTTACACAATCTACTAAAAGAAGCGCTCTTTAAAACTGGGAGACTCCTCTTTCTGTCACTATAGCTCCAAGAAAGTTTGACTCCCTCTACAGAATAATACCTTGTACTGACTTTGACAAACTGCAACTGCCACATCAGTTGTTGCTTGTGGAATTGACCCTTAAAAAGTCTTCCAGCTCTAGAGTTTATGACACTGTATCTCCAGGGCATGAGGAGCGTATTATGGATAAGTTTGTTCGCTGTCTTTACCAGAACTCTATGTTGGCCAACCAAGTTCTAAATTACAACTTTTACATGTCTTTTTACCTTACACATCTCATCAAGAAGTTGGCTGATTTTGAACAACATATCCCATCAGACTGCTTAACTGATTTTCAACAGACCACTCAGTCTCCTTCAAACACGAAAATATATGACAAGAATGGAATATGATGTATTTGAAATGTCATCCAGAGCATCCTCCATGTCTGTTGCGATGAGACATCTTGCTTGGCTGCAAGTGTCTTACATGGATATTAATCTTCAAGATCGTTTAACCAACATCCCTTATCTCGGTGAGGAACTCTTCAGTGACAGAATAGAGGCTGCTACTTAAAAACTTACTCAGTATGAGCAGAATTAGAACTCTTTCACAAGATCAAAAACTAAGACTCAACAATCTAAGCCTCCTCAGAAATCTACTTCTTATTCCTACAAGAAGCAGTATCCTACAATATCCTCCTCTTCTAAGCCTCCACCACAGAAGAGGCAGAAGCAACAAAGACCTCAGAAGCCACAGTTTTCGACTCCTCAAAAGCCAGCTCAATCTTTTTGACATGCTTCTAGAGAGCATGGCTAAAATTTCTCCTCCTCCGCCTCTTCCTCAACCCATCGGTGATCGACTTCAATTGTATCATCAGCGCTGGACTCTCGTTACTACGGACTCCTGGGTCCTCAAAGTAATCAAGGAGGGTTGCTTTCTCCATTTTGCAACCATTCCCCCAAACCACCCTCCAAAATAGTCCTCTTTCATATCTAAACAGATGTCCCTTTTTCTTCAGGAAATCAAAGCTTTCCTTCAACTAAATGCCATAGAGGTAGTTCTCCCTTCTCAGAAAAATCAGGGGTTCTACTCCAGATATTTCCTAATTCCAAAGAAGACGGGAGGTCTTCGTACAATTCTTGACCTCTGAGCCTTAAATATCTAGTCAAAGAAAAGTTTCACATGCTATTTTTAGGGACCTTATACCCACTTTTAGAATGAAACGATTGGCTGTGCTCTCTAGACCTCAAAGAGGCCTACACACACACATTCCTATCACAGAAAGTTTCTGTGTTTTCAAGCAGCTTAACACTTAACAGTACAAAGTTCTGCCATTCGGCCTAGTTTCTTCTCCAAGAGTATTTACCAAGTGCCTGCTGGTTGTGGCAGCAACCCGTGTACTCCTAGATTTCAGGTGTTTCCATATCTGGACGATTGGCTGATAAAAGCTACGTTGCCTCAAGCAGTTCATGGTAACCTTTCTCCAGCTTCTAGGGTTTGAAGTCAACTTCCCAAAGTCACAGCTTTACCCTTTCAGCTGCTGCAATTCATTGGAGCCCTACTCGACACCACACTTCTACGGACTTTTCTACCTCAACAAAGACAAGACACCTTACTTCATCTTTGCAATCAGGTCTCCACTCTGAAAACCATCTAAACAAGAAAAATGATGCAACTCATAGGTCAAATGGCATCCACAGTCCATGTTACCCCTTCACACAATTTCATCTCAGGTCAGCTCAGTGGACCCTAATGTCTTAATGGTCTCAAGCTCTCGATCCCTTATCCCAAAGTTTGTCAATCCTCTTTGTCAATCCCTCTTTGTCAATCCCTTCAGTGGTAGATGGACCACACAAATCTCTCCAGGGGTATGCTGTATCATGTCCCCCACACCAAAAGTGTTCATCATGGACGTGTATATGCATGCTTATGGGGGCTCGCCTGGATGGTCTCAAGACACAAGGTCGATGGTCTTCTCAAGAAAAGACATTCTACATCAACCTGTTAGAACTGTGGGCCATTCAAAATGCTCTAAAAACCTTTCAAGAGAGTCTTTCCAACCAAGTCCTCCTCGTTCGAACAGACAATCAAGTAGCGATGTATGGGGGGGAGGGGGAACAGGCTCTCTTCCTCTATGTCAAGAAGCCAAGCACATTTGGAACTGAGCAATTGCTTGAAATATATTCCACAAAGCAATATATGCTTAAGGGAAACGGAATACTCTAGCCGACAAGCTCATCGGATATCTTTGGCCCCAACTCCAAAGTATTTTGCCATGTCTTTTCACTTCCCCCAAACTCTTCAGATAGATCTGTTTGCGTCTCCCCACAACAAAAATTGCCTCAATTCTGCTCCAGACAGTACTCTCATCATCACCTCGAAGCAAATGCCTTCCTTCTGGATTGGAAGAACAAGTTTCCTTTATGCATTTCCGCCAATCTCTCTCATTCTCAAGACCTTGGTCAAGCTCAAACACAAATCAGCCACCATGATCCCGATAGCTCCTCGGTAGCCCAGACAACCTTGGTTTTCCCTTCTATTTCAGCTGAGTTCCAAGGATCTAATTCCTTTACAAATCTTTCCATCTCTTCTCACTCAGAATCAAGGATCTCTTTTTTACATCTCAATCTGCAGTCCCTGCACCTGACAGCTTGGTACTTCTCAGTCTGAATTCAGCAGATTTTAATCTTTATGACTTATAGCTACTTCCAGAAAACCACCTACTCAGCAATGGTTCCGATTCCTGATGTAATCTCCATGACCAAGATGCTTCCTCCTCCTGCTCTTCCTTCAGTGTTGGATTATCTGCTCCGTTTATCCAATTCTGGACTTAAAACCATTTCGGTCATAGTTCACCTCAGTGCTAATAGTGCTTTCCATGTTCCTGTCAATAATAAACCTTTGGCCACTCATCCGCTTATTTCCCAATTTATGAAAGATCTTTTCAACTCCAAACTGCCACTCAAGCTGCCTCCAGTTGTCTGGAATCGTAATGTAGTCCTAGCCAGGCTGATGAAGCCACCTTTTGAACCACTGGCATCTACTCATCTAAAGTTTCTCACTTCTTGATCTCTGTCACTTCCACTCGTTGATTGAGTGAACTTCAAGCATTAGTTTCAGATCCACCGTACACAGTATTTCATCATGGCAAGGTGGTTCTCGGAACCCATCCTAAATTCTTCCCATAAGTAGTCACAGAATTTCACTTGAATCAATCCATTGTGCTTCCAGTTTTTTCCCCCCAAAGCCTCATTCTCATCCTGGAGAAACAGCTCTTCACTCTTTGAACTGTAAGCGTGCCTTGGTGTACTACATACAAAGGACTAAGCCATACAAGACTTCACTTCAACTGTTTTTCTTCTTTGATCCTAATAGATTGTGCCTGCTTATCACCAAGAGAACTATTCCCACATGGTTAGTGCCTGATTTCCTTTTGCTATGCTTAGGCTGGGCTGCAGCTCGAGGGAAGAATTACAACACATAAGGTCCAAGCTATGGCAGCATCAGTTGCTTTCTTACATTCCACTTCCATTGATGAAATTTGCAAAGCAGCTACTTGGTCCTCAATTCATATATTTATATCTATACTGTCTAGAATCCTACTCCAGGTGAGATGGTCATTTCGGCCAAGCAGTATTACAGAATTTATTTTCTTCTTAATGACCAACCTTCCCTGCTTACCATTACAGTAAGCTAGGGAGTCCCATATGTGAGAATTTGCTGCCTGCTTTTAACGTCGAACTTATTCAGTATCCAGTCCTTTTTCTTGGAACTGTGGACTGGAATGCCAGCAATCTGACATTTTGACTGACATGGAACGCCAAAACAACCTTCAGCAAAAAGGATGGAATAATGCACAAAGAGACCAACTTCAGTAAATTTGAGGAAAAGCTCTTTATAAGAAAGGGCCTGTAACTCCTCCTCGTTGAGGTAATTGCCACCAGAAATAAATGTTTTAATTGTCAGAAGCATCAAGGACTCTTCCTTCAGTGGTTCATATTGAGCCTGGCTGAGACTCTGCAAAACTACATTAAGATCCCAAGAAGGGAATGGAGGTCTTACCGGAGGCCTGATACACAGTGCTCCCTTTAGGAATCTGGCTATGTCTGGATGAGACGCACGCGTAGTTTACTGTTTTATTAAAGGCTTCCCTACTGCTACTAATGGCTGGGTAGTCAATTCAGAGTGATTTAAATGAGCTTCAATAATGGTGTTAACTATACAAGAGCTATAATTTATGAGTTTCAATAATGATGTTACAATACATGAACTTCAGTAATGTTATTACAATACATGAGTTACAATTTATGAACTTTTATAATGATATGATGCATGAGCTTTAGTAATGGTGTTAAAACATGAGCTTTAGTACAAAGTTAGGGTGTTTCTGTGGTGGTTATCCATTCATGTGCTTCAGAAGTGTTCTAGTGTTGGTTTTGGTGATTTTAGGCATCCAGGTGTGGTGCATTTACATATTCTTTATGAGTGTACAGTTTTTACACACAATCTTTGCCCTATATATGTGCATTTTAGATTACTGTATTTACCCCATAGATTATTATATTTATTCTGTATCTACATTTATCCTATATATTTATACTATAATATATTCATTTTATATATATACATTATGATTCTATTATTTGTATTTTCTTTGTCATATACTCTACTTTTTGTGAATTTTCCTGTGTTCATCCTGTTGTGTTCCAAATGGGGGTTAGGCTGTTATTTCCTCCTTGTTGCTACTCTCCCTTGAATGTTTGTTAATTAAAGTAGTCTGTGAAAAGATTCCTTTCTTGAACTTTCTTGTGTCCTTTTCTAGTTGGAGCCATCACTGAGAATATTTTTGTCCTGATGCTTTTGTATCTGATGCCTCTGAAGGAGGGTATTTTCAGTAGGTATTCCTGTCTTGATCGCAGGACGCATGTTGGTGTATAGTTGTATAGTCTGATTGATAGGTATTGCGGTTCTGAAAGCTGAATGATTTTGTGTGTCAGCAACATGATTTTGAATTTCACCCTGCTTTTGATTGGGAGCTAGTGTAACTCTTTCAGTAGTAGGATGGCTCTCGTCTGCTTTAATTTACCCAGGAGAAATCTTGCTGCTGCGTTTTATACCATTTGGATCTGCCTGATTATGTACTTTGGAACACCTAGCAGGATTGCATTGCATTAGTCAAAGATTGAGAGTACTAGGGGTATTATTACGTTGGTCATTACTTGATGGATTTGGTAAGGTTTTAGTCCTCTAACCCAGTAGAGTTTGCCATAGGCATTTTCCACAATGTGTTGGATATTGTATTGTCATGTCTAGGTTTGGATTCAAGATAGTCAAATGCAAGACTTTATCTCACATTCATGCCGTGTTTCATTCTCTAAGCATTAACTAATCTTATTGGTCCTCAGCAGGCCACCAAGCACTCAAACTACTCTCATTGTGCTGGGCTTTATGCTCCCACTCGTCATCGGATCCAGTATAATAAACATTTCAATTGTTTTAATAATTATAATTTAGCAAACTTCAATAAATATGCACTAAAAGTACTTAGCTGTGCAAAAGACGCTTTTCAATGGGGTAGAATCACCAAATCACCCTTGCATTTGACTATCTTGGATATTGGAGAGTTTTTCATTCAAATTTATTTAATTAGTGCCTATGGTTACATTGTAGGTTTGGATTCAGCCATACACCTAGGCTTCTCACTCCCTCCATGGATAATTTATGGTGTTGCCGTTCAAAGTTAGTTGGTATCAGAGAAACTCCTACAAATCTCTGTAACACTGGATGATATATTAGGTCAGTTTGACAACGGTAGCAAATCGCCTAGACTGGATGGTATACATCTCAAAGTGCTGATAGAATTGAAAAATGAACTTGCAGAGCTATTAGTAATTAGTAATTTTTCTTTGAAATCCAGCATAGTACCAGAAGACTGGAGGGTGGCCAACATGATGCTGATTTTTAAAAAAGATTCTAGAGATGAACTTGAAGAGCTATTAGTAATCAGTAATTTTTCTTTAAAATCCAGCATAGTACCTACCAGAAGACTGGAGGGTGGCCAACATGATGCCGATTTTGAAAAAGGGTTCCAGAGGTGATCGGGAAATTATAGACCTGTGAGTCTGATGTTGGTGCCGGGCAAAATGGTAGAGACTATTATAAAAAACAAAATGACAGAACATATAGATACTATGTTCTACTAACTGGCGTGTTTCTCTGAGATTATTATTGAACTAGCCTGAAATATACTTCCAAGTGCAATATTCTTTGATGCAAAGTTTACATAATATAATTACATGGTTAACACCTATTTTTTAGACCTCAGTGGTGCATCCTCGGAGCAACTTTGCTTCTGAAGTTAGCACACTACACCATCTTCATTAATCTCTTTTTTATATATGTTTTTATGCAAATATACTTAATCCACTTTGATATTTTACAATTTGTCTTTTGAAATTTTTAAGGCTTATTGAATTCTGTAACTTAAATGTTGGCGGGGACTTCTTCCAACATGTTTCGCATATGAGTTTTTCAAGGATCTGTCCCCTACAATAAAACAGACCAATGTTTAATGACATGGCATTGATCTTATTATATCATCCTTACAAAAGACAAATTATCCTTTCCTTTACTAAACCATATGCCCCTTAAGACTGAATTAAAGTCAAAAGATGGTGGCGGTGTTTTTTTTGACGTGACTTTACAATAAATCGTCACCTGATTAAATATCACCTATCAGAACTCAGAGCCCCTGACCATTTAAATTAAAGACATCCATTCTATTTCTTGATTAAGTCTGTTTGGTTGAACTGAGTTTTAGGCGAAAGATCCAGTTTTGCTCCCTATAAAACTGGATCTTTCGTGTGGGAGTGTGTGGTGCAGGGGTTCAAGCTACAGCCTCAGCACCCTGAGGTTGTGGGTTCAAATCCTTCACTGCTCCTTGTGACCCTGGGCAAGTCACTTAATCCCCTCATTGCCCCAGGTACACTAGATAAAGTTTGAGCCCACTGGGACAGATAGGGAAATATGATAAAGTACCTGAATGTAAACCACTTAGAATATAAGTGGTAAATAAATAATATAATATAATCCTATATAATAAAATTCTAAGCACACATGCGCACTTAGGGTTTCGTGTTCCCTGCCGCTGTGGTGTGTGATCCGTGGCCGGATTCTATTTTAGAATGCAGCGGCAGGGAACACTCTGGAGTTCCCCCCCCCCACTCACTGCGAAAGAAACCGCTATCGCCACCGCCGTTCCTTCTGCTCCCCTCTTTGGAGTGTGCAGTGCAGGCCAACGGGGTTCCTGGGCAGCTGAACGCAGTCTCCGGGCGGCCGCAACCTCAGAAAACGGTGGTCTTCCTCCCAGCTCAGATCCAGAGTCCTTCCGCCCCCAGCGAGAGGTTGAGTGTCATCGTCTTCGCCCCCCCTACCCCTCTCCCCGGCGCACCAGATCCCCCGTTGAGCCTCCCATCCGACCCTCCAACTGCAGTCTGGCTGGCTCCCTTAGTCTCTTGCCGCCGCCCCCCTTCCCTTCCCACGGTCCTGACAAACCTCATGACTCTAGCAGCGGCCGCAGCACTCTAAACACGCTGCTTCGCGGCCTTCTGCCATGATTTGCTCTGCTGGTGATGCGGCAGAGGGAATCGCAGGCAGTAGAAGGCCGCGAAGCAGCGTGTTTAGAATGCTGCAGCCGCTGCTCGAGCCGGGAGGTTTCTGGTCGTCTCGCGGAGGGAGGGTCGGATGGGAGGGTAAGTGGGGTCGGCTGCACTTCGGCGGTAGTGGCGGGGGGGGGGGAGATGGAAACATGCTGCTTTCAAGCGTTCTACTGTATAGGGGGGAGGGAGGCAGGCAGGCTGGCTGGCTTTGGGGGTGGGGGGGCACTGAGGGCACTAAAGACATAGGAGGCACTAAGGACATAGGAAGGTGGCACTGGGGGCACTAAGTACATAGGAGGCACTGAGGGCACTAAGGGCATAGGAAGGAGGCACTGAGGATACTAAGGACATAGGAAGGGGCACTAAGGACATAGGAAGGAGGCACTGAAGGCACTAAGGACATAGGATGGGACACTAAGGACAGGAAGGAGGCACTGGGGGCATAGGATGGGACACTAAGAACAGGAAGGTGGCACTGGGGGCACTGAGGGCATAGGAGGCACTGAGGGCACTAAGGACATAGGAAGGTGGCACAGGGGGCACTAAGCACAGGAGGCACTGAGGGCACTAAGGACATAGGAAGGAGGCACTGAGGTCACTAAGGACATAGGATGGGACACTAATGACATAGGAAGGTGGCACTGGGGGCACTAAGGACATAAGAAGGAGGCACTAAGGGCACTAAAGACATAAGATGGGACACTAAGGACATAGGAAGGGGGTCACAGAGAGTCAGGCAGGCATGGCAGAACAGAGAAAAATAGGCAGGGGGCCAGGGAGACAGAGACAGAAAGAAAGACAGACAGGGGGCCAGGGAGAGACACAGACAGAAAGAATGACAGACAGTGTACACGGAGAGAGAGAGAGTGAGAGAGAGACAAAGAAAAAAAAAAGATAGACAGACATCTACTCTAGCACCCGTTTATGTAACGGGCTTAATATAATATAATTTAACATACAGTTATAGTCAAAATTGGAAATTGAGTCTTTCGTGTACAGTCATTTAATTTGTACAGCGATTTAGCAAATATGCCAAACTCATCTTTCTGGCATTTGGAGCAAAACCCACATTGCAGCATTTTGCCACAGATGTTTTTCTGCCGATTAAGTTATTTACCCTTTTATAGAGGGTTATCCTCTATAACAGGGTTCTGAGGCTTTTCCTCCATTTAAATAATAGCTTTATTCAACTTTTCATTTAGCTATTTAAATTCAGTTTCCTTTCAATGTGATTTGCACACAGCATTTTGGTAAATAGTGGGGTTCTACCCAAAAAAATCTCAGGAAGGACATACAAAACTCCTAAAACTAATGAATTATGCCCTATTGGAAACCATAGGAGGGACATACCTAGACACTACCAGGTCTACCCACTGCACTCATACAGAGACCCGCCATTCACTTAACACACAAACAACAAGAAAAGGAAAAAAAAGTAGAGAAAAAGCCTCAGTTCATCTTCATATGGCAAAAAACTCCACTTATAAACAACCATTAAGCAAGGTCCAAAATGTATCAGTTCACTCAGCAGTGAGAAACACTTTAATAACCCTCGTAGGAACCATCTCAAAAAAAATCTAGCACACCAAATAACAAAACTTCAAAAAATGTGAGCATATGTGAGTCTCAAACACAGTCAGTGGTAAGCAGGAAAAAACAAACAAACACTTAGCTGCAGACAGTGTCCAGGCTGTCTTCCATGCATCCAAAAAGTGCAAGCCTGCCTGGCCCCGCAAGCCACTCTTTCCCAAAGGGGATACCTCCGTTTCGCTAAGCTGCGTCAGGGGAATGATTCCATTCTACTCCACCAGTAACTGTAGAGGCTCTCCAAGTGCTCCAACTGCTCATATCCACACACATAGAAGCTGAGGCGCTGATACATTTTGGACCTTGCTTAATGGTTGTTTATAAGTGGAGTTTTTTGCCATATGAAGATGAACTGAGGCTTTTTCTCCACTTTTTTTTTCCTTTTTCTTGTTGTTTGTGTGTTAAGTGAATGAGCGGGTCTCTGTATGAGTGCAGTGGGTAGACCTGGTAATGTCTAGGTAGGTCTCTCCTATGGTTTCCAAAAGGGCATAATTCATTAGTTTTAGAAATAGTGGGGTTCCCCAGGGGTCTGTGCTGGGACCGCTTCTTTTTAACATATTTATCAGTGATCTAGAGATGGGAATAACTAGTGAGATAATTAAATTTGCTGATGACACAAAGTTGTTCAAAGATGTTAAATCGCAAGAGGATTGTGAAAAATTGTAAGAGGAGCTTGTGAGACTGGAAGACTGTGTGTCAAAATGGCAGATGAGGTTTAATGTGTGCAAGTGCAAAGTGATGCATGTGGGAAAGAGGAACCCGAACTATAGCTATATGATACTGGGTTTTGTGTTGAGTCACTGCCCAGGAAAAGGATCCTAGGTGACATTGTTGAGGATATGTTGAAACCCCAGCTCAATGTGTAGTAGCAGCTGCTAAGAAAACAAATAGAATGTTAGGAATTGTTAGGAATTATCAGGAAAGGTATAGAGCCAATTTATCGCTTCCAACTAATTATTTAAGCTCTCATATTGTTCAACCAAGCCATCGTAATGGAAGCAATTTAATGCTCCTGACTGGCAACAATTCTGTAAATTATTTTCTAAATATGTAAGATCAAATTGTCTTATTGGACAATTGTCCTCCTAATATTTTGAAATCTGCCCCTTTTACTTTCAAAGCAGATTTATTCAAATGGATTACATTTTCATTGAATAATGGTTTATTTCTAGAGGAGTTAGGTCAGATTCTGGTTTCCCCTTTTATAAAAAAATGTAAAGAATCTATTACCATAAAATCTAATTATAGACCTATTGCAAGTATTCCTTTGTTTACTAAATTGGTGGAAGGGTTGGTTAATATTGAACTGAGCACTTAGAGAAATTTAGCATTTTACATAAATACCAATCAGGTTTTCGATCAGGATTCAGTACAGAAACTGTTCTTGCATCACTGATTGATCATCTTCATTGTTTATTTAGTGTAGGTACCAGCGTGTAGATTCTTCAATTAAATCTGAGCAGTGCCTTTGATCTGGTAGATCATAAGATCTTCTTGGGCTGCTTGGACTCGATAGGGATCACAGATAATGTTTGGAAGTGATTTCAGGGCTTTTTGGAGAAAAGATCTTACCAAGTTTATAGTGAGGGCAAGTATTCATTCTCTTGGAGTAATCCATGCGGAGTACCTCAAGGCTCGCCACTATCACCCACATTGTTTACTTTCTATCTCGCTTCACTTGGTAGTCTACTGTATAGTTTAAATGTAAAATTTTACATCTATGCGGATGACATTACCACAATGATCCCAGTTAAATCATTTACAGGAGATGTGAAAAATCAGATATCTATTCTGACTCAGATAGAACAATGGACCATAGACTTTAAACTTAAATTTAATCCCGAAAAAACTAAGTTTTTTCTCACTAGTCCTACTTATAAAATCAAAGATATGGTATTACATCTTAATGGCCAGGACTACCTGATAGCTACCTCCATTAAAATCTAAGGAGTAACGTTAGATCACCATTTAACTCTAAATGACCACATTGAATTAATGGTAAAAAAATGCATCTTTGTTCTATGGTAACTCCAGACCATTAAAAAATGCTTTGACCTCTCTTTCAACTACTCCTGCAACCCCTTTAAAAACCTTTTCTCCACCACATCCTTTTAATAAATCCATTTATCTCGTAATATTTCTTCTGATTCAAATCTTTTTTTATACCACAATCTATCAGCCTACAAACCCCCAGCTCTCCCTCTTTACTATAGCCAAGCCCATGGCAACTATCCCAGTATTTTGGGGCCTCCGTCCTTCCCCTCAAATAAACTCTCACCCCTGGCCCAGATATCTCAAAACTATACCTACCCTCCCCAAACCTCTCTCTCTAAAGAAACCTCATTCATGACTTGATTCTTCAACATAATCTGCAAATTCTGTCTAACAGAGATTTTTTTATGTATATAAATCTTTATTGATTTTTAAACTTTGACAGTGCAATACAATTACATGAGCATAAACATTTCATAAAACGCACTATTAAATATACAATTTATACATAAAACAATCATTTTCTCCCCCCTCCTCTCAATTATTAGTACAAGAAGACCTATTATGTGATTACAATATTATAATGAAGAAATTTTAATAATCAAACAAAGATTTGGTTAACCGAAGGGGAAGAGGCATACATCAATCAAGCTTGCCCCACCAATTACAAAGCCAAAACTCAACCCCGCATAAATAAAAAAAAGGTGGTGGCCTTGCCATCATCTTTCATACCTCACTTTCCCTTCAATTTGGAGCCCCCTCCATACCTAATACTCTGCCACTAGAAACTCTACACTTTACCCTTTCTAATAAATCTCCCCTGAATTTCTTACTAATCTACCTCCCTCCCCCGGTCTCTAAATCTTCTCTCTCATCTCTTTTATTTGTAATCATGGATTTCTGTATCTCTCAGTTCAACCCTATCCTACTGGGTGATTTCAATATTCCTTTTGACCTACCAAATCATTCTACCACTGAACTGTTAACTTTAACCTCAGACATTTCACTAACCCTCTCCAACCCATCAAGCTGGACACACTATTGATATGATATTCAGTCCGGATACAATAGCCCGTCTTTTCCAAAACTCGACAATTCACTCTCTCCTTTGGTCCAACCATGTCCTTATTAATTTCTCTCTTCACTTACCTACAGGTTATGCCTCAATTCCTCATCATACTTATAACTTCTGAGATTTCTCAGAAATTACTATCTCCGCAATCCAAAACTCTCTTAACCTAGACGTAAAAGACCTCGCTTCTCTTGAACCTGAAGAACAATCAACCATTTGGAATGAAAAAACAAATTTACTTATCAATACTCTAGCCCTTACCCAAGAAAGAACCCAACATTTCTACCCTAAAAGAAAACCATGGTTTACGGAAAACCTGAAACTTCTTCGCTCACAATGCCGATCCTCAGAATCTAAGTGGCAGAAATCATGATCAACCTTTTCTTTCCTCCATTATAAAGAAATAGCAAACAACTACAAACACACCATACAAAATGCAAAAAAGGAATACTATACAAACCATATAAAAATGGCCCGCAATACCTCAGCATTATATGCCATAGTTCGATCTCTCTCCCCTTATTCAAAAACCAATAAACCCTCAACCTTATCAAATCAGCCATCAGCAACTGACCTGGCTTACTATTTTGACCAAAAAATAAAAAACATTTGTCTAAACTTTCAAAATACTCCAATTATAAACTACTCAGAACCCCTGAAACAGGATCGCCATCTTCCTTTTAGTTCACTTTCTAAGTTTAAGTCCCCATTATTAGCAGAGCTACAGAAAACAATTCAATCCATGAACACTTCTAATAATCCTCTAGAGAACATCCCACCTACTGTGATAAAGAAATTTTTTTCAATATTTGGTCCATACCTCTTAGAAATGGTAACCAAAAGCATCTCAAGTAACACGGTACCAAAATTTTGGAAATCTGCACTAGTCTTTCCCCAAATCAAAAATCAAAATCTTGATCAAATTCTCAGTTCCAATTATCGACCCATTGCTAACCTATCTTTCATTTCCAAACTTACGGAAAATATCATCTTCCTTCAGATCTCTGAATTTTTTGAAAAAACAAATGCATTACACCCTAACCAAACTGGATTTCACGCCAACCTCTCAACAGAATTATCCCTACTAGGTCTCACTACCACTATCTTTTACTATCCTGACCATGGGAAATAAGTTCTATTGATCTCCCTTAATCTATCGGCTGCCTTTGACACAATCAACCATGACTTACTTCTCAATCGTCTCAAAGACGGCGGAATAACTGATTCAGCTCTCCTCTGGTTCTCTTCTTACTTTGCTGATAGGAACTTTCAAGTTCACTCTAAAGGAACCTTTTCTGCCCCAATCTTTCAAGCTTACGGTGTACCACAAGGCCCAAATCTCTCCCCTCTATTATTCAACATTTTCCTAGCCCCTCTTCTGACATTAGCTCAATCTATTGGATTCACTCCATTTGCTTATGCTGATTACATTCAGCTCCTTCACCCACTCAACCAGACCAATATCAACGATATTCAAGAAATCAATCTCAAACTCGACAAAATCTGCTCTTGGCTCCGAATTAACAGATTATCACTAAATGTAATTAAATCACGAGGGATTCTCTTCCCTTATAAAATTAAAGACTCTTTAACCGGACAAAAATCTATTGATACAATTCCCCTCCAAATAGAACCCCAATTCAAATTACTAGGAGTTATCTTCGATAAAGATCTTACTTATCACGATCAAATCAGTTCCGTGACCAAAAATTGCTTCTACAAACTTCATTTAATTTATTCCATAACCTCTGTTCTTGAACCCTCTTCAATCCAAATTCTAATTCATTCTCTAATCATTTCACATATAGACTACTGCAACTCTCTTTACCATGGTATAACTCAAAAAGAAATCTGTAGATTACAACTGATCCAAAATACCGCAATCAAACTCATTTTTAAAGCCAAAAAATATGATCATGTTACCCCACGTTTTTAAGAGTTACACTGGTTCCTGGTCTCTCACCGAACTACATATAAAATTCTCCTAACTTTTAAAATCAAGACCTCTCACCTCCCTGTCTTTCTAGATAAATATCTCATTCCACATTCCCCTCCTAAGGTCCTTAGATCTATGAATCAAAACCTATTAACAGTACCTTCAATCAAGGACCTATACTATACTAGAAGCTCCATTTTCTCAGTAGTTGCTCCCTCGCTTTGGAATGCAATGCCATTTTATCTTCACAATGAAAATTCCTTAAGTAAATTCAAAACAAATCTCAAAACATTTCTCTTTAAAAATGCCTACTAATAAGTGGAGGGAAAAAAAAAGCTTTTAAGAAGCGACATCCCTGTTTCCCTCTCGTTACTCCCCTTCCCCTACCCTTCCTTTTATTTTTATTTATCATCATAATTAAAACTTCCCTATCGCCCAAAACCTCTCATTTCCAATCAGTCCTAATTTGTCATAGTTCTAGGTTTACCCTATTTTTATTTTACCCCACCTAAATCAAAAATTATATTAGGCCTATCTAATTTTTAATATTGTAAACTGCCCAGATACATGTAATGGTCGGTATATCAAGCCATGAATAAACTTGAAACTTGAAATTAACATCCTTTAGACCAGTGGCTCCCAACCCAATCGGGTTTTCGGGTTTTCAGGCTAGCCCTAATGAATATGCATGGAGCAGATTTGCATGCCTGTCACTTCCACTATATGCAAATTTATCTGATGCATATTCATTAGGGCTAGCCTAAAAACCCAATTGGCATGGTGGTCTTCCAAGACAGGGTTGGGAACCACTGCTTTAGACTATTAGTACAGTCTTGAGTTTTGTCTACCCTTGATTATTATAATATAAATTTATCTGGGATCTCATAAAAAAATTTTCAATAAATTAAGAGTAATTCAAAACTCGGCGGTCAGATTGATTTTCGGCCTAAAAAAATATGAACATGTTAGTCATTACCAACAATTACGTTGGTTACCGTTTGAGGCAAGAGTTTTGTTTTAAATTTGCTTGTATTTGCTTCAAATCATTATTCGATTTGGCTCCAGTTTATCTTTCCTCTGAATTTGAACTGTATAACAAATATTTCTGTTCTATGTTCATGGCTGAAGCACCGGGAGCAGGACCGTAGAAGACAAACATGAATAGGGATGGAGGAGTAATAGATCCTGATCGATTTTCAGAGCTAGCTAAAATAAAGATAGACAAAGCGATGGGGCCAGATGGAGTACATCCTATGGTGCTGAAGGAACTTAGGGAAGTTCTGGTAGCTCCGCTGACTGACCTTTTCAATGAGTCTCTAGAGTCAGGAGTAGTACCAGAGGACTAGAGAAGGGCGGATATGGTCCCTCGCCACAGAAGTGGAAGTAAGGAAGAAGTAGGGAAATACAGGCTGGTAAGCCTGACTTCTATGGTAAGCAATAAGTCTGACTTCTGTGGTAAGCAAATTAATGGAAACATTTTTAAAACAGAGAATTGTCAAGTTTCTGGAATCCTGTGGATTACAGGCAGGGCTGCCATCAGGTCAGTACTACCAGTCCTGCATTCAGGGGCCCGGAGCTGACAGGGGGCCCGGGCTCCCCCAGGGTCCTAGGCAGTGTTCTAAGGCAGGGGCGCCAGTAGCTCGCCAAGGCAAAGTGAGTCGATCACCCAGGACTCACTTTGCCTTGGTGATCTATCAGGCCGATCAGTCTTCCTCTCCCCGACGTCAATTCTGCAGTCGGAGAGGAAGTTCGGGCCAGCCAATCGCTGCCTGGCTGGGCGGAACTTCCTCTCCGTCGGCAGAATTGACGGGGAGAGGAATGCTGGTCGGCTCGAAGCAGGGAGAGCATGCGTCGGCGTCGGCTTTGGGGCCTGTTATCTATTGGTGGGTCCTGTTCCCCGATGGCAGCGGTAGTGGCTTGGGTAACGGCAGGGAGAAAGAAAGAAAGGGGGCAGGCAGGGAGACAGAAGGAAAGAAGAGAAACAGAAAAAAAGAAAGGGGGCATGAAGAGAGGAAGAAAAAGTTGGGGGAGGGAATGAGGTGTGAAGGAGAGGAAGCATACAGGCTGAAAGAAGGGAAGAAAGATTGGATGCACAGTCAGAAGAAGAAAGTGCAACCAGAGACTCATGAAATCACCAAAGGTAGGAAAAATGATTTTATTTTAAATTTAGCAAAGTGGAGGCAGTATTACCACAGTTTTCAAAGGAATTTGCCCAAATAACTTAATAGTTAACTGGGTAAATTCCCAGAGATGAAAACTTCCCTTCACTTACTATGCACAGTTCTGAATTTATATCTGCTGTCTATATTTTACAATATGGTCCCCTTTTACTAAACTGCAATAGTGATTTTTAGCGCAGGGAGCCTATGAGCTTCAAGAGCAGCGCTGGGCATTCAGCGCAACTCCCTGCGCTAAAAACTGCTATTGTGGTTTAATAAAAAGGATGGGGGGTATATTTGTCTATTTTTGTATGGTTGTTACTGAGGTGACAATGCATAGAGTCATCTGCCTTGACCTCTTTGAAAAAAACCCAGAATAGGAATGATAATTAACATTTTCTCAGCATATAGTGTGCTTTGTGTTTTTTAATTTTATTGTTGGTAGATCATTTTGACTTGGTCATTTTAAAGTAGCTCGCAAGCCCAAAAAGTTTCTATTTATTTATTGCTATAGGAGACATATGTCACTGTTTCTGTGGTGTTGCATTTTATGCGGAGTCCAGCTTCTTGCTGGTTCAATTTAACCTTTGTGTATGTATTTCTATTTTATCCCCCCTTTTACAAAACTGTGGAGCGTGTTTTAGCGCTAGCCGTGGTGGTAGCAGCTCTGATGCTCAGAATTCTATGAGCATCAGGGCTGTTACCACTGTGGCTAAAATCTACACTACAGTTTTGTAAAAGGGTGAGGGGTTAGTTTGTGATAACATATTCCATACTAGGCGAAGGTGTTTTCTGTGTTCTGTGTGTTCGAAAGACATGGTTTTCTGTTAGGATTGACGGTGTAGGATTGATCTGTGCTGGTCTGGCTGGTATAGTTTTACAATGGGTGTATTGATGTACTGCTCACTGCAATATGTAAGATGCTGCCTTTTCCTAGGTACTCATGTGTGACGTGTGGTTTGTTACTAAAAATCATGTTTTTCTAACAGATGGGGGGGAGCCAAAAAATGATGGGCCCCGGGTGTTACATATGCTACGTACGCCACTGTATGTAAAGATACCAGAAAGCTGGCGTAGCAAAAACTTTAAGTAAATTGTTATTCTTCTAAGTTTTGAGTATTTAACCCTCCCACAATCTCACAGGCACTCGTTTCAAGTTTATTGAGATTTTGATTTAAACGCAATATCAAATATTTTCAATGCGTATAACAAAAATAAATTTGGGGAAATAAATAAAACCATTTGAACAATAAACATACAAACATATCCATAGATGATTAAAATTACATAAGGAGTACAAGGATAAACTACATTTGTTTAAAAATGCGTTCTCCACGCCTGCTCACGACGAAAGGCTGGTACAACTAGAGGTAAGCAAAGAGGATGTCCTCAGACAGATAGACAGACTAAAGAGCGACAAATCACCAGGCCCGGACGGCATCCACCCAAGGGTACTAAAAGAACTGAGAAACGAAATAGCAGAGACACTTCGCCAAATATGTAACCTCTCCCTAAAAACTGGGGAGATCCCAGAGGACTGGAAAATAGCAAATGTCACGCCCATCTTTAAGAAGGGATCAAGGGGTGACCCGGGAAACTACAGGCCTGTGAGCTTGACCTCGGTTCCTGGAAAGATGCTGGAAGCAATGGTAAAGGACACAATCTGCGAACACATAGAAAACAATGGACAACTGAAGGCGAGCCAGCATGGCTTCTGCAAGGGAAGGTCATGCCTCACGAACTTGCTGTACTTCTTTGAGGGAATAAACAGTCAGATGGATAAGGGTGAATCCATAGACATCATTTACCTTGACTTCCAAAAAGCCTTCGACAAGGTACCACATGAACAGCTACTTAAAAAACTGTGGAACCACGGGGTGCAAGGGGATATCTACCGATGGATCAAACACTGGCTAGCGGGCAGGAAACAGAGGGTTGGAGTCAAGGGCCAATACTCAGATTGGCAATGGGTCACGAGCGGAGTTCCGCAGGGGTCGGTGCTGGGACCTATACTATTCAATATATTTATTAACGATCTGGAAACGGGGACAAAATGTGAGGTTATCAAATTTGCTGATGACACCAAACTCTGCAGCAGGGTTAGAAACACGGAAGACTGTGAAGACCTACAAAAGGACCTAACGAGACTGGAAGACTGGGCAAAAAAGTGGCAAATGAGTTTTAACGTGGAGAAATGCAAGGTCATGCATGTAGGGAAAAAGAACCCGATGTTCAACTACAAAATGGGGGGAACACTGCTAGGGGTGAGTAACCTGGATAGGGACTTGGGGGTGATGGTCGACTCATCACTGAAACCATCGGCGCAATGTGCGACAGCCTCAAAGAAAGCAAACAGAATGCTGGGCATCATCAAAAAGGGTATCACAACCCGGACGAAGGAAGTCATCATGCCGCTGTATCGCGCAATGGTGCGCCCGCACCTGGAGTACTGTGTTCAATACTGGTCGCCGTACCTCAAGAAGGACATGGCGGTACTCGAGGGAGTGCAGAGGAGGGCGACTAAGCTGATAAAAGTTATGGAAAATTTTCCATACGCTGACAGGTTAAAAATGCTGGGGCTGTTCTCCCTGGAGAAGAGGAGACTTAGAGGGGACATGATAGAAACCTTCAAAATCCTTAAGGGCATAGAGAGAGTAAATAAGGACAGATTCTTCAAACTGAGGGGAGCCACAAGCACTAGGGGTCACTCAGAGAAATTGAAAGGGGACAGGTTTAGAACAAATGCTAGAAAGTTCTTTTTTACGCAGAGGGTGGTGGACACATGGAACGCGCTTCCGGAGGAAGTGATAGGCCAGAACTCTGTACAGGGGTTCAAGAAGGGTTTGGATAGGTTCCTGGAGGATAAAGGGATAGAGGGGTACAGATAGAACTTGAGGTAGGTTATAAAAGTGGTCAGAAACCACTTCACAGGTCGCAGACCTGATGGGCCGCCGCGGGAGCGGACCGCTGGGCGAGATGGACCTCGGTCTGACCCAGTGGAGGCAACTTCTTATGTTCTTATGTTCTTATGCTCATAAATTTGTTGACTGGAAGGATCCAGCAATGTGGCCAGATGTCATTCAGGATAAAGACAGAGAAAGAATTGTGCAATTTGGATTAATGATGGAAGATGATTTAAAGCAAATGGCACAGTCTATGAGTAAAGATCTTGACGGACGTTCTTTTTATGAATATCTCCTCTATGCCAAATCACCCAATGGACGTGAGAAGATTTTAAGGGACTGGCTTAGGTGGAGCATTAGCAGAAAAGTATGTGTGTATTCGGCCCATGGAAGAAGGGGGGGGGTCGGGGAGGGGAAGGGGTGCGTGGGGGGCCCAATAGGATTGCTCAGTAAGGGGCCCAGAAATTTCTGATGGCGGCCCTGATTACAGGACCAGAGGCAACATGGATTCACTAGACGTAGATCTTGTCAGACAAATCTGATTAATTTCTTTGACTGGGTAACCAGAGAATTGGATAGAGGATGTGGGTAAGATTTGCCTCTTAGCGGATGATACCAAAATCTGCAATAGAGTAGACACCCTGGATGGTGTGAATAATAGGAAGAAAGACCTGGCAAAGCTTGAAGAATGGTCTGAAATTTGGCAGCTAAAATTTAATGCTAAAAAAATGCAAAGTCATTCATTTAAGCTGCAAAAACCCAAGTGAACGGTAAAATTTAGAGGCTGAAAAACTTAAGTGCATGACAGAAGAGCAGGACTTGGGTGTGACTGTATGTGATCATCTTAAGGTGGCCAAACAGGTTGAAAAGATGATGGTGAAAGCTAGAAGGATGCTAGGGTACTTATGAAGAGGTATCGTCTACCTGGACTTTAGCAAAGCATTCGATAGCGTACCACACCGCAGGTTGCTGAGCAAGATGAGTTCTATAGGATTAGGTGACACATTGACGAAATGGGTTGGGAACTGGCTTGGAGGTAGGCTTCAAAGGGTGGTGGTGAACGGCACACCCTCTGAAATGACGGAGGTGATCAGTGGAGTGCCACAGGGCTCGGTCTTGGGCCCAATCCTATTCAACATCTTTATAAGGGACTTGGCAGAAGGGCTTCGGGGTAAAATAACATTCGCCGATGACACCAAACTAAGTAATGTAGTGGGCAAATGCACAATAGATGATGTTTCAATGCCCGACAACATGATGCACGACCTACTCCTACTGGAGCGCTGGTCTAGGTCCTGGCAACTCAGCTTCAATGCCAAAAAATGCAAAGTTATGCACCTGGGCAGCCAAAATCCATGTAAGACTTACACCCTAAATGGCGAGATCCTAACAAGAACTGAAGCAGAACGTGACCTAGGGGTGATCGTCAGTGAGGACATGAAGGCTGCCAATCAAGTGGAGCAAGCTTCATCCAAAGCAAGACAAGTCATAGGTTGCATACGCAGGGGTTTCGTCAGCCGAAAGCCAGAAGTCATTATGCCATTGTATAGATCCTTGGTGAGGCCCCATCTGGAATACTGTGTGCAATTCTGGAGGCCGCATTATCGCAAGGATGTGCTGAGACTGGAGTCGGTTCAGAGAATGGCCACCCGGATGGTCTCAGGACTCAAGGATCTCCCATACGAGGAACGGCTAAACAAATTGCAGCTATACTCACTCGAGGAGCGCAGAGAGAGGGGGGACATGATCGAGACGTTCAAGTATCTCTCGGGCCGCATAGAGACGGAGGAAGATATCTTCCTTTTCAAGGGTCCCACGACAACAAGAGGGCATCCGTGGAAAATTAGGGGAGGGAAACTACGAGCTGACACCAGGAAATTCTTTTTCACAGAAAGGGTGGTTGATTGCTGGAATAGTCTTCCACTGCATGTGATCGAGGCCAGCAGCGTGCCTGATTTTAAGGCCAAATGGGATCGTCACATGGGATCTATTCACAGGGCGAAGGTAGGGGAGGGATCTATTCACAGGGTGAAGATAGGGGAGGGACATTAGGGTGGGCAGACTAGATGGGCCTTGGCCCTTATCTGCCGTCTATTTCTATGTTTCTATGTTTCTATGTATGGCCAGTAGGAAAAAGGAGGTATTGATGTCCCTCTATAAAACTTTGGTGAGACCTCATTTAGAATATTGTGTACAATTATGGAGGCCCCACTTTCAAAAAGATATAAAAAGGATGGAGTCGATCCAGAGGAAGGCTACTAAAATAGTATGTGGTCTTCAACATAAGGTATATGGGGACAGACTTAAAGATCTCAATCTGTATACTTTTGGGGAAAGGTGGGAGAGGGGAGATATGATAGACATCTAAATACCTATGTAATGTAAATGTGCATGAGTCGAGTCTCTTTCATTTGAAAGGAAACTATGCAATGAGAGGGCATAGGATGAAGATAAGAGGTGATACGGATAAAGTTAAGAGGTGATAGGCTCCAGAGTAATCTAAGGAAGTACTTTTTTACAGAAATGGTGGTAGATGCATGGAACAGTCTCCCAGAAGAGTTGGTGGAGAGAGACACTGTCTGAATTCATAAGGGCCTGGCATAGGAACGTGGGATCTCTTGGAGAGAGAAAGAGATAATGGTTACTGCAGATGGGCCGATTAGATGGGCCATTTGGCCTTTATCTGCAGGAGCGAAAAGGATACCGTGAAAGAAACAGTAGAGACTGCTAAGCTTAGAAAAACAAGAAGGTAACACAAAGGGAACTCAAATGTATATATACGAATGCTAGAAGTCTGAGAAACAAAATAGGAGAATTAGAGACAATAGCAAGACACGATGAACTGGAAATCATTGGCATAACAGAAAAATGGTGGAATGATGAAAACAAATGGGACACAGTACTACAGGGATACAAACTATACAGAAGAGATAGAGTAGGGCAGAAAGGTGGAGGTATTGCCGTATATGTTCAGGACGGAGTAGAAACTGTTAGAGAGGCTATGACAGAAAGAACAGAGAAGCTGGAGTCCCTCTGGATCAGGATTCCTAGACAATGGTGCAGACACAAAAATTGGCCTTTACTATGGACCCCCAGGACAGACAGAGGAGACAGACTCAGAAATGACAGAGGAAATTAAACAAGAATGTAAGACAGGTAATGTAATAATCATGGGAGACTTCAATTTCGCACTTGGATACACATGACCTGATGAGAACCAGTCAACATGGCTTCAGGAAAGGGAAATCATGTTTGACGAATTTACTTCATTTTTTTGAGACCGTGAACAAACAAATTGATAGTGGAGAACCGGTGGACATAATATACTTGGACTTCCAGAAAGCGTTTGACAAGGTTCCACATGAAAGACTTCTCAGGAAACTACAAAGCCATGGAATAGAGGGAGATATACTAAGATGGATAGGCAAATGGCTGGAGAACAGAAAGCAGAGAGTGGGCGTAAATGGGAAGTTCTCAAACTGGGAGAAAATGACTAGCGGTGTACCGCAGGGCTCGGTACTTGGGCCCATCTTATTTAATATTTTCATCAATGACCTAGAAGAAGGAACATCCAGTGAGATCATCAAGTTTGCAGATGACACAAAGCTATGCCGGGCAATCAGATCGCAGAAGGATAGCGAGGAACTCCAGAGTGACTTCTGTCAGTTAGAGAAATGGGTGGAGAAATGGCAGATGAAGTTTAATGTGGAAAAGTGCAAAGTAATGCATTTAGGCAGAAAGAACAAGGAACACGAGTATAGAATGTCAGGTGCAACTCTGGGTAAGAGCGAACAAGAAAAAGACCTGGGTGTACTGATAGATAGGACCCTAAAACTGTCAGCACAATGTGTGGCAGCAGCAATGAAAGCAAATAGAATGTTAGGCATGATAAAGAAAGGAATCACGAGTAGATCGGAGAAAGTTATAATGCCACTTTATAGGGTAATGATCAGACCACACTTGGAATACTGTGTCCAACATTGGTCTCCCAACCTAAAGAAGGATATAAAACTGCTGGAGAGGGTGCAGAGATGAGCAATGAAGCAAATAAAAGGTTTGGAGAACTTGGAATATGAGGAACGACTTAAGAGACTGGGATTGTTCTCCTTTGAGAAAAGGAGACTGCGAGGGGATATGATCGAGACTTTCAAAATACTGAAAGGAATCAGAGGAAGTGACGTCATCGTGGCTAATGGCAGCCTAGAATAATAGCTCCGCGGACCCCGGTGCTATTTTTTGCTACTTCTGCGTGAACTCGAGTGCCTGCACTTTACTCTTCCCTCTGCTTGTTGGTGGCATCAGCGTGCAGAGTTTTGATGGCGACGCGGAAAAAACAAACTGATATAAAGGCTTTTTCGTCGCCACTTTCGAACGGGCCGGCTAAAGCTGTTTCCAAGATGGCGCCCGATTCGGCTGCGGCTGCAGTGGGCTCTCCTCCTGACACCGCGATGCCGACTTTTCAGCAGGAGATGCGCGGCTGGTTCCAGGACTTGAAGACGGAACTCTCAGCGGTTCGGGCTGATATTCACAGCGTCGTTGCTGACCTGAAACGCGAGGTGGGGGAGATTGGGACCCGTGTGGGGGAAGCGGAAGTTGCAGTGGAGGCTCATAGTGCTGAGTTGACCCAGCTGCAGGGCTGGATTGTCACGCTGGAGGAACGAGCTGATGTAAACACTCTAAAGCTTGGAAGATCTGGAGAATCGATCCAGGCGTAGCAACCTTTGCTTTCGGGGTGTGCCTGACACTGTCTCTGACTCTTGCTGCATGGAAGTAATTGATCTTATTTGCATTCAAGCACTTGAGACTGCTGGCTTACCTGTGGAGGTGGGGAAACCTTTGCTTGATCGGGCTCATCGTATTCCTGGACCTCGTGATGCCAACCGCCCCTGTGATGTTGTGGCTTGTTTTCATCGTTATGTGGATAAAGAGCATGTGCTGTGGGCGGTGCGGCGTTCTGGAGGAGCTGTTAAATGGGAGGACACTGACATAGATGTGTATCCTGATGTAGCTCCAGCGACTTTGGCCCGCCGTCGCACATATTGTGATTGTACCCAAATATTGCAGAAGCGCAATGTTCGATATCGCTGGCTCTACCCTATAGGGCTGGCCTTTACTCATGCAGGCAAGACCTATTCTGCGATAACGGTGGCCGATGTTCAGTCTCGCTTGGTGGAGACGGGGATGATGTCGGCCTCGGAGATGGCTCCGCTTCCACAAAGGTCTCCTGCTGCTAAATCTGTGCGAGGGCTAGGCTGGCAGAGAGTGGCTAGGTCGGCTGCTGCTCGTCGTCCTTTGGAAGCAGCTTCGTCTTCATCTCATTGAACTCTTGCATATGTGGGACTTGTTCTTGAGTTCTTGTGATGTGTCTGTTTATTTTTGCAGTGTGATTTCTTCTGCAGGGGTTATTTTCTGGGTTTGTTATGGGGGTCCTTTTTGGAGCTGTTCTTCTACACTTCCTGTACCGTGGTTTCCAGGTGCTTTGGTAGCTGGACCATGTGAGGTGTTGATGGGGGGTTGGGGGGGGTTGGGGTGGTGGGATGGGTTATGGCCGAGTGCTACTGCGAGTAGATGTTTGGGAGTGTGTTTGTGTATTGGTTTCTTTAGGGGTGCGATTGAGTGGGATGGATGGTTTGGGTGTTTTGGGATGTGGTACGGGACTGATATTACTCTTTACTGTATGAATGGATAAGCTTACTTTGTTGTCTTATAATGTTCATGGTTTGAATACTCCACAAAAACGACGCCTGTTGTTTAAGGAATTGAGTCGCCTGAATATTGCTTTTGGATTTATTCAGGAGACCCATTTTCATTCCCATTATGAGAAATTACTTGCCCATAAAGGTTATCCTCATGTTTTTCTTTCCTCTAATAAGATCCGGAAAAAAACTCAGGGGGTGGGTATTTTAATTCATAAACATATCCAGGTAGTATTGAGAGAGGTTGTGCGGGATGTTGAGGGACGCTATATTCTGGTCAAAGCTGAGTTGGATGGCCACTTATATAGCTTATTGAATATCTATGCACCTAATGTTGATCAGGGGGCTTTCTTCACTTTGTTAGAACGTGTGCTGTTGGATCATGCTGAAGGTACTCTCCTCGTGGGAGGGGACTTTAATTTTACCTGCTATCCTCAGGAGGATAATTCTAATTCTTCCATCCGCTATGCTAGAGGTGATAGGCGGGCTCTTTTGCGCTTTCTTCGTCGGCAGGATTTGATAGATGTGTGGCGCTATTTACACCCAGGTGATCGGGATTATACTTTCTATTCGTCAAAGCATGATTCGTATACCAGAATTGATATGTGGATGCTGCCTCGTGTTGTTCTTCCGCGAGTCTCAGACTCCCGTATTGAACCACATGTGTGGTCTGATCATGCTCCCCTGACCTTGGAGTTGCAGGTTGGCTTGGATAGGGATTTTTTGTTGAAAGATCCCACTACTTTATCTTTGTTGGAGACTGATGTTAAAGAGTTTTTTGTTTTTAATGATGTGGCCGGCATTAGTGAAGCTGTGCTATGGGAAAGTTTTAAAGCCGCTCTTCGTGGTTGTTGTATCTCGAGAAGGTCGTATCGCAATCAATGTCGGGTTGCTCGCAGGTTGGAGTTAATAACCCGTCTCCGGCGGCTGGAGACTGCTCATAAAAGAGCCCCGTCGGCGGCTGGTGGTGTGGCCCTGGCGGCGTGCCGATGGGATTTACAGGAGCTAGATTTAGAGGGTATGGCTTGGGCCCTACAATGGCGGAAACAACGGTTTTTTGAATGGGGTGATAGGGCGGGCCGCTTGCTAGCTACACAGCTTAGGCAAACGCAGGCGCAGCATTCCATCACGCAGGTTCGTAATGCGTCGGGACAGCTTTGCTCAGATGATGCGGCTATTCATCAGGCGTTTTTGTCTTTCTATCAGCTATTGTACACTCCGGAGTCTGAAGTAACAGAGGGAGATATTGATACTTTTCTTTCTGGTGTAACTTTGCCTCATTTGGTGGAGGTTGATGCGGACTGGCTTTCTTCCCCTATTCAGCCCGATGAGGTGGTGGCAGCTATTCGGCATTTAGCCACTTCAAAGGCTCCGGGTGTTGATGGTTTCTCGCCTTTATTTTATAAGAAAATGGAGACCTATATTGTTGCCCCTCTTACACGATTGTTTAATTCTTTTTTGGAAGGGGAGAGTTTGCCATACTCGTTCTGGCAGGCAGCGGTCTCTCTTCTTCTTAAACCTGGTAGAGATCCCCTCCTTTGTGGGTCTTACCGTCCTATTTCGTTGTTAGGAGTTGATTATAAGCTGTTTACCCGTATTTTGGCAGTCCGTTTGCAACGTTTTTTGCCTTCCCTAGTTCATGGTGATCAATGTGGCTTTATTTCAGGGAGGCAACCTGGTGACAACATTTGAAAGGTGTTAGATCTTATTGGAGTGGCCCATCAGTATTCTGTTCCAGCTGTTTTATTATCAGTAGACGCTGAAAAAGCCTTTGATCGGGTTTATTGGCCATTTATGCTAGCGGTCTTGAAGCGGATGGGCATTTCGGGGGCTTTTTTACATTGGGTGACTTTATTGTATACTGACCCTGAGGGTCAATGGGAGATATACTGCCTCTTTTTCGATTCATCGAGGTACCAGACAGGGTTGCCCCTTGTCACCACTGATTTTTGCGTTGGTTTTGGAACCTTTAGCAGCCGTTATTCGCGCACATGTGGATATTCAGGGGATTGTGGTGGGTGGTGAAGAACATAAGATCTCATTGTATGCTGATGACATTTTGTTTACATTGACTTGCCCGCTTCAGTCTTTGACTGTGGTGCTTCGTGTTTTGGACCTCTTCGGTAAGGTGGCCGGCTTTAAAGTTAACATTGACAAATCTGAACTGCTTAGCGTTTCGCTTCCGGACTCCTTGGTAGCTGACTTGCATGCCACTTTTTCGTTCCGATGGGCGGCTAAATCTATTAGGTACCTTGGTGTTCGTATATCTCGAAAGCTATCTGATCTTTTTGAATTGAATTATCCTCCGCTGTTACAGACTGTTTTTGCGGATCTGGATCGCTGGGAAGGTTTACGGTTATCTTGGATGGGTAGGATTAGTGCTTTGCGTATGAATGTGTTGCCTCGTTTTTTTATACTTGTTTTCCTGCCTGCCTCTCTCAATTCCTAAACAGTTCTTACTTAGGCTTCAACGGCGGGCCTTTGCTTATATTTGGACACATAAACCGCCTAGGGTACGGAGGGAACGTATGTATTGGGACAGGTTACATGGGGGAATGGGTGTTCCTGATTTTTTCACTTATTATTTAGCGGCCCAATTGCAGGTGTTATTCCATTGGGCTTATCCCTCTCAATGCTGGGTATCCTTAGAACAGGCCCTGCAGCCGACTTATCCATTAACAGCCCTGCCTTGGCTACCTTTTGAGATCCTTCGGGATTTGCAGAACGGGGCTTCCTATGGGATGGTGTGTACTCTGCAGGCTTGGTGCCAGGTCCGTCGGACTTGGTTTCCGCGTCAGCGTTATTTTTACGCCACTCCCATTAGATTTGCCCCTGGTTTTTTGCCTGCCAGAGATACTGGGATTTTTCGACGCTGGGAATTGGAGGGTCTCCGGGTGCTGGGTCAATTAGTATTGGGTGGAGACTTGATCCCCTTTGCTGCCTTACAGTCTTTATATGACCTACCGGCGATGGATTTTTTCGCTTATGCTCAGCTTCGGGACTTTCTGAAAAAGAGGGTGATTCCTGAATGGGACGGGGCGGATTCTGCCTTTCTTCAAGTCTTTAGGATGGGATCTGGGGTGGGCCTTATTTCCCGTTTGTACAGGGCTCTTTTATACACCAGGCCTCAGGCTCGCACATATGAACATCGGTGGGAAACCTTATTGGGTAAGACCTTTGATTTTCAACAATGGGACCGCCTTTATGGTACTTTACTTAGGGTTTCTTTAGCATCCCCCTTAGTTGAGCAGGGTTATAAGATGTTGTTTCAGTGGTACCTTACGCCTGAAAAGTTGTACCGTTTCTATCATTGTGGAGATGGGCGCTGCTGGCGTAACTGTGGAGGTCTAGGCAATTTTGGGCATATTTGGTGGGATTGTATTAAGATTGTACCTTTTTGGAAGATGGTTCAACAACTGGTGATTGATGTATTACACCTACCCATATTATTGCACATGGAAGTGTTTTTACTTAATTATCCTTTGGGGAGCCTGGATAGCGATCAGGCCCACTTTGTGGCCCTGGTTGCTACGGCGGCTAGACTCTGCGTGGCCACTTATTGGAAACGTACTTATTTGCCTACTCGTTCTGATCTTTTGCATAAGGTAGAACAGATTTATTTGATGTCCAAGTTGACCGCTTTGAACAACGACACCTGTGGTGCGTTTTGTCGTATTTGGCATAGGTATGGCTCCTGGAGGGGCCTTTTTTGAATTTTGCATATGTTTTGTTTTTTACCTGATTTTTTATTCCTCTTTTGTCTTTGTATTATGCTATGTCACTCGGTTGGGGGAGGGGGGGTGTTTTTTGTGGGAGATTGTTGATTTGCTGTTGGCATTCAGCCTGTGTATTGTTTTTCATTTTGTTGAATAAAATACTTTTTAAATCTAAAAAAAAAAAAAAATACTGAAAGGAATTGACAAAATAGAGCAGGAAAAAAATTATTTACAATGTCCAATGTGACACGGGCAAGAGGACATGGACTGAAGCTAAGGGGGGTCAAGTCCAGGACAAATATCAGGAAGTTCTGCTTCATGCAACTAGAGGAGGTTATTGCGAGAGGCATAGAGGGATATGGGTGACTAAAATTACGCCAGGTGTACACCTGGCTGGGCCTGCGCGTGTGCGGATCGCCGGACTTGATGGACCGAAGGTCTGATCCGGAGATGGCAGTTCTTATGTTCATGTTTCTATAAGTCTATTAAGTCCACTCAGAGTACTCATTTATTTGCTTATCCGATAATAAAATCCTGTCGTTACAAGAGATTTTTGGATAAGACACTTGCATTCCAGGCAGGCAAAATGAATGCCCGGTTGGGTAGGATTATTCCATATGCTCATTCTTACTATTCCTTCAGAAACTTAGGGCTCCTTTTACGAAGGTGCAATAGGGCCTTAACGTGCGGAATAGCGTGCGCTAAATTGCCGCATGCGCTAGCCGCTACCGTCTCCTTCTGAGCAGGCGGTTGATTTTCAGCTAGCACATGCTAATCTGGTGCATACGCTAAAAATGCTAGCGCACCTTCGTAAAAGGATCTGTTTGATAAATTTGTTACTTGATATTTTGTTCCTTTGTATTTCCTTAACATTTGTATTTTCACTGATTGTTCAGTCTTCTTTTTTGTGAACCACCTAGAACTGTGAGGTGTGGCGCTGTACAAGAATAAAGTTTATTATTATTATTTGCCCTTGTATTGCTCTATGGTGCGGCTGCACCTCTAATACTGTGTGCAGTTCTAGTCACCATATCTCAAAAAAGATATAGCGGAATTAGAAAAGTTACAGATAAGGGTGACAAAAATGATAAAAGGGATGGTACGACTTCCCTATGAGGAAAGGCTAAAGCGACTAGGGCTCTTCAGATTGGAGAAGAGATGGCTAAGGGGTGATATGATAGAGGCCTATAAGATACTGAGTGGAGTGAGCAAATCGGAAGTGCTACCACTTAATGTACATTGTACCAAAGGATTATTTGATTCATTTACATTTGTTTGGAAAGAAGATGGATTAAAATATTTAGGAATCAATATCAAAAGTAATATTGAAGATACAGTAAAGGAAAATGAAAAACTTTTATTAAAGAAAGTAACGGAAATGTGTGAGCAATGGAATCCTTTATATTTATCTTGGTGGGGGAGAGTTCAAACAATTAAAATGATGATATTGCCTGTGGTTTGTTATCAAATGAGTATGATACCAGTTTTTTTTCAGGGGTCATTTTATAAAAAGTTGAATGGTATTCTTACAAAATTTGTTTGGTTGGGGAAAAGACCTAGAATTGCTTTAGTAAAGTTACAAAAAACAATTGTGGAAGGGGGGGTAAATTTTCCAAATTTTTATAGGTACCATCAAGCCTATATTTTAAGACAGGGTATGTATTGGGTCCTTCCAGAGCTCATGGAGAATGTCCCAGACTGGTTGTATTTGGAATGGCGACTCATGTTTCCTATACATTTGGTTCATCTTTTGAGTATACCAATGCCTAATAGATACAAAGGGAATAGAATTTTGATTGATACTTGGAAGACTTTGAGATATGTTACTAAATTATCACCTATTCCAATTTTTAAATCATTAAATCAATCCATTTGGCTAAACTCCAAGATCAAAATAGGCGGTCATAAAATTCTCTGGAAACAATGGATCATTGCAGGAATAAGAACTTTAAATGATGTTATTTCAAATGGTAAGCTGCTTAGTTTTTCACAGCTGCAACATAAATATGGTTTTACTAAGTCACAAAGTTTTAAATGGTTGCAGCTGAAGCAGGCTATTCAGGAGGGGTTCCCTGAATGGAAAGATCTTGATACTCAATATAGTTTGGAAATCCTGTGTTTCCAGGCGGATTTCTTGGGTCACCAAGCCGCTAAGTGGTATAAATTGATATATGGTTTTACAAATAAAAAACAAAAAACGGGTCTAAAAGACATTTGGAGCATTGAGATTAAGCATCAAATTTCTGCTTCTCAATGGCCATGAATTTGGTCTTGGAGAATTAGATGTACAGTGTCGGCATCTATGAGACAGACTTGGTTCTTTTTGTTGCATAGAGCTCTTTTGACCCCAGTACGTTTACAAAAGTTTGATAGCTCTAGATCTAATAAATGTTGGCACTGTAATCTAGAAGCAGGGACTTTGGATCATCTAATTTTTTATTGTCCTTGTATTAACGCCTTCTGGAAGTCAATTTGGTCTCAAATTAATTATTTTCTAGAAAATCCAGTTGCTATGTCATATGATACAATTTTGTTTGGAACAATGATGAGAGCAAAGAGTCAAATTTCAGCAAATAATAATAAATTACTAATGATTATGACAGGGGTTGCCATTCAAAATATAACTAGAAATTGGAAAGATTATACAAGACTTAACTATACTTTTTGGTGGAATTCTATATGTTATATTTATAAAATGGAACAAATTCTTGCTATGCAAAAAGGAAATTATAACAAATTTAAAAAAATTTGGGGGCCATTGATTGAATATTCGAATGATTAGACACTTTTTTTTTATATAGAAGAATAATATGATATGGGATTGGGAGGGTATAATGTGTGAGATTCAAATAAAATGTTGATATGTGTGGAAGGGAAGGGGGGAGGGGGGATAATATAAGATTTAATATTATATGAAGTAAACAAGTGAATTGTATGAATATTGAATGATTATTGTATACTTGTTATGAGATATGAAAATGAATAAAGAATTGGAAAAAAAAAAAAAAGAAAGGGTAGATGTGAATCACTTGTTCACTCTTTCCAAAAATACTAGGACTAGGGGACATATGATGAAGCTACGAAGTAGTAGATTTAAAATAAACCAAAGAAAATATTTCTTCACACAACGTGTAGTTAAACTCTGAAATTCATTACCAGAGAATGTGGTGAAATCAGTTAGCTTAGCGGGGTTTATAAAAGGTTTGGATAATTTCCTACAAGAGAAGTCATTAAGCCATTATTGAGATGGCTTTGGGAAATCTACTGCTTATTCCTAAGATAAGCTGCATAAAATCAGTTTTACTACTTGGGATCTAGCTAGGAACTTGGGACCTGTGTTAGCCACTGTTAGAAACAGGATACTGGTCTTGATGGACCATCGGTGTGTCCCAGTATGGCAATTCTTATGTTCTTATGAGCTGTTTTCTCCCCATTTGTTGTTTAGAAGTAGTTCTGTTTTTCCCTTCTTGGCTACTGTTTGTTTATTCAAATTTAATATAATGCTGAATCTTACTCGGAGTTCTCAGCAGTTTACATAAGCACTAAATATATGAGTTAAAATAAAAAAGTAACGCCATATAGAATAGGAAAGTATACAGAAAACAACAAATTCCAAATTTAAAATACATTGTGTTTTTTCAAGGATGGTCCACTGAAATCTTCAATAGATATGAATCATTACTAAGGAATCTGCCCCAAACACTTGCTGAAAGAAAATGTGTTTTAGGAAGTGTTTTAAAGGTTTTGATATTCATCTCTGCTCTAATTTTATAGGGAGGTCGTTCCAAAGACTGGGTGCAAAATAAAAGAAAATTTTATTACGAGTCAGTTCCCATTTTATTCTGCTTACTGTTGGGAGAACAAATCTGTTATCTTGCTTCGGAGAATAGGGAATTGTTAGGGAGCAGAGATAGTCAGGAACCAACGTGTAGAATGACTTATAAGTGAACAGCAGAATTTTGAGTTGAATTCGGTATGTAATCGGGAGCCAATATTTTTTGAATAGAGGAATAACATGGTCATATTTACCTTTGTGTCCCAGTAACTTTATAGCCTTATTCCGTAATGTTTATAAACGCCTAATATTAAACTTCGTAAAGCCTGCATAGGCTACATTACAATAATCTATCCTAGATATCAGGAACTAAGCAGGGTAATTTGACACATGCACACTCTAAAGCAACAGTCCCATCTGGGGTGTCACTTGAGCAGCTAGCCTTGTTCTAGGTGTGCAGAAATGTGCAGGAATAATGGAATGACACAAATGTTTCCCCAAAAAATTATTATTTATTAATTATCAAAATTATTTATCAAAAGGTTAGTTTTGCATCATGGGAATTTTTACAGAAGCCAAAAACTGGCATTGCTAGCAAAAATTCTGACTCTTTATGAGTTACACATCCATATATATCTTACATGATGACATTCTTTCACTAAAATCTAACTGGTCCAAATTATTTGCTTCCATATAAGGCTTGCTTCTATACCTTCATATGGGTGTGTCACAAAAACATTCCTAAACATTACATTCTTATACCTAAAAAGTTACATTCTTATACTAAGCTTACATGATTTATAAAAAGAAATACTGAAACAGATATTGGAATTGACTCACAAAAGACAATACACACACACTTTAAATCTCTTCTGTTACAGTCAGCCTGCATCTCTGTGCTGATAAATTCATGTCCCTTTGTTTAAACTGAAGCAGGAGGATACCTACCCCTCCCATCAGAGTTTCACAGAGTAGAAAAAGTTGCTTAAGGTCAAAAGGTTAAACTACAGATGTAGTCTTCTCAGAATTTCTTCAGATTTAAAATATATGAAATCAAAGTAAAATATATTCTAATCTACACTTGTTACCTATAGCTACATAAGTAAATTCCTATTGTGTAGTTTTAATGACTTACTGACTTACTAAAATTTACTAAAACTTAATTCTGGATCTATACAATGATACACATGTGTATTCGATTAGTATTTCTGACTGCAAAATCAGGGCCCCTTGGAATGTAAAGCAACCAGGTCAAAGGCCAACTCTTGTCTGTCTATAACTTCCCTAATGACCTTTCTAGACCAAACTGGACACACATCTGAACAAAGAAACCTTATGAAACTTAAGCTTTACCATCTGAAGTGAATTTGCTACGGTGCCTATCAATCACACTAATGTCCCAGTCTGCCTTCCTGTTCCTTCAAGCACATAGCACATGTGAAATCCATATGTTAAATTCCCATCTTTTGCCTCTGATTATTATATTCTGGCTTATCCAATATTCTCTGGTTTCATGTATTTATGTACAGCCACTAATAACACATTCTCACCTGCTCTTGGATTAGGCTCTATCTATCAACAGGTTTTTCTAACTAGTGAATCCTGTGCAGTGTGAGAAAGTGTAATGGCTGAATTTTTTATTTCATGTTTGCTCATTTCACCAAAACTCACCCATCCAGGTTAACAAGCTGGCCCTCCCCAGGCTTATTTAAGGTACGGAAAACCTCAAAATGCATGAATAAGTGTATGAAGATTGTCACTCCCCTTCTTAAGAAAGCACACTGGCTCCCAGTCGCACATCGTATACAGTATAAACTAAGCCTGCTTACCTTTAAGTCCCTGTTATATAAAACTCCGGCTTTCATTTACAAATCTTTGATCCTCTATACTACAACCAGATCACTCAGATCTATTGATCAACATTTATTAGTTATTCCTTCACTCAAAATTATTAATACACAGCGGCATTTTATTTTCTCTGTTACGGCTCCGCAAACATGGAACTCCCTCCCTATTTACTTAAGAGAAGAAAACAATTTAGATAAATTCAAGAGCAAACTAAAAAGTTTTCTTTTCAGGGATGCCTTTGATACCTAAAACAGCCTAATTGGGAGTTCCATTTCATCTTTATAACCTCTTTAAGGTTCATTGTTTATTCCTCCCTATTGTTTTTTACCATAATTGTTCTCTTTTCTATCAACGATGTGTATTTCTTTACCCATCCTTTCCTTTCGTTTTAACATATTCATACTGTTAGTCCTTATCATGTTATGCATGTACAGTCTGTTTAATCTGTCTGTGTTGATGCCCTTTTAATTGTATACAATTTTAATATGGGCATCGCTTAGAAATTTGAGTAAGCGATTAATCAGATTTACAATAAACTTGAAACTTGAAAACTTATTAAAGAGGTGCCGAATCAATCTCAGTACATAAAAACCTTTTTTATTACCTCTGAAACTTGTGCTGTGAATGTAAGTTGGGAGTCTATATGTATCTCAAGGTATCTAAATTTTTGAACTAGGGTATATCCCTTCTTTAAAATTGCAATGAAATGTTTGGTGCCAGCAGATACCCTGTTAACCAGCATCCATAGCTCTTCTTGAGGTTAACCTTTAATTTATTCTTTATCAGCCATGTTTGAATGTTCTCAAGACAGTTGATACCTTTATTCAGAGTTGGAGAAATTGGGTCTATTCTTGCTAAAAGCAGAATATCATATGCTTAGCAGTAGACCCAAATTCCACACACTTCAATCAGTAGGTGCTAAGAAAATATTGAACAATACCAGTGACAGTCCTGAATCCTGAGGAATGTCACACTGCAAATCTAAGATTGTCCTTCTTTGGTAGTTACTGAATATGATCTTTCTAAACTAAACTAAACTAAACCTTAAGTTTATATACCACGTCATCTCCACGGAAGTGGAGCTCGACACGGTTTACAGGGATTAAAAATAAAGAGGAGGAACTACAATGGAAGGAGGGAGAGGTAAGGTGAACAAGGACGGAGGAGGTACATAGAATAATGGAGAGGGAGGGAGTGGTTACATTTTGGTGAAAAGCCAGGTTTTCAGATGTTTTCTGAAATGTTGGAGGGAGGTCGAACTCCGAAGATGGGCCGTAAAGCTGTTCCACAGCTCAGTGATCCTGAAGAGGAGGGATGTACCATGTTTTCCTGTATGGGAGATGCCAATTAGAGAAGGGAAGGATAGTTTGACCTAAACCATTCAAACACAGTGTCACTCAATCCTATCATCTTCAATCTATCAAATAGCAGATCACAGTCTACTAAATCAAAAGCTGCTGTAAGATCTACAGGCACAGCAAATATAAAGGAACCGCTTTCGAGTGTTTCATAAACACCATTCAGAAACCTACACACAATGATTTCTGTGCTGTGTCCCGATCTAAAGCCTGCTTATTTAGGATGCAAAATGTTTGTTTTTTTCAATGAATTGGACTATTTGGAATCATTTGAATATTTTCTCTAGGCCTATCTTGATCTGTTTAATCTTCAAGTCCCATTTCTTCAGTGAGATGATTAGTTGGACATCGTCTGCATAGATGCAGCATTCCCATCCCATTTTTCTGATGAATTTCCCCAGTGGTTTGAGGAATATGTTGAACAGCATGGGTGACATTTCTGATGCCTGTGCCACTCCTATGTTTGTTTTTTCTGTTGCTTGTATTCTCCTGCCATTCTACTCTTGTTAGTCTTTTTGATAGAAAGGATTCTATCCGTGCCATTACTTTTCCTTTGAGACACAATTCTCTGCATCTTGATTTTAGCAGTGTGTGTTGGACTAGCAGCACGTCTGCTGGTGTGTTGGACCAGCAGCATGTCTTCTCTTTTAGCATGGTGTTTGAGAACTGAGTCCTATACTGCTACTAGTATGGTTTCAGTGCTCATGTGTCTTCTGAACCCTGACTCAGCCTGATCTAGTTTTGATGAGGAAGTCCGATATTTGTTGGCAGGCCAGTTTGTCTATTAGTTTAGGTATCCACGTTTGGTTGGCTACCGGTTTGTAGTTGGAGAGATCTAGGTCTTTTTCTTTATTTTTCAGATTGGGCCTGATAACTGAGAGTTTCCAATTACACTTCCCCTCCGTATTCGCGAATTCCGTATCTACGGAGTCAGTTATTTGCGATTTTTGACCAGAATTTTTTTTTTCATTTTTCTGGCTATTTTTAGCCCTGTAAGCCCCCCCCCCTTAAGCCTTACCTGGTGGTCTAGTGGGTTTTCACGCAGGAGTGATCTTCCCACGTTCCTGCCCTGTGCAGATCACTCACAGGAAATGGCTCGAGAGACTACGGGAACCCAAGGCAGCCATTTCCTGTGAGTGATCTGCATGGGGCAGGAGCGTGGGAAGATCGCTCATGCCTGAAAACCCACTAGACCACCAGATAAGGCTTAAGGGGGGGGGCTTACAGGGCTAAAAATAGCTGAGGGATAAGGGCAGAACCGGCCTGAATATTATTCACGGTTTTTCCATATTCATGGGCCGGCTCTGCCCCTAACCCCCGTGAATACGGAGGGGGAAGTGGAAGTGAAACTTCTCTGGACTGTAGTGATTTATTGATAAGGTCTGTGAGGTAGGCGAGTTCCAGGCCTTCAAGTTCTCTCATCCGGCATGGATGGTGGGTCGGGTTTCACTCTTCTCGGTAGTTTCTTCACCTGATTCTTTGTGATTGGTTCAAACTCTTCCATTGTGCCTCCTGTTTTCCTCATATGTTTGTCTATAGAAATGTTGTTATTTAGGCTGTTGTCTTTCTGTATACTCTTTATTTTCTCTGTGAAAAAGTTGCTGAGTTCTATACTAGTTAGGGAGCATTTGGTGGTGATTTCTTTCTGTTTTTTCCCCCAGCAAACTTTATACTGCTTGTTATAGGATTTTTGTAGAGTTTCTTGCTTCAAGGATCTTTTTTGAGAGGAATTTTATCTTTTCTTATCTTCTTGATGTAGGTTCTGTTGACTCTAAGAACAAGCAACGAAGAAGGCCAGAGCGATGTCTTTTTCACCAAACACGATACATCCCAACAAGGATCCAAGTTTTGGCATAAGGCTATGCCTTCATCTGGAGACACTAAATTTTGCTAGAGCACCAGAATGAAGAAAAGTCAGTGGCGCGTGTGGCTGAGAACTTCTGTTACTAATGAATAACTGCTGATTCTCTCAGCCACAAGCGCCACTGACTTTTCTTCATTCTGGTGCTCCAGCAAAATTTAGGGCTCCTTTTACGAAGCCGCGTTAGCAGCTTTATCGCATGCACCTTTTTAGCGCGCGCTAACCTCTGCGCTAGCCGAAAAACTATTGCCTGCTCAAGAGGAGGCGGTAGCAGCTAGCGCGGCCGGCAAATTAGTGCGCGCTATTATGCGAGTTAAACTGCTAATGCGGCTTCGTAAACGGAGCCTTTAGTGTCTCCAGATGAAGGCTTTTTCTATTTTACACTCTTCCCAATCAGGTTTTTGTCCACTTCATAGTACTAAAACAGAGTTGGCATCTCTTCTTGATTATCTTCACCAACAATTCAGTGTAGGCATGAGTGTCTTGATTATGCAGTTTGATCTCAGCAGTGTATTTGATTTAGTAGATCATCAAATCCTACTGAGATGTTTAGACACAATTGGAATATCTGGCCATATCCTTAATTGGTTAGGGGTTTCTTGGAAAGTCGTACTTACCAAGTTCATTCCGACTATTCTTTTTCTCCTAATTGGAAAAATCTATGTGGAGTGCCCCAGGGTTTCCCCATTATCTCCCACATTTTTCAACCTGAATCTAGCTCCTTGGGAATTAAGCTTACCTCCCTTGGAGTTAAACTCTACAGTTATGCAGACATTACAATAGTAATTCCAATTGTAGTTTTCTCAAAGGATATTTTACAATTCATACTCACTGTTTTAGAAATTGTTGAAACATGGATGAAAGATTTCAGACTGAAACTTAATCTGAACAAACTAAATTTTTCCTGACTTCTTCAAATAAGATCAAGGAGGATTCCATAAATTTGAACAGGATAATGCATTCCATTCTACCAGGTATTAAACTTTTGGGAATCCACTTTGATCGAAATTTATCATTTGATATTCACATTAACACTCTTGTTAGGAGTCTTGTTTCTGCTATGGAAGCTTCAAACAATTAGGCCATATTTTGACCTTTCTTCCTTTAGGCTATTGGTACAGTCACTTATTCTAAGCACTTTGACAAGTAAAGTAATTTGTAAGAAAACATCAAGAGGTTACAAGTTGTTCAAAATACCGCTGTTCGTTTGATATTGTGGCCGGGCCAGTTCCTGAGTAGGTGGGAAGCCGGGCTCGGACCACAGGTAGATTTATTGTAGCGCCTTTTATATGGCTGTCAGAAAGGAAAACCCGGATTCTGGATTTCTGGTCCAAGTCCTCCAAGTTTATTACCACATTCAAAATAAAGAAAAACAAAAATGGTTAAACTGTGCAATGGTTTCCAATGTCCCTATGGTGCAATTTCCAGCAAACCAGTTCAATATTCTTGCACCCAGTTATGAGGATCGTGAACACATTGGTTCTGGTCCAACAAAGAAAAAATACCAAAAATCAAAATCCAGTAGCAAACTTCCCCAAAGTCTCTGTTTCTTCTACTGGCCTTTATTTTCCCTCCTTGGGGTCACTGACAACTCTCAGCCACTGCCATTCAGCTCCCACCCCGTTGGGCAGGTCCCACATGAGCTTTTGAGTTTTCCTCACATGGTTCTCTTCCTCTTAGCATCACATAATTAGTAACTTTGGGTTTTTCCAAAAGTAATGATTTCCCCACCTTCACCACAGGGATATGCACTGCTCTGCCTGATAAGCCGTTCAGGGGCAAGCCTCCCTTAATTAGGTCTTCAGGCCTCCCCAAAATAATGCCCTCCAAGTCCCCTCTGTGTTTAGCTTTTATATGGCAACGCAACATAAACTTTAACCAAATAGTTTCCTTCAGCAACAGGATTGCCTTTGGCCCTGCTCCCAGCCTTAATCCTGAATTCCACAATAACCTGAACTGGATTCTCCTGGGCTGGAGGAGACACTCCACACATCAGTTCCCCCTAGTTCCATGCCCTCCTCATATTCAGTCTCATCAGGGATACTACTCATCTCCCATTCATTCGGTAGGGACTCAAGGCTATTTCTCCATTCCCCTATCTGAGGCTGTTCTTCCCATCCCCCTCCTTGCCCGCTTGTCAGTTCTCTGGCAATGTTTCCTCTCTGAGCCAAAAATCCCGGGGCTCCCTCCCAAGGCTTGTTGGGCAAGGCCTCCCAGGGATTACTCTCTCCCTCCTGTTGGGCTGGCCTCCGGGAAATGTTCTGGGCTGGGGAGTAGGAACTCCCTGGAAGCTGCAGTCACGGCTGGTTGCTGGCCTCTCTGGATGAGAGCCACCTGAGCTTCCTTGATTGACCTCCTTGCTTCTTACTTGAGGCAATTTGTTTGACACACCCCAGGGTCTGACTCCACCCCCTCCTGGGTTGGCTTTCAGTTTCTGGTCTAGAGGAAAGGATTGATAGGGGAGATAATTAGTTTTCAGTGCCCTCCCCACCTGGCTTTTGGGCTGTGCTACAACCTGCTTTGGCACTTTCCCTCCTGGCTGAGCCGGCTGTCCTTGCTCCTGGCCAGGTTTTACAGAGCCCAGTGCTGCAGGCTGGGGAGGTTTAGCAGTCCTTTTCATTGGGACAGGAGCTTCCCTGTCACAATATTCAGACTGAAAAAATTTGACAAATTATTACCAAAAATTGCACTGGCTGCTAATTGAGGTGAGAATATTGTAAGTTTGGTTGTATATGTTTTAAGTATTTACATGGTCTTTTACCTAGTTATTTTCTTGACCACTTTGAATTTGTTAATAGAAAACACCCTACACGGGGTTCGCGGATATTTGACTTTCCATCTATTAAGGGATATTGTTACAAATAATTATTTGGCAGAATTCTATCTTATCAGGCCGGTGTATGGGATAAACATCTTGGTAATTTTATATTAAGTTCCAACACCTATCTGGCATTTAGAAAATTGTTAAAAACATATTCCTCCTATTTTACGAAAGCATAGTGTGAGGTTTTAGCGCCGGTAGTGGCGGTAACTGCTCCGACGCTCATAGAATTCCTATGAGTGTTGGAGCAGTTACCGCTGCTGCTGGAGCTAAAACCCACACTATGCCTTCGTAAAAGAGAGGGATTGTTTGGTAAATTTTTTACCTAATGGATTGTAATTTACTGTGAATGTCAAGTATCTTTACTCTGTAAACCGCACAGAACTGAGAGGTAGCTGTGGTATACAATGTTATGTTTTAAAAATGAACTAGGTAGTTATTAGTTACTTTGTTTATTAATTATAACTATATGAACTATGTGAACATTTCAAAAACGAGTACTTTATTTTCAAATGAGTTTCTTATTGGCTTTGAGTATTAAAAGCATTTCAAAATGTTTGTCAGTTAAACTGTTCCTGCGTGATGTAAGAATCTGTCCACAGATGCTGAAGAGTCTCTCCACTGTCTGATGGAAGGCTCATACTGTATTCTTCAGAATAAACACTTCCTTCAAAGTTGGATAGCGCTGGAGACTGGATATATCATGTGCAGCATCATTCAAGAAAAACTCTATTTCTGACTGCACACCATTGTCCCCTTTATTTGATTCATAGAAGCAGAAGAAGCTGGTAGCTTCATAACGTAACATAACATAACATTGTGCTTATTGACCGCGTAACTAGAAGTTCAACACAGTTTATAAAAAGTTATAAAAGTAAACATGTTACATGAAATAAGATGATTCATTAAACAGTCAAATATTTAGAAAAAAGATAGGTCTTCAATTGTTTTCTAAAATGGCCATAGGAATGGGTAGTAAGCAACAATATTCGGAATGGGACTGCATTAAGAGTTATATTTGCAGCATCTGCCTGAGCCTGCATTGCTTGCATCAGCAAATATTTGACATGAGCTCTGGCAACATCTGAGTGGAGACACTGTTGCTCTAGCATCTGACTGGATCCAGCGCAGCTTGAATTGTGGATGTGAAACACTTGCTATTATCAAATCAGCTTCAAGTGGACCAAAGCGCTTTAATGATTCCATTCATTAACAGCATCAATAAGTGGGCTTGCAAATCTGAGCAAAGGCCTGATGGAGATAAAATGTGCATGCTACAAAGAAATTGTTGGCAGAACTCCCATGAAACACTGGGCTTCAGCCTGCAGTATGTCCAGTGCCATAGCAATCGGATTCATCACTTTTATATACTCTGCCATGAAAGCAATTTCATTTACCAGAAAACTGTTAGGGAAAATTTCTCACAGATGTCATTGAGCACAGTTTCAGACTTCTCCACAACAGAATACACTTTGTCAACAGCATAATAGAATGAATTCCATCTAGTAACATTTGGTACAGCCAGTATGGTTTCTGAAGTTTTGTACATTATTTCAGCTAGTGCTGCCCGATTCAGGAAAAAAAATTTCGATTCGATTCAGCCTATTGAATTGGTTTTTCGATTCGATTTGATTTTCCTGCCCAATTGGGTGTTTTGTTTGGTTTTTTTCAAACATCCTGGTGGGTTTATTTTACAGCCTCTTCACCCCCTTTGCCTTCTCCTAACCACACTGGCACTGTGGTGTAAACAAAATAACTAAAAAAGACTGTTCCTCTCTCTGTTAAATCCTAGCTCACGTTTGCGGTCTAACACCCGCTCTGGCAGGATACACATTTCAAATCTGACATATTTGTAATCATAAAACAGAAAATAAAATTAGTTTTTCTACCTTTTGTTGTCTGGTCATTATTCAAATTTTGTTCAAGTTTCAAGTTTATTTGTTATTTGATTAATCGCCTATTACAATTACTAAGCAATGTACACATAATAAAATAAATTTCTAAAATGTACATAAAATAGAGAGTAACGTTAACAAGGGTATAAAATCATCAAAAATAAACTAATTAAAACAAGGTAAATAATACAAAAACAAGCAAACAATAGGACAAAAGGGGAGGAAATACAATGTTTGATAGGAAAGAATCAACAGTTAAGGTAAAACACAAAAGGAATGGGAGGACAAATAAATAATTGAAGATCCAAAATGCATAAAAGAGCAAATGATAAAAGAGCAATTAACGTTTCAATTAGGTATTGAACGCATCTTTAAAAAGAAAGCTCTTAAGTTGGCTTTTAAATTTTTCCAAATTCTTCTCCTCTCTTAAATAAAGTGGGAGTGAATTCCAAGTCTGTGGCGCTGTTACAGTAAAAATGAATTGCCTTCGAGTGTTAATAATTTTAAGAGAAGGAATGACCAACAAAAGTTGGTCATTAGATCTTAAAAATTTAGGAGAATTATATGGAATTAAAACTTTGTAAATAAAAGCAGGGGTTTTATATAATAGTGATTTAAATGTGAGTAAAGATAATTTATATAAAATTCGGTATGATACTGGGAGCCAATGTGCCTTTTGAAGTAATGGAGTAACGTGGTCGAACTTCTTAGCCCCCATAATTAATTTAATAGAGGCATTCTGGATTATCTGCAATCTTCTGATTTCTTTTTGTGCCATTCCTTTGAATAAAAAATTGCAGTAATCAATTTTCGAAATAATCATTGAATGAATTAATATATTCAATGATTTGGGACATAAGAATTTCGAAATAGACCTTATTTGACAAAGTCTATAAAAGGAAGCCTTAACCACATAACTAACGTGGTCGTGGTAGGTTAGATTTTCATCAAGAATAACACCTAAAATCCGAATCTTGTTTATTTGTTTAAGAGTAACCCCTTGGATAGTAATGGGAACAGTAATTTTTTGATTGTCTTTCCAGGGGAAGAGCAAGGTGTTAGTTTTGTTAATGTTTAATGACAGTCTATTATTATCAAGCCATAGATGAATCTGGTTTAGTTTCTCATTGAGAAATTTTCACAGTTTATAGGTGGGGGGAGATAGATTAATAGAACATCTAATTTAGGTTTAGCTCTAAGGGAAAATTGCAAGGACTCAATAGGAGAATTAGTTGAGACATGTACATTATGAAGTATTAATGAATCATGGAAGATCACCGCCAAACCTCCACCACGTTTGTACGGACGATGATTAAAAAAAAAGAAAATCCAGAAGGACAGGCGTATGAAAGATACGCTTCTCCATCCATGAGCCAAGTTTCTACAATACATAAAACATCAAAAGAGTACCGTATTTTCACGCATATAACGCGCGCGTTATACGCGTTTTTACCTACCGCGCATACCCCTCGCGCGTTATATGCGTGAGCGCGGTATACGAAAGTTTTCAAACATAGTTCCCACCCCGCCCGACGCCCGATTCACCCCCCCAGCAGGACCACTCGCACCCCCACCCCGAACGACCACTCGCACGCGCTCCCACCCGCACCCGCATCCACGATCGGAGCAAGAGGGAGCCCAAGCCCTCTTGCCCGGCCGACTCCCCGACGTCCGATACATCCCCCCCCCCGGCAGGACCACTCGCACCCCCACCCCGAAGGACCGCCGACTTCCCGACAATATCGGGCCAGAAGGGAGCCCAAACCCTCCTGGCCACGGCGACCCCCTAACCCCACCCCGCACTACATTACGGGCAGGAGGGATCCCAGGCCCTCCTGCCCTCGACGCAAACCCCCCTCCCCCCCAACGACCGTCCCCCCCCAAGAACCTCCGACCGCCCCCCCAGCCGACCCGCGACCCCCCTGGCCGACCCCCACGACCCCCCCACCCCCCTTCCCCGTACCTTTGGAAGTTGGCCGGACAGACGGGAGCCAAACCCGCCTGTCCGGCAGGCAGCCAACGAAGGAATGAGGCCGGATTGGCCCATCCGTCCTAAAGCTCCGCCTACTGGTGGGGCCTAAGGCGCGTGGGCCAATCAGAATAGGCCCTGGAGCCTTAGGTCCCACCTGGGGGCGCGGCCTGAGGCACATGGTCGGGTTGGGCCCATGTGCCTCAGGCCGCGCCCCCAGGTGGGACCTAAGGCTCCAGGGCCTATTCTGATTGGCCCACGCGCCTTAGGCCCCACCAGTAGGCGGAGCTTTAGGACGGATGGGCCAATCCGGCCTCATTCCTTCGTTGGCTGCCTGCCGGACAGGCGGGTTTGGCTCCCGTCTGTCCGGCCAACTACGAAAGGTACGGGGAAGGGGGGGGGGGGGGGTCGGGGGGGTCGCCAGGGGGGTCGCGGGTCGGCTGGGGGAGCGGTCGGAGGTTCTTGGGCGGGGCGGTCGTTGGGGGGGAGGGGGGTTTGCGTCGAGGGCAGGAGGGCCTGGGATCCCTCCTGCCCGTAATGTAGTGCGGGGTGGGGTTAGGGGGTCGCCGTGGCCAGGAGGGTTTGGGCTCCCTTCTGGCCCAACTACCAAAGGTACGGGGAAGGGGGGTGGGGGGGTCGTGGGGGTCGCCAGGGGGGGTCGCGGGTCGGCTGGGGGAGCGGTCGGAGGTTCTTGGGGGGGGCGGTCGTTGGGGGGGAGGGGGGTTTGCGTCGAGGGCAGGAGGGCCTGGGATCCCTCCTGCCCGTAATGTAGTGCGGGGTGGGGGTAGGGGGTCGCCGTGGCCAGGAGGGTTTTGGCTCCCTCCTGGCCCGATATTGTCGGGGAGTCGGCGGTCCTTCGGGGTGGGGGTGCGAATGGTCCTGCCGGGGGGGGGATGAATCGGACGTCGGGGGGGGGGTGAACGGAGAGTCGGGACAGCGCACGGAGAGGCGGGGCAGTGCACGGAAGTCAGGGGGGTGAACGGAGAGTCGGGACAGCGCACGGAAAGTCAGGGCAGTGCACGGAAGTCAGGGGGGGTGAACGGAGAGTCGGGACAGCGCACGGAAAGTCAGGGCAGTGCATGGAAGTCAGGGGGGGGTGAACGGAGAGTCGGGACAGCGCACGGAGAGGCGGGGCAGTGCACGGAAGTCAGGGGGGGTGAACGGAGAGTCGGGACAGCGCACGGAGAGGCGGGGCAGTGCACGGAAGTCAGGGGGGTGAACGGAGAGTTGGGCAGCATGCGCGGTATAATCGTGAGCGCGTTATACCAAAGTTTTTGTGCTTATCATCGTGATTTCTGCGCGCTATACACGTGTGCGCGTTTTATACGGGTGCGTGTTATTTGCGTGAAAATACGGTAGTGTGTAATGAGATCTTTAATTAAATGATATTTAGTTTTAAAAGAACGAACATTGATTAAGCCAATTTTGAAGGAAGCTTTGGTTGAATTAAAACTAGTAAAACTCTTTGAAGGAATTGAATGATGATGGCTTAAAGGAATATTGACACATTCCCTGATAGGAGAGGGATTTAAATTATTGAGTGGCTTAGGAGGCCGATGACCACAAATAATTGGGATATTTAAAGTGTGTTGCTCCATTTGACAAAAAATATTATGGTTATGGCCTAGAACTAAAGAAGTTTCTAAACAGGAGTTATGAAATAAAATTAAAAAAGCTTTTAAACCAGGGAAGGCCCAAAAAGAACTGAAGAGAAAAACTACGATAATAGGTAGAAGTCTCTTAAGAAATTTACTCACCCAAAAACGTTTGTTATAAAGGTTCTTTGTTAAAAACTCCTTGTCTTTATTCGATATTGGTCGCGCACAAAGGAGCGCAATAAGGAGCAGAACTTGCTCCTTAAGCGCGCTCCTTTGGTGTGCGCCGCAAAGAGCCTGTTTTTATAATGCATGTACCGGGCAATTGTGGGTGGAGTCCACAGCAAGCCACCACTGTGCGGCGGCAGAGAGGTCGCAAAGAGGTAAGCTGGAAATAAATTAAAAGCAAAGTAAGGCTAAAAAACAAATACTGAAACTGAAAACATTAAAATTATAAAACAACAGCTTTAAAACACAATTAATTAGTGGCTAAAGTGCTAAGAGTGCTTCAGGTTCTGGTTGTCTTCTGATAACTTGCTTGCCAGGGTCTCCTTCTTTCTTCTTTCTCCCTGCTAACCATCCATCTTCCATCTCTGTCCTCCCTTTCCATTTCTCTTCCCTCCCCAGGATGTCTGGCATCTTTCCTTTTTTTCGTCTCCCTCCACAGATCCACCTTTTCTTAACTACCCTTTCATCCAGCATCTCTCCTTCTTTCCCCACCACCCCAGGGTCTACCATCTCTCCCTTTCTTTTCCCAACTACCCTCCTATCCAGTATCTCTATCCCCCCTCCACATCATCCCTTGCGTCCAACTTCTCTCCCTTTCTGTTCCTTCCCTCCCTAAATCCCATTGTCCATCATATCTATCCCTCTCCTCTATTTTCAGACCCATTTCTTCCTCCCCAAAGTCCGGCATATGCACATCTCTTTGAACCCCCCCTTCCCTCCCTCTGTGTACTTCTATATCAGGGCCCCCCTCCCCTGAAGGTATATCCCCCCTTGAAGGTCTGTCTCATCCGGGAAGATATGAAAGCTGCTAATCAGGTGGAGAAAGCTTCAGCGAAGGCCAGATAAATGCTGGGTTGCATCAGAAGGAGCTTTATCAGCCGAAAGCCAGAAGTAATACTGCCGTTATACAGATCCATGGTGAGACCTCACCTGGAGTACTGTGTCCAATTTTAGAGACCACATTACCAAAAAGATGTGAAGAGAGTGGAGTCGATACAGAGAATGGCCACTAAGATGATCTCAGGACTTAAAGGCATCCCATATGAGAACGTCTGATCAAACTGCGCTTATATTCTCTTGAAGAACGCAGAGAAAGGGGGGACATGATAGAAACATTTAAATACATCATGGGCCACATCAAAGTGGAGGAGAAAATCTTTTTTTTAAAGGGTCCCGCGGCGACAAGAGGGCATCCACTAAATCTCAAGGGAGGAAGATTTCATGGTGACACCAGGAAATACTTCTTCACTGAACGGGTGATTGATCGATGGAATGATCTTCCCCACCAGGTGGTCGAGGCCAGTAATGTGTTCGTCTTCAAGAGTCGATGGGACAAACAGGTGGGAGTACTACGGAGTTATGCTCAATCGACACATACTCCAGGGAAGAAGGGTCCTTGAACAGGCAGACTAGTTGTAGGGAGGGTTCTCGAGTGGGGAGACTTGTTGGGCCATCGGCCCTTTTCTGCCGTCATATTCTATGTTTCTATGTCCCCACCTGAAGGCCTGTGCCACCATCCTTGAAGGCCTGTTTCCCCCTTTAAGGCTTGTCCCCCCCCCCTTAAAGGTCTGCATCCCACCCCTGAAGGCCTACCTGTCCCCCCTGAAGGCCTGCCTGTCTCCCCTAAAGGCCTGTCCCCCCCTTGAAGATCTGTCCCTCCCTTTGAAGGCCTGCCTCCCCCCCTTGAAGGCCTATCCCACCCCTGAAGGCCTGCCTGTCCCCCCTAAAGGCCTGTCCCCCCCCTTGAAGGCCTATTCCCCTTGAAGGCCTATCCCACCCCTGAGGGCCTGCCTGTCCCTCCCTTTGAAGGCCTGCCTGCCTGTCCCCCTGAAGGCCTGCCTGCCTGTCCCACCCCGAAGGACTGCTTACTCCTCCCCGGCGTCCGGCTTCCACCCCCTTGGCCTTCCCGCACTGTTTACCTTCCAAGAACAGCCTGCTAACGTCAGAGGAGGGGCGGGACCGCAACAGAGGAAATATCTCTGAAGCGGTACTAAGATCGCTAGCACCGCAATCTTGTTTGCAGGCTGTTCCTGGAAGGTAAACAGTGCGGGGAGGCCAGGGGGGGAAGCGGAAGGCCAGGGGGGTGGAAGCCAGAAGCCGGACGCCGGGGTGGGGGAAGCCAACAGCAGCTCTTCCCCGACTGACCCTCCCCCCTTGCCCTCTAAAGCAGGTGCAGCAGCTGCCGCTCCTGCTTTAGGGGGTGAGGGGGGAGGGTCAGGCGAATCGGGAAGCCATTTTTTTTTTGTTTTGAACCAACCGATTTGAATCGATTCACCCGAAGTGAATCAGTGAACCGATTCGAATTGTGAATCGGGTAGCACTAATTTCAGCTGCCTATGGACTTTTACTGCACTTGTTCCAGAGGGCACTGCATTTTGCCAAGGTTCTATGGCTTAACTTCTTGTAATTTGCATCTTCATTGGCCTCTTCTAAATCATACACAACAATCAAGTTCATTGTGTGGATACTACAACAATGTGAGATGGATGTGGATACTCTGTTTCTGCATCTGTTTGGTTGTCTAAGATGTCTGCAATGTTTGTTGATTTGTGAAGGCACAACTTGGGTTGGTTCTACAACCATTGTTTCTGTCTCTGAGTATGCCTTAACAAAGTTTGGGCCTCTGTCAGTAACTGTGCAGAGAACTTTGTCATTGATACAAAATTTGGAGTGGTTCTTCTTGAGTGTGGTTGCAATCAGGTCAAAAGTATGTCGTCCTTGCAAACGTGAACATGCCAATGCTGCAGACTTTCGTTCCAATGTGCTAACCTCGATCCAGTGTATGGTAACTCACAAAAAGCTTCTTTTGTGGGAGGTCCATATGTCAGCTGTTGTGCAGATTTCATCACAAGAGACAGCTTATTCTGAAGGTCGTCTGTCATCTTACGATACTGGTTCTCAACCTGTCCATTGAGAGCCTTGCGAGTCAATGCGGTTTGGCCTGGTTGAAGACCAGTGACCATCTGAATAAATTCTGGTGAATCGACCACTGAGAAGGCTTGTATGTCCATTGCCTGATCCAGAGCATATTGCGAGTTGAGATTGAATAAGCTGAAACTTTGCTCATAATTCTGATGTCATACAAGGCAACTGCCATGCAATCCAACCTTGCTAATAGCTGTGGCTTATCACTTACCCGTTCAAGATTCTGCAACCTGGCAAGACAGGCATGAGTAACGAAGTCGCTGTGACCACTTTGATTCCTATGGCTAAAGCTTCAAACTGTCTTTTGAGAAACGCATCTATTCTGCGATCCTGCATATTGTCACAACCCACAAGCTCTTGATCACTGCAGCGAGCTGTGGTCCACGTGACTTTAACTGTTCCCAGTGTGAACCCTTTAACAAGGGAATCCTTCAGGCTTTCTTAGGCCCCTGCCTTAGGTAAAACCAATAAGTTCAATGTCCTCAGAAAACCCAGGCAATGGGAAAAAGAAAGTCACACACCTCCAGGAATGATAGAAAAATAAAGATATATTTTATTTTTATACTCCTGGTTTACTTTGTCCAGGTATTCATAGCACATTGCAGAATTTTCCATACAAGTTGTAGAAAAACATCCAAAATACCAACTCAAAATAAACACTTTAGGCTGGACTCTAGCCTTTTTATCATAGTCCTCTCCACTAGCCTTTTTGTGTGTCAAGAATAGCCATAGCAAACATTCTCTCACCAGAAAAAAACAGAAGGGAGAAACAAGTTACACTCCTGCAGTCAAGGCAAAGATAAAGTTTTTTTTAAAAAAAATCAGCAAACAAAAACTGTTAATGCTATAGCTCTGCTATGGAGTGCCTGCAGATAAGGAACTCCTCTTAGAAGGAGCTTCTCTGTGTTTGCAGTTCTATCAGAGTCTTATCTTTCCCTCATTAGCCTCCAGCTGGGCTGAAAGGAAAAAGCCAAACGCTCAGTGATATAGTCAAATGTCACAGTTCGGGTATGGCAGTGCTTCAGAGAGTAGCTCAGATAAGCCCACCGAGTTTAAGCCAACAAGCAACTTTAGACTCAAAGCTATTAAGCAAAGAAAAATAAAGTAAGCAACAAAAATAGTCAACACTTCCCACCTTTGCTTAGTTTGTGTCCATTGCCTCAAAGCACTCATCAGGCAGAGTAGATCCATCAATGTCCATGGGTTCACAGCTTTGTAGCTGTGTCTCAGCTTCAGTCTCCAGCCCCTCTGACATGTCCACCATGTCCCAATCGTGGCTTAATTCTTCAGGCTTTAGTTGAGGAGGAGTGTGCTGCCTCTCCAGCTCACCCTGAAGCCTCCTCGGCTCCTCCTCCCCTCTGTGTCTCAGCTGCTCTGCTTTAACTCCCTTCAACTCGCCCCTCCCTGCTCTGAAGAGGGGGAAGGGAGAGAAATCTCTCTGCAGCTGAGCCTGTCTCTGTGACACCTTCCTATTCTGACTCTGGCCTTCTGGGAGCTGTAGTTTCTTAATCCCCGGGTTCCTTGGAGCCCTAACAGCTCCTTGGCAGATACTGTCTGGCTCAGCAGGAATAGACCAAGGGAAGTCAGCGTTTCATACTCTACAGGGCCAACCTGGTCAGCTTTCCTGCCTCGGGGTCTACCGATCTTCTTCTCTAGCCCTGTGTCAAAGCTAGGCAGAGAGCTAGATTTATCACAATATCCTTTATCAAAACGCCTCCCTCACTTGACAGAGATGTGCATTTGGTAACTTGCACTACCATGGAATCCACCTTAGGCTGAGTGAACAGCTGGTGACACTCCTATGCCATCAGATACAGCCTAGTCATAGTCCTGGCCACTTTAAGGGACCATTCAGAATGCCAGGGAAATGTAGAATACTGAGCTCTCACACCATTTATAATAGAGGAGAATGCAGAGGGGGACCTTCTGGGAGTCCAAGTTTAACTCCCCTAGAGAATCAGTAATTAGATCCAACAGAGCCAAGAGTTTGAATAGACAGAGGTCTGTGGAATATCCCTAATCTAATCTAATCTTCCATTTGTGAGTCACCCATACCTATACAGGCCACTAAAGGGTTTAAAGCACATGCGTCTGTCTGCAACCCTCCATCTCCTGAGAGGTAGGGTGCACCCTGAGACAGCAAGGGGTATAGTAAGAGACCCTTCATAAGAACATAAGACTAGCCTTACTGGGTCAGACCAGTGGTCCATCAAGCCAAGTAGCCCAATCTCACGATGGCCAATCCAGGTCACTAGTATCTGGACAAAACCCAAGAAGTAGCAACATTCCATGCTACTAATCCAAGGCAAGCAGTGGCTTCCCCCAAATCTTTCTCAATAACAAACTATGGACTTTTCCTCCAGGAAATTATCCAAACCTTTCTTAAAACCAGCTACACTATCCGCTCTTGCCATAACCTCTGGCAATGCGTTCCCAAGCTTTACTATTCTCTGAGTGAAAAAAATTTCCTCCTATTGGTTTTAAAAGTATTTCTCTGTAACTTCATTGAGTGTCCCCTAGTCTTTATAATTTTTGATGGCATGAAAAATCGATCCATTTGTACCCATTCTACTCCACTCAAGATTTTGTAGACTTCAATCATATCTCCCCTCAGCCGTCTCTTCCAAGCTGAAGAGCCCTAACCTTTGTAGTCTTTCCTCATACGAGAGAAGTTCCATCCCCTTTATCATCTTGGTTGCTCTTCTTTGAACCTTTTCTAGTGCCACTATATCTTTGTTGAGATAAGGAGACCAGAATTGAACGCAATACTCCAAATGAAGTCGCACCATAGAGCGATACAGGGCTATTATAACATTCTTAGTCTTATTAACCATCCCTTTATTAATAATTTTGAGCATCCTGTTTGCTTTTTGGGCTGCCGCCACACATTGGGCGGAAGGTTTCATCCTATTGTCTACAATGACACACAGATCCTTTTCTTGGGCGCTAACTCCCAAGGTGGACCCTAGCATCTGGTAACTATGATTTGGGTGGTTATTCCCAATGTGCATCATTTTGCATTTGTCCACATTAAATTTCATCTGCCACTTGGACACCCAGTCTTCCAATTTCCTAAGGTCTGCCTGCAATTTTTCACAATTCGCATGCATATTAACAACTTGAACAGTTTAGTGTCATCTGCAAATTTAATCACCTCACTCGTCATTCCAATTTCCTGAACATTTATAAATAAGTTAAATAGCACTGGTCCCAGTATAGACCCCTGTGGCACTCCACTGTATACTCTCCTCCATTGAGAAAAATGACCATTTAACCCTACCCTCAGTTTTCTATCCAATAACCAATTCCTAATCCACAACTGAACTTCACCACCTATCCCATGATTCTTTAATTTTTTCAGAAGCCTCTCATAAAGAACTTTTATCAAAAGCTTTTTGAAAATCTCACCTTTATCCACATGTTTATTCACACCTTCAGAAAAGTCAAGCAAATTGGTGAGGCAAGATCTCCCTCGGCTGAACCTATGCTGACTCTGTCTCATTAAATCATGTTTGTCTACGTGCTCCCCAATTTTATTTTTTTATAATTGTTTCCACCATTTTGCCTGGCACTGAAGTCAGTCTAATTTCCCGGATCTTCCCTGGAACCCTTTTTAAAAATCGGCATAAAATTGGCCACCCTACAATCTTCAGGTACTACAGACGATTTTAGCAATGGGTTACAGATCACTTTCAGTTCACCTTTTAACCATGCCGACTCTCGTTTCTTCTTTTTTCTACCTTTGTTGATAAGTGGAATACATCTGGTCTGGGCTTTCACAATGGTATTTTTATATAACATCCACACCTAACCTTTGCAACTGATCCTTTTAGCTTCTTTTTAACCATTTTCCTCATTTTATCATAGTTGCCCTTTTGAAAAATTAAATGCCTCTACAGTAGATTTTTTTTTGCGATGTCACTCCCGGTATCAACTCAAATTTGATCACGTTATGCTCACTGTTTCCCAGTGGACTCAACACAGTTAACTCCTGTACTATGCCTTGCATTCCACTAAGAACCAAATCTAAAATAGCTACCCTTTATATCTGTTCCCAGACCAGTTGCTCCAAAAAGCAGTCAATTATGACATCTAGGAATTTTACCTCCCTAACACTCCCCAATGTAACATTTAACCAGTCAATGTTAGGGTAATTGAAATCACATGAAAAAAGTAGTAGGTCTGCTCCTAAAATATATATACACGCAAGGTTCCCGGCAGGTGCAATCTTGCATGCATATATATTTAGGAGCAGGCCTACTACTTTTTTCATGTGATTATCATGCTCCTCCAATTTAGTCTAGTGGTAATTGAAATCACCCATTATTATACTGTTGCCCAATTCTCCCGCTTTCCTAATCTCTGAAAACATTTCTTCACCTGTCTGCTCATTTTGTCCCATGGGACGGTAGTATAACCCTACCTTTATATTCCTTCCCTTCACACATGGAATCCATAAGGATTCCACACTGCTATCTATGTCATGCAGAATGTTTATTTTATTTGATCCCCCCCCACCCTTCTAATTTGATCTACTCTATCCTTGCAATATAATTTGTACATAGGTAACACAATGTCCCATTGGTTGTCCTCCTTCTACTAGGTCTCAGTGATGCCTATTATATCATTCTCATCATTCAGTGCTATATACTCTAAGGGCCTGTTTTACAAAGCCATGCTAGTGGCTGCAGCGTGGTAACGGCCCCGAAGCCTGTAGAGATTTAAAGGGCTTCAAGGATGTTGCCGCGCAGCAGCTGCTAGTGCAGCTTTGTAAAACAGGCTCTAATTGTCCTATTTTATTTTTTAGGCTTCTAGCATTTGTATACAGACACTTCAAATTGTGTTTTTACCTTGCAACTACAGGCTGCTGAGAAGACAGGGAAAATTTGAGTCTTTTACTCTGCCTTCCTCTTAAAAGCTCCTGGCTTTTTTTCACCATTATTGGAATCTCTCTACTGGGATTCCTTAAATATCCTGTTACAATAATATCCTCCAAAGATACCTCACACCAGAACCATCTGCTCCTGGGCGACTGGCAGCTTTCCCACATCTCAGTTTAAAAGCTGCTCTATCTCCTTTTTAAACATTAGTGCCAGCAGTCTGGTTAAGGTGGAGTCCATCCTTTCAGAACAAGCCCCCCTTTTCCCAGAAAGTTGCCCAGGTCCTAAGAAATCTAAATCTCTCATCCCTGTACCATTGTCTCAACCACAAATTGAGATTTTGGAGCTCTGCTTGCCTCTTGGGTCTTGCGTGTGGAACTGGGAGCATTTCTGAAAATGCCACCCTGGAGGATCTGAATTTCAGCTTTCTACCTAATTTTGGCTTCCAGGACCTCCCTCCCACGTTTTCCTATGCCATTGGTACCTGTGTATACCAAGACAGCTGGCTCCTCCCCATCCTATCTATGTGACTACTACCACTACTATTTATTATTTCTATAGAACTGAAAGGCGTATGCAGCGCTGTATATTTTAACATACAATAGACAGTCCCTGCTCAGAAGAGCTTACAATCTAATTTTGGCAGGACATTTTAGGGTTGGGGAAATTATAATGGGTATAAATATCTGACAGCAGTGAGGGGGAGTTAAGAATTGAAAGCAGTGGGCCTTTAGCTTGGATTTGAACACTGCCAGGGATGGAGCACGACGTATTGATTCAGACAACCTGTTCCAGGCATATAGCACCGCAAGAAAGAAGGGACGGAGTCTAGAGTTGGCAGTGGAAGAGAAGGGTACAGATAAGAAGGACTTGCCCGATGAGCAGAGATCATGGGGGGGGAGCATAGGGGGAGATGAGTGAGGAGAGATATTGGAGTGCTTCAGAGTGAATGAACTTGTAAGTCAGCAAGAGGAGTTTAAACTATATTTGGAAATGGATGGGGAGCCAATGAAGCGACTTGAGGAGAGGGGTAATATGAGAATAGTGGATCTCACAGAATAGAAATCGCGCAGCAGCATTTTGAACAGATTGAAGAGGTGAGAGACTAGTGCGTGGGAGGCCTGAGAGAAGTACATTGCAGTAGTCTAAGCATGAGGTGATGAGAGCGTGGACAAGGGTTTTGGTCGTGTGTTCAGAGAGAAGAGAATGGATTTGAGTAATGTTATAGAGGAGGAAACAACAGGATTTGGTGGTCTGTTGGATCTGATCAGAGAAGGAGAGAGAGGAGTCAAAGATCACCCCAAGGTTGCAAGCCAAGACAGGAAGGTTGATAGTGTTATCCACAGAGATAGAGAATGGCGAGGGGGAGGCGGGTTTAGGGGGAAAGATAAGGAGTTCAGTTTTAGCCATATTCAGTTTGAGATGGCGAGACATCCAAGCGGCAATGTCGGACAGGCAGGCTGAAATTCGGACCTGAACTCCCGCAGAGATATCCAGCGTGGAGATGTAGATCTGGAAGTCATCAGCAAAGAGGTGATATTGAAAAACATGAGAGGAGATCAGCGTACCAAGAGAGAGGGTAAATAGAGAAAAGAGGAGATGGCCCAGGACAGAGCCTTCGAGTATGCCAGTAGACAGCGGGATGGTGGCAGAGGAGGATCCACTGTAACATACGCTGAAGGTACGACGAGAGAGATAGGAAGAAAACCAGGAGAGAATAGGACCCCGGAATCCCAGCAAGGACAACATGTTAAGAAGGATGCAGTGATCAACAGTGTCAAAGGCAGCAGACAGATCGAGAAGAATGAGGATAGAGTAGAGTCCATTGGATTTGGCCAGGAACAGGTCGTTAGAGACTTTAGCAAGGGTAGTTTCCGTTGAGTGGAGAGGGCAAAAGCCCGATTAAAGCGGGTCAAGAATATTATAAGAAAGGAAGTCCTGGCAACGGCGGTGAACAGCACGTTTGAGTAGTTTGGATAGGTAGGGGAGGAGAGGAGGGAGATAGGGCGGTAGTTGGAGGGGGACGTAGGGTCTAGCACAGGCTTTTTTTTTTTTTTTTAATTTGAATTTAATACGTTTACAATATCAAAAGATATCAAGGAAAAAAAGGGTCCCATACAAATTTTTCAATACAACAAAAAATACAAAAAACAATCCTTTACAAGCCCACAAAAAAGGGGAACATATTGCTTATTTACTAACTTAGTTTTAAAGGTAAACAAAGAAATGGGTTGAATTCCAATGAACCCAAATCATTCCCTACTAAATTAGGACACGGACATTCCTAATCTAATTTCTCATCGAAAAATGAAAGAAAAAAAAAAGAAAAAGATCTCACTTCTGTTCACAGGCTAATAAGAATTGTTGCAGTTGAATGGGATCCCAGAACACAAATTCAGTATCCTGTATCTTAACCAAACATTTACAAGGAAACTTTAAATAAAAAGATGCCTCAAGTGCCAATACTCTAGTTCTCAATTTCAGAAATTATTTTCTTCTAAGCTGGGTAGCTCTTGAGACATCAGGAAATATGATAACCAAATCCCCACAGAATTTGGTCAGTCTATTTTTAAAATAAAGTTTCATTAACAACATTTTATCTGTCTCACTTATACATGTTAGTATCATTGTGGACCAAGTCTGAATAACATCTTGAGAATCTTCTAGAAACTCTGTCAAATTAACTTCATCCGTTATCAGATGGTCCACATCCAGCACAGGCTTTTTAAGGAGTGGTGTAACTACAGCATGTTTGAAGACATCAGGAACTGTAGCAGTGGAGAGCGAAAGGTTGAGAATGTGACAGATGGGAGGGATCACAGCGGGAGCGATGGATCAGAGGAGCAGGTGGTGGGTTTGGAGGAGGAGAGAAGGTGAGCAGTTTTCTCTTCCGTTATTTCATAAAAGGAAGAAAGGGTTGTAAGGGTTGTCAAAGGGAGGTCAGTTGGAAGGGGCGGCGGGGGAAGCAACATTGCTGAGAATTCAAGGTAGATCTTGTGAATCTTGTCACGGAAGAACTCTGCCATCGTCTGGGGGAGAGTGAAGAGGGGATGGGAGGCAGGGGCACTTTGAGTAGAGAGTTGAGCGTGGCAAAGAGACAGCGAGGGTTGGCACTAAGAGAGTTAGTTAAATGGTTGTAGTAGTCCTGTTTGGCAAGCGAAAGGGTAGATTGGAATGCACGAAGTCAGTAAGCATGCGGGATGTAAGCCAAAGACATTCAGCAGCTCGGGCACAGAAGCACAGGTAACGAATTTGGGGGGTCAACCAGGGCTGGGGTTTGGCATGTCATATAGGATAGGAAACGGGAGGGGCAAGGGTATTGAAAGAAGATGAGAGAATGGAGTTATAGGAGAGTGCAGCTTCATCAGTAGACTCGTTCGATATAGTAGTAGAAAGGAGAATTGAGACAGTAGTAGAGAGCGTGTCAGGATCAATAGCCTGAAGGTTCCTAAACGTACGTGTAGTGATCGGTCGGAGTCCAGGTGGAAATAGCTGGATTTATCTTTAATCATTTTTATTGAATATATGAGCAAATACAATCATGAATAATAATGACAAAATAGTACAATTTTTAAAATTAATAAATGTTATCATATACTAATCATTTTCATTGCAAAAAATTCAATTCTAACAAACTTTATTTTCTTTTATTCCCACCCTTTTCCAAGGACTGTAAATTAAAACAGATATATTAAGGTTTTCCTAATAATACACGTCTACGTACACTAGCCCCCTCTTTTACAAAGCCGCACTAGTGCTTGCCGCGCAGCAACAGCCCTGAAGCCCTTTAAATTTCTATGGGCTTCAGGGCTGTTGCTGCGCAGCTTTGTAAAAGAGGGGGTAGGTGATAAGGTATCTAAAAAAGGTTGCCATATATTAAGTAACTTTCTTCCTCGGGGCAGAGCGGGATCAGAGTAAGGCACACTCTGAGCGTGGGAGCGAACTCCGCCCCTTCCCCTCCCGACGGTGCACCGCTGAGCCAGTTGGAAGGCTCAGCGGGATCTCCCCAACAGTTTAAAAGTTTGTTTTTGCCGGTTTTAGTTTCTTTTACCTCTCGACGGACCTCAACACCTCCCCCCACGGACCGGGAGCACTCGGAGTAGAGCGGGAGCAGAGTAAGGCACACTCTGGGCATGGGAGCGAACTCCGCCCCCCTCCCCTCCCGACGGTGCACCGCTGAGCCAGTTGGAAGGCTCAGCGGGATCTCCCCAGCAGTTTAAAAGTTTGTTTTTGCCGGTTTCAGTTTCTTTTACCTCTTGACGGACCTCAACACCTCCCCCCACGGACCAGGAGCACTCGGGGCAGAGTGGGAGCAGAGTAAGGCATACTATGGGCGTGGGTGTGAACTCCGCCCCCTCCCCTCCCGACGGTGCACCACTGAGCCAGTTGGAAGGCTCAGCGGGATCTCCCCAACAGTTTAAAAGTTTGATTTTGCCGGTTTTAGTTTCTTTTACCTTCTCGCTGGTCCTCAACACCTCCCTCCACAACCCACTCTCCTACCCAGACACTAAACACAGCCAACAACCTAACCACTGGAAACTACACTGCCTCTACCAGCAGCCCCACCTCCATAATGAAGCTAATTCCACAAACAAACACCCAGATTATCCTATTAATAATCCTTCTCATATCCAGCTTTAAGGTAGAAGCAAACAACCTACCCAACATTCCCACTAGCTCAATTGCAATCAAAACCCTAACAGGAGAGTTCCAATAGACAGAAACTCCAACCACCAAACAAGCGTTCAACATCCCATAACACCAGCATGGGGAAGAAGAGCAACACAACCTAAGACCAAACCGCACCATAACCCAAATTCACTCATCTACCCTAAAACGATTCACAACCACCAAACAGAAACCACCACCCTTAACTATGCCTACTTAAATGTCAGAGCCCTAGGTCCAAAAACAGAACTTATAAAAACCTGGATAAAAAACGAAAACTTAGACTGCCTCTTCCTCACAGAAACCTGGCTAACATCGGACACAGACCCAAGAATTACAGAAGTCTGCTCTCAAGGATACAAAATTACAGTGACCTGCAGAGAGAAAAAAAGAGGAGGTGGATTAGCGATCTTACTCAAAGACTCCCTAACCTTAAACATATTGGGAAAAACTTCCACCCCTTACATGGACCTTTTAGCATGTCAAATCTCTCCCACTGCACTGAAAAACTCACTAAACTGCATGCTCTGTTATATAACCATGGTTAGATCCGAATTTGAAAACTTCATATACCAAAACTCACTTACAGCAGCACACAATCTTGTCCTAGGAGACCTAAACCTTCATCTTGAAGACCATTCATCCAAACCAGTAGACAATCTACTTTCTTTCCTCAATGCCCTATCCTTCCAAATTTTAAACCCACAAACTACTCATGAGAAAGGACACCAACTGGACATTGCAGCCTTCATGACCCATCAAACATCTACTTCAGAAATTCAAACGTCTAATGGAACCTGGTCCCCATCCCTCTGGTCAGACCACTACACTTACACCTTCAACATCATCTGGACCAAAAACAAATCCAAACCAATATCCAAAATAGTAACCTACACATCACGCAAACGCATCGAGCCTGCCATTTTCTGGTCAAAAGTAGACGAAACAATCCAAGAAGATAACCCCAAAGACTTCATTTCACACTGGGGCTATTTGAGCAACAACATCCTTGATGAACAAGCCCCACTTCGAACCAAAACCAGAACATGCAGACGATCAGACCAATGGTTCGACGAAGAATTACTCCTACTCAAAAGACAATGTAGACGTCTGGAAAGAAAATGGAGAAAAACCAACCAAGATCACACGAAAACCGCCTGGAAAAAAATTAACAAACAATACAAACTTCTATTAAAAGAAAAGAGAAAAAAACATTACACCAACCTAATAGGCACGGAAACCCAAGACACCAAAAAACTATTCCAAATATTAAAAGATCTAACTAACACCATACCCTATTTGACCACTAACAACAACTCCTCCCCTTCAGCCTCCCTCCTAGCTGAACACTTCAAGAATAAAATTACAAACACCAGAGCTACTCTCATTAGTAACCCAACCCACCAATTTGAAGTCACAATACTCCCCACAGAAAATGAATCTTGTGCTGCAGACAGATCTTGCTCCCAATTCCCTAAGATACATTGGACCAAATTCAACAAACTACAATAAGTACAGCCATGCATCATGTGAACTCAATCACTGCCCGCCATATCTCCTGTCATCAGCGAGCACTAAGTTCCATACCTTACTCCTGCACTGGATACAAACCATGCTCACAGATGGCATTTTCCCGAATGACCTCAGCAAAATCATCATCACCCCAATCTTAAAAGACCCAAAAGGACCAACAGACCTCTCATCCAACTACAGACCAATAGCCTCAATACCTCTATATATCAAACTAACAGAAGGATTAGTAACCAAATTACTGACCAACTATCTCGAGGACCATAACTTACTCCATCCCACGCAATCCGGCTTCAGAACTAACTTCAGCACAGAGACACTACTAGGCTCCCTTATCGACACAGCAAGACAACACCTCAGCATTGGAAAAAAATGCTGCTCATACAGTTGGACCTGACGGCGGCATTTGACCTGATAGACCATAACATCCTACTGCAAATCTTGGACTCAATAGGCATCTCAGATAAAGTATACTCATGGTTTGAAGGTTTCTTAAAATCCAGAACATACAAAGTAAAATCAGACAAAGAAAAATCCAAACCTTGGTCCAACCCCTGCGGCGTTCCACAAGGGTCTCCACTGTCCCCTACTCTCTTCAACCTATATATGGCCTCTCTTGGCATTTACCTGAACAAACAAGGCCTATCCTCTTATAGCTATGCTGATGACATCACCATCCTCATTCCTTTTGACCAACCAATGCTCTTAATATCAGACATACTACACAGAACTCTAGCTACAGTTACGACTTGGATGGAAGACCACAAACTGAAACTCAACCCAGACAAAACTAAATTCATCCTCCTAGAAAATAACAAAATCCCAACCATAACCAACTTAGAAATCAACTCTATCAACTACCCTTTGCAAACCACCCTAAAACTTCTAGGTATGACTATTGACAGAGGCTGCACCAATGAGGAGTAGTGGATCGTGGCCAGTAGGGGGTGATGTTTATGGGACGGTAATGGAATGGATGTCAGAGCATGATAGTGCAGTATTTTTGTGGAGTTTTTCTACAAAAGTGCCTGTTTTTCGTATGATTCTGGGTAATTCTAGTTAGATACAAGCATATGTGTTAGTTAAGGCCACGCCCAATAGAAGCGTACGAAAAACTGGTGAATAAAAAAAATCTGAATATAAATGAAGCCAAGGCCAGAAAAACACACTACAGATGAATATACGGGAAAGCATAATAATATCTGTTTATGTACTTTGCTGTTAGGCTAGATCATGGAGGAAATCATAAAGGAAACCAGAGGAATCCATTTTGGGTTCTCTGTCTTTTCTATATCCTCTCAGTCTTTGGAATCCATTTTGTTTTCCAAGTCTTTGTTCTAAGCATCGTGGTGTTAATTAATACCACATGTGCTTGCTTTAGATTGGTTAGGAAGATAACGTGTCCCAAACTAAGATATAACAGGAATTAAATATAGTTATGAATGAAATTATGAATGAAGGCTTGGCCAAGCAAGTATGAATGAAGCAAATATGACTGAAGTATGTGATTTGACTGTGTATTGAACAAAAGTATGGGTTTTGAAAAAACATGATATATCTTTGCAACCTAAAGAAATCCTAAAGCAACATCTGGAAGTAATTAAGTCAGAGACTCCTGCTCGAACATAGGAAGGCTTTTGTGTGAAGCTGTCAGCTCAGTCCTTCAGGCTGACAACTTTTCAGCACTGTGTGTGTATGAAACTTAGCTGACAAGCAAGCTGACCAATTTTCAGCACACTGTTAATAATTGTAGATTCTTTGAATATGTTATAACATGTTATGAATATAAGAAATCAAAAGTAATTTTCTGAAACTTTGTCAAACTTTTAAACGTAGAGGAATTTTCTTTGTCTAACTTTTAAACACCTCCTTTGTTAATTGTTATTGGTTATCAAGCTGATGATGTCACTGAGCCAAAAGTATATAATAGAGTGACTTGAGATATTGAGGTGAGCTCGTTATCAGAAGGCCAGCATTTGGTAACTGTAACGATCTCCCATTAGCGCAACTGTTAATGCAAGCAATTATGCTTTATTCTTTTGATCTCATAATGGAAAAATAGAAACAATAACTCAATAAATCTTAATTATAATTTTTAAAACCTTGCGCTGGTGTCATTTTGCATGTTTTATTATTTTTTAAGCCTTGAGCTTTCAAGAGGCGTCGATGTCCCTTGCTCAACCATGCAACCACAAATTAACAAAACAATACAGAAATCTTTTGCAGTTATGAGAAACCTTAGACAAGTCCGAAAATTCTTCAAAAAAACACAATTTCAGCTCCTAGTACAATCTCTAATCCTAAGTATCCTAGACTATTGCAATATCCTCTACCTTCCCTGCAATAATGATTAAACAACTACAGACAATTCAGAATACAGCTCTGAGACTCGTCTATTCATTGAAAAAACATGATCACATTACTGAGGCATTCATCAATTCTCATTGGCTTCCAATCCAGGAAAGAATACAATTTAAATTCTACTGTATACTATTTAAAACTATAAATGGAGACAGCCCAACCTACCTAAACGACCGCCTCATCCAAACCACCTCTACCAGGCATAGAAAAACACACACCCAATCACTTACCCCCAATCAAAGAAGTAAAATGGAAAAAAACTATACAACGGACTACTGGCCACTCAGGCAGCGAAGATAGACAACCAAGTCTCCAACCTATTGACAACAACCCCAGACTACAAGATGTTCAGAAAGGAAATAAAAACTATACTCTTCAAGAAATCCCTTAATAAAGCTTAATACCATGATAAAGCTTAACCCCCCTCCTACCATCCCCTCCCTAACCCCAGATCCTACTTTTCTCTCTCTTGGAAACCTTCTCTGATCTAACGTTGTAACTCTTCTTCCATAACTCTTTTTGTAATCCGCTTTGAACCGAAAGGTAATGGTGGAATAGAAATCTGTAATGTAATGTTTAGTATCCCAGTCAGAAAGACACATAGCTTCCATTGTTAACAAATAAAGCATACGAGCACGCCATTGTCCATAATTCGGATTTTGAGATCCTATCCAAAGTGAAAGTAGAATTTTCAAACCAGAAAGTATAACCCTTCTCAAAAAACTTTTATAACCTATAGGTATAGGATGTTGAATATCAAATATCCAAAACAAACTGTAACTATTACAATGGCATTTAGTGCTCCACATAGTACTAACTCTTGAAAAAATAACAGTCCAAAAATGTCTAACCCAAAACATATTAGATAGAGTTGCTTTAGAATGCTTACATTTCAGGCATGAACCGTCAGAAACAATTGTTGCTCTATATGCACGCCAAGGTGCTATATATAGTATAATTGACATAAATTTATAACCCATTTCAAAATAAGAAAGATCATACAATATTCTCAAAAAATTTTTGATATGATTTCCCTGCAATTTAATTTATAGTTCAATATTCCAAATCTGAGCTATTTCAGAATAATCTAATGTGGAAGAATATTTCAACATCGTTCTACAAAAATATTTTAAAGGAACTACCAATTGGGCATCTAGAATGCCTCTGATAATTTTTCAAATGTACTTACTAATAAAGATGACAAAGATAAAGAGGACACATAATATTTGAGTTGTAAATAAGAAAAAATATCTAAATTATACCAATTATGAGCAGCTCATAATTGTTTGATCGTAGGCAATGTGCCTTCATCTGTTAAGAAATAGATCCTACAAAGTATGCAAGAACAACTCTTTCTCTTACAGCTGGGACAACACCTGCGGGGTCCCGCAGGGCTCCCCCTTATCCCCCACCCTATTCAACATCTACCTGGCCTCCCTAGGCAACCTTCTTCATAACCTCAAGCTCAAATTCTTCATTTATGCAGACGACATCACAATATCCATCCCACTCACCAACTTTTCACATGAAATACTCGACCACACTACAAACATTCTCAACCAGATCGAACTCTGGATGCTAGCATTCAGACTGAAACTAAACCCCGATAAATCTAAATTCTTCCTAGCCACCCCCAATGACAAAATCAAAGAAACTACAATTCAATTGAAAGGAATGACCTTCCCACTCGAACCAACCTTAAAAATCCTGGGAGTCACGCTGGACAAAAATCTTTCTTTAGAAAATCACACCGACCTCGTCATCAGGAAAAGCTTCTCTGCACTTTGGAAACTTCGCACTATAAAAAAATACTTCAATGACACTTCCTTCCGCCTTCTTGTACAATCCTCTATCCTCAGCATTCTAGATTATTGCAACATCATATACCTTAACGCCACGAAGAAAACAACCAGAAGACTAAAAATAATCCAGAATACCGCCGTGCGCCTCATCTTTGGCCTAAAGAAATGGGAACATGTCACCCCATTCTACCACCAACTCCACTGGCTACCTTTCGAGTCTAGAGTCCTTTACAAATTCGCATGCTTCTGTTACAGGGCGGTAAATGGTTCCTCACCAAGTTACATCAACCCTCACTTCAACCTCTACCGCACCAACAAGAAATCCCGTCGTATTCAGCTGTTCGCCTTCCCCTCACCCAAACTTTGTCACTTCAAAAGATTCCTTGATAGAACTTTCGCCTTCCAAGCTGCCAAGCTGAACCCATGGCTAGCACAAATGATACTAGAGGCCCCCACTTACCTCGGTTTCAGAAAATCACTTAAAACGTACCTATTCCTCAAACTAGACCCAAACTGTTCCCCCCCCTGACAATATCTCCCCAATCTGGCCCCCTTATGAGGCCTTCCCCCCTTTTTTCCCCTCTTTCCGCATCCTCTGTCTAGTTCAAATAAAGCTGATAAATAATTGAAACTCTGTTATTCTGTACTTCAAATAACAAATCTGTAATTCTGACAAAGAATTGTAAATCTGCCTGTCTAAGCAGACCCTAATGTAACTCAATGTAAACCGCCTTGAACTCGCATGGGTATGGCGGTATATAAAAATAAACTATTATTATTATTATTATTATTAAAATTTGATATAAAAAATAATATTTTTTCTTCTTTATTTCAAAAAACCTACCGCAGTCATACCTGGTATAGAAGATCCATTACCATTAATAGGTAATAAAGGTGTAACTTGAGATTTTAATTTCATCTGAGTGCAGACCTGTCACCAAGTGGATCTCAGAGGAGCAAGTAAAAAATAAGGGTTTCCCAGAACAGCAGCCTTGACTTTAAGAGTATGTAAAAGGTAACTAAAATAATAAGGCTTCCATAACTGAAGTTCTACTTGTGTCCATGAGAAATAAAATATAAAGAGGAACCAGTCATGATTTCCCAGAACAGCAGCCTCCACTGTAAGAGTATGTAAAAGGTAACTAAAATAATAAGGCTTCCAAAACTGAAGTTCTACTTGTGTCCATGAGAAATAAAATATAAAGAGGAACCAGTCATGATTGTGCCTTATATGACATGATTCTACAGATCTCCATAGACAACAGCTCCAAGGAAACGCGGACTGTGGAGCAAGCCTGGTCCCTATTCAAGGACACAGTAAACAAGGCACAAAACCTATATATACCAAGATTTAGGAAAGGTTCCAAGAAAAATCAGACAAAGGACCCTGCATGGATAACCAGTGAAGTAAAGAAAGTGATAGGAGACAAGAAAAAATCATTTCGGAAGTGGAAAAAGGACAAAACTGAAGGAAACTGGAGAGAGCACAGGAAGCAACAAAAAGAATGTCACCGAGTAGTCAGGAAAGCCAAGAAAGAGTACGAGGAGAGACTAGCCAAGGAAGCAAAAAATTTCAAACCATTTTTCCGATATGTGAAAGGGAAACAGCCAGCGAGGGAGGAGGTGGGGCCCCTGGACGAGGGTGACCGGAAGGGAGTGGTGAAAGAGGAAAAAGAGGTGGCTGGTAGGCTAAACAAGTTCTTCTCGTCGGTCTTTACAATAGAGGACACATCCAGTGTGCCAGAACCGGAAAAAATCTTCAGGGGAGATCAGGAGGGGAAACTATCATGCATGGAGGTAAGCCTCGAAGACGTTCTCAGGCAGATAGATAGATTAAGAACGGACAAAGCTCCGGGCCCAGACGGGATCCACCCGAGAATACTAAAAGAGCTTAGAGACGAAACAGCAGAATTACTGCAGCATATTTGCAACCTGTCCTTGAGAACAGGGGTAATCCCGGAGGACTGGAGGATAGCGAATGTTACACCGATCTTCAAAAAAGGATCGAGAGGCGACCCAGGAAACTACAGACCGGTGAGTTTAACCTCTGTTCCGGGGAAGATGGTCGAATCAATGATCAGGGAAGGTATCAACGAGCATATAGAAAAAAATAATCTGATGAGATCGAGTCAGCATGGTTTCTGTAAAGGCCGATCATGCCAGACAAATCTACTGCATTTCTTTGAGGGGATAAGTAAGCAATTGGACCAAGGTGACCCAGTAGACATTATATATCTGGATTTCCAAAAAGCCTTTGACAAGGTGCCCCATGAACGCTTACTGAAGAAGCTGTGGAGTCACGGGGTGGAAGGAAACGTGTACAGATGGATCAAAAATTGGCTGGCGGACAGGAAACAGAGGGTAGGAGTAAAGGGGCACTACTCTGACTGGATAGGGGTCACAAGTGGTGTTCCGCAGGGGTCAGTGCTGGGACCGTTGCTGTTCAATATATTTATTAATGATCTAGAAACGGGGACAAAGTGCGAAGTTATCAAATTCGTGGATGACACAAAACTCTCCAGCAGGGCCGGAACTGTTGAAGAATGCAAAGAACTGCAGAGCGACCTGAACAAACTGAGTGAGTGGGCAAAAAAATGGCAGATGAGCTTCAATGTGGAGAAATGTAAGGTCTTGCACATAGGGAAGGGGAACTACATGTACAGCTATACGATGGGAGGGAGGGTACTCGGGGAAGGAAGCCAAGAAAAAGATCTGGGGGTATTGGTGGACAACACAATGAAGCAGGCGGCGCAATGTGCAGCGGCCTCAAAAAAAGCGAACAGAATGCTGGGCATTATCAAAAAAGGTATCACTACCAGAACAAAAGAAGTTATCCTGCCACTGTATCGAGCAATGGTGCGCCCACATTTGGAATACTGCGTCCAATACTGGTCACCATACCTCAAGAAGGACATGGCAATACTCGAGAGGGTCCAGAGGAGGGCAACGAGGATGATAAAGGGTATGGAGAACCTTTCATATGCCGAACGGTTAGACAGGCTGGGGCTCTTTACCCTGGAGAAGCGGAGACTGAGAGGGGACATGATAGAAACTTATAAAATCATGAAAGGCATAGAGAAGGTGGAGAGGGACAGATTCTTTAGACTAGCAGGGACAACTAAAACGAGAGGTCATTCAGAAAAACTGAGAGGAGACAGATTCATAACGAATGCAAGGAAGTTCTTCTTCACTCAGAGGGTGGTGGACACCTGGAACGCGCTTCCCGGAGAGGTGATAGGACAGAGTACAATTCTGGGGTTCAAAAAGGGACTGGATGACTTCCTGGAAGCGAAAGGGATAACAGGGTACAGATAGAGATTTACCTTACAGGACATTGAGTGAACAGGGTATGGGTATTTTAAGTTAGGTAGGGAACACTTTCAGGTCATGGACCTGGGGGGCCGCCGCGGGAGCGGACTGCCGGGCACGATGGACCCCTGGTCTGACCCGGCAGAGGCAACGCTTATGTTCTTATGTTCTTATGTTCTAACAAGCAAAGACCACCTTTATCAATTGGTATAGTCATTTTACTTAAAAGGAGACGAGATCGTTTTCCTTGCCAAAAAAACCTTCTAAGCATTTTATCCAATTGAGACTCAACTTGTCTTGTAAAAGAAAATGGTAACATTTGATAAATGTACAACCATCCAGGTAAAATCATCATATTATAAAGGGCAATGCGCCCTATTAGTGATACAGGAAAAAGTTTCCATGTCAAAAATCATGTTTTGGTCTTATCTAGTAAAGGCTGTACATTTACTTCATGAAGCCGGGTAATATCTTGTGGAATTGTGATTCCTAAATATATTATTTTCTCTGATGCTTATGTTAAAGGAAAAGTACCAGTCCATCATTTTGGCAATGTACTATAAAAAGGGAGAGCTATTGATTTTTGATAATTCAACTTAAAACCAGAATGAAAACCATATTCATCCAAAGCATCGAGTAAGTGTGATAAGGATCTTTCTGGGTCTGATAAAATCAGCATAAGATCATCAGCAAAAGCCAGTACTTTCAGTTCATGACCTTTAATACTAATACCTCTAAAATGAACATCTCTTTGCAAAGTACATAACAATGGCTCTAAATAGAGGAGAAACAACAACGGGGATAAAGGGCATCCTTGGTGAGTTCCTCTCGATATTTTAAAGGGAAAAGAGCAAGTCCTATTTAGTAATATAAACGCCTAGGGACCTTCATATAGCTTGTAAACTTTTCTAAGAACCTTCCAGAAAAACCAATATAAGATAACGTATGGAAGAGAGAAAACTACTCCACCTTATCAAAAGCCTTTTGGGCATCAAGGCTAGCCAATAATCTAGGAATTTCAGTCTTCTGACCTGTAACTAATGCCATCAATACCTTGTATACATGTATTACAGATTGTCTACCCCAAACAAATCCAGCTTGTTCAGTCCCAATTAGTTGGGGCAAATAAGATGTTAATCTATCTGCTAATACCCTTGCAAAGATTTTTAGATCTACATTAAGTAGAGGTATAGGACAAAAAGAGTCAATATTTTGAGGATCCTTCCCCGGTTTTGTAATTAATGTGATTAAAGCATCTGTAGCTCCTAATGGGAAGGAACCATCATCTACACATGTATTAAAATAATGCACCATCCTTTTGGGACTGGAGGAATCGTTTGCATGCTCTGCTGCTGCTGGAGTGTAAAGATGCGTCTTACAGCTTACGACGAAGGCGACTCTTTCTTCGGATCTGGGATTCTTACCTTTTTTCATTATCACCACGGGCTAGAAGTGACATTCTAAATTCCTTGTGACTTTTTCTGAGACCTGGGCTTGTTTTCCATCTTTGAGGGGCGCCAGGTATACTTCTCTTTCTCTTTCTTTCTTCTCTTTCTTTACTCTCTTTCTTCCTTCTTTCAGTGTTGGTGTTACTCATTGTCTTGGGCAGTGGGCTATCTGAGTCCAGGCCTACTGCACTACGATTTTTCTCGTTTCAGACTAGGGGGTTTGGGGAGGGGGGGTGGTGTGGGTGGGATTGTTGGATCTCCTATTTTGTTTCTGATGTTTCTTCTGTTACTGTGGTTCTGACATATTGGTCTGTTCTGTGTTATTTGATAATAAAAATCGATTCAACATAAAATAATGCACCATCGGATTCGGAAGATGGTAAAGGAGCATTTTATAATATTTTGCATTAAACCCATCAGGCCCAGGTGCCTTGCATGTAGATAAAGATTTAATAGTTTGTTGTATTTCTATTGCCATAAGGGCTTATTTAAAGAATCTAACATTTGAGAAGTTGAGCATTTTAGCCCAGATGTATCAAATACATCTGTTTCAATGAGGATTGGGAATTTGAATCTGCTGTATAAAGACGGGAGAAATAATCATAAAAAGCTTGAGATATAAGAACATAAGATTTGCCTCCCCTGGGTCATACCAGAGGTCCATCGCGCCCAGCAGTCTGCTCCCGCGGCGGCCCATCAGGTCCTTGACCTGTAAGTGATCCTTTATATCCTTCAATCCCTTTTATCCTTCCTTATCTATATCCTTCTGACTATACCCTTCTTTATCCTATATCTTCCCTATCTATATCCGTCAATAACTTTTTCTTTCAAGAATTTATCCAATTTTTCTTTGAAACCCTTTAAAGTATCACACCCTCTGGAAGCGCATTCCAGGTATCCACCACCCTCTGAGTGAAGAAGTACTTCCTAGCATTGGTTCTAAACCTGTCCCCTTTTAGTTTCTCTGAGTGCCCTCTTGTCCTTGTAGTTCCCCATAGGCTGAAAAATCTGTCCCTCTCCACATTCTCAATGCCCTTCATGATCTTATATGTCTCTATCATGTCTCCTCTGAGTCTCCGTTTCTCCAGGGAGAAGAGCCCCAGTTTCTCTAGTCTGTCTGCGTTTGAAAGATTTTCCATACCCTTTATCATACGTGTAGCTCTTCTCTGGACCCTCTCAAGTATCGTCATATCCTTTTTCAGGTACGGCGACCAGTACTGGACACAAGACTCCAGATGCGGGCGCACCATCGCTCGATACAGCGGCAGGATAGCTTCCTTCGTTCTGGTTGTAATACCCTTCTTGATGATACCCAACATTCTATTTGCTTTCCTTGAGGCCGCTGCACATTGTGCTGTTGGCTTCATTGTGGTAATATTTCCATCTCGAAGCCGAATGCTATGAACCAATCTTAGTCCATTACAAGCTTTAGTTAGATGTGCAAGATATCACCCAGGACGATTTCCAAAATGGAAGAAATGAAATTTCCTATAGATGACACTACATTTGGTTTGTTCATGTAGTAGAGTGTTCAAGGTCACTTGAGCTGTCAGCATTCCTTCTTTATGTGACATTGTGGGACGACGTAAATAGAGAATGACATAAGAACATAAAAACATAAGAATTGCCGCTGCTGGGTCAGACCAGTGGTCCATCCTGCCCAGCAGTGGCGGCCCTCAGGTAAAAGATTAGTGTTCTTAAATGAGTCCAGACTCACCTACATACATTCCAGTCCAGCAGGAACTTGTCCAACTCCTGTCCTGAGTCCCTGGAGAGTGTTCTCCCCCACAAAAGACTCCGGAAGAGCGTTCCAGGTGCCTACCACTGTCTGGGTAAAGAAGAACTTCCTTACGTTCATACGGAAACTATCCCCTTTCAGCTTTAGAGAGTGCCCTCTCGTTCTTCCTACCTTGGAGAGGGTGAACAATCTATTTTTATCTACTAACTCTATTCCCTTCAGTATCTTGAACATTTCAATCATGTCTCCTCTCAGTTTCCTCTTTTCAAGGGAGAAGAGGCCCAGTTTCTCCAATCTCTCACTGTACGGCAACTTCTCCAGCCCCTTAACCATCTTAGTCGCTCTCCTCTGGACCCTTTCGAGTAGTACTGTGTCCTTCTTCAAGTACGGCGACCAGTGCTGGACGCAGTACTCCAGGTGAGGGTGCACCATGGCCCGGTACAGCGGCATGATAACCTTCTCTGATCTATTCGTGATCCCCTTCTTAATCATTCCTAGCATTCTGTTCACCCTTTTCACCATCACCGCACATTGCGCGGACGGCTTCATCGACTTGTCGATCAGAACTCCCAAGTCTCTTTCCAGGGAGGTCTCTCCAAGTACCACCCTAGACATCCTATATTCGTGCATGAGATTTTTGTTACTGACATGCATCACTTTGCACTTATCCACGTTGAACCTCATTTGGCATGTCGATGCCCATTTCTCAAGCTTGGTTATGTCACGTTGCAGTTCTTCGCAATCCCCTCGTGTTCTCACTACTCTGAATAACTTTGTATCGTCTGCAAATTTAATCACCTCACTCATCGTACCAATGTCCAAGTCATTTATAAAGATGTTGAAGAGCACAGGTCCAAGCACCAAGCCCTGTGGCACCCCACTGGTGATGCTCTTCTAGTCCAAATATTGTCCATTTACTCCCACTCTCTGTTTCCTATGCTCTTGCTAGTTTTTAATCCATGTGAGTATTTCACTCTCAATTCCATGGCTCGCAATTTTCTGAAGTGTCAGCTGGCTGTTACCCATGGCTAGCCACTGGTAACAGTAGGGGGGTAAAGTGCTCACTGCGGGTACGGGGACAAGGTCATCCACCACCCCGTGGAGCGGTGAATGGCCTTGTCTCCACAGTTAAGGGAGGGAAAACGCGTGGTCACAGATCGTGCACAGCCCCCCCCCTTCCTACCTACCAGCCAGCCGCATCTATCTCCCTCCCTCCCCCTTTGTGGTGCATTTTAACTTTACAGAATAGTTTGTTCAAGCCGCTGGAGCTGGAAGTTGCGACACACGCGACTATAAGACAGGCTCCGGCAGCTTGAACAAATTACTCTGTAAAGTTAAAACACGCCACGAATGTAAGAGGGAGGGAGATGCTCGGACCGCGTGAGGGGTGCTGAAGGGTAATAGAAAGAAATAGACGCTGAAAGGGGGTGGCGAGAGGGAAGGGTGGTGGTGGAAAGGAACAGACGCTGAAGGGGGGTGGAGAGGAATAGATGCTGAAAGAAACTGGGGAAGAGAATGGGGAGAAGACGCTGAAGGGAAATGGAGAGGGGAGAAGACGCTGAAGGGAAATGGAGAACAGAGAGTGAGGAGAAGACGCTGGAAAGGAAGAAGTCAGAGATGCCAGACTATGTGGGGAGCGGAGGGAAGAAGATGGGTGCCAGACTAATTGGGGGATGGAGGGAGTGATGGAAGGGAGAGGCATAGAGCAATTGGAAGACGCATAGAGAAGGCAGACAGTGGATGGAAGGAATTGATGAGGAAAGCAGAAACCAGACAACAAAGGTAGAAAAAAAATGTATATTTTCTTTTTTTTTCTTTTTTGCCAGCTGAACATCCCTTTCTCTAGTTCAGCAGCCAGAACTTTGATTTATAAGGAAGGAATAAGCTAAATATAGCAGTACTGAGGCTTGTATGGATGCTGCGGGGACACTGGTTGCAGGGACGGAATGAGGACAGTGGTCGCGGGGACGGGGTGATGAAGGGGACAAATTTTTTCCCCGTGTCATTCTCTAAACATAAGTCTTCTTGGCATTTTGGAGTTGGTGTTCAAGTGACATAATTTTCGATGCAATTCTACAATTCCTTGCAGCTACATAAGCAATAACATGTCCCCTAATTACTGCTTTAGAGGCTTCCTAGTATAGGACCAGGTCTGTAGTATGTTCCAAATTAAAATGGGCATAATCTGCCCTTCTTTCTACGCGATACTGTTGAAAATGAGAATCGTTATATAAATAAGCAGGAAAACGCCAACCCCTTCCACTGCAATTTCCTATTTCCATATCTATAAATATCAGAGAATGATCTGAAATTGCCTATGGACCAGTGATAGAAAAAAGAATTTGAGAAAACAATAAAATATAGTCTATGTGAGACCAATTTGAATGGGAACAAAACATAGTAACATAGTAGATGACGGCAGATAAAGACCCGAATGGTCCATCCAGTCTGCCCAACTTGACTCAACTCAAACTTTTTTCTTTTTAATTTTTTTTCTTCTTAGCTATTTCTGGGCAAGAATCCAAAGCCTCATCCGGCACTGTGCCTGGGTTCCAACTGCCGAAATCTCTGTCAAGACCCACTCCAGCCCATCCTCCACCAAACGGCCATACACAGACACAGACCGTGCAAGTCTGCCCAGTACTGGCCTAATTCAATATTTAATATTATTTTCTGATTCTAAATCTTCTGTGTTCATCCGACGCTTCTTTGAACTCAGTCACAGTTTTACTTTCCACCACCTCTCTCGGGAGCGCATTCCAGGCATCCACTACCCTCTCCGTAAAGTAGAATTTCCTAACATTGCCCCTGAATCTACCACCCCTCAACCTCAAATTATGTCCTCTGGTTTTACCATTTCCTTTCTCTGGAAAAGATTTTGTTCTACGTTAATACCCTTCAAGTATTTGAATGTCTGAATCATATCTCCCCTGTCTCTCCTTTCCTCTAGGGTATACATATTCAGGGTTTCCAGTCTCTCCTCATTCGTCTTCTGGCGCAAGCCTCCTATCATTTTCGTCGCCCTCCTCTGGACCGCCTCAAGTCTTCTTACGTCTTTCGCCAGATACGGTCTCCAAAACTGAACACAATACTCCAAGTGGGGCCTTACCAATGACCTGTACAGGGGCATCAACACCTTCTTCCTTCTACTGACTACGCCTCTCTTTATACAGCCCAGCATCCTTCTGGCAGCAGCAACTGCCTTGTCACACTGTTTTTTCGCCTTTAGATCTTCAGACACTGTAACCCCAAGGTCCCTCTCCCGCGTCAATGCATATCAGCTTCTCTCCTCCCAGCATATACGGTTCTTTCCTATTATTAATCCCCAAATGCATTACTCTGCATTTCTTTGCATTGAATTTTAGTTGCCAGGCATTAGACCATTCCTCTAACTTTTGCAGATCCTTTTTCATATTTTCCACTCCCTCTTCGGTGTCTACTCTGTTACAAATCTTGGTATCATCTGCAAAAAGGCACACTTTTCCTTCTAACCCTTCAGCAATGTCACTCACAAACATATTGAAAAGGATCGGCTCCAGCACCGAACCCTGAGGGACTCCACTAGTCACCTTTCCTTCCTTCGAGCGACTTCCATTAACCACCACCCTCTGGCATCTGTCCGACAGCCAGTTTCTGACCCAGTTCACCACTTTGGGTCCTAACTTCAGCCCTTCAAGTTTGTTCAAAAGCCTCCTATGAGGAATTGTATCAAAGGCTTTGCTGAAATCCAAGTAAATTACATCTAGCATATGTCCTCGATCCAGCTCTCTGGTCACCCAATCAAAAAATTCAATCAGGTTCGTTTGGCACGATTTACCTTTTCAAAGCCATGTTGCCTCGGATCCTGTAACCCAGGGGTGCCCACACTTTTTGGGCTTGCGAGCTACTTTTTAAATGACCAAGTCAAAATGATCTACCAACAATAAAATAAAAAAAAAACCCACAAAGCACACTGTATGCATAGAAAATGTTAATCATCATTCCTATTCCAGGTTTTTCAAAGAGGTCAAAGCAGATGACTCTATGCACTATCACCTCAGTAACAACCATACAAAAATAGACAAATATACCCCCCTCCCTTTTTACTAAACCACGATAGCAGTTTTTAGCACAGGGAGCTGCGCTGAATGCCCAGCGCTGCTCTCGACACTCATAGGCTCCCTGCGCTAAAAACCTCTATTGCGGTTTAGTAAAAAGGGACCTTAGTGTAAAATATAGACAGCAGATATAAAATCAGACACATTTTGATCACTAAATTTAAAATAAAATCATTTTTCCTACCTTGTCTGGTGATTTCATGAGTCTCTGGTTGCACTTTCTTCTTCTGACTGTGCATACAATCTTTCTTCCCTTCTTTTAGCCTGTATGCTTCTTCTCCTCCAGACCTCATTCCTTCCCCCCAACTTTTCCTTCCTCTTCCCTGCCCTTTCTTTCTCTCTGCCTCCCTTTCTTTTTTTTCTGTTTCTCTTCTTTCCTTCTTTCTCCCTGCCCTCCCCCAAGCCACTGCCACTGCCATTACCATCGGGGACCAGGACCCAAACGCTACCAATAACAGGCCCCAAGCTCTCCCTGCTTCGGCCAACCAGCATTCCTCTCCCCGACGTCAATTCTGCCATCGGGAAGAGGAAGGCTGATCAGCCCAAGATCGTGATCAACCTATTGGGGGAAATGCTGCCGGGTCCTGCCTTCGCGGAAACAGAAAGTAGGCAGGACCCGGCAGGAAGAAGAACAAATGCTTCACTAACCTGTCTCCCGCATTAGCCCGTAGCGAACGCTTGCTTCAGGGCTCTCAACATGTGCGTGCAGGCTTCCCTTCTCCCCCCCCTCCCCTCCCCCGGACATAACTTCCGGTTTCGGAGGGAAGAGAAGAGAAGCCTGCACGCACACGTTAGAGCCCGGAGCATAAGTTCGCTAGGGGCTGAAATTTCCAAGCCAGTTTTTTTGGGGGGGTTTTTAATGTTCAGCAGCGGCAGATGACAGCTGGGTGGACCGCCCAGCTAAAAGGCCCTAGGGAGAACACTGGAGAGGAAGGCTGATCGGCCGGTAGATCAGGACGGCAACACGAGTGCGATCGACTCGAGTTGCCTTCCTGAGCTACTGGTCGATCGCGATCGACGCGTTGGGCACCCCTGCTGTAACCCATTAGATTCAAGGAAGTACACTATCCTTTCTTTCAGCAACATTTCCATTATTTTTCCAACAACTGAAGTGATGCCCACCGGCCTGTAGTTTCCTGCTTCATCCCTGTGACCACTTTTATGAATAGGGACCACATCCGCTCTCCTCCAATCCCCAGGAATCACTCCCGTCTCCAGAGATTTGTTGAACAAGTCTTTAATAGGACTCGCCAGAACCTCTCTGAGCTCCCTTACTATCTTGGGATGGATCCCATCTGGTCCCATCGCTTTGTTCACCTTCAGTTTTTCAAGTTGCTCATAAACACCCTCCTCCGTGAACGGCGCAGAATCTACTACATTTTCTCGTGTAACTTTGCCAGACAATCTCGTTCCTTCTCCAGGATTTTCTTCTGTGAACACAGAACAGAAGTATTTGTTTAGCACATTTGCTTTCTCCTCATCACTCTCCACATATTGGTTCCCAGCATCTTTTAGCCTAGCAATTCCATTTTTTATCTTCCTCCTTTCACTAATATATCAGAAAAAATTTTTATCTCCCTTTTTTACATTTTTAGCCATTTGTTCTTCCGCCTGTGCCTTCGCCAAACGTATCTCTCTCTTGGCTTCTTTCAGTTTCATCCAGTAGTCCTTTCTGCTCTCCTCTTATTGGGGGTTTTTATATTTCATGAACGCCAATTCTTTCGCCTTTATTTTCTCAGCCACTAGGTTGGAGAACCATATCGGCTTCCTTTTTTCTCTTGTTTTTATTGATTTTCTTCACATAAAGGTCCATAGCCATTTTTATCGCTCCTTTCCGCTTAGACCACTGTCTTTCCACTTCTCTTATGTCCTCCCATCCTAACAGCTCTTTCTTCAGGTACTTTCCCATTGCATTAAAGTCCGTACGTTTGAAATCTAGGACTTTAAGTATCGTGTGGCCGATCTCAACTTTAGCCATTATATCAAACCAAACCGTTTGATGATCGCTACTTCTCAGGTGAGCACCTACTTGAACATTAGAGATACACTTTTCATTTGTGAGGACCAGATCCAATATCGCTTTTTCCCTTGTGGGTTCCGTCACCATTTGTCTGAGCAGAGCCTCTTGAAAGGCATCCACTATCTCCCTACTTCTTTCCGATTCCGCAGACGGAACATTCCAGTCCGCATCCGGCAGGTTGAAATCTCCCAACAGCAGAACCTCCTCTTTCCTTCCAAACTTTTGGATATCCACAACAAGAAAGAATAGTATAGTCTCTTTCTGTTGGATGTAATAATGTCCAAGGATCAACAGGATCTAAGGATGAGCATAAATAAGGAATACCATTACCTCCATTCCATCCCTTATATATTTATGACATCCTATAAAAATGTGTGTGTATGTTATATATGTTAATATTTAATTGATTTAATTTAAATTCATATTCCAAAGATAGTGATGAAAGAATGAACAGAGTGAAAGAATTTGTTCATCACTATCTTTGAAATGTGAATTTAAATTAATTCAATTAAATATTAACATATATAACATATACACACATTTTTATAGGATGTCATAAATGTATAAGGGATGGGATGGAGGTAATGGTATAAATGATTATTTGCTGTAAACTGGACAGAATATGGACTTGGGATAACATATGTTATGTGAGGTCCTATGCACTGATAACTGTTCATATTATATGATATATCATCCTCCTAGTTCATTAATCACTTGGGTGCCAATTAATACATGGGGGTTTTTTAAGAAAAAAGAAAGATAATTCAGCAAAGGGAGCTAGAAATGAAAATTTGATGGTTTTATTAAGCCAAATATTGTAAGATAGAGTGGTTGTTAAATATCCTTTAACCCTTTATTGCTATAATTAATTGATATGTGGGTTGGATTTTGTTTAGAAAGATCCTTTTTTTGTATGTTTTGTAACTGTGTTAACGACAGGTTTGCCGGTTTTTTAATTCATTTTTTCCATGGCACAGATATTTTGTGTGTATTACACGAACAAAATATCTGCCCCATAAGTTTGGCAGGCAATAGAAGCCCTGACAGCACTATTGTCAGGGCTCTGCACCGACTCAATCGCTCACTGATTTATTGAGTCGAGGAGTTTGAATGTAAATGATTTTCACCTCCATGCAAATCATTTGAATGCAAAAAAGATAGTGAATCAATCGCTGTTTCAAAATCGGCCAGAGAATCAGCCAACAGCGATTGAATCGCTAGCTGATTGGAAAATCACTGGAGCAGAATAGTATATTCAACCAAATTAAAGGCTGCAGAAACCAAAAGAACTTCTCTGCCCGTGTCAAGGTATAATTAAACATAATCTAAAAGCCCAAGCAAGATACATTCTGTAGAGTGATGGTAACTAAAATTTGTTTGGCATGGGCATTGGTTTTCTCAAGAAAGTCAATTAATTATGAAGCTATGAGCTTTTCTGTAACCCTGGATATAAAATGATTAAAGAGAAGGCGCTAGCTAATGGGAGAGGAGATTTCGACTTAAGAATCTTTGAAGTAAGTGTAGACAATTGCTTGTTTCCAGGAAGGAGGGATGAAACCCCTAGTAAGACTCTGTAACAACACACAGAGGAGAAATGGGAGAAGAGGATCAAGAATATGTGTAAACAGAGAGAGGTATGTATTGGATCAGCAAAAAGAGATTAGGTTCTTACCTTGCTAATATCTTTTCTAGTAAATTGGTGTGTCATTCTGGACAAATGGGTTATATCCCAATGCCAGTGAGCTGTGTAGAAGGAATCCACTCCAGCATTTGAATCCCTCCTACTTCACCAGAGAGCTCTGCTGCCCCCTTCAATTTTGTACCAGAACAGGTGATAGCACCTTCTAGAAACATGTGAAGGAGGGGTATGGGGAAACACTCCGAAGAACAACTCTGTTCTGCTCTGAAATTATAACAAACATGTTAAACATTGAACAATCAAAGCAGCAAAACAATCATGCCAAACAGAAACATTAATGGAGCTCAAATACTGTGTTTCCCCGAAAATAAGACAGTGTCTTATATTAATTTGGGGCCCAAAAAACGCATTAGGTCTTATTTTCGGGGAAGGTCTTATTTTTCATGTACAATGATCATCTCTCCTTTCCTCTCCGCCACCCCAATTCTTCCTCTTGACTTTCTCTCCCCATATGTGCAGCATTTTTCCTCCCCCTCACCTATCCCCTGGTGCCTTCCCTCTGCAGTCTTTCTATTCCTTCCTCCATCCCATCCCTCGTGCAGCAGAACCTTTGCTCAGCTTCTATCTCTCCCTTCCATACAGCTGCAGCAAAACCCTTGACTTAATTGTTCCTTTAAAGAGATGATTGGATCTTTAAAGAGATAATGGCTTCACTGAACTAATGAAAATGCAAAACGTTCCCCTGATATACAGCATTGTCCCAAGTTGCTCTCTGGTCTGAATGATCTCACATAGCACTGTAGGCTTCCTAACCTCCCCATCACTCAGCCGAAACCCTGCTGACCATCCCATCTTTCCATCTCTCCCTCCCGTCTGAACCCCACCGACCCTCTGACTGCGAGACCTACATACCTCCCTCCAAAGAGCAACGTCGGCAGCACTCAAACAGGCTGTTTTGTTGCCTTCTCCCACCAGGGTCTTCCATATGCTACGTTGCTGATGACATCATCAGTGATGCGGCAGAGGGAATGCCCCAGCAGAAGGCCATGAAGCAGCCTGTTTAGAGTGCTGCCGACACTGATCTTTTGCTGAAGGTATGTAGGTCTCGAGGTCGGAGGGTCAGCGGGGTTCGGACAGGAGGGAGAGATGGGACGGTCAGTGAGCATTCAGCTGAGCAGGGGGGTGGGGGTAAGCGCTGCTGCCAGCGAATCCAGGGACTAAGGATTATTTTGGGGGTACAACTTATATTAAGCCCTACCCCAAAAATCATACTAAGTCTTATTTTCGGGGTAGGTCTTATTTTTGGTGAAACATGGTAATATCCCAAAGTGTCCTACCAATAGACTATTCTTCAAACCCTTAAGGTCTGACTAGTGTACAACTATCAGGTTTGGATACAAACATTCTGAGTGAGACAGTAAGCAAGCGCAGGAAATAAATGACAGTGTGGGGATCCAGAATGACACACCTATCTACTAGATAGAAAAGATAGTAGCAAGGTAAGAACCTAATCTCTTTTTCTAGTGCAATAGGTGTGTCATTCTGGGCATATGGGACATAGAAAAGCAGTTCCATACAGCTAGGGTGGGTCTACTTTGCTGGATCATAACACTGAGGCCGAAAGGCAGAGTCTTCCCTTACCTCTACATCCACTCTGTAAAACTTGGAAAATGTATGTAGAGTGGACCAAGTTGCTGCCCTACATATCTCCTCAGGAGAGACCGCCTGAGCTTCTGCCCATAAAAAAGCCACGCTTCTAGTTGAATTCACCTTTATGGAAATATGAGACTGTTTCCCACAAACAATATATGCTGACAAAATGGCCCTACAGACCCATCTGGAAATCGTGGCCTTGGAAGCAGGCGCACCGCATCTAACTGGTTTATAAGCACGGAAAGATGGTCAGCCGGAAATTGGTAACCTCAAGATATTGGAGAAGCACTTTAATATCCAACTTATTCAGAATCCAGTCCTTTTTCATGGAACCTGTGGACTGGAACACTGGCAGTCTGACTTCCTGATTGACATGGAACATCAAAGCAACCTTCGGCAAAAAAAGATGGAATGGTACACAAAGAGACTAGCTTCAGTAAATTTGAGAAAAAGCTCTCTGCAAGAATGGACCTGTAACTCCGAGACCCTTCTCGCTGAGGTAATAGCCACCAGAAAAAATGGTTTGAGCATCAGATCCATCAAGGACGCTTCCTTCAGCAGCTCGAACAGAGCCTGGCTGAGACCCTGCAAAATTACATTAAGATTCCAAGAAGGGGATTGAGGTCTCACTAGGGGCTTGATACGCAGTGCTCATTTTAGGAAACTGGCTATGTCTAACTGAGACATTAGCATAGTCCTTCGGTCTTGAGCCCTAAAGCAAGAGATTCCCACTACTTGGACTCTAAGGGACACCATTGTGAATCCCTTGTCAAGGCCATCCTGAAGGAAGGCTAACACCTCCAAGACTGGAGCTGAGAAAAGCTCCTCTTTTTCCTTGATACACCAGTGCTGGAAAGATTTCCAAGCCTAAGTATAGGCAGAGATCGTCATTGGCTTTTTAGACCTAAGCAGAGTAGCAATAACTACTTCTGAATATTCCTTGTGCGCTAATGCCTCTTGCTCAAAAGCCATGCCATAAATCTATGACCACTGGTCCCCGAGACAGGAGGGCCGGCAAAATCCATAGTCTGAAATCGAGACCTGTTTGGAGACGAACTAGATCTGCATACCATGGTCTGCATGGCCAATCCAGAGCCATGAGAATGACCTTTAGCTTGCGATCTGTGGAGGATCCTTCCTATCATAGGCCACGGAGGGAACACAAATAACAGCTCGCCGTGTCTAGACCCGTGCTTCCAGGTTTGGACATGTGACTGAAGAATCTGTCCGCCTTCTTGTTCTGCGCTGTTGCCATAAGATTGAACATCGGGTGACCCCATTGATGACTAATGCTTCGGAAGGCTGTCACAGACTGCATCCACTCACCCAGATCCAGGGTCTGCCTTCCAAGAAAATCAGCTTAGACATTGTCCACACCCATTACATGTGCCACTGAGAGTGCCTGAAGATGAAGCTCTACCCACTTGAACAGTAAGTAGGCTTCTAGACCTAGCTGGGCACTCTTGATGCTCCCACCCAGGCGATTAACATAGGCTACTATAGTAGCATTGTATGAGAAGATTCAAACCACTTGGCCTTCCAGAGTTTTCTGGAGTTTCCGTAAAGCCAGTCGAGTAGCCCAAAGTTTCAGCCTTTTCATCAACCATTTTCTTTGGGTGGACAACCCAAATCCCTGAACTGGACAGCGGTTGCAGTGTACCCCCCCCCCCCCCCCCAGTCAAATAGGCTGGCATCTGTTGTCACAATTACCCAGATTAATGTCTGAGGATAGAGCTACCAGTCCATACTGGCCCGGGCTTCCAGAGTCCAGGGAAGTAGTACCTGCAGGGAATCTGATTGAAGAGACCAGCATGATAACACACTCTGGAAAGGACGCATGTGAGCTTTCGTCCAGGGAACCAAGTCTATAGTGGCCACCATGGAACCTAACACTTGGAGATAGTGCGAGGCAGATGGAGCTGGTTTGGCTAGCAAACTCGTTATCTGAGTGCAAATCTTCTGTCTTTGTGCCTCTGGAAGATAGACCTGGCCGACTGCCATGTTGAAGAAGACACCTATGTATTCTAGGGACTGTGATGGAGTCAGCTCTGATAGAGTTGGATATTCGGGGAACAAGTAGAAACCATCAAAATTACAATTTACAGACCCTAACCCCCCCCTCCCAATTTTCCTCATAGGCCGTAATAGTCTTACTCACTGTGACCCGGGCTGACAATGTACTGCAGCCTGCCTGGATCTGAGAGAAGAAATCATTGCCTCACAACTGAATGTCTTTCCAGTGCTGCATCTTCAAGCTGCCAGTCTGACTGGTGTCTGACTGAGCCTCCGACCCCTGTGGATGTGAATATGGGGAGGGACAAAACGCAGCCAGCACCCTACGAGACCTCATTGAGCCCCTTACTGATGCCTAACAGCCCCTGAAATGCAGTAGGCGAGCAATGCTACAAGGGGAATGGTCTTGAGCTCCAAAAATGCTTTTGCGGGCTGGCCAACCGGTACCACAAGGGATCGCCTTGACAGCTGCAGATCTCATCTGTATCTCCTCCATTCAGGCAGAGTTGTACCCTCAACTAGGGGAGCACCGAAATGAAGCAAAAAAAAAAGTAAAGAGGCCATAAAACACTGACAAAATAAAGAAATAAGCAGAGCAGATCAGAAAGACTCCTTCGGGCTCACGTGCAAAAGGGAAAAAACTGAAAGGTTAAGCAGAATTCTCTGGTGAAGTAGGAGGGATTCAAAAGCCAGTGTGGATTCCTTCTGCACAACTTGCGGGCACTGGAATGTAAACCTTTCAAAAATGGCACACCTGTTGCACTAGAAAAGGAGGATAAGGAATTCATCACAGCTATAGTTTGAGACATCAAGTAATAAGGAAGGAAGGAATTATGAGGAGTTGAAAAAAGTAAAGCCTGAACCTTGAGCAGTAAGCTTAGCTGTAGCCCTCAGACCAGTATCATTTATAGTGTATGAACCCACAGAGCAGGCAGATGAACTAAAAACACCTCTATCACTAGAGTCATTAGCAGTGTCTGAACCTAAAGAGAGGAATTTATTCCTTTCATATAATCACAAGGATCAGAAAGGAAGATAGCTCTCAGCATTTTTATCTTCTCTGAGGAATTGTCAGAAAACCGTTCAGCAATAAGGTGCGACAGGAAAGAAAGTGGAATGGAATAATTCTTAACAGTTTTTGAAAGAATAGGATTTATGTGAAGGAACTCCAGAAAAGTAAATATTCTTAGCTATCAGCAATTTAGATTGATAGAATTTGGCTTGCTCTAAAAATGAGGTTTGTTAAAAGATAACAGGGTCCTAAACCAATGCTTCTCAGCTCAGCAAAGCTGTCTTTTAAGCAGCCTCCAGCCATGATGAAATTATGGCTGGGACCTTTTAGCTTTAAAAATGTGGCCATCTTATCTAGAGCAGAAGAAAGGATGACATTCTAGTCTGAGACTTGTTTTACCAAGGAAAGTAAACTAAAGTGATAAGGAAAGGATCACAATAAAGCAAGAAGTCCTTGGTGTCCTGGCCTTCCTATTATAAGCAAAAGGAAAGGAAGCAAAAACAGAGGAGCATAACCACAGTAAGAAATAAATGATCAGACTAGGGATATAAGATATATTAATGTTAAGATGAACATTAGCAGTAAATCTAAGAAACTGAAATCATATTCAATATACACTGGCAAAGGAGTACGAGGATCATTCATATTATGGTATGGGCAATATTAAGTCCTTTTAGAGATATTACCCTTTTGAAAACTAATATATTCCAGGAATTATGATGTGCTCACACTGGAGAATGATATATATAATTATTTCAGTCATGCATGATTGAGAAATAAAGTGTCAAATAATATATCTTATCTATTTGTGTAAGTTTTACATAAATTAATCTCTACTGTTTTGTAGACTCAGAGGAGGAACCACATTTGGGACTTGATCGAGGATCGAGAGGGCAATAATTTCTTTGGAAACGATGAGGATGATATGGTGACCTTCGAGCTAGGCGAAATGCTGCTCATGCTGTTGGCAGCAGGCACTGATGATGATCTCACAGACTCAGAAGATGAATGGGACTTGTTTCATGAGGAACTGGATGATTATTATGACTCGGATCTATAGCACCTTCTAATTGAATTTGGACTGCCTGTTCTGCTTCAGAGAGTAGCTATTTCTTATGGTGGAATGACAATGCCACTGTCCTAAGCAAGCCTATCAATTTCAGGCTGTTCTAAGAAATCTTAGTCAGAATCAGTCCCTGTATCTCTTTTTTCCTCTCCCAAAGTTCCTTCCTTTCTGAGGAATGTTTGCCCCCTGTTTGTAAAATATAAATGAAATAAATCTTTAAAAATATCGCATTCTGTAAAAACAACTTTGCTTATCAGATAGTTTGAATATCTAGTTTCTTTTTACCACTGGTGACAGGAAATGTCAAATTTTTCTAGCTTTGCATGTACGGTAATAAAATAAATGCTTGGGGACCTAGGCTCGGATGCACTAAAGTCACCAAGTGTATAACAATTGTCACTAAACTGGTTGAACCAGTTTAACGTTGATGTTTAACCGACCAGTATATTCAGTGGCTCACTGCGTGCTTCTCTGTGCATCACTTGCAGCCTCCTACTCTACTATGCAACCAACCTCATTTGTATTAAAATGAGGTCATCAATTTTAAAACCAGCCCACCGATTGATGCCCTAATATTGCTTCGCTATGCACAAAAAATAGTGATTAGTTTAACCCAAAAACCCCCACCAGTGATTAGTTTAATCTAAAAACCCCCACCAGGTCTGCCATATTGCCACCCTGAAAAAAGGCAGGAGGGATGCCCGCTCCCCCCTGCAAAGATCCCAGCCACCCAACTCCCCCCCACGCTCCCGAACCCCCACCCACAAAGATCATTGGCAGAAGGGAAGCCTACTCCCTCCTGCTGCTGAGTGGCCTGCTGAACCAACCCCCCACCTATGCGAGCCCCCATGCAGCAATCCCTTAACATGCCAGGGACCCCCACCTATGCTGTGACTTTCCCCATGCCAGGAAATCCCTCCTCTATCCCTAATCCCCATATTTAAAAAAAAAATAATCAGCAGGAGGGATGCCCATTCCCTCTTGCCTCAGCCACCTGGCCCCTCTGGCTCCCCCGAAACCTCCCGCCATGCACCTTACCTTATAGGAAGACAGCAGGAGAGATGCCCAGTCCCTCGTGCCCGGCAAGCCTGCCTTTTGAAATTGGCATGCATTCTTCCTGGTGCATCCTGCGATGCATTGGGAGGGGCCTAAGACTCTGCCCATGGGAGGGTTCTTGGGCATTTTAGCCTCTCAGGGCCTTAGGCTCCAACAAATGTATTCCATGATGCACTGGGCAGGGGTCCTAATTGGATCAGACACTTTAGGCACCTCCCAGGGGGCATTTGAGCCAAGCAGGGCCTTAGGCCTCCTGCCCAGTGCATCCTGGCATATACTGGGAGGACCCCTCCTGGTGCATCCCAGGATGAACCAAAAACCGGACTTGTGCACTTGGTTGAGTTGTGCTTTTTTTTCTTCTTTATGAAACCCTCAGATACCTGTGCTGCTCAATAATAGCATTGAGACAGCAAACATACAGGTGGAAAGTTATCTTTCATCGGGCTTGCATAAAATTTTAACGATGAGAATAATGCTTAATTAAACCTTAAAGTAATAAACAGCAACACTTATCTTTTTACTAGGTCGCTTGTTGTGAAATGTGAACACATGGCCCAACGGGATCCGTTTCGCCAAATGCGGCTTCTTCAGGGGTCCGTACGTTCAGGCTGCAACAACAAAATTTAATTTAAAAACGAGAATTACTATGCACTAAAAGTATACAGTTCTAACCAAGTATAATCAATTACTAACGGTACTCACTGTGAACAGCTTTTTCTGCTTCTTGCAGAACAAAAATGGCGTCGGCAACTAGCCGAGTCTGTGCTTGCGCTTTATTTTCAAATTTAATGACGTCAGCAAAATGACTTAACCTTGCTGTTACCATATTCTATCTAATTTTGTTACATAATAAAAAAGGTAACAAAGATAATAATTTGTCAAAAGAATGCCTCTTGACAAACAAGCTTCATCAGAAAAATTCATGCCAGTCAATAGAACTATTTAAACCAGCCAGCTTTAATGTGTCTAAGGAAAAAATCCATTGGCATTCCTTTTGTTGTAAACTTCTTTGCCTGTCACCTCCTCTCAGCCAAGAGACCTCTCTGTCGATGCAGAAACATTTGGTTTTTGGTTTTTGGTTTTTGGTTTTTGGTTTATCTGTTTCTCTTGGGACTTGATACCATTGTTATTTGAGTAGTGCATCCCAGGATGCACTGGAAAGCAGAAGGCCTGCCATTTTGCAGAGGCAGGACTGTCGGGCAGGAGGGCATACATTCTGCTGTCTTCTTCCTATAAGGTACAGGAGCAGGGCGGGGAGCCAATAGGGCTGGGTGGCTGAGGCATGAGGGAGTGGGCATCCCTCCTGCTGTTATTTTTATTATTATTATGTCTATCCAAGTTAGATGTAAGCTCTTCCAAGCAAGGACTGTCTATAAATGTCAAAATGTACAGCACTGCGTACACCTTTCAGCCCTATATAAATGATTAGTAGTAGTAGTAGGGAAAGGTGGTCCTGGGATAGGGGAGGGCTGTGGCATCCAGGGGTTCCATGGGGGGGGCACCCTGTGGCAGGAGGGTGTGTGCATCCCTCCTGCTGCTCTGATTTAAAGGTGGGTCTGGGTGGCCGAGGCAGAAGAGAGTGGGCTTCCCTCAATATTTTTTTTGTAAAGTTCGGGGCCGTCTTCCGTGGGTGGGGAGCAGCACAACTTTTTTTTAAAAAATGGGGACATGTATTATGCATGTTTAATATGTGTACATCATCTGTGCCATTTTTTTAAAAAGTCTTCCTGCCCCGAACAGCTGAGTGACGAGGCTTTTTCGAGGCTTCCCCTGCCGGCTCTGCATATGTATGAGATTTGCTTTCTCAGCGACCAATCAGATGGGATTATGGCAAACCTCTATGAAACTCATTTGCATGCAAACTTGGAACATCAATTGCCATTTTAAAATCAGGTAAAAATATTGATCCACAATGACACACACAGTCTTAATGACCAGTTTTAGTGCATCCAGGCCCAAGTCTAGAAACTGGTTATTTCAGCCAGTAAATCTGGGGGCACATAACAAAAGATGTTTGAATACTGATTGGTCCCATCTCAAAAAATATATACCAGAGCTAGAAAAGGTATAATAAAGTGTTTAAAATGATAGGAGCGAAACAGCTACTTTTTGAAGAAAGGATTGGTGCCCTTTAGCTTGTGAAAGATATAATAGAGCTTTATAAAATTATAAGTATTGCACAAATTAATTGTAAATACTGTATTTACGCTTTCATATAGAACCAAAGTTAAAGGGTATTCTATGAAACTAATTGCAGGTTTAAAACAATTTTTAAGAAAGTATTTGTGTGCCTCTTTTTTTAAATTTGTAATTTGTGACCAGTCAGGCTCCGTGCCTGCCTTGGTCCCTGTGATTTACCTATTGTCCACCAGGGGAGCAAGAGAGAAGCAGGACCTGAAAGCAAGCCAAGGTCCTATTATCTAGGTCACCACCGGGGGAGCCAAAGAGAAGAACAGATCCCTGCTGACTCAGGTAGATCAGGGCGTGTCCCTCCCCTAGAAAGGCCAGCAGTCCTGAACAAACTCTTAGGCAGGATAGGAAGGAAGCTGAGGGCTCTCTCCCATGAGGACCTCCCTGGCTCAAGCAGGAGTAATGGCTGTGCACCCATGGAGGTAGAGGAAGCTGGAACACCTCCAGAATTTCCAGTAGCAGATGAAAAAATTCCCATGGAACTGCTGAGGAGCTGTGATCAGCTCAGACTGAGCAAAGACTGTGAGTTTTTTTATACTATCTTTTTCTTGGCTGGGTTTTTTTACCTACCACTATTACATCAATACAAAACCCTATATGAAAAAAGGTACAAACTCTACAACACTAAAAGGCCTTTCACATACATTCATATAGCACACGTGTTAAACCAGCAGGAGAACAAAAGAAAAAACAGAAAAACAAAGAAAAAAAGAAGTGGAGAAAAAGCCTCAGTTCTGCTTCATTTGGCAAAAAACTCCACTTCTACAAAACATATTGAGATCTGTCTCATCTGATTCAGATTCAATGACACCATCTGGTCATCACAGTTGTGGTCATTGCTAAGTGTGTTCTTTAATGATTGTGGCGGATGTGTTTGTACATCCTAAGACGGGTCGTGTGTATAAGTTACGGAGTTCTACCTCATGTTTGACAGAAGGGGTGATATATATTATTATGTGTCCCTGTTCAAAAATCTATGTTGGACACACATACCGTCAGTTGAAGATCAGACTGATTGAACATAGATCCTGTTTAAACACTCGACGTCTTGAGGAGCCCTTTGGTGGTACATTGGAGGCCCACCATGAATTTGGGACTTTGCGATGCACTGTGATTGAACATGTGGCTTATCCTATCCGTCGGGGTGATTGGAGACGCCTCCTGTGGCAGAAGGAGCAAAGGTGGATCTATCTGTTGCAGTCTGTTCACCCTGAGGGATTAAATGGCCAGATTGAATGGGCGGCCTTTTTTGGTTCCTGAAGGTTTCAGATTGGTGGAAGGCAAGAAGAGGCGGAGCCGGTGTTAGTTTTTCAGCGTGTGTGCTACAGAGTTTTTCTCGCGTCAGGAGTGATTTGTGTAGTGGAGGGAGAGCCTGAGGAGCACTGGTGTGTCCGATAATATGCATATGGAGCAGTGAAACCGATACCCCTGACGCAGCAAGATACCGTTGGGTTCACTAGCTGCTTTGCCTTGGATTGTGGACTGAGAAGTACCTGGAGAACGGCAGCAGCTAAGTGGTTTTCTTTTTCTTTTTCATTGACCTCTTTTGCTTGATTTTGGACCGCAGTGCTACAGTACCCCTCGTCCACATTTTCACGTCTTGGGGTTGTGTACCCCGGGTGCTATTGGACATTATTCTGCAGGCTATTATAGTGTTTTTTTGCTTTACAGTTTTTGTGTGCATGCAGGAGTGTTTTGTAGAAGTGGAGTTTTTTGCCAAATGAAGCAGAACTGAGGCTTTTTCTCCACTTCTTTTTTTCTTTGTTTTTCTGTTTTTTTCTTTTGTTCTCCTGCTGGTTTAACATGTGTGCTGTATGAATGTGTGTGAAAGGCCTTTTAGTGTTGTAGAGTTTGTACTTTTTTCCATATAGGGTTTTGTATTGATGTAATAGTGGTATAAGCTGGCCCTTTATCCCTAGGTTAAGAGTGTAGTGTTCTTTACCTACCCCAGTCATTTTCCATGGACTTACTGGACTGCATTTGTTTGTTGAGCTAAGAGTGAGTGGGGGAGAAGTTTGTTTACATCTGGGAGGGAGTTTTTGAAAGCTGTTTTTGTGCTTGTGGAAAGGCAAACATTGCACTCCTCTTGTCCCAGCCCTGATATATTTTAGGCTGGAGGCTTTATGTTTTGGTATTTTCACTAAGGTTCTTGGAGTAAAAAAGTATATTTTACAGACACCTGTTTTGAATACTGTGGTCTACATTTACCTGAGCTCTGCTGTGGAACAGACTTGGGGGAAAAGAAGTTTGGGATATAAGCAGCCCTGTGAAAGAATATATCACAGGCAGGACTGGTTCATTAAGAGAGAAATCCTGAAGGCTGCCAGGGTTTTCCTCTGGCCATTTTGTTTTGAACATTTATTTGCCATAATGAACTTTGAGCATTTTTGATTGTTTGAGCCATTCTGACTTTATTTTGAGAAGTAAATTATCTTTATTGCCATTCAAACAACTGTGTTGGTGTTTTGTTTGAGTCCTTAAAAATCCTGCAGGGTGACTCCAGGCTGAGTCACACGCCGGTGTACTTTTTGTTGGTAGCCACTAGAGGCACTGCTGAGTCCCGGCTTAGGGCTCCAATGCTGGCTACAAATTGCAATTTACAAAACATTGTAAATCAAGTGCATCTTGATTAAATTCAGAGGATACCTCCAAGAAATAAAATGAGAGAGCACTAGTGAGGGCTACACAAAAATAATATATCTTTCTATTACAATGCGTCCAGTGGTATGAACCCTAGGATCTTATATCTGAACTAGAAAGTGGCTTGCAGACAACTCAATCATGCTTTTCAGCTTCACCTCCTTCCCAAGAAGCTACTCCTTCCCCCTCAGTTTGTTTTCTGCAAGCAAGTTGCTCAGATATGTTTATGATCTGCTTTGCGGTTTATTATATTTGGGTAATTTTGCTCAGTGCTCTTTGGAGGCTTAGTGCCCGAACATCCCACTCGGTGGGATCTCTACCTGGGGGAAGACACAGGCAAGCATGGCGGAAGTCTGTAGCCAGCAGAATCAACCACTCAGGGACACCTAGCTAGTCAGTCTGCTGGAATTATTTTTTTAGAGCTCAAGGGCCATCCCCTGCATTGCTGCTCGCATCCCTAATTTAATCAGGAGCTTTAGTGCAGCTTGTGTGGGCTCCTTCTGAGTTCGGCCGAGACTAACAGTGGACAGCTGCACGGTATGGTACAGTTTTCTGAGGGTTGTTTTTCAGTCTGACTTTGGGCTGACTAGTAGCCAGTAAACCGGGTTCGCCCAGTTTCAGTGAGGCAGATTTCTTCTCCCTTTGATTCCAGCTGAAATCCTATGCTGAAGCAAGTAGGCACATGGCACAATGAGTAAACCTATTGAAGCCTATGGGGAAAATTGTGGGGGAAGGGGGGGGAGGTTTAAAGTTGAATTGAAGGTTTCTGACTCCAGAGCCCAGGTCCCCCACCTCCAAAACCCATTTCCCTGTGATTTCTTCAGGGAGATTCCCATGGGCCTTTTATGGTAAGATTTTTCTCAAGGCGGTTATCTTTGTCTCAAAACCCCTCAATTTTTCTCAAAATCAACTATGATGGACTCCTCAGACCTTTTTACCCCTATATCATGCCAGGTTTGCATTGGATGGATGGCCAAGGAGCATCTATGTCCCGCATGTAATGGAATGCATTGGTGAGGGGCAGGAACCTCGGACTCAGCCTAGCATCCTCCAGGACTGGGGATCTGCAGGAGGCACATCCCCAGGGGAAGCAGACCCCCTCCCAGGACCCTCTGACTCTGTATTGGGCAAATGCAGTTGCATATGGGTTGCAGAGCCCAGGAGGACAAGCAAGGGATCCTTGCAAGGGTCAGAGATACCTCCAGTACAAGGATTTTGTGAACCTTATGTGGAATGCTTATTTAAACTGCCAAGGGTCCTCAGCGGTTGTTAGCAGTGCACCGGTGGCGGCAGCTCAGGGGTTCCCTCCTCGACAGGCGCCCTGACCAGACGAGGATGCAGACTTGAACCAGGAGGTTCAGTCTGTCATGGACTGGGAGGTTAGCAAGTCCCAGGATCAAGTTTCAAGTTTATTCAAAAATTTATAAACCGCCCAATCGGCCTTCTAGGTGGTGAACATTATATTATAAACATATATGGAGTAACTATACATCCTTTAAAACAATAGTCATAATTCAAAACATTTAGAAACATTAATAAAAACAAACAGGAACAAAATGGGAAAAAGGATAGAACTACAATTTATCAAGTAAGAAAAAGAACATATAGGGAAAAGACAAAAGAGAGTGTATCTAAAAGTAGATTAAAACTACGTAGCCCTAAAAAGGGCATTTAGGTCTTGAAAGCATCAAGAAATAGAAATGTTTTTAGTTTCATTTTAAAATGGTTAAGATTTTATTCTTCCTGTAAGTGGATCGGAGTATTATTCCAAAGAGATGGCGTGCTGACAGAAAAAATGGTAGAACTCATTGTATTGATAAACTTCAGAGATGGAACAGATAGAAAGTTTTTAGACGAAGATCTTAAAGATTTAGAAGAACTATAGGGAATAAGAAGGTTATTGATAAATTCTGGTTGACTATTTTGTCTAGTTTTAAAAGTCAGTAAAATAATTTTGTATGTAATTCTATGTTCCACCGGCAGCCAATTTGCTTTATAAAGGAGGGGAGTAATATGATCAACTTTCTTTGCATTAAATATGATCTTCACTGCAGTGTTCTGTATAATTTGGAGTCTTATTTCTTTTTTAGTTATGCCCTTATAGAGCGCATTACAGTAATCAATACAGGAAATCACAAAGGAATGGATCAAGATATTCAGAGAAGTAGGCTCTAACACTTTGGATATAGATCTAATCATTCGTAGCCGGTAAAAACAGTGCTGAACAACTGTGCTAATATGGAGATGATAATTGAGTTTACTGTCAAATATGATGCCACAACTTGAAGAGATTGAGTTTTAAATGTAATGGGAGATAAAAGGGAGAGTCCTTCGTTGGGAAAAATCATTAATTTAGACTTTTCAATGTTCAAAGAGAGCATATGTAGGTCTAACCAGGCGTTGATTTTTTTTCCAATTTTTTGTTTATAAGATTTATTTCAGTTAAGTCGCTTAAATCTATTGGATGAATTAATTGCACATCATCTGCATAGGCAAACATTGTAAAGCCAATGGATTGTCCCAACATTAAAAGGGGTGCAAGAAAAATATTAAAAAGTAAGGGAGATAAAATCGAACCCTGTGGAATATCATAATCTGTTGAAATTGGGTCTGATGAAGTTTTATAAAACACTACCTTAGAGGAACGATCTGTCAGAAAAGATGAGAACCAAACCAAGACCTGGTCAGTAATTCCAATATCCTTCAGACGGGCCAGTAGTTGCTTATGATCAATTGTATCAAATGCAGATGATAAATCTAAGGAAATGAGTAAAACGGACTGATAGTGATCGAGATGATAAAGAATTTTTGTAGTCAACCCAATGAGCGAAAGTTCTGTGGAATGATATTGATGGAAAACTATTTTTTTCTGTAAGCTTAGCCAAGAAAGGGATATTTGAAATGGGTCGGTAATTTGAAACTTCATGTGCACTAATTTTGTAGTCTTTAATTATTGGGTAAATGATTGCTTCTTTCCATGCTTTTGGAAATGTTCCTGTAGTTAAGCTAGAACATATCAGATTTAAAATATCTGAACCAAAGAGTGAAAAAAATTGTTTCAGAAAGAGTGGAGGAATAATCTCTGATTTAGCACCTTTTATGTTTAGTGTGTTTTAAGGTTCTCTGTAGATCCTGAAGGGTGGGTAGGTTAAATCTTGAACATTTAGACAGAGGTAGGCTTGAAATTTCATCTGGATTAAATGATGAGTTTATAACAGAATCATCTGAACAAAGAGAGCTGACGGCACTTGCTTTTGAAATGCAACTTCTGATCTTTTGGACTTTTGTAGTGAAATGAGAGGCAATAGTTGGGCAGAAGGTAATTGTACAGTCAATTATGACTCTGCTGCGTAGTCAATTTTTTCACTATGGCATATAATACAGATTAATTTTTAGATTTTCTTTATTTGTTTAGAATAGTAATTCTTAGATTGGATTATTTCAGCTTTGTAATATGAAGCTTGGTCCTTAAATTTGTTTAAATTTTATATAGTCTTATTATGCCGCCATTTTCTTTCTAGTGGCAGAATCTGCTTCCATGCAATAAAACAGTGGTCAATAGGTGGTAGCGACACTGGATCAGGGGGAAGACCCCAGAGTACAGTTTATTCAGGGCCTCCGCGCTTTTGAGTGTTATTTCCAGCTCACTGCAAGAGTTAAAGCTGGAAGTCTCATCAGCTTCTTCACAATGCTGAGTTATGAGCAGTTCTGTGGCTCTTACCGCTTACATTCCCTCACATCCGGACATCACTAAGTTGGTCACTGACCACCGGGAGTCACCAGAGGGATCCCTTTGAGTGGCTAAAACTATGGCAAGCTGTATCTGATGGCACCAGATTTCCAGCATCTGTTCAGCCAAAATTGAATATGCTGGTTGTGCAGGTCACTAAATGAACCTCCCTAACTAGTGGAGGGAGGTGTTAAAGGATCCTCAGGATCGCAAAGTGGACTTGCTACTCAAGTGTCAATTTGAGGCTTTGACCCTAGAGATTAAGGCAACAGCTGCATCTTCCTTTATTGCACGTGCTTATCACACTCGCCTGTCTCAAGCCTCTGACCTGATAAATGGGGGAAATCCCCAAAAGCTCCTCTCTGGAGTGAATTATATTGCTATTGCTCTGTATGATCTTAGAGTTATGAGCAAGGTCTCGGCCTATTCTATCTCTAGCTGCAGGATGCTCTGGATCAGACAGTGGGTAGGAGATGCTACCTTCAAAGCCACACTAAGCAGGCTTCCATTTCAAGGGCAAATGCTCTTTGGCAAGGGCCTAGATGACTTGATGGCCAGTGTAACAGGCCATTGCCCCAAGTCATTACTGGTCAGCAGACCCCGACAGTCCAGAGTTCGAGTTGGGGCAATTCTCAAGGCTTCCAAAGATTTCATATGTATTTGGGAAGCCAAAGCATGCAAAGAGATTCAGCAGGGGCAGCAAGTCTCAATCTCTCACCAGCCACTAAGAACACAATGATGCCAAGCCAGAGGCTGAGGCTTCCCAGTTAGGGGGCAGGCTGTTGGCCCTTTTCTCAGTCTGGTCTCAGATTGGTGCAGACCACTGGGTTCTAGATGTAATCTGGGAGGGGTACAAAATCAAGTTCTGTGCCCCCCTCCCCCGCCTGACCGCTTTGTAACATCTCTGACTGACTGGTGAGAGCCTTTAAAGGTTGGGCTACAGTGAAAAGGCTACTGGCTCTTCGAGCCATAGAACCAGTCCCAGACGCAAACTTGGGCTTTGGCAGATATTCCATATACTTCAACATGCAAAGAAAGGCTCAGACGACTGCAGACTGATTCTAGACCTCAAGTCAATGCGGCTCTGAAGATACCGCACTTCTGCATAGAGACCATTCGGTCAGTCATAGCGGCAGTGACTCTGGAGGAATTTCTTGCCTCCCTCAATCTGATGGAGGCCTATCTTCATGTTTCCATTTTCCTGGCCCACAGGAGGTACTTGTAATTTCAAGTACTGGAACAGCATTTTCAGTTTTCCACGCTTCACTTCAGCCAGGCCACAGCACCTTGCACCTTTATCAAGTTGATGGTGTTAGCGAACCTCCACAAGACTGGGATTCAGATGCACCCATATTTAGACGATTTGTTTATCAGAGCTCTGTCCAAGAAGGAAGGCGAGCTGGCAGTTTTGAGAGTGGTGCAACTCCTCCAGAGCTGCATAGTCATCTTCAAGAAGTCAGTTGGAACTGACACAGTGCATGGAGTACCTGGGAGTCTTGTTTGACATGTCCTTGGGCTAAGTGTTTCTTCCAGAGCCATGCAAGCTGAAGCTCCTGAAGCAGATTTTGGAGCTTCTACAACAGGGGTGTCAAAGTCCCTCCTCGAGGGCCGCAATCCAGTCAGGTTTTCCCCAATGAATATGCATGAGATCTATTAGCATACAATGAAAGCAATGCATGCAAATAGATCTCATGCATATTCATTGGGGAACTCTTGAAAACCCAACTGGATTGCGGTCCTCGAGGAGGGATTTTGACACCCCTGTTCTACAGAGACCAGCTCCCATAGTGTGGCATTATCTGCAAGTCTTGGGGTCAGATTGAGCGTTGGGTAGTTCATGGCCCTCCAACGTTGGTTTTGGCTGGGAAGCTATTAAGATAAGTGTTGCTGTTCTTCAAAGAATATATATTGGTGAATTGATTTAGGTTTTGATACCATAATTAAATCAAAGAAGTAACATTGATTAAATAAATGATAGTCGTACCCTTAGTTAGTTTTTAGTTTTTATATTAAATAAACATTCAAGGTTATTTGAAGTAAATGATTATATCATATGCATTCAGGATGAAGACTTGAAATAACATCTATGTTATAAGAGGTCTCTTTACTGAGAACAGTGCATTTCTTATGATACTTCAACCTTTCAATTTATGTGTTGAGGGGTGAGTTTGTTGTTTTAATTGGGTATCATCTGAAAGATAAAAAGTAGTGGGTCATTAGAAGTGTCATATTAACTATAAAAGAGAAGTAAGACACTGATGTGCAAAAAAATTCTTAAAGCAAGTATTTCCTAAATTATCCTTTATACCCCCTTCTCTTTGATTGACAACATTTATTTGTGGGTTGGGTAACTTATAAGGTGATCCGTCTTTGTTTGAATTTCACTAATTGGAGTTTTGCTAGGTACTTGTGACTTGGATTGGCCTACGGGAAGATGGGATACTAGGCTAGATGGATCATTGGTCTGACCCAGTAAGGCTATTCTTATGTTTTAATATAAACCCAAAGTTAAAATCTAAGCGGTTTACAATAAAAAGATAAAATAGAGGAGGAGATTTAAAACAAACCAACAATAACAAATATGACTAGAAACAAGAGGAGTGAATGGTAGGAAAAAATAACAAAATCTTAGGTAAAAAGGGAATGTGAAGGGAAAAAACAAAAGGGTAATATAAGAGAAAAAAACAACAACTAAAGATTATAAGGAAAATGCTTGAGAGAAGTAGCAAGCTTTTAAATTTTAAATGTTGGAAATTATTTTTCAGTGCGAAGATAGAAGGGGAGCAAATTCCAAAGATTAAGAGCCATGACTAAGAGAGAAGAATTTCTGTGAACATTGAGAAATAGCTGCCTGAAAGAAGAAACGAACAGCAAATATTGATGTGATGAATGAAGACTTTTTTTGTGGAGAATATCAAATCAAATAACTAAATAGAAACGATGGTAGCCCACTAGACAGAATCTGAAAGGATAAGTTATTATATTTGAAAAGAATTCGATACGAAATAGGAAGAATATGCTCAGTTTTTTAAGAGAGGGGTAACATGGTCATATCTCCCTGCGCCTCCGACAAACAACTAAAACCACAGCTGGGAACCTAACTAACTTCAATACTGCCTCCTGCGATGACATTGTTCAGATACTAGACACAATTTGCCCTTGTGGCTTCAACCTGGACCCCTGTCCACCATGCCTCCTAATTGCAGTGAAAAATGCCTTTGTAGATTCCATCCTTCCTCTCAACACCTCTCTACAAATGGGCATAGTGCCCACAAACTGGAAGTCGGTGGTCAGACTGATTTTGAAAAAACCCACGCTCGACCCTAACATGCCTGACAACTTTAGACCTGTCTCCAACCTACACTTTGTTTCCAATATCATGGAAAAAAAAACAGTGTTATCCCAATTACATTTCTTCATCTATGAACAAGGTGCCCTATCCGCCTTTCAATTGGGATTCAGGAAATTCCACAGTACTGAAACTGTCCTCAACATTGATGATGATTGCTGGAAACTCATGGACAAGGGTAATGATGTCCTTCTGGTGCTGCTGGTTCTCAGTGCAGCCTTCGGAACTATTGACATCTTCTCATTGAGCAGCTATCTGAAGTTGGAATCCGAGACATTGAGCTACAATGATTCCTCCTAAATGACAGATCCCAAAGCGTTCTGCTCAACAATGTGCTATCGAAATTGATCAAATACAGTGTTCCGCAGGGGGCTCTGCTATCCCCCTACTATTCAATCTCTATATTAGACCTGTCCTAAAGATAGCCTTCAAATATCAAATACAGATTCACTCCTTCGTGGATGACATCCAGCTGTACCTACCGCTAGGAGAAGCCCATGATGCCCAGATTGCGAAACTCATAACCTGCCTCTCGGAAATCAAAAACTGGATGTCCATCAAGAAATTACAATTAAATGCCTCCAAGATGGAACATCTTTGGATCCACAAAGAACATTGTAATCAGGCCCATCCCTTGCTGTGCTGGGACTCGATTACTATAACTTCAAAAGACCAAGTGCGTAGCTTAAGAATACTCCTTAATTGCAACATGCCGCTTTCCAAACATATCTCTCAGGTGCTATCTTCCTCATTTTACTACCTATGACAACTTCAAAAAAATAAGGAACTACTTTTCAGAGTCTGACTTTGCCCAACTACTCTATGCCTTAGTACTTTCCTGCATGGATTACTGCAATGCGCTATTCAGCGGTCTTACGGTGAAGAATGTACAAAGTTTCCAGCGTGTTCAAAATGTGGCAATCAGGCTTCTGAAAAACCTCCATGCCCACAACCCTGTCTCCTAGGCTCTAGCGTTGACTCACTGGCTACCCGTAAATGTGTCTTCAAGAGCCTGATACTAACGTTCAAATCCTTGCACGACATGGTGCCGGGCTACATGACAACTAAGCTTCCACCACATGTGCTGAACCGATCCCTCCATTTCGAGGACAAAATGGCGCCTCAAAATGTCCCCTGGTTCTGCCCTTCAACTGCAAACCTCAAAGCCACAGTCCTACTTCCAATTCATACCAAGCCACTGGAATCGATTGCCTCCGCAGATCAGATCCCTTGAAGGACTCCTCAGTTTTAGAAAAACAATAAAAATAGCTCTTCATCTAAAATCCTGCCCTTGACTGATAGACTACAAAGAAATGTATATTGGTACCAGAACCAGCATGTATTACATAAGGATAACTTGTATCAAACCCTATAACTTTCTGTGTGTCAAATTAGGGTAAAACTTGTACTGAAAATCTTGCACCGTAAGGATAACTATAGCAAATTGTAACCAGTAAACTGTATATTATGTATATTAATATTAGAAACTAGTATGTATCAAGTTAGGATAAAAACTTGTATTGTAAACTTGTACAGAAATTATGTATGTTAAACCTGTAACCTGTTCTGAGCTCTTTGGGGACAATGGGATAGAAAATGAATTAAATAAATATTTAGAGCGGCGATAGAGCAATCTAACTGTGGTATTTTGCACTAATTGTAACCGATTTAGCTGATAATTAGGAAGACCAATAAGAATAGAATTACAATAACCAAGTTTAAAAAGAACTAAAGAATGAATAAGAATACAAAGAGAATTAAAATGAAAAAAAAAAATTGAATAGAACAAATTTGACAGAAAAGATATGATTATGAAAGGATAAGGTATTAATCACAATTCCCAAAATCTTGGTAGTAGTTGTAAAATAGTAGAGATACACCTTTCATGCAAAATTTAGGTGGATTTAAGAGTTGAGAACTTAAAGAAAAAAGCATTATAGCAGTTTTGTGAGAGTTAATTTTTTAGAGGGCGTGATAGGACAGAGTACGGTATTAGGGTTCAAGAAGGGATTGGACAATTTTCTGAAGGAGAAGGGGATAGAGGGGTACAGAGAGAGGACTACTACACAGGTCCAGGATCTGTTGGGCCGCCGTGCGAGCAGACTGCTGGACACAATGGACCTTTGGTCTGACCCAGCACTTCTTATGTTCTTATAGTTAGATGAGAGCCAGTCAGCAACTCTATCCTGTTTAGCAAAGATAGATGAATAAAGAGCTGACGAGAGAGAGTTTAGTGGAAAAAGAAACTGAATATCAACTGTATAAATAATGTGAAACCAAGAGACTTAAGAAGAGTCAAAGGAGCAAGATAAATATTGAATAATATGGGTCTCACAATAAAACCTTGAGGAACACCAGTTTGAAGAAGATAAGAACTAGAAAAAGTACTAGAATAAAGACTAGCATAGAAACATAGAAACATAGAAACATAGAAATTGACGGCAGAAAAGGGCCATAGCCCATCGAGTCTGCCCATACCAATGACCCGCTCCTTGATTCTTACTCTCCTAGAGATCCCACATGAATATCCCATTTTCTCTTGAAATCTAACACGCTGCTGGCCTCAATCACCCGCTGAGGCAGCTCGTTCCAATGATCGACCACCCTTTCGGTGAAGAAGTACTTCCTAGCATCACCCCGAAATTTCCCTCCCCTGATTTTCAGCGAGTGTCCTCTGGTTACCGAGGGTCCTGTAAGACTGAAGATATCATCTTTCACCTCTATACGCCCAGTAATATACTTAAAGGTCTCAATCATGTCCCCTCTGTCTCTTCGCTCCTCCAGCGAGTACATCCGCAGTTTCTTTAACCTTTCTTCATACGTGAGATCCCTGAGCCCCAAGACCATTCTGGTAGCCATTCGCTGAACCGACTCAATTCTCAACACATCTTTTCGGTAGTGTGGTCTCCAGAATTGAACACAATACTCGAGATAAGGTCTCACCATGGATCTGTACAGTGGCATTATGACCTCAGGTTTTCTGCTGACAAAACCCCTACGGATACAGCCCATCATTTGTCTTGCCTTAGACGAAGCCTTCTCTACTTGATTGGCAGCCTTCATATCATCGCTAATGATCACTCCTAAATCACGTTCCACCGTGGTCCTGGACAAGGTTTCACCATTTAGTGTGTAAGTTCTGTGTGGATTTTTTTTCCCTAGGTGCATTACTTTACATTTTTTAGCATTGAAGCCTAGCTGCCAAGTGGATGACCACTGTTCAAGCTGTCTTAGGTCCTGCGTCATAAAGTCAGGCACACTGCTTTTGCCAACTATGTTGCATAGTTTGGCATCGTCGGCAAACAGTGATACTTTTCCTCTAAGTCCTTGGGTCAAGTCTCCTATGAATAAATTGAATAGAATCGGCCCCAATACGGAGCCTTGAGGTACTCCACTCATCACTGCTGACGTTTTCGAGGGGGTACCGTTTACCATCACCCTTTGAAGCCTACCATCTAGCCAATCCCTTACCCATGTAGTGAATGTATCCCCCAATCCCATCGATTTTAGTTTGTTCAACAGCCTGCGGTGTGGAACGCTATCAAAAGCTTTGCTGAAGTCCAAATATATCACGTCAAGGGACTCACCGGCATCCAGATGACTGGTCACCCAACCAAAGAAGTCAATCAGATTAGATTGGCAGGACCTTCCCCTGGTAAATCCGTGTTGATGTGGATCACGTAAATTTTCTTCGTCTAGAATTTTGTCAAGTTCCTGTTTGATCAGTGTTTCCATGAGTTTGCATACTATGGATGTAAGACTCACCGGTCTGTAATTTCCTGTCTCTGTTCTGCAGCCCTTTTTGTGGAGTGGAATTACGTTAGCTGTTTTCCAGTCTAGGGGTACTTTTCCCTTGCGCATGGAAAGGTTGAAGAGTACGGATAGTGGTTCAGCCAGAACTTCACTCAGCTCTCTGAGTACCCTGGGGTGTAGATTGTCTGGCCCCATGGCTTTGTCTACTTTGAGTCTTGAAAGTTCGTGGTAGACGCTACTAGGTGTAAACTCGTAATCACGAAACAGGTCATTTTGGCTGTCTCTTATTTGTAGTTGTGGACCATCTCCCGGTGCTTCACAGGTGAATACTGAGCAGAAGTATTCGTTTAGCAGTTCTGCCTTGGTAGTATCAGATTCTGCGTAGTTTCCATCTGATTGCCTAAGGCGTTCTATTCCATTTTTGTTTCTCTTCCTGTCGCTAATGTACCTAAAGAAGGATTTGTCCCCTTTTTTAATGTTCCGTGCTAGATCTTCCTCTGTTTGAAGTTTGGCTTCCCTGACTGCCTTTTTGACAGCCTTAGATCTGGCCAGATAGTCTTCTTTTGCCTCCCTTTTCCCAAGATGTTTGTAGGTGATAAATGTTTCTTTTTTCATTTTAATGAGGTCCGAAATTTCCTTGTTGAACCATTGTGGTTTTTTGTTTCTCCGGCGTTTGCTTACTGTTTTTACGTAGCGGCAAGATGCTTCGTTCAGGATGTATTTTAGATTTGTCCACATAGTTTCCGGATTGTCAGTTTCTACATGGTTTTGTAGCTCTTGATGGACAAAGTCTCTCATGTGGTCGAAGTCTGCCTCCCTAAAGTTGAGGACCCTCGTTGCTGTGTTTGATTTAGAGAAGCCTTTCCTGAGGTTGAGCCATACCATGTTGTGGTCACTGGAGGCCAGCGTGTCTCCCACTGATACTTCCGAGACACTGTCTCCATTTGTGAGTACCAGGTCCAGTATTGCTTTTTCTCTGGTGGGCTCTAATACCATTTGTTTGAGTTGTGCACCCTTAATGGAGGTTATTATTCTTTTGCTACCGCTCGTAGTTGCTGAGAGGGTGTTCCAGTCTGCATCTGGCATGTTGAAGTCGCCTAACAGTACTGTGTCACCACGCAAAGTGATGTTCTCTATGTCCTCAATCAATTCTTTGTCTTTGTCCTCCTGTGTACTGTTGGATAAATGTTATTGAAACCATTGAATGCAGAGCCTTTAACTTGCATGTCATTCAAGTGATTAAGAATATTGTGACTGAACAGAAATAAAACTGCAGGACCTGATAGATTACCGACTGAATTATATCACAGTCTAGTGGATTACTTTGCTCCCTATTTAACAGAGGTGTTTAATGAAATAACCACAGCCCACCGCTTACCTGAAATGTTCTACTCAGCTGTGATCACAGTCACCCCAAAGAAAGGAAAGGATTCCACTATTTGTACTAACTACCAACCTATTTCTTTATTAAATATAGACTACAAAATATTTACTGCAATACTCAGCAACCGTATAAAACATGCTATTACGGAGTGTTCATCCGGACCAAGCAAGATTTATTAACAATCGCTATGGTTCAGATAATAGATATTTAATTAATGCCCTTTTCTATACCTCTTTAAATTCCAAAGATTTGGCAATACTTTCTTTAGATGCTGAAAAAGCATTTGACAAAGTTGAGTGGCCATACCTATTTTGTGTTCTATGGAATTTTGGTTTTGGCCCTAACTTTGTCAATTGGATACAGGCCATTTATCTTAGACCTTCTGCATCTATTTTGTAAATGATAACCTTTTTTTCTTCACAGAAGCACCCGCCAGGGGTGCCCCCTTTCACCCCTACTCTTTGCATGGGCACTTGAACCCTTAGTTATGATGCTTCATACGTTTAATATGGTGCAAGGTATAAAAATTGGAGAAGAAACTCACAAAATATCTTTATATGCTGAAGATTCTTTATTATACTTGAGTAATCTGACCTGTTCATTACCCAATACTTTCAACATCATTACAGAATTTAGCTTTTCAGGTTTCACTATTAATTTTGGAAAATCTGTTATAATGCCTTGTAACCCAAACTCACAAACTATAGCACAATTCTTACTGTATGGATTAAATTGGACTTCCCAATTTCAGTACTTAGGTATTCAAATGTCTAATCGACTGGACTGCCTTTTTTAACTTGGGGCTCCTTTTACAAAGGTGCGCTAGGACCTTAACGTGCGCAATAGCGCATGTTAAATTCCCGAGCGCTCTAGCCACTATCGCCTCCTTTTTAGGAGGTGGTAGATTTTCGGCTACCGCACACTATAGCGCACAGTAATTTTGTGTGTGCGCTAAAAATCCTAGCGCACCTTCGTAAAAGGAGCCCTTAATTATTTACCAGTGCTCTGCAAATTACAATCCAAGGATTTGGCAACCTAATCTCTGGATCATTTTTTCTCTTGGCTTGGAAGAATCAATATATTCAAGATATTTATCTTTCCTAAAATTATTTTTCCATTCATTAACCTGCCCTTATGTATTCCTCGCAAATTTTTTTGCTACATTACAGTCCTGCATTGTTTGTTATATATGGTATAATGAAAGACCATTCATTAAAGCTCCTATACTATTTCTTCCTAAAACATCTGGAGGGCTTGGGTTGCCAAATTTAAAATGGTATTTGTCAGCTTGTCTTTGAGCACTATATTGCTGGATAAATCCTATGGCATATTCTCCCTGGGTGAGACTAGAAGAAACACTTGTTCAGCTGTACACTCTACTTACTTATGTATTTTCTGATATGCATAATTGGTCTCAGGAATTTAAACATCATCCTTTTATTTCACCAGTTTATGCAGCTGGAAGAAAATTTGTTCTTTGAAGGCTCACATCTTCTAATTTCACTCTGACTACACCTCTTTTGGCCTACTCTCCATTTAGGCAACTGTCATTAGATATGACTTAGCCAACTTCCCTCTGATTAATCTACTCAATGGCTGACATTTTCAGTAAATATCATCTTCGTTTTTCATTATTCCAGTATTTCCAGATTCGCCATCACATCATAGAGGAAAAAATCATTGACAAAGTACCTCGTCCTTTACATCATTTTGAGGAAGCTCTTTTTAAATGTACAGTATTTCTAAGAATTTCATCTTATGCTTTATTAGAAGTACTTTTCATACTCTACCATTTCCTCGCTTTCAATATATGACTTATGGGAGCCTTTGATGGGAAACTAGTTTGAATACTTTCTGGACTGAGATTTGGGCTTATTGCTTCAGGTCCTCTTTATCTCTGTCACATGTGACTACACAGTTACACATATTATATAATGTATATCTGACGCCCTAACGTCTCCACCATTAGTTTCTGATATTTCTACTTAAGAGATATGATTCATATGTGGTGGACTGGTCCACAAATTCAAATTTTATGGAAAGCTGTAGTGAGATATATTTCAATTCTAGTTCAAATAGAACTTCCGCTAGACCCTGTTCTTATCAGTTGAGCTCTTTTGAATATTCTGATTTTATACAACTTTTGGCTGCAAAGCTTTGCATTGTGCAAAAATAGAAAGATCCTATATTACCCTCACAGTATTTTTGGCTGGATAAGGTCTGGGATATTGCTGGAATAAAAAATTATTACGGCTTCAAAGACACAAATTATAGAAATACGAATTGTTTTGGGCTCCTCTCTTACAAACTACTACAATATCTCTAAATTCCTCTTAAATTTCCCAAAATATCTATACTCTGCTTTATCCCATCATAAAATAGATAAATATAGATTTTCTCTTCTTTTTTTTCTTCTCTTTTCTTTCCAATGGTCTCTGGAGTACTGTTGCTGTTCTAATTTTTACCTGTGACCTTTTTGTGGTCCATTTCTTGGTTTCTGAGCTTGTTACTCGATTACAGTTATTGACTTGATATGCTTATACTTACAATTTTGCCCATTTGATATGGTCTTTATATTTCTTGCAACCATAATCATAGTTATTCAAGCTATGTATTTGTCATGTGTATTACAATTGATATTTCAGTATGTATTATGATTTTTTTTTTTGCTACAATAATAATTATTTGAAATTTTAAAAAAAGAATGTGTTCTACCAGATCAAAAACTGCAGTCAATGTAATGTAATTAATGTAATTTATTTCTTATATACCGCTAAACTCCGTTAGGATTCTAAGCGGTTTACAGAAAATAGACAATAAAAATAAGATATATAAATAAAGAATAGGTACTTTGAAATTCCCTTACTGTCCCGAAGGCTCACAATCTAACTAAAGTACCAAAGAACAAACAAATTAGCAAAATAATAGAGAGGAAAATAAAGATAGAGGAAAAAATGAGATATGAAGCATCCTAACAAGAATACATTGAACTCTCAATACCATACTGTTAAACAAAACGTACATTCCAAAATAATAATGTAATGGAAAGAAAATAATTAAATAGAAAATAATTTTAAGAATTAAATCAAATATAGAAATGTAAAAAGAAAAATAAACATTAGAAGTGAGGAAAAAAGAAAAGGTAGAGGAAGGCATATGAATAGAATGGAAAGAGAAACAGTTAAAAAATAGAATTCTAAGAAAACTTTAAATGAAAACTAAACAAATAGACATGTAAATCTGTCTTGGGGGTTTCAGTGCGCTTCGCCCACCCCCCTTTTTTAGCAGATGCTAGAGCTGTTGGTTTTATTCAGGGGGGGTTTGGAGGGACCCTTCTCCTTGGGGATGGTCTCTCTTCTCCTGCGCAGGGCCAGGCTCCAGCGGCCGGGCACGTCGATCTGCTGCAGGAGCTGCCGGAAGACCTCCAACACCTGCCGGTTCTCCTTGGCCGAGGCTTCCACGTGGCGGCCGCCCCACTCCCCCTCCACTGTGGCCAATGCTTGCTGGGCCGAAACCTTCCTCTCCGCCTCCCAGTCCGCCATTGTTGCCCACCACCACGACGGGGGGCAGCCGGTCCTCTCGCAGGGCCGCGATCTCTGCCCTCAAGCTCCGGACGCTCTCCAGGGACTCGGCGTCCTCGACCGAGTAGACTAGGGCGAAGGCGTCGCCGCGGCGGATGGAGAGCTTCCGCATGGCTGGGAACGAGTAACTGCCGCTGGTGTCCAGGATCTCCAGGCGGACCTTCGGGCCCCCGCGCTCCTCGTACTCCAGGCAGTGAAGCTCCTCATGACCACTATCAAGAATTAGTCTTATATGATTTAAGAGGTCTAAAAGTGTATGCTCTGTGGAGTTATATGAATGGAATCCTGTCTGATGGGGGTGAAGTGAATTAGTGTTATTTAAAAAGTCAGAAAGCTGAGTAGCAGCTACTTTTTCCACAACTTTGGAAACAAAAGGAAGGTTAGAAATTGGTTTGTAGTTAACAACAGTAGAAAGATCAGATTTGTGATCCTTTAACAAGGGAGTAAAAGGTTCAAAGAAGAGTGACCAAGATGATAAAAGGGATGGAACTCTTCTTGTATGAGAAAAGACTAAAAAGCTTAGGGCACTTCAGCTTGGAAAAGAGGATATGATTGAAGTCTACAAAATCCTGAATGATATAGAACAGGTACAAGTTGATCGATTTTTCACTCCGTCAGAAAATACAAAGACTAGGTGGAAACTCAAAGTTACAGGGAAATACTTTTAAAACCAATAAGAGGAAATATTTTTTCACTCAGAGAATAATTAAGCTCTGGAACACATTGTCACAGGTTGTGGTAAGAGCGGATAGCATAGCTGGTTTTAAGAAGGGTTTGGACAAATTCCTGGAAGAAAAGTCTATAGTCTGTTATTGAGAAAGGCATGCGGCAAGCCACTGCTTGCCCTGAATTGGTAGCATGGAATGTTGCTATTATTTGGGTTTTGGCCAGGTACTGGTGACCTGGATTGGCCACTGTGAGTACAGGCTACTGGGCTTGATGGACCGTTGGTCTGACCCAGTAAGGGTCCTAGACATTATTGGAATCACTGAAACATGGTGGACTGAAGACAACAAATGGGACGTAGTACTGCCAGGGTACAAACTCTATAGGAGAGACAGGACTTACAAGAAGGGTGGAGGAATAGCACTGTACATAAAGGACACCATTCAGTCGACCAGAATGGATACGGCAGCAAGGGCGGAAGGACTGGAATCATTATGGGTTAAATTACCAAGAGGAAATGGAGCTGACATAAAATTGGGACTGTACTATCGCCCTCCTGGACAAACGGAAGTGAACGACAAAGAGCTGGAAGCAGAATTGAGGCGGGAATGCAAAAGCGGAAGGGAGATAGTGATGGGGGATTTCAACTACCCCGGGATAGACTGGAGCCTTGGAAACTCAAACTGCGCGAGGGAAACAGAATTCCTGGAGGCCGTGAGGGACTGCTTCATGGAACAGCTTGTCAAGGAATCAACGCGAGGGGATGCCACTCTTGACCTAAACCTAAATGGGCTAGGGGGACCTGCAAAGGAAGTGGTGGTAGGAGGACCACTGGGAAACAGCGACCACGACATGATCCGGTACAAATTAGAGGTAGGAACATCCAAAGTGATGAGAACCACAGCAACGGCGTTCAATTTCAAGAAAGGGAACTACGATGCTATGAGAGCAATGGTGAGAAAGAAACTAAAAAAAAAAAGGCTCAATACGAATGGAGACCGTAGAGAAAGCTTGGTCCCTATTCAAAGACACGGTGCAAGAAGCACAAAACCTGTACATCCCCAGGTTTAGGAAAGGATGCAAAAAAAATCGAACAAAGGACCCGGTATGGATAACAAATGAAGTGAAGAAGGCGATAGGTGACAAGAAGAAATCTTTCCGAAAATGGAAAAAGGACCAAAACGAGGAAAACCGGAAGGAACATAAAACATACCAGAAAAACTGTCACCGAGTGATTAGGAAAGCAAAAAGAGAATACGAAGAGAGGCTGGCTGGGGAAGCAAAAAACTTCAAAACGTTCTTCAGATACATTAAAGGGAGGCAACCGGCGAGGGAGGAAGTAGGACCGTTGGATGATGGAGACAGAAAGGGAGTGGTAAAGGAGGAAAAAGAGGTAGCTGACAGGTTGAACAAATTCTTCTCGTCGGTCTTCACAAGCGAGGACACATCCTATATACCAGAACCCGAAGAGACCATAAGTGGAGATCGAGAAGAAGAAAAACTGGCGCAAATAGAGATAAGCCATGAGGATGTCCTCCAGCAGATAGATAGACTGAAAAGCGACAAATCGCCGGGCCCGGATGGAATCCACCCAAAGGTTCTAAAAGAGCTAAGAAACGAAATAGCGGAAACACTCCGACAAATTTTTGACCTATCCTTGAAAACGGGGCAGATCCCAGAGGACTGGAAAATAGCTAACGTCACACCTATTTTTAAAAAGGGATCAAGGGGTGACCCCGGGAACTACAAGCCGGTGAGCTTGACTTCAGTTCCGGGCAAGATGATGGAAGCACTGATAAAGGACAGCATCTGTGAGCACATGGAAACAAACGGACAACTGAAAGAGAGCCAACATGGCTTCTGCAGGGGAAGGTCGTGCCAAACAAACTTACTGCACTTCTTTGAAGGTATAAACAGCGAGATGGACAAAGGGGAACCCATAGACATCATTTACCTCGACTTCCAGAAAGCCTTTGACAAGGTGCCCCATGAGCGACTACTTAGGAAACTGCAAAACCACGGGGTGGAAGGGGATATATACAGATGGATTAAACACTGGTTGGCAGGCAGAAAACAAAGGGTTGGGGTGAAGGGACAATACTCAGGCTGGCGGAGTGTCACGAGCAGTGTTCCACAGGGGTCGGTGCTCGGACCGCTGCTGTTCAATGTGTTTATAAACGACCTGGAAACGGGGACGAAGTGTGAGGTTATAAAATTTGCAGATGACACCAAACTCTGCAGCAGGGTTAGGACCGCGGAGGAATGCGAAGACCTACAAAGGGACCTAAACAAACTGGAAGAGTGGGCAAACAAATGGCAAATGCGATTTAATACAGAGAAATGCAAGGTCATGCATATAGGGAAAAAGAACCCGATGTTCAGCTACAAAATGGGGGGATCGGTGCTAGGGGAAAGCAACCTTGAAAAGGACTTGGGTGTGCTAGTGGATACAACAATGAAATCAACGGCACAATGTGCAGCAGCCTCAAAGAAAGCAAATAGAATGTTGGGTATTATTAAGAAGGGTATCACAACCAGGACGAAGGAAGTCATCATGCCGCTGTATCGAGTGATGGTGCGCCCGCACCTGGAGTACTGTGTCCAGTATTGGTCGCCGTACCTCAAGAAGGACATGGCGATGCTTGAGAGGGTCCAGAGAAGAGCGACGAAAATGATAAAAGGCATGGAAAACCTTTCATATGCAGACAGGTTAGAAAGGCTGGGGCTCTTCTCCCTGGAAAAGCGGAGACTCAGAGGAGACATGATAGTGACTTTCAAGATCATGAGAGGTATCAAGAAGGTAGACAGAGATAGATTCTTCAGACTAATGGGGCCCACAAGTACAAGGGGGCACTCGGAGAAGCTGAAAGGAGACAGGTTTAGAACCAATGCTAGGAAGTTCTTTTTCACTCAGAGGGTAGTGGACACATGGAACACACTGCCGGAGGCTGTGATAGGACAGAGTACACTCCAGGGTTTTAAAGAAGGATTAGATAAATTCCTGAAAGATAGGGGGATTGAGGGATACCGATAGAGGTAGAGATGGGATATAGAGAGAGTTTAGATAGAGACTAAGGGGATTTAAGGGTTCAGACAAAGATCACCTTACAGGTCACGGGCCTGATGGGCCACCGCGGGTGCGGACTGCTGGGCGCGATGGACCTCTGGTCTGACTCAGCAGAGGCAACTTCTTATGTTCTTATGTTCTCTTATGGTCTTACCCTTCAAACCTTCACCAGATTCCACAGGGTGGATGTAGCAGCTGGGAAGGATTCCGCTGTCGGGGCCTCCATCTTAAAGGCTGGCACAGCGGGCCCACCTTAAGCTCTGGGGGCTGCTTTGATATGTCCCTAGTGATCAGGACCTCTAGACACATTGCACTTGAAAGAAAGATTAGGTTCATACCTCGGTAATCTTTCTTGTAGATGTGTCTAGTGGTCATGAAGCCCCACCCTCTGTATGGGCTTTGCTTGTGTTCTGCCTTAGGATCAGTCTGGATTTGAAGAATTTTGTGCCTCTCAAAGTAACTGAAAGGAAAAAGAAAAGAAGATGCATACAGTCTGGTTTGTCTCTGCTTGTTAACAGGTCATATGAGTAGCCATGAGCTCTATATGCAATTGGTACTAGTTGCACAAGTTTGAATGTTATAATGTTATTTCCTATGTTTGTTACAGAGTAGTGCAAAATTGTAGTATTGGGGATTTTCCCCCCATTTTCTTCCTTCCTTTTATGACTTTTATTAATGTGCTACTTGATTGCTTTTGTACTAGAGAGTTGCACAGGGACAGAAATCAAACCTGTCCCCACCCGTCCCCGCTGGAATCAAATCCGTCCCCGCCCATCCCTATAAACTTCAGAAGTAGTTATTTCATTTAATTATTCTACTGAATTAAAGGCTCTGGTAGAGACCCATTTACATATAAGCAAAGACACTTTATTAATTTGGAAATATTAATTGAGAAGAATACATACTTTGTAAATGGGTTTCTACCAGAGCCTCTAATGTAAATATAAATACTCAGCTGATGAGGACCCTCAAGCTGTCAGCTGAGGACTTCCTCTGCAGTTGGCCGGGGGTCCCTTTTGCCAAGTTTAGCAGGCAGCAGTAGTGTCCGAGTCACAGATGCTGGCACCTCAGTAGCTCATGGATGCTGCCAACGACTGCTGCGCTTGGTGGAGGGGAGTTCTGGCCATCTCTAGAGGAGGTCCTCTGCTGGCGGTGCTTGGGGACCCCACCAGCCACAGCAAGGGCCAGCAAGTACTTCAACATTGTAGAAATAAAACCAGAAATTCATTTCCTTTTCTTTTGAACACAATACAAAGACATCTGCTATATACATTTCCCAAAGCTAATATATTTTAGTCAATAAATTCAGTTTTTTACCTTTGTCTGGAAACTTATTTTTCCATGAAGTTGGTCCCAGTTTTTTCCCCCCGCTATTCCATCTTCTGTAAATTCCTCTGTTACTGCCCATTGCTTCCTCCTACCATGGTCCAGCATTTATCCCTTTCTCATCTTTCGCCCCTGCCCACCAGCCCCATGCCTGACATTTCCCCTGTTCTATCACCTCTCTCCAGCACCATGCCACAACTCTCCCTCCATTCCCTTCACCACTATGTCCAACATTCCTCCCTCTTGCATCCCTTTCAATCTGTCCCACTGTTCCCTTTCTACCACAACATTTCTCCCTCTCATCTTTTTCTTCCCTATCATCTGTACCTCACTCCCTCCCAATGACCAAAAATTATCTTCCATTCCTTGTGTACACGACCATCTCTTTCCCTCTCACTGACACCCACACCCAATTCTCCCTTTCTATTCCCTCCCCTACCTCAGCATCTTTCCCTCCCTTCTTTTCTCCTAAGTTCATGCCTTCTGTGTCCAAAAACGCACTCCCTCTTTATCTCCTCCCTTCTGTGTCCCGTGTTGGCCTCCCACATTCAAATCCAGATAACAGCAGGGGTTGGAGGCAGTTCAAGCCGAGAGACTCATCTTCTTTTCCTGCCTGCAGTATGCCACATGTAGCTGACCCAGAAGTCATCCCTCGACGTCTGAGGGAAGGCTTCGTGTCAGTCACGTGCAGCAAAACTTGGGATCACCAAAGATGAAACTTCAAAAACTTTTTCTGGGTCAGACCATATTCTAAAACTGTGCAATCAATGCACAGCACAGATATCAGTAATTTATTTATTTGGTTCTTGTTATAGAAATTCTACTCAACCCAATATGAAGCAGCATTGAGTGGGCGGAGTTTCATACTGAAAGAGAGAGCAGAGAGGTAGATTTGAGGAGGCGAAGCACTCCTCTGTACTCTGTTGTAGCTATGCCCCTATATACAAGCCTTGTGAAATTGGAAAATATTCATTTGAAGGCTCTTTCAATGTCTATGCCCCCTTTTCTAGTAGTAACAGCAGCTGACTCCATGAAGGAAGTGACATTAAAAACCTGCATGGCAGAGGGATTTTCATGTGTTTACTTTCACAGAAAACCTCCCACCGCATCACATGCTACTCTGATTGATGCATTCCATATGGGGGGAGTTGAGGTTCTCCCAGTCCCTGCCTTTTTTACCTGCTGCCAGAACTTTCAAAATGCTATGTTAAGAGAGAAAAGCTGTGCAGGTCCGCCAAGCTGCAGAGCTTAGCAGTGTCCACATTCGGCCCTGTACGCTGCAAGTGACTGACGCAAGCCTTTCCTCCAACATCAGAGGAAGACTTAAGGGTCAGCTACATGTGGCTGCAGCAGGAAAAAAAGAAGACGAGCCTCTTGGCTTGAGCTGCCTCCAACCCTGCATGATCCCTGAAACCACAAAAGGCGTCCCCACAGGATCCCTGCGACCCTGAAGGGGGAACCTGCAGGATCCCCGCAGGTCACGCGGGATTCCCATCGTACCCATTCAGCTCTCTATTTTGTACAAATTTAGGGGGGGCAGGAGCAGTTCCCTGAGAAAGAGGTGGAGTTGGAAAACATGATTGACAGTTTTCTGCAAGCAGCTTGCTAGTTCAGATACAAGACCCTAGTGTTCAGGATCACTAGACACATGTATAAGAAAGATTACTAAGATAAGAACTTAATCTTTCTAAATAAGAAAATCTTTTCTAGTATGACCCTTGATCTTATTCCACATAAGGAAGAGATTCATTATTAATAAACCCAGAAACTGAGTTTTATTAAAATTTTATTGATCTTTTGCATTTGATATACTACCACAGGCCTACAAAGATTTCTGAGAGGTTTACAGTATTAAAATAAAATTAGAAGGGGTAGAATAAGAAAGGAAAAAGAGTAGTATAGAGAAGGTATCAAATGTAAGAAGAACCAAAGGTTTCAATGAACAGGAGAGTTTTGAGTGTTCTTTTGAACAGAAGGATGGAAGTTTGGTTTTTCACTTAGTAGTTGTTCACACTACCAATAGAACCTATTTTCCAGAAGGGGTGTGCACTTGGGTCCATGCCTTCTTCATGGATCTATAGGGGGGGACAGGTTGCAACTTCTCTTGACTCCCCCCCCCTAACATCTCCTGTTAATTTCACATGAATCAAATAAAACAAAAAATTAAGGGAAGTTGCCAATGTGGGCCACCATTAAGGCATAAGAGCATAATAATTTGAAGGGTTGAAGTTAAGGCCCAAAGTGAAGGGCTGAAGTTAGGGTCCAAAGTGGTGAACTGGGTCAGAAACTGGCTGTCGGACAGACGCCAGAGGGTGGTGGTTAATGGAAGTCGCTCAAAGGAAGGAAAGGTGAGTAGTGGAGTCCCCCAGGGATCGGTAATGGGGCCAATCCTGTTCAATATGTTTGTGAGTGACATTGCTGAAGGGTTAGAAGGAAAAGTGTGCCTTTTTGCAGATGATACCAAGATTTTTAACAGAGTAGACACCGAAGAGGGAGTGGAAAATATGAAAAAGGATCTGCAAAAGTTAGAGGAATGGTCTAATGCCTGGCAACTAAAATTCAATGCAAAGAAATGCAGAGAAATGCATTTGGGGATTAATAATAGGAAGGAACCATATATGCTGGGAGGAGAGAAGCTGATATGCACGGACGGGGAGAGGGACCTTGGGTTCATAGTGTCCGAAGATCTAAAGGCAAAAAAACAGTGTGACAAGGCAGTGGCTGCTGCCGGAAGGATGCTGGGCTGTATAAAGAAAGGCATAGTTAGTAGAAGGAAGAAGGTATTGATACCCCTGTACAGGTCATTGGTAAGGCCCCATTTGGAGTATTGTGTTCAATTTTGCAGACCGTATCTGGCGAAGGACGTAAGAAGACTTGAGGCGGTCCAGAGGAGGGCGACAAAAATGATAGGAGGCTTGCGCCAGAAGACGTATGAGGAGAGACTGGAAGCCCTGAATATGTATACCCTAGAGGAAAGGAGAGCCAGGGGAGATACGATTCAGACGTTCAAATACTTGAAGGGTATTAACGTAGAACAAAATCTTTTCCAGAGAAAGGAAAATGGTAAAACCAGAGGACATAATTTGAGATTGAGGGGTGGTAGATTCAGGGGCAATGTTAGGAAATTCTACTTTATGGAGAGGGTAGTGGATGCCTAGAATGCGCTCCTGAGAGAGGTGGTGGAGAGTAAAACTGTGACTGAGTTCAAAGAAGCGTGGGATGAACACAGAGGATTTAGAATCAGAAAATAATATTAAATATTGAACTAAGGCCAGTACTGGGCAGACTTGCACAGTCTGTGTCTGTATATGGCCGTTTGGTGGAGGATGGGCTGGGGAGGGCTTCAATGGCTGGGAGGGTGTAGATGGGCTGGAGTAAGTCTTAACCGAGATTTTGGCAGTTGGAACCCAAGCACAGTACCGGGTAAAGCTTTGGATTCTTGCCCAGAAATAGCTAAGAAGAAAAAATTAAAAAATTTAAATTGAATCAGGTTGGGCAGACTGGATGGACCATTCAGGTCTTTATCTGCCGTCATCTACTATGTTACTATGTTACTATGTATAATTGCTGCTGGGTCAGACCAGTGGTCCATCATGCCCAGCAGTCCGCTCCCGCGGTAGCCCTTAGGTCAAAGATCAGTGCCCTGAGTCTAGCCTCACCTGCATACGTTCTGGTTTAGCAGGAACTTGTCTAACTTTGTTTTGAATCCCTGGAGGGTGTTTTCCCCTATAACAGCCTCCAGAAAAGCATTCCAGTTTTTCACCACTCTGGGTGAAGAAGAACTTCCTTAGATTTGTACAGAATCTATCCCCTTTTAACTTTAGAGAGTGCCCTCTCATTCTCCCTACCTTGGAGAGGGTGAACAACCTGTCTTTATCTACTAAGTCTATTCCCTTCATTATCTTGAATGTTTCGATCATGTCCCCTCTCAGTCTCCTCTTTTCAAGGAAGAAGAGGCCCTTTTCTGTACTACAACTCCAGCCCCTTAATCATTTTAGTCGCGCTTCGCTGGACTCTTTCGAATAGTACTTTGTCCTTCAAGAACGGCGACCAATGCTGGATGCAGTATTCCAGCTGGGGGCATATCATGGCCTGGTACAGCGGCATGAAAACTTTCTCAGATCTGTTCGTGATTCTCTTAATCATTCCTAGCATTCTGTTCACCCTTTTCGCCGCTGCCACATATTGCACAGACAGCTTCATTGACTTGTCAACCAGTACTCCCAAGTCTCTTTCCTGGGAGGGTCTCTCAGAGTATTGCACCGGACATCCTGTACTCGTGTATAAGATTTTGTTACCAACATTCATCACCTTACATTTATCCACGTTGAATCTCATCTGCCATGTCGATGCTCATTCCTCGAGTCTGATTATGTCACGTTGTAGATCTTCACAATCCCCCTGCGTCTTCACTACTCTGAATAACTTCTTATCGTCTGCAAATTTAATCACCTCGCTTGTCGTACCAATTTCCAGGTCATTTATAAATATGTTGAACGGCACGGGTCCAAGCACCGAACCCTACAGCATTCCACTGGTGATGCTTTTCCAGTCCAAGTATTGTCCATTTACCCCCACTCTCTGTTTCCTATCCGCCAATCAGTTTTTAATCCACATGAGTATTTCACCCTCGATTCCATGGCTCACAATATTTCATGTGGGACCTTATCGAATGCCTTCTGAAAATCCAGATATACAATGTCAACCGAGTCTCCCTTGTCTATCTGCCTGTTTACTCTCTTGAAGAAGTGCAGCAGGTTTGTTAAACAAGATCTGCCTTTGCTGAAGCCATGCTGGCTGGTCCTCATCAGCCCGTGTCCATCAAGATGATCAATGATGCAGTCCTTTATCAGCACCTCTACCATCTTTCCCGGTACCGAGGTTAGACTCACCGGTCTGTAGTTTCCCAGGTCTCCCCTCCAACCTTTTTTGAAGATCAGCGTGAAATTCGCTACCTTACAGTCCTCTGGAATCTTTCCTGATTCGATCAACAGATTGGCTGTTAGTTGAAGCAGTCCAGCTATGGTCCAGCTATGGTCCCAGCTTGATGACTCACAGATGGATGCCAACCGATCCCGGGGATTTATCGCTCTTAAGCCTATCAATCTGCCTGCATACCTCTTCTAGACTGACCGTTAACTCTGTTAGTTTCCCGTTTTCACTTCCAGCATATAGCCTGATGGGTTCCGGTAAGCTGTGTATATCCTCTTCAGTAAATACAGACACATAAAACGTGTTCAGTCTGTCAGCGATTGCTTTGTCCTCCTTTAGAGCTCCCTTTATTCCTAGGTCATCCAACAGTCCCACCGCTTCCTTTGCGGGTTTTTTCCCTTTAATATATCGAAAGAACGTCTTGAAGTTTTTCGCCTCATTGGCTGTTTTTTCCTCGTAGTCTTTTGGCTCCTTTTACAGCCTTATGGCACCTGCATTGATGTTTGTGCTTATTCCAGTTTTCATCCATTTTTGATCTTTTCCATTCCTTAAATGAGGTTTTTTTTGTCTCTGATCGCTTCCTTTACCTCTACAGTGAGCCATGCCGGTTTTTTGTTCTTTTTCCTCTTTGATCCCTTGTTGATACGCGGTATATATAGATTTTGCACCTCGGTGACCATATCCTTAAAAAGAGACCAAGCTTGTTCTAGCATTTTTAGTGTTTTCCTCTTCTTAATCTTCTTCCCTACCATGCGTCTCATCTCTTCGTAATTCCCTTTTCAGAAGTTTAGCACCGTGGCCGTCGTTCTAGACCTATGTTTCACCCCTATTTCTAGGTTGAAGTGGATCATATTATGATCACTGTTTCCCAGCGTCCCTTCTACTTCTACATCCTGTGCCGGTCCTCACAGCCCATATAGAATTAAGTCCAGAATTGCGTTTCCTCTTGTGTTTTCCTTGACAAGCTGTTCCAGGAAGCAGTCGCTACAGTTTCTAGGACTTGGTCTCTCTAGCACAGCCGGAGGTGCCTAGGTTCCATTCTATCCCCAGATAGTTGAAATTGCCCATAACTGCGTTGCCTCCCTTACAGTTGCGTGTAATCTCATTTCTCCATCAATTTCTTCGGACTGCCCTAGGAGTCGGTAGTAGATGCCTATCCTTGTTTCTGGTCCATTTGTGCCTGGAATTTTGACCCATAGAGACTCTAACATATCCGTCTGTTGTGGCATGTTCTCTCCAGTAGATTCAATTCCCTCTTTGACGTATATGGCAATGCCTCCTCCTTTTTGTGTCACTCTGTCTCTGTGGTATAGTTTATATCCCGGTAGCACTGTGTCCCAGACATTTTCATCAGTCCACCATGTTTCCGTGATGCCGATGATGTCAACGTTATCCTTTTGTGCCACAGCTTCTAATTCACCCATCTTATTTCTAAGGCTCCTTGCATTCGTGTACATACACTTGAGTTTGCAGCCTGTTCCCTTCTTGTGCATCCTTCCCCCTTGTGTTCCTTTCAGTCTGTCTTGTGTGCGATCTGGTGAGTCTTCCCCTCCATCTTCCTGAACGGTATCCTCCATGTATCCAGTTCCCGAATCATCGACTTTCTCTCGGTCGACTGTCGGCTTTCCCCTTCTTTCTAGTTTAAAAACTTTTCAACTTCCCTCTTGATGTTGCTTTCCAGAAGCCTTGTTCCCTCTCTGCTGAGGTGGAGTCCGTCCTTCCTGTACAGCTTTCTCTTCCCCCAGAACGTCATCCAGTTGCGCACAAAGTGGAATCCTTCTTCCTCACACCAGTGCCGCATCCACACATTGACTGCTTGCAGCTCCATCTGTCTTCTCATCTGCCCTGGATACCTGCAGGATCTCTGAGAATGCTATCCTCTGCATTCTGGTCATCAGCTTCCTTCCTAACATCAGGAACTGGTCCTTCAGTACTTCTCTGTTGTAGTTCCTGTTGCTCACGTTGTTCGTCCCCACATGGATCACCACTGCCGTCTCTTCTTCTTCCACACTATTGATGATCCTATTGATGCGGCTCACTATGTCTTCTATCTTGGCTCCTGGTAGGCAGGTCACCAGTCGATCCAGTCTTCCTCCCGCTATGTGGTTGTCAACTTGTCTGATGATAGACTTCTCTTAATTCTCCAGTCGCAGGTCCGTTCCCTGGTGTATGCCCATCTCTCCAGCCCTAGGTCCGTGTCCTTCATTTCTATCCATTTCCTCTCATCCTGGCGTTTGTCTTCTTGGGGTCCCTCCGCTTTTTCCAGATCTTGCTGCTGAGTCCCTCATTTTCTCCTGGTGGCTGTCCGTCTGGTGGTCCACACTCTCTGTGGGCGTATCCCGGCAGTTCCACTGTAGCTAGAGTTTTTCCACGGCCTCCCTGTAGGCCTCTTCTATGAAGTTCTCCAGCTCCCGGACTTCTTCCTCGATGGTGTCCTCCGTCTTGATGATCTCTGCATCTCTGTCTTCTTCCTCCACTGCTTGAAGTGCCTCCAGTTCCAGTATTCTGCCCTCCAGGAGTCTGACTTGCTTCATCAGGCTTTCCAGTTCTCCGCATCGAGCGCATACGTAAGACCGCTTCCCAGAAGGGAGGTAGTGATACATATGGCAGACAGTGCAGAAAACTGGGTAGCTCAATATCCTGCTTTTGTCTGCTGCTTCCATTGCTGCCCGCTTGCCGGTCTCCTGTAGATGTCTTCTGTGTCTGCTGTGGATGTCTTATGTGCCTGCTGTGTCTTCTTTGTCCATCTGGTTATGTCCTCAGTGTTCACCTGGTTGTGTGTCCTTTGTGCCTGCTTTGTCCTCTGTCTGTTATGGCTGTCCTCTGCACCTGTTGTGTCCTCTGTGTCTGCCTAGTTGTGTGCCTCTGTACCTACTGGGTCTGCCTGGTTGGATGTTCTCTGCGTCTGCTATGGTCTCCCTCTGCTCTTCTTTAGTGGTGGCTCGTCCCTTCGCAAGGCTCTTCGCAAAGGCGCTCTCGTTAAGGCAAGCACCTTTAACTCTCGCCTTCGCGCACCGAACTGCTGTGCGCCGTTGGCCCCTCCCCTTTTAAGGGGGAGCTTCGGTTCTACTTCGGGTGACATCAGGGGTGGGCGGAGCTACCTCTCTCCGCAGCCCCTCACCCCCTGCCTCCTCTTCTCTCCCTTCTGAATCCTCTTCTCTCCCTTCTGCCTCCTCTGACCGACTCCTCTTCTCTCCCTTCTGCCTCTCTCCTTTGCCCGACTTCTGCCTGCCCTGATCTCAAGGCAAGCTGGATCAGGAATGGAAAAGGTTGTGTATATCCTCTTCAGTAAATACAGACGCAAAAAAATGTGTTCAGTTTGTCGGCAATGGCTTTGTCCTCCTTTAGCACTCCCTGTATTCCATAGTCATCCAACGGCCCCACCGCATCCTTTGCGGGTCGTTTCCCTTTAATATATCGCAAGAACAGCTTGAAGTTTTTTGCCTCCTTGGTTATTTTTTCCTCGTAGTGTCTTTTGGCCCCTCTTACCGCCTTATGGCACTTGCTTTGTTATTGGGCTTTTTCCAGTTTTTGTCCGTTTTTGACCTTTTCCATTCCTTAAACGAAGTCTTCTTGTCTCTGTTCGTTTCTTTCCCCACTACAGTGAGCCATGCCGATTCCTTGTTCTTTTTCCTCTTGGATCCCTTGTTGATACGCGGTATATATAGATTTTGCACCTCGGTGACTGTGTCCTTAAAAAGAGACCATGCTTGCTCTAACGTTTTTACAGTGTTTATCCTCTTCTTAATCTTCTTCCCCACCATGAGTCTCATCCCTTCATAATTCCCTTTTCGGAACTTCAGTGCCGTGGCTGTCGTTCTGGATCGATGTTTTGCCCCGTGTTCAGGTTGAAGTGGATCATATTGTGATCAGTGCTTCCCAGCATCCCTTCTACTTCTACACCTTGTGCCGGTTCTCGTAGTCCATTTAGAATTAAGTCCAAAATTGCATTTCGTCTCGTATTTTTCATGACAAGTTGTTCCAGCAAGCAATCACCTACAGCATCCAGGAACTTGGTATCCCTACCACAGCTGGAGTTGCCTAGGTTCCAGTCTATCTCCAGATAATTGAAGTCGCCCATGATAACTGTATTGCCTCCCTTGCAGTTGCGTTTAATCTCATCCATCATTTCTCCATCAGTTTCTATGGACAGCCCTGAGGGTCAGTAATAGATGCCGATCTTCATTTCCATTCCATTTGTTTCCGGAATTTTGGTCCATAGAGACTCTACCTTATTTTTCGTTTCCGGCGTGTTCTCTCCAATAGACTCAATTCCCTCTTTGATATATAGGGCAATACCCCCACCTTTTTGATCCACTCTGTCTCTGAGATATAGCTTGTATCCCGGTAGCACAGTGTCCCAGATGCTTTCTTCCTTCCACCATGATTCCGTGATGCCGATGATGTTAAGGTTATCTTTTTTGTGCCATAGCTTCCAATTCCCCCATCTTATTTTTTAGGCTTCTTGCATTCGTGTACATACACTTGAGTTTGCAGCCAGTTACTTTCTTGCATCCCTTTTGATCCATTAGGATTTCTGCCTTGCCTATGATCCAGTGAGTCTTTCCCTCAATCTTCCTGCACAGTATCCTCTGGGTATACCGTTTCCTGAACCATCGACTCTTGGTCGACTGTCGGCTTTCCACTTCTTCCTAGTTAAAAACAGTTCTCGATTTCCCGCTTGATGTTGCTTGCAAGTAGCCTCGTTCCATCTCCACTATTAGTTCCAGATATTAGTAATTAGATCTCATTGTATAAAACGGGTTTGTGCTAAAATAGCACAAGTTAGTGGTAAAATTACATGTCTTAATGTTGACAACTACTTCTCATAATTGTGCATATGTATTTCTGGAATACATGAATTTTCCTCAAAGATAAGCTTCTTACGATCTTCATAGAATACCTGACATGTCCTGAAATTTTGGTGTGGATTAAATGGTGTCATTGCCAAAACATTATTAGGTAGCATAATTTTGTATTTGTGTTAATGGATCCCCTCCAAAATACCCTTATTATGACACTTGTGCATCCTCTGAAATGTGGAAAAATTTGGTGTAGAACAGATTGTATAGCATAAAGCTACTGGTGAATAACAGGTGAGCATATGTATTGATCAACTACTATAGATCTACAAAAAAATATTCTCTTGAGGACAAGAATACTCATAGTCTGACATGTGGGTAATATCATCTAGCTTAGCTTCTCGCGTGGGAACCATTCTTCAGTTTGTTTACCGCAGAATCACGCCTGTTTCATTATTGTTTACAACAATACTCCTGATGCAACAACAGTCAGTTCAGCCAGACAATCCTCCAGAAAATATTTGGGGAATCCAACTCCACCCCCCAGGACCATTTATTTTCTGTGCCAAAACAAAAAAAACATGTTTATAGCATTACCATATGGCTCCAGAAAAAGGAGGACGGATTGAGACATCCAGGTTTTACTTCCATTTCTTTCAATGGAAGTAATGCCCAGATGTCTCAATCTTTCCTCCCTACTTCCATTGCTTTCAATGGAAACCCTATAGCCTAAAGCACTATTTTCATCTGCCAACTCCTGGCTGAGAATTTTTGTTATAGAGATACTAAGACTCCTGTAGAGTCCCTAGCATTAGAAAGACTTAGGGCTAGATTCACAAAGCAAACCGATCATGTACCGATCGGTTTGCGATCAGATTTCCCTCGGGCCCCGTTCACTAACCTCTTCTGTGATCTGCTTCGAATCTGTGCATGCAAATGAGGAGAAACGCATGCAAAGTAGGCAGGGATGCGATTCACAACACAGATTTCATGATCCAACTCGGCTGGCCGATCAACGCAAAAAGCGACTGCTGGGGACCAGTTGAAAACATCTTTCCAACTCTCCTGCTCTGCCCCAATCTGTCTCCTGCCTGCGCGCCCCAAATGCTGCCCTGCTCTGCCCTGCACTGCGAGCCTGTGGTTTTAACCCGTGAGCTTTAAGCAGGTTAAAACCACAGGTTCAAAAAAAGAAAAAAAATCTATGCCGGGCCCGGAAGTCCAGCGCATGCGCAGACCATCTAAAGATGATCTTGAAGAAAAACTGCGCACACTTGATTGTTCCCCTTGACCCTGAAGAAAAATATTGTTTGAAACATGCATGTCGGGAGAGGTGGCATTGATGAACATTTGAGAGCTAACCTCGGAGCTAAGTAGCTAAGTAATAAGATTAAATTAGAAGAAAAAGACATTAAGTAAGGAAATGAAGGAAACTAAAATGAAATACAAAGAAGAAATAGTTATGGAATTATGAAATTAAGAATAAGTATGAAACTAAATGAATTTTAGAGTTTTGAGTAAATAAACAATAAAGTGGACTGATGAAGACAAGAGATTACTGGGCATTATTCATGGTTCAGTTGATATCCGAAGGTCCATACAAATGAAAAAATAAAGAATTTATATATATATATATATATATATACATCAGTGTTCCCTCTAAGCGGGCGGGTGTTGTGAGCAAACTTTTTTCACCGTGAGCCAAAAATATCGGGCGCCAGCAAGTTATGAGCCAACTCGCCCGATTCTCCTCTCGCCGCCCTGCCATCTGCCGTACGCCTCTTCCGATCGTGCGCTGTGACGAGAAACGTGTGCGCTGCGATGTAATATTTTGTGCGCCAGCGCACGCCAGCGCAGCTTAGCGGGAACACTGGTTCAAATGGTTTTATTTATTTCCCCAAATTTATTTTTGTTATACGCATTGAAAATATTTGATATTGCGTTTAAATCAAAATCTCAATAAACTTGAAACGAGTGCCCGTGAGATTGTGGGAGGGTTAAATACTCAAAACTTAGAAGTTTTTGCTACGCCAGCTTTCTGGTATCTTTACATACAGTGGCGTACCTAGCATATGTAACATCCGGGGCCCATCATTTTTTGGCACCCCCCCCCCCCATCTGTAAGAAAAACATGATTTTTAGTAACAAACCACACGTCACACATGAGTACCTAGGAAAAGGCAGCATCTTACATATTGCAGTGAGCAGTACATCAATACACCCATTGTAAAACTAAACAAGCCAGACCAGCACAGATCAATCCTACACCGTCAATCCTAACAGAAAACCATGTCTTTCGAACACACAGAACACAGAAAACACCTTCGCCTAGTAAGGAATATGTAATCACAAACTAACCCCTCCCTCTTTTACAAAACTGTAGTGTGGATTTTAGCTACGGAGGTAACAGCTCTGATGCTCATAAAATTCTGAGCATCAGAGCTGCTACCACCAAGGCTGGTGCTAAAAACGCTTCACAGTTTTGTAAAAGGGGGGATAAAATAAAAATACATAGACAAAGGTTAAATTGAACCAGCAAGAAGCTGGACTCTGCATACAATGCTTCACAGAAACAGTGACACATGTCTCCTAAAGCAATAAATAAATAGAAATTTTTTTCTACCTTTGTCTTCTGTGGTTTCTCCTTTCCTCATCTTCTTGTAACTCTCTTCCTTCCATTCACTGTCTGCCGTCTCTCTTCCCCTATATGGCATCTTCTCTCCTTCTATGCCCCTTCCAGAAACTGTATGCCTCCCCCTTCCATCTCTCCTTTCACCCCATTGGTCTGGCATCTCTCTCCTCGCCTTCCCTCTCCCACACCTCTCCTCATAGTCTGGTATCTCCCCTTCCCTGATTCTCTGGCATCTCTCTCCTTTCCTTTTCTTCCATCTTTCGCTCCCCCTCCATGCTCTCACATCTCCCCCTTCCTTTTCCCTTAGACTGGCATACCTTCCTCCTACGCTCCAAGCCCTGGCATCTCCTTTAATTCCCTCCCTCATCTTCCTTCTCCCTCCAGCTGGGTACCGCAACACTCTTCCCTGCAGCTCTGCACTTCCCCACAATTGCCATGCTTCGGTTCCTCTTCTTCCTTCCTCCCCCCCCCCCCGCGGGACCCTGCGGCACCATCAACTCTTACTCCCTCTAATGTCGGCCCTGCAGCTCCAGACTTCCTCGCACCTTCTCCCCTCCCCCTTTGGATCGCTATTATTTTAAATGTTATAGCCGCGGAGCTGTATCCATCAATGGAGATGTCTAACCTCGGCCTGCCCCGGAACTCTTACTGCAACAGTGACTTCCTGTTCCTGCCTAGACGGGCGGCTGCTGCAGTAAGAGTTCCGGGGCAGGCCGAGGTTAGACATCTCCACTGATGGATACAGCTCCGCGGCTATAACATTTAAAATAATAGCGATCCAAAGGGGGAGGGGAGAAGGTGCGAGGAAGTCTGGAGCTGCAGGGCCGACATTAGAGGGAGTAAGAGTTGATGGTGCCGCAGGGTCCCGCGGGGGGGGGGGGGGGAGGAAGGAAGGAAGGAAGAAGAGGAACCGAAGCATGGCAATTGTGGGGAAGTGCAATCCCCCCAGTGCGTCCCCTTACCTTACCGACGCGTGTGTGCGCTGTGAAGAGAAACTTTGCGCTGCGATGTAATATTTTGTGCGTGAGCGCAGGCCAACGCAGCTTAGCGGGAACACTGATATACATATATTATGAAGTATATGTTAGTACTAGACCAATAATCTCTTTACAGTGTATATGGGGCCACAATATATAAACAGGCACCATATAGCTTTACAATATTAGAGATTTAAAAAGAGTACAGAGAATAGTTAGTGATTTAGAGAGAAGTGAATGACTACACTAACAATTGGTTAAGATTTATCATGTTTTTAAACAGTGCAGCAGCATTGATCTGCAATTACTATTTCTAAACCTGCAGCAGGAGATGAGCACTAGAGAATGACACGGGAAAAATTCTGTCCCGTCCCTGCCCCTCCATCCTCTTAATGTCCCCGTCCCCGTCTCTGCCGTCCCCTTCACTTCCCCATCCCTGCAGCATCCATACAAGCCTCAGTACTGCAATATTTAGCTTATTCCTTCCTTATAAATCAAAGTTCTGGCTGCTGAAATAGAGAAAGATGTTCAGCTGGCAGGGCTTTGTTTATAAATTTTTATAATCAAAAAACAGCAAGGGAATATATTTATCCAAGGTGATGCTTATAAATCACTGTTGTACTAATCACCTTTGTTTTACTTCAAGCACTAATTTCAACACAAGACTGATGTGGTTAAGTGAACACTCAGACCCACAGCTGAGGTCCAGTGAAACAAGTTCACGGGGCAGCTGTTAAGGAGACCATCATAGTTGTTCACAGTCTCCTCCACCAAACAAAGACTAAATAACAGAAAATAAAACTTAAATAAAAATAAAATAATAAATTTCACAACAACTTAACTTTGAATGGTGTAGATCAGGGGTGTCGAAGTCGGTCCTCGAGGGCCGCAATCCAGTCGGGTTTTCAAGATTTCCCCAATGACTATGCATGAGATCTATGTGCATATTCATTGGGGAAATTCTGAAAACCCGACTGGATTGCGGCTCTCGAGGACCGACTTCGACACCTGTGGTGTAGATGGTACACATAACTGCTCCGGGCTCCTCCGTTTATTCACAATACCGACCCCCCAACCTAGGTTTCACCCGCTGGCTTCTTCAGGAGGGGTACTACAATTACAAGATAACTCAAATCAACACTGCACCACACAGCTTGCTAACTAATAAACACTACATTTGAAATACTCAATGTACACACTCTCTCTACAACTTACCGGCACAAACACTCCATACTGCTCACACACGCACTACTGACAAGAAGAACTTCCCAGCAGGCCACGCTTTAAATACACTCCCCTTTTACTACCTACTACATCATCACTTCTGACATCATGATTGATTATAATTGAAACCATTCAATATCATTGTTTAATCCTGTGGGGGCCAAGGTATGCCATTGGAATATAAACTTCTGCTCCAAATAAAGAAGATGTTGAGTGATATTTCCAGATTCTTTATAAGCACACATAAGAACAGTATATTGTAATTCCTCAATAGAGTGTTGTTGCTCAATCCAATGGCTCACCAGGGGGGCAGTTACACGTTTGCACCTTATATTGCTCAAGTGTTCGGCAATGCGGATTTTAATAGCACGCCGGGTATGTCCTATGTAATACAGCCTACAAGGGCAAATAATGCAATATATTACTGCAGATGACAAACAATTAGTGCCTGTTCTTAAATAAAATTTCTTACCCCCTGTTTGAGGAATTACCACTTGGTCAGTGTTGAGGACATGAGGGCAATACACACACTGATGACAACGTACGTGAGGACCCTCTCTGTTCTGTTGGACAGGGTCACGATGTTTCAAAATCTGACCTAAATTCCGGCCCCTAGTATGGGCAAATAAAGGGCTGTCGTTCAAGCTCTCATGTACCTGCAGCACTGGCCAGTGTTTCAAAATGATTTTTCTAATTTGTTGACTTCGATTGGAATAAGGCAATACACATACCACGGCTCCACTATTCTCCCTTTGTTGGGGACAAAATAGCCACTCCCGCTGACAGTTACGGGCTCTCTTCCATGCCCGTTTAACTACCCGGGGAGGATAACCTCTCTCCATAAACTTTGTGTATAAAAGCATGGCCTGCTGCTGAAAATCCCACTCGTCAGAGCAGATCCTCCGCAACCTTAAAAATTGTCCCACCGGGATACTATCCCTAAGGGGTTTTGGATGATAACTGTGATAATGTAGGAGAGTGTTCCGATCGGACGGTTTCCTATAAAGGGTAGTATCGTAACACACTTGAGAGTTGATCTGAGATTTTACTACTTGGATATCCAAAAAGGATACCTTATCACTACTTACTTCATGAGTAAGAGTTATGTTGGGATCTGCCTGATTCAACTCATTTAGGAATTCCCCCAATTCGTCACACTCCCCATTCCACAAAAAGAAGATATCGTCTATATACCTTCTCCATAGACCAACTTTACTAAACCATCTAGAAGTGTAGACATGTTTATCTTCGTATTCAGACATGTAGAGGCAGGCGACGGACAAGGCCACCGTGGCCCCCATGGCCACCCCCTTAGTCTGAAAGAAGAACCTATTTGCGAATTGAAAATAATTTTGACACACCACGAATTCAGCTAAAGTTCCTACTAACTCCTTCTTTTGAACTGAAATATTGGATTTACTGACTACCTGCTTGATAATTGCCAGGGCCGCCGATTGTGGCACGTTGGTATACAGGGCGGAAACGTCTGCAGTTACTAACAGTTTACAATCTTGACCCTCACATCTCTGCAAACATTGCAGGAAGTGAGAAGAGTCCCTTACATAGGACTGAACAGTACCAACATGTTTATAGATAAAACTATCTATAAACCTTGACAGAGGTTCCAGCACTGAACCAATTCCAGCCACAATCGGACGGCCCGGAGGGCACGTGAGAGACTTATGGATTTTGGGGATGAAGTATATATATGGGATTTCAGGGAATTCCACATTCAAACATTTAAACTCTTTAACTGTGATAACCTCAGCTTGACGTGCTGTATTTAGTATGATATCAATTGCATTCTTGATATCCTTAGTGGGATCAATATCGACTTCCCTATAGAAGCTTACATCTAATAATTGCCTTAAAGCTTCCATACAGTATTGGTCATGGTCCTGTATCACTATCCCACCGCCTTTATCGGCGCGTTGGATAATGATAGTAGGATCCTGCTGTAATGACCGTAGCATGCTGAACTGCTGCAAAGATAAATTAGAACCACAATTTAATTGTGATTTTTCAGCAAGATCAACGTCCCTCAATACTGCTCTCTCAAAGGCTGCTACAGAGACATCAGGCGCTCCTGGAGGAATCCACTTAGATTTTAATTTCATTCCTCTTGCTTCTATAGGGTCTGTTGTGGATGACTTGTCTGCAAAAAAAGTTTTTAACCTTAATACCCGGAAGAATCGATATAGGGACGCTCGGGTCTGAAAAGCATCATACTTGTTGACAGGTACAAACGATAGTCCTTTAGTTAACAAGTCCTCCTCCGCCGTAGTAAGGACTCTCGAAGACAAATTAAACACGCCTGTGTTTACTTGCGTGTTGATTTCTTCTCTTTGGGTCGAATGACCTTGGGTCTCACTGCTGGGTCCACTATCTCCGTCACCTCTGTTGGTGGTTGAGTGGGTAATCGTAAAAAAGAATCCGATAGTGTAGGTTGGAATTCTACTGATTTAACTGGGATCTTTCCTTTAGATGTTACATGCTCATCTGTATCTGTAGAGGACCCACTAGTGGACAATTTGAACAGCACCTTCTTTCCCGTCTGTCGGCTCTTCCGTGTATTGACTTTTTTATTCATCCAAGGATATACATATCCACGTGTGTAGTCTAAGTGATCTCGATGATATTTTTTGACCTTTATAGCTCTTTGCTCACTGGTATAGTTCTTCATCTGTGCTTCCAATTCTTGTACATTTTGTACAAACACTTCCTCAGAGTGTTGACCTTTTAACTGTTCTAATTTATCAGCCAACTCACTCCTTTGTTCTTGAATAATAGGAGCTAGAGCATCAACAGTGAGCAGCATCAGGTCTATAGAACAGCGTGTTAGAGTTAAATTCCAATTTTGAACATACTGTGTGTTATCCATAAATCTAGGTTCTTTCCGAATCCTAAGTCCTCGGGGTACCCTCTGGGCATGGCAGTATTCTACCAATGTCGCTGAATGCAATTCAGCCCTAATCAAAGCTTTATTCAACGATTTAACTTCTTCCCAGGAGCAGATAGGATCTGAATTAACTTCATCAAATAGCCTAGAGATGGCCATTAAAGCAGAGATCCGATCGTCTGTGAGCCCCGATTTGGAGGTCCATCCCAGGGCTGTCATTATCCCAATGTTAGAATATAATCAAAAAACAGCAAGGGAATATATTTATCCAAGGTGATGCTTATAAATCACTGTTGTACTAATCACCTTTGTTTTACTTCAAGCACTAATTTCAACACAAAACTGATGTGGTTAAGTGAACACTCAGACCCACAGCTGAGGTCCGGTGAAACAAGTTCACGGGGCAGCTGTTAAGGAGACCATCATAGTTGTTCACAGTCTCCTCCACCAAACAAAGACTAAATAACAGAAAATAAAACTTAAATAAAAATAAAATAATAAATTTCACAAATTTTTATAAACACAATTAATATACTACTTTATCCTAAAGCAAAATAAATAAAAAAATGGAAAATGTTTTTCTACCTTTGTTGTCTGGTTTCTGCTTTCCTCATCTCATTCAATTCCTTTCTGTCTGCTGTCTCTCTACGTCTTCCATTTGCTCTGTTACTGTGCCTCTCCTTTCACACCCTCCCCCCAATTGGTCTGGCACCCATCTTCTTCCCTCCATTCCCCCATAGTCTGGCATCTCTGTTTTCTTCCCTTCCAGTGTCTTCTCCCCACTCTCTGTTCTCCATTTCCCTTCAACATCTTCTCCCCACTCTCTCTTCCCCATTTCCTAGCATCTTCTCCCTACTCTCTCTTCCCCATTTCCCAGCATTTTCTCCCTACTCTGAGAGAGTTTACTGATGGTTATGCCGCTAAGAAGTTCTGAATGGGATCCTTTTCCAATTTGAAGCTGTTTCACTATGATTAAGAAATGAGAAGTGCTGACCAGTTCTTCCTCTTGAGAAAGCTGGAAGGGAAACACTTATTGTGTTAAGTGACTATCAGATTACACATATTGTGTCGAGGAAGCCCTGAAGAGTAAGTAGGAGATTTCAGATGAACTTTTAGAAATTGGATTTGGATTGTTTATGTGTTTTGGAAACTGGACTTGGATTTTTTTATAACACTTTTTTGTTTTGAGGCACGAAGCACTTTTTGGATTTGGAGCACCTAGCACTTTAAGGATTAGTAGCAACAGAAGCCCGGGACTCTTTACAACTTTCACAATTCCAGCAGAGATAAGTACCCTCTCTCTCTCTCTCTTTTTTTGATGTTTATTTAAAGCTTTTGTTTTTTGAGCTTGAGCTGCTTTAGAGGTAGGAAGGGAGGAGTGCTATGATGTATATAAGCCTGAACTAGCAGAGTCCCGTGCTCTTGGAGTTCGTATTGGCTATCACTGAGTACTATTAATTATTTATTTATATATTTATTTCGTATAGTTTTAGAGTTAGGAATTTTCTTTTTTGAAGAATAAAGATCCAGAAAAAGGAGGACGGATTGAGACATCCAGGTTTTACTTCCATTTGTTTCCATAGAAGTAAAGCCCAGATGTTTCTATCTGTCCGCCTTACTTCCATTGCTTTCAGTAGAAATAAAACCTGGATGTCTCAATTCATCCTCCTTTTTCTGGAGCCATATGGTAACCCTATATACCAGGGGTCTCCAAAGTCCCTCCTTGAGGGCCGAATCCAGTCGGGTTTTCAGGATTTCCCCAATGAATATGCATTGAAAGCAGTGCATGCACATAGATCTCATACATATTCATTGGGGAAATCCTGAAAACCTGACTGGATTCGGCCCTCAAAGAGGAACTTTAGGGACTCCTGCTATATACTATAGGATCAAGAATCGGTTGACAGTCAGAACTTCTTGGGAGTAAGAGCAGTCTGGCCTAAATGTAGGGTTAGGGCAGGGTGCACAACGCTCCAACAACATGGGAGCTATTTACTTTTTAACATTTTTATTGAAGGAATAAATATTCTTACAAATAGACATTCATAAAAATTGATAACACAAATTGAAAGATTCCAATTAAAATATTCTATAAAATACTATCATTCCTCCAAAATTTTTTTGTACATAACCAACCCTACCCCCATCACCCCCTCCCTCCCTCCTTCCCTTCCCCACCAGGATGGAAGGTGACAGACTGGGATACCATGAAAAGATCAAAAGTTTTAATGCAAGTCATTAAGAGTCAAACTTCTCGCTCTAGGTGAAAATGCTTGAATATAGGGGTCCTAAATTAGCATAAAGAGACAAGTTCGTCTAGATCAGACAAGGGCAACTGGTCCTCAAGGGCCGGAATCCAATCAGGTTTTCAGGATTTCCCCAATGAATATGCATTGAAAGCAGTGCATGCAAATGGATCTCATGCATATTCATTGGGGAAATCCTGAAAACCCGATTGGATTCCGGCCCTCGAAGACCGGAGTTGCCCATGTCTGGTCTAAATCGATGAACCTCCCAAACCTCAAATAAAAGTAAACGATGTAGTTGGTTCCTCCAATGCCAAAAACTAGGAGGTTCAGTCTGTAACCAATATTGCATTATACTCTTATGACCTATCATACATGCTTTCTGAAATAACAAGCATCTCCCTTGAACAAGTACCCCACAAGCAGCTGCCTTACCAAAAAGCACCCCCCTTGGGGACCCCACCACTGAACTATCCCATAATGAACCCAAATATGATAGGATGTCAGACAAGAAAGACTCAATGAGAATACTTGCCAAAAGGCATGAGATAACATATTAAGTGCTTTATCACATTTAATACAATTTGGAGAATTTACTAATCCTGCATGATAAGCTTGTATTTGTGAGAAATAGGCTCTATGTATCATTCTATATGTGCATTCCCTCCAAACAAAACCCATAATAACTTTAGATAAACGATGAATTGCTTGACTAAAATCAGCAAGCGATATTTGGATCCCTAACTCCTCACTCCAACTTTGTATTAGCCAATATGTTTGATTTGGAAGTAAATTCCACCACCATTTATGCACCAAAGATACCGAAATTGGCAAATCCTCACATCGATTAAAAAAAGTAAGAATTCTGTCTCAAACTCCACATGAAAGACCCGATCTCCTTATTTAACTCACATAGTGCGCCAATTGCATATCCTATATAATAAAACCCTAGCCGTGCATGTGCATTCCTATCTGCGTGCTTCCATGATCCGTAGGTCTGTGGCCGCAGGAGTGCGCATGCGCGACTTCCCAGCCTTACTTCCCAGCACCTGCGAACTACTGTTTTGTTTTGTTTTTCTCCGTTCCCTTCAGTCCCTCTAAGCTGCACAAGCGTGGCGGCTCGAGCCAGTTCGGACTACGGACCCAAGCTCGGGATGCCAAAGTAATGTCCCTTAATCTCCCTGGCCAAAGTTATTTTAATTTGAAAGCCGCCGCCGCTGCAGCTCCTCTCATCTTCTGACACAAGTGCAGCTCATGAGAGGAGCCGCGGTGGCGGCTTTGAAAACGGCTCCCTTAGTTCTTTGCCGAGTTATTTTTAAGTTTAAAGCTGCCGCCGTGGCTGCTCTCACGATCCTGGCCTGTGTCGGAGAAGGCTTCCGACGCAGGTCAGGATCGTGAGAGGAGCCACGTCGGCATCTTTAAACTTAAAAAAAAAATCCAGCAAAGAACTAAGGGAACCATTTTATCTGCATGCTGCTACGAAAGAACAGGGGAGGGGGAGGGAAATGCTGATGCACAGGGAGCAGGCAGGCATGGCAGGCAGGCAGGGGGAGAGGGAAAGGGGGCTGCTTTGGGTGGAGGGGTGTGCTGGGGGCACACAGCAATTATGGGCGGGGGACCACGGAGCAGGCATGCATGGCTCAACAAGGGGAGAGGGAAAGGGGGCTGCTTTGGGTGGAGGGGTGTGCTGGGGCAGACAGCAATCATGGGTAAACAGAAGGGGGCCACGGAGAAGGCAGGCATGGCACAAGAGGGGGCAGGGGCAGAGGGAAATGGGGCTGCTTTGGGGGGAGGGGTGTGCTGGGGGCACACACCAATCATGGGGGGACAGATGGGGGCCAAGGAGCAGGCAGGCATGGCACGACAGGGGGAGAGGGAAAGGGGGCTGCTTTGGGGGGAGGGGTGTGCTGGGGGCAGAAAGCAATCATGGGGGGGAACAGAAGGGGGCCCCTCATATCTGCCCCCCATGCATGCCTCCTTCCCTTGTACCGCTAGTTGTTGCTTGCAGCGGTCAACGTGTTCCTTGCGACCCTGTTGGCTCTCCCTCTGATGTCACTTCCTATGCGCAGCACCCGGAAGTGATGTCAGTGGGAGAGCTGACAGGGTTGTGAATAGCACAACTGCTATGAACAGCAACTTCAATTAGAGGTTTGGGGAAAGGAAAGGGGGCATGCACATGGAGGGGAAGAATGGGAAGAGGCGAGTATAAAGAGGAGGAGGGATTTTGGCACCCCCACCAACATAGTACCTAGGGTGGACTGCCCCCTCACCCCCCCCCCACCTTACTATGCCACTGAGCTGGGCTGGTACAGAACCACGATCAGCTGAGCCGTCACTGTAGCCATGATCATTTGATTGTGGCACTGCCAGCTCAGCTGATAGCGGCTTTTCTCTTCTCCCCTATCAGCTCAGCTGATTGCGGCTCTGGTGCTATTCAGGTTAAAACAGGTAGGGGAGAAGCTGTGTAGAAGGGTTTTTTAAAGTTAGAAAATGGGTGCAGGATATGCCAGGATCTACCAGTAGCTGCCAGGATCCTGCAATTCTGACCCCAGGAAGGGCTGTATCCTGAATGCAGCACCCTTCACCACCTAAAAGACAAACAAAAGTCAATATCCTGCACTCCTTCCCCATCAAAAGAATAGGACCTGCCAGGATCCTGCAGAATATGCCAGGATAAGCTAGGAGCCTGTAATTCTGACCTCAGGTAGGGCTGTATCCCCCTAGATTCAGCACCTTTCATCGCCTATAATTGAGGAAACATCCATACACTGTATTCTTTCCCCATCAAAAGCACAAGAACTGCCAGGATCCTACAATTCTGAACCTAGGAAGGGCTATAATCACCTGGATTCAGCACCCTTCACCACCTATAAGTGAGGACATATCCATACTCTGTACTCCTTCCCCATCAAAAGCATAGGACCTGCCAGGATCCTGCAATTCTGACCACAGGAAGGGCTGTATCCCCCCCGGATTCTGCACTCTTCACCACCTTTAAGGCAGGAAAGAACCATATCCTGCACTGCTTCACCATCAAAGCACAGAATCTGCTAGGATCCTGCAATTCTGACCCCTGGAAGGGAAGTATCCTCCTGGATTCAGCACCTTTTATCACCTACAAGGCAGAAAACATCCATATCCCGCACTCCTTCCCCATCAAAAGCACAGGATCTTCCAGGATCCACCAGGATATTTCAGAACCTGAGAAAATCCTTCCCCTACAGAAGCAAAGAATCCAACACATGCCAGGAATCACTACTTCAGATTCAAAAGCACAGGATCTTTCAGAATCCACCAGGATATGCCAGGATCCAACATTCCTTCCCCTCTAAGATGCAGGATCTAATAGGATTCAACAGGATAAGCCAGTATCCAAACATCACCTCCCCAAGAATGGCTGTATCTGCCAGCATTCAGCTCACATCCTCACCAATAAAGCTGCCAACGCCTATATCCAACATGCTTTCCCCCTTCAAAAGCATAGGATCTTCCAGGATCCTCCAGGATATATGAGGATCTGCAAGGATCCAGCATTTTTTCCCCTTCAAAAGCAGAGGATATTCCTGGCTCTGCCAAAATATGCCAGGATCTGAGAAGATCATGTACTCTCCCTCTAAAAGCGTGGAGGGGCATAATCAAAAGAAACGTCTGTCTGTTTTTGGCCTAAGTCGCTAGTTGCCCAAAGTTGGCTAAGTAAAATGTCCATTCCAGAAAAAAACGTCCAAAATATTTTTCCCCCTGAAAATTGTCTAGTTGGACGACCAGCCATTTGATCATCCAGACCACTAAGTTGTCTATCGTTATACCCCAATCTCGTCCAAAAATTTGCCCAAGTCAAAAACACCCAGAACAAGACCTTTTGGATGTGGGCAAGGTCATCAAAGTGATGGATTGGATACCCAAACATTGCACCAGAGTAGTGGGGTACCTTACAGGGCACTGCTGTGAACTTCACAAAAAAGGGTGCCACATAAACATCTCAGCTACAAAATGGGGGGAACACTACTAGGGGTGAGTAACCTTGAAAGGGACCTAGGGGTGATGGTAGACACATCACTGAAACCATCGGCACAGTGTGCGACAGCCTCAAAGAAAGCAAATAGAATGCTGGGCATCATCAAAAAAGGTATCACAACCAGGACAAAGGAAGTCATCATGCCGCTGTATCGCGCAATGGTGCGCCCGCACCTGGAGTACTGTGTTCAATACTGGTCGCCGTACCTCAAAAAGGATATGGCGGTACTCGAGGGAGTGCAGAGGAGGGCGACTAAACTGATAAAAGGTATGGAAAATTTCTCATACGCTGACAGGTTAAAAAAGCTGGGGCTGTTCTCCCTGGAGAAGAGGAGACTTAGAGGGGACATGATAGAAACTTTCAAAATCCTAAAGGGCATAGAGAAAGTGAATAAGAACAGATTCTTCAAACTGTGAGGAGCCACAAGCACTAGGGGTCACTCGGAGAAGTTGAAAGGGGACAGGTTTAGAACAAATGCTAGGAAGTTCTTTTTTACCCAGAGGGTGGTGGACACATGGAACAAGCTTCCAGAGGAGGTGATAAGCCAGAACTCTGTACAGGGGTTCAAGAAGGGTTTGGATGGGTTCCTGGAGGATAGGGGGATAGAGGGGTACAGATAGAACTTGAGGTAGGTTATTGAATTGGTCAGTAACCACTTCACAGGTCGCGGACCTGATGGGCCGCCGCGGGAGCGGACCGCTGGGCAGGATGGACCTCTGGTCTGACCCGGTGGAGGCAACTTCTTATGTTCTTATGTTCACCATAACTCCCTTATAGGTCATGGTGAACCCCCCAAACACCCCTAGAACCAACTAGATCCATCTGTCTACCACCCCAATAGCCCTTATGGCTGCAGGTGCCACTTATAAGGCAGCGTTAAACATCCTGATAGCAATGTAGAAACAGTTATACCTGCAGCAGAGGAAAAAGAGCAGAGTCAGACATAGGTACAAAAGAGCAGAAAAGATGGGTTAGCAAAACTGCAAGGGCAGCAAGCAGGCGACCCAGTTGACAGATAGTAAATAATAGCTGCAATTTGTGTTATTATGTAGGAAACACATGCTGTGTCACTAAGCTGGAATAGCATCATACGCAATAAAGTATATAACCCAGAACAATATAACAGGTATGGGACCTTGATCTAATTAACGACAGTCACTTCTGCAATAAAGAAAAAGCAACAAGCAAATATTGAGCATGACCTTGGATGAGCACATCATTTAACACAGAAATCAGGGTGATATAATAGGTAATTGTAGAATCATCCAAGCGTAATATCAAAGGAGAAAGATGTTCGCCTAAAAGGATGGCAGGCAGAGCCCAGATGGAAAGCCCATATTGACTATAATGGCATCTGAAACAACAGCAGATTAAGTACAGGAATTGAAAGATCTTCAATATACTATTCCATTAAGTCTTATCAATGACGTTTGGTGACGTACGCTCAAAGTAATCCGCAAAGTTGGAAGGGCTCACAAAGTTCTTCATAACATTGTTGTAAGTGAGATGTATCGTGGTGGGATAGAAGAGGCCAAACTTTGCTCCGATAGCTTTGAGTTGGGAACGGTATTCTTAGCTTAGCAGTCTGTTTAGCGAGATCGGGCACAATGAGCAGTGTTGAACCATCAAATTTCAAAGGGTGTTTAAGTTTGGCCTGCTTCATGCTATCCATTACTTGGGCATAGCGAAGAAGCCTCGCAACTATGGGATGAGGGTAGCATGCACTGGGGTCAACTTTGTGCGATGGCTTCCAGTGGGCCCGATCAATTTCCAGTTTGTGCTTGAAGTCCAGGTCGAGTATTTTTGGGAGCGATGATTGCAAAAAGGATATAATATCACGACCCTCCCATCCTTCAGGAATCCCAAGTACCCAAAAATTATTGTGCCTCGATCTGTTCTGCACATCTTCGAGTTCTTGTTCCAAGATCGCCATCTTTTTTATTTGGTGTTGTAGCATTTTGATGTTCATTCTGTTTATTTCAACGCGCTGTTCCGCTATATCAACTCGTGAATGAAAGATGCCCATCTCAGTCGACAGAGAGGTAAGGTCAGTCTTGAGGTCCTCCATGTTTTGGACAGTGGTTTGGAGCAGGTCACGCAAGGAGCAGAGCTCTTCCATGACCGCGTTTAGGGCCTTGGTCTCTGCCTCAGCTTTGTTCGCCAGTGCTTTCTGTGACAAGATCAGCTCAGTGCTCTTTCTTTTTCCTGTTTTGCTTGAGGCCATAGCGTAGTGCCTCCGATAAGCCGTGTATAGTCCAGCAGAAACAGGGCAGCAGGGATCAAATTTTTTCAGTGATCAGTCAGTGGAGCTCAACCACTATGCAGCCATTCCTTGTCATGCTCACTAGCACCCTCCCCCATTATTGAACTTTCCCATACCTAAATTTATGACCCCGAGAGAGATTTTTAAAATCTTTTTGATCTCCATTATGAAAATTTCAGAGTTAAATATTCCCCTAATTCAAAAGCTCTATTTCCTAAAACGAACTATTTTGGAAAAGAAAAAAGAGGACGAACAAGAACAGCTAGGAATTTTGGCGGTACTGGAATCTTCTGAAATTGAATTGCTGGGTCGAGCCACTTTGATATTATACTTTAACTTAAAGCAGATTTCCTATTTGGGTGAAAGAGTCTATATCTTCCCAGATATTTTAGGATGGACCCAAATTTGAAGGAAGGAATTTCTACAATATAGAACTAAAGTTATTTCTTTGGGAGCCTCCTTATAGTTGAGGTTTCTCTCTAAATGTTTCATTAATTACCAACAATACAAATATATCTTTTTTGACCCAGAGCAGCTGCGCTTTTTTTTTTTTTTTTAGAAGGGAAAGGAATTTCTGATACTACTTAGGAAAGTTCAGGGTAACTCATGTCTGATAATAAAGTAGCTGTTGTTAACTGCTCTATCCTTTAAATAATAATTATTTGTGTTTGCCCTCTTTCCTGTAAAGGATTTTCTTCTTTCTTACTTTGTTCTCCCCATTGTGGACTATACAGTATATTAAGTTTGTATTTTCCTTGTTCCACTCCAATGATAAAATTTGGTTGTATTTGTTTCTAATTTTCTTTTCAAAGTTAATGCTTTATGTGTAATAAAATGAATAAAGAAATATTTTTTTTAAAAAAAAATGCAGCGATAAGCCTCATACAGATTCCCCACCATCGGCCAATGCTTTGGCTGAATTTTTCAACTACAAAATCAATAACCTAAGATCCAACCTACCGACCTCCTCAACCAACCATTTGAACTACCCTGTCGCCCAATACCTTGGCGAACCCAGGATAGACATGCTCTGGAGCAATTTTTCTATCCCCACCTGGAATCAATTCTGCAAATTCTACTCGAAATATGCCAATTCATACTGCAGATTAGCCAGTTGCCCACCTAACATCATGAAAGCCACCCCAGTCACCTTCAAAGCCAAGCTACATGATTGGCTCTCCTCTCTATTGCTGTCAGGTACATTTCCCAAGGAGTTAGGTCATATACTAATCACACCGATTATAAAAAATCCCAAGGAATCTATTGAGCTGACATCGAATTACAGATCCATTGCAAACATTCCCTTTTTTGTAAAGCTGATGGAAGGCTTGGTAAACCAGGATTTAGTATCGTACCTGGACAAATTTAGCATTTTCATGACAACCAATCAGGTTTTCGTTCCGGGTTCAGCACGGAAACAGTTATTGCTTCGTTGCTGGACTCCCTCCTGAAGCTATTCAGCCAAGGCTCTAGTGCACTAATCCTTCAGCTAGACCTGAGTAGTGCTTGGAGACAATTGGACTCACCGGTAATGTACTGAAATGGTTCCAAGGTTTCCTGACTAATTGTTTGTACCGAGTCCATAGCGATAATCAATCCTCCAGCTGGGTAAACCCATGTGGAGTCCCACAGGGTGCCCCCCCTATCCCCCACCCTGTTCAACATTTACCTAGACTCATTGGCGACACTACTACAAAAATTAAAAATCAAATTTTACATCTATGCTGATGATATCACAATAGTCCATCCTCTAACAAACCTGACTCCCGAAACGAAGAATCATCTAGCATCAACATTAAAGCAAATTGAGTCATGGATGACCGAGTTCAAACTGAAACTCAACTCTGAAAAACCAAATTATTCCTGGCGAGCCCGAATGACAAAATCAAAGATACTTTAATCTCCCTGAACGGTCAGGACTTCCCTATCAATTCCCTAAAAATCCTGGGAGTGACACTAGACTGTTACCTCACTCTAGATATTCACACAGAGTCACTGATCAAAAAAGGCTTCTCGACACTATGGAAACTTAGAACCATCAGAAAGTACTTTGACGCAGCATCCTTTCGCCTACTGGTACAATCCTCCATCTTAAGCCTGCTCGACTATTATAACATCATCTATCTGGGGTCCCTCAAGAAAACCATTCAAAGACTCTGAGTCATACAAAATTCAGCAGTGCAACTGATTTTTGGCATAAAAAATGGGATCACCTAACCCCCTACTATCAAAAACTCCATTGGCTGCCCCTAGAAGCAAGAGTGCTGTTCAAATTTGCCTGCCTTTGTTTCAAATCTGTTCTTGTTATGGCCCCCCTATACCTGGTCTCCCATTTTAAATTGGATTGTTCCACCAGGCCTACACATAGAATACATATGTTCAGCCACCCTACAATAAAAACCTACCACTACAAAAGATTCCTTGTCAGAACTCTAGCCTTCCAAGCAAGTCAACAGAATGACTGGCTAGGCAATATCATCAAGCACTCCTCATCCTATCTTAACTTCAGAAAACTAGTTAAAACCAACCTGTTTAACCAATTTGTAACCAAGAACTCTTCAACCTTCCCCGGCACTCTTATCCCATGTACTCGATATCCCTACATTGTGACTTTATGTAACCAAAGACTTCACTGTTATTCTTTTTCGCTGACTGTCCATCTCTTCTTGTTGTAAACCGCCTTGAACTACTATGACTTTGGTGGTATATTATTATTATTGAAATCAGAAAACCTACAGCCCTATTATATGAAACTACATTGGCTGCCCATAACCAATTCAGAAGCAGAAACCCGGTAAGGAAATCTGTGGGACCATTGGATGATCAAGGAGCAAAAGGGGCACTCAGTAAGGATAAGGCCATAGAGACTGAATTAATTTTTTGCTTCGGTCTTTGCAGAAGAAGATGTAAGAGATCTACCAGAACTGGAATTGGTATTCAAGGGTGATGATGCAGAGGAACTGAAAGAAATCTCTGTGAATCTGGAAGATGTACTGAGCCAAATTGACAAGTTAAAAAGTGATAAATCACCTGGACTGGATGGTATACATTCCAGGGTACCTGCTGTTAGTGATGTGTAACCTATCGCTAAAATCATCTGTAGTACCTGAAGATTGGAGGGTGGCCAATGTTACGCCAATTTTTTAAAAAGGGTTCAAGGGGAGATCTGGGAAATTACAGATCGGTAAGCCTGACTTCAGTACCGGGCAAAATGGTGGAAATAATTATAAAAAATAAAATTGGGGAACACGTAGACAAATATGATTTAATAAGATAGAATAAGCATGGATTCAGAAGAGGGAGATCATGCCTAAGGTGACCATACATCCCGTTTTGAATGGGACCATCCTGTTTTCAGACCCGCTGTCCCCACACACAGCTTTGGGACACCGAAATGTCCTCTTTTCAGGGACAGCGTCCTGAAGCTGTGCTCGGGGACAACAGGACAGGCGATCACTTCCTGTCCCTACCTGCCCTGCAAAAAAAAAATCCTCCCTCCTTCCTTTCCCCTGGTCCGCTGCTATCTTACCACCTGGTGCTGCTAAAGCCGACACAAAGTCTTCTTTCTGACGTCAATTCTGACATCGGAGAGGACATTCTAGGCCAGCCAATCGCTGCCTGGCTGGCCCAGAATGCCCTCTCCAATGTCAGAATTTACGTTGGAAAGAAGACTTCGTGTCGGCATTAGCAGCAGCAGCAGCAGCAGCAGGGCGGTAAGATAGCAGCAGACCAGGGGAAAGGAAGGAGGGAGGCTTTTTTTTGCATGGCAGGGACGGAAGGAGGTAGGCAGGCAAGCAGGCTGGCTTTGGCCAGGGATGGAGGGAGAGAGGTAGACAGGCAGGCTGGCTGGCTTCGGGGGTGGGGGTGGGACAAAGTCTGGAAGGCAGTGAGAGGGACATGGGAAGGAGGCACCGGGGGCACTAAGGACATAGGAAGGAGGCACTGGGGGCACTAAAGACATAGGAAGGGGCACTAAGGACATGGAAAGGAGGCACTAGGGCAGTAAAGACATGGGAAGGAGGCACTGGGGGCACTAAGGACATGGGAAGGAGGCACCTAGGGCACTAAGGACATGGGAAGGAGGCACCAGGGGCACTAAGGACATAGGAAAGAAAGAGGGATGGAATAGAAATGGACAATTCTTGGGCCTGAGTACAGAATGAAAGAAAGGATGCACAGACAGAAGGAAACGCAACCAGAGACTCATGAAATCACCAGACAGCAAAGGTAAGAAAAATGATTTTATTTTCAATTTAGTGATCAAAATATGTCAGTTTTGAGAATTTATATCTGCTGTCTATATTTTGCACTATATTTGTCTATTTTTCTATAGTTACTGAGGTGACATTGCATATTTTAAAATCATCTGCCTTGACATTGAAACTCCCCAAATATAAATGATAATTAACATTTTCTCTGCATATAGTGAGCTTTAAAATTTTATGATTACCATTATGAATTAATAAGATATTATGTGTACATGAAAAATGAATGGAAGAAATTGGGGGTAGGGCTAGGGTGGGATTGGGGTGGGGCTAGAGCGGGATTGGGGGCGGGACTGACAATTAATAGATGTCCCCTTTTGATGAAAAAAATAAATGGTCACGTTATTCATACCTCACCAATTTGATTGACTTTTTTGAAGGTGTGAATACACATCTAATCTAATCTAGTCTTCAATTTATATACTGAATCATTTCCCAAAGGAACTCGATTTGGTTTACAATTAATTAAAAAATAAGATAACATTTAATAGATCGCATAGAGAGAGTACTGTTAGGATTAGATAGATATTTGAATAGTTAGAGGAACTAGTCTGAATAACTATTGCGTAAATAACCAAGTTTTTAGATCTTTTTGAAATTGCTGTAACTGACCTAACAGTCTTAAAGAGTCTGGTAATTTGTTCCAAATTTCCACCAATTTAAATGACAAAGTTTTGCTGAGTTTCCCGGCACATTTAAGTCCTCTAGAGGATGGAAATGATAATTTATAAATTGTTGTAATCCTTGAATGACAGGATTTGATAGCATTCCAGCACAGAGGGATTGAAGGATCAAATATTCCATAAAAGAATTTAAAAACGACACATGCACACTTAAACTGTATCCTATGACAAAATGGGAGCCAATTAAGTTTTCTTAATAACGGGGATACATGATCATTCTTTCTCTTTCCAAAGATAAGTTTGGCTGCTGTATTCTGTATTAGTTTTAGTCGATCTAGGCTGTCCTGTTTAATACCCAAATATACAGAATTAAAATAATCCAGCTGAGCAATCACAGTGGACTGTACCAATAATGTATTTTGTTCCTGATAGAATAGTGACCTAACTTTTCTCAAACTTTTACACAAACTGAAAAAACATTTCTTTGCTAAGGAGTTTATCTGATCATTAAAAGTAAGGGAGGAGTCCAATATAATGCCCAAAACTTGAGGAGATATCTAATTGTAATGAGATACCTGACTTCAGTAGAACAATAGCAGGAAGAATTTATAATCTAGGCCCAATCCAAAGCAATTTGGTTTTTTAAGCATTTAATTTCATTTGGATGGAATTAGCCCACCTCCGAAACTTGGAGATGCAACTATCTATGCCTGTAGTCAGATCGTTAAGATCATGGTTAACTTCCAATAGGATGAAGATATCATCCGCATAAGTATATATAGTCTCTACAGACGAGATACAAATGTTTTTTAATGAGGTCATATAAATGTTAAACAAAATGGGTGAAAGAGGGGAGCCTTGTGGTACCCCACATTTGGGTGTCCAAGAGGGTGAAACCTCACCCTTTAAACATACCTCATAAGAACGTTGCGAGAGAAATTTGTTAAACCAATCCAAAACCACATGATTCAGACCTATGTCAGCCAGCATACGGATTAAAATATCATGATGGACCACATCGAATGCCGCCCAACAGATCAAACTGTAACAATACTGCATACTGCATATGGATAAAGGTGAGTGGGTTGATATAGTGCATCTAGATTTTCAGAAAGCTTTTGACAAAGTTCCTCATGAGAGGCTCCTGAGAAAATTAAAGTCAGGAAATGAGGAGGGGGCCTCGCAATTATCCATTGTGCATCACTGATTATAAACATCAACTACTCCATAGGAAAACCCCCAATTGAATTTATACAATTCAAAATTTAAAACATGCCCACCTTCGAGTTTCTTCTTCTATACCTACCCCTTCCTATAGGTCAAGATAGCCTTACATACTTGCAATCAACTGTTTTTGACTTTTGCTCCAATACGAATAATTCTGTTCTCATAGGAGACTTTAATATCCATATTGATGAAAAAACTCATCCTTACCCTTCCGAGCTGTTAACACTACTCCTTTTTCATCCCATACACCCTCAGACCCGAGTCCTCTTTTACACTGTCCCAGTTCAGTACCTTTGTCAGGTACTGATGTCCGATGTGTCGAGGTCAGGTCGACTATCGGCTTTCCCCTTCTTCTCAGTTTAAAGCCAAGTCAACGTCCAGAACGTCATAGACTTGGCTTTAAACTGAGAAGAAGGGGAAAGCCGATAGTCGACCTGACCTCGACACATCGGACATCAGTACCTGACAAAGGTACTGAACTGGGACAGTGTAAAAGAGGACTCGGGTCTGAGGGTGTATGGGATGAAAAAGGACCTAAAGACGCATTGCAGGGATCGAGGGCACAAATGGACCAGGTAAGCGGCACCAACACAGAACAACAGGAAACAGAGGGGCAAAGTCATTGTGAAAAAGAGCCCAGGACGGAGTGGGAACTAGGAGAGCAGGAGGCGCAGGGGAAACAGGCAGAGGACGTCACACACACACAACAGGAGGAGGACGAAGCTCAGGAGCTGGCAAACCATGAGGGAAACTACAGGAATACCAAAGCACAAGGGAAACAAAAAGAGAGGACTAAAAACTGGGTCTTAAACTGCCTATACACAAATGCTAGGAGCCTGAGGGCCAAAATGGGAGAACTGGAAATCACAGCCAGCAATAAGGACCTAGACATAATTGGAGTCACAGAAACGTGGTGGACCGAGGACAATCAATGGGATGTGGCCATACCAGGGTACAAACTATACAGGAAAGACAGGACACATAAAAAGGGTGGAGGAATAGCGCTGTACATAAAAGACTCCATACCATCAGCCAGGACGGAAACAACAGTACGGGCGGATGGCCTGGAATCACTATGGGTTAAGCTACAGGGAGGAGCAGGAGCAGACATTAAACTGGGTCTGTACTACCGCCCACCTGGACAACCGGAAGAAATCGACCAGGAGATGGAGACTGAACTGAAGCAGGTATGCAGAAGCGGAAATGTGGTGGTGATGGGGGACTTCAACCATCCTGGGATAGACTGGAGTATTGGGCACTCAAACTGCGCAAAAGAGACAAAATTCATAGAAGTCACGAGGGACTGTTTCATGGAGCAGCTGGTCATGGAACCAACAAGGGGCGATGCCACTCTTGACCTAATCTTCAACGGACTAGGGGGGACAGCAAAGGAGGTGGCGGTATTACCCCCACTAGGTAACAGCGATCACAACATGATCCAGTGCAGGCTTGAAATTGGATCATCAAAGGGGAAAAGAACCACAACGACGGCACTCAACTTCAAAAAAGGAAATTATGATGCCATGAGAAAATTGGTGGGAAAGAAGCTCAAAGGCAACATAGGGAAGAAGGAATCCGTAGAAAAAGCCTGGACCTTATTCAAGGAGACTGTACACGAAGCACAAAGCATATGCATCCCCAAGTTTAGAAAAGGGTGCAAAAAAAATAGAACAAAAAACCCAATGTGGATAACAAGTGCAGTGAAGAAGGCGATAAGCGACAAGAAAGCATCGTTCAGAAAATGGAAAAAAGACCAAACAGAGGAGAACCAAAAAGGGCACAAAGAACACCAGAAAGAGTGTCACCGAGTGATTAGAAAAGCAAAAAGAGAATACGAAGAGAGACTGGCAAAGGAAGCAACAAACTTCAAGTCGTTCTTCAGATACGTCAAGGGGAAGCAACCGGCGAGAGAAGAAGTGGGACCATTGGACGATGGAGACAGAAAGGGAGTTGTAAAAGAAGAGAAAGAGATAGCTGACAGGTTAAATGAGTTCTTCACATCAGTCTTCACGATGGAGAATATAACCACCATACCAGAACCCGAGGAGTTCGTAATAGGAGAACAAGACGATAAGCTGGTCGATTTAGAGGTAAGCCAAGAAGATGTACTCAAACAGATTGACAGACTAAAGAGCGACAAATCGCCGGGTCCAGATGGCATTCACCCAAGGGTACTCAAGGAACTAAAAGACGTAATAGCGGAGCCACTTCGACAGATATGCAACCTATCCTTAAAAACCGGAGAGATCCCGGAGGATTGGAAAATAGCAAATGTCACGCCCATCTTCAAGAAGGGCGCAAGGGGGGACCCAGGAAACTACAGGCCGGTGAGCCTGACCTCAGTCCCGGGAAAGATGATGGAGGCACTGATTAAAGACAGCATCTGTGAACACATCGAAAAAAATGGGCAGCTAAAACCGAGTCAACATGGCTTCTGTAAGGGTAGGTCATGCCTCACAAACTTATTGTACTTCTTTGAGGGAGTGAACAGCCAGGTGGATAAAGGGGAATCTATAGACATCATTTACCTTGACTTCCAAAAAGCCTTCGACAAGGTGCCACACGAGAGACTGCTTAAAAAGATATGGAACCACGGGGTACAAGGGGAGGTCCACCGATGGATCAAAAACTGGCTGGCAAACAGGAAGCAGAGGGTTGGCGTAAAGGGCCACTACTCAGACTGGAAAGGGGTCACGAGCGGAGTTCCGCAAGGGTCGGTGCTGGGACCGCTCTTATTCAATATCTACATAAATGATCTAGAGGCGGGAACTAAGTGTGAAGTCATTAAATTTGCAGATGACACCAAACTATACAGCAGGGCTCAAACCAAGGAAGACTGCGAGGATCTCCAAAAGGATCTAACGCAGCTGGAAAAGTGGGCCGAAAAGTGGCAGATGAGCTTCAACGTGGGGAAATGCAAGGTCATGCACGTGGGGAAAAAGAACCCGATGTTCACATACAAAATGGGGGGAACACCACTAGGGGTTAGTAACCTGGAGAGAGACCTGGGAGTGATGGTAGACGCAACACTGAAGGCATCGGCGCAATGCACCACAGCCTCTAGGAAAGCAAACAGAATGCTGGGTATCATTAAGAAGGGTATTACGACCAGGACGAAGGAAGTCATCATGCCGCTGTATCGTGCAATGGTACGGCCGCATCTGGAGTACTGTGTCCAGTACTGGTCGCCGTACCTCAAGAAAGACATGGCGGTACTTGAGGGAGTACAAAGAAGAGCAACCAAACTGATAAAGGGAATGGAAAATCTCCCATATACCGACAGATTGAAGCAGTTGGGACTTTTCTCCCTGGAGAAGCGAAGGCTTAGAGGAGACATGATAGAAACCTTCAAGATCCTGAAGGGCATAGAAAAAATAGACAGGGGCAGATTTTTCAAATTAAGGGGCGCCACAAGTACAAGGGGGCACTCGGAGAAATTGAAAGGGGACAGGTTTAGAACAAACGCTAGGAAGTTCTTTTTCACTCAGAAGGTGGTGGATACATGGAACGCGCTTCCAGAGGCTGTTGTAGACAAGAAAACATTAAATGGTTTCAAAGAAGGTTTGGATAGATTCCTAGAAGAAAAGGGGATTGGGGGGTATAGATAGGTATAGACCATTGCTCAGGCAATGGGCCTGATGGGCCGCCGCGGGTGCGGACCGCTGAGCAGGATGGACCTATGGTCTGCCTCAGCGGAGGCAACTTCTTATGTTCTTATGTTCTTATCTGAATATATCTCAATTAATTTTAGACCCTACTCACATAGCTGGTCACACACTGGATCTAGTGCTCTTTCCATCCCACCTGAGACATGAGTTCCAGCTTATGTCAAATATGGCCTTGGTCGGATCATAACCTAATCACATTTAAACATGCACTGAGATTTATAGCAACTAGGGTTAAGCCAAAGATTATCAATACTCGTGACTACAACAAGTTAGACATTACAACTTTAAAAGGTGAATTCCAAATTGACACTGAAGAAAAATCCAGAAGATCCATCGATGATAAAATTCATTTATGGAACACAACAATAACCACGCTTCTAAACAAATTAATTCCAATACAAACTATCATCATTCCTACACGAAAGGTAAAAAACCCATGGTTCACTGATGAACTCTTGTTGCTTAAAAAACAAATGCGCAGCCTGGAAAGGAGATGGCGGCAAGATAAATCCTTAGTCAAACTTCACAAATACAAAGAACATGCACAATTCTAGAAATCAAAAATCAATCAAGCAAAAACTAAACACTACTTCAACTGCATTTCAAAGGCAAAAAACTCTGCAGCCCTATTTTCACTCATCAAATCGTTAACTTCCAGTCAAAATAATCAATCAACTTCCACTCTGCTACCTTCAGCTCAAACACTTGTTTCTTATTTTGCTGACAAGATCCAACTAATTCGAGATAAACTCTTGCTCAAATCCTAGGGAAACTGTCCTGACTCAGTCAACCACACCAAATTATCTGTATCTAAATGCACCCGTTTTGTCATTCCTACTCTCCCCAAAATTCAGAGAGTCTTAAACACTTTAAACACCAGAGGGACCGAAGCAGAGATAATTCCGCCATTTGTCTTGAAACATTTTTTTTCAGTATTTGGAGTCTACATATTAGACATGGTACAAACAAGCTTGTCATCAGGAAATATGCCAAGTCTATGGAAGCACGCCATAATAACACCAATCGTCAAAGACTTCAAAGTAAGTCTATAAGAAGAGTCCAACTACCGGCCGATAGCAAATATCCCTTTTCTGGCCAAACTGATAGAAAAGATTGTTTTCTCTCAAATATCAGATTTCATCGAAAAAACACAAGCTCTTCACCCCAACCAGACCAGATTCAGGCAACACCACTCCACAGAACTATCACCGATTGGACTAACTACAAACATTTTGTACCACCTTGACCACCACAATAAATGTTTAACTAACTTCATTTCAAATGCACCCTCCTACCAAACCTTCAGGAAATCATTTAAAACCTATCTGATAAATTTCTCTGACTCCTTTCCTGCGTTGTTGTATCTTTGAAATGCTTCCAGATAAATCTTGACTACTCTTGGCATGCTAATGTAATTTGAAAGTCTTTTTCTGTAACATCGCTGTCTATATACAATCTCTTCCTCTGTAAACTGCTCTGAACTGCTTGTGGTATTGCGGTATACAAAAATAAAGTTGTTATTATTATTACTAGTCTTATAGCCCGTTCATTAACGGGTGCTAGAATATATGTGTGTGTGTCTCTCTTTATTTCTTTCTCTCTCTCCTTAGCCGCTTTCTTTCTTTCTGTCTTTCTTTTTCCTTGGCTGTCCTTCACCACCCCTTGCCTGCTCCCCCTGTCCATTCTCCCTTCCTTTTACCTCCCCTGTGTCCACCACCACCCCTTCACAGGTCTCCTTATGCAGCAGCAGCCCTTCTCCCTTTGTTTTACCTCCCCCCTGTCCAGCAGCACCTTCCTTCTCCCCCTGTCCAACATTAGGCCTCCGTTCTTTTTTCTTCACCCCCCCTGTCCATCAGCACCTCTTTCAGCAGTAGGCGTCTCTTCCTTTTTCTCCCCCCCTCCTCCTTCTTATCCCTATGATACACTTACCTTGCTCTGCCCGTGATCAGAGGCTCCCAACAGCCGCCCAGTTGCACCCATTGGAAAAGTTCCCTCTGCGGCATCCCGCACCCCTCCTGACGCGACTCCCTCTGTCCCGCACCTGCCCCTGTGTCTTTCTTCTTGTCTTTCTGTGTCCCTTCCTCCGTCTGTCTGTCCAAAGCAGCATTTCCTCCCCCACACCATTTCCCTGTGCACCTGCCCCTGTGTCTTTCTTCTTGTCTTTCTGTGTCCCTTCCTCCGTCTGTCTGTCCAAAACAGCATTTCCTCCCCCACACCATTTCCCTGTGCACCTGCCCCTGTGTCTTTCTTCTTGTCTTTCTGTGTCCCTTCCTCCCTCTGTCTGTCTGTCCAAAGCAGCATTCCCTCCCCCTGTAGGGTCATGAAATAGTTAACTGTTGTTTAAAATATTGCTCTGGCCTACATAGCTGAAAACAGTGTATAATCTATTGACTGCATCTGCCTAAAATGTATGTCCCTACCTTACCACATTGTAAGCTGAATAGATAAGAGTTTGAGCCATGATGTACCCTGCCCTTCTGTACATTTAACTGTAAGAGTTAGATAGGTGTCCTGCTAGTGACCTGCTAGTGTGAGCTTAGAACCAATGAGTGTTAAGAAAAGTAACACGTGAAAAGCTTTTTCTAGAATTCAGTTGTATAGCCAGAAAAATGAATAAATATCTCTGTAACTTCCTGGTTTTGGCACTTCTGAGCCAGCTTGGAGCTCAGGGGTCCAGCATGCATGCTGTGAATAAAACTTGTACTTTCTTCACGCCTCTGACTTTGTGTGTCCAAGTGACCTTTCATTTGGCTTCCGAACAGGGAGTTGAAGGTCTCTTGACCACTGGTTACTCGATTGGTCACTTGTTTCTGGTCCTACGGCTGATATGTCTGCTTAGCCGGCTGCCTTCCTTTTCGGGGGTTGGCAGACCTCAGGACGTTGGACCGCTTCAACTGACTTATCTAGTCTCAGTTTAAAGTACAAGAATCTGTATCTGTATCTGTATCTGTACCTGGAGTGGCCACTATCTGGTAAGTGGGGATTGATCATCCCTATCCTGTCCCTCGTCTCCTGCCTAGTAAGCCACGTGATCTGTCGCTGAAAAGTTGTGGGAAAGGGATTCTAGGAACTGTTATTTTCTGGTTGAGTAACTGAACTGAAATCTGTTGTGTTTTGTGTGTTTGAGAGTGTCTGAGACGTCCTTGAGGACGAAGCGAGTGTGGACCTGTTAGTACTGCGTTTCCCTAGTCCGGAGACGGGCGGGGCCAGGAATTCAGGGAAGTGTTTTTGTCCTCCATTGCACAATGGGGGGATGTCTGTCTACCTGTGGGGATCCTTTGATATGTTAGCTAATTTTAAAAAAGGAATTTGTCTTTGATTATACTTAACAAATCAACCCTTATTTGTCTGTGCCAGTTAGAATGGCCGATATTTGGTGTGGGCTGGCCCCCTCTGGCTCCCTGGAAGAGGACATAACTCGTCAGGTTTTTATGCATTCGTTTGCTGTCAGTTCCTCTTCCAGTCAGCCAATTTTTGCATTCCAATGGGAAAACCCTTCCACTGGACAAACCTCCTAAGTAACCTGGACCCGTCTACCCCAGGGCTTTAAAATTAGCCCCTCTCTATTCAGCACTGCCCTTGCTTCAGACCTTGCCAAATTCTTTCCTTCATCTGATTCCCAAGTCCTGCAGTATCCCGGGTTCTTTATGACTTCTGTCTGTTCAAATGTATCAGTGAAGTTTAAACTGTCAGTTGTTCACAGCATGAGAGGAGAGTACTTTTCCTTTTGTGCTGATAAGGGCCATGAAGTGTGTAGCACTTCTAATGTGGTTTCTCCTGAAACAGATAAGTGGTTTTGCATTTGAAGTTTTTGGCTATGTTATAAAATGTTTATGCATATTCAGAAATGCATATAAACGAAAAATATGATTTCTGGAACTTATATTCCATGCTAAAAAGTTCTTTGTCCAAATTTAGTAGTTATTTGTCTAAATTTAAAAGTTCTGAAAAGGACTACATCTGTAATTTTATCTCTTTGATCTTTAAGCAACTCTCTCTCCTTTGTGAAATTCTGTAGGAAGGGGGAGTAAGTCTCTACTGAGACCCATGTTGATTGTAAAAAAAAAAAAAAAAATGAACAATGTTTAAACTTGTGAGTACAGTAAAACTTTGGTTTGGGAGCATAATTTGTTCCAGAAGTATGCTTGTATTCCAGGGCACTAGTGTACAAAAATATACATACTTGTATTGCAAGCCCTTGCTCGTTTGGAACAGTCACTGCATTCCTGCAGCGTCATATAGAGAGGAACCATTGGCTCAGTTGTGAAAATGTGATGCTTCTATACTTTATGTACGTGTATTGCAAGACGTTGCTGGTATAGCAAGTTAAAATTTAATCATTGCTTGTCTTATAGAACACTTGCAAACCAAGTTATTTGCAATCCAAAGTTTTACTGTATATTCCAATCTTTGTTTTGTATTTCTGTATATAAAAAATGTAAGTTTAGGTATAACAATGTAATTTTTAGGAATGCTTTTGTATTGAAGTAAATATTTTTGCCAGTCAGCTGATAGTGAAGGGACTGCTGCTTTAGAGAGCGCTTGTGTCAGACTACCCTGCTTAGTGGGTGGATCCAGAACTGCATTTAGCTTAATTTTATGTCAGCTCTTTGGGGTAGGAACCTGATATAGAATAGGGATTGAGAACAATTCTTATGTGTTAGTACACATCTTAAGTTCAATTATTTTGTACCTTCTCTAATCTTTTGTAAACCACATAGCTCTTCACGGTATTGCGGTATATAAACTGTTATTATTATTATTTATCTGAGTCTTTCAGATAGTGGGTCTGCCATTTAAATTTTCCTGTGGCCATATTTACATTGATTTCAAGTATGCCTTCCTCGTGTCACCTACCTTGGCTTTCAAATCTCCAAGGGTACCAGGTCCCTTCCTACACCGAGGTCCAGGCTGTCTGTAGTCTCCCTGTCCCTGATAACTGCAAGGCTCTGAGCACCTTTCTCAGTATTGCAGGATACTGTCCCATCTGGATCCCTGATTTCTCTACTATTGCTCGTCCTCTGTATGATTCCACCAAAGGCGCTGACTCAGCCCCTTTTGTCTGGACCCAACTTCAGGAGCGGTCTTTTCGCTGCCTCCAAAAACTTCTGACTCAGGCCCCTGCCTTCTGGCCCTTCTGCCCAAGAAGCTGAGCTTTATGCCCTCACTTTTGCCCTGCGCCACTCTGCCTCTCAGTCTTGCAATATATATATACTGACTCCAAATATGCTTTCCTTAACTTGCATTCCCATAGGGCCATCTGGAAACATCGAGGTTTCATTATAGCCTCCGGCCGCCTGATCCATCATGCTCCCCTCATTCTTGACCTTCTTGAGGCCGTACAACTACCCTCACGTGTTTCTGTTATGCACTGCCATGCTTACAGACCCGTGATGGTCTCTCGTGGCAATGCCCTTGCCGACCGCACAGCCCGAGCTGCCAGTCTCTGCCCCCTCTTTCGGCTCCTCTGTATACAATCATTCCTTTTCTGGATTCCCTTACACCCCAGTACGCTTCTCAGGAACAGACTTGGGCATGCATTATTTTGGGCCAGTCTGTCCTGAAAGGGGGGTGGATACAAAATGCGCCAATTCAAGTGCCAAGCCAGACCCACACACTGATACTTCAAACGCAAGCATAACACCCTCATAGTTATTCCTCAACACCTGGCCCTCACGATTGTCAAAAGATGCCATGATCTGGCACACTCTGGAGAACCCGCTATGAAAATTGACTCTCAAGAGACATTTCTTTATCAATCACCTTGATCAGCTAGTCCGGAATATGGTCCGACAGTGTGTTGTCGGTTCTAGAATAAAATTCCCAATCAGATGACTGCCACCTCTTGGATACCAACCTATTGGAACATATCCGATGCAGGTTCTGTCTGTAGATTTTACCCACATGCCCATTTCCCGTTCCCTCAGTCACTTCCTAGTCTTCACAGACACCCTGACTAGATGGGTCAAAGCCTTCCTTACTTGCACTGAACGCGCCAGAGACGTAACCAAACACCTCCTGAATAATTCCGTGCCTTGATCTCCTTGTTTTTATAGGCAGTGACAATGGCCCTGCTTTCATTGCCGATGTTGTCCAACAAATTGCTCAGGCCCTCCAAATTGAATAGAAATTATATGCTGCTTACCATCCTGAGAGCTCTGGTCAGGTCGAAAGAATAAACAGAACTCTTAAGACCCTTCTCACAAAATGAATTGAAGAAACTAATCTGTCCTGGCCTGTCCTGCTGCCTTCTGTTCTTTTTCAGATTAGATGCATCCCATCTAAGCCCCATTTGAGCTCATGTCCGGCCGGCCACCACCCATTGTGAACCCAGATCCTGGTTCCTTTGCTACTCTGGGATCAGATATTCTCCAGAGTCAGGTCCAGTCTTTAGCTAAAGCCCTTTAAGAGCTCCACAAATGGGTCCTGGAAAGGGCCCCACTATCGATAGCTACACAAGTCCATGGGTATGTCCCTGTAAATACAGTATGGCTAAAACTTGGAAGTCAGACCCCCTGAAACTTAGGTGGATAGGTCCTTTTACTGTAATAATTTCTTCTCTTACAGTTGTCAAGGTGTCCGGACATGAAACTTGGTTCCACTACAACACGGATCTTCAGCTGAAGCTTTCTAAGACCTCAAAAGCTCTGAATATTTACCACTGTACTTAGCAGGTGTTCTGAATATAATTCTTTATAAGTGTTTGAGTTTAATTGACTGCCTGTGGTTCACACTGCCTTTAGCAAGTGTCTTGAGTATAACTGTTTGAAGTTTTCTAAGTTGTGCCTGAAAGAAAAATTAGCTTCCTATGTTAGTATATATAGATATGATATTTGTGTTGCCCTCACTTATGTTTCTTTCTTCTGTATTTTGTACTTAACAAGTGCAGCCCCTTTGCCTGATGTTTGTTTGCATGAAGGAGTTAAGTACAGAAAGTGTCAAACATTTGAGGGTATTTTCTGTTTCCAACCTACTGGTGATGAAGTTTAAAAGTGGGCGGAAATCTGCATTGATGATGTTGAGGGTCCACTTATCAACTAGACTCTTATTGTAGACCCCACTCACCCGGTGTCTTTGTATTGTGATACATGTGTGCTATTTGATGTTTCTCAAGGTCATGGTACTACCCCTAATTCAGTTTTGTGTGGCTCCCTAGATTGACAGCATTATTATACCAAATGTGCTAAGTATATAGGTCTGTATAACCTGATGCCTTTAAGAACTGCCCCTATGAGGAAACCTTCACTAATGGTGGAGCCTGTCCTTTATGAGAAAGAATACCCCGTCTGCCTCCCTTACTATAGGTCCTAGCTCCGGCCCCTTGTGTACTACAGGCTACTGTAATCCCATGGTTTTCACTATCACTGACCCATATAACTGGAATGCCAATGTCCAAGTCCAGAAGGCCAGAGACTGCATGGCATTGTATATTGATGGTAAAAGGTGAGACCCAGGTACTGATGTATATGTCCGAATTGTATCCCACTCATGTGCTCCTGTCTATCACTCTGTGGTGTTTCCCCAGTTTTATGAAATTATGGAAGTAGATACTAATATCCTGTAATCACTAGAAATCTGTTTATATAGTTTTCTGAAACTATAGGTCAGACTCTTAATGTTAGCAATTATTTTGTATGAGGAGGGACTGGTATGGGAGAACAGTGGCTATGGGAGGCAATGCAGCTGGACATGTTAAACCTGACTTCACAGACCCTCACTTTTACGTCAGGTCCACGACCTTCACGATGGGCCTTGTGAACCTCCATTGTTGCTTCCCACTGTCTTCAGCCCTTCAGACACTGCTTAATGGAACTTCCTATGAATTATGGTCAGCTCTTGATAGTTGATATTGGCTCTGTGATCCGTTTGCCTACTCTTGGTTGCCTGCTTAATGGACTGGTACATGTGTGCTTTGCATGATCCGTCCCAGCTTCTTCCTGTTACCGCTGGCCGATGGTGAACACCTGGGAGCCTCTGTATTCAACACCAGAGGTCACCAAAAGCGGTCTACTTCCACCAATTCCCTTAAAATAGGTGAATGGGGTGATGACTGGCCTGCAGAACGGATCATTGCTGCTTATGGACCTGCCACATGGACCGAGGATGACACCTGGGGCTATCGGACCCCAATCTATATGCTGAACTGCATTATTTGTCTATAAGCTGTACTTGAACTGATAACCAATGAGACCTCCCGAGCTTTGAGTACCATTGGCAGAGCGAATGCTAAAATGTGCACTGCTATTTATCAGAATCGTCTAGCTTTGGACTATTTACTAGCTGCGGTGCCTGTGATAAATTCAACCTCTCCAACTGCTGCCTTGAACTTGAGTAAAGTGATTGAGAATGATGTGGATCGTATCACCAAACTGGCTCATGTTCCTGACCAGACCTGGCGTGACCTTACTGCAGACTGGATCTCTGGTACATTCAGCTCCTGGTTGCCCTCTGGTTCAGCATTGAAGATCATCTTGCTGGTTGCTGCCCTGTCTTCTCTGCTCCTTTGCTGCCTGCCCTGTATGGTCCCCATAGCCATAAAGCTGCTCCACTGAACTATGGACTCTGTTGTCAAACGTTCCACTGCTGCATTGGCCCTCTCCCAGTATCGTCCCTTACCCACTGGGGACCCCGACTTTCCTGACCCCTAACTTTATTTTGTCAGGCTTGGCTCCTTAGTTACGCCAGCCTGAAAGGGGGGAATGTAGGGTCATGAAATAGTTAACTGTTGTTTAAAATATTGCTCTGGCCTACATAGCTGAAAACAGTGTATAATCTATTGACTGCATCTGCCTAAAATGTATGTCCCTACCTTACCACATTGTAAGCTGAATAGATAAGAGTTTGAGCCATGATGTACCCTGCCCTTCTGTACATTTAACTGTAAGAGTTAGATAGGTGTCCTGCTAGTGACCTGCTAGTGTGAGCTTAGAACCAATGAGTGTTAAGAAAAGTAACACGTGAAAAGCTTTTTCTAGAATTCAGTTGTTTAGCCAGAAAAATGAATAAATATCTCTGTAACTTCCTGGTTTCGGCACTTCTGAGCCAGCTTGGAGCTCAGGGGTCCAGCATGCATGCTGTGAATAAAACTTGTACTTTCTTCACGCCTCTGACTTTGTGTGTCCAAGTGACCTTTCACCCCCACACCAGTTCCCTGTGCACCTGCCCCTGTGTCTTTCTTTTTGTCTTTCTGTCTTCCTTCCTCCCTCTGTCTGTCTGTGCAAAGCTGCATTCCCTCCCCCCACACCAGTTCCCTGTGCCTGCATTAGCGTTTCCTCTACCCTCTTTCCCTTCCCACAGTCGCGACTACAAACGCGGGCCTGAGTCCTTTGCCGCCCCCCCTTCCCTTCCCTTCCCGCGGGCCCGACTACACATGGCGATTCAAGCAGCGTGTGCAGCACTCTTCACACGCTGCTTCGGGCCCTTCTACTGCCCTGATTTGCTCCGGACGTGCCAGAGTAAATCAGGGCAGTAGAAGGGCCCGAAGCAGCGTGTGTAGAGTGCTGCACACGCTGCTTGAATCGCCAGTCGGGCCTGCGGTAAGGGAAGAGGGGGGGGCGGCAAATGAGTTGGGTCCCGGACAGCGGAAAGTTGCTGGGCTCCTCGGTGTGGCTGCAATCCCTCTCTTCCCAGACCCCCCCCCCCCCGAGGAACGGAGATCAATTTGCCGCCATTTTGAAGATCATTCTGCCCTGCTCCTTGCCTTAGTATATTTTTAAGTTGAAAGACACGGCGGCGGCAGCGGCTCCTCTCAAGATCCCCGACTGCATTGGACTTCCGACGCAGGTGGGGATCCTGAGAGGAGCCGCTGCCTGGTCTTTCAACTTAAAAATATAGTAAGGCAAGGAGCAGGGCAGAGCGAAGAACATTGATTCCCATAAGATCATCCGCCTCGGGGGAGACAGCCGCTGCGTCTGACATCAGCCTCGGGGGAGGAGAGAGGACTTCAGGCAAGGAGCAGGGCAGATCAAAAAACAGCACGGGCCGACAGCCGCCGTGTCCTACATCCATCTCGGGGGAGGAGAGAGAGTGTTTCGGGCGCATGCCACTCCTATCTGAGATGCTGTACATCTCACGGAAAAAAGACGCACGCGATGGAACTGCGCATGTGCGGCCTAGCGTTTTATTATATTAGATTATTATTATATTCAATTGGTACATCCAATAGACCTTAATGATCCTAAAGAAGTACCTGTCATCAATCAAAAACTTACAAAATTTCACGGTTGGCTTATTGCTAATATGTTAGCCCTAAATTACATTTGAAATATGAACAGGATGTCATAAATGATTAGTGCTGCTATAGTTCCAATTAGGGGAGTTTCAAATTGCTGGAGGAAAAAGCCTCAGATAGGAACCCTTCCACCACCACAATGGTGGTCCAAGGTGGTCGGGCGAACACCTCACTGGCAAAAAACCTCCAGACCAGCTCCCACAATAGTGAACTTAAAGCAGGACTTCTTATGGTATAAAGATAGAGGAAAATTTCCACTTATCAATAGATAGATCGGTACACCGACGATGGCCAGCGTTTCACATCTCTGCTGCCTCAGGGTGTATAGCAATCCGATCGCACTGTAACCAAAAATTTAAACAAAGCTCCAATTAATAAATAGACTGGAAACGTAACTCTATGAACCAGTTCAAGAAAAAAGCCTCGAAGACATACCTTTAAGCTGGACGCAAAGCGCATCTCAAGATCAAAAGATGGCTACACCACGACTGTATTGGGATTAATATAGCACTCCCGGGTGATGAACCCGGAAGTGAATACGTGGCAAGTTTCACCATTGAAAAATGTTAAAGAAGTGTATGTTCATCAGTATTTTTCATCAACATACACTTCTTTAACATTTTTCAATGGTGAAACTTGCCACGTATTCACTTCCGGGTTCATCACCCGGGAGTGCTATATTAATCCCAATACAGTCGTGGTGTAGCCATCTTTTGATCTTGAGATGCGCTTTGCGTCCAGCTTAAAGGTATGTCTTCGAGGCTTTTTTCTTGAACTGGTTCATAGAGTTACGTTTCCAGTCTATTTATTAATTGGAGCTTTGTTTAAATTTTTGGTTACAGTGCGATCAGATTGCTATACACCCTGAGGCAGCAGAGATGTGAAACGCTGGCCATCGTCGGTGTACCGATCTATCTATTGATAAGTGGAAATTTTCCTCTATCTTTATACCATAAGAAGTCCTGCTTTAAGTTCACTATTGTGGGAGCTGGTCTGGAGGTTTTTTGCCAGTGAGGTGTTCGCCCGACCACCTTGGACCACCATTGTGGTGGTGGAAGGGTTCCTATCTGAGGCTTTTTCCTCCAGCAATTTGAAACTCCCCTAATTGGAACTATAGCAGCACTAATCATTTATGACATCCTGTTCATATTTCTAGTGAAAGTGTTTGCTTTAACATTATTGATTTTTCACTTTTCCGTGTGTTTTTAGCCCTAAATTACATTACATTACATTAGTGATTTCTATTCCGCCAATACCTTGTGGCTCAAGGCGGATTACAAAAGAAGTTATCTGGCCATTTCCAGAGGAATTGAAGAGTAGAGAGATTTGCTACAGAGAATTGGGATGAGTCTTGCGGAGTTAGTTTATCTTCAAGGATGTCTTGAATAGGATGGTTTTTATTTCTTTTCTAAATGTCAGCAAAACAAAAGTTATGATCTTCCCAGTAAAAGAGGGCCAATCCCTTACAAACCCAATCACAATTTCAATTACTCCTCTGCAAATAGATCCCACCCTCAAACTTCTAGGTGTCATGTTTGATACAAAACTAACATATCATAACCAAATTAGTACAGTATTTTGTAGCTGTTTCCAAAGATTGTGAATGATCCGCTCCCTTTCTAAGTTACTTAATTCTCAATCCATAAATATCTTTTTTTATAAATCTTTATTGATCTTTAATCTAAAAACAGTGCCAAACAAATAAAAGAACAGTAGCTATTACATACATTGCACTAATATCTGTACAGGTAACTATATAGCACTAAATATCTTGATCCATTCATTGATAATTTCTCGCCAAGACTACTGTAATTCCCTTTACAAAGGAATAACACAAAAAGAACTTAGGCGTCTGCAGATAGTGCAGAACACAGCTATTAAGGTTTAAGGCAAAAAAAAAAAAAAACACGTTACGCCGCTATTTATTAAGGACCACTGGCATCCAATAGAACACAGAATAGCTTACAAAATTCTTCTGTTAACATTTAAAATCTGTTCTTCCAACACCCCTGATTTCTTGAATAGAATACTGATTCCTCATGATCCCCAAAGAACTCTCCGCTCCAGCTCTCAAAACCTTCATGCAGTGCCTTCCCTGAGACATATTACTACAATGCGCCCATACATTTTCTCAATTACCGCTCCCTCTTTGTGGAACGCCGCTCCAAAGTATTTAAGAGAAGACATGACTATTTCAGACTTTAAGTCTAAACTTAAAACCTAAGGACGCTTTTAATGTTTAACCGTCCTTTTTTTTTTTTTTTTTTTAATTTTTATTTATAAAATTTTCATTCTTACAATAAATGAATAGCATAATATTTAGTTTATAATAATTATAGTTGTATGTACAATATCATATCATATATATTGAATCCCTTTCCCCTATTATTTGTTTTTTCATTTTTCCTCATATTAATTTCTATATTTCCCTCCCTAACCCTATATTATTATTATCAATGTGTTAAGATATCTGATCTTTAGAATATTTTGTCAATGGATCCCATATTTTCTTAAAATTTTTTATATTTCCTTGTTGTAATGCCAATATTTTCTCCATTTTGTAAATGTGACACACCGAGTTCCACCAGAATGTATAATTTAGCTTGGTATAATCCTTCCAATTTTGTGTGATTTGCTGCATTGCAACTCCTGTCAATATTAAAAGCAATTTGTTATTGTTTGCTGATATTGGACTTTGTGTTCTCATTGCAGTACCAAATAATATGGTATCATATGAGAGACCAATATGATTTTCTAGTAATATGTTAATTTGGGGCCAAATTAAATTCCAAAAGGCTTTTATGCAAGGACAAAAAAAAATTAAATGATCTAATGTCCCTACTTCTATTTTACAATGCCAGCATCTATTAGATCTAGTATTATCTATTTTTTGCAAGCGCGTCGGGGTCCATAACACTCTATGTAATAAAAATATCCATGTTTGACTCATAGATGCTGACTTTGTTAATCTTAATCTCCAGGACCAGAATCTTGGCCATTGAGATGCAGAAATTGTCTGTCCAATCTCAATGCTCCAAATATCCCTGTCCAGTTTTCTTTTTTTTATTTAGAAATCCATATATTAATTTATACCATTTTGCGGCTTGGTGTCCCAAGAAATCCGCCTGGAAACATAAAACTTGCAAACTATATTGGGTATTAAGATCTTTCCATTCAGGGAATCCTACCTGAATGGCTTGCTTCAATTGCATCCATTTAAAATATTGTGTTTTATTTAGTCCAAATTTATTTTGCAATTGTGAAAAACTAAGCAAGGAACCTTCTGATATGACATCATTCAATGTTCTTATTCCTGCATTTATCCATTGTTTCCAGACGATTTTAAATCCGCCAATTCTGATCCTGGAGTTTACCCATATTGATTGATTTAGAGATTTAGCTATTGGTTCTGGTGATAGGTTACTTATGTATCTCAATGTTTTCCAAGTATCTAAAAAGATTCTGTTATCTTTATATCTCCTAGGTATTGTTATGGTAATTAGATGTTCTGGATATAAAGGGAACAGGAGCTGCCATTCTAAATACAGCCAATCTGGTACATTTTCCATGAGATCTGGGAGGATCCAATACATACCCTGTCTTAAAATATAGGCTTGATGATACCTATAATAATTTGGAAAATTTACCCCCCCCCTTCCACAATTGGTCTTTGTAATGATACTAAAGCGATTCTTGGTCTTTTCCCAAACCAAACAAATTTTGTAAGAATATTGTTAAGTTTTTTATAAAATGACCCCTGAAAAAATATTGGTATCATACTCATTTGATAACAAACCACAGGCAATACCATCATTTTAATTGTTTGAATTCTTCCCCACCAAGAAAGATGTAATGGATTCCATTGCTCACACATTTCTGTTATTTTTTTCAATAAAAGTTTTTCATTCTCTTTGACTGTGTCTTCAATTGTATTTTTGATCATAATTCCTAAGTATTTTATTCCATCTTCTTTCCAAATAAATGAATATGGGTCAAATAGTCCTTTCGTACAATGAACATTAATTGGGAGGACTTCAGATTTGCTCCAATTAATTTTATATCCAGAAAAAGTGCCGAATTTCTCTAATAAATTAAGTATACATGGAATAGTAGTATCCGGTTCTCTTAAATATAATAAAATATCATCTGCATATGCAGAAAGTTTAAATTCCCAGTTGGAAAACGTGATTCCCTTTATCTCCTTAGTCTTATTTATTGCAATTAATAAAGGTTCTAGGACAATATCAAAAAGTAATGGAGACAAAGGGCATCCTTGTCTAACTCCCCTATGCAAATTAAATCTAGTTGATAAATTATTATTAATATATAATCTTGCACCAGGAGAGCTATACAATGTCTGGATCATTTTAATAAAACCGGAGCCTATACCAAACCATTGTAAAGCTTGATACATAAAATTCCATTCCACTCTATCAAAAGCTTTTTCTGCATCTAAAGATACTAGAAAAGCTGGATCATTTATATTTTTTGCTAAATTTAATGAGTGGAATGCTAGTCTAGTATTATTTGATGAATGTCTTTTAGCAATAAATCCTGTTTGATGTACATCTTTAATGAAAGGAAGAGCTTTTGCCAATCTAAGTGCTAATACTTTAGCCATTAACTTATTATCCACATTTAATAATGAAATAGGCCTGTAATTTGAAACCAGAGTAGGATCTTTGTTTGGTTTTGGTAAGACTATAATTATCGATTCTGCCATAGTACCTGAAATATTTTCATTCTTTATTTGATATTGATATAAATTTAACAGATGTGGTAAAATGATATTTTGAAATGATTTATAAAATTCAACAGTATACCCATCTCCACCTGGAGCGGATCCAACTCTAAGAAACTTCAATGCTGTTTCTATTTCTTTTAAAGATATAGGATCTTCTAAACTTCCTTTTATATGATCCGGAATATTAGGTCCAAGAAAGGAATTTAAGAATGTTAATCCTTCTTGTTCTTTATTTTTATAAGAATTAGAAGTGTATAATTCTTTATAAAAATCAAGAAATTGTGTTATAATATCTTTTGTGCTGGTATGTGTGTTACCTTGTATATCTTTTATTGCAATAATCTTAGATTTTCTTTTCTTTGCTTTAAGAAAATTTGCTAATAATTTTCCCGCTTTATTTGAATTGCCATAATATTGTACTTGTTTATTGAAAATGTCTTTTCTCACATATTGAGAAGAAATCTCATTATATTTAACTTTTACTTTTAACAACTCTTGTAATGTATTGTTTTCCCATTTTTTAATTAATTTATTTTCTAATAATTTAATTTGTTTTTCCATATCTTCATATTGTTTTTTAAGTTGTTTTTTAATAAAAGCTGAATAAGAAATAATATTTCCTCTCATTGTTGCTTTAAAAGCATCCCATAAAATTTCTATATTAATGTCATCTGAAGAATTAAGTTGAAAGAATTCTTGCATTTTTACTTTAAGATCTTCTAAGAATTTCGAATCTGCTAATAAATCATTATTAAATCTCCATATTGAATTAAATTGATCAATATTATAATTCTTAAGGTTAATCCACACACCAGCATGATCTGAAATTATAATTGGATCTATAACTGCTTTTGATACACGCTGCGCTATGTTATTAGTTACAAATATATAATCAATTCTTGAAAAAGATTTATGGACCTGAGAACAAAAAGAATATTCTCGATCATTAAAATGAAGGATACGCCATATATCTATTAAATTACAAGATTGTATTAAATTATCTAGTCCTAAAGATTTTATGATTTTACTTGGTTTCTTGTCCACAATTGGATCCATTACAGCATTGAAATCTCCAGCTACTACTAAGTTAGAAGTAGCCAGTGGTAGTAATATCTGTTGAATTTGATTAAAAAACTCCATTTGGTTCGAATTAGGAGCATAAAGATTAAATAAATCCAGGGTTGTATTTCCCAGATCCATTTTAATATGTATCCATCTTCCTGAAGAGTCAGAATTTATGAATTTAAAATCAGCTTTGCATTTCTTATTTATTATTATCGCTACCCCTGCTTTCTTCCCTATTGCCGGTGAATAAAAACATTTTGATATCCATCCTTCTGTTAGCTTCCTAGATTCAGTGTCCGAAAGGTGTGTCTCTTGTAGGAAATAAATATCTGCGTTTTGCTTATGGAGAAAACCTAATAATTTTTTTCTTTTTATAGGATGATTTAAGCCATTGACATTAATTGAAAAAATTTTAATATCCATTTACTTTTGTAATTAAAATTTGACATGAAATCATATGATTATTATTTTCAGATATCCACACATTGTAATAATATATTTTCCCCATTCTCTTTCTTCCCCTCTTCCCTCCCTCCCCTCCCTTCCCCCCCAATATTAACTGTGTATGCTTGGCAACACGCATCTTAGGTCAGGTATCAAAACACTCCACAAAAGTCCATTTCCTGTTAAGATTCAGATATAAGTCACAAATATATCAAATATTACTAAATAACATTAACAATCCATATAATATTTAAACATTTTACCTTTTTTTTTCCCCCCAATGTTAAATTTAATCTTTTCAAATATTATTTTCTGTATCATTTTCATATTTTATAACTATTAGTATATCTTATTAATTCAAATAATATGAAAAATATTGTAAATTTTTTTTTTAAATTCATATATATCACCTTTATATTTTCTAATTCTATTTCTTTATAATATTTTTAAATAATATATAAGTTTATGAATATATTCTAGATCCTTATATTTCTTTTAAACTTATATATTATATAATGAGATGTTTCATTTCTTTGGAAAATAAACAATGTTTCACATATGTGTGCTACTTGTACTATGTGATTTTTTTTCCCGTTCCAGAGCTTCCATCCTTCATTATATAGAGTCATACCTCATTCATATAACATACTTCATAGTTTCATTTTTAAGATATATCAAAGTTAAAGATGTGTCATTCCATTATCTTTATTCATCCAAGTAAATATTATTTTTTCTTCCTTTCTTCTTCTTCGTATTTTTTATATCCAGAGTATTATTCATTTCTTTTCAATAGTTTATTAATTCCGAATAAGTTCCGGTTCCAGCGACGATCTAATTTTAGTTTATTTTGTGATCTTTCATCCGATGTAATCCTTTATCCTTTATTATCAAGTCTAGTAGTTTATTTATTCATATTTGTTCATAGTTCATCCGGTTTTTAGAGTTATTCTTTACATGTATTTCCTTTTGCAAGGACTTCTGGGATTTGTAGTTCCATTGAATCCGAGAAAGGATTTTTAATAGGTTTATTCTTCCTGTATTGTCTTCTGAGAAGTGGGTTATATATACATACATCTTCATTCATTCTTACATACATTCCATAGGAAGAAAGCTCTGGACCATGATTCAATCACATAATAGTATTTAGGATCTGCTCATTACAGCATCTGTTAGTATTAATATCAATAGTTAATTTATTTATTAACTTTCTAAAACCAATTAAGGGCTTATATCTTGTTTTTATATTTAAGTTCTTATTTATTATCTAATAAATATTATATTCTTCCTTGTTTAAAAACTATATTACTTTTATCTAAGATCTTGTATACTTATATGTTAATTTATCATTTGAAGAATCATTCCATTCTAGAATGTATAATCTATCCATATTTCTAGTAAAAAGATCGTTGAAGGAATTTTTTGAACAGAGTCAAAAACATTCTATACCGTTTTTCACCTGCTAAATACTTATTATATTCAATCAATAATTTCAAAAAATACAAGGTGATATTAGCTCTTCTTAATACAATGAAAAACATATCATTTCCCCTACCTGTTTATATTATAAGACATTCAAACTTGACATTCAAATTTTTTGAATTATAATAAAATAAAGAAAATTAAGATGACATTGGCATTTCCTGGTTTAGTATATATTTTTGTAGCTCTTCAGCATTATCAAAGGTTAAAGTTTTGTTTGCTATGGTTACTTTCATATTTGCTGGGTATACAAGACCAAATTTTGCTCCCAGTTCACGTAGTTGTGGTCTCAAATCCAGCAGTTTCTTTCTTTTAATTGCTGTGCTTTTTGCAAAATCCGGGACAAAGTGAATACGGGCATCTTGATATTGTAAACCTTTATTCTGTTTTGCAAGATGAAAAATTTCCATAACCTGTTGGTGGCGTAGTAGTTTAAATATCAGTGGCCTCGGTCCTTGATGCTTTTCTGACCTCTTTGTTGGCACTCTATGTGCTCTTTCAATCTCTATGGGATATTTAGTTTGTAGAGGAAGTAGTTTTGGTAATAAGTTTTCTATAAAGGTTACCGGATTCCCCTTTTCTGCTCCTTCCGGTAAACCTATCAGACGAACATTGCTTCTTCTCTCACGATTCGAGTAATCCTCCATTTCTTTAGTAAGCGTTTCAATTTTCTTTTTTTCAGTTTTTATGTTGAGAATTTCCTCTTCCACAGTTATCATTCTTTCTTCTAAATCGTTAGATTTTAATTTGATTAGATCCATCTTTTTATTTAATGTTGAAACATCATCTGTTAATTCTGTAACTTTTTTTGTGAGAATTGAAAGCATTTGTTTGATTTCTTTAAGTTCTTTCATTACTTCTGGATCTGCGGTTTTGGATCCTGTCTCTTGTTCGGGCTTTGCTCTCTTGCTGCTTCCAGAGACTGCGAAGTCGTTTTTATTTTGCTTTCCTGACGCCATCGAGTTTATTTTTATCATAAATTTAATCTTTATTCTTCAAATTTTTGCGACTTTTTTATTCTTTCAAGGACTTTTTATACGGAGCTCTTCTGTTAACCGACCTCCTTCATGCGTGTCCAAGCCACGCCCCCTAACCGTCCTTTTAAGGACGCTCTCTTTCTTTGAACCTGATTGATTCATGTGGTATCAGCTCCCTTCCTTATGTCTGTTCCACTTGTTCTTTCTCTATAAATAAAGTAATTCTACCACCTCCTTTTTGTACCAGTTTGTCCATCCATCTTGTACTGTTCAGTCTTTGTATGATAGCCCATTGTTGTACCCTGTATTTTAAAAATACATGTATTTTTAATATGGTATGTACACCACCTTGAATTCTGATTTGGCGGTATAATAAGATTTTAATGGGGGTCATGTGAAGATGCGCTGCTGAGCGGTGGCTCTCTGCCTGAGCTCCAACCTTCCCCTGCTTATTTTGGTCTTTATTAACCACATGCAGCAATAAGAATTGCTTCCACTATAGCGAGACAGTACAGCACATTCCAGGGTGCCAGCAAGTGTGCAGTTTCGGCTGAGGAAACTGGGTTTGGGCGGTGTTATGCCCGCCAAGGCCCCACAGCTGCCAAAGTACAAGCAGACCATGATCTCTCCCAAAATGGCGTCGGAGGGGATCAACAGTCGCACTGCAGGAAGAAACAAATTTCAAATGTCGGTGGAGGAGATTAAGGACTGCATTGAGCGCCATGGGTCTCAGATCACTCACGTTTCAGCCCAGGAAGATCACAGTTATCAAGAGGCAGGCCGCCTGCAAGCCTTAGAGACTCAGTGCTCGGCGCTCCAGGCACACTTGGAGGACCAAGAGAAATGCGGATGTCGGAATAACTTGGGGGTCCATGGGCTGCCAGAGTGAGTGAAAGAGATGGATCTCTGGACCTTCATGGAGCAATGGCTGCCAACACAAGTGAGCCTCGACCTGGCCGGAGCACGGGCGGTGGTGGAATGGGTCCATCGCATTGGGAGCCCGTGCCAGGGGGATCCCAGGCCTCGCCCGGTGATCGCCCATTTTTTTAATGCGACGATCAAGGTCAGATCCTGGCCCTTTACCATAAGGCAGGGTCGCTGGAATATGAGGGCTCAAAAATCCTGCTCTTTAATGATTATTCACCAGCGGTGGCTGCAAGTTGCCACGCTCTAGCCCCCTGTTAAGTTGAGGAACCGCAGCATCCACTTCACTGTTCTGTTCTCTGCCCAGGTCCACGTTCAAGCGGCTTCTGGACCTTGCTATTATGACAGGCTGGAGGACCTTAAGGTGTATACGGGAGGGTTTCCAGGGAGTGGATGCTTCGTAAGTCCAGCTACTTGAAGTGCGGTGGGACAGTCTCCGGTTCTGCCTGGTTATTGGGGCTATGCTTGCTGGCTTGACCACCTTTTGCTTAGTCAGGGCTGCCCTTCTTATTATTTGACTCACTGATGGAAGCTGGAATGACTCTCAGGCACTGCCTCACCAGGTGCCACCTGCGGGGCCTCAAGAGAGACAGCTTCAGACATCTTTTATACTCTGTTGCTGAGAGCACGAGGGCCCCATTCTGGCCTGTCCATGTGGGGAAGGTTGGGGGCTTGCTAATTTGTGCTTGCTTTATTTCTCTCCTTCCTGGCAGACAGCTTGGGGGTGGTTGGATGCCTTATAAGCATGTATTTGCAATTTTATACTATTGTTTGGTTATATCACTGTTGTAGTTTCTGGGTGCATTTTTGCTACTCTTTTTCTTACCTGTAGTCTCTTCTTGCTGGCTTAACATGTGGTGGGTTTTTTTTTCTCTTTATGGGTTTGGGGAAGGGGGTTGGGTGTGGGCATTCTCATTTCTCTTTACTATGGTGGGGGCTGGGGGGATTGTTCAGAGATGGTTGGGGGAAGGCAGGTATGTGCTTGGGGGCAGGGTGTTTGTTTTTATGGTGGGTTATGCCTGTGGTGGGAATTTGGTTGGCTGGTGGGTTAATGGGGAGAGGGGAATCAGGTGGAGGGGTGGGGTGGGTGCCCCTCAGCGACTGGGGTTGTTTATTTTTCTTTTCCTGGGGGCCCGGCTGGGAGGCCTGCTGGGGAAACTCTATGTTAAGAACATAAGAACATAAGAACATAAGCAGTGCCTCCGCCGGGTCAGACCATAGGTCCATCCTGCCCAGCAGTCCGCTCCCGCGGCGGCCCAAACAGGTCACGACCTGTCCAAATCACCAGAAGGGGCCCCCATGCCACCCTGGCTTCCCATTGAGTCCTATCTTCCCATCAAAGTCCTAGCCCTCCGGTCTTGCACATGCACGACCTGGTCGGGTTTCTATACTTATTTTCTGGTTAGCTTTCTCAGTATCCCACGATCCCTTTATCCCTCAGGAATCCGTCCAGTCTCTGTTTGAATCCCTGTACCGTACTCTGCCCAATCACGTCCTCCGGTAGCGCATTCCAAGTGTCCACGACCCTTTGGGTGAAAAAAAACTTCCTTGCATTCGTTTTGAACCTATCTCCCTTCAGTTTCTCCGAATGCCCCCTCGTACCTGTTGTCCCCTTCAGCCTGAAGAATCTGTCCCTATCCACCCTCTCTATGCCCCTCATGATCTTGAAGGTCTCTATCATATCACCCCTGAGCCTCCTTTTTTCCAGAGAGAAGAGCCCCAGCCTATCCAACCTCTCGGCATATGGGCAGTGTTCCAGCCCTCTTACCAGTTTTGTTGCTCTCCTTTGGACTCTCTCGAGTACCGCCATGTCCTTCTTGAGGTACGGCGACCAATATTGAACACAATATTCCAGATGCGGACGCACCATTGCTCGATACAGTGGCATGATGACTTCCCTCGTCCTGGTTGTTATGCCCCTTTTTATGATGCCCAGCATCCTGTTGGCTTTTTTTGAGGCCGCTGCGCACTGTGCAGATGGCTTCAGTGATGCATCCACCAGCACTCCCAAGTCTCTCTCAAGACCGCTTTCTCTCAACAATGCCCCCCCCAATTTGTAGTTGAACAACGGGTTCTTTTTCCCTATATGCATGACCTTGCATTTTTCCACGTTAAAGCGCATTTGCCATTTGTTCGCCCAGTCTTCCAGCTTGTCTAGGTCCCTTTGCAGGTCCTCACACTCCTCCCTGGAGCTAACTCTGCCGCACAGTTTGGTATCGTCTGCAAATTTTATAACCTCGCACTTTGCCTCCTTTTCCAGGTCATTGATAAATATGTTGAAGAGTAACGGCCCCAGCACCGATCCCTGCGGCACACCGCTCGTGACTCCCCGCCAGTCAGAATATTGGCCCTTTACTCCGACCCTCTGCAGTCTACCCGACAACCAGTGCTCTATCCATCGGTGCACATCCCCTCCCACCCCGTGGTTCCACAGCTTCCTAAGCAGCCTTTCATGTGGCACCTTGTCGAAAGCCTTTTGAAAATCGAGGTAAATGATGTCGATGGGTTCCCCATTGTCCACCCGACTGCTTATTCCCTCAAAGAAGTACAGAAGGTTCGTTAAGCATGACCTTCCCTTACAGAATCCGTGCTGGCTTGTTCTCAGTAGGCCATTTCTCTCAATGTGCTCGCAAATGCCGTCCTTTATCATAGCTTCCACCATCTTCCCTATAATTGAAGTCAGGCTCACCGGCCTATAGTTCCCGGGGTCACCCCTCGATCCCTTTTTGAAGATAGGTGTGACATTCGCCAATTTCCAGTCCTCTGGTACCTCTCCAGTTTTCAAGGATAGGTTACAAACATGCTGTATTGTGCCCGCTATTTCTTGTCTTAGCTCCTTCAGAACCCTCGGGTGGATCCCGTCCGGACCCGGTGATTTGCCGCATTTTAACCTGTCTATCTGTTTGAGGACATCCTCCTTACTTACCTCTATGTGCTCCAATTTTTCAGCCTGTTCCCCACTCATGAGCTCCTCTGAGTCCGGTATATTAGATGTGTCTTCTCTCGTGAAAACCGACGAGAAGAACGTGTTCAGCCTCTCAGCTACCTCTTTATCCTCTTTAATCACTCCCCTCCTATCCCCATCGTCCAACGGCCCCACCTCCTCTCTTGCTGGTCGTTTCCCCTTTACGTAACTGAAGAATGCCTTGAAGTTTTTCGCCTCCCTGGCCAGCCCCTCTTCGTATTTCCCTTTTGCTTTTCTAACCTCTCGGTGGCATTCTTTTTGGCATTTCCTGTGCGCCTGGTGATTTTCCTCCGTTGGATCCTTTTTCCATCTCCGGAAGGATACTTTTTTGTCGTTTATTGCCCTCTTTACTTCTGCTGAGATCCAAATCGGGTCCTTTGACCGCTTGTTCTTGCAGCCTTTCCTGAAACTGGGGACGTACATTTTTTGTGCTTCCTGCAGGGTGTCCCTGAATAGGGTCCAGGCGCTTTCCACAGTCTCCATCCTAAAGATGTTTCTGAGCTTCCTCCCCACCATTTCCCTCATAGCAACATAGTTCCCCTTCTTGAAGTTGAGCGCAGTTGTTGCGGTCCTCCTTACTATGGGTGTCCCCCTTTCTAAAGTGAATCTGATCGCATTGTGGTCACTGTTGCCTAGTGGTCCTCCCACTTCTACCCCTCTTGCAGGCCCTCCTAATCCATTCAGGATGAGGTCAAGAGTAGCACTCCCCCGCGTCGGTTCCCTGATCAGTTGCTCCATAAAGCAGTCCCTCACAGCTTCTACAAATCCTGTTTCCCTAGTGCAGTTGGAGTGACCCGTACTCCAGTCTATCCCCGGGTAGTTGAAGTCCCCCATCACTGTTACACTTCCAGTCCTGCACTCCTGTCTCAGTTCAGCTTCCAAGTCGTGTCCGACTCCTTCCGGCGCACCAGGTGGGCGATAATACAGCCCCAGTTTTATGTCTGCACCCTTGTTTCCCGGCAGTTTGACCCATAGCGATTCCAGCCCCTCTGCCTTCGTTGCCATATCCATCCCGACCGAGTAGATAGAGTCTTTTATATATAGTGCTATGCCTCCCCCCTTCTTGTGGGTCCTGTCTCTCCAAGAAGGGGGGAGGCATAGCACTATATATAAAAGACTCTATCTACTCGGTCGGGATGGATATGGCAACGAAGGCAGAGGGGCTGGAATCGCTATGGGTCAAACTGCCGGGAAACAAGGGTGCAGACATAAAACTGGGGCTGTATTATCGCCCACCTGGTGCGCCGGAAGGAGTCGGACACGACTTGGAAGCTGAACTGAGACAGGAGTGCAGGACTGGAAGTGTAACAGTGATGGGGGACTTCAACTACCCGGGGATAGACTGGAGTTGTGTATCTTTCTATTACTTCTTCTTTGTGATTCTCATGACTATGGCTGACCTATATTACTCTGAATGTTGATGGCCTTCATTCCCCAATCAAAAGAAAGAAAGTGCTGTCCTTTTTGAAGTGGGAGAAGGTGTCTGTAGCATTCATGCAAAAAACACACCTTACCGCTAGTGAGCACCAGAAATTGGTGAGGGACTGGGTGGGAGAGGCTGCACACTCCTCTTACAACTCTACAGTAGACAATGGGGAGTTGCTATTCTCATCAATAAGGCAGTGGTGGCAGTCCCTCACAAGATTATCACTGACCCTAAGGGCCCTTATGTCATGTGGGCTGGCACCCTCCAGGATCGCCCAGTAGTCCTGTGCAATGTTTATGAACTGAATGTATACTCTCATTCTTTTTTTTCAGGGATTCTAGCTCATCTATTAGCCCTGCCCAATTACGAACTCATACTTGCAGGGAATTTTAACATCGCTAGTGATCCCTCCCTGGATTGCAAACCTCCCTGGGTGGTGCAGAGTGATAATGAACGGATTGATGTGAATTTTTTAATGGGTGAACTTGGTTTGATGGACATGTGGCGTGTCTACCATCCAGGTGAGATGGACTTCACCTTCTATTCAGGGATTCATCATTCTCATTCCAGGTTAGATTATATCTTGCTGCCATCCCGGTCCATTGGGAGGGTGGTGCGTACACATATCATTGATGTTCCCTTTAGTGATCATGCTGCTGTCACTCTTACCCTGCAGTGGCAGGGACCTTCCCAACATGTGTTTGGTGCCTCAATCCTACCCTCTATTTGGACAAACATTTCCATGTCTACCTCACTGAGGAACAAACCACTTATTGTGCTACCAATATGGGTGGGGAGTTCTCTGATACTATTTTTTGGGAATCTGCAAAGGCGTATCTCCGGAGTAGGATTATTGCCTATACAGTCAGGCAGAGACGGCAGAGGGATGCGGAATTGGTATCTCACCCAACAGCTGCGTCTTAGTAAAGGGGTTCTCTTTACGCTTCCCTCGGAGGAATCCCATGCCATGTATTTTGGTTTATGTAAATGGATAGATGCTCTGCTGAGTGGGCCATGATTCATATCGACGTTTATAAGTTCCAATTATATAAGTGGGGCAATAAGGCGGGCAAATTATTGGCTAAATTGGTGAGGCCATTTAGAAAGGCTACTCATGTTTCCTGTATTCGCGAGGGTCAGCACACCCTCCATACGGAGACCGCGATACAAGACCACTTTGTTCATTTTTACATGGAGCTTTACGGCCCAGGTCCCTATGATGTGGAAGCTAGGGACTCCTTCTTTTATAACCTTGACCTCCCTCAAGTGTTGGCTGCCCATCTGCACTTATTGAATGCATCTATTTCCTGCGAGGAGGCTCATGCAGCCACGGGGAAGCTGAAGCTGGCAAAGGCTCCTGGATGTGATGGCATGGGGCCTGAGTTTTACAAAATACTGAAACTTCAGATAGGGCCGGCTCTGGTGGCTATGAATGCTGATATGCAATCTACCAGACGTATACTCCCTGAACAAAGCAATGCTCACGTGGTGGTCCTTTCAAAACTGGGACATGATCCTGAGTTAGTGGGGTCTTATCGACCAATATCCTTGCTAAATCAGGACATGAAGATCCTCACAGCCATTCTTGCGGGTTGGTTGGCTCAGGTGGTCCCCTCTTTGGTTCAAGTTATTCAGGTGTAATTTATCCCTGGTTGTTTTGCCTCTTCCAATAACTTGTGGGCTTTGGTGGCGCTCTGGGAGGGTAGGGGTAGAGCGGGTGATGATCTCCTGGCCAGTTTAGATGCCGAAAAGGCATTCAACAAGGTGACCTAGTCTTACCTCTTTTGAATAGTGCAACAGTTTGGCATTAAGGGATCATTCCATTGGTGGATTGTTAGCCTTTACACTGCACCAACAGCTCAACTGCTTATTACCAAACAACGCACTGCTTTGTTCCCGTTATACCGAGGCACGCGGCAAGGCTGCCCCTTATCTCCACTTCTGATTATTTTGTCCTTGGAACCTTTGGCTCAAAAGATTCAGACTAGCCGGAACATCAAGGGCATCCACGTAGGCTCAGAGGAATGTAAAATCACACTATTTGCAGATGACATGCTATTGTTTGTGAGCAACGCGGAGACTATCCCTCATTTGACTACTCTTATTGGGGACTTTGGTGCCTTCTCGAGTCTTTGTATCAACTTTGGCAAATCTGAAGCTCTGCCCATCTCTTCCCTGTGTGTATCGCGCCATAACCCGGCTTTTCCGTTTCGCTGGGCTGGGGGAACTCAAGCACTTGGGAATTTTCCTTAGTGCGGACTGGTCTAGTGTTTATCAACGTAACATTTCTGATAAATTGAAGTCTTTGAAAGAATACTGTGTCCATTGGGGGGACTTGCCTTTATCTTTGTCTGGCAGAATTGCCCTTGTAAAAATGGTCCTACTCCCCAAACTTTTTTAACCCCTACAGATGTTTCCCCTCTGGCTTTGTGGGGTGGATAAACGCTCTTATTGGTCTTTTCTTGGTTCCTTCATATGGCACCATAGGCGAGCACATATAAATTGGTAGAAGCTCACGCAGAGTCATAATGGGGGAGAGCTAGCTCTGCCTGACCTACAATTATATAATGTTGCTGCTCTTATGCGGTGGATACACAAACTCTTCACTACCGAGTCCCGGTTTGCTCCTGTTGGACTTTTTGATTCATGGACAGCCCCACATAAGGCATTGGCCTTTCTGGCATGCCCCAAATGGCGGTGACCCCACCTCGGACTCAACTTGGTCTGGCTCACTCCCTTACAGAGGGCACTAAATTGTTGGCGCACCGGATTGCTAAGGGACAGGATGCTTAGCAAGAGCCCTGCTTTTCCGCCAGGGGTGGGGACGCCTAAGGGTATTGGGGACCTGTTCGGCATTGGTCACTGCTTGGGTCATGTGTCTCTGGTGGGACCCAAGACATCTACTTTCCCTTCATACGATACGCTCTGCACCACCTGGGCATTACCTCGCATGCCCTTTTTTGCATACCTCCAGTTACGACACTATTACCTGGATAACTTTTGTCGCCAACTGAGGGGTAGCCATTTTCTAAAGGTGGATCAGATTTTCCTATCTCTCCACCAATCTCAACTCCTTGTCTTTCTGGTATGGGACGGCACGAGCGGAGCGGGTAGATACCCAGTTGATAACCCTGGCATCTAAGTGGTCGCTGGAGATGGGGGAGGAGATCCCACCTGGGGTGCTCAAGACCTATTTTTCCAACATAACAAGGGGTCACATAGTGCTCAATTGCAGGAGCTCCAATTTAAATTGCTCCACCGCACTTATTTTACTAGTCCGCAGGGGGTGAGGGTGGGCTTATGGGAATCTGCTGACTGTTTGAAGTGTGGGAGTATAACAGGGACCCTATTGCACATGCTCATTAAATGCCCAATTTTGGGCGACTACTGGAACGGGGTGCTTGACTTTCTTGCCCGGATCCTGGGGGTGCCAGTTCAGTGATCATATGGGATTTTGGACTTGGGTCATGATGCAGAGCTCTTGGACCAGGGGTTGTCTGTGGATCACTGGCGCTTCTTATATGTTGCTGTTCTGGCGGCCAAATGGGGAGTGCTTCGCATGTGGATGGATGAGGCACCTCCGGAGCTGGTGGTATGGAAGCAGTCCCTTCAGGAACTGGCGCGCGCTGAGAGCTGCATAGCCTTGGGGGGAGTGTGGTGGAACCTCATAAGTTGTATGGGTCCCTCTGGGAGCTAGTCCTGGCCAAGGTTGATCCCTTGTGAAGCTGCTTTGTTTCTATTTCTCCAGTCACTGGGGGGGGGGGGGTGGCGGCTATGGGGTGAGGATCAGGGAGGGGGTTTGTTTGTTTGTCTGTTGGTCCAGGGGTGGGATTTATATAAAACTGTGGAAGTAAACTTATAGATGATGTTTCTTTCCCACTTCCATTATTTGCTGTTCTGGTGGACGGGCTATTATTGGGTCCTTGTTACTTCCTTTGTCTGGAAGGGGCTCCCCATTGTCCCCACTGGTTGTTCTCTTTATTGTTTGGATGTGGGATTTGGACTGTATATTTTTGTTTTTTCTCTGCATTGTATCCAGACCTTGTTTGGCTGCCTTTACTGTGTTCGTTTGTTTACTTCTCAATAAAGATGTTTCAAACAAAAAATAAGATTTTAATAAACTTAAACTTATTGGATAGAAAACAAAGGGTAGGGTTAAATGGTAATTTTTCTCATTGGAGGAGAGTAAACAGTGGAGTGCCACAGGGATCTGTACTGGGACCGGTGCTATTTAACTTATTTATAAATGATCTGGAAATTAGAACGAGTGAGGTGATTAGATTTGCAGATGATACTAAACTGTTAAAAGTTGTTAAAACGCATGTGGATTGTGAAACATTGCAGGCAGACCTTAGGAAATTGGAAGACTGGGTGTCCAAGTGGCAGATGAAATTTAATGTGGACAAATGCAAAGTGATGCATATTGGGAAGAATAACCCAAATTGCAGTTACTGGATGCTAGGGTCTACCTTGGGGGTTAGTGCCCAAGAAAGGGATCTGGGTGAACAACTCATCTTTCTCTGTGAAGTGTGTTCTGATATTGCTAAGTGCACTGGTGAGCTAGAGGTGCAGGTCTCTGACCTGGAGGACTTATCTCAGGAAAAAATTGACGACCTGGAAAATAGATCAAAGTGAGATAATCTTCACTTTGTGGGATTTCCAGAGACTATTTCTGATGCCCAGTTCCCATTAGTCTTGGAGGACAAGTTAACTGAGCAATTTCCTCTGCCTGTGGATGGTAGACCATGTTGGATTGAACGTGCTCATCATTTGGGTTAGAGGCCTAGACCAGTTTGGGTTAGGCCTAGACCAGTTATTGCAAAATTTCACAGCTACAAGCTGTGATTTTACATCACTCTAAGATGAAATGTGCGGATCTTCATTACGAAAATTTGTCCATTTGGATCTTTCAGGATTACTCTTAGGCCCTATCTGATCTTCAATGGGCCTATCATGAAGTTTGCACCAGTTTGGTGGAAAGTAAGATGCGCTTCATACTTCTCTATCCTGCCCAACTGAATGTGAACATTGAGGGCAGCTGGCGAGTTTTTCATTCTGTGGAAGCACTGGCTTACTTCTTTGCCATAGCCCCTCTTCTGGGCTGGATTTTGATGCTGTCATTTCTGATTGGATTGTCTACTTAACCGTTGCTTTGGCTGCCTCGTTAATGTGGGATTGATTTCAGGTGCTTTGCACTTTCTAGTCACACTGTGCATTTTGAGTACCCACTATGAGCCTCTTTGACTAGTGATCTTTGCTGCGTTGGACTTACATTTGGGTTACTTTTGCGTTACTGTTTTGTAGACACACTGTGGAGGGATATCTGAGGGGTCTCTCTTTGGCTACTATCACATGGTTTCTCCATTTTTTCTTCCAGTGCTTTGGAGCCGTTGGAAAAGATTGGGGAGTTTGGTAGGGGGGGGGGCTGGAGTGGGGGTGGGTGGATTTTGGAATGGGGCTCTTTCAGGGTTGGGGATGGGTGTGTAGGGTGGGAATGTGAGGGACGGTATGATTGTAACTGCAGGGGATCTGTATTATGTTACAATTTTCAGGCTTGGCGGCTAAACTGTTGGATACCTGTGGTAAAGGCTGGGCACCCGGGTGTCCCCTATTTGATTTATTCTACCTTGATCTTTTCTCTATCTGGGATGATTGAGGCTAAATATGCTTTGTCACTGAGAGTAGCAACTTGGAATTTGTCAGGTGTGAATTCTCTTATTAAACAGGCTAAATTACTATCTTACCTTCGCTGCCAAGAGATGGATATTGTCAAATTGTCTGATGTAGAACATATGAAACTAAAAACTGGATGGGTGGGAGAGGTATTCTGTTCTACTACTTGCAAGAAAAGTGGGGTAGCAGTACTTATTAACAAACATCTACAGTCCCAAACTAAACTGCTTGCCAAAGATGCTTATGGCCGCTTTGTGCTCCTGAAGATGACTCTTGAGTGCATTCAGTTTTAATCTACTAGTATATGCTCCCACTGTCTATGAGCATGCCTTCTTTCAATCCCTGGTTAAGATTGCTTTGGGATCAGATGCATGCCCCCTGATCTTGGTGGGGGATTTGAATCAAGTACTTGATCCTTCCTTAGAAAGGTCTTCCTCAGGTCAGCTGCCTTCAAATTCTCATAAGGGGGTCTCATTCTCTACTCGGGATTTAGTTGACCCTTGGAGATTGTTACACCCCACAGACAGATTATGCACATCTCTCCCGCTCCCATTCTACTTGGTCCCATATAGATTAAGTTCTAGTATCTCAGTCATTATTCTCGGGTTCTTTTCTCTGATCATGCAATGGTGCTAGATGATGTGGAAGTGGGGAGCCAAAAGGGGTGGTAGTTGGTGCTTTCCTGCTTATCTATACTTTGATCCTCATTTCAACAATATTTAAACTAAACTAAACTAAAGCTTAACTCTGTATACCGAGTCATCATTCTAAGAAGGCTCGACTTGGTTTACAGCAATTAAATAAACAGGGAATGATTTACAAATGATAAATAGAAGATAATAGCAAAATTTCAAAAGAATTAGTTTTCAAAATATTTGGCAGAGTAGTTTTTAAAGATTTACGGAAAAATTGAAATGAACTGGAACTCCTTTAGTAGAATGGTGGGCAGATTATGCTCATTTTAATGCTGAACATGCCGCTGACCCGGTCCTTTACTGGGAAGCCTCTAAGATGGACCTTCGTGGGGATGTCATTGCTTACGTTGCTGCGCGGAACCACCATATTGCTGCTAAAATTATTTCCCTTAAATGCCAGTTTCAATGTGCCAAGAAGACCTATCTCCGTTGTCCAAGGAATGTATGCTGACCGCGCGGGTAGCTTTAAACACTCTGCTGCATCAACGGGCTAAGCGTGGCACAATCTATAGAAAATTTAGATTCTTTCATTATTCCAGGACAAGCAGGCAGCCTATTCTCACATATGGGTGACGTCATCCACAGAGCCCAGATGCGGACAGCCTCGTAAGCAGACTTGCTTGTAGCAATGTAAAAGTTTTGAGTCAGCCACACTGCGCATGTGCGAGTGCCTTCCCGCCCAGCACAGGGTGAATCTCCTCAGTTCTGTTTTCTGCAGAGCCGAGAAGTCTGTACTTTGACACACTGCGTTGAACTTTGTTCGCTTCGTGCCTTCTCTCACCGCGGTTTGTGGTTTTTTTTGTCGCGTGTTACTTTCTTTATTTTCCTTTTTAAAAAAGAAGACTTATTTTAATTTTTTCTTCAGTGACTGACTGGCGGGCCAAGCCACATAGCCGCAGCCTGCTGGCTTCGACTTTGCAGTGGCTATCTTTCCTCCTATGTCCCAGCCAGTCACGGGCTTCAAGAAGTGTAGCCAGTGCCAGCGTGCAATTTCTCTCACGGATCCTTCCGCTGGTGCCTCAAGTGCCTTGGGCCTGACCATAATCCGAAGTTGTGCGAGTGCTGTGCTACTCTTCAACCTCGAACCCTTAAACGTCATCGAGTTTTAGTGGAAAAACTCTTCACCCTCGACTTTGACACCCTCGACTTTGAGTGCTACCTCGGTCCCGCCTTCCAGTGAGGATCCTCCTGCTTCCACTACTCCGACCTTGAGCCTCATCAGACCATCCTCGTTTGGATCATCTTTAGCCTCGAAGTTCCTCCGGTGGTCCTCAAACTTTCCACGACCTCCAAGTCCAAGCACATCTCCACTGCCACCTTGGAGCCTTTAGCCTCAGCAAGTGGTCCAGTTTCAGACGCGGATCCACCTTTGCAGGCTTCTCTCTAGACCATGTTGGAGCAGCAATTTGTTCAGTCATTGAGCAAATATGGTTCTGCCTCAACAATGCCTCCTGTAATCCAGCCTGGGTCAACAGTCTCCTACAAGGTTGAGTCCCTGCTTGTGCCTCAAGCTGAAGCTTCACACTCTTTGCAAGGAGCAGAGTCTTTGCGAGTGTCTGGTCTGGCATCTACACATTCGATGCAAGGAGTAGATTCATTGCGAGTGTCTAGATTGGAACCTTCACACTCTATCCAAGAAGTAGATTCTTTGCGAGTGACTCGATTGGAACCTTCACACTCTATGCAAGGAGCAGAGTCTTTGTGAGTGTCTCGACAGGAATTCTCACACTCCATACAAGGAGCAGAGTCTTTGGGAGTGCTTCGAGATTCCCTGATCCAATCCACTGTGTTTCAATCTACAGCTTCTAGCCCTATCCATTCACCAGCAGCATTGCCTGTTTCTATACATAGGGTGAAGTTCTCTCGATCCTCGAGACCTGCTTCCAGACACACCTCTCGTTGCCGATCGAGGCCTTCATCGAGACATCCATCGAGGCACAGATCTTTATTCATTTTCAAAATTACATTAAGTGTTAAATATATTCATTCACATTAACAATAAATACATCACTTACAAACAATCATTGGCACATTACATAAATTCTTATCCCTTCCCCTTTCCCATCCCTCCCCCTATATATTCCATTATCATATCTTCTTCTAAAGAGCAGCCTTCTTTGTCTAGGCCTCATTCCACACCTTCCAGCTCCTCGAGGCCTCCAACTCCTCACTTGAGGTCACCGCTTCCGGACCCTGAGGAATCAGCTGTTTCCATTGCCTCCTCTATGTCTCCATATTCTTTGCATTGCCACTTCTCCAGAGAGGATTTGCCTTCTCTGTTGCGACGGAGTAAGTTATATCCTGGTATGACCATATCCCATCTGTGGGACTCCGAGAACCACATTTCTGATATCGCCACTATATCAAGGTCAGCGTTTCTCATTTCCATTTCCAGTTCCAGTATTTTGTTGCCTAAGCTGCGGGCATTTGCATACATGGCTGTCCATGGAGCGTTTTCTGTCTGAGAGTTTGTTTCCTTCAATCTTGCCTTTGTCAACCTTATTATTGCTTCTGTCTCCTTCAGAGTCTATGCGATTTCTCACCTCTGACTCTAAGATGGAGTCTCCGTCCCCCACTTTACCGACTCGATTGCTTACCTCAGATACCACATCACTGGCCTCCTTATTGCTGATTATGAGTTGGAAGCCTTAGCATTTGCAGATGATTTGATGCTTATCTTGACACATCCAGAAAGGTCTTTGCTTCATCTGCTTGATGCTTTGGCTGAGTATGACTTTCACTCTGGTTTCATGTTGAACTATCAGAAATCAGTAGCCCATTCCAACTGACTTTGCCAGCACAATGGAATGGCCCTTTCCGATTAACCTGGGTGCTTGGGAAAGTTGTATATATGGGATTACGATTCCGCAGGATATCACCTAACTGCATGATTTAAATATATAGCCCTTGTTGGACAAGACCAAATCACGCTTGCTGACTTGGCGGCATTTTCCCATTTCCTTGATGGAGCACATTGCTCTTTATAATATAATAATACTTCCTCAATGCCTGTATGTTTATCAAATGCTGCTCCTGACCTTCTCAAGGAAGGTGGAGAGTAAACTGGAAAAAATGCTACCTGGATTTCTTTGGTTGGGCGGCCTCCCATAGCCTTCCTTTGCTGAAAGATGGGATGGACTGAGATTGTTGCCTTTGCGGAGATTTGTAGTCATGCAGCATATCCATGATTGGTTTCTCTCTACGTCTTTCTTCTCATGGGACTCCGGTAGAATTACAGCTTTGGAAACCCCATCATTTCAATTATCTCTTGTATACCCCTTGAGTTGTGGCTGCTGTCCTGTGGAACCCCCTATTTTTTTTTCTCACTCCCTTGAAATCCACCTTGGCGACAAGTGTGTGCCCAGTTGAAATTAGATTTTCAGATTATACTTCTCTTGCCCATTTGTGGAAATGTTTCTTTTCTACCAGGTATGACAGCTGCCAGCTTTCTGGCGGATAGGAGGGAAAACATTTCCTATTTGTATCAGATCCTTACTGATGAGGGTACTCTACCAACACTTTCCCAGTTGCGTACTGCTTATGGTTGGAGTAGATTGGATGTATTTTCTTACCTCCAATTCAGGCACTATGTGACTTTGTTGCCTTCTTTGGTGCTGCTTGCTACAGTAACCCTTTGTGAACCGTTTTGGATAAAAATGGTATAGAAATTTTTGAAATAAATAAATATATGAAACCCTGTCCGATGTTTATTGGTTAGATGCTCAGCTGATGGTACCCCTTAAATATTTTCGCCATTCACTATTGGAATTTTCTCCTTCTGTAGATTATGCTAAGGTGGCCCAGGCTTGGAATGCTGAATTGAAGATTAAGTTGCAGGGACTTCATATACAACGCTTTCTGAAATTGCTTCATGGCCTTTTGCCTGACATTTTTCTATTTCAAAATGGGTTATAAGTTTCTTTGTAGGTTGTACATAGTGCCTTGGCATGCTTATAGAGCAACACTTGTCTCTGCGGGCTCTTGCCCGAAGTGTGGCTCTTGCCCAAAGTGTGGTTACCCTAAAGCCACCGTCACACATGTTTTGGGACTGTCCCCTGGTGCAAACTTTCTGGTCTGCTATCTTCTCCAGTGTCGGCTGTATGTGGCAAACTAGATGGCACTGTAATAGTTATACAGTACTCCCCCCAAATTTGCGTGCAAATGCAGTTTTTTGCCTGTGAAAAGGCAGGGGAGGCAGGAGAGGGCAGCTGGAGTGCCAGCGGGTGAAAAAAAATCACTCACGGTCTGCTCCGACCACCTTTTCCTGTAGTAAAGTCAGGCTACACCAATCAGGAGCTGCTTTGATACACAGCTCCTGATTAGTATAGCCCAACTTTACTACAGGAAGAGGCAGTCGGAGCAGACCGCAAATGAGTGAATCCGCGATTCGCGAACCGCAAATTCGCGGGGGAACACTGTATTCTGTTTTGGCTTTATGACCTTCAACATCCTATACCCAGAGGCTTTAAGGTTTTTCTTCGACGGGCAATTCTCTCGGGTAGATCCTCTGAGTCCTGCTTATGGCCACTGGTGCTCGCATATGCTATACCTCCTGACTATGGAAATCATGCTTTTGTCTGACTGGGATACTAAACAGGGATGAGTGTTGCTTACTAGTTGGCAGCCCTCTTTGGATACCTTAACTCTACATGCACGCAGCCGTGTCTTGCTTGGTAACCCCTGATATACGTTTGTGTTATCTTTCTCCCTCACATTCCTGGGATGGGTGCAGTGATGGAAATTTACTTAAATTGTTGACCTTTGTGACACTGTCTTTGCTGTTTGTTTTGTTGTATATGGCAGCTGTGCTTCTGTGTTGAATTATTGTACTTGATTGCATTTTCTTGAAAATTTAATAAATATGACTGCAAAAAAACACAACTTGGCAAACATGTTAATAAAAGACCATGTTGCCACCCTGCAAATCTCAAGGGAGATAGCTCAAGCTGCAGCCCAAGAAGAAGCCACACACCTGGAAGAATGTGCCTTGATGGAAAGCATCAAAGGCTGAGACCCCTGCACAGATGCATCAGATCTGCATACCATGCGAGGCCAATTTTCAGCCACCAGAAAGACATGGACTGTGAGCCACTGAATGACAAAGCCTATCATCAGCCAAGGAGTAAAGACATACGTGAGAATCTCCTAAGGCTACGGCTGCACCAGAGCATTGAGCCCCTAACTTCCAGGCTCGGATCTTTGACCAAAGAAACAATTCACTTTCCGGTTTCTTGCTGTGGCCATGAGGTCAAAGCTTGACGAACCCCATCACCACATTATAGTTCAGAATGCCATTGCGGACAGATGAAGGTCCAAGGCACTCACCAGCCCAAAAGGCAGAGCTGAGAATTGGTAATGCTTTTTCAAAACATAAAACCACAAAAATTTTCAGTGGGCCAGAAAAATAGGAATGTACAAGTATGCCTCCGTAACATCCAGAGAGGCAAGAAACTCTCCTGGGAACACTGCTACAATGACTGAACGCACGGTCTCCATGCAAAAGCGTGGAACCTTGAGAGCCACATTCATGTGCTGAAGAACCAGAATAGGCCTCCAATCTTCAGAACCTGTCTATGGCACAATATTCATTTATTTATTTATTTAATTCAATTTCTAACCCGCCCTTCCAGTAGCTCAGAACGGGTTACAAGCAAACATTCACAGTGGAATACATTTGGACAGTACAAAGACTATACAGCAACTTAAGTATAGGTTAGGAATGGAGAAGTGAGTGCAGGAGGAAGGGGGAATTTAAGGGGGTGATGGGGGTTGATTGCAGTTGGAATTTTACTTGAAGAGGAGAGTCTTTACAGTATATAGAGTATCTGCTCTGTAGCTTGAATATACAGTAGAGAATGACACGGTGAAAAAATTGGTCCCCGTCACCGCCCCGTCCCCGTCTCACCATCCCCGTCACCGCCCCGTCCCCGTCTCACCATCCTCTTCACCGCCCCGTCACCGCCACTGCCACCCCATTCACCGCCCCGTCACCGCCACTGCAATCCCATTCACTTTTCTTTATTTACGTATAAAGGAAACATTCTTTAAAACTTTAAAACTTAGTTAAATATTAGTTAATAACTATACAAAAACAAAACACGCAGAGAAAAAATTAATTAATATAAATTCCCTGACTTCCCTGCACTGTCCCCCCTTGAAGGTCTGTCCCCATCCTGAAAGCCTGATGCCCCCCCCCGACGTCCGATACATCCCTCCCCCCGAAGGACCGCCGACTCCCCAACAATATCGGGCCAGGAGGGAGCCCAAATCCTCCTGGCCACGGCGACCCCCTAACCCCACCCCGCACTACATTACGGGCAGGAGGGATCCCAGGCCCTCCTGCCCTCGACGCAAACCCCCCTCCCCCCAACGACCGCCCCCCCCAGCCGACCCGCGACCCCCCTGGCGACCCCCACGACCCCCCCACCCCCCTTCCCCGTACCTTTGGTAGTTGGCCGGACAGACGGGAGCCAAAACCGCCTGTCCGGCAGGCAGCCAACGAAGGAATGAGGCCGGATTGGCCCATCCATCCTAAAGCTCCGCCTACTGGTGGGGCCTAAGGCGCGTGGGCCAATCAGAATAGGCCCTGGAGCCTTAGGTCCCACCTGGGGGCGCGGCCTGAGGCACATGGTCGGGTTGGGCCCATGTGCCTCAGGCCGCGCCCCCAGGTGGGACCTAAGGCTCCAGGGCCTATTCTGATTGGCCCACGCGCCTTAGGCCCCACCAGTAGGCGGAGCTTTAGGATGGATGGGCCAATCCGGCCTCATTCCTTCGTTGGCTGCCTGCCGGACAGGCGGGTTTGGCTCCCGTCTGTCCGGCCAACTACCAAAGGTACGGGGAAGGGGGGTGGGGGGGTCGTGGGGGTCGCCAGGGGGATCGCGGGTCGGCTGGGGGGGCGGTCGGAGGTTCTTGGGGGGGGCGGTCGTTGGGGGGGAGGGGGGTTTGCGTTGAGGGCAGGAGGGCCTGGGATCCCTCCTGCCCGTAATGTAGTGCGGGGTGGGGTTAGGGGGTCGCCGTGGCCAGGAGGGTTTGGGCTCCCTTCTGGCCCGATATTGTCGGGAAGTCGGCGGTCCTTCGGGGTGGGGGTGCGAGTGGTCCTGCCGGGGGGGGGGATGTATCGGACGTCGGGGAGTCGGCCGGGCAAGAGGGCTTGGGCTCCCTCTTGCTCCGATCGCGGGTGTGGGTGGGAGCGCGTGCGAGCGGTCGTTCGGGGTGGGGGTGCGAGCGGTCCTGCTGGGGGGGTGAATCGGGCATCGGGCGGTAAATAGCGGTTCCTAGAAGGGGGTACATTGGCCCGCGGGGACAAACCTGTTCACCGTTTCCGCGGTCGGTGAATGGCCTTGTCCCCGTCACCGCAGCGACTGCTAGTTTTCTTCCCCGTTTTCGGCGGTGACCCGCGGCTTAAATGCGGTGGCCGCGGGTAAACCGTCACCGTGTCATTCTCTAATATACAGCATGCGCTGAACAGTGGTTTGAAGCTGTCAGAGGCCAGGTAAATTCCAGTTTGCAGCCAGACCAAATAATGTCCAAGACCTACCGGTCAGATATAATGTGAATCCAAGCAGGAAGAAATGCTGAGAGCCGGCCCCCTATCTGAAAATGGGTATCCTTCAACCTGGTGTCCATGTGCCATTTTGGGAGAGGGCACAGAACAGGAGGTGGAAGGCTGGGAATGGCTGTAGCCAGCATACCGTCATCGGGAGCCTTGTGAAAATCTCTGTGACATGGCACTTGTATATAGTCAGGATCACTGTGAGCCACAAAAATTAGAGCAACCAGAACCTCTAGAGGTCCTGAGTCTGCTATCAGGCAGAGTCTTAGGGTGATGGTCCATCATAGAATCCATGAGGGCATCCAGACCTTTACCAAACAATAACTGTCCCTTAAAGGGCTGTGTTGCCAAAGTAGCCTTGGAAGTGGAATCCCCAGTCCATTGTCTGATCCAGAGCATCCTACGAGCAGAGACACCTTTGCCAAAACTCACATAGCAATATAATCTGTCCCATCCAAAAGAAGTTGAGGAGGTAGATCCACCACCTCACTCTCTGGTTTGAGTAGTTGAGAAACAGGTGCATGCAACAAAGGATGTCACCGAAGCAGCTTTGATGCCTAAAGCAGCTGTGTCAAATTGGATCCAGAGGACCACATCCACATGGCGGTCCTGCATATCTTGCAGCACTACACCACTTTCACTGGGTAGAGAGATGCGCTTAGTCACCTGCACAACCAAAGAATCCATTCTGGGCTGATCCAAAAGCTGCTGACACTCCTGTGCCAGAGGAAACCAGTGTGACATGGCTCTGGTAATTTTTAGAGCACCCTCCAAAGAGTCAAATTGCTCCAAAACCAGTACACTCATATCAGGGTGCCATGGAAAGGTAGCAGACTGCGAGCGCATACCACAAAGCCAGGAGGAAAACATGGATGGAGCCAGCTGAATGACCGCAGTCAATTCCTGCAAAGACTCGGAAATAAGGTCCGGCAAAGCTGCAGACTTAAGTGCAGGACCATGGGCTCATCTCCAGGATCCAAAACTCCAGAAGGATTCATAGATCTAGCAAACAGTCCCTGATCTCCCGCCCAGAGAAGCACTGCACCTGCGAACAAGGGAGTCAACAGGTGAGACATCTGTATCAGTGTCAGACAGCGCCAAAGCAGTGGCAGGCTGAGATGATGTGTCCAAAGAAACAACGCCATTAAGAGACGCCATGGAGGCGGATTGGGACTGTGCAGGGGAGAATGCCTGTTCTGAAACAGTCCATAAAAATTTCATAAAGTCTAAAAGTGCCATCTCCTGGGGCGTAGAACCACCATTAGATAACTTAAATTTGCATTTCATAGGTTATGGAGGGTCTGCAGCCAGGTGGATGGGTCTAACAGCCATGCCAAGTCCCCAAAGCAAAGAAGTATGCCCTTCTGGGCTACCTGAGCATTTAGTCATCTGCTTCAGCAGGGGAGAGGCTAAGTGGGATGCTGCCGCCTCCCCCGGCTGTGCCACGTGGCATGTAGTGCAAGGACACTCTAAAAGCACTCAATTTGTGCAATCCTGGAAATAATTCACATGAGGAGAGCCCAAGGACCCCATCCCAACTGGTTTCTAGGCAAATTTTGCAGTTTTGGTGAAGCAGGGAGCTTTAGAAAAAAAGATCACTAAAAATTCAAGATGGCCACCAGCATACAATTCATGCCAAAATCACAATATTTTTCACATTTCCCCAAAGCAAAAAATGGCAATTTTAGGATTTTTCAGGAGGTGGAACAAGTAGAAATACTTAAAACCCCACTTTTCCAATCTCCCCCAATTCACCTCACAGGCTGACAGCCTATACTCACTATGCCCTGTCTGAAGATCTGTGCTGTAGCCTGCCTAAGATCTCGTTCAGTAGCTAGATGAGAAATTCACTGCTTCAATACTTGGAAAGCTTCTGCAAAGCTGATCTTTGAGCTGCCAATCAGACCCCATGCTTGACTTCACCTCCACCCCTGCAGACCAACAGATGCACAGAAGACACAGCTTCTGCGAGACACCGCTGAGTCTCCTAAGGGCACCCAGCAGCCTATGCTCAACCCCTGCTTAATAGTAGGTGAGACTACTTCAGGGACGGTCCTGAGATCCACATAAAACTATGTAGGCTCGCTAACAGGTACCCAGTGGGATCAGCCTGTCAGCTACAGACCGAGCTCAAAGCAGGTAGAGCTGTAAAAAATGTGTTCTCAAAGCAGGTAGAGCTGTAAAAAATGCTCCATTCAACAGAATTCCTGAAAAAGGGACAAAAAATAAACCAAATAAAATAATAAAATGGGGGAAGCAGAACAAACACTCCTGCAGGCATGTGTGCTGAAGGAAAGAACTGTAGGTGGAGCTAAGAAGCCCAGTGAAGTACAGCAGAGGCAAGAGAAAAAACCCGGAGTGGTTTTCTTCTACAGATGCATGCAGCTATGGAGATATAACCCATCTGTCTAGAACAGGGGTGCCCAAAACATCGATCGTGATCGACCAGTAGATCGCAAAGGCAACGCTAGTCGATCGCGGAGACCGGGACTCACGTTGCCTTTGCGTTCTCCCTGTTCCCCAACGCCACAACAGGCCAGCAGCAACTACAGAAGCACTGGGCAAGCCAGCCCCACTCCTCCGACGTCAATTCTGCTTGGCTGGCCCGGAACTTCCTCTCCGATGTCAGAACTGACATTGGTAGGAAGGCTGCTGGCCTGTTGTGGCATTGGGAATCAGGGAGAACTTGGTGACAATGGCGGGGGTGGTTTGGGGGCCTGTTCCCAGACATCAGTGGTGGCCTGTTCCTAGATGTCAGCGGTGGCTTGGGGGCCTGTTTCCAGATGACAGCCCCAGTGGTGGCTTGGGGAGAAAGAAAAGGGAGACAGAAAGAATGAAAGGGGGGCAGGGAGACAGAAAGAAAGACAGACAGAAAAAGAAAGGGGGGCAAGGAGACAGAAAGAAAGGGGAGGGGGCAGGGAGAGAGAAGGGAAAGGGGGAGGGAATGTAATGTGTTGGGTGGCAGGGGGCAGGCAGGGAGAGAGGAAGAAAAAGTTGGACTCATGGAAGGACAGAGATGTTGGTTGGGGAATGGAATGAGGTCTAGAGGAGACAAAGCATGCAGGAGGCAGAAAGGAGGGAAGAAATATTGCATGCACAATCATAAGAAGAAAGTGCAATCAGAGACTCATGAAATCACCAGACAACAAAGGTAAGAAAAATGATTTTATTTTAAATTTAGGGCTCCTTTTACTAAGGTGTGCTAGCGTTTTTAGCGTGCTAATCCTGCGCTAAACGGAAAAAACTAAAGCCAGCTCTATGGAAACCCCCCCCCCTGCATATAAATGATAAATAACATTTTCTCTGCATACAGTGTGCTTTGTATTTTAAAAATTTTTATTGTTGGTAGATCATTTTGACTTGGTCATTTTAGCTCACAAGCCAAAAAAGTGTAGGCACCCCTGGTCTAGAATGTCTCACCTATTGCACTGGAAAATCAAATTAGGAGTCCAATCATCAAAATGGTGAATAATAAACTAAACTAAGACAAATTAGCTTAGTGACACAAATTTCATAACTAACACAGGAGGGGAAAATTGATCACACAGAAAAAGACAATTAGGCTATATCATACTACTGCAAATAGCAACAACACAATCAACCTGATCCAGCAAAAGCCAGATCATAGACTTGGTTTTTTAAACCAGTCTTACATTTCTAACATGATGTCTCTATCCTAAGAAATAAAGGCAAAGAGTGTCAATGAAAAAGCTAGAAAAAAGAATGCAGTCCATCTAGTTCAGTGTTTTTCAACCGCTGTTCCGCGGCACACTAGTGTGCCGCGAGATGTTGCCTGGTGTGCCGCAGGACCGCCATCAGGGCAGTACTACCAGTCCTGCATTCAGGGGCCCGGAGCTGACAGGGGGCCCGAGGCAGGGGCGCCAGTAGCTCGCCAAGGCAAAGTGAGTCGATCACCCAGGACTCACTTTGTCTTGGCGATCTAATCTATCGAGCCGATAAGTCTTCTTCTCCCCGACGTCAATTCTGCAGTCGGAGAGGAAATTCGGGCCAGCCAATCGCTGCCTGGCTGGGCGGAACTTCCTCTCCGATTGCAGAATTGACGTCAGGGAGAGCATGCGTCGGCGTCGGCTTTGGGGCCTGTTATCCATTGGTGGGTCCTGTTCCCTGATGGCAGCGGCAGTGGCAGTGGCTTGGGGAACGGCAGGGAGAAAGAAAGAAAGGGGGCAGGCAAGGAAACAGAAGGAAAGAAGAGAAACAGAAAAAAAGAAAGAAAGGTCAGGGAGAGAGGAAAAAAAAGTTGGGGGAGGGAATGAGGTGTGGAGGAGAGAAAGCATACAGGCTGATAGAAGGGAAGAAAGATTGGATGCACAGTCAGAAGAAGAAAGTGCAACCAGAAATCACCAGACAAGGTAGGAAAAATGATTTTATTTTAAATTTAGCAAAGTGGAGGCAGTATTACCACAGTTTTCAAAGGAATTTGTCCAAATAACTTAATAGTTAACTGGGTAAATTCCCAGAGATGAAAACTTCCCTTCACTTACTATGCACAGTTCTGAATTTATATCTGCTGTCTATATTTTACAATATGGTCACCTTTTACTAAACCGCAATAGTGGTTTTTAGCGCAGGGAGCCTATGAGCGTCAAGAGCAGCGCTGGGCATTCAGCGCAGCTCCCTGCGCTAAAAACTGCTATTGTGGTTTAATAAAAAGGATGGAGGGTATATTTGTCTATTTTTGTATGCTATAAAAACCAAATACAGAGAGAGACTGAGAGCTGTTGACGAAGAGCTACGTGTGTGTTTTTCTTCGATTCCAGCCAGAATATCAGCTTTGTGTTCAGCCAAACAGGCCCAGGTTTCGCAGTGAATAAAGTATTTTATAATTTTTCACTATTCTGTTTACTTAATATTTCATAATAAAGTAATTATAAAATACTTTCTTTGTGTTTATTTGATTCCTATTCAAGAGAATTACTTTATATATAGTCAATATAGGCACAGAGTTAAATTTTTTAACATTTTCTAATGGTGGTGTGCCTCGTGATTTTTTTCATGAAACAAGTGTGCCTTTGCCCAAAAAAGGTTGAAAAACACTGATCTAGTTGACTCAAGATGGATCCACATAGGAGCACATGAAACAGCATTTGTGAATTATTTAGAGATATACCAGTTCATATTCAGCCCACGCTGGTTGTCATTAGCTGAAGCACTATGATACTTCCACTAGAGGCCATGGCAACCATTTTGAAGGGACAGCAATGAGTGGGTATTGCTCCTGTTCATTTCTTCCTAGACTACTTTAATAATTGTAGTTCAATCCTTTTTCCTTATGTATCTCTTACTGTTTGTGTACATTGAAGGTATGTTTGTTTAAATTGTTTTATGTTGTCCTCCCCCTAAAATTTTTTTATTGTTATACGCGTTGAAAATATTTGATATTGTATTTATATCAAAATTTTAATAAACTTGAAACTTGAAACTACCTGGAACTGGGAAGGTAGGCCCATCCCAATTCCAGGGGACGGGTCCTGGATATTCCAGGAAAGGTGATAAGGAAGGAGGGGATACTGAGGGGGAAAGGGAAAGGGATACTTCAGTAGGGTAGAAGGGAGGGAAGGAGATTTTCTCATACTTGAGGCTGGGACCCAGAAGTTATGTGGGTGCTGGCAACCACATAGCTAAACAACCAAAGTTCATTAGGACTGCTATTTATGCAGTCCTATTTGGTCACTGGCACTGAATATTGTCATCACCTGCATAGCTGCCACTCCTACCTGATTGTACCTTCAGAACACCCCTCTCTGGCCAACTTCACAAATGGATGGTCAGAACTAAGCACAATTTAAGTGGACAGGAGCTTGACCACATAGTAGTTAGGTTAATGAATAGTGAAGTGGGTTATGAATGAAGAAGATAGTACAAATCCTACTTCTCCCACAGACACTGTATTTCTCCAAAAGTCACTTCATTCTCCATTGCTTCTGGCACAACTACAGTATAAATCAATTTGGATAGGAAAGTAATAATTTTGTTTAAATTGAATAAAAATATTTTACATAATGACCACATTTTTACCATCCTTTTAATACAATTTATAGCTTACGGCAACTTGATTTTTAATAATACATATTTACCAAAACATTTTTAGAAGTATATTTTTTTTCCTCTGTCATTTCCAACTCAAGTTGTTGTTTTTTTAACTCCATGCAGGAACAGCTTATTTTGAAATGCTGCTTTAAAATTATTGTTTCATATACTTACTATACATATATATTCATATATTTTTATTTTAATAATTTTTATGAAAATGATTCAGCTTAAATGATACAATATGACTCTTTTTTTTAAATGCATGTTTCTTTTTCTTCTTCAGAATATATAAAATCTTCATTGCCTTTAAAGTCATCTTTTCTATTTGTTGCTTTTTCTTCTTGTCCCACCTCTTCTATTGCTTTTGAATCTTCTTGAAACTTTTTTTTTGCCATAATAAAATACAAAATATATAAGATGTAAGAAGGTACTCGTATGCCTGCCATTAGCCCAAAGAAGGTGTTCCTAAAAAAAGAACATTTTATATTCTGTTACAATGTTATAGAAAGTAATATACTGTAATCTGCATATGTTATAAATACAAGTCTAATCATTATAAGGACAATTCTATAAAGGGGCAACTATTTTTAACTATCTGGAGCCTATTCTATAAAGGAAAGTAAGCACCTTCTTTCCTTTAATTTCAATTGTTTTTATTGAGCATAAAAGAATAATACAAAAAGAATAGAAATGAAAATATCAGGCTCAAACAATTTTAAATTTTAACTACCAATCCTTACCCCACCAACCCATTTCCCACCACCTATTCACCCAATTTCCTTTATAGAATACTAGCGTAACAGAGCTAATATACAGTACAGGTATAATTTAGGAGTGAACACTTAACACTGGCCATAGAGACCAGGTTACCAACTTATTAAAAGTCAAAAACTCACCACCTGTTGAACGCTTTCTCTGCCCCTGCCCATGTGCTGTACCCCCACCCCACCAAATAACTGCAATGAGAGCAGCAGTGCAGGATTCAGCACTTGCAAATGCAGATCACATTAATTTCTGGAGTGGGGAGAAGAAAGTACAAGATGATGCACTCTTCAGCATCCATTAAGCCACAGGGAAGTAGGGAGAAAGGCACTACATTTCCTCCTCCGTATTCGCGGTGATAGGGGAACAGCATGGCTGCGAATACAGAAAAACAGCAAATAACTTTTTGTATGCTATTTGTGGGTTTTCTGTAAAAACAAAACAAAACACCAAAAACCCTAAAAAAGGCACCTGTTCCTGTGTGGCTGTAAAGGAAGGTGTGTGTCTGGATCCTGAGAACCGCTTCCAGAACAGAGCGCAGGGCTACCACTGTGCGAGGGAGAAAGCAGTAACCTGCTGAGGTTTGGCGGGGGGACTTCTGGATCAGATTGTGCGCCTGGCGCTGGCAAATGCCAGTTACAGAGTCAGTGCGTGCCCGAGTTGCAGGTGCATGTGCACTTGGTGGTGGGCCAGGGCCTCTGGGAACAGTGCTGGATCCTGTCAGTTCATCGGCTTCTGCCTCGGCTGCAGGTTTCGGGTGATTCCTCCAATTTCCTGTTACGTAAATTTGGGGGTCGGAGACTGTGTTAAAAAACCGCGAATAACTAAAACCGTGGATAATGAAATCGCGAATACGAAGGGGGAAGTATACTTCCATATATTTCTGCCAGTGCTGCTGGCTGATGCAAGCATTGGCAGTAGCAGCAGCACCAGAGGTATTGGTTAATGGTCAGCAGGAACCCAGCACTTAAATTAACTGGTTTTCTGTTCTGCCAGCCACCAGCCTTCTTTTCCAAAACCAGCAAGGCTTAGGCACCTTTCTTTTCTCTCTCCCCTCCCATCACCACCACCCACTTAAGAATCTCTCCCTCTTCCCCCACCAACTCAATAGTCCAGCACTTTCCCTCTTTTTCCCTTCCTGCACTCTCATAGGTGTCTCTCCTTTCTCCCCAAGTCCTGCATCTATTCCCTTAGTCCACTATTCCCTTAGTCCAATATTTCTCTCTTCTATTCCCCTCTCCCAATAGTCCAGCATCTCCCCTCTCTCTCCCTAGGCTTTCCTATGGTTTGGCATCTCCCCTGTACCTCTCTCACCCCAAAGGTCCAGCATTTCTCCCTCTTCTTCCCTGCCTGAACAGTCCTTCAAACCCACCTTTATTGTTGGTGGTCCCTGTCAGCAGCAGCAGTGACGGACATTTACTGCCTGCAGCCAACCATGAGGTCTTTTCTCTGCCATGTTCCACCTCCTGTGACTCAACTTCCTATTTCTTCATGGACAAGATGTGGCAAAGGGGAGGCGCAGGGGCTATCTAGAGGTAGAATGTGTTGATCACTGCTGTTGCAGTTGACCACTAGTGATAAAATCAGATTTGAAGGATCATTTGAGTTAGGAGAAAGAGACATACACTGGACTCATGAGCAGAGAAGAGGAAAGGGAAGAGAGAGAGATGCTGCTGCAATCTTTGCCTAAAAAGGGATGTCATGGCAGGGCAAGAAATTCATTAAGACTCTTGAAGGCCCTGATAATACATCACTGGAACAAGCCTTTAAAGACTACATAATGGGGTAATTTTAAAAGACATTTTTGAATATACAGTAATGGTTTATGCACAGAAATGGCCTTTTCTAAAATTGTTTACAGTATATTCCTAAACTTTTGCATATCCTGTCTACCATAAGTTTATCCATGGAGTATAACTCCATAAGCATATAAAATTATAAAGCAGATCTCTGCATGTAAAAGGCCTCTTATAAAATTACCCCTTTGTAGGGTCATGAAATAGTTAACTGTTGTTTAAAATATTGCTCTGGCCTACATAGCTGAAAACAGAGTATAATCTATTGACTTCATCTGCCTGAAATGTATGTCCCTGCCTTACCACATTGTAAGCTGAATAGATAAGAGTTTGAGCCATGATGTGCCCTGCCTTTCTGTACATGTAACATTTAGACCTGTAAGATTTAGATAAGCAGAGAAATGAGCTAGTTTCCTATAGGACTATAAGTTGTATCCCTGAACCTATCATAAGTGCTGGCTTAGGACCAATAATAATTGTAGAAAGTTATAGAAGTAACAAATGAAAATTGTAGTTTTTGCATATATTAGTTTGCAAAAAGGGCATAAATGTCCGTATATTTCCTGTTTCTGACACTCTAGTAGGCAGGCTGTTTACTGCACTAGAGTCCGGCATGCTGTGAATAAACCTCTTGTACTTTCTTCACGCCTCTGACTTTGTGTGTCCAAGTGACCTTTCATTTGGCTTCCGAACAGGGACTTGAAGGTCTCTTGACCACTGGTTACTTGATTGGTGTTTCTGGTCCTACAGCTGACTAGTCTTCTTAGCCGGCATCCCTTCTTTTGGGTTTGGCAGACCTCAGGAAGTTTGACCACTTCAACTGACTTATCCAGTCTCAGTTTAAAGTACAAGAATCTGTATCAGTTTAATTCTGTCCTGGAGTGACCACTATCTGGTAAGTAGGAATTGATCTTTCCTATCCTGTCTATTCTCCTGCCTAGTAAGCCACTTGATCCATCGCTGAAGTCGTGGGGAGGGATTCTAGGAACTGTTATTTTCTGATTGGGTAACTAAACTGAAGTCTGTTGTGTTTTGTGTGTTTGAGAGTGTCTGAGACGTCCTTGAGGACGAAGCGAGTGCGGACCTGTTAGTACTGCATTTCCCTAGTCCGGAGACGGACAGGGCCAGGAATACAGGGAAGTGTTTTTGTCCTCCATTACACCTATGAGGACCCCCTTGATACAATGTTAGTTAATTTTAAAAAAGGATTTGGCTCTGATTATGGGACTACACTTAAAAAATCAACCCTTATTCGTCTGTGCCAGTTAGAATGGCCGACGTTTGGTGTGGGCTGGCCCCCCTCTGGCTCCCTGGAAGAGGACATAACCCGTCAGGTTTTTATTATAGTAACTCATCCTAAGACTGGCCATCCTGATCAATTCCCCTATATAGATAGTTGGTTAGACTTAGTCTGCAGCAAGCCTTCTTGGCTTTTTCCTTCTGTACCCAAGAAACTCCAGTCCCAAGTTCTCACCCTCAGGAAGACTGTCAATGAGCATTATCGTCCTACTCATGTTTTTGACATACTTGAAATACCTACCGCTCCTCCTTCTTACTCGGCAACACCACAGCCCATACCCAATCCCAGTTCTGTTTCTCTTGCTCAGCCTTCTGTTTCCCAGCCTGTACAACTCCCTGCCCAATTTACAGCTTCCCCTTCCCGAGCCCTGGCTGATAGCCCAGCTCATGACATTCTGTCCTCCCCAGTCCTTTATCCACCTCTGGACTCTCTTTCTCTTTCCGATGATTCTCCTATCAGCCATTGCTTGAGACCTGATCCTCCTCAAATAGTTCCCATGAGAAGACAAATGAAACAGGGGACTCTGGAGGTTACAAATTTGGCCATGCCCCTTTGCCAGGTTCCTGTTGCCAATCCACCGGATGCCGCCGGGCATCCTAGATGACCCACTATTAGCCTTGTATATCAGCCCTTCACCACCACTGATTTATACAATTGGAAATCCCATTGTCCCCCTTACTCAGAGCGGCCACATCATTCGCACACTCCGCCCTATGTGGTCAGATTGCCAGGAACTACTTCTCTGTCTCCTAAATACCGAAGAACATAAACGGGTTCTGCAAGAATCCCTTACAAAGGCCCAGGCGTATGCGGATGCAGCCAACCCCAACTGGATCAATAACCATTTCCCTTCTCAGGACCCTAATTGGGACCCCAATGATGCCACTCATAATACTTTCCTTATGTGGTTCTGCCAGTATATCCTTGAGGGTCTCCGGTTGGCTTCTCGGAAACCCACCAACATTTCCAAAGTATCTGAGGTCCTCCAAAAGTCTGGTGAATCCCCAGCCGCATTCTATGAACGTCTTCTGTGACTCTTACTGTACCTTTACTCCCTTTGACCCAGAAAAACCTGAAAACCTCCGTATGGTTAATACCTCGTTTGTAAGCCAGACACAACCTGATATCCGTAGGAAACTCCAGAAGCAGGATGGGTTTGCAGGCATGAACACTGTCCAGCTCCTTGAGATTGCCCAGCGCGTTTTCATGAACCGGGACAGCGCTAACCGGCAAGAAGCTGATAAGCTTCTCCGGCGCAAAGCGGACCTCCTTGCTGTAGCCCTCCAAAATACTTTCCCAAGTAACCGGCTCCCTGCCCGAAACTCTGAGCCCCGCTCCTCCAAGCGCCCCCCTATTCTTCTGGTCCCTCAAAACCTATGGGGTCCCAGCCTGATAGGACAGGACCCCGTAGGAATTTGGAACGGGATCAGTGTGCCTATTGCAAGGAGAGGGGTCACTGGAAGAACGAGTGTCCAAGCAAGCCCCGTACCTGCCAGGCTAAAACTACAGACCAACCTACTATTGGTTTGGCATCCTTTCATTCTGACTCTGAAACTGAATACTGAGACAGACCGGCTCACAGTGAGTACCAGGGACTTTCCGGATTGTTCCCAACTTACTCGCTCGGTTCCCACGAGCCCTTGGTCAATGTCCGTATAGGGGACCATTCTATCTCTATGCTGGTCGACACCAGCGCCAAACACTCAGTTCTGATCCGCCCTCTCAGTAAGTGTTCTTCCAAATCTATCTCCATTATGGGTGCAACTGGCTCTTCTGATTCTGTCCCTATCCTTGAACCTGTTTCGGTTCACATTGGTGGTCATTCCATAGCACATTCTTTTGTGTACATGCCCTCTTGTCCTGTCCCCTTGCTTGGTCGGGACCTTCTCCAGCGCTTGGGAGCCACTATTCGTCTGTCCTCTCATGGTCTGACTATGGACCTCCCTTCTGCAAACCTCACGCCCATTCCTGACCGCTCCGCTACCCCCTCACCAAGCTTCCTCTGTTCCCTATTTTCGGAACCAATGGTAAGCAAACCCCCACTCTCTGTACCTGATTTTCTTGAGGGCCTTGATTCGACTATTTGGGCTGAGTCTGGGTCCCCCAGACTAGCACATAACATCCCACCCTTTGTTGTTACCCTCAAGGCTTCTGCCAGTCTGGTCTCTATCAAGCAGTACCGCATATCCCAGTCTGCTCTCCAGGGAATACACGTACATTTGTCTCGTTTGCTAGATTGTGGGTTTTTGGTTCCTTGCAAATCACCTTGGAATACCCCCCTCCTTCAAGTTTTAAAACCCGGTGATCCCCCTGATTATCACCCCATCCAGGACCTCCGTGCTGTCAATCGTCTTGTAGAGGATATCCATCCTACTGTCCCTAATCCTTATACCCTGTTGGGATTGGTTCCCCCTGGGGCTACCTACTTCACTGTTTTGGATCTCAAGGATGCCTTCTTTTGTTGTCGGTTAGCCCCTTCCAGTCAGCCAAATTTTGCATTACAATGGGAAAACCCTTCCACTGGACAAACCTCCCAAGTAACCTGGACCCGTCTACCCCAGGGCTTTAAAAATAGCCCCACTCTATTCAGCACCGCCCTTGCTTCAGACCTTGCCAATTTCTCCCCTTCATCTGATTCCCAAGTCCTGCAGTACGTAGATGATCTTCTTCTCTGCTCTCTATTTATCTCTACCTGTCAGGAGGACACTCGCTCTCTCCTTCAGTTTCTCCTCCATTGCGGTTACCGTGTGTCTCTCCGGAAGGCTCAGTTGTGCCTTCCTCGTGTCACCTACCTTGAGTTTCATATTTCCCAGGGTACCAGGTCCCTTCCCCACACCCGTGTCCAGGCTGTCCTGATACTCGCAAAGCCTTGCGCGCCTTCCTCGGTATTGCCGGATACTGTCGTATTTGGATCCCTGATTTCTCTACTATTGCCTGTCCTCTATATAAGCCACCAAAGGCGCTGACTCAGCCCCTTTTGTCTGGACCCAACTTCAGGAGCGGTCTTTTCGCTGCCTCCAAAAACTTCTGACTCAGGCTCCTGCCCTTGGCCTTCCTGACCCCTCCAAACCTTTCCAACTCTATGTTCATGAAAAATTTGGTATCGCAGCCGGAATCCTTATCTCAATTCCTTGGTTCCTAGCGTAGGCCCATTGCCTATCTCTCTCAACAATTGGATCCTGTTGCTGCCGGGTGGCCTCCCTGCCTTCGGGCAATTGCCGCCGTATCAGATCTCTTACAGCACATGTGTCAAACACAAGGCCCGCGGGCCAAATCCGGCCCGCCAGGCCTTGCAATGTGGCCCGCACCGCGCTGTCATCACTGCACGCCGCTGCGTTCCATCACAATGACGCGCGGTGACATAGGAGGCTTGTGATCTCGCCGGCCGTACTTGCTATCTATCTCCCCCCATCGACCGCCCCCCCAAGAACCTCCGACCGCCCCCCAGCCGACCCGCGACCCCCCTGGCCGACCCCCACGACACCCCCACCCCCCTTCCCCGTACCTTTCTGTAGTTGGCCGGACAGACGGGAGCCAAACCCGCCTATCCGGCAGGCAGCAACGACGGAATGAGGCTGGATTGGCCCATCCGTCTCAAAGCTCCGCCTACTGGTGGGGCCTAAGGCGCCTGGGCCAAACAGAATAGACCCGGGAGCCTTAGGTCCCACCAGTAGGCGGAGCTTTGAGATGGATGGGCCAATCCGGCCTCATTCCGTCGTTGGCTGCCTGCCGGACAGGCGGGTTTTGCTCCGGTCTGTCCGGCCAACTACAGAAAGGTACGGGGAAGGGGGGTGGGGGTGTCGTGGAGGTCGGCCAGGGGGGTCGGAGGTTCTTGGGGGGGCATTCGATGGGGGGAGGGGGGTTTGCGTCGAGGGCAGGAGGGCCTGGGATCCCTCCTGCCCGTAATGTAGTGCGGGGTGGGGGTAGGGGGTCGCCGTGGTCAGGAGGGTTTGGGCTCCCTCCTGGCCCAAACAACTAGCGGGGGGGGGGTCGCCAGGGCCAGGAGGACTTGGGCTCCCTCCTGGCCCGATATTGTCGGGGAGTTGGGGAATCGGCGGGGCAAGAGGGCTTGGGCTCCTTTTTGCCCCGATCGTGTTGGGGAGTCGGGGGGGCAAGAGGGCTTGAGCTCCCTCTTGCCCCGATCGTGTCAGGGGTGCCGCGGTTGGCTGGGGCAAGAGGGCTTGAGCTCCCTCTTGCCCCGATCGTGTTGGGAGTCGGGGAGTCGGCGGTCCTTCGGGGTGGGGGTGCAGGTGCGTGCGAGCGGTCCTGCTTGGGGTGAATCGGACGTCGGGGGGGGGAACTATGTAAAAAAAATTTTGTACAACGCGCTCACGCGTATACCGCGCAAGGGTATGCACGGTTTGTAAAAACACATATAACGCACGCGTTATATGCGTGAAAATACGGTATTACGCATGCGCATAGATAACAAGTCACGCGAGATTCAGGAGGCGTGACCTATAGTCCGGCATCCGATGTGGTTGTGCGGGTGGCAGAGCAGAGGAGAGAGTGAGTGTGCGGGCATAAAAAATACACAGCAGAAGCTGCCAGTTCCTGACATAAAGTGTAGGCATAAAAATCGCAACAGAATCTGCTATCTGTACCCAGCCAGGCATTTCTTGACTGACTTTTTCATTCTAACGCAGATTTCCAATAAACTACATCTTTTACTGCCAATATTGATCCCAAAATGTCCAGGAAAAGAAAAGTTGACGGTGAAGGCAGACAATTTAATGACAAATGGGAAAATGAATACATGTTTGTGCTTAGTGAGGGCAAACCAGTGTGTATATTGTGTTATGAGACAGTGTCGGTGATGAAAGAGTACAATATACGTCGTCATTTTGACACCAAACATAATGTTAAGTATGGCAAATATACTTTGGAAGAAAAGCATAAAATTGTTAAAGAACTAAAAGGCAAACTACAATCACAGCAGCAAATGTTTACAAAGGCTACAGAGAAAAATGATGCTGCAGTGAAAGCAAGCTTTATAGTGGCTGAAGAAATTGCCCGTACTTCAAGGTGTTTTTCAGAGGGTGCCTTTTTGAAGCAATGCATGCTAAAAGTGTGTGAGAAAGTATGCCCAGACCAGATACAGAGTTTTCAAACTGTCAGTTTGTCAAGAAACACCATTGCAGACAGAGTTCAAGAACTCTCAGGAAATCTATCATCACAGCTGGCCGAACAGGCATGCAGTTATCTCGCTTTTTCACTTGCTATCGATGAAAGCACAGACAACACTGATACAGCGCAGCTGTCCATCTTTATACGTGCTACGAAGACCAACCTCTCTGTCACTGAGGAACTTTTGGATGTAGCTGCCATGCATGGGACGACGACTGGTAGAGATATATTTGAGGCTGTGGAGAAATCTATAAATAATTTTAAATTACCCTGGGAAAAGTTGGTGGGGCTAACTACCGATGGCGCACCTTCAATGTGCGGAGAAAAGAAAGGCTTGGTTGGACTAATGAAGGAAAGAATGCAAAAAAGTCACTGCCACACACCCTTGATTACTTATCATTGCATTATCCACCAAGAGGCTATGTGTGGAAAAGTTCTGGACATGAATGACATAATGACCACAGTCATTAAAACTATTAACTTTATAAGGGCACGTGACCTGAATCATCGCCAGTTCCAGCAGTTTTTACAGGAGGTGGGTGCAGAGCATGGAGACGTGCCATACCACACAGAAGTAAGATGGCTGAGCAAGAGCGCAGTCCTCAAAAGATTTTTTGAGCTCAGAGAACAAATTGCTCTTTTCATGGAAAGTAAAGGAAAGCCCTTGCCTGAACTGTCGGATCCCGCCTGGCTATGTGATTTTGCTATGATGTGTGACATATGCGAGCATCTCGCCCAACTGAATCTGAAGCTGCAGAGACGCAAACAAGTCATCACGAAGATGTCTGACATGATCACAGCATTCCAGCGTAAAGTTCAACTATGGAAGTCCCAACTGGAACAGGACAATCTTGCCCACTTTCCCGTTTGTTTGAGTATCTCAACCACTATTTCTGGTACTTTTCCTTGCAGTCGGCTGGCTACCAAAGTTAGCCGTTTATTAAGTGAATTTGAGCGGCGCTTCTCTGACTTTAGAACACAGCACTCAGGCTTTGACATCTTTGCCAATCCTTTTACAGTTGATGTCAACAATGTGCCCCATCACCTTCAGATGGAGATAATCGAGCTTCAGTCTGACAGTGGCCTGAAATCAAGGTTTCAGGATGTTGAAATTGAGGACTTCTACCCTCTACTGCCCCCTGACTCAATGCCAGAGCTCCGACTTCATGCTGCCCGTATTCTATCCATGTTCGGGAGCACCTATCTTTGTGAACAGATGTTTTCAATAATGAATCTGAACAAAAACAAGCACAGATCACGCATTACCGATGACAACCTCCATACTGTTTTGCGGGTTGCTACAGCCCAAGAAATAAAACCGAACATTGACTCATTGATACGGGGAAAACGGTGTCAGACATCTAGCCAGAAAACAAAACAATGAGCATTTTAGGTACATTCCAATATTACTGTTTTGCTTGATACCAATATTACTGTTTTGCTTGATAGCATGTGAGTTGGTTAACAGCACTGTTAAGGAAAAGATTGTTCCACTCATTTTAAATTCACATTTCTGGTTAACATTGTCAGTTTATGACTGTTCAGTAAACCATTCGGCCCGCGATTTAGGCTGGATTTTAGATTTTGGCCCCTTCTCTGATTGAGTTCGACACCCCTGTCTTACAGCATGCTAATAAACTCACTTTTGGCCAACATATTGACCTCTTTGTCCCACACTGTGTAACCTCTCTTCTAGTACATAAAGGCCCACCGTTGTGTCACTGATCTCATCTCACGTGGCAATGCCTTTGCCGACCGCACAGCTCGAGCTGCCAGCCTCTGCCCCCCTCCTTCGGCTCCTCTGTACACCATCATTCCTTTTCTGGACTCCCTTACACCCCAATACACTTCTCAGGAACAGACTTGGGCCCGCACTCTTTCAGGCCAGTCTGTTCTGAAAGGGGGGTGGATACAAATATGCGCCAATTCAAGTGCCAATCCAGACCCACACACTGATACTTCAAACACGAGCACAGTGGGTACCCTCATATTCATTCCTCAACACCTGGCCCTCACGATTGTCAAAAGATGCCATGATTTGGCACACTCTGGAGAACCCGCTATGAAAATGACCCTCAAGAGACATTTCTTTATCAATCACCTTGATCAGCTAGTCCGGAATACGGTCCGACAGTGTGTTGTCTGTTCTAGAATAAATTCCCCAATCAGACGACTGCCACCTCCTGGACACCAACCCATTGGAACATATCCGATGCAGGTTCTGTCTGTAGACTTCACCCACATGCCCACTTCCCGTTTCTTCAGTCACCTCCTAGTATTCACAGACACCCTGACTAGATGGGTTGAAGCCTTCCCTACTTGCACTGAACGCGCCAGGGAAGTAACCCAACACCTCCTAAACGACATAATTCCGCGCTTTAATCTCCCTGTTTTTTTTTTATTTTTATTGGATTTAATACATTTACAATATCATAAAGATATCAAGGAAAAAAAGGTTCCATACAAGTTTCAATATAACAAATAATACAAAAAAACCCAATCCTTTACAAGCCCACTAAAAGAGGAAACATATTGCTTATATCAAATAAATTTTAAGGAAAAACAAAGAAATGGGTTGAGTTCCAATGAACCCAAATCATTCCCAACTAAATTAGGACATTTGGACATACCTATCCTTATTCCTCATCGATAAATGAAAAGAAAAAAAAAAGAAGAAATCTCACTTCTGTTCACGAGCTACCAAAAATTGTTGCAATTGAATGGGATCCCAAAAGACAAATTCAGTATCTTATATCTTAACTAAACATTTACAAGGAAACTTCAAGTAAAATGATGCCTCAAGTGCCAATACTTTAGTTCTCAATTTCAAAAATTATTTTCTTCTAAACTGAGTAGCTTTTGAGACATCTGGAAACATGCTAACCAAGTCCCCACAGAACTTGGTCAGTCTATTTTTAAAGTAGAGTTTCATTAACAACATTTTATCTGTCTCACTCATGCATGTTAGGATCATTGTGGACCGAGTTTGAATAACATCCTGGGAATCTTCTAAAAACTCTGTTAAATTAACATCATCTGTTACCAAATGGTCCACATCCTGTGCAATCTCCTTTTTCTTCTGGGGAATATGATAACAATTATTTATTGGAAAACTATCTGCATTGGGTAATCCCAGTATTTCCTTAAAATATTTTCTCAATAATATTTCTGGTAATAGCAAATGAGTCACTGGGAAATTAACCAAGTGGAGATTCTTTCCCCGATGCATATTTTCTAACATTTCCATTTTTAAATGCAATGACGTAGAATCTTTTACAGCAGATAGTGAAACAGCCTGCAATGTATTACTTTGAGTTTCGATCACACTTAATCTATTTTCCAAACAATTTAAATTGGCATCAACATTCTCAAACTTTTGAACTACAGACTGTGAGAAATCAGATGTTTGTTTCATTGATTCTCTGAGGAACCCCTCAACTCTAGAAATACCTAACCATAAATCCTTTAAAGTAATATCCTGTTTTTCCACTGCTAGTGGTTGTTCATCCACTACACTAGTAAACTCAAGTGGTTTAGGTATGTCAGTGAAAATCAATTTACTTGTTGAAGTGGATGATGCCACAAAACCTGTGGAAGTAGTGGGAATTATGTTCCCACTTACACCGGATATTGGATGAAGGGGGGTGTCCTTTGTAGAGGACTCATTGATGCTCCGGATATAGGAGAATTCAAATCAGATACATTTTGTGCTGGAGAATCTAGGGAAAAAGTCAAATGTCTATCCATAGGACCCAAAACAACAGGTATAGAACTTTTAGATTTGGCTTTCCTTTTCCCCCTAGTCAATTAACTTTATACAACCTGGAATCTTGCTGCACAGCTCTACTTTGCTCCCCGTGCGGCTGCGGCCGCCTCCGCGGCAGCAGGGTCCAATTTATAGCAAAAAGAAGCAAAGCATTGAAGACGGACCCGGTGACATCAGGGGTCCGTCCTCGGGCTTGCCTGTCCGGTTTTCACCCCACTCTGCTGCTACAGAGGGCTATTCGGGGCAGCAAGCACGTTCCTCCGGCATCCTCAGGTAATTAGCGAATGTCTCCCCCTCCCTATTTCTATAGGCAGTGACAACGGCCCTGCTTTCATTGCCGATATTATCCAACAAACTGCTCAGGCTCTCCAAATTGAATGGAAATTAAATGCTGCTTACCATCCTGAGAGCTCTGGTCAGGTCGAAAGAATGAACAGAACTCTTAAGACTCTTCTCACAAAACAAATTGAAGAATTGAAGAAACCAATCTGTCCTAGCCTGTCCTGCTGCCCTCTCTCCTATTTCAGATTAGATGCACCCCATCTAAACCCACTAAATTGTCCCCATTTGAGCTCATGTTCGGCCGGCCACCACCCATTGTGAACCCAGATCCTGGTTCATTTGCTACTCTGGGATCAGATATCCTCCAGAGTCAGGTCCAATCTTTAGCTAAGGCCCTTCAAGAGCTCCACAAATGGATCTTTAGGTACGCCAGCCTGAAAGGGGGGAATGTAGGGTCATGAAATAGTTAACTGTTGTTTAAAATATTGCTCTGGCCTACATAGCTGAAAACAGTGTATAATCTATTGACTTCATCTGCATGAAATGTATGTCCCTGCCTTACCACATTGTAAGCTGAATAGATAAGAGTTTGAGCCATGATGTGCCGTTCCCTTCTGTACATGTAACATTTAGACCTGTAAGATTTAGATAAGCAGAGAAATGAGCTAGTTTCCTATAGGACTATAAGTTGTATCCCTGAATCTATCATAAGTGCTGGCTTAGGACCAATAATAATTGTAGAAAGTTATAGAAGTAACAAATGAAAATTGTAGTTTTTGCATATATTAGTTTGCGAAAAGGGCATAAAAGTCCGTGTATTTCCTGTTTCTGACACTCTAGTAGGCAGGCTGTTAACTGCACTAGAGTTCGGCATGCTGTGAATAAACCTCTTGTACTTTCTTCAGGCCTCTGACTTTGTGTGTCCAAGTGACCTTTCACCCTGAATAAAAGTAACTTCATTACCATAGGAGTAATTTTATAAGCCACTAAAGTGTGTAAGATGCATTCAAATAGATGCTTATAAAATACACTGTCACAGCCACTCCCAGACAAACAGTTCAGAGTACTTATGACAAGAAAACAGAAGAGAAACCCTTACCCTACCCAGGGTTTCATTGGAGACCTGGGAGTGTCACTCTGCCAGACAGCCTCACCAGAATTTTTATAACTGGGAACTTTCTTGCAAATCAGAGCAAAACAAAAAGTTCAGCCTATTAGCATTAAAAAAAACAGTTAATATAAGAAGTTTGGTTTGTCAGAATGCTCCCAAAAGAAATGGTTATCAGTTCAGTCCTAAATAACACACAAAAAATTGTTCCTTAATTTTTTCACCTGCACGGATAGGCCTCAATGTTTCACAGTGATGTGCCCATCACTTGTAGGGGCACTGTTTCTTCAAGCAACCCAAAGAAAACCTCCAAAAGGTAAATTTTCACCCTTCATAATTCATTCTCCCAGTCAATTACTTCCCAGGTATTTTCCCTCTGTAAAGTAAACTCCCAAAGTTTTCCATTTTTCTTCCCTGAGCGATAACAGTCAATCTTTCATTCTAACATTACTTACCCTTCAATTGCACCTTGCTTTCTTGTTTTGCTTGTTCTATTCACTACCAGTATTATCTCACTCATGTCTCATATGATTTATCATGATGTTTTAAAATTTCCCTATACATTTAAGCAGTTTATTTGTAATCTCTTACTTTTATGCTGTAACTATTTCTTTCTGGATCCTCTTGTCATTATTGGTTACCTTATTGTTTTGTTATCTCCTCAGGCTAGGTCCCTCTCTGTGAAAACTTCCACCATGAAGCAGCGGCGCTGACAACTCCGCCCACCCGGAAGAGACACTGATAGCCTTCCTTTTAAATTCACTGCTTCCTGTGGTGCACACCAAATGAACAGGTTTAAGGAGCATTTCTTGCTCCTTAATGCACTTCTTTATGCGCTACTTTCGGCTGCTACCTACAGGCTTCAACAGCTTATTCTTCCTCACATCTATTACTGAAATCACTATACTCCATTCTTCCCCTCCAGTCCTGCTGCTCTCTCTCCTCTTTGTACCCCTCCACCACTAACATGGGTTCACAGATCCCAGTTATCTGGAGACATCGACCACACATCTAGAATTACCAGATTTTCCCAAAGGAAAATACGGACCCATGACCACGCCAAAAGGCCTGCCCAGTTCTGCTTGAGTCACACCCCATTCTGCCCCCCAGCTTCACCCCCAGATACACAGATGTGACATCACCGTGTTGCTTCCGCATATGTGCAGATGCCCCCTCCTGACATGATTTTTATGGAAACTTTTCAAAACCCGAACAAAGTGCCAGGTTTTGAAAAGCCGTATGGACCTGCAGACATGTCCTCAAAAAGGAGGACATCTCCGGGGAAATCAAGACTTCTGGTAACCCTACACTCATCAGTCCATTACTCGACGCCTGTCCTACGACCTCGATGCTTACTAACAATTCCCACTCTCTCTCCCTCTCCCACTCATGATGCCGCCTCTTCTGAGAAACCTAATCCTGGGCTTCTAAACGTACGATCAATTAATAACAAACACCACCTAATTCACAATCTAATCCTACAACACAGCCTTCATATTCTTTGTCTAACCAAAATTTGGCTATCCGAAGTTGAGGAAGCCTATCTTAACCAAGCCTGCCCTAATGGTTATCTTTTCACATCTCTCTGCCATTCAAACAAAAAAGAGGGCGGTCTAGTAGTCATTTACCATTCCTCTCTTTCCCTTAATTTTGAATCCTCCCCTTCATCTGCTTGCTCCTATGTTGAAATCCTATAATTCACATTACTCAATAAGCAACCAGTCCACTTCCAACTCTCCTACCTTCCTCCTCCAGTTTCAATGGACTCACAATACTCAATTCAGTAATCCTCGACTTTTGAATCTCACACAGAACCCCCTATAATTCTGGGGGACGTCAATATCCATTTTGATGTTCTGACTAATCCCCACACATCTGATATTCTAACTCATCTAAAACACTGCCGTAAGACTTATCTTCAACCTAGAAAATACGACTCAGTCATATCCTTCATCAAACAATTGCACTGGCTACCCATCTCATCACAAATAAAATTCAAAATCTCTTGCATCATTCACCACATACTTTATGGAAACTCTGCGGCCCCACTCATCCAGCTCTTCTCAATAGCATGGTCTACTTCATAGAAACATAGAAGATGACGGCAGAAAAGGGCTACAACCCATCAAGTCTGCCTACTTTGCTTACCCACCCCCTGTCTATGCCCTAATGACCCAATTTCCTTATCTTGATCCTCGTAGGGATCCCACATGGGTATCCCATTTATTCTTAAAGTCTGGCACGCTGTCTGCCTCGATCACCTACACTGGAAGCTTGTTCCAATGATCAACCACTCTCTATGTGAAGAAATACTTTCTGGTGTCGCCATGAAATTTTTCGCCCCTGAGTTTGAGCGGGTGCCCTCTTGTGGCCGAGGGTCCCTTAAGAAAGAAAATATAATCTTCCACTTCGACACGTCCCGTGAGGTACTTAAATGTTTCGATCATGTCTCCCCTCTCCCTACGTTCCTCGAGAGTGTAGAGCTGCAATTTGTTCAGTCTCTCTTCGTACGAGAGACCCTTGAGCCCCGAGATCATCCTGATGGCCGTCCACTGAACCGATTCAATTCTGCACACATCTTTACTGTAATGTGGCCTCCAGAATTGCACACAGTACTCCAGATGAGGTCTCACCAGGGCTCTGTACAACGGCATTATAACTTCAGGCTTTCGCAGAACCCTCAACCAGATGCTGCTAAATCTTCCATCCACAAAAGATCTTCGCTATAAAATAGTTTTCCACTCCATGCTTACTTTTCTAGGAGTAAAAACTTGGAATGGCCTTACAGAAAGGACCAGAACTGAACCTTGCCACATCATCTTCTGACGAAAACTGAAAACCCATCTGTTCGATACTTAATCTCCTTCACCCTCTCCTCTCTTCCCTTTCCCCTTCCCTCCCACCTCCACTCTCCCCTCTTTTTCTCTCCCTTTCCTCTCCCTACTACCTATTCCACCTCCCCTCTCTCCCCTCCTTGTCCTCTCCTTCTCCTTACAGTTGCCTTGAGCCTGTATAGTTATGAGCGACGCACAAATAGAAGATTAGATTAGATATATAATTACCATATTTTCCCATATAAAGGCTGCCCCCATGTATAGGCTGCAGGAAATGCTGATATAGGTTTAAAAACTCTTAGATAAGCCACCCCATGTTACTAGTTGTGGCTTATCTAAGAGTTTTAAAACCTACATCGGCCTATACAATGGGGCGGCCTAAACATCATCCCCCCCCTTAAATACCTCCCTTTGCTGGTAATCCTCCTGGACGGCTGCCCCTGCCTCTTCCAAACACGCTATGCAGGGCAGGAGCGATGCTTGCGATCTCAAGTCTTGCCCTGCGCCCTTCCTGATTGATTGCCTTCAGTTCTCGTGACTTTAAAGAGATCAGACCTGAAATTCCATCTTACCCGATATAAAACTATATAGAAAAGACGTGGGTAATGCAATGTTCATACAAAATTTTGTGTATCATAACTAACATGACCATTTATTTTTTTCATCAAAAGGGGACATCTATTAATTGTCAGTTCTGCCCCCAATCCCACCCTAGCCCCGCCCCAATTCCACCCCAACTTCTTCCATTCATTTTTCACGTACACATGGAGGGGCATAATTGAAAGGAATGTCTAAGTCCATTTTCGTCTAAGTCGCAAGTCATCCAAAGTAAAAAACAGCCTAGGACACATTTTCGAAAAATATATCCAAAATTTTTTTTGTTTCGAAAATTGTCTAACTATATGTCCTGATGATCTGATCATCCAAGTCACTAAATTGTCCATCTTTATACCACATTTTCATCCAACTTTTCGTCCAAGTCAATAACGCCTAGAACAAGCCCTGTTGGACATGGGAGGGGTCTGCAAAGTGATGGACTGAACATCCAGACATGGCACCTAAATAGTGGGGTACCTTACAGGACACTGCTGTGAACTTCACATAAAGGGTGCCATGTCTTCTCCTCATTACAGCTCCCTTATAGGTCATGGTGAGCCCCCCAAACCACCTCCAGAATCCCCTAGACCCACTTATCTACTACCCTAATAGCCCTTATGGCTGCAGGAGTCACTTATATGCCAGTAACAAAGGGTTTTGGGGTGTATAGGGGAGTGCTCATGTTTAAGTATCACATGCAGTGCACATGTTTAAGTATCAATGCAGTGATTACAGGGGCTTATGGGCATGGGTCCTCCTCTCCATGAGTCCCTAACCCACCCCCAAGATGGCTTAAGCCGCCTCTGTGCTAGACGATTAGTCTCTCCTATGCCAGGCTGCCAGGTGATGATGGTCTGGAGGCTGAATTTTAAAGGTGTGATTACGATTTTTATGGGGTTGGGGGAGGGGGGGGGTCAGTGATCACTGGGGTAGTGTGTGGGGGCCTGTTTTATGTGTTTGCAGTGCTTATCTGGTGACTTTAGGTAGGTTTTTGTGACTTAGACCATGTTTTAAATGGTCTACATCACAAAGACCAAGTTCCATCAATCCTGGGTTGTATCGGTTATACATGCTGTACGACTAAGTGCCTCCTTCCTATGTCCTTAGTGCCCCTTCCTGTGTCCTTAGTGCCTCCAGTGCCTCCTTCCTATATCCTTAGTGCCCCTTCCTGAGTCCTTAGTGTCCTCAGTGCCTCCTTCCTATGTCCTTAGTGCTTCCAGTGCCTCCTTCCCATGTCCTTAGTGCCCCTTCCTATGTCCTTAGTGCCCCCAGTGCCTCTTTCCTATGTTCTTAGTTCCCCTTCCTGTGTCCTTAGTGCCTCCAGTGCCTCCTTCCCATGTCCTTAGTGCCCCTTCCCATGTCCTTAGTGCCCCCAGTGCCTCCTTCCTATGTCCTTAGTGCCCCCAGTGCCTCTTTCCTATGTTCTTAGTTCCCCTTCCTGTGTCCTTAGTGCCTCCAGTGCCTCCTTCCCATGTCCTTAGTGCCCCTTCCTATGTCCTCAGTGCCCTCAGTGCCGCCTTCCTATGTCCTTAGTGTCCCATCCTATATCCTTAGTGCCCCTTCCCATGTCCTTAGTGCCCCAGTGCCTCCTTCCTATGTCCTTAGTGCCCCTTCCTGTGTCCTTAGTGCCCCCAGTGCCTCCTTCCTATGTCCTTAGTGCCCCTTCCTGTGTCCTTAGTGCCCTCAGTGCCTCCTTCCTATGTCCTTAGTGCCCCTTCCTGTGTCCTTAGTGCCCTCAGTGCCTCCTTCCTATGTCCTTAGTGCCCATAGTGCTTCCTTCCCATGTCCCCCTCACTGACTTCCAGACTTTGTCCCACCCCCACTCCCGAAGCCAGCCTGCCTGCCTACCTACCTTCCTCCCTCCCTCCCTCTGCACCAAAGCCAGCCTGCTTGCCTGCCTACCTCCTTCCCTCCCTGCCACACAAAGAAAAGCCTCCCTCATTCTTTCCCCCCCCCCCGGGTCCTCCGCCACCGCTGCTGCTCTCCTTAGTACAAACAGAATATGCATTTTATTTTCTACAGATCTGTATTGCATCTAAGAGTGTTTTTTTTTAAACCTGTTTTTTTTCTATTCAGTTTTTTTGATTAACCACTGTTTGAACAGATTGCAGTCTGCAAGTTCAGTTTTTGTTTTGTTTTATTTTTGGATTTATCTTTAAAACAAAAGGCCTTGCAAGTTTCTTTTTTTTTTTTTTGAGTGAATGATCATTTGAGTTTGTGTGTATTTGTGAAAATATGTAGTAACAGAGCTCCTACATATACTGTATATATGTAAAATAATAATAGTCATGTCTTGTCCTGTATAGTAACCCTCTATCTATACCCTGTAATCCCTTTCTCCTTCAGGAAGTCATCCAATCCCTTTTTGAAACCCAATATTGTACTCTGTCCTATCACCTCTCCTGGAAGCGCATTCCAGGTGTCCACCACCCTCTGAGTGAAGAACTTCCTAGCATTCGTCTTGAATCTGTCTCCTTTCAGTTTTTCTGAATGCCCTCTTGTTTTTGATATCCCCACTAGTCTGAAGAATCTGTCCCTCTCCACCTTCTCTATGCCTTTCATGATTCTATAAGTCTCTATCATGTCCCCTCTAAGTCACCAAGATCCCTATCAGCAGTTCTATAGGAGAGCCTAGCAATTGAGACACTATGATAAAAATTCTGCTGGAATTTAACTTTTTTCACTTTTTTTTGTTTCTTAATTCTAATATTTTTAATAAATCTAGCTAGCAGCTTCTGTGCTATAATCTCTAACTACAGATTAAATCTTAAAGCTGCTTTCTGGTCTGACTATGTAAAATAAAATAAACCTTGCCATCAATATGATAGTTGAAAAGTTAGGTCCCACATCAGTTGAAAATGATAATAAGTTTAGTTTCTTAAAAATTTGGCAACTATGTGAAACACTGACTCCCATTGGACCTTAGATATAATAATGTGAGGATAAAGTCTGAGGTCAGGTAGGTTTTACATTATTGCATCAAAAACAGGTCAACTTGATGGTCCATGCAGTCCTTATTTGCTGTTTCCCAATTTTACCATTTCATTATTTAAAAAATCTTACCTATATAGGGTAGAATCATATAGCCTACAGGCTCCTTCACCTCCACAGCTTTTTATTCCCCATTTCACACATGTCTTATCTATCAGTGCTCCAAAATAAATTGGAGCTGGAATTCCAGCTGCAATAAAAGCATAGGTATGTACAAATAAGTTATTTTAAGAAATCAAGAACACAATTTATGTTTAAAATTAACAGAGATGAATGGCTCTATGTTAATCTCAGCTGTTTTAAGCCTCATCAGAAGGAAGGGGTACAGAAGGAGCCTATATATAAAGAAACATTGATATAGCAGAGGCAGGAAATGAGCTGCAAACAAGATTGAAATAGTGCGTCCAGCAGGCTGCTGCGGCCTGCTTCCAACCAACCATGCATTCTCAACAAAAACTTGGCCCAATGCTGACACCTCAATCTTATGCTCTTCTGCCCTGCAAAACACCCACCTCCTTTTCATCAAGCTGCGTTAGAGGTTTCTTTTTTTTAAAAAATAATATCTTTATTAGGGCAAGCAATACAACCATAACACAACCAATATCAACATCATTGCAACAGTCCAGATCAGCAATACAAATACCAGCATAGAGAATCAGTCCAACAGTGAGTCAGTGCCCATCTGGAAGTTCAACAAGTGTCATGGCCTTCCGCTCAGCCATTTTAACAATAATAAAATACAATCAAATAAACAAACAATCCCCTCTACAAAGTCCCTAATCTAAAAAAGGAAACAAAAAGAAAAACAACATACATTCTCCATGCACTCCACAAGCACTTCCCTCCCCATCAACTAACCTGACTAATACTCAAAGTATACTGAGAACGTGACCGTAAGAGATGGAAGAAGAGCCTCCCATCCCCCGGGGGGGCTGCTGCAGAACCCTCACAGGGAGAAACATTGTTGTCACAACCAAATATAATACTGGCAGTCGGGTGACTGTCTTTTCCCTTTCTTTTCCCTTTTTCTGTGAAGAGTTCACATCTGGCCATCTACACCATCATGGATATCCAGGTAGTGATTTTAGCCACCAATAAAAAGGCTATAGCAATAAATTTGCGGTCAGGCAAAGGGACATGATTATCAACCAGCAGACATTGATCCCCCAACAAAAGAGTCATATAATCCCAAGAAACAGAACGCTTCACCAACCCTCTATTATAGTGATCATTGCAGGCCATAGGGTCAATTTGGGACAGTCCAAAAAGGTGTGCACAAAGGTTCCTGCTGCAATTTTACACCGAAGACATTCTGAGGTCTCCCACAAGCCTATAGTGCAGCATCGAGCCCTAGTCAAGTAAGCCCTATGTAAAATTTTGAAATGAGTTTCTCTCAATTCAGTCACTTTGAAAAAACAGTCCCATCTGAAAAACCTTCTGAATTTTCCCAGTATCTAAAGTGCCCCCCAACTACCTCTCCCAATGATGAGCCACTAGGGCTATGCATGCCAGCCACATCTACCAATTCTTTGACTATCTTGTACCAGCGAGAAAGTGAATTCATATGCGTGGGCAATAAGATAAAAAACACCTGTCCAATTTGGTACCCTCCATTTGAACCCCCCAGGACCCCTTCAACTGAGCATAATAATAATGTGCTTGATGATAAGCCCAAAAGTGTCTCGCCGATAACTCCCATTTAACTCTCATCTGGCCAAAGGAAGGGAACTCCCCTCCCCCCAACTTCAGTAGATGACACAAGGATTTGCACCCCTGCCGTGCCCAAACAGAATTAAAACGTCTTCAAATTATTCAAAATACTGCCATTAAAATCATTTCAAAAACTTGAAAATACGATCATGTCACACCACTTTTGATCAACGCCCATTGGCTTCCTATAGATCATCGAATTTCCTATAAAATAATGTTACTGACACATAAGACCATAACTTCTGGCCAACTGGATTTCATCAACAGGTTATTAATCCCCCATACCCCCCATCGTACATTACGTTCATCTAATCAAAACCAGCTATCCATTCCCTCTTTAAGACACATTAACACTATGCGCACTAATATCTTTTCTGTTACAGCCCCTACCACCTGGAACTCAGCACCAAATTATATATGAGAAATTTCATCACTTGATAAATTTAAAAGTAACTTGAAGGCCTTTCTTTTTAAAGACACATTTGGAGTACAATAGTCCTTCTAAGGACAGTAATGGAAACCTGTTCCTTGCCATCTTTTAGTCATTTTAACCTATTTTACAAGTACCTGACTATTTATTTTTTCGTTCCCCTCCTTTTTGTTTTGATCCTTCTCCCTCTCTTTGTCTTTATTTTTATTTTTTTGCAGCATTAAAATTTGTCTTTATTTTGTAAACAGCCTTGGTGTTCCCCCAGTGAAAAGCAAGTTAGAAAATTAATTCAACTAAAATTAAACCAAAGCAAAAGGAAGGATCTGAGCATGTTTACAATCTGTCAAGGCTGACTTGGCAAAATTCTGGTTGTCTTTCATAGTCTAAACACAAAACCTGAGGTCTAAGTTCTCCATTTACAACAGAATGAGCAAGTTAGACAACCACATTTGCTTTATGAAACTCTCAAGACAGAGAGAGAATGCAGAAATATTAAAAATCCAAATTGTGCACATTTAACAATTTTTGCCTTTTTTATGTTTAAATATAGTTATTCATTTTCAACGTGCATAGAAACATCCATAGCAAAACAGAACAAAGTACTTACATTTGTGCACAAATACAATCCCTCCATCCCACCCCTCCCCCCATTTTCCCAACTAGATACATAAACATAATAATCTCTGAGTACAGGGAGCCCAGCAAAACACAAATTACAGGTTCAAGAGTCTACTCCGGGCCATAGGTTTAAGAGTTGACCAAAAGCGTTCCCAGATCAAAATAAATAGTTGACCCGGCCCAGTGTCTAGCTCAGTAAAATGTCCTCTTTGTCTTTATTTAAAATGTATTTCTGCCCTTTTCCATCTTGTATCGGTATGTTAATGTTTGTCAGTGCATTTTGATTGTTTGTAATATTAATTGTAATTTGTTTTTAACTTGTCCTTTTTATTCTTTGTTCTCATATTATGGGAGCATAGACATTGCAAAAAAACAATGGCATTGCCCACATCTCTCCAACTACAGAGAATGCAGAAATATTAAAAATCCAAATTGTGCACATTTAACAATTTTTGCCTTTTTTATGTTTAAATATAGTTATTCATTTTCAACGTGCATAGAAACATCCATAGCAAAACAGAACAAAGTACTTACATTTGTGCACAAATACAATCCCTCCATCCCACCCCTCCCCCCATTTCCCAACTAGATACATAAACATAATAATCTCTGAGTACAGGGAGCCCAGCAAAACACAAATTACAGGTTCAAGGGTCTACTCCGGGCCATAGGTTTAAGAGTTGACCAAAAGCGTTCCCAGATCAAAATAAATAGTTGACCCGGCCCAGTGTCTAGCTCAGTAAAATGTCCTCTTTGTCTTTATTTAAAATGTATTTCTGCCCTTCTCCATCTTGTATTGGTATGTTAATGTTTGTCAGTGCATTTTGATTGAACATAGGAACATAAGAACATAAGCAGTGCCTCCGCCGGGTCAGACCATAGGTCCATCCTGCCCAGCAGTCCGCTCCCGCGGCGGCCCAAACAGGTCACGACCTGTCTGAATCACCAGAAGGTCGTGACCTGTTTGGGCCGCCGCGGGAGCGGACTGCTGGGCAGGATGGACCTATGGTCTGACCCGGCGGAGGCACTGCTTATGTTCTTATGTTCAATCAAAATGCACTGACAAACATTAACATACCGATACAAGATGGAGAAGGGCAGAAATACATTTTAAATAAAGACAAAGAGGACATTTTACTGAGCTAGACACTGGGCCGGGTCAACTATTTATTTTGATCTGGGAACGCTTTTGGTCAACTCTTAAACCTATGGCCCGGAGTAGACTCTTGAACCTGTAATTTGTGTTTTGCTGGGCTCCATGTACTCAGAGATTATTATGTTTATGTATCTAGTTGGGAAATGGGGGGAGGGGTGGGATGGAGGGATTGTATTTGTAATATTAATTGTAATTTGTTTTTAACTTGTCCTTTTTATTCTTTGTTCTCATATTATGTAAAACCACTTTGAATTTTGATAAGACGGTATATCAAATTTTTAAATAAACCTGAAACCTAAAGGGAGCCAACCCCAACCCAGGGACAAACTCCAGTTTCCCACCAACTCTAGGAGGGAAGAAGCGTTACCCATCCGTCCCTTTTTCCAACGCCACCAACCTCAAGCTGTGTGGAATGGTTGCATAAAGCCAAGTTTACTCCAGGGAAGACCCCGCCTGCACATGAAGAAAATTAAGAAAACCATACGGGCTACACCACTCCTTTACCAGAGATAATGAAAAGAACTGATGCTCATCTAAGAAACACTCATACACTCCACGGAGCAAAGTCACCACATTATAAGAGCGAAAATCCGGTACATTGAGGCCCCCCGGTCTAAATCCAAAATGAGCTTGGTTTGGGTAATCCGGGCCGACCTGCCCCGCCACAAAAAGCATCTCACCATCGCTTTAAATTCCAATTCATCCCTCCATGTAATCCAGATGGGCAAAACTTGTAACGAATATAAGATCTTAGGCATGATCATCATTTTTAATAATGCCACCTATCCCAAAAGTGAAATAGGAAGATCCATCCATGAGGTACAAGTAGATTTCAACTGAGTCAAAACCTGGGTGATGTTCATTTTATATGATTCGGAATCATAAGTGTGAAGATGAATGCCCAAGTATTTAAGAAAAGGGGCCAGAGGTGTAATAGGAAGATTCCCATGCTAGGGCTCAGGACCCACCTCTCTCAAAGGCAAAACCTCATATTTGCCACAGTTCACCTGGAGGCCGGAAAAGGTAACAAATATCCACACCCACTACAGAACTAACAGAAGCTGCCGATCCGCATGACGTACATATAGAAGCATATCGTCGGCAAACAAACTAAGACGGAGCTCTTGAGACCCAATCCGAATGCCCTCCAAATCTGGATCCTGCCGAATACGCGCTGCCAGGGGTTCAAGCGCCAGAACAGATAACCATTCAGACGCTTGGCCAGAATGGCCGCCAACATTTTAATATCTTGATTTAACAGAGAAATCAGCCGATACGAGCCAGGCAGTTCTGCATCTTTGCCAGGTTTGGGGAGGAAAATAACTGCCCCCAGCAGACGCATTGGTATACATGCCCTGCAGTGGGGTAAGAACCATGTCGTGCAAAATTTTATAGAATTTGGGCCCCATACCATCCGGACTCGGGGATTTAGCCAACTTCAGCTGACGGATGGTGTCTCAAATCTCCTCCACTCCGATAAGTTTATTCAAAGTTTCTGCCTGCCCCAAGGGCAACGCAGGAAGAGTCAGACCGTGAAAGAAAGCTTCCTGTGTGCCCTCATTGACTATGCCCTCCCTATAAAGAGTGGTATAAAAGTGCACAAATTGGTCTGCAGTGTTCGTTAAGTCAGTGTGTCGAGTACCGGCAGCGTCCCGAATACATCCTTTAAGTTGCTGTTTACGAGCCGGTCGGACCAGATTAGCCAACACCTTCCCTGTTTCCCCTCCCCAGCGATACAGTTTGTAACACTGGAAATAAAGATCTTGCTCCGTCCAGAGTGTCAAGATCTGGTCAATATCCTTACGAAGTTGAAAGACTTTGGCTTTGGTGCCAGCTGAGTAACATGAACATTTTGAAACTGGTGCAGTAAGGCACCAACTCTATCTTTTCACTTTTTGACCATATAAGAAATAATATGGCCCTGAAGGACCACCTTTGCCGCCTCCCAATACATGGTGAGGGTCACATCCGAAGCTGGATTATCTTGGAGATAATCTTGAAATTTGGCATGAAGGAAGGTATGAAAGTTCGCGTCTCAATAGAAGTATTGTGGTAGCTTCCACACACTATCCCAGTCTCTATTCAGCAAATGAAAAGTGAGAGAGATAGGAGCATGATCCAACACTGTGGATACCTTGATGCGGGCAGCACCCACATTGGACAAGAGACTCTGGGAAGGGAGGAGGTAGTCTAAGCATGAATACATGTTGTGTGGATGAGAGTAAAAGGTATAATCCTGCTCATCTGGGTGTAAAACCCGCCATGCATCCAACCCCCAGCTGGCGCATAAGAAAATTTACCCCTTTGGTATCATGACTAGCATCCCCCTGTCGTGGTGGCTTACGATCCAAAAGTGGGTTAGCCAGAAAATTAAAATACCTCACCACAAAAAGCTTATGTATCGGGTATTAGGCTAGGACAGCTACTAAGTCAGTATAAAAACTGTGTTGGTATATGCTGGGAGCATAGACATTGCAAAAAAACAGTGGCATTGCCCACATCTCTCCAACTACAATCACATACTGTCCCTGTTTGTTTATAATGACCCTATGGACCTGCAGTGGCAACTTTTTATGAACTAGAATGGCCACTCCCTGTTGCCTCCTATTAAAAGAAGAGGACCAAAACTCCCCCACCTATCCTTGCTTCAATTTAGAATATTCAGACATAGTAAGGTGTGTTTCCTGCAGATATACATTGGCCTGGAGTTTGCGGAGCATGTACTGGATCTTAGTTCTTTTCACAGGTGAACGGATACCATCAGCATTTTAAAAAACAAGCTTTAGATTAACCATTGTCTAGACAGTAACAGATCAACATACATCAAAGATACAACAGTAGTCGAAGGGAGTCCCCCAGCAAGACCCCCCCAGTCAAGTAAGCCCCTCTCCCTCCCACGGTCACTCCTCCCAGAACAACAAACAACCCCCTAAACCCTCCCCCATCCCTGACATTTCCCCAACCACACACCCACAGACATCCAACCATCCATCCATACCAAATCAAAAAGAAAAAACCTAGCATTACATTACATTACATTAGTGATTTCTATTCCGCCATTACCTTGTGGTTCAAGGTGGATTACATAAGAATTGTCATGATGTTACGACATATATAGGCAGATTACATAAGAATTGTCATAAAATTAGGTAATACATAATGGGTAATTTGAACATTTTAGATTTGATAAGTAGATAGTATAGTAGGTGATCTAGTTGTGTTAAATAGGTTTTATGTATTTTTTGAAGAGTAGGGTTTTGGTTTCTTTTTTGAAGGTTTTGTAGTCTGTGGTTGTAGACAGCAGATTGGTGAGTTGTCTGTATAGTTTTGCTCCTCTGGTGGCCATTAATTTGTCATGTAGTTTTCTTTGTTTGACATTTTTGGTTATCGGGTGTGTGAATAGTGAATGGGTTCTCCTGTGTCTGGTTGAGGTGGATTGAGTTAGTCGGTTGTTACAGTAGGTTGGGCTGTCTCCGTTTATAGCTTTAAATAGTAGGCAGTAGAATTTGAAGTATACTCTTGCTTGTATTGGGAGCCAGTGTGAGTCGTGGTATGCCTCTGTGATGTGGTCGTATTTTTTCAGCGAATAGATGAGTCTTAGGGCTGTATTTTGTATTGTTTGTAGTTGTTTTATCATGATCGCTGGACAGGGGAGGTATAGTATGTTGCAGTAGTCTATTAGCATAATGATCCAAGTGAATCCTCCTCATCCCCTCTCCCATTCTCCAACCTCCATATCACACATCCTATTCAGTCACAAAGAGGACTCCCCCTGGGAATCCCCTCCTCTGAAACCATGAAGCACAAATAAAACACATTCCAACTTATAGATAAAGTAGGAGATAACAAGCACCCAGCAGGGCAGAGGCGTACCAATACAAAGAAAAGGCATGAGCTCCCACTGAGGTGTGCTCAGACACTGCATAAAAAGTGTCCAAAAATGCAAAAACTTGAAGAGAAAAAGCCTAGAAACCAGGCACCAGGGAAACCCCAGCGCCAAAGGCACATTATCCATCAGCTATGGTAAGTACTCCAGAAGCTGCTCTCTGGTGTCCCCAGTACAAGCCTGGACTACTAGCACTCTAATGGACCCCCTCATAGGGCCCAGACTGCATTCAGGGATCCCCCCTGCCACTGGCATTAGAGATTGCACAAAAGTTTCCAAGGCCTTATGGCATGTCAAAGGATAATTGCTTCCTGTGGTGGTATAAGCGCACTCTGGCCAGGTACTGCATAATCGTTCGGAGGCCCTGCTTGTAAAGCACAGAACAAAATGGAGCCATCACCTTCCGTTTGGCTGCCACCTCAGATGAAAAGTCCTGGAATAACAGAAGTGGACAATTCTCAAAGGTAAGATGCTTCCTCTCCCGACAGCGACACAGAACCCTCTCCTTTTCGACATTATTGAGGAATCTCAGAATCACAGGTCGAGGTCGATGGTCTCCATCCGTCGCTGCCCAAGTCAGTGCGCTCGCTCAAGACACAGCTTAGGTAGATCCTCTCCCAGCTGAAGAGAAGTAGACAGCCAAGTTTCCAACCACGCATGCAGGTCACCATCTTTCACCATCTCTGTTATGCCCACAGCTCTTAGGTTGCTCCAGCGAGTTCTGTTTTCCTGATCTTCCACCCACTCGTGTAATTGTTGAGCTGTGCATTCTAGTGCTGAATGCGGGCTGAGAGCGAATCTGTGGTTGCCTCAGGCTGCACAATATGCCCCTCCAACTGGATTGTTAAACGTGCTCAAGCCATCTTTTACCTCCTGGATACAGGCCAGTAGTCCAGACGTTTTGTCATCCATTATGGCCATGAAGTGCTTTTATGATCTACAAGCCCTGATGTTAGAAGCAGATCTAGATATTGTCGCTATCACAGAGACATGGTTCAGTGAATCACATGGATGGGATGCAAACATATCGGGATATAATCTTTTAAGGAAGGACAGAGATGGTCAAAAAGGTGGAGGAGTAGCTCTCTATGTAAAGATCAATATCCAAGTGACCGAAATGCAAGGGACCTGGGGAGAGGAAGAAGCGATATGGATTGCTCTGAAAAGAGAAGATGGAACTTCTATCTATTGTAACCAGACAGACTTCGTGCCTGCCCTGGTTCCGGATAAGGTTCCTATTGAGACTCCCAGTAAAACCCGGAAAGGAGTGCCCAAAGGTTGTCCTGGGAAGAATCGGGCTGATTCTCACCCTGACCTCCAGAGGGAGTTGGAATATCCTGAAAGTCCCCTAGACCAGCAATATTCAGGTCACCAAAGGAGGAGCTCTAGAGCTGCTTTGAGGACTGCTGAATCAGCCAGGTTAGGGTGTGGCCCAATCAGTATAAAACCAGCAGCTCAGTTCAAGGGAGGAGGCAGGTTAGGGAGAAGGTTGGGACCTTCACGCCCTACGAGTCTCCTTGGGCCAGGCAGAGGCGAACCCGTCTCACCCATGGAGGTACAAGAAGCTGGAGATAGTCTGGAAGAAACTGTGCCTGAGCTGGAAATCCCAATGGAAACTGAACTCTTGCCAGAGGAAATGAGCTTGGCTGAGGAAGCCATGGAAGTTGGTTTGTCTACCAGCTGTACCTGCTAAAGGAAACTAACAGTGAAGAATCAGTGAGTGCATTTTTTTCATGGTTGTTCAGCTTTCTGTGTGTAAAAGACTGTCTTGAATGAAGCTGAACCTTGAAGGACTTTGTGGTTTTTTTTCTGCCCTGTTTTTTTTTTTTTTTTGTTAAGAAGCTGTTGGTGCCTGAATTGAGGGAGAGGTTTGCTATAATCTGGGAGGGAAATTTGAAGCTGTTATATGCTGAAAAGTAAAGCAAACCTGAGGCACTCTCCTTTTCCTGACAGTGCAATTCTGGGCTGTCAGAGGCTTCTTTTGAAACACTAAAACTAGGGTAGCCAGTGCCTTAAACCCTATTGTATTATTCAGTGTTTGGAAGGAACTAAAATGCCCTGTTTAGGAGCATGCTTAATTGAAAGCTAATTAAAACATAAATCCCAGTGGGGTGAAGGAAAAAAAAAAGAACAAAGTTTTTTTTAAATTTATGTTTAGACTGTTCATTACTCTGCTGGGTGAACTTGGACTAAAGATATTTCACTTACCTGTTTTGAGTAGGACTTCTAATAAGCCTGCCCTTATTACTCTGAGGAGAATAAAACCTGAATTTATTTTTACTTCTCATTCTGAGGAATTGTGGTTTATTTTTGCTTTTGGATTCTTGGTGTCATTCCTTGACTGCAGGGTGACTCCAGCCTGGGTCACACGCAGGTGTCATTTTTTGTGTAATCACTGTATGTGCTGTGGAGCCTTACTAAGGCCCAGACCTGGTTACACTATGTGGGTGTAGTCTACAGACCTCTGACTCAATCGCAGCAAATTGATAAGGATCTGATTGTGGATATCCAAAAGTTTGGAAGGAAAGAGGAGGTTCTGCTGTTGGGAGATTTCAACCTGCCGGATGCGGACTGGAATGTTCCGTCTGCGGAATTGGAAAGAAGTAGGGAGATGGTGGATGCCTTTCAAGAGGCTCTGCTCAGACAAATGGTGACGGAACCCACAAGGGAAAAAGCGATATTGGATCTGGTCCTCACAAATGGAGAGAGTATCTCTAATGTTCGAATGGGTGCTCACCTGGGAAGTAGCGATCATCAAACGGTTTGGTTTGATATATCGGCTAAAGTGGAGAGCGGCCGCACGATACTTAAAGTCCTAGTTTTCAAACGTACAGACTTTAATGCTATGGGAGAGTACCTGAAGAAAGAGCTGTTAGGATGGGAGGACATAAGAGAAGTGGAAAGACAGTGGTCTAAGCTGAAAGGAGTGATAAAAATGGCTACGGACCTTTATGTGAAGAAAATCAATAAAAACAAGAGAAAAAGGAAGCCGATATGGTTCTCCAACCTAGTGGCTGAGAAAATAAAGGCGAAAGAGTTGGCGTTCGTGAAATATTAAAAAACCCCAAGAAGAGGAGTGCAGAAAGGACTACAGGGTGAAACTGAAAGAAGCCAAGAGAGAGATACGTCTGGCGAAAGCACAGGCGGAAGAACATATGGCTAAAAATGTAAAAAAGGGAGACAAAATTTTTTTCAGATATATTAGTGAAAGGAGGAAGATGAAAAATGGAATTACTAGGCTAAAAGATGCTGGGAACCAATATGTGGAAAGTGATGAGGAGAAAGCGAATGTGCTAAACAAATACTTCTGTTCTGTGTTCACAGAAGAAAATCCTGGAGAAGGACCTTGATTGTCTAGCAAAGTTACACGAGAAAATGGAGTAGATCCTGCGCCGTTCACAGAGGAGGGAGTTTATGAGCAACTTGAAAAACTGAAGGTGGACAAAGCGATGGGACCAGACGGGATCCATCCCAGGATACTAAGGGAGCTCAGAGAGGTTCTGGCAAGTCCTATTAAAGACTTGTTCAACAAATCTCTGGAGACGGGAGTGATTCCTGGGGATTGGAGGAGAGCGGATGTGGTCCCTATTCATAAAAGTGGTCACAGGGATGAAGCAGGAAACTACAGGCCGGTGAGCCTCACTTCAGTTGTTGGAAAAATAATGGAAGTTTTGCTGAAAGAAAGGATAGTGTACTTCCTTGAATCTAATGGGTTACAGGATCCGAGGCAACATGGCTTTACAAAAGATAAATCGTGCCAAACGAACCTGATTGCATTTTTTGATTGGGTGACCAGAGAGCTGGATCGAGGACAAATGCTAGATGTAATTTACTTGGATTTCAGCAAAGCCTTTGATACAGTTCCTCATAGGAGGCTGTTGAACAAACTTGAAGGGCTGAAGTTAGGACCCAAAGTGGTGAACTGGGTCAGAAATTGGCTGTCGGACAGACGCCAGAGGGTGGTGGTTAATAGAAGTTGCTCGAAGGAAGGAAAGGTGAGTAGTGGAGTTCCTCAGGGATCAGTGCTGGGGCCAATCCTGTTCAATATGTTTGTGAGTGACATTGCTGAAGGGTTAGAAGGAAAAGTGTGCCTTTTTGCAGATGATACCAAGATTTGTAACAGAGTAGGCACCGAAGAGGGAGTGGAAAATATGAAAAAGGATCTGCAAAAGTTAGAGGAATGGTCTAATACCTGGCAACTAAAATTCAATACATTTGGGGATTAATAATAGGAAGGAACCGTATATGCTGGGAAGAGAGAAGCTGATATGCACAGACGGGGAGAGGGACCTTGGGGTTATAGTGTCCGAAGATCTAAAGGTGAAAAAACAGTGTGACAAGGCAGTGGCTGCTGCCAGAAGGATGGTGGGCTGTATAAAGAGAGGCGTAGTCAGTAGAAGGAAGAAGGTGTTGATGCCCCTTTACAGGTCATTGGTAAGGCCCCACTTGGAGTATTGTGTTCAATTTTGGAGACCGTATCTGGCGAAGGACGTAAGAAGACTTGAGGCGGTCCAGAGGAGAGCGACGAAAATGATAGGAGGCTTGCGCCAGAAGACGTATGAGGAGAGACTGGAAGCCCTGAATATGTATACCCTAGAGGAAAGGAGAGACAGGGGAGATATGATTCAGACGTTCAAATACTTGAAGGGTATCAACGTAGAACAAAATCTTTTTCAGAGAAAGGAAAATGGTAAAACCAGAGGACATAATTTGAGGTTGAGGGGTGGTAGATTCAAAGGCAATGTTAGGAAGTTCTACTTTACGGAGAGGGTGGTGGATGCCTGGAATGCGCTCCCGAGAGAGATGGTGGAGAGTAAAACTGTGACTGAGTTCAAAGAAGCATGGGATGAACACAAAGGATCTAGAATCAGAAAATAAGATTAAATATTGAACTAAGGCAAGTACTGGGCAGACTTGCACGGTCTGTGTCTGTATATGGCCGTTTGGTGGAGGATGGGCTGGGGAGGGCTTCAATGGCTGGGAGGGTGTAGATGGGCTGGAGTAAGTCTTAACAGAGATTTCGGCAGTTGGAACCCAAGCACAGTACTGGGTAAAGCTAAGAAGAAAAAATTAAAAAATTTAAATTGAATCAGGTTGGGCAGACTGGATGGACCATTCGGGTCTTTATCTGCCGTCATCTACTATGTTACTATGTTATAATTCTCCCACAGTATCCTCGTGGAGAAGCACTGCAGGAGGCATACCAGACAGCCCCGCAGGAGGCCCATTGGCCAACGCCATCTTAGCTGTGGTTGAAGCAGAAGGAGAACGATGACTTTTAGTTCCCTTGTATGGCATACCCCGCTGTATCGGGGAATGGCAAAGTCGTCTTCCCAACCTTTAGCTGCAAATCGATACTTGTAAGAGGCAAAACTAAGAAGGTAGGTTGGAGGAAAATGCGGATTTAGGAGAGCAGTTCCCAGAGCTGTTCCTCAGGGCATCTTAGCCAAAATGTGCTCATCACATGACCCCTCACACTAGAGGTTTCTAGCATGGACTGGTGAGGTAAGTGCTCCGATGTTCATAGGAATTCTATGAGTGTTGAAGCACTTACCTTGCTGGCTAATACTAAAAACCTCTATCGCAGTTTGATAAAAGAGGCCCACAGTGAGAAAAAGCCGGAATCAGAACACATTGATCCTTAATGTAATTGTCAAAATAGTTGAAATAAAAGTGATGTTTTATTCAAACTTGATGGAACCCAACATGGCCCGTATTTTAGCTGCAAAGGACCCTACCTCAGGGGCTACAAATACATCTACAAAAAATACTTAAGTATGTAAAAAAAAAAAAATACAAATATATAAGAAAATCAACATGTTTAAAAGACTAAAATGAAATAAAATATAATAATTTTAAGACAAACAGTAACAAAATGTAAAAGTATAAACAATAGTTTGAATAATATGCTAATAAAATTACTAAAAAGATAATCATAAATATAAATATACCACTTATAATTGCCTTGTAAAACATTCATAGAAATTAAATGCTGTAGGGTCGCAACTGAGCCAATGTATAAAGTTGAAATCTTATGCACAACAGAAAGAGGACAATGTAAAAACATGTAATGTAAACAAGCTCCAAATATATGGGTAGCTGTATGTTTTAGACACACTAAAATAGTACCTCATAACATACAATCAAGAGTATCTTCAAGTTTCTGGTTTTGACGATGAAGTTGCTCCCACAGGGGCGTTAGGGTTTCAGTGTTCGACGGTGCCGATTCTTCAGTGTCGGCCACTCTCACCTCCAGTTCTCCCGTTCTCCTAGAAAGGTCAGAGAACAAGGCTTCCATATTGGTTAGCTGATTAGAGATTAGTAAGTCGAGGCTCCAGCGCTTGAACAACAGCAGCGGTAAGCTCCTTAATAGAGTCCGGAGGCAAAAGCAGCGATGCGCTACCGGAAGGACTCGACATAGCGCCAACCGGCGAGTGGGATTTATCGCGGTCCTTTTCCTTATGGGGTGGCTTAGAACTCATCAAAATTGGAATTCTGGGCAAGTATCTGTCCATAAATCTGTCCAACAGCTGGTGGAGTCCCAAACAGAGTTTAGTTAGACTGGCAAGGCCTGGGGCCCAGGATAACTACATCACGTGACTCCATACAATCAAGAGTATACAAAACTGTTAAAACATTCAAAAGGTGCACCTTGACATGAGTGACAAATAGGGCAGAATATGAACTGTTTGAAAGAGACGAGTGGCAAGAGATGATCTCATAAGTATATATAGGAAAGGGTGAATTAAAAACATGTACTATTTGTAGCTTTGAAAATCCTCGATATGCTGATATGGGTCAGTCAATCTAATTAATTGAACCACTAAATAAAAACAAAGGCTGCCAGCAAATACTATTATGAAAAATGCAGATAAAGCCCGTTTATACAATTGCCCGTGCTGTAAATGTATTGTGTTTCTAATGGATGGCTAATTTTGATATAGAAAAAGGGGCATATAGTGAAGACTTTAATGTGGAGCGTAACAATATGGCAGGCTACATACATTACAAAAATTGAAACTGATAGAGATTAGTGAAACAAAAGTTTTGTGATATATAACAGGCAACATAATAGAAGTTGTGGGAAGTGAAAGGCCTTGTGGTGGTACATGCACATTGTAGTGCTCAAAAATATGAAAGTAATCATGAACTGGTGCAAAAATCCTTAAAGACAAATACGAGGGCTGTTCAAAAAGTATCACCCCTTTATTCATAAAAAAATACTTGTATTTAGACACAACAATCTTATACTAATCTCCTTCAAAGTAGTTCCCTTGAGCTGCCACACACTTCTTCCAATGGTTCTGCCACTGTCGGAAGCAGTGCTGGAATGCCTCTTTTGAGATTGCTCGCAACCGGTCCATCGCATTCTGCATGATGTCTTCTCTGACTGAAATCTGGTCTCTTTCAGGGGCATTTTCAGCTTGGGGAAAAGCCAGAAGTCACACGGAGCCATGTCGGGAGAATAGGGAGCCTGTGGAATCACAGGTGTGTTGTGTTTGACCATATCAAACTCCATATCAAATGTGAAGAATGGGCAGGTTCATTAGCAGCTTTGGCACGAACTTCGCTGAAATTCTCCTGAAGCCCAAATCCTCAGTCAAAATGGAATGAATGGATCCCGACACTGATGCTCGCCTCGTCTGCAAGTTCTCTGATTATGATTAGATGATCCTGCATCACCAGGGTCCTCACTTGGTCAATGATGATCTCATTTCTGGCTGTTGAGGGCCTACCAGAACATGCCTCACTCTCCATTGATGTGCGGCCATCTCTAAAGTGGTTGTACCACTCCTTTATCTGTGTGGTACCCATTGCTTCATCCCCGAAGGCCTGTTAAATCTTGCAGATTGTTTATACTTGGGAATCGCCAAGCTTTACACATAATTTAATGGAGTAGTGTTGTTCAGTTTTCTGTCATTTTGTCAAAAAAGAAAATCCAACGGCGCTCATTTACATTTTCTCACTCATTGGCGGTCTGCCAGTGACTGTCAGCTTCTGTAGGCAGGAAAAAAATTCAAGCATGCGCATTAGGGTTGCCTACATACATGCACCAAACCACACCTCCCTAGCTTTATTTGTTTACGCAAGAAAAATTAAGATCTGATACTTTTTGAACAGCCCTTGTATACTAAGGCCCAGATTCTCTAAAAGTGCGTCCCGATTTTAGGCAGCTGTAGGCGTCCTACAGCTGTCTAATCAGCCAATCGGGATGCACGTTTTTTAAAAAAACAAAATGCTCCCCAGGCAGGCCGCCTATATTGAAGGCGAGGCCCTGATTCTGTATAGGACGCCCGGGAGAGGCGTCCTATTCAGAATCGGCCTAAACTAAACCCCGATTCTGTAACCGGCGTCCATGTTACAGACGCGGGTTAGAGAATCGGGTTAGATTAGACACGGCCCGCTACACTTATCGCGGCAAGGAATCTCTCTGCCGCTATAAGTATAGCGGGCCGCGGCCTGTCCGATCGGATGCCCCCCCCCCCCGACACTACCGACCGACCGCCCCCCCCGACACTACCGACCGCCCCCCCCCCGACACTACTGATGCTGGCAGGAGAGTGTCCAATCCCTCCTGCCCGAAGACGGCACCCCCCCCTCCTGCCCGAAGACGGCACATTCCCCCCCTCCTGCCCGAAGACGGCACATCCCCCCCTCCTGCCCGAAGACTGAACACCACCCCCCGGCGCTACCGATGCTGGCAGGAGAGTGCCCAATCCCTCCTGCCCGAAGACGGCACATCCCCCCCTCCTGCCCGAAGACGGCACACCACCCCCCGGCGCTAACAACCCCCAAATTAACCTGTTCTTCGGGCCAGACGGTTCTTTCCCGTCTAGCCGGTAAGCCCGCCTCGTCGAAATGAGGCGGGCTCGCCCCTTCCCGGCCCATCCCGCCGAAGCCTAAGGCCTGATTGGCCCAGGCTCTAGAAGCCTGGACCAATCAGGCCTTAGGCATAGCGGGTCCGCCCATCCCCACTTGGCCAATCAGACCTTAGATTTAGTGGGGATGGGCGGACCCGCTATGCCTAAGGCCTGATTGGTCCAGGCTTCTAGAGCCTGGGCCAATCAGGCCTTAGGCTTCGGCGGGATGGGCCGGGAAGGGGCGAGCCCGCCTCATTTCGACGAGGCGGGCTTACCGGCTAGACGGGAAAGAACCGTCTGGCCTGAAGAACAGGTTAGTTTGGGGGTTGTTAGCGCCGGGGGGTGGTGCGCCGTCTTCGGGCAGGAGGGGGGGGGGTGCGCCGTCTTCGGGCAGGAGGGATTGGACACTCTCCTGCCAGCATCAGTAGTGTCGGGGGGGGGGGGGCGGTCGGTAGTGTCGGGGTGGGAGGGAGATCGGTAATGTCGGGGGGGGGGGGGGGGGGCGGCATCCGATCGGACAGGCCGCGGCCCGCTATACTTATAGCGGCAGAGAGATCCCTTGCCGCGATAAGTATAGCAGCTGCATCTACTTACAATGTAGACCAGCATTTTGCTGGCCTACATTTTTAAGGTTTATTCCTCTACTAGGGAGACGCGTAGGGCCACCTAGGTTCGCCTAAGGCCCTTAGGCGAGCTTAGGCGTCTTGCGGGTCTCCCTAGGCTCCCGGAGGTGCCTTCAGGCCTGCCTGGGGAGCATTTTTTTTTTTTAAACGTGCATCCCGATTGGCTGATTAGACAGCTGTAAGACGCCTACAGCTGCCTAAAATCGGGACGCACTTTTTGAGAATCTGGGCCTAAGTATCTACCATAATGCAAAATAAAACTACCAGAAGATATGTAAGAAGTATGGGACTTTAGATCATTTATTATTCTATTGTCCATTTATTATGAATTTCTGGAAATCAATTTGGGACCAAATTAATTGTTTATTAGATAACCCAGTGGCATTATCATATGATACTGTGCTATTTGGTATGGCAATGAGAGCAAAAAGTCAGATTTCTACAAATAATAACAAATTATTACTTATAATGATGACTGGGGTTGCCATTCAACAAATTACGTATAATTGGAAAAATTAGAGTAGATTAAATTATAATTTCTGGTGGAATTCCTTATGTCATGTTTATAAAATGGAAAGATTTATTGCAATACAGCGCTGTTTTTTCAGGAAATTTCAGGATGTGTGGGAGCCATTTACAAAGTATTATACCGATTAGATGACATTTTATTTTATTTTTTTCCCTTAAATTTATAAATTTGATTGTGAGGGGGAGGGGAGGGTAAATTTATTGTTACATATTGTATAAGGTATTGATTATATGATAAGAAAAGGTGGGAAGGGTAGGAGATAAGAGCATAATTTTTGTACCATTGATGATTATTAAGTGTTATATTTATTGTTAATTTGTTTGGATATATTGTTACACTTATTGTAAATTTGAAAATGAATAAAGAATTAAAAAAAAAAAAAAAAAGAAGTATGGGTAAAATTCTATAACCAGCACTTAAATTTAGGCATCAGGAGGCACCTTGTCAATGGTCAGAAAAGGCAGGGTTGAAGAGCCTACTGACGCATAAATAAAAGGCAGCTAAAATGGCGGCTGGAATCGTGGCTAAGAAGCCACTTTAGGCCACAGAATAGAGAATGACAAGGGGACCATTTACTGCGGTAAACTGCGGATCACCACAGTAAATCTGCAGGAATGGAGACATTTGCAACTGGTTTACCACAGGAATAGGGACAAGACCTTTCACCGCCCCGCAGGAATAGGGACAAGACTTTTTATCACCCCGTGGGAGCGGTGAAAAGTCTTACTTCTGTGGTAAAAAAAATTGCACCCGTGTCAGACTCGGTATCTTCTCCTCAGCTCCTCTTGTGCCTATTTTACCTTCAGGAGCCAGCCATGCCACGATGAAGACAGAAGGAACCTAAAACCAAAGCCTGAGACCAATGTGATTTGAAGAATAAAATTAACAGACAACAAAAAGAAAAAAAAAATATTTTATATTTTGTGATTAGAATATTTCAGATTTGAAATATGTATCCTGCTAGAGCTGGTATTAGACATAACTGGGGACCGCAAAGTCTAGGCTGTGCTTCTTTAGCTTCCAGCTGGCTTAGGGCTCTCTCTCTGACCAGGGGGCAGTTGTCCTAGTTGCACTCCCCTACCATTATTCTTGCCATGTGTGACTAAAGTATTCTGTTAGCTTGATTTTTCTATGTAGCATTCTATAGTAATTTGGTTTGTTTAGTTTTTACAATAGTGAAGAGGATATTTGTGAAAGGGAGGGGAGATGGGTTTTGTTGAACCTTGCTCTGTTTTATTTGTGTTTATAAAATGACAATTGTCAGAGGAGAAGCTTCCGCACACACACGCGACTGCAGGTTTCGCTGGCATCAGTTTCTTTTCTAAAGCGCTGCGAAGGTAAGGGGGAGGAAGGGAGATACATTTGGCCGGAGGGAAGGAGGGAAAGGGCCGCACGATTGGTGACCACTCACCTTCCCTCCCTTAAGTTTCTTTACGCCATGAAGGCAAGGGGGAGGAAGGGAGATTCTCGGGCCGCTGAAGGGTGGTGAGGTGGCGAGAGGGAAGGATGGATGCTGTGGGGACAGGGCGGTAAAGGGGACAGCAGGGACGGGGCGTTGAAGGGGATGGTGGTCCTGTGACGGGGCAGTGGCAGGGAGATATTTTTTCCCCATGTCATTCTCTACCGCAAAACACCAAAGTAGGTATGGCCAACCTCCGAAGTGGCATTAGGCGATCTAAAGTGGCTACCCAGCTGTGAATCACGCCAAGATAGGCGGGTGAAATGTAGGCCTGGGAAACCCTGGCCTATATTTCAACCACCTATCTTTGCCTAGACTGCAGCAGCCAATTGTGGCAGGGAAATACCCCCCTCTCCCATCAGCTGAGCATCAGGGATTCCCCAAAGCCAAAATTCTGTAACCGGCACCCAAGTTCTTCCCCCGTGTCTTTCTCAATAACAGACTATGGACTTTTCCTCCAAGAACGTGTCCAAACCTTTCTTAAAATCAGCTACACAAGTGTTCTTCAACTTTTTGACACCTATGGACTGGCGGAAATAAAATAATTATTTTGTGGACCAGCACTGGTCCGCGGACTAGCAGTTGAAGAACACTGGGCTAAGTCGTGCCCATCTCCATCCAATCTAAGCCACAGACCCCACCCCCATAATAGTACTAATTGTAACACCATTTTTCCATACATTTTTCATATATACATATACATACACATACACACACACACACACACAATATAATCGTATTGACAACACATAATGGTTAACCACAAAATTAAAATACACAAAGCATTCATTCCTACCAGAAAATAGATAACCCCATGCAGGGTATACTCCAAGTTCCAGGAAGTCAGGAGATAGACCTGCTATCTGTATCTGGGAAAGTACAGCTGAGTCAGAGTTTGATTTATGTATGAGTTCTGAGGAATGTGCTTCAGTAGGCTCTGAAGGAATTAGGGAAATGTAATGGGAGCCAGAAACAGATATGAAGTGTGGTTGTGTTAGTATGAGTGCTGTGCTGTAATATTAAGCTACAAGGAATAAGGCCAACACATTTCCAAAAGAGTTTAAATTACGTGAGGGAGAGGAGCTTCATAGTGGGGGAAGGGAGTCCTTAACTCTTTCCTACCTTAGTTCTCTTGTACAAGCTACAGCAGTGCTAAGGCTTGAGGATACAAACCCTAATGCTTGATACAAAGCTAATTAGAGGGATTTGGGAGGGACACAATCTTGGGAGTCCAGATATATCCTTAAGGCTCAGTGGATAGCTCAGTGGCATACCTAGGGGGGGGGCGGTCCATCCCGGGTGCACGGGCCCGAGGGGGTGCACAGCTGGCCTGCCACAGGGGAAAGGCTGCCATTGCCGCGAAAGAAGCTGGCGCTAGTTCTCCCTCCCTCCGAATTCGCCCTGCTTCTTTTCCCACGGGCCGACCAACTTTAGCCGTCCGACGTCAATTCTGACGTCGGAGAGGACGTTCTGGGCCAGCCAATCGCTGCCTGGCTGGCCCGGAACGTTCTCCCTGATGTTAGAATTGACGTCGGACAGCCAGAGTTGGTCAGCCCGCGGGAAACAAGCAGGGCGAATTCGGCGCCAGCCTATTTCAGATGGCCAGTGGCAGCCTTTCCCTGGCGGTGGTGGCAGTATGGTGGCGGTGGTGGCGGTAGCATGGGGGAGGGCAGGGAGAAAGAAAGAAAGGGGGGAGACAGGGAGCCAGAAAGAAAGAAAGGGTGCAGGGTGAAAGAAAGAAAAAAATGGAGCATGGGGAGAGAGAGAGAAAGACAGACAGACATACAGAAAGAAAGGGGGCATGGAGAGAGAAAGAAAGAAGGGGACAGGATGAAACAAAGAAAAAGTTGGGGGAGGGAATGAGGTCTGGAGGAGAGGAAGCATACAGGAGGCTGAAAGAAGGGAAGAAATATTGGATGCACAGTCAGAAGAATAAAGTGCAACCAGAGACTGATGAAATTACCAAAAAAGGTAGGAAAAATGATTTTATTTTCAATTTAGTGATCAAAATGTGTCCATTTTGAGAATTTATATCTGCTGTCTATATTTTGCACTATGGCCCCCTTTTACTAAACCGCAATAGCGGATTTTAGCGCAGGGAGCCTATGAGCATCGAGAGCAGCGTGGGGCATTCAGTGCAACTCCCAGCGCTAAAAAACGCTATCGTTGTTTAGTAAAAAGGGAAGGAGTATATTTGTCTATTTTTGTATAGTTGTTACTGAGGTGACATTGCATAAAGTCATCTGCCTTGACCTCTTTAAAAACCCGCGGAATATAAATGATAATTAACATTTTCTCTGCGTACAATGTGCTTTGTGTTTTTAAAATTTTATTGTTGGTAGATCATTTTGACTTGGCCACAAAGGTAAGGGGGAGGGAGGGGAGCTGCTGAAAGACATCTAGTAATCCTTGCAGGCTTGACTGTGCAGGGAATTATTTTTATAAAATCATGTTTTGTTATGTGACTAGCATTATATAGACTTTAATTTCTATGAATGAATAGAATGAAAATGATATAAAATTACTTGCTTGTTTTTATGTGCGTGCGCTGAAGGAAAGTGGAGAGAGAGTGGGCTGAGGACGCTGAAAGGAAATGAGAAACAGAGAGTGGGGAAAAGACACTGATTTAAAAATTGACAATTGTACAGAATATTGTTTCTTTTTATACTTTAATATAATAAGTTCAATATAAAACAATTCAAGGCTTGTGTGGATGGAATCAGGTGGTTTGTGGGGATGAGGACCGAGCTTACGGGGATTAAGCTCAGTGATGCATCCACCAGCACACCCAAGTCTCTCTCAAGACTGCTGTCTCCCAACAATGCCCCCTCCAATTTGTAGTTGAACAACGGGTTCTTTTTCCCTATATGCATGACCTTGCATTTTTCCACGTTAAAGCGCATTTGCCATTTGGAAGACTGGGCAAACAAATGGCAAATGCGCTTTAACGTTGAAAAATGCAAGGTCATGCATATAGGGAAAAAGAACCCGTTGTTCAACTACAAATTGGGGGGGGCATTGTTGGGAGACAGCAGTCTTGAGAGAGACTTGGGTGTGCTGGTGGATGCATCACTGAAGCCATCTGCACAGTGCGCAGCAGCCTCGAAAAAAGCCAACAGGATGCTGGGCATCATAAAGAGGGGCATAACAACCAGGACGCAGGAAGTCATCATGCCATTGTATCGAGCGATGGTGCGTCCACATCTGGAATACTGCGTTCAATATTGGTCGCCGTACCTCAAGAAGGACATGGCGGTACTTGAGAGAGTTCAAAGGAGAGCAACGAAGCTGGTAAGAGGGCTGGAACACTGCCCATATGCCGAGAGGTTGGATAGGCTGGGGCTCTTCTCTCTGGAAAAAAGGAGGCTCAGGGGAGATATGATAGAGACTTTCAAGATCATGAGGGGCATAGAGAAGGTGGATAGGGACAGATTCTTCAGGCTGAAGGGGTCAACAGGCACGAGGGGGCATTTGGAGAAACTGAAAGGAGATAGGTTCAGAACAAATGCAAGGAAGTTTTTTTTCACCCAAAGGGTCGTGGACACTTGGAATGCGCTACCAGAGGAAGTGATCAGGCAGAGTACGGTACAAGGATTCAAAGAGGGATTGGACGGATTCCTGAGGGATAGGGGGATCGTGGGATACTGAGAGAGGTTCTGGGATGTAACACAGGTATAGAAAGCTAACCAGGTAATAAGTATAGAAATCCAACCAGGTCGTGCATGTGCAAGACCGGAGGGTTAGGACTTCGATGGGAAGATAGGACTCAATGGGAAACCAAGGTGGCAAGGGGGCCCCTTCTGGTGACTCAGACAGGCTGTGACCTGTTCGGGCCGCCGCAGGAGCGGACTGCTGGGCGGGATGGACCTATGGTCTGACCCGGCGGAGGCACTGCTTATGTTCTTATGTTAATCCAATAAAATGGTATTTTCTTATTTCTCATTATTTGTTTTATTTTTATTTGTTAATTTGTAAAGTGGTGATTGTTATGTATCAATTTTTTCAAATTTACATCTACTGTCTTTATATTTTGCACAGTATTAGAGGACATGTATTACTGTTTTTGTGGTGTTGCATTGTATGCAGAGTCTGGTTTCTTGGCAGTTCAGTTTAACTTTTGTCTACATATTTCTATTTTTAGTTTGTGATTATTCCATATTGGGCAAGGGTGTATCTGTCTGTGTGTATGAAAGGGACATGGCTTTCTGATAGCATCGACTGTACAGGATCTGGTTTGTTTAGTTTTACAATGTACGTGTTGGTGTTCTAGTGCTCACTGCAGTGTTTAAGATGCTGCCTTTTCCTAGGTACACTCTTGTTGTGCGATATGTAGATTGTTACTAAAAATCATATTTTTCATATAGATGGGGGTGTTAAAAAATGATGGGCCCCGGGTGTCACATATGCTAGGTACGCCACTGGGATAGCTGATTTATCAGTGTTTTAGCTGAGTGATTAAGCTCAATGCATAGATGGTAAAAGAATGATTAGCAAAGCATAGAAATGCCTTGCAGTTTCAGATAGTGGCAGGTTACCTTTAAGGAAGTAAAGGGAGATAAAGCCACACAACAGTTCAGAGCAGGGTACAACCAAGCCTGGAGCCTAAAGAGGTTGAATTTAAAAGCCCACAATGAACTTTTTTGTACAGCTTGTTTGAACAAAGTTTGGCAAGAAACCACAGAGCTTAAAGAACTCAATATTTGGGGGAACTGTATTCAACTGCTGTTTTTCTGAAGTCCAAAAGAAAAGGTTTACTTTAGGACTGTGTCATAAACTGTGATTTTGAAGCAGCTTATTACTAACAAATGGAAAGGAAGCAGTAGCATTGTAGGGGGGGGGGGGTGGACTGCCCAGGTACCATGTCAGTGGGGGTGCTGGAACCTCCCCTCCACCCTGTACTTCTGTAGATCTTTGCTAACACGAGCAACTTCTCCTGCCTGTTGCTCATGCCAGCCTGGTTCCCCTCTGAATCACTTCTTGGTCAAGGGTCCAGGAAGTAATGTTGGAGGGAAATCTAAAGCTGGCGTGAGGAGCATGCTGGAGAAAAGCTACTTGCACTGGTGAAGATTTAGTGGTATAGGGGAAGGGAGAGCACGAGTGTTGAGGAGGTTGGTGAGGAGGAGCAGGGGCATGGAAAGGAGGGGGCGGGCGTTACCATCCTGGGTGTCTCCTATCCTTACTATACCACTGAAAGGAAGTAAATGTTTTGATTTTGAAACTAACAGTTTTGAACTGAATTGGTGCAGTGTGAAGATACCTGACTGAATTATGGTTTTGCTGAATTTCCCTGAGAGTGGGTTTTGAAATAAAAGAAAAGTTCACACTTTTAGCACTTGAGTATTTTATTCTTTTTGAGTTTTGCAGTCACACTTGGCCACTCCAGAATCTGCTCGGCTGGTGAAGTGCTGAGGACTAAGGTCCAGGTACTCACTGTCCTTCCTCCCTGCCATTATCTATATATCTGGGAGGGGGGGGAGGGGGTTAACAGTGTTTGAATAGCATACATTGGACACCAGCTTAGTTTCTTTCAATGGCAAATGCAGTTTTAACTGGTTCTTGATATGTTCTTTTTGAGGTTTTAATGAAAAGTATTTTGTTTTGTTTTAATTTGTTTTAAGTCAGTTGGATTATATTATATTTATGTTTATGTATTTTATCATTTAGTTATATGCCCCTGAAGAAGCTGCACAGGCATAGGTATTTATTTTGTTCACAGGAAGCAGCACTGAGATTCGATTCTATGACCTCTGGGTGCAGAGGAAAGAGTTCTACCACTAGGCCACTCCTCGCCTAAACTGAATGGTGAGTGATACACCAATAAATAACTTGTATCTAATTTTTAAAACTTATAAAGACAATAATTTGATTGACTTGATGTATAACAGTTGTACCCACACATTTTTTCAGTACACCTTTCCCTGTAGTTGCCATTTCACATTAAATTTCACAACATAAAAAGTTAGCTTCTCTTATGAATTAATTCATAGCATTCAGTTATTTTCCTCACACTATCCCTTTGACATTCTTTACATCAATTCCCCCTTGACCTTTAAACTGACGTCATTACGTATTTACATTCAATAGATTTAATTGCTACTTTTCCCGTGGCATTCTTTAGTCTCATTTTTTGCCCTGCAACACATAGGAGCTCTTACGGTTGTTCAGCTATTTACTGGTAAGTTCACAGGTGCTTTATATAATATTTTGTGTTCCATTTTCTTTTATACTGTTGTCTTTTCTTTTTGGGCACTATTTTTAATCAGATGGTCCACCGGTATTTTTGCTTCATTGAGCTTAGAGTTTATCCTTTTTATATTGTTATCCTATCTTCACTAGACAGTCTCGTCGGCAATTTGCTATATCGAGTTTTCTGTTCAAGGCATCTTTATTTTATTTCATTTGTTACAACACTAAGTTTGATTTTCCGCAAGAGTAGCACCGATTTTAATTATTTTTCTAGTGGCGTCTCTCATTTTTTTCATTTGCCATGCAACACAAGGGAGTTTCCAAGGCTGGGAGAGTGGCCACACGCTGGCTAGATGACTGTTTTTTTGATATGATAGTTTAGTGAAATACACATTTTCCAGTTCGGTCTATATTTAAACCAGATGCTTCATGGGCTTATGTATATTTTACTAAGTTTGCTTCTTTCAAGTAAGTTCCACATGACATTTTTAGCCATTAGGGTAATCTGTCCAGCTCTTTATACCACACCTGCAGTCATGCATAATTTATATCTCAACAATGCTCTTTTTTCTAACATATTTTTCTAACATGCCCTTCTCACATCTACTGTCGGGCACAGTCTATATCCCAACAGTGCCCCCCCTTTTTTTTTCCAATATTTTTTTTCTACCATGTTTTTTATGAATTCCGGAACTTGAAGGCAACTGAAATGGCTGTGTAGCTGAGTAGCTCTAATCCCCAGGCACTCTTTTGGCATTTTCCAGCTTTAAAATTTATTTTTTTAAAAGCAGACAGTCTGAAATTTTATTAAATAATGGCTTCTAATAAGCAATCTAAACCTGAAACAGCTTCAAAAACAGGTGGGAAGGTAAAAAAATTAAAGGAAGATCCACCCACTCCTACCAAGACTCCCCTGGCTGTGGATGCTTTGGATATGATTGAGCTAATTGAGGAACTGAGAAACATCAGATTAGTGTTGAAAGACAACACAGAGCAACTGGCAGCGGTGAAGGAAGAGGTGGCACATCTGGGACAAAAAATGGAAATGGTCCATACCAGAATGGATCAGCTAGAAACCAGAATGGAAAAAGTGGAAAATGAGCAGCTGCAAGGTAAAAAAAGATCACAAGGCTCTTCAAGAAATGGAAAAACGGTTGTCAAATTTTGAAAACCGGGCAAGAAGATACAACGTGAGGATACTGAGATTAAAGAAAGGGGCAGTGGGAAAGAACATTATATCTTTTCTAGAAGAAGTTATACTAAAAATACTCCCTCTTTCCTTAAAAGTGCCATTAGAAATAGAGAGGGCACATAGGATCTCAGGAAGAAAACCTAATGGTCAGTCAAGACCTAGACCAATAATATTCCGCCTGTTACATTTCCAGCATATTATAAAAATTTTAAGAGTGTCAAAGAAGACAAAAAAATCTAACTTACAAGGACTCAAAGATTATGTTGTCCCAGATTTTGCGAGTGCAACAGTGAATCTTCGCAAGCAATTTAGTGGCTTGCAGAATAATCTGCGGGCTTATAATGCTGGATGAGCCAGTGAAGATTGTTTTGGGGGAAAGGGTTAATTAAATAGTAGTAGGTAGGTAGGCGGATGGGTAGTGGGTTGTTAGGCAAATTAGGTAAGGAGAGGGGTGGAAGTAAGAAGGTAGGGATAGATGTAGGTGAGAGTGAGCGAGGATTGGCTGGGAAAAGGGCTCTAGGATTGGAGGAGTTTTCTGAGGAGATTTGGCAGGCAGTGGAGAATTAGGGGTTTGGAGGGAGTGGGGAAGGTTAGGGTTGGTGGGGTAAATTGTAATTCTTTGGTGCTCTTTATTTTGTTTTTGTTGCTGAATAGTGTTGCAGGGTTGTGGTGGGGGTAGGCGGGTGTGCTGTCGGCTGGCTGAGTTACCTCATTGCTGACTTTGTTTTCCTTCGGGCTGAGCTCTGCAGGGCAGCCACTCCGCCATTGTAGGCAGCGGCATCGGCAGCGGTGAGGCATAGGCACTTGGCTCCGGCTGAGCAATGTCAGCTGTTCGCGTTGTAGGCCACAGCCACGAGTGTAGCTTTTTCCAGTGCGGCTTTCAGGTGCAGCGGCAATTCAGAGTGCCTTGTGTGCGTTGCTGGTGAGTGCAGGGGAAGTAGCAGTCAGCTGTTTCTGACTTCCTTTGTGGGCCGTCCAGATCTGGACACGTCGGTAGTCCAGCTTTTACTGCTGTGCGGTCTGCTGGATTCAGAAGCTCAACTTTACAGGGCAAGTATTTGTGCTGAACTGTAGTGGGGGGAGTGGTGTTGGGGTGTGTGTGGGAGAGTTGGTACATCTGGTTGGGGGAGGGGTTGTGTATTTGTGGTGGGGGTGCTTGCTAGGTGGGGGGTGTCTCAAGGTTATTTGGAGGTTTGGTGAATTTTTGTGTTTGTCATGGCACCTGCCAAAAAATCGGGTGGTTCCATGGGAGGGAGGGGTGGTGGAGATCAGAGGGGACGTGCTGCGGCAGTTTCCAGGCCTGTTGGGGCAGTGGCTGCGTCTGGAGGTTCACAATGTAGTGTGGGTGCTTTGAGCCGTCATGGTGCTGCATCGCGTCTGAGAGTGGGCCCAGAGTCTTCGGCAGATGGGACACGCAGGCGTGCTGTGGTGGTGACTGTGGTGGACCCTTTACCTGGACCTTCTGGCACTGCTCCTTCAGCTGCTTTGGGTGAGTCTATGGGAGTTTTATATGACTTGTTAGTGGGAGTTGGGGAATCTTCGGGTGGGGGGTGGGGTCTTCTGGGTCTGGGCAAGTGAGCTTGGGTGGGCGGAAATCTGTTAGCATGCGGTTACGTGACTGCAAGTTTTTTAAAAATTTGAGACATGTGGTCAAGCGTTTGGATACAGAAAAGAAACAGAGGCGAGGTGCTCTGGGGATCCGATGGCAGCTTGGCAGTCATCAGACTCTTATGATTCTTCAGAGCCTTCTTCTATTTCTTCTTCTGAAGATGAAAGTGCGCCTGGTTTGAGGGGGCAGTCTCGGCCGGTTGGTCAGGCCCCTGTGGTGGGGTCAGTGCCGAGTACCTCTGGTGCTGTCGTGGTGGGTGTGACTCATAATGGTCATACTATGTGCGAGATTGCTCTGCTTGATTGTGGTATTTCTAAAAAATTGCAGCAAAAAATTTTGAGAGGGAAATTTGTGGACGTCTTTAGTTCATTAGAAAAAAGCATGATAAAAGTGCAGCAGTTTTTCTTCGGGGTTCATGGGCCAGGGGGAGGGGTTGGGCCATTGGTGGGTCAAGGGGGACCCAGTACCTTTTATTGCCAGTTCAATGTGGGGCGGTGTGAAAGGGCCTCCTGTAAATACCGTCACCTTTGCAGTCAATATGCCAGTTCCCATCCAGCCTTTAGGTGTACCAGTATTGGTGGGGGAGGACAGGATGAAGGAGGGCGGCCCTCAGGATATTTGCCAGGGAGCGTAAATGGCTAAAGTCCCTTCGCCTATTAATTTGGATGTTTTGGATGTCTGGCTGCAACTTTATCCGGTAGAGTATGCTGCACAATTGTTTTGGGAGGGTTTTCATTTGGGTTTTGTTATTCCTTATGCTGGCCCCTCCTTTCACATTTGTGTCATAATGTGTCTTCGGTACAGTTGCATGTGGAGGTAGTACGGGATAAGTTGAAGAAGGAGTTGGGTTTGGGACAGATTGCTGGTCCTTTTTCGGTCCCTCCATTCCTGGATTTCGTGGTGTCACCTTTGGGGGTAATACCGAAAAAGGAGTTGGGGAAGTATAGGCTGATTCATAATTTGTCTTTTCCCCCAGGGCGCAGTGTGAATTCATTTATTGATCCTTTGTTCTGTTCTGTGCAGTATACTTCTTTTGATGTGGCAGTGTCTATGCTGCGCAGTTTGGGTCCGGGGGCCTTATTCACAAAGGCTGATATAGAGTCTGCCTTTCGTTTACTTCCTGTCCATCCTGATTCCTTTCATTTGTTGTGTTTTCAGTTCCAAAATGGTTATTATTTTGACAAGTGCATGCTGATGGAGTGTTCTGTTCCTGTTCTTATTTTGAAGCCCTTTCCTCTTTACTGCATTGAGTCACAGAGCAGGTGTCCGGTTGTGGATGTATTGTTCATTATTTGGATGACTTTTTGTTCGGGGGTCCAGTGGGTTCTACTCAGTGTGCTGAGATGGTGGCAGCGTTTGAGGCAGTGACTAAGATTTTGGGTGTGTCATTGGCATCAGAAAAATCAGAGGGGCCTGCTACTTCCTTAGTTTTTCTGGGTGTGGAACTTGATTCTATTCGGATGGAATCTTGGCTGCCTTTGGCTAAGGTGCAGGCTTTGTGTCTGGCTGTTGGGGAGGCTTTGGGGAAATCTAAGTTGACTTTGCAAGAGATTCAGTCATTGATGGGTCACTTTAATTTTGCATCTAGAGTGATTCCAATGGGTTATGTTTTTTCTCGCTGTTTGGCTATTCTTTCCTGGGACTTCTCAGTTTCCATTCTCGGTGTGGAAAACCACTAATATTCATTATATTTTCCAGGTGGTTACCTCACAGGGTGATCTGCCTTCATTTGCAGTGATGCAAACGGATTATAAGTGGACACCTGCTGATTGGCTGGCATATTCTCAGATAGCCTCATACGTGAGGTCTCTTCCGCGGGACGGCCTTAGAAGTCAAGAGGCCCTCTCAGAAGCTTTATGTTTATTAGCTCAAAATCAGATTCCTTTGAAATTTCATCTTCGCTTTCTTCGTGAGAGCTTGGGGACCATTTCTTATGATTTCTATGCAGCCAAATGGTCTGGGGACTTATCTTGTGTGGTTACAGGCTTACATATTCAGAATGGACTTAAGAGAATTTTTGGCATTACACCTCAAGTGACTTTGATTGAAATGAACTATAAATTTTTTCTTCGAATCCAGAGGTCCCCAGCTTATCTCCATCGAGCTAAACTTAGTCCCACAGATACTTGTCTTAAATGTAATCAACCATTGGCTACTTTGGGACATCAATTTTGGGCCTGCCCTATGGTGCAGGGCTTTTGGACTCAGCTGCAGCAACACATTACTTCTATGTGGCATCATGGATATACCAACTGCCCTGAGATGCTTTTTACATTGGAACATCTTCCTCGGGTGTCCCCAAAGGGATTCCGGAGTTTTTTGGAACGAGCCATATTGCTGGGGAAAAAAAACATACTTTATTGCTGGATTGTACCAGATTCACCAACTATGTCTCATTGGCGTGCCCTCATGTTACATCAGGCTTCTATGGAGCGTCTCTCCTTGCCATCATTGGATACGCCTAAGGGACGTTTGTATTGTTCTGTTTGGGAGCCCTTTTGGCTCACTTTAACTCATAAAGCTCGTAGTAATCTGTTGAACCCATGATTATTCTTGTTCTCTGAAAGATGGATTGTATTATAAAGGTGTGATTTGGGTGGAGGGGAAGGTGGGGGGGGAAAATGTAATTCTCTTCTGTACTTTGGTTGTATTTGAGATGTTTGTTTTTTCTGGAAATTTTCAATAAAAAAAAATATTTCCGATCCGGTAAAAAGCATTTTAGGGTTTGCCTGTCTTAAATGTAATCAACCATTGGCTACTTTGGGACACAATTTTGGGCCTGCCCTATGGTGCAGGGCTTTTGGACTCAGCTGCAGCAACACATTACTTCTATGTGGCATCATGGATATACCAACTGCCCTGAGATGCTTTTTACATTGGAACATCTTCCTCGGGTGTCCCCGAAGGGATTCCGGAGTTTTTTGGAACGAGCCATATTGCTGGGGAAAAAAAAACATACTTTATTGCTGGATTGTACCAGATTCACCAACTATGTCTCATTGGCGTGCCCTCATGTTACATCAGGCTTCTATGGAGCGTCTCTCCTTGCCATCGTTGGATACGCCTAAGGGACGTTTGTATTGTTCTGTTTGGGAGCCCTTTTGGCTCACTTTAACTCATAAAGCTCGTAGTAATCTGTTGAACCCATGATTATTCTTGTTCTCTGAAAGATGGATTGTATTATAGAGGTGTGATTTGGGTGGAGGGGAAGGTGGGGGGGAAAATGTAATTCTCTTCTGTACTTTGGTTGTATTTGAGATGTTTGTTTTTTCTGGAAATTTTCAATTAAAAAAAATATTTCTGATCCGGTAAAAAGCATTTTAGGGTTCGCCTGATGGCGGTTGTTAAGGCTGATCTTCGGCTCTGGTATCAGTTTTTGAAGAGCTTTAATGGTGTTTGTGTGTGTCAGCAGGAAGCAGTCTTCTCGGTAGATTTACGCCTGTATACTGATGCGGCTGCAGGTTTTGGTTTCAGTGCCTATTTTGAGGGAGCTTGGTGCGCTCAACCTTGGCCAGTCTGGTGGCACGAGCAGGGGTGGGGGGCTAACATAGCTTTTCTGGAATAGCTTCCTGTTTGGGTAGTGTCAGCATAGCTATTGCTAACATTCAGCACTTTCAGTTGGCATAACTAATGTCAGCAAAGGTCTATGGGAAATTATATCAATCTGACTCTGGAATGTTGATGCAGAATTCTGTGCTCCTGCACAGAATTCACACACATTAATCATCCAGCCAGACTGGATTGTTTATCAAGAAGATAGGCTGCTTGAATGGGACAAAGAAGCCAGAGACTAATCCCATCTAAACTAAACTAAACTAAACCTTAGGTTTGTATACCGCGCCATCTCCGTATGCGTAGAGCTCGGCACGGTTTACAGAATTAGGATAGAAAGGAACTCCAGAAAAAGAAGGGTAATAGGAAAGGAACTAAGAGGGTAGAGAGGGGTCAAGGTACCAGAGAGCGGGAGGTGTTAGATTTTTGAAAAGTGCCTGCAAGTATCACACCCTCCTTATCAATTAAACTAACCATTGTTTCAAACAGTTTACAAATTCTAAACAGAAAGATACTGGGAAATACAATAGTTTCTATATTCAGAATAAGATTCCAAGCTATAAAAGCCTCCTCTCTGCAACACATAAGAACATAAGAACATAAGAAGTTGCCTCCACTGGGTCAGACCAGAGGTCCATCCTGCCCAGCGGTCCGCTCCCGCGGCGGCCCATCAGGTCCGCGACCTGTGAAGTGGTTTCTGACCATTTCTTTAACCTACCTCAAGTTCTATCTGTACCCCTCTATCCCCTTTTCCTTCAGGAACCTATCCAAACCCTCCTTGAACCTCTGTACAGATTTCTGGCCTATCACATCCTCCGGAAGCGCGTTCCATGTGTCCACCACCCTCTGGGTAAAAAAGAACTTCCTAGCATTTGTTCTAAACCTATCCCCCTTCAATTTCTCCGAGTGGCCCCTAGTGTTTGTGGCTCCCCTCAGTTTGAAGAATCTGTCCCTATTCACTTTCTCTATGCCCTTTAGGATTTTGAAGGTTTCTATCATGTCCCCTCTAAGTCTCCTTTTCTCCAGGGAGAACAGCCCCAGCATTTTTAACCTGTCAGCGTATGAAAAATTTTCCATACCTTTTATCAGTTTAGTCGCTCTCCTCTGCACTCCCTCTAGTACCGCCATGTCCTTCTTTAGGTACGGCGACCAGTATTGAACACAGTACTCCAGGTGCGGGCGCACCATTGCGCGATACAGCGGCATGATGACTTCCTTCGTCCTGGTTGTGATACCTTTTTTGATGATGCCCAGCATTCTGTTTGCCTTCTTTGAAGCTGTCGCACACTGCACCGATGGTTTCAGTGATGTGTCGACCATCACCCCCAGGTCCCTCTCAAGGTTACTCACCCCTAGAAGTGTTCCCCCCATTTTGTAGCTGAACATCGGGTTCTTTTTCCCTACATGCATGACCTTGCATTTCTCCACGTTAAAACTCATTTGCCACTTTTTTGCCCAGTCTTCCAATCTCGTTAGGTCCCTTTGCAGGTCTTCACAGTCTTCCGTGTTTCTAACCCTGCTGCAGAGTTTGGTGTCATCAGCAAATTTGATAACCTCACATTTTGTCCCCATCTCCAGATCGTTAATAAATATATTGAATAGTAGAGGTCCCAGCACCGACCCCTGTGGAACTCCGCTCGTGACCCATTGCCAGTCTGAGTATTGGCCCTTTACTCCAACCCTCTGTTTCCTGCCTGCCAACCAGTGTTTGATCCATCGGTGGATATCCCCTTGCACCCCGTGGTTCCACAGCTTTTTAAGTAGCCGTTCGTGAGGTACCTTGTCGAAGGCTTTTTGGAAGTCAAGGTAAATGATGTCTATGGATTCCCCCTTATCCATCTGGCTGTTTATTCCCTCAAAGAAGTACAGCAAGTTCGTGAGGCATGACCTTCCCTGGCAGAAGCCATGCTGGCTCGCCTTCAGTTGTCCATTGTTTTCTATGTGTTCGCAGATTGTGTCCTTTACCATTGCTTCCATCATCTTTCTCTGTCTATCCTTCTCTTTATCTATGGAACCCGAAGCTTAGACCATCACCCCCCTCTCTTGGCTCTTGGCTCTCTGGTCCTCTCTTGTTTCTCTTGAGCTATCTCTTTATCTATCTGTCTCGCTCTCTCTGGCCTATCTCTGGAACCCGAAGCTTGGGACCATCACTTCCATCCCCCTTTTTTTTCTCTCTCTCTCTCTGTCTCTCTTTTCCTCTGAACTCTGTAAGGCAGGGAAACTGCTTTGCTCTCTCATTAATTGTAATGCTTAATTGCAATGCTTATAAATATTACTTTTCTGTAAGCCTATTTCTATTATATATTCTTTATGCAATCACCTCTGGCTGTGTTTCTTATTTGATTCTACTCCTGGTGAATCTTCTGTGAGGGAACTGAACCTTGGACCTGGCGTGTGTAAGGGTGCTTCTCACGTAACCCCACCAACCATACATTGTGGGGGGCCACTATCAAACCTTACATTTTGGGGGCTTGTCTCGGTCCTTCCTGATGATTTCATTTGGGTAAGTAGAATTCAATTTTTTTTCCTTGTATGCACTGTGCAATAGGATTATTGGCTGCCTAAGGCAAGGTGAGAGATGGTATTTTCCACTCAAAAGAGCTTGTGCAGTATAGACAGAGTGAGATAGAAATCAAAAGACCTTCTGGAACCCTTAAATTGTTTTAGACTGGATGACACATTTGTGAAAAGTTCCAGTAATATTTTGGGTTTTATATTTGGTGAGATTTTACTATCAAAAGTCTTTGTAGTTTGTTGTGCCAGTTTGCATTTTATGCTTTGCTATTATAGGCTTGCTAGAGTGTGTTGCATGTAAGAATATTTGAGCTGCTCTGAAGAAAAGCATGATCCAAAATTAAAACAGTCACTCAATTAAGACACGCCACATCTGTACTAATAACTTTTACTTTTTTACCTTGTGCTTTTAATTCTATTTCTTGTCAGTCTTTGCCCTGGTGAAAGGCCCAGTGCACACTGGACTGGAACTGGCAGCTGGCATCTCTCCTCTTCTAACCGACTTCTTATATTTTTTCCTGCTAAACTTCTGCCTGTAAATTTCAGGTAGTAACCTTTGCATTTAAAGTGTGTGCAAGTGTGGGCATAAGTGTATTATTTATGCCAATGACTCTTGCCTAAGACGCTTTACCTCATTTTTTCTACCTATTAACTAAAGTCTCCCTCCTTCATCAGTGGGAGCATTTCAATCTCAAAGGCTACACACAGACAGGGATGAGCAAGGCCCACGTACCAAGGCAGACTGCAGCCTCAAATATGAACCCTTTTGATTTTCAAGAACTCACAGATATTGTACACAAATATTTTGACAAGAAAGGGGGTCCATATGAGGGTAATTTTCCAGAAAACACATGGCACGTTATTCAGAAACAAATGGTTTCTCATTCTCAGGAGTTTAGAAAGAAAGCAAATAAACAAAAATGCCTTTTCATTCAGGGGCTATGTAGAGGACTTCATAGCATAAGACCAGAAAATACTGACTTGAACATTCAGTGCTATCAGCTGTCCCAAGACTTAGATGAGGCACAAATTAATATATCTATGCTAAGAACTCAAATTGTTCAAACTACAAATTCCTTTTTAACTGTAAATGAACAATTAGAAGAGGCCAAGGCAGAATTAAAGTATTTAAAATCAAAATGTGCCTCACAGGGACAGGTTAATGCTGTCTCCTCACAGATTCTGCAGTCTGCACCATTGCCACCTTCACCATATAATCCATGTAGTCAGTTTATAGAGAAACAGAACACCATTTTTGTAGCAGGCCAGCAAAAAGGTAAACTAGCTACAGATGTAGAACAGGAAGAAGAACCGACAAATGAAGAGAAGGAAAATTCATTACCAGGCCAGAGCAATACCAATAGTACCCCTATAAGTGACACAGCTCCAGTAACTGTAGTGCTGCAGGGACATATGAAGGACAGTGACAATGAAAGAATAGTACAAAAAGTGGGATCTATGCCTTTTAACATAAATGAATGGTGCAAATGGGCTACTGACATACTGATTCACTGGGGTCTAGGGAAATACAAAAGGAACACTGCAGATTTTAATAAGCTTATGCACCTAGCCCTGGGTCCACATTATTATAAATTTGGATCCCTTGTTCATCCATACCAGTTTGTAAAGATGGGCATCGAACAACTAACATAAGAACATAAGAACATAAGCAATGACTCTGCCGGGTCAGACCACAGGTCCATCTCGCCCAGCAGTCCGCTCCCGCGGCGGCCCAAAACAGGTCAAGACCTGTCTGAATCATCAGAAGGGGCTCCCTTGCCACCTTGGTTTCCCATTTAAGTCCTGCCTTCCTATCGAAGTCCTAGCCCTCCGGTCTTGCACATGCACGACCAGGTTAGTTTATACTCATTACCTGATTAACTTCCTATACTTGTGTTACATCCCAGCTCCTCCCTCAGTATCCCACGATCCCTTTATCCCTCAGGAATCCATCCAATCCCTGTTTGAATCCTTGTACCGTATTCTGCCTGATCACTTCCTCCGGTAGCGCATTCCAAGTGTCCACGACCCTTTGGGTGAAAAAAAACTTCCTTGCATTTGTTTTGAACCTGTCTCCCTTCAGTTTCTCAGAATGCCCCCTCGTATTTGCTGTCCCCTTCAGTCTGAAGAATCTGTCCCTATCCCCCTTCTCTATGCTCCTCATGATCTTGAAGGTCTCTATCATATCTCCCCTGAGCCTCCTTTTCTCCAGAGAGAAGAGCCCCAGCCTATCCAGCCTCTCGGCGTATGAGCAGTGTTCCAGCCCTCTTACCAATTTCGTTGCTCTCCTTTGGACTCTCTCAAGTACCGCCATGTCCTTCTTGAGGTGCGGCGACCAATACTGAACGCAGTATTCCAGATGTGGACGCACCATCGCTCGATACAATGGCATGATGACTTCCTGTGTTCTGGTTGCTATGCCCTTCTTTATGATGCCCAGCATCCTGTTGGCTTTTTTCGAGGCTGCTGCGCACTGTGCAGATGGCTTCAGTGATGCATCCACCAGCACACCCAAGTCTCTCTCGAGTCTGCTGTCTCCCAACAATACCCCCCCTAATTTGTAGCTGAACAACGGGTTCTTTTTCCCTATATGCATGACCTTGCATTTGTCCACGTTGAAGCCCATTTGCCATTTGTTTGCCCAGTCTTCCAGCTTGTCCAGGTCCCTTTGTAGGTCCTCACACTCCTCCCTGGTCGTAACTCTGCCGCACAGTTTGGTATCGTCTGCGAATTTTATAACCTCACACTTTGCCTCCTTTTCCAGGTCATTGATGAATATGTTAAAGAGTAAAGGCCCCAGCACCGATCCCTGTGGCACACCGCTCGTGACTCCCCGCCAGTCAGAATATTGACCCTTTACTCCAACCCTCTGCAGTCTTCCCGACAACCAGTGCTTGATCCATCTGTGCACATCCCCTCCCACCCCGTGGTTCCACAGCTTCTTAAGTAGCCTTTCATGTGGCACCTTGTCGAAAGCCTTTTGAAAGTCGAGGTAAATGATGTCTATGGGCTCCCCATTGTCCACCCGACTGCTTATTCCCTCAAAGAAGTACAGAAGGTTCGTTAAGCACGACCTTCCCTTACAGAATCCGTGCTGGCTTGTTCTCAGTAGGCCATTCCTCTCGATGTGCTCGCAAATGCCGTCCTTGATCATAGCTTCCACAATCTTCCCTATAATTGAAGTCAGGCTATTCCGATGCACCTCCCTGCAGGTACTTAGAACTCTTTCACCCCTGCCAAGTGATACACTAGAGCAGTTTGCATATAGAGTATGGGTAATACATGCTGTACTTAAAGAGAAAGAACACTGGCCCATTTCTTCAGACTATGGTCAGAGAGAACTTAAAGAATTTCTATTAGAATTATTATCCCCCGAGATTACTAAACACCTTCTGTTGTTTTCGGAGGACCCTAAAACTACCCCTTTTGACACTTTACTGCTCAGGATTGGGTCTGTGTGGAAGACCCAGCCAGCTCAAATTATTTCAGTATCAGAAGCTAGAAGGTGGCGTGCTGAGAGAGCACCCCAATATAAGAAAACACCACACACAGGAAATAAAGAGCATGGCAGAGGTAGTTACAGAAATTCCTCCACTTACATTCCCTTTCATGAACTCAGAGACCAAAAGGAAAAATTAGAAAAAGAGAAAATCAAATGGGAACAGGATCGACACACAATGCAGATGGAATTGGACAGAGTAAAAAGTGATTTGACAGCTAGGAAAAACAGTGTTACTGCATAGGGATGTCCTGACTTTCTGTGTCCGAATACCAAGGTGACTCAAACCTTCATAGCCATGCTGGACTCCTATCACTTACCTGTGGACTCATTTTTGGAGACTCAGGCTAAGGGAAAGAAGTCAGACTCAGAATTCAGCTTGAGGTATGTGGCACCTTTGATATTGGACACTTGCGGCCACTCCAATTTTAATACTACAATAGAGGGTCAGGATAAATTAACTTTGATTGATACAGGGGCTGGAATCAGTTTTACAGATAGAGTGCCACCTACTGGAGATCAGAAAAATATGGAAATTTGTGAGATTCAGGGTCTAAATCACAGTTCTTTAACCGCCGGTCCGCGGACCGGTGCCTGTCCTCAGAAAATTCCTGCCAGTCCGCGCAAGACCAGCGAGATCAACATCTTAAATTTCCTGCCGGTCCGCGCAGGACCAGCAAGATCGAGGAGCTGTAGTTTGCGCAGGGCAGGAGAGATAATGGGGAGCCTCCGACAGCGTGCTTTCTTCCCTCCCAGCGGCTCTCCTTACTTACAAGAGCAGCGATTCAGGAAGGAAGCCTTGGAACTTTTGCTGAGTCGGGCCGCCTCTGATGATGCAACTTCCGCTTTCCTCAGAGGCGGTGCGACCCAACAAAGGACCCGAGGCTGCCATACTGAATTGCTGCACTGGCAAGTAAGAAGAGTTGCAGGGAGGGGAGAAAGCCACTGTTAGAGGCTGGGAAGCTGCTGGGCATGGTGAAAAAAAAGGGACAGCTGCTACTGGACCTGGAGAGGGAGAAGGATAGATCTTGCTGGGAGGGGAGGATGGAAGGAGTCTGGGAAGCTGCTGGGCAAGGAGAAAAAGGGACAGCTGCTACTGGACCTGGAGAGGGAGAAGGATAGATCATGCTGGGAGGGAAGGAGTCTGGGAAGCTGCTGGGCAAGGGGAAAAAGGGACAGCTGCTACTGGACCTGGAGAGGGAGAAGGATAGGAGTCTGGGAAGCTGCTGGGCAAGGGGAAAAAGGGACAGCTGCTACTGGACCTGGAGAGGGAGAAGGATAGATCTTTCTGGGAGGGGAGGAGGGAAGAGCCTGGGAAGCTGCTGGGCAAGGGGAAAAAGGGACAGCTACTACTGGTCCTGGAGGGCGGGAGAAGGAGAGATGCTGCTGGGAAGGGAGGAGGGAAAGGAAAGGGAAGAGAGTTACTGCTGGACAGAGGGAGGAGGGAAGGGAGAAGAAAAAAAGGAAGGAAATAGCTGGTAGGGAGATTAGAGGAGGGGAAGGGGAGAGACAGGAATGAGATGGGAAGGGGGGGTAGCAGAGAAATTGAGAGGGACAAAGATGCTAGATCTGGTGTAGGAGAGATAAAAATGAAGAGAGAAGTGAAGCTGGAATGAATCATGTAAAAAGGAGAGAGGGACATAGGCTGGATGGAAAGGGGAGAGGGGCATAGAAAGAAGACAAATACCATATGGAAGGGGGAGAGGTCAGACAGTAGATGGAAGGGGCAGATGCTGGATTGAAGAGACAGAGAGGGCAGATGTTGGAAGGAAGAGAGTGAAAAGAAGATGAAAGCAGAAACCAGAGACAATAAAAAGGTAGAAACAAATAATTTTATTTCTATTTTATTAGAATATATCAGATTTGAAATATATATCCTGCTAGAGCTGGTGTTAGATATAACTGGGGACTGCAAAGTGCAGGCATTGGCTTAGGGCTCTTTCTGACCAGGGAGGCAGTTGCCCTAGTTGCCTAACCCTATTCCTGCTATGTGTGACTGCGGTATTCTCTTAGCATGATATTTCTGTGTAGCATTTTGTAATAATTTGGCTTATTCAGTTTTTTCGATAGTAGAGGGGATATATGTGAAGGGGAGGGGAGACAGGGGTTTTGTTGATCCTTGCTCTGTATTATTTGTATTTATAAAATGACAATTGTACAGAATATTGTTTCTTTTTATACTTTAATAAAATACATTCAGTATAAAATCATAACTGAGGCTTGTGCGGATGGGATCAGATGGTTTGCGAGGACCGAGCTCGCGGAGACGGGGCGGAAATGGGGTTTTTAAATTTCAGTCCTAGTAGTTTGCCGGTCCACAAAATAATTTTTTTTTGTCCACCGGTCCATAGGTGTAAAAAGGTTGAAGAACACTGGTCTAAATGACAAAGCTTCAAAGTGTCTATCCCACAAAAGGAACAAATGAAAAACATTGTAGAAACTACTGCCAACACGAGTGAGAGTACAGGCAAAGAAATAGTTGAGGTGGCTGGTCTTGTATTGGGTATAGGAATTCCAAATGTTTCTAAACCTTTGGTTCATGAGGTTATTCCTGTGCAGTTAGCCACACAGTGTAGCATGCTAGTGCAGCAGCATGATCATAGTGTAACTCACTCAGAGGTTGCAGATGTTCCAGTTTGGGCACAGGAGAAGTTAGATTGTGGGAAAAGGTACACTGAAATTTTGTTTGAGGCTGAAGATCCTCAACTACAAACACAGCATCTAGTACTTCCTCCAGCAACAGAACTGGTGCCTAAGATGGAGGAGAGGGGTCTGAGTGGACCTATCTCTTTAGCATATGGCTCTCCAGCTTGGTCAGATGCTAAACCAGAGGGCTCCAGTAGGCTCACTATAGACTCTCGGGCCCTAAATAAGATTTCAAAGCCCATAGTACCAGTGGTAGCCTCTTACTCTGAAATGACTGTGACATTTAACCCTAAATGTGCATTTTTTTCTGTCCTATATATGACTAATGATTTTCGGAATTTGCCCCTTGACTCTGAATGCCAGGACACGACAGTGCAGACAAAAGAAGACACATCTAGCCTGCACCTGACTTCTGCACTGCAGTGCCCACTCCTCCAAGTGCAGTGGGATCCAGGTGGCAGACATGTGGTCCAGGTCGGCCTGAATGGAACATGGATGAAGTTTGCTTTAAGTGACCTTGAGGATGCTGCCAATTTAAAATGTTTTTTCTTTTTCTTAGCAGCAGTTCGGATATATACATAGCCATCCCAGACCAGTTTTGGCACGAAGATATTTCTAATGTATTCCAAGGATCCTCTTTATCACTGCAGAGATAAAGACGCTCCAAAGAGACATTAGCTTTATGCCTTTTCTGAATATGAGATGGTTATGATATGCATTATTTGTACTACTCAAGTGTTCATCTTTGCTGTGTTTTTCTAAAACAATGTGTTTATTTGCAGAGTTAAATTCAGCCCTGAACACTTGACAGATGTAAGAATAGCTTCACGCCTCAAACTTTGTGTTTTATGTTTTGTCTGTCTTTTGTCTATTTGTTTTAGTTTAGGGGGTACCCCAGGATACATAACATTGGCCATTTCTAGTGCTCTTTTCTCCACTTTTTACTAGCTTTTACCTATAGCTTTCATATTCTAAATGTAGGTTAGTTAGGGATTATACTTTTAAGTACAGGTTTTACTTTATACCGTGTTTATTCTAATGTGCTCACTACACATTTCTGGCATAATTTTTTTAATACATTCAGTACATAATTATGGTCTCTCTGAAGTGCCATATTATTTGTGTGCAGCACACAAAAACATATCTTTTTGGAATGTCCGATTAAGAACCTTAAGTAACTGAATATTGTCTCTCTTTTGCCTTAACTATATCAAGTAAATGCATTAATATGTTGCCACATTCAGTACAGGCAACCTGGTCTCTCTCTCTCTCTCTACATTCAGTACAGGCAACATGGTTTCTCTCTCGTTTTCTATCTCTTATTTGGATCACACTGGAGTACAGCTGCTGAATGATATCTGGACTCTTTTCAAGCCGGTGTATCCCTCCCTGTATGCACAGACATCATTTCATCCCAAGGGTGAACACCACCAGTTTCCAGTGACTGACAGATCCTGTGTAGACATCATTTCATCCCAAGTGTGCATCTCACCAGTTTAAAGAGACTGTCGGTTCCTGCTGGACCAGTTTAAAGAGACTGTTGGTTCCTGCTGGACTAATTCATCTTCCTGCACCCTGACTGCAAAGACTTCTCTACCTTCTCACACATGCTGTAAAAAATGTTTCCTGTTCATTGGATTTACGGATTCATGATAGTCACCTTCCTAAGAATGCTTTGCTGTACAGTTCAACTTATTTACTGCTATGGACATTCCAGACTTTATTTCATATGCTGTACATCCACTACCTCTTGGTATGGGCAACGAGACATTTCAAAAGCTGCTGAACTTTACTGAAATCCATGCCTACATTGAATAACTTAAGAAAACCTCCACATAAGTGAATCATACTATCACGTTCATAAATGGACAGATTGCACAAACTGTAGAAAATTTGCTACGAGATGCTCATGTCTCAGTTTGGGAACTTTTCTTTGGGTATTCGCCCATTGCAAACCACGTATTTAATGTTTTAATTCACCCTATCATTATCTTAATTATTGTACAAATTTTGTTATGTATTATGATTTTCCTTTGCTGTAAAGTGAAACACATGTACATTTCTTTACAACACATATCATACAACGTTCCTTCTAGCTTTTAAGGCAGTTATACAAGTATTTCCAGTATCTTCTCTGACACTTGCTAATTTGGCCAATTTGGTTCTAATTTGGTTTTAATTTGGCATGGCCTATTCCAGGGGTCTCAAAGTCTCTCCTTGAGGGCCGCAATCCAGTCGGGTTTTCAGGATTTCCCCAATAAATATGCATGAGATCTATGTGCATGCACTGAACATAAGAACATAATGTAATGTAATGTAATGTAATTTATTTCTTATATACCGCTACATCCGTTAGGTTCTAAGCGGTTTACAGAAAATATACATTAAGATTAGAAATAAGAAAGGTACTTGAAAAATTCCCTTACTGTCCCGAAGGCTCACAATCTAACTAAAGTAACATAAGAAGCGCCATCTCCGGATCAGACCTTCGGTCCATCAAGTCCGGCGATCCGCACACGCGGAGGCCCTGCTAGGTATACACCTGGCTTATTTTATATCCACAAATATATTGGGCACTTAGATATATCTTTATAAGGCCAAAATCTAAGAAGCATCAAAAGTTAAGCCTCAATCAAAGTTAGTATATTCATTTATGACCTCAGCAATGCAAACTGTGAGAAAAACTTCATTCACAGTATATCTTGCATTAAAGTCTTCATCGGTCAGATTATTTAACTGAAATCTTATTACTTTATTAATTTTTATTTAGTTTTCAAAACAACTTAAGAGATAATACTCATCTCATTATCAGAGCATAGCAGGGGTTCTTCACCGACATAGGCTATGTTTCGCCATACAAGGCTTTGTCAAGGTAATCCCCTGATAGAGAAGAGAAATATATCGTGATTAATAGAAATATTTTTGCCAACACCTCATAGGATAACGTTTCAAACCCATATGAAGTGAAGGAAAATAAACCCTAGGTATATCTTATAGCAAATAACTTATTAAATACCTTTCTTATGCCGAGTCCACATTCGCTGCCATCAGTATAGTTTAGTTCAAGCAGAGCAACATGGCCGCGGCGTTTTTTATACAAAATATGCGCGTCATGATCTCATAGCTACGCAGCCTATCAGCATCCAGAGTAAGCCTCAAGATTAATTAAACTAATGTCATCCATTCTACTTCTGCGTTTAGACCATTAGGTTTAACAGTATTCAGTGTGTAGATCATTCTTTGTTCTTTAAAGTTCAAGCGTTCAATATAGTTTCCTCCTTCCCATCCCATATCGATATGGTCAACAATTCTCCATTTTAAATCCGTAATTTTATGTTTCTGAGTAATCCAGTGTTGTACAAGGGGTGCTTCAAGGCTACTGGTATTTATTTTGGATTTATGTTCGGTGAGTCTTATCGTAATTTTCCGACTTGTTCTTCCCACATACACCAGATCACACGGACATTGAATCACGTAAACTACATGAGTACTAATACAAGAAGTATTTTTCTTAGATTTAAATGTTTTATTAGTACCTGGGTGAGTCCATTCAGGGCCCACTATCGCTTGAGCACACCATTGGCATTGTCCACAGATGTCATGAGTGAACTGTTGTTCCGCATCAGTAACTTTATTTTCAAATTTATATATGGACAGGAACTCTCCAATAGTTTGTCCTCTTTTATAGGAAACAATAAGATGTTCGTCAAAACAGGGGTGGAGTTGAATTATTGGCCAGTGTGTTTTTAACGTTTGAAAAAATCTATTGCTGATATCGTTGAAAGGAAGCACACATATAAGGGTTTCATCTATCTCATGCATTGTTTTTTCTTTAATCAAAAGAGATCTCTGAGCATATTTAGCACGGAGGTATGCTTTCTTAACAGATTTTTTAGGGTAGTGTCTTTCATAAAACCTCTGAGATAGTATATGGGCTTGCTTATTAAATTCTCCATAATCCGAGCAGATCCGTCTGATCCGCAAGAACTGACTCACGGGTATGTTGAATTTCAAAAAGTATGGATGGTAACTATAGAAATGTAAAAAGTTATTCCGTTCAACATCTTTTCTATATAGAGTAGTTTTAATAAGTTGGTCTTTTATTATCATCAAATCCAGATATGCAATTCTATTAGGGTGGGATATCATAGTGAAAGTAAGATATGGATCTACAGTATTAATCCAACTGAGGAAATTTTCTAAGTCTTCATACGATCCGCCCCAAAAGAACAGAATGTCATCCAAGTATCGTTTCCAAAGTTTAACATTCTGGAAGTGTATTGACGAGTAGATATTATCTAATTCAAACTTGGAGACATATAAATTAGCTACAGAGGGGGCCATAGTCGCCCCCATCGCAACTCCTTGGGTTTGATAGTAGTAATCCCCATGATACCAAAAGTAGTTAGATTTAACTACAAGAGTAGCAAGTTTCATAAGCCAGTCCTTTTTAAATCTGCCTAGATCTTTGTTCTTCAGAATTTCTTCTACTATTTGAAGTGCAGCAGTTTGAGGGATTTGAGTATATAGAGAATTAATATCCAGTGTCACAAGATACGTGATATCAGAAACATTACAACTAAAAATCTTTTTTGCGGAAAATCCTTCTACTATAGATACCTCAATTTTGAAAAAAGAATCTAGATGGTGCCCTCCGGGACCATTGCCGTCCTTCTTAATTACCTACCGAGATCTAGTGTTGAGAGATTTAGAAACAATGGAAAAAGCTTACTATTCTGTATATAGGGAGTTTAATCTTTCAAAAAAAGAAATAACTGCTCTTAAAGAACTACAAAACAATTCCGATATTTTGATATCACGAGCGGATAAAGGAGGAGCTATTACGATCTGGAATCGATCTGACTATCATAAAGAAGCTGTGAGACAATTGAGTGATAATATAGCTTATTTAAAAACTGAACAAAACCCAGTGAATCATCTGAAAATGGAAATTAAAGAGATAGTAGAAGAAGGTTCAGAACGTAAGATGATTACGAAGAAAGAAGCTCAGTTTCTTATCGAACCTTATCCTTCTACTCCGAAGCTGTACCTTCTCCCTAAAATCCATAAAGATTTATTGAAACCTCCAGGTCGCCCAATTGTCTCTACAAAACATTCTATTCTAGAGCCACTCTCTAAATTTATAGATTACTTCTTGAGGTCAGAGGTACAGAAAGCTCCCTCCTATTTAAAAGACTCAGCTCATCTATTGAGAATTCTTGATACTTTAACTAATGTTTCTGATATCACGTATCTTGTGACACTGGATATTAATTCTCTATATACTCAAATCCCTCAAACTGCTGCACTTCAAATAGTAGAAGAAATTCTGAAGAACAAAGATCTAGGCAGATTTAAAAAGGACTGGCTTATGAAACTTGCTACTCTTGTAGTTAAATCTAACTACTTTTGGTATCATGGGGATTACTACTATCAAACCCAAGGAGTTGCGATGGGGGCGACTATGGCCCCCTCTGTAGCTAATTTATATGTCTCCAAGTTTGAATTAGATAATATCTACTCGTCAATACACTTCCAGAATGTTAAACTTTGGAAACGATACTTGGATGACATTCTGTTCTTTTGGGGCGGATCGTATGAAGACTTAGAAAATTTCCTCAGTTGGATTAATACTGTAGATCCATATCTTACTTTCACTATGATATCCCACCCTAATAGAATTGCATATCTGGATTTGATGATAATAAAAGACCAACTTATTAAAACTACTCTATATAGAAAAGATGTTGAACGGAATAACTTTTTACATTTCTATAGTTACCATCCATACTTTTTGAAATTCAACATACCCGTGAGTCAGTTCTTGCGGATCAGACGGATCTGCTCGGATTATGGAGAATTTAATAAGCAAGCCCATATACTATCTCAGAGGTTTTATGAAAGACACTACCCTAAAAAATCTGTTAAGAAAGCATACCTCCGTGCTAAATATGCTCAGAGATCTCTTTTGATTAAAGAAAAAACAATGCATGAGATAGATGAAACCCTTATATGTGTGCTTCCTTTCAACGATATCAGCAATAGATTTTTTTCAAACGTTAAAAACACACTGGCCAATAATTCAACTCCACCCCTGTTTTGACGAACATCTTATTGTTTCCTATAAAAGAGGACAAACTATTGGAGAGTTCCTGTCCATATATAAATTTGAAAATAAAGTTACTGATGCGGAACAACAGTTCACTCATGACATCTGTGGACAATGCCAATGGTGTGCTCAAGCGATAGTGGGCCCTGAATGGACTCACCCAGGTACTAATAAAACATTTAAATCTAAGAAAAATACTTCTTGTATTAGTACTCATGTAGTTTACGTGATTCAATGTCCGTGTGATCTGGTGTATGTGGGAAGAACAAGTCGGAAAATTACGATAAGACTCACCGAACATAAATCCAAAATAAATACCAGTAGCCTTGAAGCACCCCTTGTACAACACTGGATTACTCAGAAACATAAAATTACGGATTTAAAATGGAGAATTGTTGACCATATCGATATGGGATGGGAAGGAGGAAACTATATTGAACGCTTGAACTTTAAAGAACAAAGAATGATCTACACACTGAATACTGTTAAACCTAATGGTCTAAACGCAGAAGTAGAATGGATGACATTAGTTTAATTAATCTTGAGGCTTACTCTGGATGCTGATAGGCTGCGTAGCTATGAGATCATGACGCGCATATTTTGTATAAAAAACGCCGCGGCCATGTTGCTCTGCTTGAACTAAACTATACTGATGGCAGCGAATGTGGACTCGGCATAAGAAAGGTATTTAATAAGTTATTTGCTATAAGATATACCTAGGGTTTATTTTCCTTCACTTCATATGGGTTTGAAACGTTATCCTATGAGGTGTTGGCAAAAATATTTCTATTAATCACGATATATTTCTCTTCTCTATCAGGGGATTACCTTGACAAAGCCTTGTATGGCGAAACATAGCCTATGTCGGTGAAGAACCCCTGCTATGCTCTGATAATGAGATGAGTATTATCTCTTAAGTTGTTTTGAAAACTAAATAAAAATTAATAAAGTAATAAGATTTCAGTTAAATAATCTGACCGATGAAGACTTTAATGCAAGATATACTGTGAATGAAGTTTTTCTCACAGTTTGCATTGCTGAGGTCATAAATGAATATACTAACTTTGATTATTTTATATCCAACCATATCTTTAAATGCCTCTCTCAAGGAGATATGCATCTAGTTTGCTTTTGAAGCCTAGGACTGTCGATTCCGCAATAATCTCCCCTGGGAGAGTATTCCAGATGTCAACCACTCTCTGTGTGAAGCAGAACTTCCTGATATTAGTCCTGAACTTGCCCCCCCTTAGCTTCATTTCATGTCCTCTTGTCCGTGTCAAATTGGACAATGTAAATAATCTTCTCTGCTCTATTTTGTCGATTCCTTTCAGTATTTTGAAGGCCTCGATCATATCCCCACGCAGTCTCCTTTTCTCAAGGGAGAACAATCCCAGTGTTTTAAGTCGATCCTCATATTCCAGTTTCTCCATACCCTTCACTAGTTTAGTTGCTCGTCTCTGCACCCTCTCCAGCAGTTTTATATCCTTCTTTAGGTAGGGAGACCAATGTTGGATGCAGTATTCCAAGTGGGGTCTGACCATTGCCCTATAAAGCGGCATTATAACTTTCTCCGATCTACTCGAGATTCCTTTCTTTATCATACCCAACATTCTATTTGCCTTATTTGCCGCTGCCGCGCATTGTGCCGACGGCTTCAGGGTCCTATCTATCAGTACACCCAGATCCCTTTCCTGTTCACTTTTTCCCAGAGTTGCACCTGACATTCTGTACTCGTATTCCTTATTTTTACTGCCTAAATGCATTACCTTGCATTTCTCCACGTTGAACTTCATCTGCCATTTCTCCGCCCATTTTTCTAACCGACACAAATCGCTCTGGAGTTCCTCACTGTCCTCCTGCGATCTGATTGCCCGGCAGAGTTTTGTGTCGTCTGCAAATTTGATGATCTCACTGGATGTTCCGTTTTCCAGGTCATTGATATAAATATTAAAAAGGATCGGCCCAAGTACCGAGCCCTGGGGTACACCACTAGTTACTTTCTCCCAGTCTGAGAACTTCCCATTTATGCCTACTCTTTGCTTCCTGTTTTCCAGCCATTTGCCTATCCATCTTTGTATATCTCCCTCTATGCCATGGCTTTGTAGTTTCCTGAGAAGTCTTTCGTGTGGAACTTTGTCAAATGCTTTCTGGAAGTCCAAGTATATTATGTCCACCGGCTTTCCACTATCAATTTGCTTGTTCACGGTCTCAAAGAATTGGAATAAATTCGTCAAACACGATTTCCCTTTCCTGAATCCATGTTGACTGGGTTTCATCAAGTCGTGTGTGTCCAAGTGCTGAACTATGCTATCCTTGATCAGTGATTCAATCATCTTGCCGGGGACAGACGTAAGACTCACAGGTCTATAGTTGCCCGGTTCTCCTCTCGATCCTTTTTTGAAAATTGGCGTGACGTTCGCTTTCCTCCAGTCGTCTGGTATCTGACCAGTTCTGATTGACAGGTTTGCAAGTTTTTGCAATAACTCTCCGATTTCAACCTTCAATTCCTTCAAGACTCTCGGGTGAATTTCATCCGGTCCAGGGGATTTGTCACTTTTAAGTTTGTCGATCTGGTAGTATATCTGATCTAAGTTCACTTAGATCAGGTGAGGCTGTCCTCTATTTCTCCTGTAAACAGTTTCTCCGCTTCAGGTATTGTTGAGGTGTCCTCCTTCGTAAAGACGGACGCAAAGAAGGAATTTAGTTTGTCTGCGATTTGTTTATCTTCCTTGATGTACCCTTTTCTTCCCTTGTCGTCCAGGGGTCCCACTGCCTCTTTTGCAGGTTTTTTCCCTTTCACGTATCTAAAGAAGGGCTTGAAGTTTTTGGCCTCCCGGGCTATTTTTTCCTCATAGTTCTGTTTTGCATCCCTTACCGCCTTGTGACATTTCTTCTGTTCATCTTTATGTTTGTTCCAGGCTTCAGTTGTCTTCGTGCATTTCCATTTTTTGAAAGAGTCCTTCTTTTCTTTTATGGCTTCCTTCACCTGTATGGTAAGCCATGCCGGTTCTCCTTTGCCTTTAGTTCTCCGATCTTTGGAAATCCTTGGAATGTAGAGATCTTGTGCTTCTGCAATAGTATTTTTCAATAGGCACCATGCCTGATCTACTGTTTCAAGTTTGTCCACCATCTTCTCGAGTCGTTTTGTTACCATGGCTCTCATGCAATCGTATTTACCCTTTTTAAAGTTTAAGGTGGTGGTTAAGGTTTTGGCATGTTTCCCTTTCCCGATGTCAAGTTTAAAGTTGATTACATTGTGATCACTCGTTCCCAGTGGAACCATGACTTCTACTTCTGTTATCGGTCCGGTGAGACCATTTAGGACCAAGTCCAAGGTGGCGTCGCCTCTTGTCGGCTCTTTTACCATTGGCTCCAGGAAGCAATCCCCTAGCACCTCCAGGAACTTGGCCTCCTTGCCGCAGTTGGAGGCTCCTAGTTTCCAGTCTATTCCTGGGAAATTGAAGTCTCCCAATATAACTACATTGCCTGTCTTGCATACTTGTTTGATTTCCTCCATTATTTCTGAGTCAGTGACCTCCACCTGTCCTGGGGGACGATAGTAAAGGCCAATTTTTGTATCTGTGCCATTGTGACCAGGATTTTGATCCAGAGGGACTCCAGCTTCTCTTTCCTGTCTGTTGTAATTATTCCAACAGAATCTATTCCTTCCTTAACATATAGGGCAATACCTCCACCTTTCTGCCCTTCTCGATCCCTTCTATATAGTTTGTATCCCTATAGTACTGTGTCCCATTTGTTTTCTTCATTCCACCATGTTTCTGTTATGCCAATGATATCCATGTTCTCATGTCTTGCTATCGTCTCTAGTTCTCCCATTTTGTTTCCTAGACTTCTAGCATTTGTATACATACATCTAAGTTCCCTTCGTGTTACCTTTTTGGACCTTCTACTCTTGGCTGTCCTTACAGTTTCATTAACGGTATCCTTTACTGCTCCTGTGTTATCTCCCATGTTTGCTGTGTGGTCATCCCCTCCTGTGTCTGAGTTGTCCCTTCCTGCTTGTTCTCCTTTGTTGGCTGTGAGGTCGACCTCTCTTGTGTATGAGTAGTAGTCCTTTGTTCCTACATCGGGGCATCCTGTTGTCCGTGCCATCGACCGGTGGTCGACTGTCGGCTTTCCCCTGTCCTTCAGTTTAAAGCCTTCTCTATTGCTTTCTTCATGTTGCCTGCCAAAACTCTTGCTCCTTCCTTGTTGAGGTGTAGTCCATCCCTTCTGTAGTACTTGCTTTTTCCCCAGAATGCCGTCCAGTTGCGCACGAAGTCGAAGCCTTCGTCTTCGCACCATCGTCTCATCCAGGCGTTGATTACTTGCAATTCCCCTTGTCTCTTTCCATCTGCTCTTGGTACAGGGAGGATTTCAGAGAAGGCCACCTTCACCTCCCTGATCTTCAGTTGTCTTCCAAGTGAGCGGAGCTGGCCCTTCATCTCTTCCCTGTCATACTTCCGCCCGCTCACATCATTTGTTCCTACGTGGATAAGCACAGCGGTGTCCACTCCCCGTGCACCATCTATGATCCTGGAGATCCTGTTGGTCACATCCTTTACTCTTGCTCCAGGCAGACAGGTGACGACTCTGTCCTCTCTTCCTCCTGCGGTGTGGCTGTCCACGTGTCGTATAATGGAGTCACCTACGATGATCCCCATCTTCTTAATTCGGGAGTTCCTTGGGGGGCATAGGTCCATGTCCTTGGAGTAGGGCCTGTCATCTTCCTCCAATGATACTCTTGAAATTGTTTCCTGTTCTTTGGGTGGGGGGACATCTTCCTGTGCTCTCACTATTCCTCCTGGTGTGCGGTTGTCTCCTATCTCGTTTTCGTTTTCTTCTGTGTTTGCATGGGTGTCTTCTCTCCTCACTTGGGTTTCCTGAGTACACTTTTCCAGCCCTGGGATCTCTACGTGGTGCTGATGGGCTTCCTCTATGAACATTTCTAGATCCTTGACCTCGTCGTTTGGGCTGTGCTCCACTAGAATCTTCTCCTGTGCTCGGATTCTGTCTTCGAGTTCCATCACTGTTCCCTCCAATAGTCTTACCTGACATTTCAAGCTATCCATCTCCATGCATCGATCGCAAATGTATGCCTGGATCCCCGAAGGGAGGTAGTCATACATATTGCAGTCGATACAGAAGACAGGAAAGCTCATCTTCTGACTTCCTTGGGCTTCCATTTCGTGCTTCACTCGTGGGTTGTCTGAGTGATTTGTTGTGACCTACTGCTGCTCTTTTTCCTACTGATCCTACCTCCCCCTTACCTTCTGACTTCCTGACTGCAGTCTTCCTATTTGAGTGAGTCTGTTTGTGTTACAGTGCCTGTGCCTTTGTGTGCTTGTGTCCCTTGCCTGCTGCTTCCTTGTGTTTCTTGCCTTGTTGTCTTTCTCGTGTGTGCTGTCTCTGCTCTACCTCACCTTGATTGTATGTGCGGGTTGGTTTCTTTTGTGTCTGTCTTTTCCTTATCTTCTGTGCTTGTCGGTTCCTTACCAGTCTGTTCTCCTCTGGTGTTCTTGAGAGTAGCGCTCGTCCCTTGCAAGGCCCTTCGCAAAGGCGCTCTCGCTAAGGCGAGCGCCTTTACCGCACGCCGAACGGCTGGGTGCCGTTGGCTCCTCCCCTTTTCAAGGGGGAGTCCGGCGCTGCCTGTGACGCGTGGGGGAGGCAGAGCGAACTCTCGCCGCTACCCCGAGCCTACTGTCCTCCTGCTTTCTTCGGTGCTCGGCACCAACGCTGCCTGTCTCCTCTGCTTCCTGCTCCCCTTCGCTCCTCTCACTTCGGCACCGCGTGTGCCGCGCTGGCTCCTCCCCTTTTCAAGGGGGAGTCCGGCGGTGCCTGTGACGCGTGGGGGGGGAGGCGGAGCGAACTCTCGCCGCTACCCCGAGCCTACTGTCCTCCTGCTTTCTTCGGTGCTCGGCACCAACGCTGCCTGTCTCCTCTGCTTCCTGCTCCCCTTCTCTCCTCTCACTTCAGCACCGCGTGTGCTTTCAATGCATATTCATTGGGGAAATCCTGAAAACCCAACTGGATTGCGGCCCTCGAGGAGGGACTTTGAGATCCCTGGCCTATTCCATTGATTGTATACCAGGGTCAGACATAATATATAATCTCCTATCCCATACTTGCATACTCTCTCATGACATCTTGGTACCTTTATGCCTGAACCTCCTGAGAAAGCTTCCTGTATCCCTTATGCACCATTCATTCGCTCAACGACGGGTAAGATATAGCATACTGACTGTACAACCTAAGACAGAGGTTTGAACTCATAATGGGAACTGTTTATCTTCATAGCTTGGAGATTCTACAGGACAGGGGAAGTGCTGCTGTAATGTTGGAGGTAAGTGAGGCATCTGCGAAATGCAGACTGGCTGTTTATAGAAGGGTACCGCAAGCTTGCCTTCATTTCAAAGAATAAAAATAAAAATAAAAAAGTATGGGAGATGTCAGCATAGCTATTGCTAACAATCAGCACTTTCAGTTGGCATAACTAATGTCAGCAAATGCCTATGGGAAATTATATCAATCTGACTCTGGAATGTTGATGCTGAATTCTGTGCTCCTGCACAGAATTCACATACATTAATAATCCAGCCAGACTGGATTGTTTATCAAGAAAATAGGCTGCTTGAATGGGACAAAGAAGCCAGAGACTAATCCCATCTACCATGCCTGCAAGTATCACACCCTCCAAGTATCACACCAATCAAAGAGTTTACAAATTCTAAACAGAAAGATACTGGGAAATACAATAGTTTCTATATTCAGAATAAGATTCCAAGCTGTAAAAGCCTCCTCTCTGCAACCCATCTCTATCTCTTTCTCTTTCTCTGTCTATCTCTCTGTCTATCCTTCTTTTTATCTATGGAACCCGAAGCTTAGACCATCACCCCCCTCTCTTGGCTCTTGGCTCTCTGGTCCTCTCTTGTTTCTCTTGAGCTATCTCTTTATCTATCTGTTTCGCTCTCTCTGGCCTATCTCTGGAACCTGAAGCTTGGGACCATCACTTCCATCCCCCTTTTCTCTCTCTCTCTCTCTGTCTCTCTTTTCCTCTGAACTCTGTAAGGCAGGGAAACTGCTTTGCTCTCTCATTAATTGTAATGCTTATAAATATTACTTTTCTGTAAGCCTATTTCTATAATATATTCTTTATGCAATCACCTCTGGCTGTGTTTCTTATTTGATTCTACTCCTGGTGAATCTTCTGTGAGGGAACTGAACCTGGGACCTGGCGTGTGTAAGGGCGCCTCTCACATAACCCCACCAACCATACATTGTGGGGTCCACTATCAAACCTTACAGGTAGCAACTATGATTTGGGTGACTGTTTGCAGCACAGGAAGGTGGTACTGTTTTCGGACAATATAGCGGTGGTGCAGGCTGTTAATACGCGTCTGATTGTGCTCCGTTGTTTGCAATTAAATATTACTCTGACTGCTCAGCATGTTCCAGGCTTGCTTAATGAAATTGCTGATGCCTTATCTCATTTTCAGTGGGCCCATTTTCGGGCTTTAGCCCCCATGGCAGACATGGAACCTACTGTGATGCCGGTGGAGCTGTGGACTAGAGTGCTGGATTCTTAACAGAGCTGCTGTGGAATAGTCTGGCTGTGAATACTTGGAAATCCTATCGCTGTGGCTGGCGCCATGTTCTGCTCTTTTTGGAGGATCCAGTTTCTAGTGGCAGTCTGTCTTTTTCAGTGCCTATGATGGTGCAGTTTTTGGTTTTTGCCTGGCAGCAGGAGTGGTCGGTAGGTGTAGTGCGCTTTTCCTTAGTGAGCGTGGCATTTCTGTCCCAATATTGGGTTATGCTAATCCTTGTGCTGCGTTTTTGGTGTGGAAATTATTTCAAGGCTTTCAGCGTTCCAGCAGTGCTCAGGGTTTGCGGCCTTTGCGTTTGCCTCTTTCTCCGGCAGTTTTGGGACGCTTTGCCTACTGTTTGTACTGATGCCTTTGAAGTGTGTCTGTTTAAGGTGGCATTTAGTGTCGCCTTTTTTGCAGCCCTGAGGATTAGTGAGCTCATTGCCCCGGCCTCTTCTGCTGCTGGGGAGACTGGGTTGTTGGTCTCGGATGTGGTTTTGCACAGGCGTTGTTTGCGTTTGCGCATTTTTAGTAGATCTATAACTGACCAAGGGGCTGCTGGGGTTGTGTGTCCAGTCCTTTGTGCTCAGGCGGTGCAACCTGTTTGGGGCTTATTTTGGCTCCTTCATGCCAAAGGTGCACCGTTAACGTGTTATCAGTTTGGTGCTGTTTTCAAATTGTGTTTACTAGCAGTTGGTTGTGATCCAACGCATTTTGGAACACATTCTTTTAGAATTGGGGCGGCGTCTTATGCTGCAGAGTATGGAGCTTCTGCATCTCTGTTATGCAGAATCAGGCACTGGTGTTCAATTGTTATCAGCGCTATGTGCGCACTCTGCCGGACTGTGCTGGTGTTTAATCTTGTTATGCTTCAGTTTCTCCTACAGATGCCTTGCTGCCTGATAATTGCGTATGGTTCTGTGGCCATTCCTATGTCTTTTGAGCACAGCGCCGAGCAAAGGAGTCTCGTTGGGGACTGAACCTTGGACTGGTGCATTTGGGAGTCTGCATCAGATGGCTGGGCTTGAGAGGCATGCTGTGGGAGCAGTTTCTTCCAACTTTACTGCAAGCTCAACGTTTTTCTTCACCTCAAGTGATTATTTTCCATGTTGGGGGTAATGATTTGTGTTATACTAAAGGAGTGGACCTTATTCGAAGAATGAAGCAAGATTTGTTGTCTGCCTCGTTTTATTTTCCAGGCACTCGTTTTGTATGGTCTTGAATCATTCCCTAGTTGGTCTGGTGAGATGCTCGTAAGGTTGAAGGCATTGAGCATCTACAGAAACGTGTTAATTCTGAAGTTTCTAGGTTTCTGGGTATGATGGGAGGTTTAGTTCTGTGCCATGATTTGCTCACTGTTGACTGCCCTGGGTTGTATAGGGCAGATGGGGTACATTTGTCTGATATTGGGCTTGATATTTTTTTTTTTTAGTTCAGTGCAGGATTTGTTGGAGGCCTGTTAGGCAGGCCCCCGGGGCCGCAGCTTTTGTATGTGTGTGTGGGTGGGGGGGGGGGGGGGGGGTACGGTGACTAGTTAAGCTGTCTCTGCATGTGGCGGATAAAATTCTATGTTGGGGAAACAATTTTGGATCAGTGTGGCTATGCAACAAATTTTGGTGACTAAATTTTGTAACTACTCATGTGCGATACCGCCATGGGTGGTGGCTGGACTCTGCAGCACCATGAGTTTTGCTGTAAGGGAATTGGGAAATGGGGGAGAATTTTGGAAGAGGAGCTAGTTCAACACCGAGTAGCTCCAGAATTTTGAGAATAAGCTACACTGTTTTTGAAAATGTTGATAAGTTGATTTTATTAAGGTTTGCTCTTAATGAAAATAAAGCTGCAGCCCATTTTTTGCCACTACATCTGAGTTGGTATATTTTATTGTGAACAATCTGAGCGTGGTGCGAATTCCAGTGTTATTACAATTGAGGCAACATATGGGCTTTACTATCCTGTCCTAATGAGGGTTACTTATAAAGAAAAATTTTACCAGTTTGAAGACCCTGAAAAGCTGAAGGAGTTTTTGTCACAACAAGAGACACTGATGTACTGAATGGAAAATCCTGTCAGCTGCAATTGAGTCTTTATTTATTTATTGATGATTTTCTCTGGATTTTGGAGAGTTAAAGATGAATTTTAATGTTTAACGTTTTTGAACTATTTATTTTATTATATGGAATTGGACGTTTCAACTGTCCCCAGACTTGTAACTGTCACAGAACCACTAGAATATAATTTTTTTTTTTTTCAAATAAGCCTTCTGATAGGAGAGAATTCGATCTCTCTTGCTCTCTCAGCAAATGACAGGCAACAAGAAGAAAGGAAGTTCCTGCCCACGTCAAACAGGAAGCAGTTAAGTATCTGATGTCAGAGGAAGGTCAGAGATGGTGGAGCTGGTAGCGTGGCTACGGTTTCATGATGAGTGGAACTGTTCTTAAAGATATATCGGTAACAGTAAAGGACACCGTGAATCATTATCCAGTTAGCAGCTTATTTTGCATATAGCGGTGCCACAGCTCCTCGGCTGAATGTAGCCAATCCTTCCCAGTGATCCGGATTCCGCATTGGCTGCAGCTGCATGGAGAACTGGCCGGCGTCCGGGGCCAGAGGAAATTGGAGAGGGAGAAGTGCCACAGGTGGGGAAGACTCTGATCATTTGCAAGCATCCTGAGTTCAGCCACCGTTGCTGGCACACAGTGGCGAAGGTCCAGCAGCCCGCGCTGGCATCCAAGGGCTGGAGAAAAAAAAATTCTTAATAAATTGTCCATTTGTATTTCAAAAAAGAGTGTTGAATTCAAAATTATTCCAAGTACACTCAATGAATTTTTGTTGCCTTAAGATGTTCTACAGAATTAATTTGAAGTGAGCTGGGGTAATGATCTAATTGATTTGAAAACCATAACACCTTTGTTTTTGAGGCATTCAGCTTAAGTTTAAATGAAATGGCCCACTGTTTTACTTTTCCAATACATAGAGATACTTTGGATTGAATTGCACTTAGATCTTCTGAGACTAACCGGCTCCAGACAGAGCTAGAGCTAGAGCAAGAACAGCAAATGAAGGCAAAGTGTTGGAGCTGGAAAAGCGACTCGTTGCATGGAGCTGGTGATGAAACAATGTTAAGAATTCCCTGATGCAGCCAAGACCAGGTGAATCAAGGACCTTGTCGGAAACAACTGGGGAAATCATTAAAGAGATAACTAAAAATTGCAGTGATTGTCAGCGAAGGAGTCAGCATTTGGAAATACGGTTCTCTAAGGGAAGAACCCACTACTGACTGGTAACAGTGATTACAGACAAATATTCATATTCCATGAGACTCAGTGACTTGAAGAGCTACATAGGTGTCTACAGTTCACTCTATTCAAGGTAGGGCACCAGTACAACTTCTTCAGTACAGGGTGACATGATCATAGTTTTTTTTTCCCCTTATAGAAGACTTCAGTATAAATAATTGTAGTAATTCAATTAACTAATGAAAACAAGCTCCTGTGATGCATTTTCCTGTTGAGAAGAAGGCAGGAAGCAGCAGCATGCTTGAATGAGGCCCTATATTGATGCAGAAACTGCACTGGAACTCCAGAAGGTGTGTGAAGAAAGCAAATACATGAGGAAGAAAAGAAGAGAATATGTTGCCAGCTGCTGCCTACTGAACAGAGGAGACGAGGAAAACGACTCGATAAGAAAGGACCAATTAGAAAGACAGTAGTAATGAAACATATTCCAAGGCTACAACACTAACTGAGAGGATATGGGGGGGAAAGCACAGTTACTTACCATAACAAGTATTATCCAGGGACAGCAGGCAGCTATTCTCACATATGGGAGACGTCATCGATGGAGTCCCGATGCGGAAGTCTCGTAAGCAGACTTGCTTGTAGAAACTAGAAGTTTTGAGTCAGCTGCACCGCGCATGCGTGAGTGCCTTCCCGCCCAGCACAGGGCGTGTCTTCTCAGTTCAGATAGCTAGCAGAGAAGCCAACCAGGGGAGGTGAGTGGGTTGTGAGAATAGCTGCCTATTCTCACATATGAGTGATCTCCAAGCTAACCAGAATGGGATGGTGGGAGTGTTGGCAATTTAGGAGAATAAATTTTGTAATACTGTCTGGCCAAACTGGCCATCCCGTCTGGAGAAAACATCCAGACAATAGTGAGAAGTGAAATAATGAACCGAGGACCAAGTAACAGCCTTGCAAATTTCCTCAATAGATGTAGATCTGAGGAAAGCTATTAAAGCTACTATTGCTCTGACCTTATGGGCTGTGACTCTACTTTGTAGGGGTAATCTAGCCTGGGCATAACAGAAAGAGATACAAGCTGCCATCTAGTTGGAGATGGTACGCTTAGAAATTGATGTCCCAACTTATGTGGGCAGCGCAGCAGAACCTGATAGCGCAACCATGCAGGCACTATGGAGCAGGACCTACTTTTACTAGAACAATGGTCCAGTACTTGGCAACTAAATTTTAATGCCTAAAAATGTAAGGTAATGCACCTTGGTAGCATAAATCCATGCAAAGCATACACCCTGAATGGTGAAAACCTAACCAGAACTGTAGCAGAACGGGACTTGGGAAAAATCATCTGGGAAAATATGAAAGCTGTGAATCAGGTGAAGAAAGCTACAGCAAAAGATAGACAAATGCTGGGCTGCATCAGAAGGAGCTTTATCAGTCAAAAGCCTGAAGTTATACTGCCGTTGTACAGATCAATGGTGAGTCCTCACCTGGAGTACTGTGTTCAGTTTTGGAGGCCACATTATCAAAAGGATGTGAAGAGAATGGAGTTGATTCAGCGAATGGCCACTAGGATGGTCTCAGGACTAAAAAAATCTCCCATATGAAGAACGTTTTAGCAGGCAGCGCATATATTCTGTTGAAGAGCGCAGAGAAAGGGGGGACATGATAGAAACATTCAAATACATTACGGGCCGCATTGATGTGGAAGAAGAAATCTTTTGTCTTACGGGTCCCACGGTGACAAGAGGGCATCCGCTAAAACTCAGGGGGGGGGGGGAAAGATTTCATGGGGGCATCAGGAAGTATTTCTTCACTGAAAGGGTAATTGATTGATGGAATGGTCATTCACGTCAGGTAGTCGAGGCCAATACCACGCTTGACTTCAAGGGACGATGGGACAGACAGGTGAGGTTGCTCCAGAGGAATGCTTAAAAGATGGATTCTCGAAGGAGGGAGGGTTCTTGAGTGGGCAGACTTGGGCTGTCGGCCCTTTTCTGCCGTCATACTCTATGTTTCTATGTTTCTATGAAGGAGACAAAAAGTTGAGGAGCACTTCTGTGTGGTTTGGTGCATTCCAAATAGAAGGCCAAAGCACATTTATAGTCCAGAGTATGAAGAGCTGATTCTCCAGGATGAGAATGAGGCTTTGGAAAGAACATTGGAAGAATAATGGATTGGTTGAGATGAAATTCCGAAACCACTTTAGGTAGGAATTTAGGATGAGTACGGAGAACCACCTTGTCATGATGGAACACAGTGAAAGGTGGATCAGCAACTAAAGCTTGAAGCTCACTGATTCTTCGAGCAGAAGTGAGGGCAATGAGAAACTCCACTTCAGATAAGCCTTAGACATTGGTTCAAATGGAGGCTTCATCAATTGAGTAAGAACAACATTGAGGTCCCAAACCACTGGAGGCGGTTTGAGAGGAGGTTTGACACTGAAAAGTCCTTTCATGAATCTGGAAACCACCAGATGAGCAGAGAGGGATTTTCCTTCAATAGGCTGATGGAAAGCAGCAATTGCACTGAGATGGACTCAGATCAATGAAGACTTGAGGCCAGAGGTGGATAAGTGCAAAAGGTAGTCTAAAACAGAAGATAAGTAGGAATGTTGAGGCTCCTTATCGTGAGAAAAACACCACGTAGAAAATCTAGTCCATTTTTGGTGATAGCATTGTCTAGTGGTAGGTTTCCTAGAAGCCTCTAAAATGTCTCTTACAGATTGAGAAAACTAAAGAGGAGTTATGTTGAGAGGTACCAAGCTGTCAAGTGCAGAGACTGCAGGTTGGGATGAAGCAGAGATCCTTGACTCTGTGTGAGCAGAGATGGAAAAATTGGTAGAAGGTATGGCTCCCTGCTCCTGAGTTGAAGTAGTAGGGAGTACCAAGGTTGTCTCAGCCACCGAGGAGCAATTAGAATCATGGTGGCATGGTCGTTCTTCAACTTGACAAGAGTCTTGAGAATGAGAGGGAATGGAGGGAATGCATACAGGAAGAGATTCGTCCATTCCTGAAGAAAAGCATCTGCCTCGAGGTGATAAGGAAAATAGATCCTGGAGCAGAATTGAGGCAGGTTGTGGTTTTGGGGAGCTGCAAAGAGATCTATCTGAGGTGTTTCCCACTGTGAAAAATGTGACGAAGAGGCAAGGAATGGAGTGTCCATTCGTGAGGTTGCAGAAGATGACTCAAGTTGTCCGCTAAGCAATTTTTCACCCCTTGGATGTAGACAGCTTTCAGGAAGGTATTGTGGCAGATTGCCCAGTCCCAAACCTTCAGAGCTTCTTGACAAAGGGAGGAAGATCCCGTCCCTCCCTGTTTGTTGACATAATACATGGCGACTTGGTTGTCCGTCCGAATGAGGACTACTTGGTCTTGAAAAAGAGGTTGAAAAGCTTTGAAAGCCTTGAAAATCGCTCTGAGTTCCAACAGATTGATGTGACACTGACGATCTGTACTGGTCCAGTGGCCTTGAGTATGGAGACCATCGAGATGAGCGCCCCAAGCATAGGTTGAGGAATCTGTTGTGAGAACCTTCTGATGAGGGGGCGTTTGAAACAGCAAGCCTCTGGAGAGATTGGAAGAGAGCATCCACCAGCGGAGAGACTGTCTCAATGAAGGAGTGACTGCAATGTGTCGAAAGTGGGTCGCAAACCTGCGTCCACTGAGATGTCAGGGTCCACTAAGGAATTCTGAGGTGAAGTCTGGCAAAAGGAGTCACGTGTACTGTGGAGGCCATGTGACCCAGAAGTACCATCATGTGTCTCGCTGATATGGAGGAATGAGAAGACACTGTATGACAGAGTTGAAGGAGAGCTTCCAGACGTTGTTGTGGAAGGAATGTTCTGAGTTGGATAGTATCCAAAAACAGCTCCGATGAACTGTAGATTCTGAGAGGGTTGAAGTTGGGATTTGGGAAAGTGGATTTTGAATCCCAAACTCTGTAGGAATCATGTAGTCCGTTGGGTCACTACAATAACCCCTTGAGATGTTGAATCTTTGATGAGCCAGTTGTCCAGGTAGGGAAATACTTGAAGACCATGGTTTCTGAGAGCTGTGGCTACCACTACCAGGCACTTGGTGAACACGCTGGGAGATGAAGCCAGGCCAAAGAGCAGCACTCTGTATTGATAGTGCAGATTCCCTACCCAAAATCTGAGATATGGACGGGAGGCTGGATGAATGGGAATATGAGCATAAGCCTCCTTGAGATCCAGAGAGCATAACCAGTCGTTCTGATCTAGGAGGGGATAAAGGGATGCCAGGGATAACATGCAAAATTTTTCTTTGACTAAAAATTTGTTGAGAGCCCTGACATCCAGAATGGGCCGCAGATCACCCATCTTCTTCGGAACAAGGAAGTAACGGGAGTAAAACCCCCTGTTCTGCTGTTTCAAAGGAACTGGCTCGATGGCATAGAGACGAAGCAGAGCTTGAGCTTCCTGAAGAAGAAGGGGCTGTCTGGGATGGATTGGAAGGATACTGTCTTGGAGGAAGCTCTTGTGGAGCCTGATTGAAATGAAGAGAGTATCCATCCCTGATGATTGACAGCACCCATAGGTCGGATGTTATTGTCTCCCATCAATGGTAAAAATGATGGAGACGACCTCCAATAGGGGGAAGAAAATTCATAGACAGAACGGTGGAGGTTATGCTCTGTTTTAAACAGTCAAAAAGGCTGTGTAGCCTTAGGTGCAGCAGAAGGTTGAGGTTTCTGTTGCTTCTGAGTTTGCTGTTTCTTGGGAGGAGGGCGAGTATAAGGAGCCACTCTCGGAGCAAAATGCCTCTGGTAAATAGGAGGAGGGTGTGCAGGCTTGGCAGGCGCTGGCTTTGGCTTAGGTCTAACAATAGAAGCAAAAGATTTTTCATGGTCATACAATTTCTTGGTGGCTGCCTCAATAGATTCATCGAAGAGGTCATTGCCTGCACAAGGAACATTAGCCAAGCGGTTCTGAATATTAGGATCCATATCAATGGTACGAAGCCAGGCAAGGTGGTGCATTGCTACAGAACAAGCAGCCACCCTGGCAGACAACTCAAAGGCATCATAAGAAGACTGAAGTAGATGTAATCTGAGCTGTGATAGAGAAACTATGACTTCTTGAAATTCAAAGTGATTTTGAGGGTCTAAACTGAGAAATTTAGGCAAAAGAGCAATTAGGAACTCAAAATAAGTGACAAAATGGAAATTGTAATTAAGGACTTTAGAGGACATCATGGCATTTTGATAGATGCGACGTCCGAACTTGTCCATAGTGTGACAAACCCAGGTCCATTTCGGGTTTTTCTCATAACAAACCCGAATCCGTCCCGGGTTTTGCCCCAGTAAGCAGGAGAAAACTCAGTGCACCTAGATGCAGGAGAGCTGATCAGGTGACTAACCAATTAATTGAGCAAGCTGACTTCTGCTCTGATAATGAGATGGAGGTAGAAGAAACAAGGCAGGATAAGATCAGGAGAAAAAGCTACACTCCATGCAGACCTGCCCCGGCCACTGTCAGAAATCTGAGGCAATTTGAACAGCTGGTTAAAACCAGGACTAGGGAGAAACCTGCCTGTAATAGCAGGAAACAGGCTAGTGTGTGGAAAACCCTTCCCGCACCTTCTCAGAGGGGGAGTGGTTTCCCACAGGATATAGTGTGGCTCCTGAGAACAGGAAAGGGTCACACAGGAGAGAGGCGTTCAGGAGAGTGGAAAGCTGGAGAGAGTCAGTCTCTCTCAGACTGGCCTATGACAGAGGCAGAGGAATTGTTTCTTACCAGGAAGTCTTGGGAGCAGCCAGAGGAAGAAGCCATGGAGGTTCAGGCAAGCCATGCAGGCACTGAGACCCAGCCATTGCCCATGGAAATCCAGTAAGTCAAAGGATTGGATTTTTCCCTGCTGCTTATACCTCTGTGCTGCTAGCTATACTGTAGGTGTGGGAACTGAATTTAGAAGCTCTCCTTGGAAGCCAAACTTAGAAGCTTTCTTTAAAGCACTGAAGTGTGAGCAAACATATAAGTGTTTGTTTTCCCTGGATTGTTGCCAAGCTGGGTCAGTACGTTGCCTCCTCTCACAGCTGTGCCTAATTTCTGTAGCCACGTTTCAGAGAGGGAGAAACGTAGGCATGTTCCTGGGGTCTGGTGCAGACTCAATGATTTTTGGTTTGAAATGATCTATTTGATAAAACATTATTTGTGTAAAGCATTACTGCTCTGGTGAAGAAGACTGTATTACTCACCTGATTATAAGTCCAGAAGCAGGGGACTGTACTTAATGCAGTGCTGGGCAAGCTTTATCTTCTTGAATGCATTATTTAAACCTTTTGTTATAAGTTCATGCCATATGAGCTTACACTGAACTGCAAGGCTGATGCCTGTATTTTTGAGTTATTTAATCAGTGCTGGAATAAAGCTATTTTTGTTTTGCCACTTCTGACTGGGACTCTTTTACCTTGCATGCTTATGAGGCAGATAGTGTGCCTGAAGTAAGACCTGGAGGATCCCTTGGTAGTAAGGGACACGTTGGATCTGAGTTTTGGTCACGTTCCCGGGTGCTCACTGCGTCTACAGGAGCGCGGGTGTGACAATAGTTTTCCCTTCCCTTCCAGGAGGAACGGAAGCATAAACCTTGGAAGGATGGGACCTTTTCAAGGAGGACTCCACAAATAGGGATTGGTACGATAACTGCGAATTCTCAATTCCTTTTGCAATGGAAAGTTTTATATCTGGAGTCCAATTTGCCTGGAACAGCTGGAATTGCATAAGGAGTTTCCAGGCATCTGTGAAGAGGAAGCTTAAGTGACTCTGCCAGAGGTTGAGGAAGATGCATGACTTCGAGATACTCCTTAGAGTATTTGGAACCAGCATCCAATTGAAAGTCCAAGTCAACAGCTATCTGACGAAGAAAAGATGAGAAAGATGGCTGATCCACCAATGCCTTGCCTTGAGAAGGACTCGAGGTCGTCGAGGCAACCTGGATCGAAGATGATGCTTCGGTATGAAAAAAGGCATCAAGAGAACATGGAGACTTGAACGAAACAATTGAAACTGCTGAGTCCTCGAGGTGCGGCAGTGGAGACCTCGATCGAGGAGTTAGTGGTCTAGTGGAACTGGAAGGTATAGATCGAGGCTTAGTCGAAGAAGGGCGTTCTTTGGATGAAGAGGTATGCCTGGACGTATGCCTCGAGGAAGGCCTCGATTGTCTGTGGGAATGATGCTTGGAAGCAGACCTCGAGGATCGAGGAGACTTCGCCCCAGAGATAGAAGCAGTCGAAGCCACCAGGGAATGGATAGAGCTGGAAGCTGTGGATCGAAGATCCAGAGGCTTGATGGAGGAACCTCAATGCACTCCCAAAGACTCTTCTCCTTGTATAGAGTGTGAGGATTCCTGTCGAGGCACTTGCAAAGAATCTGCTCCTTGCTTTATGTGCATAGATGCCAGACCAGACACTTGCAGAAACTCTGCTTCATGGATAGAGTGTGTAGGCTCAGACTGAGGCATAGGAAGAGGCTCGATCTCGAGGGAGTCTGCACAATGCCCAGGCTGGATTAGAGTAACAAGCTTCAGTTCCATGTTAGTAAGGAACTGAATGAACTGTTTCTTTAACATGGTCTGGAAAGAAGCCGGCAAGGATGGATCCGCATCTGAAACCGGACTACCTGCTTTGGCTGAAGGCTCCAGAGAGGCAGTGGATATGTGCTTCGACTTGGAAGTCTTAGGCACCTTAAGCACCACTGCTGGAACTTTCTGCTGAGCTATCTGACCTGAGGATACAGGGGAAGATACAGCAGATGTCGTCGAGAAAAGAGCCACTGCAAACGAAGAAGGTCTGATGAGGCTCGAGGTCAAAGCAGTGGAGGCAGGAGGACCCTCTGTCGAAGGCGAGTCCGAGGTTGGCTTCAGAGTCAAGGATGAGGTCGAATCCATCCCGAAGAGCTTTTCCACTGAAAGTAGACGATGTTTAAGAGCGCTGGCATGACTTCGGGGGATGGTCTGGCACAAGGCACTTGAGGAACCTACTGTGTGGGTCCGTGAGAGAAATTGCACACTGACACTGGCTACACTTCTTATAGCCTGTTGTTGGCTGGGACATAGGAGGAAAACAGACGCTGCAAAGTCGAAGCCTCTTAGCTGTGGCTGAGCGGCCTGCCCCAGCCGCTGAACGGAATAAAGAAAAATTTTTTTTAAAAAAGAGAAATAAAAGAATAAAAGTAAAACACAGCGATTCGTGAAGAAAAAGAACACAAACCGCGGTGAGAGAAGGCACGACGTAACAAAGTTAAACACCGAGGCCCTGATTCTCCAAAACTGCGTCCCGATTTTAGGCAGCTGTAGGCGTCCTACAGCTGTCTAATCAGCCAATTGGGATGCACGTTTTTTTAAAAAAATGCTCCCCAGGCAGGCCGCCTATATTGAAGGCGAGGCCCGCAAGACACCTAGGCCCTGATTCTGTATAGGACGCCCGGGAGAGGCGTCCTATTCAGAATTGGCCTAAACTAAACCCCGATTCTGTAACCGGCGGCCATGTTACAGACGCGGGTTAGAGAATCGGGTTAGATAGACACGGCCCGCTACATTTATCGCGGCAAGGGATCTCTCTGCCGCTATAAGTATAGCGGGCCGTGGCCCCCTGACCGATCGCTGGCAGGAGGGTGCCCAAACCCTCCTGCCCGAAGACGCACCCCCCCCTGACACTACCGACCGCCCCCCCGACATTACCGATCTCCTCCCCGACAATATCGATCGCTGGCAGGAGGGTGCCCAATCCCTCCTGCCCGAAGACGCACCCCCCTGGCGCTAACAACCCCAAACCTCCACTCCACCAAACCTGTTCTTACGGCGAGATGGGTCTTGCACGTCCAGCCGGCAAGCACGCCTCGTCGAAATGAGGTGGGCCCGCCCCTTCCCGGCCCATCCTGCCGAAGCCTAAGGCCTAATTGGCCCAGGCTCTAGAAGCCTGGACCAATCAGGCCTTAGGCATAGCGGGTCTGCCCATCCCCCACTTAATCTAAGGCTTGATTGGCCAATCAGACCTTACACTTAGTGGGGATGGGCGGACCCGCTATGCCTAAGGCCTGATTGGTCCAGGCTTCTAGAGCCTGGGCCAATCAGGCCTTAGGCTTCGGCGGGATGGGCCGGGAAGGGGCAGGCCCGCCTCATTTCGACGAGGCGTGCTTGCCGGCATGAACGTGCAAGACCCATATCTCGCCGTAACAACAGGTTTGGTGGAGTGGAGGTTTGGGGGTTGTTAGCACCAGGGAGGGGTGCATCTTCAGGCAGGAGGGATTGGGCACCCTCCTGCCAGCGATCGATATTGTCGGGGGGGGGGGAGATCGGTATATCGGGGGGGGGGGTCGGTAGTGTCGGGGGAGGGGGGGCGGTCGGTAGTGTCGGGAGGGTGCGTCTTCAGGTAGGAGGGATTGGGCACCCTCCTGCCAGCGATCAGACAGGCCGTGGCCCGCTATACTTTATAGCGGCAGAGAGATCCTTGCCGCAATAAGTATAGCGGCTGCGTCTACTTACAATGTAGACCAGCATTTTTGCTGGCCTACATTTTAAGCTTCTCCTCTACTAGGGAGACGCGTAGGGCTGCCTAGGTTCGCCTAAGGCCCTTAGACGAGCTTAGGCATCTTGCGGATCTCCCTAGGCTCCCGGAGGTGCCTTCAGGCCTGCCTGGGGAGCATTTATTTTTAAAAAACGTGCATCCCGATTGGCTGATTAGATAGCTGTAGGACGCCTACAGCTGCCTAAAATCGGGATGCACTTTGGAGAATCAGGGCCAGAGAGTCAAAGACGGACTTCTTGGCTCCCACGGAAACTGAGAACTGAGGAACGCGTCCTGTGCTGGGCAGGAAGGCACTCGCGCATGCGCGGTGTGGCTGACTTGAAACTTCTAGTTTCTACAAGCAATGTCTGTTTGGGAGGCTTCCGCATCAGGGCTCCGTCGATGATGTCACCATATGTGAGAATAGGCTGCCTGCTTGTCCTGGGATAAATATTAGTTCCTATATATTACCATTTCATTAAACTTTCAGAATTCATTCTACTAATGTTTAAAGTAATATTTTTGGTACATGCATTTCAATATGTAAACAAATGTTCTAGTTCATTTCACTTTATTTTATTTATTTACTTTAAAAAAATGAATTGCAAATCACTGTTTGCTGTGTAGAAGATTCTTTATAACATTTAATATACAAATATATAGGGCATTTAATGTTTGACTTAATCAAATATATTTCTTTAAGCAACTTATTAATTTAAAGAATTCCTCAAGTATAAGAAAAGTTTTATAATTTCTTATCAAATTAATAGTTTAAGGGTAATAGTATAATTACCATAAGGAATTTTAATTATTTATTTTAAGGATTAAATTTAATCTTGACATTTTAGGGCTCCTTTTATCAAGCCGCGCTAGCTGGGTTAGCGCACGTGACTTTTCATCACACGTTAACCCCCACGCTGGCCCAAAACTACCGCCCTGCTCAAGAGGAGGTGTAGCGGCTAGCGTATCCCCACGTTTAGCGCATGCTATTACGCGCATTAAACCACTAGCGCAGCTTGATAAAAGGAAGCCCTTAATCTTATTTTTTTATATCTTTTTTAAAATCATAGGTTTAAGATCTCATTGATGTAATTTTATTGATTTTTAAATAACCTTGGAATTTCCATAAGTATAAGGAATGTAATTTATCTTATTGTTATAATCCATATTTTAGTTATTCACCATTTAGTATTATTTTATATGTATTCAGACATCTATTAAATATTTTTTGGTATAATGGATAGATCAATATTATAGGGGGTTAATTTTAATTTTATAAAGGGAAGTAGTTATTTATATTGCCTGGGGGAGGGTTCTGGCTGCTAGTCTAAATATATGTCTTCAAGCAATCGTATGATATAGGGCAGGGGTGCCCAATACGTTGATCGTGATCGACCAGTAGCTCAGGAAGGCAACGTGAGTCGATCGCAGAGCCCATCCCGGGCTCTGTGATAGACTCGTGTTGCCGTCCTGATCTACGGGCCGATCAGCCTTCCTCTCCAGTGTTCTCCCTAGGGCCTTTTATCTGGGCGGTCCGCCCAGCTGTCATCTGCCGCTGCTGAACATTAAAACCCCCCCAAAAAACCGGCTTGGAGATTTCAGCCCGTAGCAAACTTATGCTCCGGGCTCTAACGTGTGCGTGCCGGCTTCTCTTCTCTTCCCTCCAAAACCGGAAGTTATGTCCGGGGGGGGGGAAGAAGGGAAGCTGGCACGCACATGTTGAGAGCCCTGAAGCAAGCATTCGCTATGGGCTAATGCAGGAGACAGGTTAGTGAAGCATTTGTTTTTCTTCCTGCTGGGTCCTGCCTACTTTCTGTTTCCGCGAAGGCAGGACCCGGCAGCATTTCCCCCAATAGGTTGATCACGATCTTGGGCTGATCAGCCTTCCTCTTCCCGACGGCAGATTTGACGTCGGGGAGAGGAATGCTGGTTGGCCGAAGCAGGGAGAGCTTGGGGCCTGTTATTGGTGGCGTTTGGGTCCTGATCCTCGATGGCAATGGCAATGGCAGTGGCTTGTGGGAGGGCAGGGAGAAAGAAAGAAAGAAAGAAGAAAAACAGAAAAAAAAGAAAGGGAGGCAGAGAGAAAGAAAGGGCAGGGAAGAGGAAGGAAAAGTTGGGGGAAGAAATGAGGTCTGGAGGAGAGGAAGCATACAGGCTAAAAGAAGGGGGAAAAGATTGTATGCACAGTCAGAAGAAGAAAGTGCAACCAGAGACTCATGAAATCACCAGACAAGGTAGGAAAATGATTTTATTTTAAATTTAGTGATCAAAATGTGTCTGAATTTATATCTGCTGTCTATATTTTACACTAAGGTCCCCTTTTACTAAACTGTAATAGAGGTTTTTAGCGCAGGGAGCCTATGAGTGTCGAGAGCACCGCTAGGCATTCAGCGCAGCTCCCTGCGCTAAAAACTGCTATCGTGGTTTAGTAAAAAGGGAGGGGGGTATATTTGTCCTATTTTTGTATGGTTGTTACTGAGGTGTAGTGCATAGAGTCATCTGCTTTGACCTCTTTGAAAAACCCTGGAATAGGAATGATAATTAACATTTTTCTATGTGTACAGTGTGCTTTGTGGTTTTTTTTAATTTTATTATTGGTAGATCATTTTGACTTGGTCATTTAAAAAGTAGCTCGCAAGCCCAAAAGTAGTTGGGCACCCCTGATATAGGGGATAGGGAATTGAGGCAGAACAGGGGATTTTTATTATGGGGTTTAGGATGTGTATTGATTAAAGGGTGTTTTGGGATAAAGGATTTTTTTTGGTATACTATTGTGGGTTTTCTTCTTTGAAATTTTGCAATGAAGTTTAATAATTTTTCTTAATGTCAATGGCCCTCAATCATCCTGTTAAGAGGAAAAAAATGCTCAATTTTTTAAAGCAGCAAGAGGTGGATATATATATGTTGGAAGAGATGATGAAAGTAAATGAAAATCTTTATTTCTGAAGGTTACAGAAATGTGTGAGCAATGGAACCCTCTACATCATATATATATATTATGTATATGATACAGGAAACTCATTTTGTCTGCTAGGGAATCGATGAAGTTGGAAGGGGGGTGGGTTTAAGCAGTTGTTTCTTTGCGCCAGCTATGGAAAAAGAAAGCGAGGGTAGCTATTTTAGTGCATAGGAAATGTTCAGCTGTATTTAATTTTATTTCTGCAGATCCTTCAGGAAGGTGGGTTCAGGTAAATATAACCTTGGGGAAACATTGCTCTGATGCTAGTTAATATCTATGCCCTAATTCAAATCAAGCAGAAATTTTTTTAAAAACTCTTCAACAGGTACTTCTGCCGCTGGCTGCCTCTAATCTAAACATTTTTCATCTGGAGAGGGGAGGTTTAGACAAGGTTGTCCGTTATCTCCTTGACATTGTACTAGAACCCTTGCTATTGGCTATTTAATAGGCAAAGGAGATTCAATGTATTCCTTATGCAGGTCGGGAATATAAAGTCTCTGCATATGCAGATGATATTTTGCTTCATTTTAGGAATCCTGAAACTTCCATCCTGCATTTAATCTGATTTAATTGACCGATTTGGGAAATTTTCTGGCTATAAAATAAATTGTAGTAAATCTGAGGTTCTTCCATTAAATGCACATTGTCCAAAAGGATTATTTGACATATTCCCTTTTATTTGGAAGGAAGAGGGTATAAAATATTTAGGTATTTGGATACAGAAAATGTTGGAAGAGATGATGAAAGTAAATGAAAAATCTTTATTTCTGAAGGTTACAGAAATGTGTGAGCAATGGAACCCTCTACATCTTTCTTGGTGGGGGAGAGTCCAAACTGTTAAGATGATGATTTTGCCTGTGGTTTGCTACCAAATGGGCATGTTACCAGTGTTTATTCAGGGGTCCTTTTACAAGAAATTAAATAGTATTCCTACTAAATTTATTTGGCTGGGTAAAGCTGCAAGAGTTGCTTTAGTATCTTTACAAAAATCAATTGCGGTGGGTGGTATAAATTTTCCCAATTTTTATAGGTACCATCAAGCCTATATAATGCGTCAGGGTATGTATTGGATCCTCCCTGAGCTCATGGAAAATCTTCCAGATTGGTTATAGTTTGGAATGGCAAACTCCTGTCTCCATTGAGATTGGGTCACATCTTGAGTATCAAGTTACCTAGGCTGTATAAGGACAATATAATTTTATTAAACACATGGCAGACATTAAAATTTATTAATAATTTAACACCTATTCTGATTCATAAATCCACATGTTGGTCCCTTTGGCTGAACTCCCAGATTCAAATTGTCAGGTTTAAGGTCATCTGGAAGCATTGGATGAAGACAGGCACACATACACTAGATGATGTTATTTCAAATGGGAAAATGCTTGTCTTTTCACGACTGCAACAAACATTTGGTATTGCGAAGTCTCAAGTATATAAGTGGTTGCAGTTGAAGCAGGCCATTCAGAAGAGGGTCCCCGATTGGCAAAATCTTAAAAAGCTTGCAGGTCCTATGTTTCCAGACAGATTTCCTGGGACATCAGGCCGCTCAGTGGTATAAATTAATATCTGAATAAGAAACCAAAGACTGGTCTTCGTGACATTTGGAGTACTGAGATAAAGCAGCAGATTTCTGCATCTCAATGGCCACAAATTTGGATTTGGAGGATGAGATGTACGGCGCCTGCATCTATGAGAAAAACATGGTTTTTCTTGTTATATAGAACTTTTTGGACCCTTGTTCGTTTATAGAAATTGGATAGTTTTTAAGTCTAATAGATTGCTAGCAATTGTCATCTCGATTTGGGACATTGGAACATTTATTGTTCTATTGTCCATTGATACTTAAATTTTGGAGATCCATTTGGGATCAAGTGAATAAATTATTGGAAAATTCAGTGGCATTGACGTACGATACCGTGCTATTTGGCACGTTAATGAGGGCCAAAAGCCAAATATCTGCCCTTAATAATAAACTTCTCTGTATTATGACAGGGGTTGCCATACAACTTATTTTGAGGAATTGGAAAAACTGGGATCGGTTAAATTGTACTTTCTGGTGGAAATCTCTATGCCACATTTTTAAAATGGAGCGTATGATGGCCATACAACAGGGACATTATAAGAAATTTATGGATGTTTGGGAGCCTTTGACAGAATTTTGTAAGGAGTGATTGTTGATTTTGCCCTTTGATAATATACGTCCAAGGTGGGTGGGAAGATACTTTTAATTAGAGAGCAATTGTAAAGGGGAGAATGATATATGTATTTCTCATAAATATTATTTGATAGAATTTAAGGGCTCCTGTTACGAAGGTGCACTAGTGTTTTTATTGCACGTACCGGATTAGAGCGTGCTAGCTGAAAATCTACTGCCTGCTCAAAAGGAGGTGGTAGCGGCTAGCACACGTGGCCATTTAGTGCGCGCTATTCCGCGTGTTAAGGCCCTAGCGTACCTTCGTTAAAGGAGCCCTAAATGATGTTAAAGTGTAAATGTCTGTAGAATATGTTGCACTTATTTTTGGCTTTAAAATGAATAAAAATATTTAACAAAAAAAACATGTTTTTTATACATTTTTTATTCTTCCTGCCCCTATTTTGTCCTTTCTGTATCGATTTAGTTTTATTTCTTTTCTTTTTTTTTCAGACTTCCATTAATCTTTATTTTCATTTTATGCTTTTGACATAATTATTAGTCAAAACAAAGAATAATACATTACCAGTTCCAACATTGAAATAACACAATAAGTCTATAATGAAAAATTTACATAAGAGAAACAAAAATAAAAAGAACTTCTTTTTTCTATCATAAAGGTAAAAGAATTAAACCTAAATATAAAATATACTGGATTGTAAAATTAGACCTCAATTAAAGGGGAAGAAAGCTATGCATTCGCTGAATTTTCTAATCAAACAGTACAAGGAAAATAAAAGATGGTAGCTGAGAGGGAACAAGAACCTTATTAAACTGAGCTAACTTGAAACAGAAATTCTCTCAAGAATACTAAGTTTGCTCTTTAGCAGAAATAAACTGTCAACTGCTGAGATTTAAAAAAAAACAAATCTATTCCCTTGATATATCATCACACATTTACAGCGGTATGTGAGTACGAACATTGCACCCAACTGCAAGGCCCTTGGTCTCAAAATAAGAAATTGTTTTCTTCTCTTTTGGGTTATTTGTGGATTTTGTTTTATTTCATGCTGTTTATTTAGTTTAATTATTTAAGTTCTTTCTGTCATATTTCTTCCCTCTAGAGCAGGGGTGCCCAATACGTCGATCGCGATCGACCGGTAGATCGGGAAGGCACGTGAGTCGATCGCGGAGCCCATCCCGGGCTCCGTGATAGACTTGTGATGCCGTCATGATCTACCGGGCCGATCAGCCTTCCTCTCCCCAATGTCAAAGACGACGACGACGACGGACATCCACTTTAGTCTGGTTTTTGTCATTTCGGTGGGGGGGGGAGGTTGGCGGCGGCAGCAGCAGCCTGAAAAAGAAATCATCCTGGCCGGGGTCAGTGTCATGCTCCGGAGCTTCTACCTCTTCCAGTAGCCTTCCTATCTGGCCCTCTCCCTTCTACCTGCATCCGGCCACACCCCCTGCTCCGCGGCTTTCTTCAGCAACTCGTCAGCACCAGTGATCGACACAAGCTTATGACGTCGGGGCCTACCCTCTGCGAGTCCTGCTTGTTTCAACTTCCTTTTTCCCACAAAGGCGGGACTCGCAGAGGGAAGGCCTCAATGTCGGCAGCCTGTCTTGATCATCGTTGCTGACGAGTTGCTGAAGAGGGCCGCAGGGCAGGGTGTGTGGCTGGATGCAGGTGGAAGGGAGAGGGCCAGATGCTGGACTCGTAGGTGAGGGAGGAGAAGAGAGAGAGAGAGAAAGAGAGAGGGAAGGGACAACAAAAGGAAATATTTTCATACTGGGCTGGGCCGGAGTGGAGGGTAGGTGGAAAGATTCTGGCTACAGGGTCCTGCAACAACAAAGGAAAAGGGGGGAAAGCTGAAAATGGAGATCAGTGACACAAAGAGAAAGGGTAAGCAGGACCTACTGAATAAGGATAGAGATACAGAGGGGACATGAAGAGGAGGTGAAATAGAGACATAAAAGTAATGCTGAAAATGGGGGGGGGGGAGATAAAGACATTGAAAGGCAATGGTGAACTCATGGGGTAAAGACAAGGACAGAGACAAATGAAGATTCTGAAAAAGTGGTGAGATAGGGATATAGGTGAGATGGACACAAATAAGGGTGATGCTGAAAAATAGGTGGAATGGTATATTCTGACTAGAACAGAAAGGAAATGCTGGATCAAGGAGAGAAGGGACTCAGGCTGGATGAATGGGGGTAGAAATGCCTGGTTGGCCCGGAACTTCCTTTCCTATGTCAGAATTGATGTCGGGGAGCGGATTGCGCGCGACGCTTCTGCAGGGAAGCTTGGGGCAGGCGGTTGGCTTGGGGGCTGTTCCCCGATGGTGGCGGCAGCAAACCGAGTGGCTTGGGAGAGGGCAGGGAGAAAGAAAGAAAGGGGGCAGGCAGGGAGACAGAAAGAAGGGGGAACAGGGAGAAAGAAAGAAAAAGTTGGGGGAGAGAATGAGGTCTGGAGGAGATGGAAACATTACAGGAGGCTGAAAGAAGGGAAGAAAGATTGGAATGCACAGTCAGAAGAAGAAAGTGCAACCAGAGACTCATGAAATCAACAAACTAACAAGGTAGGAAAAATGATTTTATTTTCAATTTAGTGATCAAAATGTGTCCATTTTGAGAATTTAAATCTGCTGTCTATATTTTGCACTATGGCTCCCTTTTACTAAACCGCAATAGCGTTTTTTAGCGCAGGGAGCCTATGAGCATCATGGGGCATTCAGCACAACTCCCTGTGCTAAAAACTGCTATCGCGGTTTAGTAAACAGGGAGGGGGTATATTTGTCTATTTTTGTATGGTTGTTACTGAGGTGACATTGCATAGAGTCATCTGCCGTGACCTCTTTGAAAAAACCCCGGAATATGAATGATAATTAACATTTTCTCTGCCTTTCAGTGTGCTTTGTGTTTGTTTTTTTTTTAATTTCATTGTTGGTAGATCATTTTGACTTGGTCATTTTAAAAGTAGCTCACAAGCCCAAAAAGTGTGGGTACCCCTGCTCTAGAGTTAATAGATTCACACATTTCTTCTTACTGTTTTTAATTTTTATCCAGTTATTCATCAGGTTTTCTTGCATTGATATATTACAGGTATGTATCTTTACCTAACACACGCTTCCCCAGCTTACAACTCTCTCTTATTTTCATTTTCTTGGTTTCTGGTCTCCACTGATTGCATATTCTATTTCACATACACATGGGTTATTTTATATATATATATATATATATATATGGATTTTTTTCCTCTACATTTCACTTGTCACCATTATTTCATCATTATGCCTACATTGATTTTTAATTTTATGCAAGTTCACGATCACAAATTTTGCACATGACTGATTCACATCCAGTATATGAATGCATCATATTGTTATTTCTCTATTTATATAGAGCATTCACACCATTATATCTTGGATCACACACAGCATCTATTTGACACCACTTTCTTGCTGTCACCATTATTATTCACTACTAATGAGAGGCTTACTCCAAATGAGAGAGGTCAAAATAACTTGAAAATGCAACGTGACCTACTCTCTATTCTCCAGACTCTTGTAGGGATTCGGACTCACTGAATCATTTAAACAAATATTTCTAGAGTGTTGCATACAGAGTGTTAAATCAGTAAATGGGAACTTGTGTGAAATATTTTATACTGCCAAAAAGCACTGGCATGCGTAGCAGACCCCACTCACATCATTTTAAAACCCTCTGTAAGCTAATCTAAAAAGCTATCGTTCATAAATTCCTTACTTTTTTTTCTTTTTAAACTATATTCTTGTTACAATAACTATCAGTCGCCCAAAACCCTGATGTCTAAATAATCTAGTATGAGAATTAAAGTACATTTAAAAGCGTCATTTAACCATGTACTTTAATTCTCATACTAGATTATTTAGACAACAGGGTTTTGGGCGATTGATAGTTATTCTAACAAGAATATAGTTTAAAAAGAAAAAGGGGAGCAGCTTACTGGACCGGAGTGGAGTTGTGGGGTGTCCCGTGCTGACCCCGGAGTGAACGGCGGCGGCGGCTTTTCCTTTCCTCCTGGCTGGCTGGCGGTGCATGCAGGCACTAGCAGAGACGGACCCCTGACGTCACCGGGTCCGTCTCCGATATTACTTAAAGCAGCCGCTGCTGTGGTTGCGGCCGCAGGGCGGTGGCCCCTTAGGAGCCACGTGGTAGACCGGGAGCCGGTAGTGGGAAATTCATATGGATTATTTTAGATCCGGATCAGATCCTGCTCCCTATTATTGGATCCAAGAAGTATATATTCCTTAACTGCTGCAGTGAGGACGGCGTTGAAGTTTTTCTCTTTTCATTCTTTTTCTTAATAATGCCAAAAAGACGAGGAAGGAACGCCGGAGGAGCCCTCCCGGCGACCCTTAACTCCAGTGGTTACTATTGATTGATTTTCTCCGACGCCTACAACGGGAACAAGAAGGGTCGGGTGCTAGCTCATTGGGGATACCCCCGGAGAGTAGTACGGTGGGCCTCCCCCTGAGCATGAAGTCACTCTTTAGCCCCGACGTTAGGACGCCACCCCTCCAAACCACGCCGCAAGCTACTAAGCTCTCCACGGGACCAGAATCCACCTGAGGAAGGTGGCTAGTTCTTTGTCCACAGAGGCTAGTATGGAGGGCTCGCTGTAATATGACAACGGGAACTTGCCGACCGGGACAACAACAGAGGTTGGAGGAATACAAGACCACACTGAGGGTAAAGCTAATTTCTGAACATTTAGATACTACACCATTACAACTTTTTTTCACCTACAAAACCTCCTACAGATCACACTCGAAGCATTATGGGACTTGGTAGTGAATTTGGGGAATTCCTTAAATCCTCAAAAAATAAAGTTTGGATAAAGAATTAAAAGAACAAAAGGAAGAAATAAAGTTTTAAAGCCAGGATATGTTACAATTTAAAACTGAGACACAAAATACAAATAAGGAGTTAATCTTACTGAAACAAAATCAAGATATGTTGGTTAAAGATAATATATTACTCAGGAAGAAGTTGGAAGTGCAGGAGAATAATGGTCGTATAAATAATTTGAGATTTATAAATTTTCCAGAATCCTGTCAACTTCTCCTAGAGAAATGGTGAAAAGATATTTTATGGAAATTTTGGAAATTCCTGAACAACTCCTTACCTCCTCTTACAAGAGTGTATTACCTACCTGCTAAAGCCCATATCCATAGAAGAAGGGAAAATTGAGGAAACCCCGGGAGAGGTCAATGGACATTTCGGCAATACTGGAACAATCAGATAGGGAACTGGCTGTTCCAGCTACTCTCTTGTTGTCTGTCGCTTTGGCTCCAGGACAAAGATTGGATATCTAAAACTTTTCTTCAAAAACAGATCCAAAGACTTCCTGGGGCAGCATATTCAGATTTTTCCTGATGTATCTAGAGAGACTCAGAAAAGAAGGAAAGAATTTTTAATTCTTAAGCCTGAGTGGACTCAAATAGGGGGTATTTTCTTTTTGAGATATCCATGTAAATGTGTAGTTAGATATTTATCATTTAAGTATATATTTACAGAGCCATCTCAGCTGATTAGCTTTATCTCAGTGAAACGTCTAGAAAAAGGAATAATAACAACATAACGTCTATTTAAGGTTAATTCCCTGCACTTTAGTCAGAAAAGGATTTTTTTTTTTTCTTATTTAACTAATTTGAATTATATTTGTTCTACTCTTAATTATGGATCTAATAATATTGAGGACTAGTGTGAGATCAGCTAGATTAGAAGTTCCTTGTAGTAATATTAATTTTGGAATGTTAATTTAATATGTTGTGTGATCTCACTTTACTGTACAAGATGTATATGCTTGGAAATTTTGTAAAAAATTCTATAAATAAATAATAAAAAAAAAAATAAAAAATAAAAAAAAAAAAAGGCTAAGGAATTTATGAACGATTGATTTTTAGATTAGCTTATAGAGGGTTTTAAAATGATGTGAGTGGGTAATGAAAAGTGCAAAACATTATATATACATTAATAATAATAGTAATACTTATAATCAATCAATTAACAATACAGAAAGAATAAACCTCCCCACCCTTCCAATGTTTTCAATCAAGGAATAAAATAAAACAAAAGAGATACTCTCTCCCCTCCAACCCTTCCCTGGATGTGTGTGCAAAACAACAGAAAAATAAAGAAAAGAGACAACTAAAACGAAGTAACAAAAGTCGTCAATGGACCCCAAATTAATCTGAATAACTTATTATGCCCCAACATGTCAGCGTTCGTTTTTTCATACTTGTATCATAAGCATAAATTCGTCCACCAAAAAGTAAAATTAAGGAGATCCCAAGTTTTCCAATTGCGAGTAATCATTTGCATGGCTATTCCGGTCATTGGTAAAAGTACCCTTTAGTGCTAATGAAGAAAAAGATGAGATTTTATAGAAGAGATCTGGAAATTGGAAATGTTATAAGTAGAGTAAGTTGGGGCTGGGACCCAATAAAACAGAAGCACTTATCAGGGAAGTAATTAACATGGGTTACCATTTGGTCCCATTTTATGCACCAAGACCCTGTGCTAAAATAACCCATCTTAACAGTAGCCCCCCCTTAATATGTAAAATGAAATATACATTTAAAATTGACTAATTTATCTTACCAAGGCTTCTCATCATCCATACTGATATACCAACTGCCAGTGATTTCAGTTCTTTATCAACATATCTAAGAAAAAGAAAAATATAGAAGCTGCAAAATATCTTCAAAATATAAGTTCACCCTTAAGGCAGCACTTCTGGAATTTTCTAACATGTAAACTGGGTAATCGCTCAAGCAAAATTACCCCCCCCCCCCAAGAAATATAGCACTCTTGAAAAAGATTTCCTTCTTTCTAGGACAAAAGGAATTGGTAGTGCCCTGTAATATACTCCCTCAAAGAAAATTCTCTGGCTGTTAAGAAAACAGAAAATTAAAATAATAAAAGAGACACCTCGTATGGGCCTAAGTTAAACGTTAGTGGCTTTCATGGCCCCGGGCAGGAAACTCATAGATGACAAGCACCAGGTTTAAATAAACCTAAATAAGTCCTGCTCCGTACATCATTTGGTCTCTGAAGTGAATATATATTTAAATAACCATTCAGTGAAAAACTTGGGGCTCCTTTTACAAAGCCGCGCTAGTGGATTAGCGTGCACTAATGCGCCTATACTGCACAAAAATCTACCGCCTGCTCAAAAGTTCATAAGAAAATCCCAAAATATCCCAATTTATCAAATCCTTTTCATTCAACTTATCTGGATCGGATATAAATGTCTCGACTCGACAGAAGCTCCGTTTCGCTAACTTCTTCAGGAGATGAAACATGCAGTTAAGTCCCAGTCTGAGAAATACTATCTCAGGAAAGTTTCTTAAATACAGACTCCAACCTCTGGCAAAATAAACACCCAAGTTTGGTATGTTTCAGCTCCTGAAGAAGCTTAGCGAAATGGAGCTCTGTCGAGCTGAGACATTTATCCGATCCAGATAATGTTGAATTGAAAGGATTTGATGAATTGCGATTTGTAATGATTACGTGTTGGGATTATTTTAATGAACTTTTCCACGAACTTTGAATGAAATATTTTCCCTGCAAGACAAGTTTATCGAATGGATTATATGAATTGTGATTTGTATTTTTAAACGTTGGGATGTACACTTGAAATCATTTATTTATTTATTTATTTATGAACTTTGAATGGAATCTTTTGCACTTTAGATTTATGAATTGCCAATGAAATTTTTGCCCTAATTTTTTGTACTTTACCACTTTGCACTTTTGATTATTTGGATAGTATTTTAAGGGTGGGGCTTTTTTTATCCGTTTTCTTGCGCCTCTATCTGCCTCGCTAAGTTTTTCACTGAGTGGTTATTTAAATATATATTCACTTCAGAGACCAAATGATGTATGGGGCAGGACTTATTTAGGTTTTTTTAAACCTGGTGCTTGTCATCTATGAGTTTCCTGCCCGGGGCCATGAAAGCCACTAATGTTTAACTTAGGCGCGTACTGAGGTGTCTTATTATTTTAATTTTCTGTTTTTCTTAACAGCCAGTGAATTTTCTTTGAAGGGTATATACAGGGCACTACCAATTCCTTTTGTCCTATTGGATTATATTTTTGGTAGGTTTTTTTTAATAGAGTTTTTGGATTGCCTTCTTCTTTCTAGGGCCAAGCATTGCTGGGTAACATCAGAGCCATCCCAGCAATGCACATATATCAAAATTACCTATGTCTTATTTTCTGACATTGTATAACAACTGCCACACTTTTTATCAGTTCTTCAAAATAACACAATAACCAATTATTACATAGCACCTGGTTGGTTTGCACTGGTACAAAAAAAAAAAATCACTGTTCTGTTTTAAGGATCTTCAGATTGCTGCGAGTGTAATAAGTGTAATGTAACACCTAACGGCTGCAATCCTCATTAGTATCCAACATCACAGTGTTTAAGATTTTAATTCATTTACTTTTTTCTTTTCTTTTTTAGCCTTTATAAAACTATTACTTTAAAGTGCTTAGTGCAAAATACAAAAAATGAACTTAGCTTAATTACAATGCTCCAGCATTGACTCATTCCCTTCTTTCTCTCTGACGCATTTCGACAGCATTATTGACAGCATTAAGTTGGGTTGGGAGGGAGGAAATACTGAACAGATGCTGAATATTAAAGAACTCAGAGGGATGTTCTGTTTAAATTCTATGAAACCTAATGGGCTTAACGATACTAAAGATTGGATGACATTGGCTGATTGACAGTTGTTAAGAGTGTTAGGAGGTTCCTTTAATGGGGTAAAAAGCAGGGATAGGCCAATTGGGTGATGATGTCACTGGGAAGTTACTAATATTGCTGGAAGATGCCGTGGCCATGTTTTAGCCCTGGCGATGTTAGTTTTTGAACAGCATTGAAGCTAAAAGTTCCTTCAGTATATGCAAGTGTTAAAAGACCTCTTTTGTTAACATAGAAGGACTCATTTTGAATTGTGAGGTTGTTCCGCCACTAATTTCTGACAAGTGGGATGATCAGTGACACTCAGAAAAGCACACAGACAATATAAAGCATAAACAATAACACTTTATTATACACATATAAGAATTAAATATAAATTATCATCACCTTGACCCCAGACCATCCTCACCATTGGGAATCCCTGCAATAGATAGATGGATAGACCAAAGGACTGTCCCGTGAGACGTGGCCAAACGTCATGGATTCTGCTGTCAGGGTCAGAATCCCGGTCTTATATAGGATGCACACTGCGGAGTTCATAGTAGTCCTCCTCTTTTGTTCTGTGTTTTGACAACACCCAGGTCAGGATGTCAGAAGGAAGTGTTTGCAGTTCACTCTCCCTTTGATGTGGTTTTGTCAACATTCAGGTCAAAAAGGTCAAGATAGCAAATACTTGTCACCGTCCCTTTCTTTTTTGATGTAGTTTCCCATCTATCTTTACTGATGTTATTTGAGCGGCAAGGAGGTCAAAGAGGTCAGGATCTCAAATAAGCAAGGAGGTGTTGCAGTTTATTGTCTCTTTGATGCTATCCAGTTGTCACTCAAATAAAGGAAGTCAGGATAGGTGTTGCACTGTCTCTTTGATGCTATCAAGAAGGTGTTACAGAGGCCATCTGTCTTTACTATCCTTTTGGTGTGGTCAAGGTAACACTCAGGACAAAGAGGTCAGATAAGCAGACTTGAGGAGACACATCAGTAATATTCTGAACATATCAGTAAGTAATATGCTGAACATGTCAGTAATATGCTGAGGTATAACAGAGGTTATAATTTATTTTTATTCCATTCTTTAGTGCCTTCCCCAACCTTGAAAAAGTATTCAAAATGCGTCGGAGAGAAAGAGGGGGGACAAGTCAATGCTGGAGCATTATGATTAAGCTAAGTTCATTTTATGCACTTTGCACTAAGCACTTTAAAGTAATAGTTTTATAAAGGCTAAAAAAGAAAAGAGAAAAAAAAAAAGTAAATTAATTAAAATCTTAAACACATCATATTTTTCCCACCCGCTCTCACCTTCTGTTGAAATCCATGAGACAACGTTGGCAATGGCTCTGTAAATGCATGCATCTGCCTTTTACCTCGATGGTTTTATTGCCTTTATGGGGAAATCATGATTTGGATCCTGATGCTTCCAAGATTTATTTGCAGAAATGGCATGATCATGGTTTATGCTATGTGCGGGACCTGGTGACCAAGCAGGGGCTTCCTCTTTCATTTCAGGATCTTCAAACCAGTGGCGTACCTAGGGTATGTGGCACCCGGGGCCCATCATTTTTTGACCCCCCCCCATGTAAAAAATATTTTTTGTAATAACCATGAAACGGAATAAATGGTCATAATAGAAACAGGCAGTGAAAATTTTCTTATATTTAACCTCATATATGTAACCATTATTCCAAACATATCATAACATAACATAAATTATGTCTGAATTGTCATGATGTCAGAAGTACATATGGAGTAGTTGCAGGTGATCCTTGGAACAGTTCTGATTGTGTTAGTTAAGTTTTATGTGTTTTTTGAATAGAAGGGTTTTTATTTCTTTTTTGAAGGTTTTGTAGTCTGTGGTCGAGGTCAATAGGTTGTGGAGTGGGGGTCGAGTGTTGCAATTCGAATGACTAGGAGGTTGTCGAACTGTGTTTTTGACGTTTTTGGTTGGAGGGTGTGTAAATGGTGCATGAGTTCTCCTATGTCTGGTTGAGGTGGATTGAATTATTTAGCTGAAGAAATTAGTTACCCCCCATTCCACACACATTAATTCTCTTCCATTTTTGTTCCCATTATAAAAAACACTGATAAGTTCCCAGAAAAAAAATACATTAAAATAAGAAGTGGAAACAAAGGCCCCTACAGATGAGAACATAACATAAGAATAGCCTAACTGGGTCAGACCAATGGTCCATCATGCCCAGTAACCCATTCTCATGGTAGCCAATCCAGGTCACTAGTACCTGGCCAAAACCCAAAGAGTAGCAACATTCCATGCTACCAATCCAGGGCAAGCAGATGCTTCCCCCATGTCGTAATAACAGACTATGGACTTTTCCTCCAGGTACTTGGAAGACAAAGGGATTGAGGGGTACAGATAAGAGTAGAGGTAGATTATAGGGATGGGATTAGAGGTAAGTTATAAAATTAATCAGGGATCACTGTTCAGGCACTAGGCCTGATGGGCTGCCGCGGGAGCGGACCGCTGAGCAAGATGGACCGCTGGTCTGACTCAGCGGGGGCAACTTCTTATGCTCTTATGTTCTTTCTTAAAACCAGCTATGTTATCTGCTTTTACCATAACTTCTGGCCACTTCATTTTTAAGCTGAGATCTTTCCTTCCAAACAGAGACCTTGCTAGATGTCAAATACAGCACAAGGTAACTTCACATGGACTTAGCTGTGCAGGAAATGTGAATCTCCTCATACACCCACCATATAGTGCAAAAATGTGCAAAGGTCTGTTTTTTTTCTTTCGATCACTACATAGCCTAATGCCACACAAGCAGCGCTGTTACAAACATATTCTGAAGGTCAATGCTAAGGTTAACAAAGTTTCCTTCCTTCAACCACAAGGAGATACTGACAAACCACTGGAAGAGATCCCAAAACAACTACCCATGAACAACACCCAAAGACCCACTCAGTGTGTGAACCAGCTGAGTGGAGTGGACTAATTGGGGGGTGGAAATGGACCCGGAGTTTGCTCAGCAGAATTTCCCAGACCACCTCTTCCTCTCAACACATTGACACGCTGTCACCACCACTAGGAACACCTCACCGGATAGGCCAGCAATGCTTATAAACTTTATAAAACACATTATTATATTTTCTTATAAAGCACATATTTTAACTGAACTCTGACATCCTCAGCCTTGCCATTCACAAAAATAGGAAGAAAAGTTCCCATTTCCCCCGGCCGATATTGTAACATTCAAAAACTTTTTAAAAACTTATTTATTTAAGGATGCTTTTAACCTCTAGAATTTTTTTTATCTGCTTAATTAATGCTTACGAAGTGTGCTTTGATAAACTTTTACCCTACCTTTTGTTTTATCCTTTTTACTTACCATACCCTATATTGTAACTTTACCCGCTCTCCTTTTTCTCATGTTAGTCATAATAGGAATTTATTGTTACTACGTTAAGTTTCTTTACTGTATTTTATTATAATATGTACATCGCCTAGAAATTGAAATAGGCGATTTATCAAAAGCAAAAATAAACTTGAAACTTGAAACTATACAATATTTTTCTTCTGCAGACCCTTCAAAAGTCTGACCAAATCCTCATTTCACTTGCATTATAAAGTACTGAGGATGCCATCTCTCCCCAATCCCAGGTCCTAAAGTCTGAGACAGTAGCGCAAACTGCCCGATTTAGGAAGAAAAATTTCGATGCAGCCTATTTAACTGGTTTTTCAATTCGATTCGATTTTCCTGCCCAATTGGGTGTTTTTTTCAAACATCCTGGTGGGTTTATTTTATAGCTTTTTCACCCCCTTTGGCTTCTCCTAACCACACTGGTGCTATGGTGTAAACCAGTGGTTCCCAACTTTGTCCTGGAGGACACCAGTCCAATCAGGTTTTCAGGATAGCTCTAATGAATATGCATGGAGCAGATTTGCATGCCTCTCACTTCCATTATATGCAAATCTCTCTCATGCATATTCATTAGGGCTAGCCTCAAAACCAGATTGGCCTGGTGGTCCTCCAGGACAAGGTTGGGAACCAGTGGTGTAAACAAAATAAAGAAACAAAAAGGACTTTTCCTCTCTCTGTTAAATCCTAGCTCACGTTTGCGTTCTAACACCAGCTCTGGCAGGATACACTTTTCAAATCTGACATATTGTAATCACAAAACAGAAAATAAAATTATTTTTTCTACCTTTTGTTGTCTGGTCAATATTCAAATCTTGTTGGTCCCAGGCTCTGGTTGTCTTGCTTGCCATGGTCTCCTTCTTTCTTCTTTCTCCGTGCTAACCATCAATCTGCCATCTCTGTCCTCCACTTCCATTTACCTTCCCTCCCCCGGAAGTCTGGCATCTTTCCTTTTTTTTCATCTCCATCCACAGATTCACCTTTTCTCAACTACCCTTTCATCCAAGATCTCTCCCTCCTTCCCCACCATCCCAGGGACCACCATCTCTCCCTTTCTCTTCCCAACTATCCTCCTATCCAGTATCTCTATCCCCCCTCCACACCATCCCTTGTGTCCAACTTCTCTCCCTTTCTGTTCCTTCCCTCCCTAAATCCCATTACCCACTCCTCTGTTTTTAGACCCATTATTTCTTCCTCTAAAGTCCGGCATATGCACGTATCTTTGAACCCCCCCTTCCCTCCCTCCCTCCCTCCGTGTACTTCTACACCAGGACCCTCTCCCCTGGAGGTCTGTCCCCCCCGAAGGCCTGTCCCCCCCAAAGAACTGCACCTCCCCCCGAAGGTCTGTCCTTCCTGAAGGCCTGTACCCCCCTGAAGGCCTGCACCCCCCCTGAAGGCCTGCATCCCCTGAAGGATTGTCCCCCCTGAAGGCCTGCACCCACCCTGAAGGCCTACACCCCACCCCTGAAGGCCTCAACCCCCCCGAAGGACTGCACCTCCCCCCCCAAAGGTCTGTCCCCCTGAAGGACTGCACCTCCCCCCTGAAGGCCTGTCTACCCCTGAATCCCTGAAGGCCTGCACCCCCCTGAAGGACTCTCCCCCCTCCCCCTCCACCTCCCCTTGGGAAGGCCTGCGTGTTCCCCTCTGGCCTCCCTTTACCCGATTCCTCTTCAAAGCAACCTGCAGAAAGGATCGCGGGTACTTCAGCGATCCTTGCAGGTTGCCATAGACGTCAGAGGAGGGCGGGACCGCGACAGAGGGACAACTCGGGAGGCCTATGGCAACCTGCAAGGATCGCTGAAGTACCCACGATCCTTTCTGCAGGTTGCTTTGAAGAGGAATTGCAAAGGAGGCGAAAGCCTTGGGGTCGGGCCATGAGAAGGGAAGTTCCCAGGCCATGACTCCAAGGCCGGGAGCACCCCCTCAAGGCTTGCACCCGGGGTGGACGGTCCACCCCTTGGTACGCCACTGCTTCAAACTCAAGGCTCATTGCAGGTGAGGGATTGGTTTTCCTATTGTCAAGTCTCCCATTATCTCCGCTCCCTGGATCACAACACGTTAAATGAAGATATGACAGATATGGTAAAGGAAACTTTGACTTTATCTTGTCAACAACGGACCAGCCTCTCCTTTCATCAAATCAGTCTGGGCAGTTTTAGTGCTTCCTGGGACTATGATGCAGTAGCAGCAGTATGGAATCAGGATCTGGTCTCTCATGAACAGCTAACTGGAGATGGTTTGCGTCTTCTTATGAAACAGCTTTCAAGATTGGCCTGCTCTATAGTTTTACAAGAACAGCATTACAAATTCCTACTGCGCCTTTATATCTCTCCTTACAAAGCTTACCTGGCAGGGTAAAACTGATATGTGGAGAGAAGAATGCAACTGCGCCACTCCAAAGTGCAGTAGGTAGTTGTAAATATCAAATACAAACGTGAGATTCTGTTTCGCTTGTGTGTCTTCAGGTGTTAAAGCACAAAACTGCACATCTCAAGGTACTGCTCGCACTAAGAGAAATAAGCTAAAGCCACCTAAAATACTTACAAGGCTTACAGGACTCAATGAAGGAATGCCTTCCACTATATGGAATAATTCAGACCAACTAGAGCAACTGTTCCCAACGTAAAGATCCAGCGTTGCTCCTTCTAACATAATATACATCATACGTCACCACGTTAAGCTGTCACTTGACCTTGCTCAAGCACAGTATATTCAAACGCCGAAAAAACATGATGCATTTGAATACAGTGCTTGACCAGTGGTTCCATCACTTTCTTTGCTGAAATACAGTGAGGATGCTCAGTGAGGCAAATCTTCAGTTGTCGGGACATCTGTCCCACATAATAAAGTCCACACGGGCATATTAATAGGTATATAACATTTTCAGAACTGCATGATGTTTTTGCTTTCAACTTAAAGGTCTTGCTGGTGTGAGGATCAAAAAAACTATCACCCTTCTTCATCATAGGACAAGCCATACAATGTCCACAGTTAAAATGATCAAACCGAGATTCTTCTTGACCATCTGCCCCTAAAGTACGTATAACTGGTGGTCTCTAAGGTTCCAGTTCCTACTATATGAGAACATACATTTCAGATTAGTGAATGCAGGATGGGCTGTGAGAATATTAAGATGTCGTAATATTCACCAAAGCTAGAGTATGTTCATTATACTTTAATACACAAATGAGCAAATGCATATCCCCCTTCTGCTCTTTATACTGTAGCAAATAATTCTTGTGATTCCATCTTGCTGTTATAGCAGCCTTAGATACAATCTTCTTAATCTAGACTTCAAATCAGTTGCACACTTCTCATAAACAGACTTATCTGAGCAAAGGTGGAGGTATCTCAAAAACTGACCAAACAGAAGTCCCATTTTGGAATGATGTGGATGCATACTGGAACAATGTAATAAGGTATTGCGGTCAGTAGGTTTATTGTACACAGATGTTTTAAAGCCATCTTCATAAATCTGAATCAAAATATCCAAAAATGATATATGAGAAGTACTATACTTGAGTTCAAATTTAATAGAAACATGACAATGATTCAGATGTTCAACAAAATGTTCTAGATCAGGGGTGCCCACACTTTTTGGGCTTGCAAGCTACTTTTAAAATGACCAAGTCAAAATGATCTACCAACATAAAATTTTTAAAAAACACAAAGCACACTGTACGCTGAGAAAATGTTAATTATCATTTCTATTCCGGGGTTTTTTCAAAGAGGTCAAGGCAGATGACTCTATGCACTGTCACCTCAGTAACAATCATACAAAAATAGACAAATATACCCCCTCCCTTTTTACTAAACCACAATAGCAGTTTTTAGTGCAGAGAGCTGCGCTGAATGCCCAGCACTGCTCTCGACGCTCATAGGCTCCCTGCGCTAAAAAATGCTATTGCGGTTTAGTAAAAGGGAGCCATAGTTCAAAATATAGACAGCAGATATAAATTCAGATACAGTTTGATCACTAAATTGAAAATAAAATAATTTTTCCTACCTTTGTTGGCTGGTGATTTCATGAGTCTCTGGTTGCACTTTCTTCTTCTGACTGTGCATCCAATCTTTCTTCCCTTCTTTCAGCCTGAATGCTTCCTCTCCTCCAGACCTCATTCCCTCCCCCAACCTTTTCTTCCTCTCTCCCTGCCCTTTCTTTCTCCCTGCCTCCCTTTCTTTTTTTTCTCTCTTCATTCCCCCTTTCTTTCTTTCTCTTTCCCTTCTTTCCTTCTGTCTCCCTGCCTGCCCTCTTCCAAGCCACTGCCCCTGCCATCGGGGAACAGGCCCCAAAGCCACCGCTACCCCAAGCTCTCCCTGCTTCCCTGCATCGGGCCGACCAGCATTCCTCTCCCCAATGTCAATTCTGCCGTCGGAGAGGAAGTTCTGGCCCAGCCAGGCAGCGATTGGCTGGCCCGAACTTCCTCTCCGAAGGCAGAATTGACGTCGTGGAGAGGAAGGCTGATCAGCCCGGTATATCACCAAGGCAAAGTGAGTCTATCACGGAGCCCAGGATGGGCTCCACGATCGACTCACTTTGCCTTGGCGATCTACCAGTCGATTGCGATCGACCTATTGGGCACCCCTGTTCTAGATACACAAGAAAAAAATATCGTCAATATATTGCCACCAGCCTTGTACCTTGCAAAACCCAGGAGATGGATAAATCCAATGTTCCTCACAGTAAGACATAAAGAGATTAACAATAGAGGGGGGAGAGGGGGGGGGCAAATGACACCCCCATTGCAACTCCCTTTTCTTGTATAAACAAACTGATTCTTGAACAAAAAATAATTTTTAGTAACTACCAGAGAGGTAAGTGATATACTGGTAAGTCCTGTGAGCCTTGTATATATTTTAGGTGGCTTTAGCTTGTTTCTGTTAGTGCGAGCAGTACCTTGAGGTGTGTACTTTTGTGCTTTAACCCCTGAAGACGCGCAAGCGAAATGGGGTCTCCCGTTGGGATTTACAACTACCTACTGTGCTTTGGAGTGGCACAGTGGTTATACTCATGTGGAATTGATATCAAGAACTGAAGTAGGATTCTGCCTTTTCATGTGGACTTTTTTGCCAAGAATATAAGAACATAAGAACATAAGCAATGCCTCTGCCGGGTCAGACCAGAGGTCCATCGTGCCCGGCAGTCCACTTCCGCGGCGGCCCTCCAGGCCCATGACCTGAAAGTGTTCCCTACCTAACCTAAAATGTCCATACCCTATTTGCTCAGTGTCCTGTAAGGTAAACCTCTATCTGTACCCTGTTATTCCCTTCGCTTCCAGGAAGTCATCCAGCCCCTTTTTGAACCCCAGAATTGTACTCTGGCTTATCACCTCTCCGGGAAGCGCGTTCCAAGTGTCTACCACCCGCTGAGTGAAGAAGAACTTCCTTGCATTCATTATGAATCTGTCTCCTCTCAGTTTTTCTGAGTGACCTCTTGTTTTAGTTGTCCCTGCTAATCTAAAGAATCTGCCCCTCTCCACCTTCTCTATGCCTTTCATGATTTTATAAGTCTGTATCATGTTCATCTTCTGAGATAAGTACTTTTTTCTTGGACTTTGATGATTTCTTACACTACACCTATAGGATTGCTATTTTTTGATGGTTATTTTCTTCAGTTTTTGCTTCTCCATGTTGTATTGACATCTCTAAGGAGTGTTTTTCCACATTGAACTAGAGAAGGACATGGGGAAAAAATTTATCCCCATCACTGCCCTGTCACCGCCCCAACCCCGTGACACAATTTCCATAAATTTATAAAACTTGGCTCTATAACCATCGACTCCTGGGGCTTTCAAAGTAGAACTTTGAGCGATAGCAAGTTCCACCTCCCCAGCCTCAATAGGCGCATTCAACCGGGCAAGCTGCTCCCCAGTAAGACAGGGGAGATCGAGGCCATCTAAATATAGGTCCACAGGGAACCCCAAATCCGGAGGTGGAGCATAAAGGTTTACATAGAAATGACATATAACATCACAAATGTCAGTATCACTAGTAACCCGGCCGGATTCGCCAATACGAAGTTGCAAAATCTTCTTATGACTCTCCCTCTTACGAATTGGGCCAAAAGGTTCTCCCCCTTATTGCTATGAACATACAAGCGGAATTTGTAATATGCAAGAGACTTAGAAGCCTGTTGATGTAAAATCTCATTGATAGCCATTTGCAAAGAGATTAAATTCTGTTTGTGAACTGGGGTGGGATGAAGATCAAAGGCACATTGAGCTCTCGCCAATTGTACAAACAAATAAAACAACTCCCTATCTAGTGCATTCCAAACCCTACTAACAGCTAATAATAGCTCCCCGAAGGACCGCCTTCGCCGTTTCCTAATACAAAACCGGATTCTCCACATGTTGGTTATTATAGCATGATAGTCGTTCCACTCCATCACAAGATATGGCAAAAAGTTAGGATCATCCCAAAGCCATAGAGGATAAGCCCAGTACCCTGGCAGATGAAGCCCCACTCCCGAGCTCCATTCCATCAACACCCAGGCATGATTTAAGATTGCATAAGGCCTAATCTCCGCCTGTTGTATTTTGGAAAAGAGAGAGCGAGAAAGCAACAGATAGTCAATACGAGACTGAGTAGAGTGAGCACGAGAGAGATGGGTATAATCCCTCTCTCCTGGGTGGAGGAGCTGCCAAACACCCAAAAGATCCAAAAGTTGATACAACTGGGGGAGACCCTTAGCCTTAGGTGCAACACTACTAAAGGAAGGATGAGATTTATCCAAGGAAGAGTCCCAGGTGACATTGAAATCACCCCCCCAAATTATCTGAAGAAGAGCACGCGACAAAAGTAAAGTCTTCAAGTGAGTATAAAAAGCTTTATCATAGGTATTGGGAGCACAAATACACCCAACCAACTCGTAGTGCCCGCAATCACCACCGTACAAAAAGCATAATGGCCGCCCACATCAATGGCTACTGGAGTAATCTGGGTGGCCACTCGCTGTTCCAATTTCCAGATCATTTATAAATAAGTTAAATAGCACTGCTCCCTGTACAGACCCTTGCGGCACTCCACTGTTTATTCTCCTCCATTGAGAAAAAATGACCATTTAACCCTACCCTCTGTTTTCTATCCGATAACCAATTCCTAATCCACAACTGAACTTTGCCATCTACCCATGACACTTTAATTTTCTCAGGAGCCTCTCGTGAGGAACTTTATCAAAAGCTTTCTGAAAATCTAGTTACACTACATCAACCGGCTCACCTTTATCCACATGTTTATTCACACTTTCAAAGAAGTCAAGCAAATAGGTGAGGCAAGATCTCCCTCAGCTGAACCCATGCTGACTCCGTCTCATTAATTAATGGTTGTCTACATGTTCCACAATTTTATTTTTTATAATTGTTGCTACTATTTTGCCTGGCACTAAAGTGAGGCTTACCGGTCTGTAATTTCCCAGATCTCCCCTGGAGTTTTTTAAAAATCGGCGTAACATTGGCCACCCTCCAATTTTCAGGTACTACAGACAATTTTAGCGACAGGTAACAGATCATTAACAGCAGGTCAGCAATTTCATGTTTGAATTCTTTTAGTACCCTGGGATGTGTACCATCTGGTTCTGGTGATTTATCACTTTTTAACAAGTTGATTTGGCTTAGTACATCTTCCAGATTCACTGAGATTTCTCTCAGTTCCTCCACATCATCACCCTTGAAAACCATTTCCAGTTCAGGTAGATCTCTTACTTCTTCTTCCATAAAGCAAAGAATTCCATGAAGCAAAGAATTCATTCAGTCTTTCCACTATGGTCTTATTTATCCTCCCTGAGCGTCCCTTTTGCTCCTTGATCATTCAACGGTCCCACAGATTCCCTCACAGGTTATCTGCTTCTGATGTACCTAAAAAAATTGCTATGAGATTTTGCCTCTTTTGCAAGTTTCTATTCATATTCTTTCTTAGCTGTCTTTATCAATGCTTTGCATCTAACTTCCCAGTGTGTTTCTTATTTTCTTCATTCGGATCCTTTTTCCATTCTTTAAAGGATGTTTTTTTGGCTCTAATAGCCTCTTTCATTTCACCTTTTAACCACGCCAGCTCTCGTTTCCTCTTCTTTCCACCTTTGCTGATATGTGGAATACATCTGGTCTGGACTTCCACAATGGTATTTTAAAATAACATCCATACCTGGTTTACAGTCCTAACCTTTGCAACTGATCTTTTTAACTTCTTTTTAACCATTTTCCTCATTTTATCATATGCACCCTTTCAAAAATTAAACGTCCCTATAGGAGATATCTTTTGCAACGTTACTCCCGGTAATCCTGCCAATCCAATCTCATCAGCTTCTTTGACTGGGTAACAAAACAGCTAGACTTGGGAGAATCTGTGGACGTCGTATACTTAGATTTCAGCAAAGCTTTCGATAGTGTCCCGCATCGCAGGCTGTTGAGCAAGATGAAATCAATGGGGCTGGGAGAAACACTAACCACATGGGTCAATGGCTGAGTGGCAGACTTCAGAGGGTGGTAGTTAAAGGTACCCTCTCTAAAACATCGGAGGTGACCAGTGGAGAACCGCAGGGCTCACTCTTGGGCCTGCTCCTTTTCAACATATTCATAGGGGAACTAACTCAGGGGCTTCAAGGTAAGATAACGTTATTCGCTGACACCGCCAAACTAGGCAATAGAGACAGCAATTCACCTGATAGTATGACACAGGACCTACATTTGTTGGAGCTTTGGTCCTCGACCTGGCAGCTGGGCTTCAATGCTAAGAAATGCAAGATCAAGCACCTCGGAAGCAGAAATCCATGCAGAACTTACACCTTGAATGGTGAGACCTTAGCTAGAACTTCAAGAGAACGAGACTTGGGAGTGATCGTCAGCGCAGACATGAAAACTGATGATCATGTGAAGAAGGCTTCATCTAAGGCAAGACAGTTGTTAGGTTGCATCCGCAGGAGTTTCGTCAGCCGGAAGCCTGAAGTCATAATGCCATTATACAGAACCATGGTGAGACCTCATTTGGAATACTGTGTGCAATTCTGGAGGCCACACTACTGAAAAGATGTGCTGAGAGTAGAGTCGGTGCAATGGATGGCCACCAGGATGGTCTCGGGGCTCAAGGATCTATCGTACGAGGAAAGGCTGAAAAATTTACGGCTGTACTCACTCGAGGAATGTAGGGAGAGAGGAGACATGATCGAGTCGTTTAAGTATATTACCAGCCGTATCGAGATGGAAGAAGAGATTCTCTTTCTCAAAGGACCCTCAGCCACAAGAGTGCATCTGCTCAAACTCAGGTGCGGGAAATTTCATGGCGACACCAGGAAATATTTCTTCACCGAGAAAGTGGTTGATCCTTGGAACGAGCTCCCGGTGCAGGTGATCGAGGCAAACAGCGTGCAAGAATTTAAGAGCAAATGGGATGCCCATGTGGGATCCCTTAGAGCAGTGGTTCCCAAACCTGTCCTGGGGGACCCCCAGCCAGTCAGGTTATCAAGATATCCCTAATGAATATGCATGAGAGAGATTTGCATACCTGTCACTTCCATTATATGCAAATCTCTCTCATGCATATTCATTAGGGATATCTTGAAAACCTGACTGGCTGGGGGTCCCCCAGGACAGGTTTGGGAACCACTGCCTTAGAGGGTTAAGCAAAGGGAACCTGTCACCAGGAGTGGGATCCTAGGATAGTAGACTTGGGGGTGGGTCAGTAGAGTGGGCAGACCTGATGGGCTATGGCCCTTATCTGCCGTCATCTTCTATGTTTCTATCAGCTCAAATTTGATCACGTTATGATCACTGTTTCCCAGCGGACCCAGCACAGTTAACTCCTGTACTATGTCTTGCATTCCACTAAGGACCAAATCTAAAATAGCACCCCCTCTTGTTGGTTCCCAGACCAGTTGCTCGAAGAACCAGTCATTTATGACATCTAGGAATTTTACCTCCCTAGCACTCCCCGACGTAACATTTAACCAGTCAATGTTGGGGTAATGTGGATTGCTTTTGAATGAAGGCATATTTGCAGCAGTGCTGTGTTTTTGGAAACCCCTGATGCAGCTTTGACAAGCGAAATGGGGACTCCCTGTAGGTCTGCTGTGGAAGAGACGTTGGAGCTTCTATTTGAAGTGGACCGGCAGAAAAAGTAACATCACTGGGGCTGGGCCTGCTTTATGTTATAGATAGCAATGCTGTGTTGTATGCGTTTTGCAGCACAACTTTCCTTTATGTTATAGATAGCAATGCTGTGTTGTATGCATTTTGCAGCACAGCTTTGTGAACCACAGGCTATTTGGATAAATCTTGAGGGTGTGAATGGAAGACTTTTTGATGACTATGTTTGGAGTAGTAGCACCTGTTTTAAAGTTATTTTTTTTAGATCCATGAAGCCCTTTAACTGAGGTCTTTTTTTCTCCAAAAATTATATCTTTATGGGTACTCCTCGGGGATATAAAGCAATTTTTTTGAAGCTTTGCAACAACTTCCCTGTTCCCCTATGGATTTTGCTTACCAGGTAGACTGTGTTATGTGTTCAGCATAGGACTATTGATAAATATATGAGTAATTGAAATCACCTATTATTATAGTGTTGCCCATTTGTCCAGCTTTCATAATCTCTGAAAACATTTCTTCATCTGTCTGCTCATTTTCTCTCGGGGGACAGTAGTATAACCCGACTTTTATATTGCTTCCCTTCACACATGGAATTTCTATCCATAAGGATTCCACACTGTTATCTATGTCATGCAGAATGTTTATTTTATTTGATTCAATCCCTCTTTAACATATAGCGCAACCCCCCCCCCCCTCCAATTTGATCTACTTTATCCTTGTGATATAATTTTTACCCAGGTAACACAGTGTCCCATTGATTGTCCTCCTTCCACCAGGTATCTGAGATGCCTATTATATCTATCTCATCATTCAGTGCTATATACTTTAACTCTCCTATTTTATTATTTAGGCTTCTAGCACTTGTATACAGACACTTCAAATTGTGTTTTTTCCTTGCAACTACAGTCTGCTGAGAAGACAGGGAAAATTTGAGTCTTTTACTCTGCCTTCCTCTTAAACCCTCTTGGCTTTCTTTCACCATTATTGGAACCTCTCTACCGAGACTCCATATATATCCTATTTCAACAGTATCTCCAAGGATACCTCACACCGAAACATCCCCTCCTGGGCGACTGTCAGTTTCCCCCCACATCTCAGTTTAAAAACTGCTCTATCTCCTTTTTAAACGTTAGCCCAGCAACCTGGTTTCATCCCGGTTAAGGTGGAGTGCATCCTTTCAGAACATGCTCCCCTTTTCCCAGAAGGTTGCCCAGTTCCTAACAAATCTAAATCCCTCATCCCTGTACCATCATCTCAATCACACATTGAGACTTTGGAGCTCTACCTGCTCCTGTGTCCTGTGCGTGGAACTGGGAGCATTTCTGAAAATGCAACCCTAGAGGATCTAGATTTCAGCTTTCTACCTAAGAGCCTAAATTTGGCTTCCAGAACCTCCCTCCCACATTTTCATATGTCATTGGTACCTACATGAATCAGGACAGCTGGATCCTTCCCAGCACTATCTAAAATCCTATCTATGTGACATGTGAGGTCCGCCACCTACGTATCAGGCAGGCAAGTGACTAGGCAATCCTCATGCCCACCAGCCACCCAGCTATCTATATGCCTAATAATTGAATCACCAACTACAACTGCTGTCCTAACTTTTCCCTTCTGGGCAGCAGTCCCTGGAAATATATCCTTGGTGTGAGAGGATATTGCATCCTCTGGTGGGAAGGTCCTAGCTACAGGATTATTTCCTACTTTGCCAGGGTGATGCTCTCCTCCAAGGCAGCACAGAGGTTACCAGACTGGAGGTGGGATTTCTCTACAACATCCCTGTAGGTCTCCTCTATGTACTTCTGTCTCCCTCAGTTCCTCCAAGTCTGCTAATCTAGCCTCATGGGGACGTACTCATTCTCTGAGAGCTAGGAGCTCTTTGCAGTGAGCACACACATATAACTTCTCGCCAACCTGGAGAAAGTCATATATGTGACACTCAATGCAAAAGACTGGATAGCAACCTTCTTACTGCTGGACTATTGTCTGCATCTTGTTATTGAGCAAATTAATTAACCTTCCGGTGGCGGAGATTGTTGTGCACCACTTTTCTGGTGGGCCGGGACCAAGGACAGTTGACGGAGGCTGTGTTTTTGGCTTGCATTGGTGGGGCCTGCCTGGATGGTGTGCAGTGGGTTGGTGACAGCATCAGATATCCTTTCATGGCCTGCCTCTTCTTCCTGGTTTCTTTGCCTTCTGCTCTTGGGCCCAGATTGCAGCCATTGATTTCTTCACCTCTGGCAGTCCAACATCACTTCTCTGTGTTAATCCTTCCTTGCAGAGGTAGAGCTCTATTGGACCGGACTGATGATTGGACTTAGCACTAGATTAGAATTTATTTTGCTCAATCTCTAATCTCTTAAACTTATTTGTATATTTTAATTTTATTCTTTTTATCTGAATTGTACCTTTCCCTCACAATTCTTGGAATTTTGTTATATCTTTTCTATTTTAATAATTGTTTACTCAGGTACTTTAGCTAGATTGTGAGCCTTCGGGACAGATAGGGAAGTTCTAAGTACCTGTATTTTATTGTAAACCATTTAGATCTATAATATGCTTAAGCAGTATATCAAATGTTAATAAAACATAAACATAAATTCAGGGAAAGCACATTCCTCTGCAGCAGAATCCAGCTTGTCTGAGAGAAGCAAGTTTAAAGTGAAGCACACAAAGACCAGAGATAAACCTGATAAGATGGCTGGGACCTGTATCTTCTGAGAAGGTGAAGAGATTGAATGATGCATTTCAGCATGATGACTTCCAAGGTCTGCATGAAATGTGGGAGAGACTCGAACAGCTCTATGGCAACCCAGAAGCTAAACAGCAGGCATTAATCTTCCAACTCTCCGAAATAGGCATAAGCTCCACAGTCCTGGATTGGTTCTCGAAATTCCTACGCTCCCGCTCCTACACCGTTAACACAAACGGTACCTCATCCCCCGCCTGGAAGCCAAAATGTGGAGTCCCGCAAGGCTCACCCCTCTCCCCTATCCTTTTCAACATCTACATGTCCTCTCTGAAACTCCTTCATTTATCCCCCCTAGAAACTCTCTACTCCTACGCTGATGACATCCTCATCCTCCTCGAAACCGACTCGAACCTCTCGAACCTCGCTGAGAACATCTCCACATGTATTACGAACCTCCAATCCTGGGCCCAATCTGTACAAATGAAACTGAATGAGTCCAAAACCAAACTACTTTGGCTCGGCCCAATCTCAGACCATTTACCCACCTCCATCCCTCTACCCTCCGGCCCCACTCTGCAGCTTGAGTTTTCAAGCAAAGTCCTAGGCATCATCTTAGATTCCTCTCTCTCCTTCAACGATCACCTCAACTCCCTGGTAAAAAAATGCTTCTTTAGCCTCCATATGTTGAGGAAAGTAAGATCCTGCTTTCATCATTCTCATTTCGCCATCCTCGTCCAATCCACCATCCTCTCTAGACTGGACTACTGCAACTCCATCTATATAAGCCTAACTAAGAAAAACCTCCATAGACTTCAACTAATTCAGAACGCCGCAGCCAAGCTTATTTTCGCAAAAGGCAAGTTCGACCACGTTTCCCCACTCCTCTTCAAGCTTCATTGGCTCCCAGTATACTCCAGAGTCCTCTATAAATGTGCCTGCATAGCCTTCAAGATTCTACATGGCGTCCTCCCTCCCATTATCCCACTCTTCTGGAATTCCTCAAACCCGCTCTCGACTAGATCCTCCCAAAAACTGAAACTATCTTTCCCTTCTATAAAAGGTATATCCCGCGCAGGAAAACTTGGAACATCCCTCCCCTTTAGAACCATAGAACTCTGGAACAATCTTTCATCCCCGCTCAGAAATTCTAGCTCCTTCCAATCCTTCCGCAAACACTTGAAAACTTGGCTCTTTTCAAAAATCTAATCACCTCCCGTGCTCTAGTATCCTGTCCCCCTCTATCTCCTCAGTCCCTCTCCTATATCCTTTCTTTGTAGTTCCTTTCCTTTCAAACTCTGTAAACCGTGCCGAGCTCTGCGCACGCGGAGATGGTGCGGTATACAAACCTAAGGTTTAGTTTAGTTTAGTTTAGAGAATAGACAATTTTCCAAAAATTACAAGTAAAGATAATTATAAGCTACTGGATCTAGGAGATCTTCTCCAAGAACTGGAAGAACTCAAAGCTGATCCAAGTGTTCCAGGTCTAAGCTACCTAGATACATCCTGTGGCATACAAAAATTCACAGCAAAGCTGCCATATGACATCAAAGAGAAATGATCACATATAGGCATGCAGTATATAAAGAGGACAATCAAGGGAAGTTCCCTTCATTTACAGTCTTCATGAAGTTCATCAGAAAACTGGAGAAAATAAGAAATGATTCTAGCTTCCGGGATGATGTACCTGAAGTAGGAAAGACAGGCCACTTTCAGAATGAGAAGCAGGTTAAGAAGTATGGTAATCTTACCAGGAAGTCTGTAGCTGTGCACAAAATAGTTGTGTTACCCATAGCAATTCTACCAACTGGAGAGCGGTGGCATCGTTGTTTGGTCTACAAGGGACTCGATGCTATAGAGACCTGCCATGCTTATTTGGAAGCAGGTGGCTTCTTAGCTGGCTTCCCTGATGCTGGAATTTCTTGCGATGTCGAAGCCAATGCCAGAGTCTTCGATGTCAATACCTGTGAATATCTGGCAATATCCATGGCAGCACCGAACAACTGCTGCTGCTGAGCTCACTGGGCTTTAAGAGATCGGGAATTTAAAGTTGAACAGCGAGAACAAGTTTCAATTTTGTGTTCAGGGCCTAGACACTGTAGACACCCTTTATGAGGGTCTACAGTAGATATATACTGCTGACACTTACCACACTTTTTAAAACCTGTCAACAATTTTGACATAAATGGAAAAAATACTTCAGTTACATTGAACTCAATTGTCGCTGAAATGTACAAGGAAAAAGAAGATAAAATACAAGTGGGAAGGCAAACTTAGACTGAATGGAATCCATCTAAATAGAACTTCTTTGCTCTGCAGAAAATGAAGAACTGAGTTGTTGCAAGTCTCAGCAGGTGGGGAGGCAGTCGCGCATGCGTGGTGCGGGCAGTCATGAAGTTTCTGAAAACTTAAAGTGATAGTTCACTTTTCATACTGTCCATATCAGGTTCCGTGGATGACGTCACCTATATGTGAGAATATGCTGGCTGCTTGTCCTAGTATAAGTGTTGCTTTTCAGCCATACACATGGCTAGAGACTGTAAAGCAGCCATTAAGTGCACAGTGTGTGACAGTGACCAACACATCAGTGCCTTACATACTGTCAGTAGATTGACCTCTCCGAGGATCCCTGCCCCAGAGTCAGGCCATGGCAGGGAGGAGATGGAGCAAACACCATCACAGAACATCACTGCAACCTGCATAGAGGTATGTGGAGAAGGCCTCAGTGGAAGGTCATGCACCACGATATGTGTGGCAAAAATATACCCTAAAGAAAACCAAAAGAGGCTGTGAAAATGTACGTTGTCATCAATGAACAAAGCAATCAGTCCCTAGAAAGAACAGAGTTCTTTGATATGTTTAACATCCAGGGAGACTAGTACCCCTACCACCTTAGAACCTGTTCAGGGATGACCAGGAAGACAGAGAGAAAAGTGAGTGGTTACATTATAAAAGCAATGGATGGCAGCATCAAATGAGATTTATCAACTCTGAGTGCAACCAGATACCAGACATCCGGGAAGAAATCCCTATACCTGAAGTTGCACAATAGTACTCCTATCTGCAACCAATAGCAGCCAGTGCAACCTGCAGCCAGTGGATCCAAAAGCCACGATCCTGCTCTTACTAGGAAGAGACACACCAGCCCTAGTCAGAGCTCTTGAGTCGAAGGTGGGACTAGCTGATGCCCCATATGCTTACTGACTCGCCCTCGGATGGGTAATATTAGTGACATCTGTCTCAATGGACTGAGACTAAGGGTAAATGTGTACAAAATATGTGTCCTGGCCAATGGGCACACCACCTTATTCAAGCCCTGTCAGAGCCATCTGCAGGTAAAAGAAGTTTACAATTGGAAAGAACCAGAACCTAATTCAATCATCTACCAGAATACTTTACTACCAGATTCAGAAGGATCATACAGTGTTCCAAGTCACCAAGGATGATGACAAACCAACTCTTTCAGTAGAAGACAGAGAGTTCCTCAAGATCATGGATGAGGAATTCTCTAAAGATGAGTCCAACAGTTTGGTGGCTCCTCTACCCTTTAGGACACCTAGAATACAACTTCCAAACAGAGAGCAAGCTCTATTTTGACTCACTTCACTGTAGAGAACTTTGTGAAAGAAACCAGAGACAAAACAGTACTTCATAACATTCATGCAGAACATGCTGGACAATGACCAAGCAGAACCAGCTCCACCACTGAAAGATAATAAGGAATGCTTGTACATATCTATCTTTGGCATATATCATCCACAAAATCCAGGCCAGATCAGGATTGTATTTGATTCCAGTGCTCAATACCAAGGAGTCTCCCTCAACAGTGCTGCTTTCTGGGCCTGAGATGATCAGTAGCTTACTAGGAGTTCTGATTTGTTTTAGAAAGGAACTTATCACCATAACAGCAGATATCCAGCATATATTCTGCTGTTTCTTAGTGCATCCAGACTACAGAAATTATTTAAGATTTTTGTGGCATCGCAATCATGACCTCAATCAGGAGGTTGTAGAATACAAAATGAAAGTGTGTGTTTTTGGCAATAGTTCATCACTTAGAGCAGCAGCAGCATATAGTCTCTCTACTGGAACAATGCCTAAAAACTGGAAACGTGCCTCTATCTATCCAAAAATTAAACAACCAAATTCCCCTGTCGAAGAATGTACAAGCTACTGACCAATAGCCAATCTTCCCTTCATAGCAAAGCTAACAGAAAAAATTGTATTCAACCAATTTTCCTCTTTCTTAGAAAAAAACTAATGTTTTCCATCCAAACCAAACAGGCTTTAGACCCCACCATTCTACCAAACTTTCATTAATTGGACTAACCACTGCAATTCTATACTACTTAGATCATCGGAAATCTATCCTTTTGGTCTCTAAACCAGTGGTTCCCAACCCTGTCCTAGAGGACCACCAAGCCAATCGGGTTTTCAGAATAGCTCTAATGAATATGCATGGAGCAGATTTGCATGCCTATCACTTCCATTATATGTAAATCTATCACATGCATATTCATTAGGGCTAGCATGAAAACACGATTGGCCTGGTGGTCCTCCAGGACAGGGTTGGGAACCACTGCTCTAAACTAAACTAAACTAAACCTTGGGTTTGTATACCGCATAATCTCTACATTCGCAAAGCTCAACACTGTTAACAAGGGTTAGGGTAGAAAGGAACTCCAGTGAAAGGAAAAGACAAAATGAAGAGAAAATTTAGGACAGAGTAACCAGAGAGAAGAAGAGTTACATTTTTGAAAATAACCAGGTTTTCAGATGTTTATGGAAGATTTGGAGGGAGCTCAGATTCCTAAGAGGGGAGGTAAGATTGTTCCAGAGCTCAGTGATTCTGAAAGGGAGGGAGGAACCTAGTTTTCCTACAAGGGAAACGCCTTTTTGAGAGGGAAAGGAAAGTTTCAGTTTTTGGGTAGATCTGATGGAATTGGGGTTAGAGGAATTCCAAGAAAGAGGAATAAAAGGGGGGAGAATGCAGTGTAGGATCTTGAAAGTAAGGCAGGCACATTTGAAGTGGACTCTGGAAATTATCGGGAGCCAGTGGAGCTTGGACAAAAGTGGTGAGACATGGTCGAATTTTCTTTTTGTGAAGATAAGCTTAGCAGCGGCATTTTGAATCTGCTGGAGTCTTTGAAGGTTTTTCTTTGTTAGGCTTAGGTAGATAGAGTTGCAATAGTCCAGTCTGGAAAGGATGGTGGATTGGTCAAGGACAGCAAAGTGTTTTTGATGGAAACAGATTCTCACTTTCCTTAGCATGTGAAGGCTGAAGAAACATTTTTTTATTAGGGAGCTGAGGTGATCGTTGAAGGAAAGTGTAGAGTCAATGATGAATCCCAGAATTTCACTTGAGTATTCAAGATGAAGGGTGGGGCCAGAGGACAGTGGGATGGAGGTGGGCAGTTGGTCCAGTTTGGGGCCGAGCCAGAGAAGTTTTGTTTTGGATTCGTTCAGTTTCATCTGCACAGTGTGGGCCCAGGATTGAAGGTTCGATATACATGAGGATATGTTCGCAGAGAGGTTGGTGAGGTTCCGGTCGGTCTCGAGGAGAACAAAGATGTCATCTGCGTAAGTGTAAAGTGTTTCAAGTGGGGAGAGATGGAGGAGTTTAAGGGAGGACATGTAAATGTTGAAGAAGATAGGAGAGAGAGGTGAGCCTTGTGGGACTCCACATATCGGGTTCCAGGGGGAGGAAGAAGTCAAGGACTGTGGAGTTAATGCCTATCTCGGTGAGTTGGTAAATTAGGATATCATGATGGACGACATCAAAAGCTGCAGAAATATCGAATTGAAGAAGGACGGCGAACTTGTTGCGAGAATGGAGATGTTGAACTTTTGAGATTAAGGAGGTCAGAAGGGATTCGGTGCTGAAGTTGGGATGGAAGCCGTATTGGTAGGGTAGAAGAATGGTGAATTTTTAAAGGTAGGAAGATAGTTGAGTGGATATGATGGATTCTAGCATCTTGGTAAGGAGAGGAATGTTTGCTATTGGATGGTAGCTGGATGGTGTGGAGGGGTCTAGGTCAGGTTTTTTCAGTAGTGGGGTTAAGGAGATATGGCCCATTTCTGGGGAGAATAGACCTGAATGGTCTCTCTTAATTTTATGGAAGCATTCGACACGATTGATCATTCCCTACTAATAGAGACTATAAACCTCAGGAATCTCTGGCACAGCCTTGAATTGGTTTGCCTCATACTTCAAAAATCATTCCTATCAGGTGAAATTTGAGAAAGCTACCTCTGAAACCTACTATAAAAAAATTTGGGATACTATCACCAATTCTCTTCAATCTTTTTCTCGTACCATCTAATTCTTATGCAATCAATAGACTTTATTTTTTTCATCTATGTAGACGACATTCAACTTTTATATCTTTTGAATCCTAATGCTCCAGGAGAAACTCAAGAAATAAACCTAAAATTCAACCAAATTAGCCAGTGGCTAAATGATATAATATGCTTGCTTTAAACATCCAAAAAACTAAGGGTGCTCTCTTTCCATGAATGATAAGGAAGATTTAACTATTCCTATCTGCATAGAATCCTCTTCAATATACATGGACACAAACATAAAGCTATTGGGGGGTAATTCTAGACAATAAACTCACATATGAGCAAATATTCTCGGTAGTCCAGAAATGCTTCTACACATTAAAGTTAACACACTCCATTTCAACCCTTCTAGAACCTGCCTCTCTCAACATTCTTATCCATTCTTTAGTCATTTCTCTCCTTGATTATTGTAACTCCCTATATCAAGGTATAATATAGAAGGAAATCCGACGGTTACAAATTCTTCAAAACACAGCAGTAAAAATTATATTTAAAGCTAAAAAATTCGACCATGTGATCCCCCTTCTCAGGGATGCTCATTGGCTTCCCATCCCACACCATATAACATTCATAATCCTACTTCTCACTTTTAAAACTAGACTTGAACAGTCTCCAGCTTTTATTGACAAAATACTTATTCCATATATTCCATCGAGAACATTAAGATCAAACTCCCAAAATCTCCTTGTAATCCCTTCAATCCATCAAATTGTTTATGATACAACAGGAAAAACAATCTTCTCTATCATGGCTCCTTCCTTATGGAACACAATACCTCAGGATCTTATAGAAATTTCCATAATAAAATTCAAATCAAAACTTAAAATGTTCCTGTTTAAGGACACATTCAACACATGAGAATAAACAGCTCATATAGGGAAAACATTCATTCTTCCCAACCTTTTGTATTTCTCCTCTTCCCTCCCTCTTTTTTCAGTTTTCTTAACAATATAATATACTAGCCTTTAAGCCCGTTACATTAACGGGTGCTAGAATATATGTCTGTCTGTCTTTCTTTCTTTCTGTCTCTCTCCCTGCCCTTGTGTCTTTCTTCTTTTCTTTCTGTCTTCCTCCCTCCTACTATTTGTCTTTCTTTCTATCTGTCTCTCTTCCTGCCCCCTATGCAGCATTTATCTCCCCCTCTTCACTTTCCTGTACAGTAACCAAGGAGTGACAGCTTTCCAGGTGCTAGGTCCATGAGTAGCACCTTATGCCTGGCCTTGTGTAGACACCAATTAAGTTTTCTGTGGAATATGATAATTTAATATACTGTCTTCCACCATAGTTTCAAGGTAATTTACAATAAAACAACTGTTTACAAATATATAAGAACAACAACAAAAAAATCAGACCCCAGCTCATCTTTTTTTATTCTCCTCCCTTAGATTTATTGTGGTCTGCTGGAAGAACTTGTATTTCATTCATGTATTTTCCTTTTGATCTGATGCCTTCGGTCTTATTTTTTTCTTGGAAAAGCAAGCCCTGTGTGTTTAACTTGTCATTATTGCTAATGTAATAAAAATAAAAAAAAACCAATCGGATCCCCGAGTCCTTCGTACCCTGAGCCAGAGCCAATGCAGCAACCCAGAAGAAATGGCATCCTTGAAAGGTCTCTGGCCCAGCCCGAGGGCCCCACCATGGATCAGGCATCGAGAGACCACCTCCCCATTCGCGTTCCAGTTACTTCAGCCGCTGCTGGTCCCCTTTCAGCGAAAGACACGCCGTCCATCACCTCACGCAGCGCGAGCAGAGGGGCGGAAGCTCCCTTGCGGTGCTGGGGTGCACGGGGTTGCGCTCGCGCCTCTCCCACACTGGCCACGGCAGTTAAAGGCTCGCGCTGGACACAGCCTTTGCTCGGGGACGCCTGGAATTCCCAAGCGGAATGAAGAGCTTCAGGAGACGCTCGCTCAAGGGAAACGTGGGTGAGTAGAAGGCGGCGCCACCCCCCCCCTTTGAGGAGGTAAGCCCAGCTGTCCCCACTACCAGGTGCCCGGCACACTTCACAGTCGCTGCAGAGGTGGTTCTTTTCGCGGGGGCGGGGCGAATGCCGACCAGAGCACGCAACGCGTCAACGGTGGCTAAAAACCACGGGGCGGGGGCTGATACCATTGGGCCATCAAGTGGGCAGGGCTGTGGGGCCTGGGTGCAGAGAGGAGCTGTGGCGGCAGCTTGAGCATAAGCCCGATCTGACTTGGGTATATCTTGAGGACTGAGTGAGAACCCTGCACAATGTAGCTTCATGGTGCGGCGGTGGTAAGCCCGATGCGTGGTAAGCGCGCATGCGCACTCTTGTGGCCACATCGTAACGGATCAGGGAACACGGCTTTAGAGTGCGCATGCGCGCTTACCATTTTATTATTATAGATTCCTTTCCCCCTTATCCTCTTGGTTTCATGTTAATCAATTAAGTATTGCCTATGTATGCTTTTTAACATTTTTACATAGTTTTTATTTTTATAACCAATTTTCCTGTAAACTGTTTAGATATAATAATAATAATAATAATTTGATATGTTTGATAGATGGTATATCAATAAACTAATAAACATGAAACTTGACTTAGAAGTACTGCCCAAGAGGGAGAGAAAGAGTATGGCACAGATTTCAGACATTTCTTTGAAAAGAACTTTTAAGTAGATGACAGCTTGGAATCCTTGCCCACAGCCAGATAGGCAATTGATCTGCCAAAAAGAACACAAAGAATGTTAGCAGAAACCAATCTTAGATGTCACAAAATTGCTTCTAACAGTCCAGAAGTAATGGCAGCATTTTCTCCAGAGGATCATGCCAAAGACCTAAAAGATCTAGATCTCAGAGTAGATACCCCTCCAGAGGAGTGTGTGGTGCAGTGGTTGGATCTACAGCCTCAGCACCCTGGGGTTGTGGGTTCAAACCCCGCGCTGCTCCTTGTGACCCTGGGCAAATCACTTAATCCTCCATAGCCCCAGGTACATTACATAGATTGTGAGCCCACCGGGACAGAGAGGGAAAATGCTTGAGTACCTGATTGTAAAAACCGCTTAGATAACCTTGATAGGCGGTATATAAAATCCTAATAAACTTGAAACTTGAAACTTAATAAACTTGATCTGCATTGGGACTTAAAGAGAGACAATTTTACATTTCAAGTGTCTACCCAAGAAAAGCCATATACATGCATAGGAGTCTTATCAACAGTTAATAGTCTGTACGATCCACTGGGGTTTGTGGCTCTAGTCACCAAACAAGGGAGAACCCTATTAAGAAAGCTGTCTCAAAGCACTAATGATTGGGATGTTCCATTGCCAACAGAAATGCGACAAGAGTGGGAAAAATGGAAAGAGTCCTTAAAGACTCTTGAACAACTACAAATCCCACACACTGATGTTTCTACAGCATTTAGTACAGACTGTCAAAAAAGAAATTTGCATCTTCTTGGATGCTTTGGAGAAGGCCATAGCAGCAGTGGCCTACTTGAAAACATCAGCTGTAAATGGAGTCCCCAGGTGGGATTCATTCTTGGAAAAGCTAAGTTGATGCAACAGCCAAGCCATACCATTCCACATATGGAATTATATAGAGCAGTACTAGCCATAGAAATAGCAGATATGCTACTAAAAGAACTTGACAGTCAAATGAACGCAGTCAACCTCTACAATGACAGTAAAGTTGTCCTGGGCTACATTCATAACCAAACCAGATTTTACATGTACGTCAGCAATGGAGTTGAATGAATAAGAAAGCCAACATGACCAGAGCAGTGGCATTAAGTGCCAACACACCAGAATCCAGCAGATTGTCTAACCAGAGCTGTGCCAGCATCCCAGCAAATAGAAACTACCTGGCTTAACAGGGCCAGAATTTCTCCTGAAACTTGGCCAACCAATGTAAACTGAAGAGAATCCTTTTGAGTTCGTAGATCCTGAGTCTGATGCAGAGATTCATTCAGACAGGACTGTTCTTGCCACAAAGATTACAGCTGAAAGCAACTTAGGAGCTCAATATTTTTCTCGTTCTTCAAGCTGGTCATCACTTAGAAGGGCCATAGCACACTTGATCCACATTGCAATTTCAATGCATTAGCCATTTGATAAAAATCCTGATACGTGCCATCACTGACACATCTACACATGAGATCATTCAGAGAGCACCATTATACATTGTGTACAGCAAGAAATGTACACGAGTGAGATCAATTGCATCAGGAAGGGGATGAACCTTCCAAGAGATAGCCCCCTTTTAAAGTTGAACGCCTTCTTTGATAAAGAGAGTTGGAGGTCACCTCAACCAAGCAGAGATAGGTCTGCTTCAGGTCAGCACCACATTGGAATCTTGCTTGTGCGACACTATAACAAGCAAGTTAAATATAGAACGATCTGTGCAAGCAGCAGTATTGTGGATCGTGGGAGCAAAACGCAGCATTGCTTCTATAATTCACTGCTGCATAAAGTGTTGCAGACTGAGGGGAAAGCTCCAAAAACAAAAGATGTCTGATTTGCTAGCAGATCAACTCAGCACTGAACCACCATTTACATGCATGGGTCTAAAAACATTCCTATTCAAAGACGCTTACCATAGCATTTAAATATTTCCTCTCCAACAGCTAGAAAACTAAATACGAACCGCTTTTAAGAAGCGATCTCCTTTCCTGATGTTATATTCTTCCCCTCTCTTCCTCTCCTTTTAATCTGTTTTTTTACGATGTATTTATTAACTTTCCTTCTCCCATTACCCCCAAGATCACGTTCGTTCTTGTAATTTGTCCATTTAATGTTTACACTTCCCCTCCCCTCATAATAATTTAATTTTAACTTTTTATTTTTTATCTTTTTAACATTGTAAACCGGCCAGGTGTCCTTCGATGGTCAGTATATTAAAATTAATAAACTTGAACTTGAACTAGATGTTTTTGGATCATGGACAATAATAACAAGATGTACAAGAGGTGGGGGACTCGGCAACAAATTTTTATGTGCATGAATATTCGAGCAGACCATATCGAGGTTATTGAATCAATGGACACTTCAAGCTTAATTAATGTCTTATGGAGATTCCTGGCCACCAGAGGTCCAGTCAAGCAGATTCGCTTTGATTGCAGAACCAACTTGTAGGAGCTTGCAGGGAATTGAACCAATCATCTATAGAAAAGTATATATGTGACCAAAAGTGTACTTGGGTCTTCAATTTTCCTCACTCATCACATATGGGAGGAGCATGGGAGCACATGATTGGTATACACTTCTCCCTCCCTATTCGAGGGGGTTAGAGGCAGAGGTGGCCCGCGAATAGGGAACTCCCTATTGTAGTCTCGTGAGACCATAGGAACTCACAGCATGGCTCTGCACGGGGCAAGAGTGTAGGAAGATCGCTCCTGCCCCGCGTCACCGCTATGCCACCAGGTAAGGTCCATGCTCCGATCGCTCCCATACCACCTCTGATCGCTTCCCCGCCACCTCTGATTGCCTCCCTCCGCCTCTGATCACCCCCTCGCTGCCTCTGATCACCTCCCTCCAAGTCCCAGGGCTGGTTTTTCTCAGGGGGGAACTGGGGAAAAAACTGCAGATAATTGAAACAGCGAACATCAAAACCGCGAATAGGGAGGGGAAAGTGTAATGTGGTGGATCTTGAACACCATGCTGTTAAGAGACCGATCATCAAAGACTAACACATGAAGCATTTACCACCTTGCTGGCAGAGGTGGCAGCTATTATGAATGCCAGACCCTTAGTTCCAGTTTCCTTTGATCCAGAGTCACCATTGATTTTTACTCCAGCTACACTTCTCACAAAGAAAATCAACACAAATGCTATTCCACCTGGAGATTTTAAGGGTGGCAACATTTACAAATACCAGGGGAAGCAAGTGCATCATCACACTGATATTTTCTGGAAGTGATGGAAGAGGGAATACCTTCCTACTCTTCAACCACAGAACAAGTGGCAAAATAACCGGCTGAACTTACAAGAAGGAGATCTTGTGCTGCTGAAGGGCTGCCAAGTGCAGTGTAACAGCTGGCCTTTGGGTCTCATCAGCAAAACCTTCCCCATTGAGGATGGGAAAGTTCGTAAGCTGGAGATCAAGACTGTGAACCATGGAACAGCAAAGTCCTTCATCTGACCAGTTACAGAAGTGATCTTTCTGCATCGTGAAGGAATGAGACGAGGACATCATGGACTGTTGTCCATCTTTTATATTGTTTATTTGTCTGTGCTGTCAGTCTCTCGTTACAGCTCCTGCGAGACTGCCAGAGAGAATTCTGCCACACCTCAGAGATGCTAAGACAAGCTTGAAGTCATCAAGTCAAGCTTCAGTGACATATGGACTTTGACAGAACTGTGTGGTGTAATTAAGTTTAAATAGTAATAGTGGTATCTTCTGATATCAGGCAGGGAGTGTTCTGTCCCCACTTTATGTTGGCATTTGCTCAGTTTATGTTAAGATGTATACGTAAGATGTGCTCTGTGGACTTAAATCACCAGAGGGCTTTGCTTCTCTAAGCCAGCTAGGCTGCAACCAAAGAATTTAAGCCTACCCCCCTTTCTTATTCTGTCTGAGAGAAACTACAACAATCTAGCACAGCTTGGATTTTCTATTTAAGTCTGGAGAACAGTGTTATTTCCACAACGTGTAGACACACTTCCTGCTTGAATAAGATGGGCTGATAGAGTGAGAAGATTCTGTGAAAGCTGAACTGCCTTGAAGTCATCAAGAGGGGCAAGAGGAGTAGCAAGAGCAACGAGAAAAGCAAGGAGAAAGCAAGAGGAGTAGCGAGAAGCAGGGAGAAAAGCAGGTTAAAAGCAATAAAGAGCTGAGGAGGGAGACAGAGAAGAGCAGGATGCTAGGGACAAGGCGAGAGTAAGCTCTACCCACCCCCACCGCGTTGGAAGAGTCAGCGAACGAACTCCCCCATAAAAGGGGAGGGGCCAATGGCGTGCGGCGAAGGCGAGCGGCAAAGGCGCTCGCCTTAGTGAGAGCGCCTTTGCGAAGGGCCAAGTCACTACACCCAAGAGCACAGGGAAGGACTGAAATGTAAGGAAGCGGCAAGCACAGAAGGTAAGGAAGTAGCAGGCACAAAAGGAATGAACACACACAAGTAGCAGTAAGGTAAGGTAGAGCAAAGACAGCACACACAAGAAGGTAGCAAGGCAAGAAGCAGGCACAGAAGGAAGCAGGCACAGAAGGAACAAACACACAAGCAAAAGTAAGGTAAAGTAAAGCGAAGGCAGCACACACACACAAGCAAAAGTAAGGGAAGGTAGAGCGAAGGCAGCACACACAAGAAGAAGGCAGCAAGGCAAGAAGCAGGCGCAGAAGGAAGCAGGCACAGAAGGAACAAACACACAAGCAAAAGTGAGGTAAGGCAGAGCGTAGGAAGCACACACAAGGAGGCAGCAAGACAAGAAGCAGGCGCAGAAGGAAGCAGGCACAGAAGGAACATGTAATCTTAATTGTTATCTTAAAGTAGGAACGACGATGGAAGCAGAGGGAAACCAGAAGATGAGCTTTCCAGTGTTCTGCACAGACTGTCATAGGTATAACTTCCTCCCCTCGGGGAGACAGTCATATGTATGCGGTCGGTGTCGGGAGCTGAAAAGCTTGAAGAAGGAAGTCAAGCGACTAGAGGACAAGATACAGGAGCTAGAAGGACTTTACACCATGGAGGACCCAATCAGGACAGCTGAAGACTTCATGAGTGAGAGACACATCGAGGAGGAAGTCAGGGAACTCGAGAAATTCACTGAGGAAGCATACAGGAGGAGAGTGGAAGAGAACGAACGCCAGATGAAAGATGAAGTTACACCAACACCAACATGGAAGGGAGAGCAAGAAGCCGATGACCTCAAAGAAGACACCCACAGAGGAATACCGCATGAGGGGGAGGAATTGGCTAGTCGATGCCCAGAAGAAGAAAGAGTGAAGCACACTGAGGACACTGACCTGAGACCGAAGCGAAAATTGAAGAAGGGAAAGTCAGCGATCCTGTTAGGAGACTTGATCCTGAGGCATGTGGAAGCCACATAGCAGGTGGGAGAGAGGATCGACTTGTGACCTGCCTCTCAGGAGCGAGTACCAAGGACATCGTGGACAAAATTGGGTAGATCCTGGAAGGAACGGAGACAGAAGAGACCGCAGTAATGATCCACATTGGGACGAATGATGTCAGGAGAGACTACAGAAGAAGCACGCTGATGGAACAGTTCAAGATTCTGGGAAGGAAGCTGAAGATGAGGACTCAGAAGATAGCATTCTCAGAGATCCTACCAGTACTGAGGGCAGATGTGAAAAGGCAGGAGGAACTACAATCAACAAATGCGTTGATGAGGAGATGGTGTGAGGAAGAAGGATTTCACTTCGTGAGGAACTGGACAACGTTCTGGGGCAAGAGCAAGATCTACAGGAGAGATGGATTGCACCTGAGTGCGGTGGGAACTAGACTTCTAGCAAACAACGTCAAGAGGGAAATAGAACAGGCTTTAAACTAAGAGGAAGGGGAAAGCCGACAGTCGACCTAGTGTCGATGATTCGGAAGAAGGTATCCTGTGAAGATACTAAGGGGAAACAAGGCTAGGAAGAAACAAGGGACAAATTACAAGAGTCAACTAACCCAGAAGAGGAGGTTAGAGAGATTGTAGCAAAAGAGAAGACACTAAAAACCGAAGCACAGTGAAGGGAAATGAAGACAACAAAATGCCAGGATCTAAATTGCATATATACTAATGCAAGGAGCCTAAGAAACAAAATGGGGGAACTAGAAGCCATGGCCAATGCAGAGGACATAGACATCATTGGAATCTCTGAAACATGGTAGAATGAGGAAAGCAAAAGGGATACAGCACTGCCAGGGTTCAAGCTCTATCGCCAGGATAAGTCAGGACACAAAGGAGGTGGAATAGCCCTATACATAAAAGAAAGCATACAATCGACAAGAATGGACACAGTGGAGACGACCAACATGCTGGAATCACTATTGTTTAAAATACCGGGTAGGAAAGGACATGAAATAAAGGTGGCCCTATACTATTGTCCACCCGGGTAAACCGGAGATATCGATAAAGAAATGGAAGCTGAGATGAAGAGAGAATGCAAAAGCGGTAACACGGTTATTATGGGAGACTTCAACTACCCAGGGATAGACTGGAGTCTTGGAAGCTCAAGATGCGCTAGGGAGACAGAATTCCTGGAGGCTACACAAGATTGCTTCATGGAACAGCTTGTTAGAGAGGAAATGCCACTCTGGATCTAATCCTAAATGGGTTAAGGGGACCTGCAAAGGAAGTGAAAGTAGTGGGATCATTGGGAAACAGCGATCATAATATGATCAAGTTCAAGGTTGAGGTAGGAAAACCGAAAGGAAAGAGAACCATAGCGACAACTTTTAACTTCAGGAAACGCAACTATGAAGCAATGAGGGAAATGGTAAGGAAGAAATTTAGGAACACTTCTAAAAAATGGCAAATGGTAGAGCATGCCTGGTCTTTTTTCAAGGACACGGTGAGCGAGGCGCAAAATCTGTATATACCCAGATTCAGAAAGGGGTGCAAAAGGAGTCGAACAAAAGACCCGGTGTGGATAACTAAAATAGTGAAGGAAGCGATAGGCAATAAGAAAAATTCATTCAGGAAATGGAAAAAGGACAAAACTGATTAGGGCTGTCTCTTACCTATAATAGTGAATTGGTAGGAAGAACAAAGATATGAAAGACCAATCATTGGCATAAGAGTCAACTCACCATAAAATAGTAAATAGTCTAGGATTAATCTAACTCAGTATTGATTAGATTGTGAATCTGTACTTGTTTTTTATTTTTTAATACACTTTAAAGCAGGGGTGGGGAATGAGGGTTGCAATCCAGTCTGGTTTTCAGGATTTTCCCAATGAATATGCATGAGATCTATTTGTATACAATGGAAACAGTGCATGTAAATAGATTTCATGCATATTCATTGAGGAAATCCCGACTGGATTGTGGCCCTTGTACCCTACCCCTGATTTAAAGTTTCAGCATAAGAATGCTAATTTTTACTCACCTGAACGTAAGAATGAAACCACAAGTATTTCCTAATGATATGATAAAGATACCCAGGACTTGCAATATTATGACGTATATAACTAATCTGGAACAAGATTCTCCCTTTGGGCATGCTCCTAAAATTGCTGTGGAATCTCTTGATTGAGAGTCTATTGCTTCAATGCAGCTGCAATTCTGAAATGTCTATAAGAAAAAAAAACTTGAATTAAAAAGTGATCACAATCAAAATGGGATGAAATTTGGCATAGGGGAAAAACCAATGAAAATACACATAGAATTCAACAATGGGCCTTATCAGACTGAGGGTACTAGAGAAATAAGCCCCTCTCTCCACAAAAATCAAATGCATTTGTATGGGAGAAACAGTTCCATGTTTTACAGCATAGAAATTTGCATACAGTGAAACCTAGCAGTCAAAAGGAAGCATTACAAAAAATTCATTAGCAAGCTGGCAAATTGCTATGTATCGGTGAGATGGAAAAAATAAACTTTTCCCCAAAGACTTGCTGAGTACTTTTACATGGTGACTCCATTGTATTAGATCTACTCCAAATCTGAGAAAAGCAACACTACAGTAGAAATATTATAAGAAGACATACAGGATGGAAAGATGTGAAGGAGTGGCTTAGTGCTTAGGGCTGCAGCCTCAGCACCCTGAGGTTGCAGGTTCAAGCCCAGCACTACTCCTTGTGACCCTAGCAAGTCACTTAACACTTCATTGCTCTAGGTATATTAGTCAGATTGTGAGCCTACTAGAACAGATAGGGAGAAATACTTGAGTACCTGAATGTACACGTGGAGGGGCATAATTTAAAAAAAAAACAATGTCTAAGTCCCTTTTGGCCTAGACCCTAAACACTGAAAGTAGAAGCAGGGAAAATGTCCATTCTATTAAAAAAAAAAACGCCCACAATGAGATTTTTCTTGAGAATGGCCTACCTCTACGTTCAGCTCTTTAAACACCCAGACCACCACTACGTCTACACTTAAGACACATTACCAACCAAAAAACAGCCTAAGTCCCAAATGCCTTGTAGGCGAAGGAGGAGCCAGTCTCGCCTAAAAGCTGGATTTTATAACCAGTGTCTGTCAAAAACAACACTGGTTACAGAATCCACCCCCACCCCCCAGCAACGATAGCCAATCTCCCCTGCCGCGATCCACTCACCCCACGACAATATCGGGCAGGAGGGAGCCCAAGCCCTCCTGCCCCAGTGACCCCCCAACTCAATCTAGGCAGGAGGGAGCCCAAACCCTCCTGCCCTGGAAAACCCCCCACCCCAATACCATCTAAGCAGGAGGGAGCCCAACCCCTCCTGCTATGGCGAAACTCCCATCCCCAACCTCCACTAAGATACAGGCAGGAGGGATCTCAGGCCCTCCTGCCCATGACCTGCTCCCCCGAACCCATGATCGGTCCACCCAAACCCCTTCCACCCGCCGACCTCACGACACCCCCTGCCAACCCCATGACACCATCCCCCACCCCCGACTTCCACCCCTGTACCTTAAAAAAGTTGTCTGTCCGGCAGGCCCGCCATCCGCAGAATGGCGGGCTTTAGGGCCTGATTGGCCCAGATGCCTTAAACCCCACCCATAGGAGGGTTGCGGCAGTTCGGGTAAAGGGGTTATTGCCATCGCGGCAGGGGAGATGAGCCATCTCTCCTGCCCTGATCATTGTGGTGGGGGGTAGGCAGGTTGCCGGGGCCGCCGAGCTGATTGTGGCAGCTGCAATCAGGTCAGCGGCCCCTTTTCGGCACTTATACCTGCTTTGACTTGGTCTAAGTCAAAACGTATAAGTGCCGACTAGGCAACCTGCCTAAACTTTTGGTTATACCTGCTGTTCGACTATGTATAGGTCGGCCCACCTCCTACCCTTTCCGCTCCTCTAAAAACGCCTCTTTTCACTCTATGCGTTTAGAGGTAGGGGAAAGGCCTAAGCTGGTTTTAGATACGTTTAAAACCAGATTTGGTTATGGGTACTTGTACGATCAGCCATTTTGATCCACTGTGGTATTCTTTACCATCTTCCCATTTCCCGGCATGCATGATTGCAGTAATTCCTTCCAAAATCCTGGGGAGGTCGCCAAGTCCCCTTTCTGCGGGTCATCCCAGCTTGCCTCTTTTAACCCTACCAGGACATCGTGAAGCCACTTCCCTGGATCCTGGGCCGATTCTTCTTCCACTCATTGGACATCTGTCTGTTCTCTGAAGTTTCTCCTCTGCTGACTTTAAACCAGATTCCAACATAATAATCTTAATTTCCAGTTCTTGTGAAAACTTTTGCTTCTCCTTTAAACCATGCCCAACCTTTGTATTTTCTTTTTCTAGCTAACTCATCTCTCTCAACTTTTGGTCATTTTAACAACATTTCTTTCCTTTTTTAATTCCTCATTGGTTTTCTTCAAGTCATTTTATCTGGACTGGCTGGCCTGTAAATCCTACTCCGTCCTCTAAAGCCTCTAGTTCAGCTTATCAACTTCCTCTTCCAAAGTAATTTTTGATACTGAGACTGAATTATAATCAAACTAAAGCACCTAACTTGTAGCAATTCCTGGCATAGTTGCCCTTTCGTTTGATTAAACTGTTGGCTCAGAGGTTTGAGCTGACACTGTGCTTCCAGCAACTGCTGAGATAACACCTTATGCTCCTCTCTTAGGTCAGCGTACTCCTGCTGAATGCTTGTTTCTCTTTTTTTCCACCTCCTCCTTCTGATGGCAAAGTTCTTAAACACTTTCCTGGAGCTTGCCATTCCGTTCTTCCAATCTCCTAGCCTTAACTGTCATTGCCTCACACTTCTGCATGGTCTCATGTAGCTACCCCTGCAGCCTGGTGTACTGCCAGCCCGGCACTCTCGCTGCCAATTCCTGTTGTAGCTGCTCCACTTTAGCATCTGCAGCCTCTGCTTTGGCTTGATAACCCTCACTCTGGGCTGTCAACTTGGTCCTTCAACTTCTGGGATACTTGTTGCTGCTGTGTCAGCTCCTTCTCCAGGTTTGTCAGTTGCTTTGTTTTTTTGGCTACCTCTTTGGTCAGCCTTTTCTCTATCTCCTCATGGTAGTCAATTGGGACACTCTTTTTTAATTGCTCTTGCAATTCCTGCACCTTACAGATTATTTCTTTATTTTCTTGCTCCCAACTGGCTTTCTCTTTCACCAGTGTGTGACATTCATCCTTAAGTTGAGCTCTCTCATAGCGCAATGTTTCCACCAGCAGTTCTAGCTGCCTGCACTGTTCATGTGCCTGGCTGATATCAACCAAAGCATACTCGCTTTGCTCCTTTGCAACCTGGATAAGCTTTCTTGCCTTCTTTCCTTCCATAACTAATTCTGCCATCCACAACTGCAGAGTTGTATTTGACGAGCTGAGCGATCATTTCCCCATCACACTGCCAGGACCTTCAGTGTTCTGGGCCAGGTTTTCTAACAACCCTTTCTGTATTCACACACATTTACACTTCTAGACACTCTTGAAGGTATAATGAACACTTTTATTGGTATACAGGACCTTAATGTTCCTTCACAAGCACAGAGAAACCAAAATTCTATACTTTAAGTTCAGTTTCTTAGTCAAGTGTAACAGTCTGTTCTATAGACAGTATCAATTCCAATTCAGTGTTTAGTCAGGTAATCAGCTCTCATCAATTTCAAAACCTTGTGTGGTGTACCTCAGCCACACCAGATATTAGCTGTTCCTTTCCCAGCAGTGTTAGGCTCTTCAGCACACAGCCTCAACCAAATAATGATTGGCTTATCTTAGCCAGCACCTTTACTGTCCAAGCTTCCAATACCTTCATCAGGCTTCTCATCCAGCCAAGCACCACACCACTCACTACACCAGCTCTTCCAAGCAATCCTTATCAGTCTTCTCAGCTTTCCATGGAGGTTCTCCTTAACCCACGGCTTCTGAGCCTTCTCTGCTCAGGGCAATCTCTTTGTGGTGGCTCTCACCTTCCCACAGGTACCATCTCCTAGGGTCCTCTCATGGGGACCTCTCAGAATGAACCCCAGACTGGGCATATGAAGCTCTTCCTGCCTGGGTTTCCACCCCATGACTCAGCACGGTAGGCTGGATGAGGGTTGAGCTCTAAGCTACAAAGATCAATGCATCTTGGATCCTGTAGTTCAGAGTTACTGGCTGAATGAGAATTGAACTCTGAACAACAAAGTTCATTGCATTCTGGACCCTGTAGTTTACCCTCTAATTGGCCAATGCCCTCTACTACCCACCAACATAACAACATCACTCATGAGGGAGAATCCCAACTCCCTCACTCAGGTCTACTTTTGAGCTTAGTTTGGGCTTCAGATAGATCTGAGTTCTATGGACAGAACTTAGGCACTCTGCTAAATAGCTCTCTGGGATTTATTTTTGCTTTATTAAGCTCAAAATATATTTAATAAGGCACTACATAAATGGGGCACATCAAAACTGATATATTGCATGCAAAACCTTCAATTTTTGTGGACAAACAGCAATGCTATTTGATAATTAGAGGAAAAGATTTATTAACTGAAGCACAGCACATGAAAAACATAGCTTTAGTTTTCTTTCTAAAAAGCTACCCTTTTTTTCTGACTAAACAGTGCTCCAATCAGCTCATTCTTGAAAGCAAAGAAAGCACATGACAAAAATATATAGATTGCATACATAACTTCATTTACAAAAGGTTAAAAACAGAAGAAACCAGATACAGACCTTAGCATGGTTTCTACTTCATTGAAAATGAAGGTTTGCAGCTGCACAATGATTACCTCATTGTGAGATCATCAAGGTGTACCTGCAAAGTAGAATGTCACAATTAAAATATGTGCTGGGGGAGCTGAACTTATGAATTCTGGAAGAGGCACAGAGCTTTTACTTATTGAGCTATAGCAGCTTCCAGGCAGGTGTCTCTGATTGTCCTGTTTAAAGATCTGCTACGTTTAGAGATCTGCTAAGCTATCATATCACAGGGCAGTCAGAGACACCTGCCTAGAAGCTGCTATAGCTCAATAAGTAAAAGCCCAGTGCTCCTCTTCCAGAGGTCATAAGTTCAGCTCCCCCAGTACATATTTTAATTGTGGCATTCTACCTTGCAGGTGCACCTTGTTGATCTCACAATGAGGCTACCATTGTGCAGCTGCAAACCTCCATTTGCAATGAAGTAGAAGCCATGCTAAGGTCTGTATCTGTTTTTAACCATTTGCAAATGAAGGTATGTAAGCAATCTTTATATTTTTGTCATGTGCTTTATTTGCTGAATCTACCTGTTTCAAGAATGCCCTCATTGGAGCAATCTTTAGTAAGAAAAAAGAGTAGCATTTTAGCAAGAAACATAAAGAGCTTTTTTCATGTGCTGTGCTTCAGTTAATGGATCTTTCCCTCTAATTAGCAAATAGCATTACTGTTTGCCCAGAAAAATAGAAGGTATTGATGTGCCCTATTTATTAAATGTATTTTGAGCTTAATAAAGTAAAAATAAAAACCCAGAGAGCTATTTAGCAGATCGCATTAAGCACATCCAAACTATGCCTAAGTTCCGTCTTTAGAACTCAGGTCTATCTGAAGCCTAAACTATGCTCAAAAGTAGACTTGCTTACAATGCTTATAAGACCTAGTTTTACAATTGCTACACAGCTTGCTAGCTCACTCTGTAGCACACTGGTTAAACCTACAGCCTTCTACCCTAATGTTGTTGGTTCGAATCCCACCTCTGTCTGATGAAAGAGAAATAAATAAAAGCATTAAACAGATCCAACTCTCAGTATTACAATTATAATGAAAAACAGCATAAAATTGCCATTCTAATAACATAATAATAAAATATTATAACATTAAGGACATTGGATGTCTAAATCTCACCTAAAACCTGATTCTCTAAAGGACGCCTAAAAAGTTAGATGCCTAAACAGTGCTGAACTCCGCTGAGTGCGATTCTACAAAGATGACTAACTTAGGTGCCTAAACGGTGCTTAACTTTAGACGCATTTTGCAGAATCAGAGCCTGTGTGCATATAGCAGTAAGAATTATTGCTGAATCAGAAGAAGGGAGGGAGGCATTCCTGGGACAGTACTCGATATTGTATGAACACAATGCCTACAGTCAAGGAAAGTACAGAATCTGATGGTTCAGCATGACCAACAATAAGGGCTATTGTTTATAAGACTAGTCCAAGGATGTCACATGAGGGGTGAGTATGTGAAGAGAGGAGTAGTGGCCCAAATATGGGCAATTGTAAAAAGAGTCGGAGGTCTGAGGAATAAGAGTAATGGGAGAAATAATTAGGGGAGGAGAGATTGGAAGAAGTGAAGAAAGTGTCTGATAGGTTGCTCTATCCAATGAGCAGGCAGACAGGAAGGACTTAGAAGGACTTCGAATGTTTGCACTAACTATAAAACTAATGGATCTCTGGGTGCCTACCTTGCCATTTTTGTATATTTTGGGCACCCTTTCTGGCCAGGAAGAAAATAATTTATACTATTACCAAACACTTTCTGGAGTTTTTCTTATACTGGGGTTCTATTTCTTACAGTTGAGGGCTCTCGTCTGTGTCTGTGTATGCCGTTTGGTGGAGGATGGGCTGGGGAGGGCTTCAATGGCTGGGAGGTTGTAGATGGGCTAGAGTAAGTCTTAACAGAGATTTCGGCAGGTTGGAACCCAAGCACAGTACCGGGTAAAGCTTTGGATTCTTGCCCAGAAATAGCTAAGAAGAAAAAAAAAATTAAAAAAAAAAAAAATAAATTTAAATTGAATCAGATTGGGCAGAACTGGATGGACCATTCGGGTCTTTATCTGCCGTCATCTACTATGTTACTATGTTACTATCATTGGCTGGGATCGGTGTCATTGAGCTGCAGGGAGACGGCTCCTGCTGAGTTCAGCAGTCTCATGGCCAGGTAGTGAGGATATACGAAAGCTCTTTGAGGAAACGGTGGTTTCCTCCCACTGTCTCAGTTTCTATATCCTGATTTGCAGTGTAGAGCAGGGACTGGACAAATTTTTTTATGATTCGGGACAGTGCTTCAAACAAAGAGAGGAGGAGCTGAAAGGATTCTCCTGTTGAGAAAAGTCCTGATAGGAGGAGGGAGCAGTGAGATATATAATAGAAAATGACTTGGGGAACAAATGTGTCCCTATCCTCGCAAGAACTAATTTCCCTGTCCCTGTCCCCGAGTTTTGTCGTTGTTGCTGTCTATTCTAGGTATTTTATTCAGCGGGAAAGAAGGCAAAAGAATTTCACTAAAGCATAAGAAGAGGCTTTATCAGCCTTTTTACAGAAATTAGAAAAAGTAAAATACTCAGGCATCCCTGGAAGGTTACGACTGTGCAAGCCTGAACACTCTAAATGAGAATGCCCAGAGATGAAGAGGGGAGGAAAAAGCCATCCCTCTCATGGCATTAGAAGATGAATGGGGGGGGGGGGGGGATCAGGGGTTTCTAAAGTCTCACTGGGTGACTTTGATAAACTTAAAGGTGGGGCCCCTAAGAAGAAGAATGAAGTAATTTTCCTAGTTGATACAGGGGCAGCTAGGACATCACTGAGGTTTCATTTAACTCCAGGGCATGGTAATGCCTCTTTTTAAAGATGTATTTGTAACTAAAAAGTGTTGGGACTTTCAGTGATGTCATGAGGTTAAGCAGATACTGAAAAGCACTGCTCCCATCCTCGTGTGTCCTACCATCTATTTTCACTCATCTATTTAGTGGTCTGAGCAGTTTTGGGAGGTGCAAATTGACTCTGGGCAGGGGAGGAGTTGCCTCTGGGAGTGTTTTGGCGGCTCCCATGGCTTCTAAGCCTGTCCGTATGAATCACGTGCAGGGCAGGCCTCCCGGATTCCAAAATGGCGATGGACACTAAACCCACCTAAGCCCGACGTCGTGTCCAGCATGGACAGCAGATATTATTGCGGAGGTCACAGAGGCTGTTGAAGCAGCCATTGACAAAAAGCTGCAACAATTCTTCAACAAAATTAACATGGCCCATGAGCGGCTGGATAGCATGGGACTCGAGATGGATGATGCCCAGCACCGGGTTTAGTGCCCTAGAGATCGGGTGCAGCCCGTAGAAGCGGGTTCTGCACAGATGGTGAAGGAGTTGGTGGCTCTGACCAAAAAGTGGACGACCTCGACAACAGGGCTCGTCGGAACAATTTGCACCTGGAGCGGATTGTGGATGCTTAGTTACCTGGATTTTTGGAAAGCTGGATTCCTCAGTTGCTCTCCTTGGATGCCCAACTGGGTGGAGCGAGTGCACCGTTTGGGGCCTCGGGGTCCTGAGGGCTCCCGACCCTGTGTGGTCATTTTCAAGATTCTAAACTTTGCCCACAAGACTGCCATTTTGCAAGCTATCAGAGCGGGCAAAGGCCTGCACCACAACAATATCCTTTGCTTCTAGGACTATTCAACTACAGTGGAAGTGCGTGAATTTACACCTATTTGTTTGGCTTTCTATGCCAATAAAGTGATAGTTTGCCTTACTTTATCTGGCTAAATTGAGGATCCAAGAGAGAGGGATGCACACAGACTTATTGACTCTCTGGCCACTGCACTGACTTTTATGAATACCTTGGGTATTGTAGTGGTCCCTCCATTGGTGAACAGGAGGCAGCCAGGAGCCTTGGTTGATGCTGCTGGGACCCCTTGGAGTTTTGGTTTTGGAACCAGTTGGTATGCTCGTGATTCAGTGGTTGGGATATTGGTGATGTTTTGTTGGGAGTGCGGTTTGGCCTGGGGGGATTATTTGGTTGTTAGTGTGCTGGTGTGGTCTCTGGTCTGTGTGATAGTGTGTTTGGATGAATGCTCTGGAAAGGGTGGTGTAGTATATTGTTCTTTGGTGTTCTTTTGGGCCTTGTTTTAATAGGGTAAGGATAGGGACGTGACTTGTGAAGTGGTTTCTTGGGGGGAACTGGGAAGAAGGGGGAGTTGGAAGGGGGATTTTTTTCCTCAGGTAGGGGGGGTTGGGGTATGGTGGGTTCAGTACTCCAGTGTCGGGGTTTCTCTTTGTTTTGGATAGGGCATGGGGGATTGTTCTATTGCAGTGGTCTCAAACTCAAACCCTTTGCAGGGCCACATTTTGGATTTGTAGGTACTTGCAAGGCCTCAGAAAAAATAGTTAATGTCTTATTAAAGAAATGACAATTTTGCACGAGGTAAAACTCTTTATAGTTTATAAATCTTTTCTTTTGGCTAAGTCTTAATAATAATATTGTAATTTATAGCTAAAGAGACATATGATCAAGAAGCTCTTTTATTTTATTTTTGATGATTATGATAAACATACCGAGGGCCTCAAAATAGTACCTGGCGGGCCGCATGTGGCTCCCAGGCTGCGAGTTTGAGACCACTGTTCTATTGGGTCTGTGGGAATGTGGGGTTTGATGAGGGCTGGTCATTGGACCCCTGCATTATTATTCAGGTTACAGTTGGTGATCATTGCCTTATACTGATTATGGTTGATTCATCGCTGAAGGTGTAGCTTGTGGAATGTGGCAGGTATCAACTCACTGGACAAGCGGTCTAAGATATTGCAAACTCTCCGGAAGAAGGGGATGCATGTGGTATGTCTGCAGGAGACACATTTGTCAAATGCGGAACATGAGAAATTGGACAGGGGATGGGTTTTAAAGAGGTTTATTATTCCACGGGCACTACCCACAGTGTGGGGGTGGCCTATTTTACTTAGTAAAATCTTCCATATACTGTGCATCTAGGGTGGTCAAGGATACAGGGGGGGAGGTTACTTTTTTCTTCATCTTGATATATTCAGTGGCCAGGAGATGGTGTTGGCTAATATCTATGCCCCAAATGTGTTTAACCTTAGTTTTTTTCCAACAGCTGGTGGGTCTGTGCGCCACCTTTCTGGATGTGCCCCTGATGTTGCTGGGGATCTTAATGCGCCTTAGACCCTGATATGGATCAGCTTAGGGGGGCTTATTCCAGCGACTAATAGATCGGTGAGAGGTCTATACAGTTTTGTAGTGTGTTGGATCTTGTAGATGTGTGGAGATTATATCATCCTCTGGACAAAGACTTTACACATGTAGCCTGTGCTCATCTCACCATGTCCGGAATTGACTATATTTTGGTTGCCACTTCTTTTCTGCCTCGGGTGTCTTGAGCTGAAATAGATATCCCAACCATTTCAGATCATGATTTGGTATGGGTGGAGGTTCGGGGCATGCAATTCGGAGGTCGACCTGGTCTGTGGAAATTTCCTAGTTTTTTGTACTGGAATCAGCGCTTTCGGGCTCATATTATTCAATGCTGGGAGCACTTTTTGTTGGATAATGCTTCTTATTATTATGCTTGTTATTGTGGGAAACTGCTAAAGTGGTTCTCCGTGTGGAAACTATAGTGTATGTAGCTAGACAGCGGAAGGGACACTCGCGAGATCTCTTATATTTACATAAGAAGGTGGAGGTTTGTAAATGTCAATGGATAGCTTCTGGATCCCAGATGGATCATGACTCCCTTCAGATGGCTTGTGTGGCCCTGCAAACTAAGATTCATGAACATAACTGGAAGTTCCATCAATTTTATAGACATCGGTTTTACAAATATAGTAACCGGTCCGGTAGACTGCTGGCTTGTTTAGTACATCCTTGGCAGGGCCCCCAATTTTGTAAAGGACTCTTTTCTCAAGGAACTTTTGTAACTGATAGGAAGTGCTTGACTGAGATATTTTTTCAGCATTTTCGGGAGTTTTACACCATGCGGCAGTCCACCCCAGCTACTTTACACTCTTATCTACAGGACTCTCCATTTGCCACAATTTTTCAAGGGAGTCAAGCCCAATTTCTGCATGAACCTATTACTACATTGGAGATTCATCAGGTGATTAAAGAATCTCCTTTGTTCAAAGCCCTGACTGTCTTTCTTCTGAGTTTTATAAAATTTTGCAGGGTCACATTGTTGAGCATTTGGAGGCTTATTTTGCTAAGGTGGTGTTGGATGGGACTTTTCCAGCCCATGCTAATCAAACTCATATAGTGCTGATCCCCAAGCCTGATAGAAATCCTATGTCGGTGGACTTTTACCGGCCTATTTTGTTAATTAACTTTGAACTGAAGCTAATGGCAAAAATTTTGGCCTCGTGTTTATCTTCCCTCTTGCCTGGGGTGATTCACCCGGACCAGGTTGGCTTTGTACGGGGGAGACAGGCGGTGTGGAATATGAGAAAAGTCATGGCTGCATTGGGACACAGTGTTACTCATTCCCTGATTAGTTTAGATGCCCGTAAAGCTTTTGATTGTGTGGCTTGGGATTATTTGTTTTCAATTTTGGGTAAATATGGTCTGGGGGGGGTCCCTTTTCTAGACGTGGTGCGGATACTTTATGCCAACTCTAGTGCGGCAATGCTGGCAAATGGAGCTGTATCTGCTAGGTTTAGGGTGGAGAGGGGCACACAACAGGGATGTCCACTTTCTCCCTTATTCATTTTATCTTTGGACCCATTGTTGCAGCGTATCAGGGAGGATGGCTCTATTCTGGGTCTTCCAGTGGGACAGGATGAAGTGCATTGTCTGGCCTTTGCTGATGATGTCTTGTTATTGTTGACTCAACCCCAACAATCTCTTTAAAGGATCTTGAAGCTGGTTGATCTTCATGAGGGGGTGTAGGGTTTTGAATTAAATTTAGAAAAATCTGAGGCTTTGCTGATAAGTGAGGGATGTGTGGGATGTGGTGTCGGAGCCACGGCCTTCCTATTTCCTTTCAGGATATTCAAGCTTGGGGAATCTTGCAGGCTTGAGATTGGCTTTTTTTAGGCCAAGTCATCCATAACCTACACTCTTTGGACCATACTACTTTAAATGAAAACATGGCGGATATGGTTCAGGAAATATTGACTTTGTCTCGACAGTCTAGAACCAGCTTGTCCTTTCACTAGGTCAGTTTGGGTAATTTCAGTGTTCCCTGGGACTACGATGCTGTGGCAGTGGTGTGGAATCAGGATCTTGCTTCTTCTGAGCAGCTCACTGGTGATGGATTGCATATTCTAATGAAACATCTCCCGTGCTTGACTTGCTCTGTGGTTCTGCAAGAACAGCATTATAAATTTCTGTTAAGACTTTATATCTCCCCATATAGGCATATGTTGCAGGGATTGCCGCTCATGCCGGCTGTCCTAAGTGCCATTCAACGCCAGCTGGTTTTTTTCATATGTTTTTGGTCCTGCGATAGAGTGCAAACCTTTTGGTCATTCGTTGGTCTTCATCTACAGTACGATCATGCAGATGAAGAGTTCCTTTGCGGGTGGATGTCCTGCTTTTTTCTCAATTCTCTTCTTTGGGATTATTTAAGGGTAACTCATTGTTGCTGCAAAAAACTTCTTTTTGGCTAGTGAAATGCATACTTTTACTATGGCGGAAAAATGTGGAAAAATTAATGTTTACCTTGTTAAAGCATGAAAATTTGGATGTTAAGAATTGTGGCCCTGGCCGTTGGAGAAAATTCCTGGCCATTTGAGCTCCAGTTTGGGATAGCTTGTCCCATGGAGCCCGAAGTGCTCTTTTTAATTTTTGACACTGGAGTGCTTTGGGGAAGGGGGGGAATAGGGTGGAGTGGGGTGGATATTGCTCTGTTTTATTGTTAGGTTCATTTAGTCTCCGTGAAGAAACCACATGGTAAACTCTTCCATCCTCAGTTTTGGTTTATGGTTGTACTTCTTTTTAGAGTGTTGTATCTTTTATCTTGTATTACAAATTTCTAAATAAAAATATTTACAAAAAAAAAGTGTTGTGTGCTATAAAATAATGCCATATTTTGGATTTTAAAAGCAGACTCTAGCAGGTCTATATAAATTATAAACTCTGTTCTCTGCTCTGCTAATTTTTCTAAAACAATGAGGTCTTAAAGCCTCTGAATTTTAACAGGGGTGATAACATTTTTATCTGTTCTCTGTTTTATTAGACTGCTTCCTGTAATGACTGTATATTATATTACATTAGTGATTTCTATTCAGCCATTACCTTGTGGTTCAAGGCGGATTACATAAGAATTTCATGATATTGCTAATACATAAGGTGGATTACATAAGAATTGACAAGGCAGTTCAAGATGGATTACATAAGAATTGTCATGATACTTGGAAAAACATATATACCAGTGGCAGTCACTTGCTTTTCCAGTGTCATAAGAAAGTGCATTTCTGGGGGTTCAGATACCCCATTTTCACTGACATCATCAGAAAAGTACATTTCCAGGGTCAGACATCCCTGTTTCGGCTTATGCCATCAGAAGTGCATTTTCAGAGTTTAGACACCTTTGTTTCCACTGACATCATCAGAAAGTGGCAGGGGTGTTTTACGGTGAAGCAGATGGGGAGGCATTACTTTATTTTTTTGATTTTTTTTTAAATACTTTATTCATTTCATATCTTGAAATCAAGTACAATAAATACAAATATCAATTTCACTTTCAAATACAATTGACATCTTATAAATAACCCTTATAAAATATAATAATATCCCCCTTCCTTATATAATTATGAAAAATATATTCTTCTATTATAATAAAAAAATATACCCCTTTCCCCCCCTTATTTTCTTAAACTTTTTAATTCAGGGAAGAATAATTTTTAATCTTTACAAAAATCCATCAATGGCCTCCACACATCCTTAAATTTGTTATAATACCCTTTTTGAACAGCTAACGCCCTTTCCATTTTATATATATGACAAACAGAATTCCACCAAAACAATAATTAAGACCATTCCTATTTTTCCAATTGTAAGTGATCTGTTGAATGGCAGTCCCCCGTTAAAATTAATAATAGTTTGTTATTATTAGATGATATTTGTTTCTTCTCTCTCATTTCTACACCAAATAAAACTGTGTCATATGATAATGCCACATGATTTTCTAACGGAATTAATTTGATTCCATATTGATTTCCAAAATTCTAATATACTAGTGTTTAAGTCCGTTAGATTAACGGGTGCTAGAATAGATGTGTGTGTCTGTTTTTCTTTCTTTCTCTCTCTCCCCTTGACCGCTGTCTGTCTGTCTATGTTTATTTGTTTTTCTCTCCTTGGACACTGGCTGTCTCTCCTTGGACGCTGCCTGAATGTCTTCCTTTCTGTCTGTCTCACTGGCCCCCTGTGTGTCATTCTTTGTGTCTGTGTCCTTGTATCATTGCCCCACCCCCCCCAGAGCAAAGTTGTCTGCCCCCAGCATACCCCTTCCCCTCTCCCTGACTGTCTCTCCATGGCCCCCTTCTGTGTTCCCCCTTCCCCCCCCCCCTCCGAGCAAAGCTGTCTGGCCCCCAGCAAACCTCTCCAACAAAAGCATCCCCCTGTACCTGCAGCATCGGCACGACACCCTTCAGGCAATCGTGAGTGCTCAGAGCGCGAGAGGGAGCGGGGCCTGCAACTTCTTCAGCGTCGGTGAGGAAGGACAGGTTGGCCCAACTCAGGGGCTTTGTGGACAGTCTTCTGTGGCTCGAAGCCCTCCTCCCAGCAGCCACTTCCAGCAGCACTCCATACTGTCTTCCTCCCGCCGCCCAGAGTAGATGTCTGTATGTTTTTTTGTTTTTTTTAATTTGTCTCTCTCTCCTTGGACGCTGTCTGTCTGTCATTTTTTGTGTCTGTGTGTCTCCCTGGTCCTCTGTCTGTCCGTCTTTCTTTCTGTCTGTCTTCCCTGGCCCCCCTGCTTGTCAGAACAGCCCCCTTTCCCTCTCCCCCTGTTCTGCAATGCCTACCTGCTCTGTGGCCCCCTTCTGTTCCTCCCCCACCTGATTGCTGTCTGCCCTGCACACCCTTCCCCCATAAGCAGCCCCTTTCCCTCTTCCCCTATTCTGCAATGCTTACCTGCTCCATGGTCCCTTTCTGTTTCCCCCCCCCATGATTGCTGTCTGCACTCATCACAACCCTCCCACCAAAACAGCCCCCTTTCCTGTCTGCTCCATGCCCTTCTTTTTTCCTCTTCCCCTCCCTGCATCCATGGTTTCTGCCACCGCTGCCACTCCTATTAAAGCGGCCTGCTGAGGTTCGCGACCCGGCTGTAGCGAATCTCGCAGGCCGCTGTCCACCTCAGTAGCATGTTCCCTCTGATGTGATCGCGTCAGAGGGAACGTGCTACCATGTGGGAGAGCGGCCTGAGAGGTTCGCTACAGCCGGCCGCGAACCTCAGCAGGCCGCTTTGAAACATGAGCGGTAGCGGCTGTTGCGGGAGGATGGGGGGAGTCGTCGACGTGCAGGCCGCTGTGAACAGGAGCGGCGGCAGGACCATGAGGCGGGAGTGAGCTGTTCGGCTTCCCCTATCTGGGGGAAACCGCCGTGTCGAGGAGAGCCGGGAGTGAGTTGTTCGACTTCCCCTATCTGGGGAAACCGCCGTGCCAAACTCAGCTGCGCGTGGGGCCGTAGTAAGCGCGGGGCATCCAAAGCATTGCAATAATCCAGCACAGGATTGATCATCATCACTACGGTGGTTTTGAATTTTTCCTCAGACAGGGGCTCTATAATCAAAAAAAGTCTAAAAAGTAGCCAAAATGGCTACTTGGATGATCAAAAAGCCTGATCGACCAAGTACACATAATCAAAGCTGGTTTTAGATGTATCTAAAACCAGTTTAGGCCTTTCCCCTGCCTATAAACGCAGAGAGAAAAGAGGCATTTTTAGAGGAGGGGAAAGGGCGGGCGGTGGGCTGACCTACACCTAGGCATACAACAGGTATAACCAAAACTTTAGGCAGGTTGCCTAGTGGGTGCTTATACGTTTTGACTTAGACCAAGTCAAAACAGGTATAAGTGCCGAAAAGGGGCTGCTGAGCTGAACGTGGCTGCTGCGATAAGCTCAGCAGCCCCAGCAACCTGCCTACCCCCTACAGCAATGATCGTGGCAGGAGAGATGGCCTCATCTCCCCTGCTGCGATCCAACCTTCCCCAACCCACACGATGTGGCCAGGAGAGAGCCCAAGCCCTCCTGGCCCGCGACCCCCTCTAACCCCCACCCCCCACTAAAATATGGGCAAGAGGGATCCCAGGCCCTCCTGCCCTCGACACAACCCCACCAACGACCTGCCCCCTGAACCCCCATCACACCCCCGCTGACCCACGACATCATTGCCAACCTCATGACCCCTCCACCCTCACCACCTTCCCCGTACCTCAAAAAAAATGTTGGCCAGATGGACGGGTGCTAAGCCCACCCATCTGGCAGGCCAACCAGTGCAGGAATGGGGATGGATTGGCTCAGGCAGCTCAAAACCCTGCCCACAGGTGGGGCCTGAGGCAACCTAGGCCAACCAGAATAGGCCCGGGAGCCTTAGGCCCCTCCTATTGGTGGGGCCTTAAGCACATGAGCTGGGTTAGGTCCATGTGCATAAGGCCCCACCCATAGTGTCAGGGAGCTCGGGGGTGCCCCGGGGCAAGAGGGCTTGGGCTCCCTCTTGTCCCAATGTAAGGGAGTTTGGGATCGCGGGGCAGGAGGGCTATGGGCTCCCTCTTGCCCTGAACATAGTCGTGGTGCGTGGGGCTTGGGCTCCCTCCTGCCCCCGATAGTGTCAGGGAGGTCGGGGGTGCCACTAGGACATCTTTTCTCCGATGTCATCGGGGGGGGTTGGGATTGCGGGGCAAGAGGGCTTGGGCTCGGAGGGGGGGGGGGTGGATTCTGTAACCAGTATTGTTTTTGACAGACACCGGTTACAGAATCCAGCTTTTAGGTGAAGGACTGGCTCCTCCTTCACCTAAAAGCCCTTGTTTTGGACGTTTGAGGCTTAGGCTTTTTTATGTTGATTATATGGTATAAGGTTAGACGTAGTGGTGGTCTGGGCGTTTAAACAGCTGAACGTAGAGGCAGGCCATTATTTAAAAAAAACCCTCCTTTTGGACGTTTTTTTAATAATGGACATTTTCCCTGCTTCTACTTTCAACGTTTAAGGCCTTAGGCCAAAAGGGGACTTAGATGTTTTTTATGCCCCTCCACAGCTCTTAATCTATGTAAAACACATAACCGATAGAATACCCCTGAAACTACTGTTTTTACTTGTGCCTTAAACAACAATGCGGAATCCAATATGACCCCCAAATATTTGCATCAACGCAATGTGGGTACAGTAGCATTATCTAACATGACCTCAGAAGGAAATGCTTGTAGCTGATTCTGTTGACCAAAACAGAGAATCTCTGTCTTAGAGACATTCAGCTTTTACTGATTACTACATATTACAACCCTGATTACAATCCTGTTTCGGTTCATGTAATCAGAAAGTGAATTTTCAGAGTTTAGACACCCTTGTTTCTACTGACATCATCAGAAAGTGGCAGGGTGATTTATGTTGAAGCAGATGGGGAGGCATTACTTTGGAAGTAGGCAGTAGGTAGAGCTACCACCATTCATTCCTATGACAGAGGAGGGGCATGGGTTTGGTATGGGTTTGGACGCAGGGTATGGGTGTAGGCATAGTATAGGTGTAGTCTAACCCGGAAGTGAATGCTGATTGGCTGGATCCTTATCTTATCTCACCAGTTTTTACATGTAGTATGGACTACTTGTGGATGTATGTTTTGGAGTCACACCAGATTGGCAACTCTTCAAGAAACATCTAGGACTAGGGGGACATGCGATGAAGCTACCTAGTAGATTTTAAACAAACCGGTGAAAATATTTCTTCAAACAATGTGTAATTAAACTCTGGGAATGTGGTGAAATCAGTTAGCTTAGCGGGGTTTAAAAAAGGTTTAGATAATTTCCTAAAAGAGAAGTCCATAGGCCATTATTGAGATAGCTTGGGGGAATCCATTACTTATTCCTAGGATAAGTAGCATAGAATCTTTTTTGCTATTTGAAATCTAGCTAGGTATTTGGGGTCCTGGGCTGGCCACTGTTCTAAAATTATGTGAAAAAATGAAAAGGTGTAGCTGTACCTTAGATCCTTTTCCTTCTTATCTTTATGGTAAGATACCCCTCACAGGCTATCACATGACTGACTTCATTTATTAAACCATATTCTTAGTAATGGTCATTTCTCACTGAAAATGAGTAATATAGTCATAACGCCCTTGTTGAAAGGTGCTGACTGATCTAGACCTCTCAGTTTCTTCTCACTATCGTCCTATCGCGAACATACCTTTAATGCCAAAAATGTTGGAATCAATTATTTCTAGTAAAATTGATAAATAAATAAAAAAAGATTAAGGGAGGGAGGGGTTGTTCCACAGAGTAAATTAAGGGAAAAGAGTTATGTACAGAAAATTTATAATAAGATAGGGTTCATATGTCCTGTGAACAAATATCTTAATGGAGCTTAAATTATTTTCGTTAAATGTTAATGGCCTCAACCATCCAATTAAAAGGAATAAAACACTTTTATTTTTAAAACAACAATGTGTAGAAGTATGTTATTTTCAGGAGACACATTTATCAGCTTTTGAGTCCAAGAAACTAGAAGGCAAAACATTGGGCAAAACATTGGTTTTTTTTGCCCCTGCTATGGGATAGAAGGCAGGAGTAGCTATTTTGGTAAATAAGAAATGCAATGCTATACTTAAGTTGATTGGTGCTGATCCTTCAGGGAGGTGGTTACATGTAGACATGAGCCTGGGAAATATTACGCTGGCGCTTTTCAATATGTATGCACCTAATTCAATCCAAATTGAATTTTTTTAAATCTCTACAACAATTGTTACTACCACTGGCTGCTTCTAATTTAGTTGTGGCAGGGGATTTTAATGTTGTTATAGATCTTTTAATGGATAAAAAACCTAGCAGAATTATGAAGTCATTAGGATTAGAGAATTTGGTACAAAATTGTGATTTGAAAGATATATGGCGAATATTTCATTTTAATGATCGGGAATTTTTCTTTTTGCTCCCATGTTCATAAATCTTTTTCAAGAATAGATTATATATTTGTTTCAAATTCATTAGTTCAACAAGTAACACAAGCCTCCATAGATCCAATTATTTTGTCTGATCATGGTGGGGTATGGATTAAAATTAAAATAAGTGATCAAGATAATAGTAGACCCGTATGGAGATTTGATAATACATTGCTTACGGAACCAAATTTCATTGAGGAAATTAGGTAAAAATAAATGATTATTTTCAAATTAATAATACGGAAGATATCTCCATTAAGACTATATGGGATGCTTTTAAGGCAACCATGAGAGGCCTTAAATTATTTCATTTTTGGCACATATTAATAAGCAAGTTAAAAACAATTTTCCAGTTTGGAACAAAGACATTAAGTTATTAGAATCAAAACTGGTTGATAAATGGGAACTTCCAACGTTACAGGCTCTCTTGAAGACTAAAGGAAAATATAATGAGATTTCTTCTAAATTGATATGGAAAGACTTATTTTCTCAACAAGCTTTGTATTATGGAAACTCAAATAAGGCAGGAAGATTATTGGCAAATTAAAAGCAAAAAAAAAAGGAAAACAAAAATAATTAACAGTAAAGGATAAAAAAAAGTAATACCTATTCTCAAATTGGACCGATTTTAAAACAATTTTTAATTTTTATAAGATCTATATTCTTCTGAGCCTTATTTTGATAAAGAAAAGGTATGGTTTAGAATTTTACAAAATGAATTGAGGGACCAAAAATTCCTGAGTTTAGAAAAGCCAATATCACTAAAAGAGTTTGCAAACAGCATTGAAGTCCCTTAGAGTTGGATCCGCTCCAGGTGGAGATGGTTTCACGGTAGAGTTTTATAAATCATTTCAAAATACTCTATTACCATATTTATTAAATTTATATCAGGTTCAGCTAACTAAAGGTTGCATCCAGGTACTATGGCAGAATCATTTAACTATTGTTTTGCCAAAGCCAAATAAAGATCCCACATTGGTTTCAAACTACAGGCCCCATTTCTTTAATCAATGTAGATGGAAAACTTTTAGCTAAGACTTTGGCTTTGCACTTGGCTAAGGCTTTCCCCTTTATTATTGGTATGCATCAGACAGGGTTTGTGCTCAGAGGACATTCTTCTAATAACACACAGGTTGGCTTTCAATATGTTAAATTTATCAAAAGCCATGAATGATCGGTCTTTTCTGTATCCTTGGATGCAGAGAAGGCCCTTTGATCGGGTAGAATCAAGTATCATGTATCATGAATCATGTATCAAGTAATGGAATGGTTTGGTATAGGTTCAGGATATATACAAATGATCCAAACATTGTATAGCTCCCCTGCTGCTAGATTATATATTAATAATAATTTTTCAGAGCGTTTTAATCTGCAGAGGGGGGTGGGTTAGACAAGGCTGTCCTTTGTCTCCTTTGCTTTTTGATATTGTATTAGAACCCTTGTTATTAGCTATTCAGCAATAAGGAGATACAAGGTATTCCTTATTCAGATCGGGAATATAAAGTTTCTGCTTATGCAGATGATATATTGCTTCATTTGAGAAATCCGGAAACAACCATTCCAAGTTTACTAGAATTGATAGAAAAATTTTGAAAATTTTCAGGGTACAAGATAAATTGGAGTAAATCAGAAGTTCTTCCACTCAATGTCCATTGTACAAAAGGTTTATGTGAAACATTCCCCTTTCTATGGAAAGAGGGCAGAAATAAAATATTTAGGCATTTGGATAAAAAGCATGTTGGAAGAAACAATGCAAGTAAATGAAAATTTTTTATTATAGAAGGTAACAGAAATATGTGAGCAATGGAATCCTTTACATACTTTCTTGGTGGGGGAGAGTTCAAACTATTAAATGATGATTTTGCCTGTAGTTTGTTATCAAATGGGTATGTTACCGGTTTTTTCCAGGGGTCTTTTTATAAAAAGTTAAATTATATTCTTACAAAATTTATTTTTGCTGGGCAAAAAGGCTAGAATTGCTTTAGTATCTCTACAAAAACCGATTACAAAGGGAGGAGTAAATTATTCCTAACTTTTATAGGTATCAATCCTATATTTTGTGCCAGGGTATGTATTGGATCCTCCAAGAGCCCGTTGATAATATCCCGGATTGGTTATGGCATGAAATGGCTGCCTTATGTTTCTTCTGCGATTATGCCATGTACGTGGAGGGGCATAATCAAGAGGTCGTATAAAAGATCTGTGCGTCGGCAGCGTAAGACGTCCAGGTAAATGTGCTGATAATGGAAAGATGTCTAAGTCGTTCAATTATCGGCACGAAAGATGTCCAACATAATCACGTCCACATGGGGTATTACAGAAGCGCCTAAAATTACCGACTAAAATGTCGATAGTCCAAACAAGACGTAAACTATTTTTTGCCGCTATCCGCTGGTTGACTTGCTAGTCGTATAGCGCTCTTTATCTATTAGTTGTCCTGGCACATGTCCTACTGATGTCGCACTGTCCCCAATAACATCCTGCATGCCCATATATAAATCTCCATATGGAAGTGCGACCCTTGTGGGTGTAGTAGGCATTTTGTGAGGAGTTAGGAGAGTTATAGGAGATAGTTGGTGGAGAGTTTAGTTATTTCAATTTCTGAGTGGGATTGAATGTTTGGAGAATGATTCTGTGTGAACAAGTGAGAGAGCGTGTAAGGGTGACAGACAGGCGAGTGATTGTGGGAGTGAGAGATCATGTAGTGAGGAAGGGTGTGCTAGGAAGAGTATGTGGCCACCAGGTGTGAGTGTGTGAGAGGGTGTGTGAGTGTGTGTGCGAGCTTGTGTGAGTGGGTGGGGTGTGATGGTGGAAAGAAGGGAACCAAACTACTCCCTAGGGGAAACGGAGTCCCTGGTGGAGCTGTGCCTCCAGTATGAGGCCAGGGTGTTTGGCCACAATGGCAGAAGACCACCCTGCAACGTTGCGATGAGGGCCTGGTCAAGAATATGTGACACCCTGCATAGGTGAGAATCACCCAGTACCTATCACTATGTAGCCAGTGTGTCCTAGTCTCTAAACCTGACCTGTCACCTATTGCCCCCACCCCATCTTTCAAGGAACTTCTTGCTTATTGTGTGTTCTATAAACACAGGCAGCGAAAATTGACCCCACCATCACCAAACTGATGATCGAAACAACAGACATCAAAGTGTTTCGAATAGAAATCAAAACAGTTCTATTCAAAAAACACGTCCTTACTTACTAATCTCCTCCCACTCGTACAAGCTTTCTCCCCCGTGAATAACACACTAGTCAATTCCTCGAATCATACCTACCAAAAAATATCCAGACCGCTAAACAAGCATCTACCACATGTATCCAATAAACTTATCCCTTCAATGTTAGGTAATCCTCTTAAGTTACCCGAATATATTGTTATTCTCCACTGTTTCCTGTAAGTACTTGAATCTTTACTATGTAATTCCATCGGATAACTTCAGATATCCTCTAATTTGTAACTCTCAACTGTATCATGTAATGTACTTGAATCTTTGTTATATAATTCTCTCGGTAATGTCCAGATATCTTCTAATTTGTAATCCGCTTAGAACCGCAAGGCACAAGCGGAATAGAAATCACTAATGTAATGTAATATATATAATATACATATATACGTACATATATACATACATACATATATATACATATATATGTGTATATATGTATATGTATATATACACATATACATATATACATATACATATATATATATAAATACATATATATATATATATGTATTTATAGAACACACAATAAGCAAGAAGTTCCTTGAAAGATGGGGTGGGGGCAATATATATATGTCACAGATATAAAGGATATGTTGATGGAAGGATAATAAATAAATGTTTTTGAGAGGATAATATCAGTTCAATACACAAAGGAGATGGTATACTGTTAACCAACACCAGTCAATCCACTCAAATAAATTAGTTTTCAGACCCTCAGAAATGCCACAATCCACTCCATTGTTGTGCGCTCTGGACTGACATATATCTAGTGCATGACAGGACAGAGGCGGAGCGGTAGGAGGTAGATTGTGGAAAGGGATCGGAGCCCTGATGAAACCCAGTATAGGGTGAAACATGTTGGTGATAGATCCCTTTGAATACACCACCTCAGCTAAGTATTAGCTTTATATGAAGATTATTGGCAAAATAGTCAGAGCAAAGTTCTATCTTCACAATAGATTATAAGTGACCCGGTGAGGATCTAATGTGTAAATCCAACCACTATTGAAACTATAATGGAGTGGATGGTGGCATTTCTGAGGGTCTGAAGACTAATTTATTTGAGTGGATTGACTGGTGTTGGTTAACAGTATACCATCTCCTTTGTGTATTGAACAGATATAAAGGAAACATAGATAGATAGATAAAGAAGGATAACAATATCTTGGCAGGCAGATGTTTTATCTCTGGATATGTCCCTACCTCATCAGAATATACATGACAGATGTGATGTGCTCAGTGCCCTCATAACCCTGCATATGTTTGAAAAGGGAGATGCAAAGGACTGTCACCTGACCCTATTCTCCACCATATTCTTCTTGCAGGCATTATGGTGTGTAACGTGACCTCGAGTCCCTGAGGCGCAGGTGGTGCAGGGTCAACCGGGACAATCCAGGCCTCATCCGGTGCACCAGACACCGCCTCAGAGCTGGACGTAAGTGGCAGTCCCCCCAACACAGTCAGTAGCACAGGTATGGCAGCTGCCTTGTAAGACATACCAGAAACCCTGAAACGTGTAGGTGACTCTCAGATGCTAAAAAGCTATAATGGAGGAACAGGAGGTAATCTTCAGATCAATGAATATCTCTCCAGTTGACATCGGCGCTGGCAGCATACTGAGTGCTCATTCTCTGAACCCCTTATCTGCAATCAACTGCATTTTCAAGGAGGCATAACTGAACAAGGGAAATACGCCTCAGAAGCTGCCGGCCAGATGTTGGTCTGGAGCTCACCTTCATAGCTCCAGAACAATGTCAGGCCTTCTGTTTCTGAGGCATATTTCCCTTGTTCAGATAGGCCTTCTTGAAAATGCAGTTGATTGCAGATAAGGGGTTCAGAGAGACACTATCCAATTCAAAGCATAATCTGTGATTCATAGTTGCACCTGTCACGTTCTATCCTATGTCATGTCATGTCTGGTACCTCTCAAAGCTCACCTCCTTGTGAATGTGCTCTTCCTTGGCAGCTGTTCTAGTATGCAACCTATTGCCACCCAAAATGTGAGTGATGAGACACTGGTCAGTCCACTGTGTCAACAAATACATCAAGCCCATTCAGTGTCACCTGCATATGCCTGCCACCTTATGTTTAGATGTATACCGGTGTAACTGTACACTGAATGTAGTTTACATATTTGTTCACACACTGGCCTGACCTGTGTCCCTACACCCACGTAGTCTCAATGGGTTGGGTGGGGGGTTGTTACGTAATTGTGTATGTAATATGCAACCAATGCACGCTATTGTAACCCTAATTTCATATTTTTACTGCACACAGGTCGTGCACAGCATGCTGCTGAGGGCCTAGCCTAGGAGGTGGCCCATGAAATATGCCTACAGGCAGCCAGGGAGGCAGTGGCAGAGGCAGAGGCTGAACAGGAGGAGGAAGGGTACTCTGTATCAGAGGAAAGTCTGCCACCTGAGGATGTTGTGGAGGTGTCTGATGTGGAGGACAAGGCCCAGGTGGTAGAGGTGAAGGATGCGGCACAGGTGGTGGCAGAGGTGGAGGCACAGGTGGTGGTGGAGTTGGACCAGCAACACGTGTTTGTGGAGCAGGGAGCATAGGAGGCCCCTGATCTATATGCGGACATGCCCCCTCTTGAAGGGGATGAGGAGGTGGTTATGGAGGCAGCATCCCCGGCCCCACGCCATGATAGCCAGCAGCCCCAATAGTTCACCCCCCCTCCTGAGGCATATGGAGAGCTGCTCAACATTGTGGGCCAAATGTGCAGTGAACTGCAGGAGGGGAGGCGCGAAACAATGCAGACCCTGCAGGAGATTGTCAGCCTTTTGCGGCAACTGGTTGCCATATTTAAGAAGCTAGTATAGGGGGTGAAGGGGCTAAACTGAAGGCCATGCTGCCAATGGGCCATTGAGGTCCCAATCATGTTACCAATAGTGTACCTGACAGCTCACAAGTAGCTGTAAGAAACCCAATGACTGAAAGGACATCACACGGCCTCTCCTTCACATATTCAGAAGACTTTACCTACTGTATCTCATTTGGAACATATTTGGATGTTAACCTACTTGATGTTACTGGCTGCCATGTACAATGTTGCCACCATATTCTCTGCCAATGATTGCAAGTGTTGAGATGTGATGTACAGATGCAAACTGTACAGTGATGGTTAAGGTGTGCAATAGTTGCACTAAAGGTGTGTTCCAATCCCATGACTATGGTAGGACGACATGCATATGGTGGGACAGTGTTAAACGCAATAAAGGGTACCCTCCCCATATCAGTGGAAAAGAGGTATCCAGTGAAATGAAAAGACCCTACCATCAGATGGAATGTGGTGAGGAGGCCATAAAGATTGACACTGTGAGAAAGTGGGAATGCTAGGCTGCATTTAGGTGGTCACAAATAGCTTCTATATCCAATGGATGATGATGTAACCAGGCCAGGGGTACAGGGAGCACCATTGAGATTAGAAGCCACAACCTCTGGAGACAGAGGCAGCTGCAGCAGGACAGCCCTCACAGAAATTTGCTGACCCTTAGAAATGAAAAAATATGTGAGGCTTAGAACTGCACGCTTACTTTGCACAGGTTGGAGCAGTGTTAGGAATGTTGGGGCAATTGGACAGGCGTGTGCCATGTTGTTACCATAAGAACATAAGCATTGCCCCTGCCAGGTCAGACCAGGGGTCCATCGTGCCCGGCAGTCCGCTCCTGCGGTGGCCCCCCAGGTCCATGACCTGTAAGTGCTCCTAACCTAAAACATTCATACCCTACTCGCTTAATTGTCCTGTAAAGTAACCCTCTATCTGTACCCTGTAATCCCTTTCACTTCCAGGAAGTCAACCAGTGCCTTTTTGAACCCCAGTATTGTACTCTGTCCTATCACCTCACTTGGAAGCGCGTTCCAAGTGTCCACCACACTCTGAGTGAAGAAGAACTTCCTTGCATTCGTTTTGAATCTGTCTCCTCAGTTTTTCTGAATGACCTCTTGTTTTTGTTGTCCACACTAGTCTAAATAATCTGTCCCTCTCCACCTTCTCTATGCCCTTCATGATTTTATAAGTCTCTATCATATCCCCTCTCAGTCTCCGCTTTTCCAGGGTAAAGAGCCCCAGCTTGTCCAACCTTTTAGAAACATAGAAAGATGACGGCAGATAAGGGATACAGCCCATCAAGTCTGCCCACACTATTGACCCTCCCTATTAAGTCTAATGACCCCCTTAAGTATAATTGTAATTATACTGCCACTCTACTGACCCGCTCTTTCAAGTCTATACCCTAGTGACCCTATCCCTTGGCATGACCCTCATAGGGATCCCACATAGGTATCCCATTTATTCTTGAAGTCTGAGATGCTGCGTGCCTCGATCACCTGCACTGGAAGCTTGTTCCAATGCTCAATCACTCTCTCCGTGAAGAAGTACTTCCTGGCGTCTCCACAAAACTTCCCTCCCCTGAGTTTGAGCGGATGACCTCTTGTGGTCGAGGGTCCCTTCAGAAGAAAGATATCATCTTCCACCTCGACCCGTCCTGTGATGTACTTAAATGTCTCAATCATGTCTCCCCTCTCCCTACGCTCTTTGAGAGTGTAGAGCTGCAATTTGCTCAGTCTTTCTTCGTACAGGAGACCCTTTAGCCCCGAGACCATCCTGGTGGCCATCCGCTGAACCGATTCAATTCTGAGCACATCTTTACAGTAATGTGGCCTCCAAAATTGCACACAGTATTCCAGATGAGGTCTCACCATGGTTCTGTACAATGGCATCATGACTTCAGGCTTCCTGTTGACGAAGCTTCTCTTGATACAACCTATCATCTGCCGTGCTTTAGATGAAGCCTTCTCCACTTGAGTGGCTGCTTTCATGTCAGCACTGATGATTACTCCTAAGTCTTGTTCTGCCATAGTCCTGGTTAAAGTTTCTCCATTCAGGGTGTAAGTTCTGCAAGGATTTCCGTTACTGAGATGCATGACCTTACATTTCTTGGCGTTGAAGCCCAGCTGCCAGATCGAGGACCAACTTTCTAAAGTACGCAGGTCTTGCTCCATAGCATCTTGTAGATTATAGCCGTTTACTATATTGCATAGTTTGACGTCATCAGCGAATAAGGTTACCTTGCCTTGAAGCCCTTGAGTCAGATCCCCAATGAATATGTTGAAGAGGAGTGGGCCCAGGACTGAACCCTGTGGCACTCCGCTAGTTACTGTTGCTCTCCTCTGGACCCTCTCGAGTATCGTCATGTCCTCCTTAAGGTATGGCGACCAGTATTGGTCGCACCATCGCTCGATACAGTGGCAGGATAACTTCCTTCATTCTGGTAGTGATACCTTTTTTGATAATGCCCAACATTCTGTTCGCTTTCTTTGAGGCCGCTGCACATTGTGCCGCCGGCTTCATTGTTTTATCCACCAATACCCCCAGGTCTTTTTCTAGGTTGCCTTCCCCCAGTACCCTCCCTCCCATCGTATAGCTAAACTAAATTAAACTAAACCTTTGGTTTATATACCGCGTCTTCTCCACAACGTGGAGCTCGGCACGGTTTACAGGAGTTGGGAAAGAACGGAACTCCAAAGGAATTATAGAAATAAGTATGAAGAGAGGTTAGAGGGCTTAGTGTACCAGAGAGGGAAAGAAAAGTTAAATTTTAGAGAATAGCCAAGTTTTCAGATGCTTACGGAATAGTTGAAGGGAGCTCAAGTTACGAAGTGGGGAGGTAAGATTATTCCAGAGCTCTGTGATTCTGAAGGGGAGGAAAGACCCTAGTTTACCAACATGGGATACGCCTTTTATAGAGGGGAAGGATAATTTTAGTTTTTGGGCGGATCTAGTGGAATTTGGATTTGAGGAATTCCAGGATAATGGAATAAAAGGAGGGAGGATGCCGTGTAGGATCTTGAAGGTTAAGCAGGCACATTTAAAGTGGACCCTGGAGATTACAGGAAGCCAGTGGAGCTTGGACAGGAGTGGTGAGACATGGTCAAATTTACTTTTTGAGAAGATAAGCTTAGCAGCGGTATTCTGGATTAGTTGGAGTCTATGGAGGCTTTTCTTTGTTAGGCTTAAGTAGATAGAATTGCAATAGTCCAATCTGGAAAGGATGGTAGAATTGACGAGGACGGCGAAGTGTTTTTGATGGAAGCAGGACCTTACTTTCCTCAGCATATGAAGGCTGAAAAAGCATTTTTTTATCAAGGAGTTGAGGTGGTTGTTGAAGGATAATGAAGAATCAATGGTGATGCCCAGAACTTTGCTACAGAACTTCAACTGTAGTGAGGAGCCTGAGGACAATGGGATGGAGGTGAGTAGTTGGTCTAATTTAGGGCCGAGCCAAAGTAGTTTTGTTTTGGACTCATTCAGTTTCATTTGAACAGTGAGGGCCCAAGATTGGAGGTTTGTTATGCATGAGGAGATGTTCGCTGTGAGATTAGTGAGGTTTGAGTCGGTCTCGAGGAGGACCAGGATGTCATCGGCATAAGTGTAAAGTGTTTCTAGGGGGGATAGGTGGAGGAGTTTCAGGGAAGACATATAAATGTTGAAAAGAATAGGAGATAGGGGGGAACCTTGCAGGACTCCACATGTCGGTTTCCATGGGGAGGATGAGGTGCCATTCTTGGTAACAGTGTAAGAATGGGAACGTAAGAAGTTCGAGAACCAATCAAGGACTGTAGAGCTAATGCTTATCTCAGAGAGTTGGAAGATTAGAATGTCATGATGGAAAATGTCGAAGGCTGCAGAAAGGTCGAATTGAAGGAGAACAGTACATTTATTATGAGAATGAAGTTGTTGAACCTTAGAGATTAGTGAGGCCAAAAAGGATTCAGTGCTGAAGTTGGGTCTGAAGCCGTATTGATAGGGTAGGAGAATAGAGAATCTTTCCAGGTAGGATGAGAGTTGGGAGGATACGATAGACTCTAGCAATTTGGTTAGGAGAGGAATATTTGCTATTGGGCAATAGTTGGGTGGTGTGGAGGGATCCAGGTCAGCTTTTTTCAGTAGGGGGGTCAACGCAATATGTCCCATTTCTGGGGAGAAAAGGCCCGATAATAGGGCAGAGTTTATAAGTTTGGTAAGAGATGAGATGGCCTGTGTGGGAATATTCTCAAATAGGTAGGATGGAAATGGGTCCAAGGTACAGTTGCAGGATTTCAGTTTCAGGCAGAGTTTAAGGACCTGTGGTTCGGAAACTTGCTCAAAGGCAGTCCAGGATCTGTTTACTGGGATAGGGTAGGAGACATTTGGAATAGGGTTGGGAATGGCGGACACCAGAGAGTTGAAGGAGACTGCAGGCAGGAAGGAGCTTCTTAAGGTGGTGACCTTACCGTTGAAGAAGTTTGCTAGGACATCGGCTGATGGGGAGGAGGGGAGCATGAAGGAGTCATTTTTAGATGTTGAACCAGATGTTGAACAGCGCACTATTCTGGTTGTTTGATCTGGTGATCTTGTCACCATAGAAGTTCTTCCTTGCTTTTTTGAGTATAGTATTGTAGAGCTTAATGTTGACCCTCCAGGTCTGTTTGCCTGTAGGAGATTTAGATTTTTTCCAGATGCGTTCAGAGATCGACATTTTTGTTTCAGTTCTCTGTGAAATGGAAGATACCAGGGTGCCTTGCGGGAGTAGGAGATGGTTTTAGTGGAAAGTGGGGCGAGGGAGTGGTAGGTGGACTCAGAGAGGGTAATCCAGTTGTGTCAGTTGGTTACTGAATCTACAGGCTTAGGCATGGAGGAGGATTGGTTGAGAAATTTGGTCCAGAACTGATCGCTTGAAATTTTTTTGTGGAAAGTAATAGAATTAGAGGTATGGGGTGAAGTTCCCAAGGTACGACATGAAGATGGGGAGCCTGAAAGCTCCTAGGAAGTGGTCAGACCAGGGGACGTGATCCCAGTGGGTGTCGTCGGTTGAAGTTTTGTAAGCAGGAAGATCGAGGAAACTGATGAAGTCTAGTGTAAGACCTTTTTCATGGCTTGGAGAGGATGCAGGGGGAGAAGCCTAGAGAGGTGAGGAAGTTATTAAATTTGGATGCATCTTTGCTGGTGGTGTCGTCAAGGTGGAGATTGATATCCCCAATGATCAGTAGTCTTTGAAACTTAAGGAACACGTTAGTTATGGTCTCGAAGACGAGTTCGGAGGAGTTGCTCCAAGGGGTGGGTGGGCGATATAATAATAAGATACCCAGTGGGTGTAGATGGAGTTCATCGTTGACATGGCTGTACATGGGGTTCCCTTTCCCTATGTGCAAGACCTTACATTTTTCCACATTGAAGCTCATCTGCCATCTTTTTGCCCACTCACTCAGTTTGTTCAGGTCACTTTGCAGTTCTTTGCATTCCTCAAAAGTTCTGACCCTGCTAGAGAGTTTTGTGTTGTCCGCGAACTTGATAACTTCATACTTCGTCCCCGTTTCCAGATCATTAATGAATATATTGAACAGCAGCGGTCCCAGCACTGCGGGACACCACTCGTGACCCCTTTCCAGTCAGAGTAGCGTCCCTTTACTCCTACCCTCTGTTTCCTGTCCACCAGCCAATTTTTGATCCATCTGTGAACTTCCCCTTCCACCCCGTGGCTTCACAGTTTCTTCAGTAGGCGCTCATGGGGTACCGTGTCAAAGGCTTTTTGGAAATCCAGATATTCGATGTCTATGGGGTCACCTTGGTCTAATTGTTTGTTTATCCCCTCAAAGAAATGCAGTAGATTCGTTTGGCATGATTGTCCTTTACAGAAACCATGCTGGCTTGTTCTAATCAGATTATTTTTTACTATATGCTCATTGATGCCTTCCCTGATCAGTGATTCGGCCATCTTCCCCAGAACTGAGGTTAAGCTCACCGGTCTATAGCTATATAGTATGATATAGTATTTTCTCATAATGAGTACATTTTTGTATGGCAATTGTTCTATGACAGTCTTTTGTGACCAGGTGTTCTACCATTCATGTCTACCTCAGCAAAGGTGTATGCATTTAAGAACATAAGAACATAAGAAGTTGCCTCCGCTGAGTCAGACCAGAGGTCCATCTTGCCCAGCGGTCCGCTCCCGCGGCGGCCCATCAGGCCTAATTGCCTGAACAGTGTCCCTGACTAATTTTGTAACTGCCTCTAATCCTCTAATCCTATCCCTATTACCTACCTCTACTCCTATCTGTACCCCTCAATCCCTTTGTCCTCCAGGTACCTGTCTAGACCCTCTTTGAAGCCCTGTAGCGTGCTTCTGCTTATCACATCCTCCGGTAGCACGTTCCATGTATCCACCACCCTCTGGGTGAAAAAGAACTTCCTGGCATTTGTTCTAAACCTTCCCCCTTTCAATTTCTCTGAGTGCCTCCTTGTACTTGTGGTTCCCCATAATTTGAAAAATCTGTCCCTGTCTACTCTTTCTATGCCCTTCATGATCTTGAAGGTTTCTAACATGTCTCCTCTAAGTCTCCGCTTTTCCAGGGAGAAAAGCCCCAGCTTTTTCAGTCTGTCAGTATATGAGAGGTCCTCCCTTTATTAGCTTAGTTGCTCTTCTCTGGACTCTCTCAAGTACCGCCATGTCCTTCTTGAGGTACGGCGACCAGTACTGGACACAGTACTCCAGGTGCGGGCGCACCATCGCACGATACAGTGGCAGGATTACTTCCTTCGTCCTGGTCGTGATACCCTTCTTAATGATGCCCAACATTCTGTTCGCCTTCCTTGAGGCTGTGGCGCACTGCGCCGACGCCTTCAATGATGTGTCTACCATCACTCCCAGGTCTCTTTCAAGGTTACTCACCCCTAGCGGTGATCCCCCCATTTTGTAAGTGAACATCGGGTTCTTTTTCCCTACATGCATGACCTTGCATTTCCCTATGTTGAAGTTCATTTGCCACTTTTTGGCCCACTCTTCCAGCGCTGTCAGATCTTTTTGGAGATTTTTGCAGTCCTCCTTGCTTTCAACCCTGCTGTATAGTTTGGTGTCATCCGCAAATTTAATAACCTCACATTTTGTTCCTGCCTCCAGGTCGTTAATAAATATATTGAACAGGAGCGGTCCCAGCACCGACCCCTGAGGAACTCCGCTTGTGACTCATTGCCAGTCTGAGTAATGGCCCTTTATTCTAACCCTGTTTCCTGTCCACCAGCCAGTTTTTGATCCATCAATGGACCTCCCCTTGCACCCCATGGTTCCATAGCTTCCTTAGCAGTCTTTCATGTGGTACCTTGTCGAAGGCTTTTTGGAAGTCAGGGTAAACCATTTATACAGTGGTACCTTGGTTTACGAGCATAATCCGTTCCAGGATCATGCTCGTAATCCAAAATGCTTGTTTTGCAAAGCAAAGTTCCCCATAGGCTTTAATGCAAACTCAGAAGATTTGTTCCACAACTGAAGTTTGCAATGGTGGCCCAGGGGTGAGTACCTGACTGTGGGTGCTTCACAGCGATTCGAAAGTGGTGCCTTCCTTGCCTCGGGGTCCCCATGCGGCTGCCCTCCTGCTTTGGCGATGCCTCTGCCATCTGTCAGCGCTCTCCCGGCTCCCATCTAAACCGGCCGCCATCCTAAATGAGCATGCGCGCAACTTCTCTCTCCTCTCCTAAGTCAGCCGCTTCCCTGCCAACACGCTCACCACGTACAAGGACGTCCTGTGTGCTTGTACATGGTGAGCGTGTTGTAGGGGCAGCGGCTGACTTAGGAGAGGAGAGAGGTGAAGTCGCGCATGCTCATTCAGGATGGTGGCCGGTTTAGATGGGAGCCGGGAGAGCGCTGACGGACGGCAGAGGCATTGCCGAAGCAGTAGGGCAGCCGCTGGGGACCCCGAGGCAAGGAAGGCACCTCTTTCGAATCGCAGTGCAGCACCCGCAGGCAGGTACTCACCCCTGGGCCACCATTGCTGAGTGCTCGTTTATCAGGGCAGTGCTCGGTTTACGAGACAAAAGTTTGCTGAGTGTTTTGCTCGTCTAGCAAAACACTCGCAAACTGGTGCACTCGTAAACCGAGGTATCACTGTATTTGATTCTTGACTACAAAAATGAACAAAATAAATACCAGATATCTATCTCTAAACTAGGTGTCATGTTTGATCCCTTGATGTCATGTCACTGACCTGCACCTAACAAAAGGACAGGCAGGCAGTCAACTGAAAGTGGGAAGGTGGCCATCTTGTAAGTAAGATCTGGTTGAGAACAGGACCATGTCCCATGCAGGATCTGAGACAGAGGTTGTATTAGTCACAGTGCAAGAAAAAGGGGAGAGATGTAGACATGTGGGCTTGTGAGTTCCATGATTTGCAATGGATGAAACACCTGACTGTCTGAATAGCTCCTCCTCTTTCTAGAGACCTTTGCTAACCCTAGACTGAAGGGACATATTATTATTGAGGACTCATGTAAAGGAGAGCTGGTGACTGCTGTGCAATGCTGCCTATCATATGCAATTAGTTAGATCCCATAAGAACTACACATGTGCAAAGTGAGGCACTAGGAAGCAGACCAGTGTCAACTGAGAGGGTATTTCCCCCCCATGAAACAAAAAAGCTGTAACAGCCTAGCCAACAACAAGGCCACATGTACACATGTGGCCAGGATCAAGGGTGTGTAAGGAAAGAATCCCAGGGGAGGGGTAGGGGGGTAAGGTGAGGCAATCATTGGAGGAAGGAGGTGGCATTGTGGGATAAGGAGCCTCTCCATAGGCAGGGTTGAAGGAAGGAGAGAGTGAAGAGGTGTGTTCCCCAGGAATGATATGCAGGGGTTCCTCTGTAGCAAATGTCTGTAGTATCTGCAATGCAATAGCCAGGTCCTGAAAAAGAGGAAGGAGGTTTTCAGTTGCTGGGACATCTTACAGCTGCATGTGCAATATTACAGGGTGTGTATGTGTGAGAGGGATCTACACAGTACAAGAGCCCCATAACAACAGTGGATCACAGCAATTGGCCATGTACCCCTGTATGCTATTATCACAGAAGTTAATAGAAGTGATAGGTACCAGGCAAAAAACGCAATGGTAGCATCATTCCATGCTGCCTATCCAGGAAACACAGTGGTTTACCCTCATGACTGTGAACTGCAGACACAGTACTTTTCTTCCAGGAACCTCTCACAGTCTTTGCCCTTACCCTGTTATGGCCCCTATATAGAATGCTTTCCTCCCCCCCGTTCTTCTAAACGCTGTTTCAAAAAGTCTTTTCAGAGGGTAACCAGCAACCTGAGCCTCAGACATTTCTATAACCATTTTAAACATTACAGATGAAGCAGGAATAGTTGCTTACCTGAATACAGCAACAGGCTTGAAAAGGCAGACCATGGAATCTGTAAGAGCCAGCAAACGAGTTAGGAATGCATCAGTAGATAGGAAGGTGTCTCAGAACAGATAGGAGACGGAAGTTAGTGCTGATATAGATGTATCCTGCCCCCCTGGATTTAAACGTACCAATAAACCTACCCAAAAAGTGGCTTAGACGGGAGAAAGTGGCCAAGACGTCTTTCTGATTTGTCCATAATCGACCAGATGGACGTATTACGTAAAGTCGTCCAGAGGACGACTTGTTGGATGTGCTTAATTGTCAATAAAAACGTCTAACCTTATATTATCAAACTAGTCTTATAGCCCGTTACATTAACGGGTGCTAGAATATATGTGTGTGTGTCTGTCTTTTTTATTTTTTCTCTCTCCTTAGCCGCTTTCTGTATTTCTGTCTGTCTTTTTTTTTTTTTCCTTGGCTGTCTACTACCACCCCTTGGCTGCTCCCCCTGTCCATTCTCCCTTCCTTTTACCTCCCATGTCCTCCACCACCCCATCACTGCTCACCTTATCCAGCAGAAGCCCTTCTCCCTTTGTTTTACCTCCCCCTGTCCATCATCACCTCCTTCCTGCTCCCCCTGTCCAGCAGTAGGCCTGTCTTCATTTTTCTGCCCCCCCCTCCCTGTTCATCAGCACCTGTTCCCCTGTCCATCAACCCCTTTTCTGCCCCTCCATTTCCATGTGTTGCAGCATTTCCCTCCCACCCCACTTCCCTGTGCAGTATTTTCCTCCCCCCATACCTTCCTCCTGAACTCCATGCCCTACTTATGTCGACATCTGCCTCGGGGGGGGGGGGAGGAAGAGAGAGAGAGAGAGCTTCGGGCGGCCAGCAGCCGCCGCGGCCGACATCCGACTCGGGCCACCACGGTCGACATTCGCCTGGAGGGGAGGAAGAGAGAGAGCGAGCTTCGGGCGGCCAGCAGCCGCCGCGGCCGACATCCGCCTTGGGCTGCCGCGGCCGACATCCACCTCGGCGGGGGGGGGGAGGAAGAAGACCGTAAGCCACGCATGCGCACTTCCTAGCTACAGCTCACGGAAAACGGACGCACGCATAGGAAGTGCGCATGCGCAGCTTACCATTTTATTATATTAGATATGTGGGTACTTTTACACCATGCCTCCCAAACCAGTGAAACCTCTGTCCCGAAAGCCAAACTTCTCCCAGGCTGAGATAGAAATGCTGTTGCAGGAGGTGCACACACACCACCAGCAGCTCTTCTCACTTCAAGGAGAAAGACTTGGGGCATACTCCAAGAGCAAAGTCTGGACGGGAATAGCTCAGCGCCTAAATGCAGTCCACCGCCATAACCGAGATGTGGAGGACTGCAAGGAAAAATGGAGAGCCATTAAAAGGGAGGTCCGAGCTAAGGTGGGCAACCGGCCTCCAGATGCTGACATGGCAGACAGCCCCACGGAGCAGCTGGTGCTCACCTTTGTGTCAGCAACCTCCATCTATGGTGTGTGCACACAGGACACATCAGCTGCCGCACCTGCACTGCCTTCTGGTATGTACTTGTCTTAATCCCCAGTCTCACAGCTATGTCCCATATTCTGAGAGACCTCTCTTTCATCCTCCTTCTCCTACTCCTCTAATGGGGCAGTGAGTACACCTTCTCTTCAAACCTTTACATAACACCTGTTTGGTACTGCTCCATGTGCTAGTGCCAGAGCATGGAATTAGATTTGTACACCCTTATACTGACAGTTTGGAACATTTGCTATAATCAGCAGGTGTGCTCACGCAAGGTGTCTGCACATACACTACTTTCATCCCCTTCATAATGTCACCAACACACCGCCCTATGGTAGCTGGGTATATAGTCACACACCTTTGGGATGCTTGTTACTGCCAACTCATCTTACCTAGACACACCTGTGGTATGCTGTGACATCCATATGTGCTTTTCCCCTATGCAGATGCCAGCTCTGAAGAGGATCAGCCTGGATATAGTGCCATCGACACACTAACTGTGCAGGGACAGCAGGATGAGGCAGATGTGCAGGTAGCTGCAACACTCAGCCAGCAGGAGCCTGACGAGTCCCAGGACACCCAAATACAGGAGCCTGCCAATGGAGATGAGGACCTGCTAATTCTCCCACTGCCTGAGCAGTTTGCCGATGTGGCTGCGGATACTGAGGAGGGCAGTGAGGGAGTACAGACTGGCCGCTAGAGGGCACCCAGTCGCCACCTACTTAGACTGGCCCAGAAGCTACTGGGGCACAATCTGAGCCTGGAGGAATATCGGCAGCAGAAGTTCCAGCTGCTGAGACAGGGTGTGGAGGCAAAACAGCAATCACTGGAGGCAAAATAGCAGTCAATGGAGGCCCAACGGGAGACCAATGAATTTCTGAGGCAGCTTTTGCATGCCAACACTGGCATTGTTTCAAAGCTGGAAGGCTTCCACAGTGAGTTCAGAGCTAGAAACCGTACTCCCTCCACAAGCCAGCACACTAATCAGGTGCCTGCACTACCCTCCAGCACTGGCTCAGTGGCAACAGGACACAAAGCCATAGAGAAAAGAAACCACCCCCATATGTTAGGGCCTGTTCCACGCCTGCCTTCCTCCACTCAAGTAACATGGCCAGCTTTTGTACAGCAGAACACTAACTCCAGCAGTGATAGTGCCAGCTCAGACATTGATGTGGCCCCAGTTGGTCCAGAAGCTTCATCTCTACCTAGAGGGGAAGCTGGGAGGGCTGTCAGTGCCATGGGAGACCACTTGGGCGAGGGAAGGGGAAGGGTAGGTAGGTAAGGGGCTTGTGTTGTTTATGTATTTGGGTGGGGGTGGGTTTGGTAAGGATGTGTGTATGTAGGGGTGATGTGCACAAAATGTGGGAAAATAAGGGTGTTTCTTTAAAAGAACCTATTGTCCATGCTGTTTACCAGCTTCAGCTTAGCTACACTGAGGCTGACATTAGCCTGAGCTGTTTTTGCAGTCCAGTTAAGTGGCACTGGACTGATGGAAGGGTTAGTGGGGCTGTAAAGCCTCAGTTATATGGCTCTGAAGCTGACATTAGCCTGGGCTGTTTTTGCAGTACAGTTAAGTGGCACTGAACTGCTATACTGTCAGGTGGCTAGGGTACAGCATCCATTTCACAGGAAGTGGGTCTTTATTAAACGGTGCCTGATGTTGACCCCTTCCTGGAAGGCACTCTGCTCGGCTCTGTGCTGTGGGGGTGGGGGAGGCTCCTCATCATCGGCATCAGGTGGCTGCTGAAGTTGTTGCTGTGGAGGATCTGGCAGTGGCTGGCGTTTGCGTACTGCAAGGTTATGCAACATGTAGCATGCCACGAAGATCTGAGCCACCTTCTCAGGCTTGTACAGCAGCTGGCCTCCCGATCGATCGAGGCATCAAAATCGTTTTTTTAACTGGCCAAATGTTCGCTCGATGATGCTCCTGGTGGCTCTGTGACGGCAATTGTATTCCTCCTCAGCTACAGTGTGAGGGTGGACAATTGGGGTCATAAGCCACACTCGCTGAGGATACCCCCGTCACCTATGAGACATAGAGAAACAGAGAGAGAGAGAGAGAACAATGATGAGTGGCAGTGATTTGCAGGTGCAGGAAGAGAGTGTTGGGATGGGGGAACAGGGTAGCTGTGTCTCTAAGGTGCTTACCAAGAAGCCAATTGCCATTGAATTCCCCCTGGGTTGTTCTCCTGTGGAGGCCAGAATGCTGGAGGATGTAGGCGTCGTGTATGGAGCCAGGGTATCTGGCACACACATCCAGGATCTCTCCCTGTGCATTGCACACCACCTGCATGTTCATTGATTGGAACGCCTTTCTATTCCTGCCCGAGGGGGGTCTGAGGGCAATATGGGTGCAGTCTACCACCCCAGTGATGGAGGGGAATTGTGCCACATTGTAGAACTGCCTCATACTGCCCTGTAGAGCCTGGGGAGTGGTGGGAGGGAGATGTAGTCATGGGTGTGGGTTAGGAAGGCATGAAGAAATTGGGTGAGACAGTTTGAAATGGCAGGCTGAGTATGCCTAGTGTTGGCTGCCAGAACAGACTGGAAGCTCCCAGTTGCCAGGAAAGTGAGGGCTGCTGTTATTTTTAAATGCACTGTGATTGGGTAATTACGCCAAGTGCGGGCCTGTAGAGGGGGTGCAATTGGAGGCAGAGATCCTGTATGGTGGCCTTGTCGAAGCGGTATCGCTCCAGGCACTGCTGGTCTGTCAGCTCAAGGAAGCAGGAGCGAGGCCTAAAGACCTTCCTGGGGTGGGCTCGGTAATGGCGCCTCTCATTCTCCCGCTCCTCTTCCTGCAGAAGGATTTCTGCTGCAACCAACACATTGAGCCCTTCCATTGCCCACAGAGGTGCAGGCCACTACTACCTGTCATAGAAAGCAGAGCTCATTAGAGTCTAAACAGGCCCCAGCCAGGCAGTCACCTGACACCCTCCCTCCCCCCAGGAATTAAGCCAGGTGGTGAAACAGAGCACTCACTCCTGTGCAGTTCCTGCCACACGATAGAGACCACAGTGAATGAGTAAGATGAAATAGATGGAGAAAGAGCTGATGATGCTGATAGGAGATAAGTGGGATGAGAGAGGGTTTTTTGCAGAGGTCAATGACACATGGGGAGACAAACGGCAGTGAAAAAATAAGTAGGGAGGTTCAGATAGAGATGGTCAGAGTAAGGGGGTACACACACGACATTACACACCCTTCCATTACCTGTATAGAGGACGGCACACACTCAGGAACAGCTTAGATGTTGTGGAAGTAGGTCTAACTGAAACGCTACTTAGAATGCACAGAGCAAACTGATTTAGCTTTGGTTATCGTGTTTGTACATTTGGGGCCTAAACCCGCCCTCAGAACGCCCCCGGAACACCCCCAAATAGATTGTACACTTTCTTCAGCTATGTAGACCAGAGCAATATTTTAAACAACAGTTAACCATTTCATGACCCTACATTACGACGTACGTTAGGCGTTTTGCGGCATAGGACGTGCAGCTGGCTGACTTTTGATTAAGGTCGCTTGTACGCTTTGCCAGGCAAAACGTCCAAACTCCGACTTATGCGGTTTTTTAGACGTCTTTGATTTTTGATTATGAACCCCATAGTATCAAAATGCCTAGATTATATAAAAAAAATTGATTGTAGACACATGGAAAACAATACGATATGTGAGTAATTTAACACCTATTCCAATTTACAAATCAACAAATCAAACTATATGGCTGAACTCCAAGATTCAAATTGGCGGATTTAAGGTCATCTGGAAGCATTGGATGATTGCAGGAATATGTTTATTAGAAGATGTTATTTCTAATGGTGAACTGCTTGAGTTTTCACAGTTGCAACATAAATATGGCCTTAATAAATCACAAAGTTTTAGATGGATGCAACTGAAGCAGGCCATTCAGGTGGGGTTCCCTGAGTGGAAAAATCTTAATAACCAACATAGTTTGGAATTCTTATGCTTTCAGGTGGACTTCCTGGGATATCAGGTCACTCATTGGTACAAATTAATATCTGGGTTTATGAATAAAAAACCAAAGACTGGTCTTCGGGACATTTGGAATATTGAGATCAAGCATCAAATTACTGCATCTCAATGACCACGAATTTGGTCTTGGAGGATGAGATGTACAATGTCTGCATCTATGAGACAAACATGGTTTTTCTTGTTGCATAGAGCATTCTGGACCCCTGTTCGTTTACAAAAATTAGATTGCTCTAAGTCTGATAGATGTTGGCATTGTCATCTTGAAGCAAGGACTTTAGATCACCTATTATTCTATTGTCCATTTATTTTGGCTTTTTGGAAATCAATATGGGGCCAAATAAATTGTTTACTAGAAAATCATGTGGCATTATCGTATGATACAGTATTATTTGGCATGTCTATGAGGGTTAAGAGCCAAATATCTTCCAAAAATAATAAACTTTTACTTATTTTAACAGGAGTCACCATACAACAAATAACTTGTAATTGGAAAAATTGGAATAGATTGAACTACAGTTTTTGGTGGAATTCAGTGTGTCATATTTGTAAAATGGAAAGAACATTAGCTATTCAGAAAGGGAATTTTAATAAATTTCAAGATGTGTGGGGGCCATTAACATATTATTGCAATGAATAGGTATTATTTTCCCTGATTTGTACAAATAAAAGAATGGGGTGGGGGGGAGGGGAGATTTTATTATATGGTTATATTATATGAACAAGATGAGTTCTATAGGATTGGGCGACACGTTGACGAAATGGATTGGGAACTGGCTTGAGGGTAGGCTTCAGAGGGTAGTGGTGAATGGCACACCCTCCGAAACGACGGAGGTGATCAATAGAGTGCCACAGGGCTCCGTCCTGGGCCCGATCCTGTTCAACATCTACATAAGAGACTTGGCAGAAGGGCTCCGAGGTAAAATAACATTATTCGCTAATGACGCCAAACTAAGCAATGTAGTGGCCAAGAGTACAACAGACAAAAATGCAATGCCCGACAACATGATGCACGACCTACTACTACTGGAGCGCTGGTCTAGGTCCTGGCAACTCAGCTTCAATGCCAAAAAATGCAAAGTCATGCACCTGGGCAGCCAAAATCCATGCAAGACTTACACCCTAAATGGCGAGATCCTAACAAGAACTGAAGCAGAACGTGACCTAGGGGTGATCGTCAGTGAGGACATGAAGGCTGCCAATCAAGTGGAGCAAGCTTCCTCCAAAGCAAGGCAAATTATAGGTTGCATACGTAGGAGTTTCGTCAGCTGTAAGCCTGAAGTCATTATGCCATTGTATAGATCCATGGTGAGACCACACCTGGAGTACTGTGTGCAATTTTGGAGGCCGCATTACCGAAAAGATGTGCTGAGACTAGAGTCGGTCCAGAGAATGGCCACCCGGATGATCGCGGGTCTCAAGGATCTCCCGTACGAGGAAAGGCTGGATAAGTTACAGCTCTACTCACTCGAGGAACGCAGAGAGAGGGGAGACATGATCGAGACGTTCAAGTATCTCATGGGTCGCATCGAAGTGGAAGAAGATATCTTCCTTCGCAAGCGCTAAACGGACTTGTCCCTAAATACATAACTGACCTTTTCTCCTTCTCTGCCAACAGACACAAGAGAAGCTCTCATTCCTACTTCGTTTCCCCCCCAATTAGAGGTTGTAAACTGAAAAAACACCATGAACACCGTCTTTCACATCAAGCAGCATTGTGGGGTAAAGACCTAGGAATCTAAGAACGAAGACCTAGGAATGAAGGAACGAAGACCTAGGAACGAAGAGAGAGAGGAGACATGATTGAGACGTTTAAATATATCATGGGTCGTATCGAGGTGGAAGATGATATTTTCCATCTTATAGGCCCCTCGTCTACCAGAGGGCATCCGCTGAAAATCAGGGGAGGTAAATTTCATGGTGATTCCAGAAAGTATTTCTTCACCAAAAGAGTGGTCGATCACTGGAACGAACTCCCTCTGCAGGTAATCGAGGCAACAGTGTGTCAGATTTTAAGAGAAAATGGAATATTCACATGGGATCTTTAAGGTGTAAAGCCAGGGGGGTGGGTCATTAGAGTGGGCAGACTTGATGGCCTATGCCCTTTTCTGCCGTCATTTTCTATGTTTCTATGTTAACTGCTTTCACCCACTACTTATGAGGAATTCAGAAAACGTCTAAAAACTCAACTGTTCCTAAAGTATCTAGACAACTGACCCACTCATCTTCTTTCTCCTCCATAGTGTTTCCTCTGTCCTGTTAATCTCTTTCTCCTCAACAACGCATTTCCGGTCCTATTAACTCTCCTCTTCTCCCCTCTTAAATTCAATCAATTTGTACCTCGCTTAATCTATTGTAAACCGCATAGAACTTAACGGGATTGCGGTATATAAACTGTTATTATTATTATCTTTAACAATATGGAAAAAAAACCTGTTCTTAATGATCTCTGTTAAAAAGGCAGAGTTTTAAGACCTATTTTTATTTAATTTAGAGCGAAGTTAACAGAGCTGACTGGAACAGAGTACAGATGAAGGAATCTTTATTGAAACTTATTTATTATGATCCAAATGTGGCAGGGAGCTATGGAGGCATTAACCCTCTACTTCAAGAGGCTAAAATGAGCGATATTACAGTCTGAAGTCAAAATGTATACAATTTACACAGACCTACTAGAATCCATTTTAAAAGAAATAAAACAATTGTGTCAGAAGTTGACAGCCAGTGGCAAAGTGACTTAGTCAACATGTCAGCTTTTGCTCGTTATAACAATGGTTACAAATACATCTTAACGGTAATATATATCCTGTCAAAATATGCATGGGGCATGAGTTTAAAAACAAAAACTGGTCACGAAGTTACCAAAGCCTTTGAAACAATATTTAATTTAGGGCGTACACCTGAAAAACTTCAAACAGACAAGGGTAAAGAATTTTTAAATAAGTCTCTGAAGAATTTATTAAAACAAAAAGGTGTTCGCCATTTTGTGACCCATAATGTTAAACAGCTGCAGTGGAAAGATTTAACAGGACTTTAAAATCCAAAATATGGCACTATTTCACAGATCATAACACCTTTAATTATCAAGACGTGTTACAAGCTATAGTGCACAGCTATAATTATAGTTTTCACAGAATGATATAGGCGAGGCCTGTAGATGTGACACCCTCAAACTTTTTGCAGATTTGGAAAACAGTCTATGGCTGTAACATCAAACGCGATCCCGTCAAGGATCTCTTAAAGAAAGGAGACCATGTAAGGCTGTCAAAAGTTAAAGGAAAATTTGAGAAAGGTTACAAACAAATGTGGACGGATGAGATATTTATAATAAATTTTTTTTTACAGGATTACGATAGCGAAGCTATACAAGGTTCTTTTTATCCTGAAGAATTACTAAAAGTTAAGCCTCTACAGGACAGAATACACCGTATTGAAAAGGTTCTAAAGGTAAAAGGAGGGGATAAGAACAAAATTTGTTTCGTGAAATGGAAGGGGGGGCCTGATAAAGCCAGGGATGTTTAAACATGAAAAAACCCCTGTCTGAACATGTCCCAGCCCCCTGGTGTTGTCATTGTAACGTATGCCTTAGCTCTTTAACAAACAGCTGTTAACATTAGAAATAAGAGTTCTCGAGGGGCGTGGCGATGCAGCCTGTTTGAGCGGACGCACAATCGGAGAGCTCCCACCCCACGGGCTTAAAATCGGCACAAAACTTGGCTTTTCGCACCCCATCGAAACCGAGGGGCTGTGGTAAGGTCTATTACCTTTCTCCGACCAGTATCCCGAGGGGGAGAATCCGCTGGAGCAGGGCATGCCCGTCAAGCCGGCAAAAGGAACGCGGGATAAGCCCTCTCTCACCCCTTCTAAAATGGCGGCGGAGCAGGCCACCTTTACCATCCCGGCGGGAGAATGGATCACCGATATTACACGCTCGGTGTCTGCGGCGCTGGCGGACAGACTCAATAAAATACAGTCGGCTGTGGACGAGATGAATGAAAAATTTGATTCCCACAGCCGACGGCTAGCGGAGGTGGAGCAGAGAGTGTCTGATCAGGAGGACACGTGCTCTGGTCTCACCACACAAGTAGCGGAGCTGCAAAACTCCAACCGGGAGCTACAGGCAGCCCTGGACGAGCAGGAAAACAGAAATCGCCGAAATAACCTGAGGCTGATCGGGCTCCCGGAGTCGGTAAGCGACCAAGATCTGTATAATGCCTTTAGCGTGTGGCTCCCCGAGCAACTGGGCCTGGCCGGGAGTGCTGAGACCTTCATGTGTGAAAGAGCACATCGCATTGGAGCACGGCCTGTGGAAGGGGGGAGAGCGAGGTCTGCGATAGCCCGCTATGTTAATTGGAGGGAAAAGGAAATGCTCCTCAGAGCTTACCGCAAGGCTGGGACCCTGGAATACAAAGGCTCTCGGGTCTACCTGTTTAACGACTACTCTGTGAAAGTGGCGGCTCTACGCAAGACCATGGCGCCCTCCTGCACAGATCTTCACAACAAAGGAGTCAAGTTTGCGTTGGTGTACCCGGCGAAACTTCGGGTATGGCACAATGGACAAACCCTAACCTTCCACACTAGTGAGGAAGCCAAGATGTTTCTAGCAAAGTTGCCTGCTTGATGACTTTCTCTGACCACTGCAGCTAAAGGGGATTGGTATTTTGGTACCTACTCTCTCCTTTTACAATTGATCCGGATATCATCTGGCTTTGACTGTGGTGATAACATGTGCTGTCACGTTTTCCTGCAATCTCCAAGGCTGTATGACTCTGGCACCGCGGGGAAAGCCCTATTCCTCAGCTAAGATCACTGCTTTATTATGCGGACCGCATTTTCGCTGTCTCACAACGATGGCAAGGACCTGGGCTTCCACTTCTTCTCTGACTGGGCCACAACTTCTAGACGCCCTTGGGCTCCATACTGCAGGAGACGTAGAGACCGGCCTGGCACCAGACGCGATACAACATGGCTCCCCTACAGACCGGGATGAGGACATCTCAGAGTTAAAAAACTTTTGTTTTTAGAGTTATGTTGCTGTTTCTTGTTGGAGGGGTAGTGGAACCTTTTGGGATATGGTGGGGGAGAGTCCTGAGGGGGGGGGAGGTCTCCGGACAGGCTGGGGGGTTTCTTTGGGTATGCATGCTGGTCGGGAGGGCACAGCATGGAGGGTTGGGAAGGGGGGAGGTAGGACGCAAGGGGGATGGGGGGAAGAGTATGAGTGGGGGTGTGTGAATGACTGGGGGCTATGTGTAGGGGGGGATACTTGGGGGTTACAGCTGATGTGGCATGGGGCATACGGATTCAGAGTGTGGCGGGGTCCGGCTGGGAGGCCTTGTCCACATCCGGGCATTATGATAGCTCAGGCTTGATCTTTGCACGGATTATGGACAATGGCTAATTCTTTAGGCTTCTGGGAAGCCGCTTTCTCAGGGGCAGCGGTGGTGTGCAGCTGGCCCCTCTCAGTACTATGGCTGATCTAAAAATTGTTACCTTCAATGTGGATGGCATCAGGTCCCCGGTTAAACGATCTCGTATACTCACCCACCTGCGTAAATTGAAAGCGGATGTGGCCTTCTTACAGGAGACGCACCTAACGCAGATTGAGCACTCTAAGCTGAGAAGGAACTGGGTCGGGGAGGTCTGCTCCTCCACTTCTGGAGGTCGACAGAGAGGGGTGGCAATTTTATTTCACAAAAGCTTACCCTTTATTCTGCATAAACAAATGACGGATCGGGAGGGGAGATATGTCATTGCCATGGGGGAGGTTTGGGGTTTGAAATTCCTGTTCTGTAATTTATATGCACCAAACTCTTACTGTCATAAATTTTTTTCCACAGTCCTCTCCATGGTGGCGGCGCACCCGGACTACCAGGTGATCCTGGGGGGAGATATGAATATCACTGCGGACCCAGGGGTGGATTGCAAACCTCCCAGGGGTAGTCTAAGGGATCATGATAACAAAGGGGTGGGATTTCTGACACAGCATTTGGGCCTGGTGGACGTTTGGCGGGCATTACACCCGTATGACTCGGACTTTACCTTTTATTCTCATGTCCACAAAGTGTATGCCCGCTTAGACTACATTCTGCTTGACCAGAGATTGTTCTCCAGAACTAATACATCGAACATAGTGGAGACCACGATCTCTGACCATGCTTCCGTGGACCTCACTCTGTCTCTTGCAACGGGTAGTAAGGCGTCATCCTGGAAAATGGCGCTGTTCCTGTATCACGATCAGGAGTTTCGAACTTATCTAAGAGCGCGTTGGGTTGACTACCAGGCCACGAATGAAACCCCCGAAATAGGGCCAGTATCCTATTGGTATGCCTCCAAGGCTGTTATACGGGGGCATGTGATTGCTTACACGGCTGCTAAGCGACGGGCTAGGGGAGAGGAACTCCTATCACTCACACAAAAGCTGCATCACTTTCGCAGGGCCCACATCTCCTCCCTGTCAGATTCGGATAGATCGGAATACAAAAAAATTCGCGACCGCATAGAGGCACTCCTCCATCAGAGAGCGGAACAAACGCTTGCGTTCCAAAGGTACAACATGTACAGATGGGGGGGCAAAACGGGGAAACTGTTGGCCAACCTGGTGCGCCCATATAAAAAGCGTCAACTCATTACTGCGATCCGCGACGCTGCGGGACTCAGACACGAGGGGGAACACCAGATTGCAGAACAATTCATCAGGTATTATGAGACCCTGTATAGTGAACGACCACTAGATGAGAGGGCTCTCGCGGACTTTTTCCGGGGCCTTGCTTTACCACAATTGGAGGAGGAGCAGGCTGCTAACCTATGCCTCCCTATTTCTGAAGATGAGGTCCGCGTTACTATACGGTCTCTCAAACTGGCAAAGGCACCGGGACCAGACGGGTTCGGCCCAGAATACTATCGGATTCTGGAGGACCTGGTGGCGCAACCATTGAACGTGATGTATAACGCTGTAGCGGACACAGGGGTTTCATTCCCGGACAACATGGCCCATATTGTTCTGCTCCCGAAGCCGGGTAAGGACCCTGATTTAGTGGGGTCGTTTCGCCCCATTTCTCTTCTTGACCAGGATATCAAGCTCTTGGCCGTGATTCTGGCGCGGCGTTTGAATCATTTTCTTCCCGATCTTATCCACCCTGATCAGGTTGGGTTTGTACCGGGCCGTTACGCCTCCATGAACCTGATGAAGGTCCTAGGCGCGATTCATGACCGGGTGGGACGGGGTGGTCAGGAGGCGGTGGCGGGATTGGACATGGAGAAGGCGTTCGACAGTATTTCTTGGGACTACCTCTTTTATGTCCTACGCAGGAGAGGCTTCCGGGGCGAGTTTTTGGCCTGGGTGTTGGCTCTGTACCGCAATCCCAGGGCGCGATTGCTGATTAATGGGGGCTTGACCGGGGATTTTAGCCTGAGGAGGGGCACGAGGCAGGGATGCCCTCTATCACCCCTTCTTTTTCTCTTGGCCATCGAGCCCCTAGCGGCCAAGATCCGTCAAGATGAGACCATCAAGGGTATAGTGGTCAGGGGACAAGAATGCAAACTTGGCTTATTCGCCGATGACATTTTACTTTATATGGATCAGGTTTCTGTACACCTGCCCAGAGCATTGGCGGTAATCCGTGCTTTCGGAGCCCTGTCGGGTTTACAAGTAAATTGCAGTAAATCGGAACTTCTGCTGTTGTCTGGGGGTCCGGTGATGCCCTGGCATGCGGAGTTGCCCATTGCTCCCACGACTAAACCAATGCGCTATTTGGGAATATACCTGAGCACTGATCTGCCCACCCTTTATAATGCCAATGTTCGAAAGCATCTTGAAGCAATTGGAAAATTGTGCCAGGCCTGGCAGGAGCTGCCGCTGGGTGTCTTGGGACGGGTAGCATTGGTAAAAATGGTGCTGGTTCCGAAGCTTTTGTACCCCCTGCAGACCATGCCCCTTTGGCTTACTAGAAGGGACGAATACGCTTTCAAATCTACCATTTCTCGGTTCATCTGGAGGTCTCGGGTGCCCCGTATTGCGATGTCCAAGCTTCTCCTTGATAAGCGTCTGGGGGGCCTTAACGTCCCGGACCTTCGGCTTTACAACGTGGCGTCCCTCCTTCGATGGATACACGAGGATTATACCGGGTGCAATCGATACTCCCCACGGGGCTGGTTGGCCGGATGGAGCTCCCCTTTTCATTTCTTGAACATACTGCACCAACAAGATGATCCAGGGAGGCGCTACCAGGTATGCTTTCGGTTTTTAAGGCCGTTTCGATTGGCCTGGCGATGGTGGCGACGTAGACAACAGCTGCCGACGGAGGTGTCCCCATACATTCGTTTGACGGGGAACTCCAAGTTTCTGCCGGGCTGGGGTAAATCTGTATTTCAGCATTGGGAAGCCCAAGGTTGTGCGGTGATGGAACATCTTCTTGACTTATCTCCAGATGGATTTCCCTCCTTCCAGCAAGTGCGGGATGCCTGGAGCCTTCCCTCTTGTTACTTATTTTCTTATTTCCAAGTGCGTCATTATTGGGAGGGGGAACGTAGAAAGGGGGATAACCGCTGGGTTAAGGGCCCCCTGGATACTCTTTTCTCAGCTACTCCTCCCAACGCTAATTCACTTGCCCATTGGTACAGAGTCCTCAAAACATCTCTTTCTCTGTCGGTGCTCCGGCCTGTAAGGGCCGCTTGGGAGCGGGACCTGGGACAGGACATCTCTGAACCGCAATTTTTGGCCTGCTTTAGCACTCTATACTCATACACTAAATCTGCTGATTTCCAGGAACTTCAGTATAAGATCCTCCACCGGGCTCACTTCACCGCTCACAGGGGGGCTCGCCTTGGGTTGTGGGATAGCGAAGCTTGTGTTAAATGCAAGATGGGCATAGGCACCTATCTTCACTCGCTTTTGGAATGCCCCAAATTGGATATCTGGCGGGAGGCACTCGACTTGCTGAAGCGAGCTGTGCAGCGCAGTATTGACTGGGACTATGGGTTCCTCCTCTTGGGTCTGCAGAACTCTCTCCAGGATCAGGGTTTTACCATCCCCCAATGTAGATTTTTTTACAATGTCATACTTGTAGTGAAAAAACTGATTTTGACCTATTGGATGTCGGAGGAGTCACCCCCACTCCCACACTGGAGGAGCAGACTTCGGGAAGTGATACAATTCGAACTTCGACTATATGCTCGGTCTCCAACTGTGCTCAAACAACACTATGTCGGGTTGTGGGAGAGACTGAGGGACTTGGTGCCACCGCATGACTGGAGGGGAGCGGTAGCTTACCTAGTTTTACCAAAGCGCGCTCTTTCTGTTCTGTCCATATTTTCGCCTCATTGCTTCTACTATTTTTCTGCCAGTTTTCTTGGGGAGGGGTGGGTGGGGGTGGGTGGGGGGGGTGGGCGGTGGGGGATTGAGTGTTTTTGTGTGAGCGGTATGGATGGTGTGGTGTGTGTTTGGCATTAAGAAAAACAAATGGGTGTGGGATTGCCTCACACACGGGGCGACATTGTCTCCTTCAATTGTCTGATAACTCTTATATGCTCCCTACCGCCATTTGTATTTACTGTACTTTGTTTTTGCACAAGGAGCTATGACTGTATGCCTCTGCTTCTATTATTGTTGTTTCATTGCAAGACATGGACACTTCTTATTTCGCTGTACCTTGCTGTTGCGCCCTGTTGGGTGGTGTATCCTTCACTGCTAATAAATATATGTTTAAAAAAAAAAAAGAAATAAGAGTTCTCAAACCGTCAAACAAAATGACTGCCATGAAGGCATGTAGCTTGAGTTCTTTTCTTAAAGACCATGATGTAGAAAAAGAGGGTTATCCAATGACAGAAAAACTGTACAAATCATACAAAGAAAATATGGATCCCCTTTAATACACAGGTAACTGAAAAAAGGCCTACCAAGAGGTCTCATAACTTTCTTAAAGACTGGCTGAAAAACTGATTGATACGACAGCAGATACCGGGGAGCATACTGTCACCATGTATCACCAGGCCGGGCTGCGCCCAAGCGAGAGTGGCCAAAAGAGCCCAGAGCACACGGTGCTGACCAAGCGGATTATCAGTTCTAATTGGAATTGGTGGATCAAGTAAAACACACCCAGTTTTGCTTCCAACACAAAATTCTTTTATTCCAATGGGAACTTCAGCTTTCAAAACCCACAATTGCATTCACAGTTCAAAAAGAAAAAATAAACTTGTATTTCCCAGTTATAGTCCAAAAATGACTCTTCTCTATCTCAGTGCAATAGTCTATAGAATTCAAACTACTTTCATGCAGTTTGATACAGTCTCTTGCTGGCAATCACTTCTGGCAGCTTTAGACTGGATCCGCCTCTGAACTCTTTGGATGCAGAGCTCAGGGCAGAAGGGACCTCCTCCCACAATGACCATTGGCTGTAGTCCCTCCCAACTAGGACCCACAATCCAGTCTATGGCAAAACCCCAAAAGGAAAAGGTCTCCAAATTACTGCCAAGGCTATGCAATGCCAATTGCCATAGCCTAGAAACTCTGTGGTTCTTGCCCAAAAGGAATACAAGGACCCCGCACAAGCCACTAAGGCTTTTAGTAACCCTTCTCTTGCCTTAAGGTTACAGAGACAGCTAGCCCATTAACTAGCACAACCTGTCTCTGCCTAACTTCCTTTAAACCCCATCGGTTTCCATATCCCACTGGTCAGAAACACCATTTCCCTCTTTAAAGTCCATAGCTTCTTCCTGGTCTAAAAAGTCTTCACTATCTGAAGCTTCCCTCATACATTCAACTAACAGTTCAGCCTCCAGAAAGTTAGCTCTGACCTGGGGGTTAGGCTAAGGTATGCTGCTGTGTGCTCTTGGAACGGGTCTCCTGTCTCCCTTCTGTCTCTGACTAAATTGAGGACTAGAATGTTCCTGGTGTTGCCTGGAATTGTGTCCCCCATGAATGATAGTAGATGTGTGGTGCACCTTCCCCCTAGGAACAATATCCTGAGTACTTTTAGTTCCCCTTACCCATTATTCTCCCTTCTCTAATTCCGGTGAAAACAAATAGGTACTTCCTTGCTCCTTACTGAATCTTCCTTGTCTGACTGTAGTTCTGGGTTGAGGTGTTGGTGTGGGTAGTGTTTTATCTCTTTGGGAGAATATTTTCCCCTGCCTAGCCCTAGGCATCGGTGTCCTTTCACTACCCAGCTCAGTTGCAGGGCTTACCCTTTGACAATACGCACAAATTAACAGGTTCTGAAATACAAGAGTTTCCAGATGCCTAAAAGCCATATGATTCGGACACAGAAAATGAAGATGCAGGTTATGAACTACCAGAGGATAATACTTCGGATATCGAATTTTATGAAGCCGCAGCAGACGCCGAAGTGACAGACATGTTGGAAAAGCCTGGATCTTCCACGGTAAGAGAGAGAGAGAGACACACTTTTCATTGCCGGGGGCGGTGTTGAAGGGTTTATGAAGCTACATGTGTTCGTGTGTTTTAAAAAGAAAAATGTATTTCTGTATGTGGTTTTTTGTAGGGAAGTGGCAGATCTTTGCGATCATAGAAACCTGCAGACAAGGTGTACATACTGATGATAAATCTATCCTGTTTGTGTTTTTTCTGCTCGTTTCAATGAGAACCAGCAGTGATTGAACGTAAACTAAAATTAAGACCTGAAGATGCTTGTGATTATGGTTGGTGGACTGGCATAAAACTTTCCAAAACACCACCAGAACTTAAATCAGTTATAAAGGTAGCTGTATACTGCATTATAAATAAATGTCTACAAGGCGTGAAGGATGAAGCCTGTGGAACCTGCTTAATGTGAGTTGGGGGGTGGCAAAAACACCACGATTGCTTGATGTGGGTGCAAAAGGATATACAACAGAAACTCAGGAAAATTTGTGACATGCTGTGCCTGGAACATGTGGTAAATGTAGTCACTTTTTTAGGCTATAAAATGAAAATACTGATGCTTTATAATGAAAGCATTAATATAATCATTGATTTAATCTGAGATATTAAGACGGGCCACGACTACTCAATAGACTGGTCAATTTCACAAGAGATGGTGAATATGTAGAGATTGTAAATGATTTAATCTGTGACACTGATTATAAATCATTCTTCAAAAGAAACTTTTTAAAACATGTTTTTATTCTCGGGGTTGAGGGAAATATAGTATGTAACTGCTTGGTTTTTTTTTTAATGAAAGTTTAAACATGTAACTTTCAACTAAAACATTTATTGATGTAAAATAAAGATTTTTTAAAACTACAAATGTGTGGTGTGTTTTAGGAATTGCTAGCCAAACTAAAACAATAGATGTGACAGGTTATAAGGAACTAGGCTCTAGGCACGTAGGGGTCATTTTGATATTTAAAATGACTACACATGACAAACGATATATATCTGTAGCAGGGTCCATAGACATACAATAAAGCCTTTGTGAATGGATAACTTCTGTGGAAAGTTGTAAGTGTATAAAAATACGCCTTGACAAGACCAGCAAGCGTTCTGGTTTTTGTGGATGTTACACCGGACCCCAGATACATCAACCACTAACATGGTGAGTAGAAAAGGAGCTTTTTTAAATTTTTTTTTAGGAATATCATTTTTTTTCTGTCTCTGAATCTATCATTGCATTTAAAAACAGGAGTGAGAATCTGATGGTAGAGATAAACTCTCTTACCAGAAAAAAGACAACAGAGATTGTTAAAAAGTAAGTAACAGTTGATTTATCTGGCATGTATATTGTTTTTTTTTTTTAAAACCAGCATCTACAAAACATTATTTTTACGTTATGATTAGACCAAGAAATGGCTGGAGAACCGACACCTTCTACATCAACAAGTTCTAACTAACAACTGGTTATTTACCGGAAGCTAAAAGATAAACAAAATAGTAGATATCCTGGTTTTGTAAGGAGACTAGTGTTAAAATAAAAATTTCTATACTTTTATAATAGTTGATCAAGAACATGTTAGGGAAAGCGCCCCTCCATCTAGGGGGGCACAGTGACAAAAGGGCCGAGGCCATTGCCTGTGGAGGGGAATGGGGAGGGGAACAGGCAGGGAGCCAATCAGGGATAGAGACATAGGCACCGGGGCGGGGAAAGGGAGCAAAGTGACCAGAACTGAGGTGGAGGCTCCAGTTTGAACTTTGTCAAGGGAGCGTCTCGGCATTTTCCAAGGCACCCTCCCTTTTTTTGTTGAGCAGCACTGCGGCCCATATTTTTAGGCTTACCGATCCGGCAGGAGAGAATTTCGACAGCGAGTGTCCAAGAATCGGCTGGGCTGAAGCGTCCTTTTTCTCCCGAGGGTGGCTCACAAGCATTCACAGAATGTGGAACACCCACATTGCGGGGAGGCTAACAACGAACAACGAACTCTCCTTATCGCGTTGTCGGGGTAAGCCGGGTCAGCACCGCAATGAAGCCTCCTTCATGGGTGTGCAGCATGGAGGGGCACCATGTGGAGCACCCACAGGTGAGCGGCAAAAAATAATCACGTCGCGGAGTCCGTGCTTGGGCGCGCTTGCACCACTGAGGGGATCGAGTGCTGAAGCCGTGGTAACGGTCATCACTGTGGAGGTCAGGTACAACATGCAGCCGGCAAATGTGGCAGTCCAGTTTAAGCCAGCAGCATGTTTCTGTTGTGCGCTGGGGGGAGTGGCCCGGTGACTTTGTTAAGAACTCACGGTTCATGGGAGGAAGCGCTCCATGTTGGGACTGGTGCATGGGGTAGTTTCAGGCGGGGCAGCCAACTTGCGCCTTTGCACTTCGGCAACAGGAGCCACAGCACAGCACCACGCTCTGAAAAAATCAAGAGAGAAGAGAGTTCCGCAGCATTTCGGAATGAAGCTTGAGGAGGGTAGCTGATCGCATGGTTCACGGTAGTGGTGTCTTCGGCCCAACTGCAGGGGGATTGTTCTTCCTGCCACAGTCACTGGCGGTGATCGCTAGTGCAAGCTAAGTGGCGGAGGTGTTGGGACTCCTTCGGTGCCTCAATGTGGGTGGGGCTTGCCATGTGCAGGCACAGATTTCGGCCATGCTTTTTCCCTGCTGCAGAAGTTGAACAGGATCACCGAGGTGAGCCGGGGATTTGGTTTTGTTTTCCCCCATCACTATGCGGCCCTCAGCAGGGAGGCATACATGCTGGTTCCTTCTGCTGGGGTGGTCACAGGCAGGCCTCGACCTACATGGCAGAGCCTTGGGAATGTTGGCGTGTTGGGAACAGGTAGGCGTGGGCTCACCTTTCTCCCTCGTGGGGCGCACCACTGGAGAGGTGAGCAGGGGGAGAGGCTTGCGGGATGTGCACCAGAGGAGCAAGGGTCTGGCACTTCCCCTGTATTTCATTGGGTAGTGAGGATGAAGACAGTTTTGATTTAATATTGGAAGAGTGGTTTTCCAGAATTTAATGGGTTATGGAAAATTGTTTTAAAAATGTTCATACGCGATTGCAGGGCAAAGAACAATATTGGCCACATGTCCACGTGGAGCACCCGCTATGCAGGGTAGGCCAGACACGCACCTACCAAACTCACAATGCAAAGGGGGAGCACACAGGTAGAGTGCCGGCTGGGGGGGCCACATTGCATTTGGTGTCTGTGTAACTAGCGCGGGGCCAGTCGCAGTCGGCTATGCGAGGCTGCGGAGCGTGCTGGCATTCATTTCTAGGATTCTAAGTCCTGTTTCTGTTTTCTTCTAGTATTGTTATTATTTCTAGGATTCTAAGGATTCTCAGTACTGTTTTCATTTTTTTTCAGTATTGTTTCCAGGAGTGCTCCACGAAGCAGCCAGCTGGAGAGGGGTGCTGGTGGCAGTGAGTGCAGGTGCACCTTGTGACAAACCTACTGCATTCCCAAGGTTTGCCACAGGGAAATGTAGAAAAGTATACAAACCCCGGTGTAGAACGGCTGACCAGTTCATTGCCCAAGACAATAAGTTAGCTGACTACCCTGTGAGTAAGGATGAGGAAATGGAAATAGAACAGGAAAGCTTAGACTTACCTGACGCAGTCCCAAAGCCAGGCAGGAAGAATCTGCCTTGCTATTATCTAGTGCCCTTAAGGCAGAAAGCTCACAAGCAGTTTCCCCTCAGAGAAATGGCACAGGCTGAGGAAGAAATTCCCTTCCTCCATCCAAAGCCAAGGGGGGTGGTTCTGTCCCTCAGCTAAAAGCCAGGCTCGTCAGAGAGCAAGGGGGAGGCGAATGAGGCTTGGCAGAAAATGCAGGATGGGGCTGAGCTTGCCTCAGACCCTGCAGGGCTGTTCATCAGCACAGACTGGGAGATGACTGAGGAGCAGACTGGTAATTTGGCTACAGAATTCCTTCCCCCAGAGCCATTGGTGGTGGAAGAGAGTAGTGCTGTGGAGGAGAGCTGGCCAGAGGAAATGGATAGCTGAACCCACTGGGAAAAGGTCTGTGAAAGGATTTTCTTCTGGCTGTGTTTTTCTGTTTCTCATGAGCTAATAACTGTGGGAGATATCAAGGAACGTAATCCTGTACTGCAGTTTTCACATGCTAGTTTGCTGGACTTTGTGAAAGGCACAGTAATATCCTCTTCAGGAAATATGCACAGCTGAACCAAACACTAGGCTGTAATTCTAGCCAGGTTAAACCCTGAGGTTCCTGGTTTCAGGACTCCGTGCAAGAGCCCAGCTGTGAATTGATTGCCATAGCAACTAAGTAATTAACTTAGCCTGCATGCCTCTTAGGAAAAGGAGATTAATCTTCTCAGGTAAAGCCTGCTCCGTTTCTGTATAGAAAGTCCAGCCCAGCTGGAGAGAGTGAGTGCACTATAGGAAAAGCACAGAATGTCTCTTAGGCATGAATATGAATGTCTCCTCTGTAGCTCTACAGTGAAAAGTTATTTTTGCCATCTGTTTCACCTCTAAGCCTTATGAAGAGCTAAATGACTGTATATGATTTGCCAAGCAAGCTCAGAGCTGATTCCTGAGTGATAGTGAATGAAATTAATTTTTTCTTTTTGGTTTTGTATTATGTTCATGCTACCAGGGAAAACCTAGAGTGGCACAGTGATTCTAAGGTCGGTGGCCGAACATAAGCTTATGTTTTTGCACCAAGGCCATTCTGACAAATGTGTTTTCTTCAAAGCCCTTGGGAGTAAGCTTAGTTAGGCATTTGCCTAGGGGTGGCCAACTTGAAAGGACACCCTAATTCTAAAGGGACCACGCCAGTAGCAAACATCGTGTCACTACCTGACAGCTCAGGGTGTCCACAGAGAGCACGGGTGTGACAGCCTCAATCGGGCGTTGGGTGTGCATGCTGCAATCCAATATGGTACGACACCACGGTTCAGGTGAGGAGTGCAGTCGTCTGCTGTGCTGCCAGCTTGCTATACGGGGGAGAGCTCAAGAGGCTGTGAAATTGCCCTTGAAGCTTCAGAGGAAGTTTAAGTAGACTTTATGGTGTATATATATCATGCAAATAGGATGGTTAGTTAGGACATGGTGAGCTCGGTTGGCAACAGAATATCTAAAATGAGAATTTGGGGCAGCACTGGTAGTTCAATGGAAATAATTAATCATAGTGGCAGACTTCGTGACTCTGCAGTGTGGCATGCGGCTGGTAGTGCTATAAAAATATTTAATCGTAGTAGTCTTCATGGTTGGATAGGCCACAGTGAGCTGGGATGGCAACTTTAGCACAGAGCGGCATGACTGTGCAGCGCTGCATGCGTTTGGTAGCGCTATAAGTAACACTAGTAGTATGCTTTACATTGGGAACTTGCAATATCTGAGTTCACAGTTTATACTATAAAATGGAGACAAGTTAAGTTAACCACAGTTAATTTAAGCACAGTTAATTTAAGCACATAATACGGTATGGACCGCTTTGATTATATGCCTTCCTTTACTATTATACTTGTCTGGCAACTTTAAATCTGGTGGTTCATGGCACACTCAGCTTAATTACTATAAAATGTGGCCGAGAACCAAGAACCTTTGGGCTTCTTCAGGGCAGGTGGCCTCCATCAGTGACGGAGGAGCACAGGGGATAGAGGTGCTTGTGACTCCTTGTCACGTGCAGGCTCAGGGACAATTCTATGCCGCTTCGCTTTGACTTTCTCAGCAAACTCAAGCTATTAACTGTGAATATGACACCTTGGAAATTATATGGTTTTATATGGGTCGACACTTAAGGGAGCTATGGAGGACGTAGACACCGTTGAACGGGTAGGTTGCTCTGCGGGGATTTCTGTCCACGATGGCTGGTGATAAATGTTGCTATTACGATGTGGCAATTTGTAGCCATCTGGTGGAGCCCGAGCTGGCCTTCTGGTACTCTTTTTAGCTAATCATTGACTGTTGGCAGGAGAGTTTAGACCATCACCTACATAGAGGCTTTCAACAGATAGAGGCTTTCAACAGATCGCTGGTAGTGGTGCCATAATTTTTTTCCTTTTTCTCATTATGGGGGATGCCTTTTTGAAGCTCCTAGCTGGCCACAGGGAGTGAGGGGTTATTGCCCTGCAGCACACATTCTATTGACTGAGGTCATGCATTGTGAGAACACAGGAGTCTCTAAATAAGCTTTCTCGGGGACAATCAGCTGCTTTGGCAGTGGTAGTTTCTGCCCACAAAGAATCGTAAGTTCTTGATCTGGAGCACGGGAGTCAGTGCTGGCCTGGTCTCGGGAAGGGTTCTCAGGAAGCTGTGCATGTACGAACCTTCTTCCTTACCTGGTAAGGAGAGAGCTGATTCTGTCCTTCCGGTAGGGATATTATTTTAGTTATTTATTCACTTGCCTCTGGAGTGCAATCAGCCAAGATACAGCTGGCTTCCTAGATTTTGTATCGCATGATCACTGTAGCCTCACGGTTCATAGTTTTCATCCCAAGCCATGGCAGGCTATGCACAGAGCTTCAGTTGGTCGCACCTCCGTCTCAAGCTCAGCGGCTGGCGATGGGGGTGCGGCTAACAGTGGCACGACTGTGGGTGTAGAGGATGCATTCGGTCGCATCCAATCTGCCACCTCGCAGTTCTGCATTGGCACCTTGCTCTCTGTCTGGATACCATCCACCATGCAGGATGTGAAGTGGTAGGGGCAGCAGTGCCCTGGAGAGGACAAGAATCCTGAAATCGTGGGAAATAATGATATACAGTTCGCTGCCTTCTCATGGTTCTGCATAACTATGGATTGATGGGCACGAGTGCGGTGCATTAATAGACTTAGTAGTATGGAAGTAACCTGGATGCTCTGCTGTACATGGAGAGAACCTCCCTTCCATTGCACACATATAGCAGGCCATGTCCTTGAGGTAGCGTGGCAGCTGGGATATAACCCTATGCCACAAGGAGAATCTATTGATGTGAAGTATCCCTATCTTTTGTAAACTGCTTGAAACAATGGTTAGTTTCATTGATATGGAAGGTGAGTGAAGTGTGCGAGACTGGAGAAGAATAGAGAGAAGACCTGTCCTTTACAGACTGGAGTCAAATGTAATTTCCAGTATGCCTCTGACAACAGCTTCTGATTAATCTTAGTTATCTGTGCACCTGGACCCATTGTACATTCTAAGCTGTCAATCCTAAGCAACAGTCATTAACACATCTTAACACCTCTTAGCTGTCTTTAGCACCTCTTCACTGCATTTTAAGCACTGATTTGATAGGCTGGATAAGGAATTCCCTAAGGTCAGATATGAATGCTTGGCAAGTTAAGGCAGGGTTGACACTAAGCTAGGGATATCATCGAATGGGAAAGGCACACGAAGAGCCTAACGCTGGCTATCAGCGCTGCGTGGGATTGCCGAACTTAATTATTTCTCTCTTTCTCTCCATTGCAAAAATAATGCATCGGTCTTTCCTTTCCTGAGGTAATACAAGGCATTTGCTGCGAAACCTTTTATGCCATCATGTAGGCCCAGAGGGTCATGTATGGTAGCACTTTGCAGAGGCTCTTGTTATTTCTGTAGGTCATGTAAGCCTCTTTAAGTAGCTCCCCTATACTTAGTAGAGCCCAATAAGCATGAGTGTAAACTGAGGCTTGCAATCTTTTTGGATTATTCAAGTCATAACCTATGACAAGTCTTAATCTTTTATTCATCTGGCTCATCTTCCCCATTCATACTATGGCCATGACATGTTTATAGTCAAGTTGCTCCACCTTTCACCAGTGCTGCTCACCATATGCAGCACTAGATCTGAATATCTAGGGTTGCATGTGGGGTCACTTGGGAGTAATGATATACAGTTCGCTGCCTTCTCATGGTTCTGCATAACTATGGATTGATGGGCACGAGTGCGATGCATTAATAGACATAGCAGTATGGAAGTAACCTGGATGCTCTGCTGTACATGGAGAGAACCTCCCTTCCATTGCACACATGGCTGAGATCCTGAAACACAGGGATCGTCAGCCTACATTGGGACCCCACGAATGTTGTGGGCAATGTGTATATTGCTCATATGTTCTGCACACTGACCAATTAAGTATCCCAAGATCTGGTGGTAAGAGATTTTATTTACGTACTGGGACCAACTGTCTTTCCCAGGGAGTAGTATATTGTATAATGTGCCCCTGTGGGATGTATTATATAGGTCACACTAGACGAGTGGTCAAAGTTCGTATAGCTGAACATTTGAGCAATATTCGCTGTAAAAGGGAATCTGCTCCTCTTGTCAGTCATTGGCTGGGAATGAAACACACGGCTGAAGATATTAAATATACAGTGTTGCTTCATGCTTTTAAAGATACAGGGAATATTTCCCAGTATTGTGAACACAGGTTTATTTTTCAGTGGCACACTTTGGCCCCAGTAGGATTAAACAGTGAAATTGACTCGTTTAAAATTTAGCTGTCAGCTGTGTGAGCTTGCACAGAATGAATGTTTGCAGCAGAGAGAGTATTTAGGGGTATGGCCTGCTGGTGTGTAACGTGATGCCAGAGTGCTCTGTGTGCTGAACCAAGGAAGTTGCTTCTCCCGGTAAGCCTGTAGCTAGTTTTGTAAGAAGTATAATTTGAAGTTGACTGAGCTTCTCTATTACAGTGTATGATTCAGTGTGATTGGTGAACTTTGCTTGGTTTGGTGAGATGAGTGAGTGACAGGGTATAATTTTGTTTTGTAGTACCCCTCCTGATGAAGCCAACCAGTGAAACCTGGGTTGGGGGGTCGGTGAACATGCAATTTGATTGATTAAGGATGTATCCGGAGTAGCTGTAAAGACCACAGTACCACCTTAAGTAATTTTTGTTCCTAGTTCAGGAGCTGTGGATGCAGTTAAAATCTAATGTTATATGTAATGGTGAGAGAAACTGTGAACAAGCAATGATGGTCTCTTTACACAGCTTCTCCGTGATATTTCACTGGGATATAGTTGTGGGTCTGAGTGTTCACTATTAAGCATGTAGTATACTTAGAAACATAGAAACATAGAAAGATGACGGCAGAAAAGGGCTATAGCCCATCAAGTCTGCCCACTCTACTGACCCACCCCATTAAGTCTGAGTACTAATGACCTAGTTCCTTAACTCGACCCTCGTAAGGATCCTACTAGGGCATCCCATTTATTCTTAAAGTCAATAACGCTGGTGGCCTTGATCACCTGCTCTGGAAGCTTGTTCCAGTGATCTACAACCCTTTCTGTGAAGAAATACTTCCTTATGTCACTATTGAATTTCCCTCCTCTGAGTTTGAATGGATGCCCCCTTGTGACCGAGGGTCCCCTGAGAAAGAAGATGTCTTCTTCCACCTCGACACGTCCCGTGATGTATTTAAATGTCTCAATCATGTCCCCCCTCTCCCTGCGCTCCTCTAGAGTGTAGAGCTGCAATTTGTTTAGTCTTTCTTCGTACGAGAGACCCTTGAGCCCCGAGATCATCCTAGTGGCCATCCGCTGAACCGACTCAACTCTAAGCACGTCTTTACGGTAATGTGGCTTCCAGAATTGCACACAGTACTCCAGATGAGGTCTCACCATGGTTCTGTACAGTGGCATTATGACTTCAGATTTGCGGCTAACGAAGCTTCTATTGATACATCCCATAAGTTGCCTTGCTTTGGATGAGGCCTTCTCTACTTGTTTGGCGGCCTTCATGTCTGCACTGATGATTATTCCCAAGTCTCTTTCTTCTGAAGTCCTAGCTAGTGTTTCTCCATTTAAGGTGTAAGGTTTGCATGGATTTCTGCTACCGAGATGCATAACCTTACATTTCTGAGCGTTGAAGCCCAGCTGCCATGTCGAGGACCAGTTTTCCAACGTAAGCAGATCCTGCGTCATACTATCCTGCAGATTGCTTTCACTTACTATATTACATAGTTTGGCGTCATCAGCGAATAGAGTTACTTTACCCTGAAGCCCTTGGGTCAAGTCTCTTATGAATATGTTAAAAAGGAGTGGACCCAGGACCGAGCCCTGTGGCACTCCGCTGGTCACCTCCGATGTCTCAGAGAAGGTGCCGTTGACCACCACCCTCTGACGTCTTCCACTCAGCCAATCTTTGACCCATGCAATTAGTGTCTCACCTAACCCCATTGATTTCATCTTGTTTAATAGTCTACGGTGTGGGACGCTGTCGAAAGCTTTACTGAAATCTAAGTACACTATGTCCAGAGACTCTCCCGAGTCCAGCTTTCCTGTTACCCAATCAAAGAAGCTGATAAGATTGGATTGGCATGACCTACCCCTAGTGAATCCATGTTGACTAGGATCCCTTAGATTCCCCTCATCCAAAATCGTGTCTAATTTACATTTAAGTAGTGTTTCCATGAGTTTACACACTATTGATGTGAGACTCACTGGTCTGTAATTTGCAGCCTCCGCTCTGCAACCCTTTTTGTGCAGAGGAACGACGTTAGCTGTTTTCCAGTCCAGGGGGACTCTCCCTGTACTTAGGGAGAGATTGAAGAGCATGGTTAATGGTTCCGCCAGGACATCGCACAGCTCCCTGAGTACTCGTGGGTGCAATTTGTCTGGTCCCATGGCTTTGCTTACCTTGAGTCTTGACAGTTCGCTGTAAACATCAGCTGGTGAGAACCCAAAATTCTGAAATGGGTCTTCCTTGCTTGGCTTTGCTTCCAGCTGTGGCCCGTGTCCAGGTGCCTCGCAGGTAAAGACTGAGCAGAAGTAATCGTTCAGTAGTTTGGCTTTTTCGGAATCTGTTTCCACATAAATCCCATCTGCTGTTCTAAGACCTACTATCCCGTTTGTGTTCTTCTGCCTGTCACTAATATACCTGAAGAAGGATTTGTCCCCTTTCTTAATGTTCTTTGCTAGAGTTTCTTCAACTCGAAGTTTGGCCTCCCTGACTGCTGTTTTGACCGCTGCAGACCTTGTCTTGTATTCAATTTTAGCTTCTTTCTCACCGGTGCGTTTGTATGAAAGAAATGCTCTTTTCTTGTCCTTGACTAGGTGTGAGATCTCATCAGTGAACCAACGGGGTTTCTTCTTTCTTTGTTGTTTATTTACCGATTTTATGTAGCGGATAGTTGCTTCGTGTAGTGTCTTTTTCAGTGTTGACCACATAGCTTCCACATCATCCGTTGTTTCTTGAGCCTGTAGCGTCTGATGGACGAAATCACCCATGCTTGCGAAGTCAGTGCCCCGGAAATTGAGTACCTTCGTTTTTGTTTGTGATCTAGGGAAGCCCTTTCTAAGGTTGAACCATACCATGTTATGGTCACTGGTTGCCAGCGTTTCTCCCACCAAGACTTCCGTGACGCTTTCCCCGTTCGTAAGTATCAGGTCCAGGATGGCCTGGGCCCTAGTGGGCTCTAGTACCATTTGTTTGAGCTGTACTCCCTTCATGGATGTTAATATCCTCTTGCTACTACAAGTTGTTGCTGAGAATGTGTTCCAGTCTACATCAGGCATATACTGTGTGGTCATTTTATATATAAAGTGATTTACAGATTTGGCATGGGTGACTAATTAAAGCAGTGTTATTATTATCACCCTTTTTGTGATTATAATTCCCTCTCATAATAAGTCACTTGGGAGTAGACTGATCATAGGGAACGCAGACCAGGGATGGGGGCGTTGAAACATCAAGTATGTGCTTGCTCACGTAGAGGGTCTCAAGCATGGACTGACCCATTTAGAGGGCCATTTACAGGGCTTTATCTGATCAGGGCTTTATCTGATCATGGTGCAGAATGTTGGTTTGGTAAGTACTTGGCAGCAGGGCCATGTTTCACCAATGCTGCTTGTGGGGTCACATGGGAGTAGCGTGTCTCTTTCCTGATCATGGGGAATGCAGACCAGGGATGGGGGCATTGAACCTCACCCATTTAGAGGGCTTTATCTGATCCTGGTGTAGAATGTTGGTAAGTACTTGTCAGCAGGGCCACGTTAGGTGGCACGGGGGCCACAGCCATATGCCTGGCGGGGAACCCGAGATAAGCAAGGTTTCGCTATCCCGGTTGTGGAGGGAGATTATAGTGGGGTCATATGCACAGAAAATGGCCAAGAAAGCACTCAGCATTATATTTTGCAAAGAATGGGTAACGTATAGACCTGCAGAAGCAAGTGATGTAAACACTCTGAGGCATGTCTCAATGCTTGGACGGCGGGGAGGCCGTGTGCATTGACTTTGACAACTGACAGATGACGGGCCCCTTCCTTGAACGGGATGGGGAGAAGATGGGGACAGCTTAGACAGCTCTCCCAGGGGAACAACATTAGCCCGGCCAGATAGGCTGGACAATCCATGGATGAGTTGCTTATTGTAAGAATTGACATACAGCAATGTTATATTGTACAATGGTATCAAAATGTTCATTGCTGTTGAATGTTATGTATTGGTATCAAAATGTGCATCGTTAATGATTGTGGTATATTGATATTTACTGTTGAAGATGCTTGTAGTTGGGGCATTTATGGCTGCGGCCACTAATAAATCCACATTTGTTGAAGAACAGTGGGTCTGTGTGGTGCTTCAGGGGGAAGGCAACCAATGCCGAGTGCCAATTTTGAAGCACAGTCAGAACCCTGAAGAAAATGTATATTAACGGTTATGCTATCTTATAAATTGTAGATCGGGAAAATGTTAGAAAGCTGCAAGCAGATACTGTGAACCTGACAGAAAAGTCTAACAGGAAAAGATCACATAGTGAAAGCTTCTTAGACGGTGAACCAGAGCCCAAAGGTGCTTACAGGAAACCAAAAGATAAACAAAATAGTAAGCATTCTGGTTTTGTAAGGAGACTAGTGTAAAAATAAAATATTATTACTTTCATAATGGTTGATTATGAAAATGTTAGGCATTCAGATCCCCAAACGGAAAAAAAAGTATTAACGGTGATGCTGTTTTGTAAATTGTAGATCAAGAAAATGTAAGAAAGTCGCAAGCAGATACCGTGAAGCCGACAGAAAAGTCTAACAGGAAAAAGACACACAGCGGAAGCGTCTCAGAGCCGGCCAGCACAGAAGATGGAGAATGTTATGAAGTTGATAATTATTCTGATAGCAGCAAGGTATCAGAGGAAGGGTCAAATAATGGTGCATTAGTTCCTTCTGAAGATTCAGAACCAATTAGCTATGTCCAGTTTGTGAAAAAATGTGATCGTAAACTGACATGTTTCATGGTGCACTTTATTCAGAAGATTTTTGTTTCATTAATTTAGACAGGCTAACTTCATTATGTGAGGCTCAAAATGACATACGCCATACCGGTGAGTCTGACCTCGGTACCAGGAAAGATGGTAGAGGCGCTGATAAAAGACCGCATCATTAATCACCTTGATGGACACGATCTGATGAGGACCAGCCAGCATGGTTTCAGTAAAGGCAGATCTTGCCTGACGAACTTGCTGCACTTCTTCGAGGGAGTAAACAGGCAGATAGACAAGGGCGAGCTGGTCGACATTGTATATCTGGATTTTCAGAAAGCGTTCGACAAAGTTCCACGATTACTTTGGAAAATTGCATACCATGGAATTGAGGGTGAAATACTCACGTGGATTAAAAACTGGCTGGAGCATAGGAAACAGAGAGTGGGGGTAAATGGACAATTCTCAGACTGGAAGAGCGTCACCAGCGGGATGCCGTAGGGCTCAGTGCTTGGACTTGTGCTCTTCAACATCTTTATAAATGATCTGGACATTGCTACGACGAGCGAGGTGATTAAATCTGTGGACGATACGAAGTTATACAGAGTAGTGAAGACACAGGGGGATTGCGAAGATCTTCAACGTGACATAATCAAGCTTGAAAAATGGGCATCAACATGGCAAATGAGGTTCAATGTGGATAAGTGCAAAGTGATGAATATCAGGAACAAAAATCTCATGCATGAATACAGGATGTCCGGGGCGGTACTTGGAGAGACGTCCCAGGAAAGGGAGTTGGGAGTTCAGATTGACAAGTCCATGAAGTCATCTGCACAATGTGCTACGGCAGCAAAAAGGGCGTACAGAATGCTAGGAATGATCAAGAAGTAGATCGAACAGATCCGAGAAGGTTATCATGCCGCTGTACCGGGCCATGGTGCGCCCTCACCTGGAGTACTGTGTCCAGCACTGGTTGCCGTACATGAAGAAGGACATGGCACTACTCAAAAGGGTCCAGAGAAGAGTGACTAAAATGGTTAAGGGGCTGGAGGAGTTGCTGTACAGCGAGAAATTAGAGAAACTGGGCCTCTTCTTCCTTGAGAAGAGGAGACTGCGAGGGGACATGATCGAAACATTCAAATTACTGAAGTGAATAGACTTGTAGAGAAAGACAGACTGTTCACCCTCTCCAAGGTAGAGAGAACGAGAGGACACTTTCTAAAGTTGAAAGGGGATAGATTCCGTACAAACGTAAGGAAATTCTTCTTCACCCAGAGAGTGGTAGAAGACTGGAACGCTCTTCCGGAGTCTGTTACAGGGGAAGAAACCATCCAGGGTTTCAAGACAAGTTGGACAAGTTTGTGCTAAATGGTGAGACTGGACTCATTTGGAGCACTGTTCTTGACTTTGGGGCCGCCGTGTGAACGGACTGCTGGGCAGGATGAACCATTGGTCTGACCCAGCAGCGGCAATTCTTATGCTCTTATGTTCATTTAACATATCCTGGACGATGTTAGCAACAGAGTTTCGCTCGGTGACTACATACAAGTGCATATACATTCATCGTTTTTTCACAATTCCTTGTTTTCTGGTAAATTTAATCCCAAATTGCTAGATGCTGATGATTTCTTAGACCAGCTTTCTAAACTCATTCAAAGTCACAGAGAAATACAGGTCTGTGATTTATTCCATGTTGTTGTACTTGTAATAAGAAACAAGGGTGGTGGGGCCAGTAGGGTGTTAAAATCTATACTGTTTAGCCAGATTTTGCAGAAAAAAGGATGTACTTAATAGATTTGAATAACACAGGCAATAATCGGTGTTTTGCCAGTAGTTTTACAGCACTTATGTCACCACTAAAACTAACAGATGCTGAGCTGTTAACAGGTGCTGAAAAGCTACATAATGATTTGGAGTGGGCGGTACATAAAAAAATCATGTTCGTTGATGTAGCAGCCATCAAACAACATTTAAAGATATATATAAAAGTTGTGTTTTCTACAAACTCGTGGTGTTGCTTTAAAACATCAGATCAGCCCATGTATCCTGAAACTGTTTTCTTGTTGCTTCACGATGACCATTTCTATGGCATAATCAATGTCAAAAAATTCTACGGGGAGCTTAACTTCTGTACTTTTTGCCAGAAGCCTTATAGTTGCATCTACTCTTGTACATTATGGTGTCATCTTTGTTTAACACAGAGATGTTTGAGCAATGTCAGTGTACAGCAGAGATATCCTAAAAGCAAGAGGTGTTGTTGCTCTAAAGACTGTTTAGATAGACATATGCAGTTGGCACAGAAAAATGAAGTGGCGTGTTTATCTAAATTACTATGTCAGAAATGCGAGTCCTATGTGAATGAGAAAACATAAATGTAAGGGTAGGATGTGTAAGCTATGCCGTGAACCCCTAAGCAGTGATGACATGCACTTATGTTTTATGACCCCTATCAGTAAACTTAAAACATCTGAAAAGTATATTTTTCACGATTGTGAATTTATGCAGGAAATGAGGTGGCATGTACCTAATTACCTAATTACATATATGCGGAGGACTAGTACGAGAGAAGAAAATGAGGATTCAAGGGTCTTGAGTGTTTTTCAGCCTATTTTTGTGTGTGTGTCTGTATGCACCTGTATGCACCTTTACCTTGTTTCTGCCTACTTCATCAGAATGTGCACTTCTGGTAGGGCAGGCACTCCCATTTCCACTAACGTCATCAGAAAGTGTATTTCCGGGGGCAAACACGCCCCATTTCCCATTAGAAAGTGCATTTCCGTTGACGTGGCATGGCATTTCTGATGATATCACCAGAAATGGGGCGTGTTTGACTCCGGAAATATGCTTTCTGATGACGTTAGCGGAAATAGGGTAAATGAAGTGCCGGAAATGCACATACAGACACACACACACAAAAAGACTGAAATACACTCAAGACCCTTGAATCCCCATTTTTTTCTCTCGTACAAGTCCTCCACATATATGTAATTAGGTAATTAGGAACATGCCACCCGTTTCCTGCATACATTCACAATCTTGAAAAATATATTTTTAAGATGTTGCTTGTGCAGTGCTCTTAAAACCTGGGGTCTGTTTTAAAAAAATAAACAGGAAAGAAAAAAAGCAGCTGTAGAGGTCTTTTTTCTTTTCTAAGATGTGTGTTGGAAAAAAAACCCTATAATCTTAGCTCTGCATCCACTGCTCTAACAATGAGCTTTTAAAACCTGTCTTTTAACTAAAAGGCTATTAAAATAAAGACACTCTTTTTTCTGGCCACACCATTTCCAGGGGTTTGACTAAATCTGTTTCTGCTAATATCATCAGAAAATGCATTTCCGTCTCATTAGAAAAGCGCATTTCCGGCACTTCATTTACCCTGTTTCTGCCTATGTCATCAGAATGTGCACTTCCGGTAGTTCAGGCACTCCCATTTCCGCTGACATTATCAGAAAGCATATTTCCGGGGTCAAACACGCCCCCATTTCTGGTGATGTCATCAGACAGTGCATTTCTGGTGATTTGGCATGGTGCGGGGCATGGGCATGGCCTAGGTGGGGCCACTATCATTCATTACTATGGGAGGGGGTGGGACATGGGCGGAGAATGGGCTGGACCTGGATGGGAGGGGGTGTGATATAGGCAGGATTAAGGCAAAAGTGGGCGTGGTGTGAGTGGGGCATGGGTGGGGTATGGGTGAAAGTGGGCAGAGAGTAGGCGGGGTTTGGGCAGAGAGTAGGTGTAGTGTGGGCATGGCTTAACCCAGAAGTGAACGCTGATTGGTCGATCCTTATCTTTGACAGCTGTCAATCATTTTGACATGAGGTGTACCCATTATACTACTAACCACTGTTAGCAATGTTCAAGGCCCAGTTAAAAGCCCACCTTTTTGAGAGTGCTTTCAACTCCTAACTCCTTTCACCTTGGGTTTTGCATCCCCAACCCTATATGTCATGTCTGTCTGTCCAAGTTAGATTGTAAGCTCTATCAAGCAGGGATGGTTTATAAATGTTAAAATGTACAGCATTGCATACGCCTTTCAGTGCTATAGAAATGATAAGTAGTAGTAGTAGAAGCAATGGTGTCTACAGTACAGAGAAACCAATAAATGAGAAAAAAGCACAGAGACCTCCAAGAATGGGCAAACATCAAATCTTTATTGAAAGACCCAATTCGAGCCATGTTTCAGCATAATGCCTGTGTCTGGAGTCAGCCTTAGTGAAATATCTTAGGTGAAACACAGGAGAGTGTACTAAATAGGGCAAATGCCATAAAAGCTCATATTTGCTTTACTCAGGTTGTGTGACTTTGAGTAAAATGGGTATGAGTTTTTATGACATTTGCCCTATTGTATTTCATATAATATGTATCACTGTGGCTGTCCCTTGATGCAGGCATTATGCTAAAACAAGGCCCGTGTCAGGTCCGTCAATAAAGATTTGATGTGTGCCCATTCTTTCTTGGAGGGTCTTGGTGTATTTTTTTCTCATTTGACAGTTTTATAGAGTCATGTCAAAGAAATACAGCACTGAAATAGCTCATAGAAAGAAAAAAAGGCAAAACATAGTTAGGAAGAGTAACTTACAACATTCCTTCCATATCCAGTTGAAGATTTACATCCAGCAAGGCAAGATGATACATATGTGATTCCATTATTTCCACAGACAGGATCCCAATGTTTTGTTGAACATTTGCAGTTAATGTTACAAGAAGAAATCAAAGTATTTTCTTGAAGTACGATTTGATGACTTCTAAAGAAAAGCAATATGAAAAAAATATATATATAATGAAGATACAAAAGTGAAATAACCAATATGGAGAGCTGTAATAGAGCATTTATACAGGGTTATAAAAGTGTGATGATTGTTCAACATTTACAAGATATATTACAAAAGGATGATAGAGCCTTTTATAAAATACCTATGAGGTTGCAGGAAGAACACCTGTAACTGACAGCATATATTATGGGAACAGCCATTCTATAAAGAAATGTGTTCAAAAAATGAGTGGCATCACTTGGGGCTTTGGCCAGTTAAATAGTGGTACTTAAAGCAGCTGAATTTGCAACATATGGGTATAAGTAGTACTGCAACATTTCACTAAACTGGACTTCTAAGGGACACTGATAAGTTTTAGATGTTTGATGTGTTTTAGACACCCAGAGAGGTATACAAAATTGCCCCTTCAATCACTTCTCCAAACAAGGAGCTAGCTAATATTTTCTGTGTGTCTGAGAGCAGGTATACTGTTGATGCCCAATCTAGAAGCCTGGTGGTTGTTGAAAATTTTCCCATATTGGTATTCTGAAGACTGAACCTGCTGTTTTATGATTTAGAATTTCTAGGTTGGCCCATAGGCATCAAAGCAAGGGGTGTGGGGATGTGGGAGGGGGCCACAGGGGCCATGGCCTCCCCAGAAACATAAGTGATAGAGTGACATCTGATGAAATCCGATTCCGTGACGGGTAAAAAGATCTTCTTATGCACATTGCCAATTTTGTCATTAAACATAGCTATTTTAAATTTGATAATCAATTCTATTTACAAAAGAAGGGGGTAGCCATGGGGGCAACAGTGGCACCCGTGATGGCATCCCTATACATGGCAGAATTTGAGCAGAAATATGTAAATGAATCCATACAGTTTGAACACATGATACCGTGGAAGCAGTTCATTGATGATATTTTTTTCATTTGGAGAGGTGAGATGAGTGGTGTTCAACAAATTGTTCAATATTTGAATGGTTGTGATCCTCATCTTGTTTTCACTGAAACGATCCATGCTAATTAAATAAATTTTTTAGGAGGAAAGATTCAAGATGGTGACGGAGCAAGTCGCATAGCAGGAGACTCTTGTTACACTGGCAGAATAACAATTAAATTCTTGCCTTTTTCTGCATTGCTTCATATTATGCCGAAGTGTAAAGGAAAACAGAGGGGTGGTCTTCCTGCCTCCTCTGCCACATCGCTAATGCGCCAGACAGCAATTACAACTTATGCTGTGTCGGTTGTACAGGGTGCTTCTGCAGATCAAGGGGGGTTGACCTCGATATTGGACAGCGAAGTTTCGCTGAGCCTAGCTGGTCTGGGAGTTCCCCTACGCCCCAGGATGTTGTCTGGGACGCCGACGGTGCTGTAGAAAACAGCAGGGTGACTACTCCGCCAGCATTGTTCAGCTCACCCTTGACCCTGGAAACAGTTCCAATCTCGCTGGAGTTTCAGCTTCAATCGTCAGCGACTGGAGGACCTGAAATTCAGCGTGTCTCAGGAGTTGGAAGTACTAATTTAGATCCAATGGTCCGAGTTTCTTCAGGAATGTTTCCTTCTTCCCTTCTGAGCCCGTTGAAAAAATCACCAGTGATAGACAGGGAAGCAATCTGGGAGTCTATTGAAAGCCTTCATAAGGTATGCTCCCACTTTATTTCAGCTTCACAAACTTCCTCAGTTCAGATAAATAATTTAGAGGAAAAAATTAAACATCAGGATAAAAGAATGGCCAAAGTTGAGAAGCAGGTCTCTGAATTACAAAATTCCTCTAATATGCATTTCAAGGATAAAGTATTGTTGGTTAAGAAAATTGAGAACCTGGAGAATGCAAATAGGAATTTAAACTTTAGATTGATTAACTTTCCGGTTTCCAGGCTACAATCACCTAAGGAACTATTTCAACTGTTTCTAACCTCTGCCTTATAGTATCCAGAGACAACTATACTCCCATTACAGAAATTGTACTATCTAAATATTCCTAAAGCAATAAAGCAGAATTTGGAAAATCAATCAGCAGAATTAAATATCACAGATATCCTAGAATCTTCACAGTCTGAAATTTCTGTAATGGCTACACTTCTTGTGACCTTTGTCTTCTTACAAGACAAAGGAGCCGCTACTGGAGCAGTGGGAGATTAGGCAGGCTTCCCCGCAGCCTCCTAAGTTACCCAGTGGAGAGTATATTAATCAGCTGTGAGGCACAAGTGAGTGAGCCACTACTGGAGCACTGGGAGATCGGGCAGGCTTCCCCGCAGCCACCCAAGCTACCCGGTGGAGAGTATATTAATCAGCTGTGAGCCACTACTGGAGCAGTGGGAGATCGGGCAGGCTTCCCTGCAGCCACCTAAGCTACCCAGTGGAGAGTATATTAATCAGCTGTGAGCTGCGGTACGCAGCCCGCAGTTACATGTCTGAAGGGGTGTGGCCAAAGGGGCAGGACACACCCATTATGAGCCCCTTCGGAGCCACGAGGAGTAGAGTGCAGGGAATTAAAGTTGTGCTTCTTTATGGGGAAGAAGAAAGCTAAAATTGTGCCATCTCAGCTGACCTCAGGACCAATGGAAAGACATCTTCAAGCCCTATTTTTACCATTGATGGAAGACAAGGTAATCATGTCATCTCAAACTGTGTCTCTCTCCTCTGGGGAACCGTCACCTCCTCTTCAACTGATATTTAATTCCTCTGGGAGTTTAGTCGATTCCCTTAAGATTGGGGAATCATCATATTCTCTCTTACAATTTCCTCATTCAACTGGCATTATGGATTCATTTCAGGAAGGCACTAAGTTCTTAGGAGCACATTCTTTGACTCCGGTTCAAATGGTATCGGCGTCTAATAAGGAAGTCCTCCCTAAAGACAAAGTAATTACAGTGGAACCTTGGTTTACAAGCATAATTCGTTCCAGAAGCATGCTCGTAAACCAATTTACTCGTATATCAAAGCGAGTTTCCCCATAGAAAGTAAGAGAAACTCGCTTGATTCGTTCCACCTCCCATCCCCCCCGGCCACTGGCGCTACTCCACCCCACCCCCACCTCGGAGAGAATGAGCGCCAGAAGGCCTTGAGCATGTGCAGATGCTCAAGGCCCAGTTGGAGGAGAGGCAAGATCTTCGGGCACCAGCATCTCCTGTGGGTTGGTGCTGCGTGCCGGTGTCACATTGGGGGGTGAATTTTCAGGCGGGGGGGGGGGGGGGGCGATGCCGGTTAGCGGGCAGGGGGACTCGCATATCGAGTCAATGCTCGGTTTGTGATCACGATTTGTGAGAATGTTTTGTTCGTCTTGCAATACACTCGCAAACCGGTGCACTCGTAAACCGAGGTTTGACTGTACTTTGAAGGTTGTCTGGATTGTGGTCAATAGGATTGAGTCCTCATTACAGGCTACTGTGTCTAATTTATGTCAATTCTCCTCAGATATAACTGTTAAAATAAATGAGCAACAATCTCAGATAAAGTCCTTGGAAAATAAGGTAGAAAAATTGGAAGGTACAGTTAATTCTTTATAGCAAACAGCTATGGCTATTATTAAGTATAGTACTTTGCTTCATATGCAAATGGAGAAAACAGAGAACCTAATGAGACAAAAGAATCTTAGATTCCTCAGCTTTCCTATCTCACACTGTTTGGCACCCTTGGAACACCTCAGAATAATACCCTCAGGTGGATACTTTTGTACCGGATAATCTATATTATATTCCTAGGAATTCCAAAGAAATAAGGGAAGATGGGGAAAATGATAGACTAGTGTCACCAGATAGTTTGAAAATTTCCCAATTTTTTAGAATCTTCCAAAGATTTGATAACTAAACGTGATACTTTATTGGTAACTTTTAAATTGGAGATGGAAAAATAATAAATTCTTAAATTGTACTTTGTGAATAAGAAAGCACTGTTCTGTGGACAACAATTGAATATTTTCCCGGATGTGTCCAGACAGAAGCAATTTAGGAGAAGGCAATTCCTACAGCTTAGACCTAAAGTCTTAGCTGAGGGAGCTGCATTTTCCTAAAGTTTCCATGTAAGTGCCTTGTAATATATGGGATTGATAAATTTGTTTTTGTGGATCCTTTACAGTTGGAGAATTTTTTGAAAGATATACCTGTGCAGAAAGTTTCAGATACTAATTTGGTTGAAGATAAAAAGTGACATATTTAATTGAGGCCTAATTTGCCTGCCAGGAATACTCTATATCATTTTTTTTCTTTATATGACTAAAGTGAAGTAGTATTTGGCTCCATTAATGTGGACTAGAGTTGATATTCTTTTTTTCCTGATTAGATTTTGTTTTATGTATAACACTGTTTAATTTTTCTGTATTTTGTTATCTTTAGTAACAAAAATCAATAAAGTATAAGTATAAAAATAAAACCAAGACAAAGAAGCATTTCTTTGCTTGTTCTTCAGAGCAGAGAATTTTGAATTTTTTGGTAGTAAAATAGCTGTGTTTCCCGATGTTTCTAAGTGGGCGCAATCCCGGCGGAAAAAATTTCTAATGTTACATCAATCTGTATTGAGTTTAGGAGCAACCTTTCAGCTGTGCTTTCCTTGCAAATGTTGTATTATTATTATTAATAATAATAATAATAATAATTTTATTCTTATATACCGTCATACCGAAAAAGTTCTAGGTGGTTCACAACAAGGTGAGCTAATACATGGGATACAGATAAAATACAAATTAGAATAATTGACTTAAAGACAGAGAGCATTTACAATATAATGCAGAAAAGAAAACAATGGTTTAAAATTGGGGAAGTATTGTTGACAGTTTAAAAAGAACTGTTAGATGCTAGCCAGGCAGGCAATAAAATACCGACATGGCAGGGAAAGAAGTAATACATAGAACAGATAAAATACATCAGTTGAATATAAGGAACCTGATTGAAAAAAATGAAGCAGAATGCATTGAAATACCAGCCTATCTAAGAGTTGAGTCTTTAACAATGTTCTAAAAGTATCAAGCTAATAGATATGTCTTTTATGAACCTGATCAATTACAATTTTTCTTGGAAGGCAAAGCCGCTTCCATAGTCCCAGAGATGCCTACTGATATCACTGTCCAGACTGTTTAGTATGATATACAACTGATTTTGCTCTGCATTTATGAGTATATTGATATGCTTTCTTTTTTTTCTTTGAAATTCAACTACCCTTTACAGTGCTTGATTCTCTCTCCCTCAGTTGTGGACTATTTTCATAGTACATTTATGTTAACATTATATGTTGGATATTGTTATTTTCCCTTATCAAAGGTGTTTTTCTTTGATATTAAATAAAGATAAATAAAATAAATAAATGTTTTGGATATCACAGTGATGTACCTGGCTGGTAGTTTTGATACCACTATCTATCGTATGAAGACCAATAGAAATACTCTCCTTCACTATAAGAGTCATCCCAGGAATTTGAAGGAGAATATTCCAGTAGGTCAACTATTTAGTTTAAAGAGAATATGCTCTTCTGATCAAAAGTTTAAAACACAGGCTTCTAAAATGATAGATTTCAGGCAAGGGGATACTCTAATAAATGTTTAAGACCGCCTATAAAAGTACTAGTAGTGTACATCAGGATTGGCTAGCTAGTAACTCTAAACAAGATCAAGAGAAGGCTATGAGGCTCTACAATTGCGGAGAGCTATTCAGCGACACTGGGAGATATTGCAATTTCACCCAGAGTTTACTGAATTGCCTAATTTGCCTATAAGTGAAGTAAGAATGTAGGTGAACCGGTGAAGAGAGTTAAACCTACAAGAGTATAGTATGGAGATAATTAAGGTCATTATCCCTGTGGACAGTGTGTTTATTGTTCTCATGCCCTGCAAACTAGGTTGGTGCCTATACGTCATAATGGTCAGCGTTTTGAATTACTTGGACATACTGATTGTAATTCGGCACACGTGATCTATGCCATTATCTGCCCATGCGGGTTGGTCTATATTGGACAGACCTGACAGGTGGTTAAGATTAGAATAGTGGAACATCTAAGCTGTTTAAGAACTAAGAGAGAGGAGGCACCACTTGTTGAGCATTGGTATGCTAAACATCATTGTATATCAGATCTAAAATTTGTAGCATTGAAACAATTACACAATGTCTATGGAGGTAATATTTTTCGTCAATTATTGAATTGTGAACAGAGATTTATTTTTAAATGGAAAACAGCATCCTCTCTAGAGTTAAATAAAGAAATAGAGTGGTAACTGGCGGTGTCCTGAAGCAGTTGGTTCATTAGTGGGTTTTGGAGGTGACAACAGTTCATTGGGAAGCTGTTTAAAATGTTAAAGAATGTGAGTTATTTGACTATATAAGATACTAGTATTGTAGCCCTTTACATTAACGGGTGCTAGCTGTCTGTCTTTCTTTCCCTCCCACTTCCCTGTGCAGCAGCATTTCCCCCCACCCTACTTCCCTGTACAGCAGCATTTCGATCCCCCCACTTCCCTGTGCAGCAGCCACAGCAGCAGCATTCCCTCCCCCCACACCACTTCCCTGTGCAGCAGTAGCATTTCCCTTCCCCCCTTCCCTTCCTGCGGTCCCACCCCCACACACACATAGTACGCTGTGCAGCAGCAGCATTTCCCGGCCTTCCCTATGCAGAAGCAGCATTTTCCCCCCACACACACACACTTCCCTGTGCAGCATCAGCATTCCCCCCCCACACACTTGCCTGTGAAACAGCAGTATTTCCCGGTCTTCCCTGTGCAGCATCAGCATTTTCCGCTGCCCCCTTCCCAGCTGCTGCATTAAAATTAATAGAAAAGCGCTGCACTGCACTACCGCTGGCTCCGGCATCTTCTATCCACTGCGGCCAATCCTAGCGGAAACAGGAAGTAGTCAGAGAGGGCAGGCCATAGTGGACAGAAGATGGCGAGGCCAGCGTTAGCGCGGTGCAGTGCTTTTCTCTTAATTTAAAGGCGGGTGAGCCGGCCAGAAGGAAGAGGCTTTGGCGGTGGTGGTTTGGGTGGTGAGTGAGGGCGGGAGGGTGGTTGATCATTGGAACAAGCTTCCAGTGCAGGTGATCGAGGCAGACAGCGTGCCAGACTTTAAGAATAAATGGGATACCCATGTGGGATCCCTACGAGGGTCAAGATAAGGAAATTGGGTCATTAGGGCATAGACAGGGGGTGGGTAAGCAGAGTGGGCAGACTTGATGGGCTGTAGCCCTTTTCTGCCGTCATCTTCTATGTTTCTATGTTTCTATGAGGGGGGAGTCGGTGGCTGTGCTGTTTCTCCTAATTGTATGGCCGCCACATCCGCACTCCTGCTTGCCACGAACCTACTGATCACAGATCAGAGATCACGGAAGCACGCAGGTAAGTGCGCATGTGCGGCTAGGGTTTTATTATATAGGATTTAAATTATTTGTGATATTTAGAATGAGATGTTAAAGATGAACTATACTCCATTTGTTCAACAACGCTGATTTTTTTCTTCCTCCTGAAGAAGCAAACATCAAGAGAAACACGTACTTTATTGAGGAAGTTTGAAGGACTATAACTTTTAAACAGCGATGGATTAATATTTTGTTGTATGGATTTTATCTGGAGAATGGACATAAGTTTTTTGTGGTTCGAGTTTTAAAAATTTTTTGGGATAACACATATCACTGGGAGCATAATATGCATGTTGAGGACGTAGAGTACTGTAAGCAGCAGACTAAGTGAAAACCAGCCAGCATGATAAGTACAAAATCATACCTTTTTCATCTATCATATTACCATCATTATAGACAGCTATTTAAGATATACTATTTGTTGAAAAAAGTAGTGAAGTAGGAAAACTGTGTCATGGTGATCCAAGATGGCCGCTGCCTAAGTGATCGGATACATGCCTCCGATCGAAGCTCTTCTAGTTACATGATTTTTGGCTGGAGACTGCATTTCCCGGCCTGCTCGTACCTGTTTCCACGACGCGATGCCGAAGAGGAGAGGCAGGAGCGCTGCTGGTGCCTTGCGGCACTTCGAGTTGCCGTCCCTCGGCAACATTGAAGAACTTCTTCGGAGGATGCAGAGAGCTGCTGCTGCGAATCCGAACACTAGCCCGCTGAGGATCCCGGGTGTGAGTGAGACCAACGGGACTCCTCTTGGGCCAGACCCCACCCTTAGCCCGGATGTTAGAGCACTGCCTTCTCCACCACAGTTGGCCAGCTCACCCAGGGGTCAGGAAACCCCGGAAGAAGGGGTATTACTTTCCCCAGAGGCAGACAACTTAACACCGGGAAGCTTGGAAATGGAGATCCTGGTTTGGGCAACCTCCAGGGAAGACTCTGTAGGATCTACAACACCTGAAGGAGGATTGAACCAGAAGGAACAGAAACCAGAACAAACCAAGGAAGGTGAGAGACTCTGTACTACAGTACAAGCTACTTTTTAGGATAGACCTGCTGAGGTGACCTTAGAAGCCCTCTAGGACCTGGTAGCAAATTTTGGGAAGGTATTTAGTCCCAATTTCCAACAGATTGAAAATAAACTTATCCACCACTCAGAAGAATTAGAAAAATTAAAATTGGATATGACTTCTTATAAGAGTTTACTTGGAAAGACTCAGCAGGATATGGTTTCAATAAAACAACTCCAGGAAACTATAATTAAAGACAACTTGAATCTTAGAAGAAAAGTGGAAAATCAGGCATGTAGTAATAATTTGAGATTGATAAACTTTCCAAGAATAACTATGGGAACACCTAGAGATATGCTCAGGAGATATTTATTAGAAATTTTGGAAGTTCCGGAAGGTAATCTTCCACCATTCGTCCAAGTTTATTATCTCCTCAGCAAAATTCCGCACCAACAGCAACCTGAGCCTACTGAAGGACAAGTAATGAATATTACAGAGATTCTGGAGAAGTCAGATAAGGAAGTGGTAACACCTGCAACATTAGTAGCCACTTTGGCTCTTTCTATTGATAAATCTTGGTTATTGAGACTATTTCTAAAGAATAAACAAAAGGAATTTTTTGGCTGTAAAATTCAGTTCCCTGATGTTACAAGGGAAACGCAAAATCGTAAACGTGACTTCCTTCTTTTGAAACCGAGATTCATCTCATTGGGAGCTACATTTTATTTGAGACATCCTTGTAAGTGCATTGTCTATTATCACTCAACTAAATATGTATTCTTTGAGCCCCAACATTTGACTAATTTTCTGGCGTTGTCCCTCCTGGACAAGGAGAAAACTCAAGTTTGAGCTCTAAAAGAAAATAGTAACTTCCTTCCCGATCTATAGGAATAGCATTACTTTTTTTATTATTTCTTTATGTTCTCACAATTAATTCTTGGATCTAATGAGGACTTGAGCTAATTTTACCATAATAGTTTTTCTTGTATTGCTTAACGTTGTTAAGTATGGATTTATATGATTGTAATATGCTTTGGTTAAATTTGCTTTCTGTACAAGTTTACTTGATATAATATTGAAATCAATAAAAATACTTATATACAAAAAAAAGTAGTGAAGTAAGGATAAAAAAACAGGCAGGTATGAGGGTGCTATGATGTTATAAAGTCTGGGCTGGTGGAGTCTGCTGCTCTCACATTTAAAGCACATTGACTTTCTCACTGAGCACTATTATTTAGTTATAATACATTTTTTATTTGGTTTTATTTGATAAATTGATCCTCTATTTTTAGATACTCCCCAGAAATAGCCAGTAGTAACAAGACTGAAGGGGATCCTGTGGAGATAGAAAAACCAACTCAGGCGGCAGCCTCAGGTAGCACTCTTAGAGGAGCAGCATCATGCTGCTGGCCAGCGTACCTGCTGGCCGGTTCTCTCTGCCTCGTCCCTTCCCTGCCATCTACTCCTCCCCCCTCCCCCCGAGTGTCTACCTTAAACTTCTTGTAAAAGTTGCTGGATGGCGGAACCGATTCACAGTGTTGCTCTGCTGTAGGCCCCGGTGTCTTCTCTCCACTGCGGCCAACCCTCTCAGACAACTTCCTGTTTCCGTTGGGGTGGGCCACAGTAGAGAGAAGATGCCAGGGCCTACATCAGGGCAACACTCTTCTTGATGATATAGAAGAATCCCCTACACAGGCATTGTGGATGGAACTTGAACAAATGCACCAGTGACTTATTAGGGCATAGCTACATGGTAGCACCATGGTCCAGTACCTATAAAGACAATGATACCTCGTGGGCTTTGCATATTAAAAGAACCTAAGCTCATTACGTCTGATAGATCATTTATGGAGAAATGGACAGCGTATTAAATTGCTGTTCCAGGGATTTAATGATCCTATTAGTGGAAATGACATCAGATATTGAGTTGGATCTATGCACTAAAACAGTGTCTATGGAATTACAGATGAAGGAGAAAATAGAAAAAGATGAGTTTGAGAAAAAACAAGAAGAACCTGAAGACTCACTGGTACAATTTCGAGATTCAATACAACAGAAGAAAATAAGAAAATGGAAGCGGGATGAAAAGGACTATCAAATGGGTAGAGTATACTCTTGGAATAAAAAAATAAGTAGTAGGTCTATAAAGAAGAAAGTAGCTTTCAATGCTTCATTTGAAGAATCTGATGCTACTAGTGGGGATTCAACAGAAATACCTTCTATTAAGACTTCGGTGGATGAAGCACTAGCCCAAAGAGGAGGATGCCCCATGGGAAGGACCAGAGGGACCCAACGAGGCAGAGGCAAACCCCAATCCAATGGGAAAAAATAGCGTCTACAGTCATTAACATCTGTAAGGTACCATTGACAAAAGATCAACATGCAGTACTCTGCCAACGTCCTGATTTTTTTCAGTTAAAAAATTTTTTCTTTAAATTTTTGAGAAAGCTTCAACTGAAATTATTCTTCCTTGATAAAGAAATATCCAACAGTTTAGAAAAAGATGTTTTGATATGTAGAAAAGAATCTAGATAGACTCTTCCGGGCCAAATGGATTCAGGATTGACCACGTTTCGAGATCTGGTGTTAGCAGGGATTTCAGTTTATGAAAAAAGGTTTCTCAAACAAAAGATATCTTATAATCTGACGTATCATCAATACCAGGCACTCATGCAGTTAAAAGATAAACATGATTGCATGATTTTAAGAGCAGATAAGGGAGGAGCTACAGTCATTTTGGATAAGGAATATTATTTAAATGAAGTGAAACGACAATTGTCAGATATAATAGCTTATTCCCCCTTATCTGCTGATCCTGTAGGTTTACTGATGAAATAAATTTTTGATTGGGTTACTCAACACTAAGAAAGTGGCATGCTAACTAAGAGAGAATATAAATTTCTATTGGAGAAATATCCTAAAATGCTGAATATCTATTTTGTCCCTAAAATACATAAGGATCTGTCAAATCCACCAGGTAGACCCATTTTGAATACGCGAGGGTCTATTTTGGAACCACTGTTGAAATTTTGGGACATTTTTCTAGCGAAAGAAGTAATAACGATCCCCTCTTATTTGAAAGATTATTTTCATCTTCTCAGGATCCTCACTCAAGATAGGAATATGAATTCAGGGACTTTTTTTTTTTTTTTGTAACTTTGGACATAGTGTCACTCTATACCAAGATCCCTCAAGAAGGTGCTTTATCTATTGTGAAGGATACTCTCTAAAGTAGAAATGGAGAACAGAGAATCAGTACTGAGTTTTTGATGCAACTAGCACAGTGGATGACTGAGAAGAATTATTTCAAGTTCGAAGAGACTTATTACCAACAGATCCAGGGGGTAGCAATGGGGGCTACTTTGGCCTCTTCTGTGGCCACTCTGTATGTAGGCCAATTTGAAGACAGAGAGATATATCCTTCAATCTTCTTTCGACATATTTCCTTATGGAAAAGGTTTCTAGATGACATTTTCTTTTTGTGGGAGGATCCAGAACTAGTTCTTTTAGATTTTTGGGGATGGATCAACACCAGAGACCCACATCTACAGTTTGTTCCGTTTTACAGCACTGAAAAAAATTGAATTTTTGGATATAAAAATTGTCAAGGAAGATTTTCAGTTGACCACCCAGCTTTTTAGGAAATCTGTAGCCCGCAATACTCTATTGCATTTTGCTAATTATCACCCATACCATCTAAAGTTCAACATCCCAGTTAGCCAATTTTTAAGATTCCGCAGGATATCATCTAACCAAAAAGATTTTAAAACAGCAGCAGATCAGCTTCAACAATGTTTTAAAGACCGAGGGTATCCGGTTAAAGCTATACATTGAGCATACTTAAGAGCAAACTATGCCAATAGAGAGCTGTTATTATGTGAAAGAGAGAAATTTAATAAGAAAGATCGTAATCTGTGTATTGCCATATTCTGTAGCAGCTAAAGAACTTATAGCGCAGATTTAAAAATACTGGCATATTTTACAGTTGCTCTAATAGGCAAAACAGTCCTCAAGTGAAAATCAAATCCAACCAACATACAAGAGGACTATGGCAGAAGTCAATCCTTGCTGGTTATAATACCGCTCTCAGAAATCTGTGCTGTCCTCACACTACTGTGTTCGGAACCATTCTCACAGATATAAGATATCTTTCATTGAGTCGGTATTTTTTATGCAAAAAACATAGCCACGCAAGCTCATATAAAGTGCTGAGTGCAATAAATAAATGACTTTTTTTTGTATTTAAAAATAGATATCAAAAAACTTTATGCACTTATCTTATAAAGAGCTGGCTTGTAGCTCGTGGCTGTTCAATATATGGCTGAACGCCCGTTGTTCATTTTATGGCTGAACGCCCTACGGGACCCGTTTCACCACACATAAAGGGCTTCTTCAGGGGTCTTATAGTATAAACTGCAATAGAACAACAACACAAAAACAAACTTACATTTCAAGTGGATAAAATAACACAAGAACTTCTTCTCAATAAACAATAAACAAGACGGATGTACTTACTGTGCTACAGTATTAGCATTAACACAAAATGGCGCTGGCAGATTACAAACGCCGCGCCTGCGTCTTATATGCCCTTCTAAAAAGTGACATACGCATGCGCTTTATTTATGCACGTCTCACTAAACCAATTTTTACATTAACTATGAAAAAATGTGGGAAAACATAAAAGGTAATAAACAATCAATGAAAAATCCAGAAAAAATTAGAAAAAATTAGAAAAAAAGATTAGAAAAAAGAATACCAGTCAATACCAGAATTTAACCCATTTGGTTTTGTCGTATTCAGTCTGAATATCCATTGGGACTCACGCTGATGCAATCTACGTTGCCTATTACCCCCTCTCATATGCTGTTCTTCTCTATCAATTCCGAAGCTTCTTAAATCGGAGAAGGAATGATTCATCTTAATGCAATGTTCAGCTATAGGTGCATTACGTTTAAAACATTTAATATTTGATTTATGCTCACCCAACCTTATTTTAAGTGATCTAGTGGACATCCCAACATATAACTTATTACACGGACACCAGATCACATAAATAATGTGGTCCGTGGAACATGTTAAAAAATGTTTGATTTTATAAATCTTCCCATTTAGCGGATTAGTAAATTCATTAAGGGAGACCATAATTTTACAAACGCTACACTGTCCACATTTAAAAAAACCAACCAACCCCGGACTTAGTGGCTTCATAATATTACAAACAGTAGGGGAAAGAATGTCTCTTAAGTTCTTATTCCTAGAAAAGGCTATTCTAAGATGGACATCTTCAAATAAGGGACTAGTTTCCATAATCTTCCAGTTCTCTTTCAAAATCTGAGCAATACAAGTCCCATCATTGGAATAACGGAGTGCACAAGTCATAATAGTGTCATCATGTGTCAATTCTTTTGATTTTTTGTGGAACAACCATTCTTTATGATAATGTTTAGTTCGCTTCAGGGCTCTCTTTAAAGTTGTCGAAGGATAGCCTCTTTCCTCAAACTTGGCTATCCATTCCTTGGATCTTTTCTTAAACATTTCTTTAGACGAACAATTCCTCTTCAATCTCAAAAATTGAGAGAAAGGAAGATCTGTCGACATTTGTTGATGAATTTCTGAAACAGGAGGTTCCTAAGATTGACTCCTATCTTCAAGATTCGAGAGATGTCATAATAAAGTTACAAGACATTCCGAGTGAATGGTTTCCTTTCACTCTGGCTTCCTTTGATGTCACTGCTTTATATACTTCCATTCCTCAGGACGCTGCTTTGAACATCATCACTGAGGTATTGGATAAGAGAGAAAGACCTCATGCCATTCCCACGGAGTTCTTATCAACTTTAGCAGAGATTACCATGAAAGAGAATTTCTTTATATATGACCAATTGTACTATAGACAACGTAAAGGGGTAGCGATGGGGGCGGTATTTGCCCCCTCCGTCGCCAATTTATATATGGCGAATTTTGAGTCATGTTGGTTACCACAATCCCCTTTCAATGGAGAACTGTACAGTTGGTATAGATATATAGATGATGTTTTAGTTCTGTGGAAAGGTGGTGAAAAGCGTCTTCAGGATTTCCTTCAGTGGCTTAATAACTGCGATGTGAGTCTGCATTTTACTATGAGTTGGTCTAATTCTAGCATCGAGTTTTTAGATCTACATATTCTTCAAAAAGAAAATCAGTTTATATTTGATGTTTTTACTAAACCAACTGACAGAAATATGCTTTTAGATTATCGCAGTTGTCACCCCAGCAGTCTAAGAAACAATCTTCCTTTCTCTCAATTTTTGAGATTGAAGAGGAATTGTTCGTCTAAAGAAACGTTTAAGAAAAGATCCAAGGAATGGATAGCCAAGTTTGAGGAAAGAGGCTATCCTTCGACAACTTTAAAGAGAGCCCTGAAGCGAACTAAACATTATCATAAAGAATGGTTGTTCCACAAAAAATCAAAAGAATTGACACATGATGACACTATTATGACTTGTGCACTCCGTTATTCCAATGATGGGAATTGTATTGCTCAGATTTTGAAAGAGAACTGGAAGATTATGGAAACTAGTCCCTTATTTGAAGATGTCCATCTTAGAATAGCCTTTTCTAGGAATAAGAACTTAAGAGACATTCTTTCCCCTACTGTTTGTAATATTATGAAGCCACTAAGTCCGGGGTTGGTTGGTTTTTTTAAATGTGGACAGTGTAGCGTTTGTAAAATTATGGTCTCCCTTAATGAATTTACTAATCCGCTAAATGGGAAGATTTATAAAATCAAACATTTTTTAACATGTTCCACGGACCACATTATTTATGTGATCTGGTGTCCGTGTAATAAGTTATATGTTGGGATGTCCACTAGATCACTTAAAATAAGGTTGGGTGAGCATAAATCAAATATTAAATGTTTTAAACGTAATGCACCTATAGCTGAACATTGCATTAAGATGAATCATTCCTTCTCCGATTTAAGAAGCTTCGGAATTGATAGAGAAGAACAGCATATGAGAGGGGGTAATAGGCAACGTAGATTGCATCAGCGTGAGTCCCGATGGATATTCAGACTGAATACGACAAAACCAAATGGGTTAAATTCTGGTATTGACTGGTATTCTTTTTTCTAATCTTTTTTTCTAATTTTTTCTGGATTTTTCATTGATTGTTTATTACCTTTTATGTTTTCCCACATTTTTTCATAGTTAATGTAAAAATTGGTTTAGTGAGACGTGCATAAATAAAGCGCATGTGTATGTCACTTTTTAGAAGGGCATATAAGACGCAGGCGCGGCATTTGTAATCTGCCAGCGCCATTTTGTGTTAATGCTAATACTGTAGCACAGTAAGTACATCCGTCTTGTTTATTGTTTATTGAGAAGAAGTTCTTGTGTTATTTTATCCACTTGAAATGTAAGTTTGTTTTTGTGTTGTTGTTCTATTGCAGTTTATACTATAAGACCCCTGAAGAAGCCCTTTATGTGTGGTGAAACGGGTCCCGTAGGGCGTTCAGCCATAAAATGATCAACGGGCGTTCAGCCATATATTGAACAGCCACGAGCTACAAGCCAGCTCTTTATAAGATAAGTGCATAAAGTTTTTTGATATCTATTTTTAAATACAAAAAAAAGTCATTTATTTATTGCACTCAGCACTTTATATGAGCTTGCGTGGCTATGTTTTTTGCATAAAAAATACCGACTCAATGAAAGATATCTTATATCTGTGAGAATGGTTCCGAACACAGTAGTGTGAGGACAGCACAGATTTCTGAGAGCAGTATTATAACCAGCAAGGATTGACTTCTGCCATAGTCCTCTTATGTTTTACAGTTGCACACTATTTTTGAAGAGATCCCAATGTTTTCATTTAAAAGGGGCAAAACAAATAGTCAGGTTTTAATTCAACTAAAACTAGGAAAGCTTGTAAAACTAGGAAACTTGTAAAATTAGGAAAGCTTGTAAACCGCTCTGAACTGCTTGTAGTATTGCGGTATACAAAATAAAGTTATTATCTATAATAATAAAAAGCTAAGCGCGCATGCGCACTCGCGCTGCGTGTTCCCTGATCCCTTTTCTGTCAGGATGTGGCGGCACGAGTGCGCATGCGCTAGATGGTGCGGAGTGAGGGGCCGTCACTTAGGAGAGCAGGGGATTCGGCTGGCCCCGGCCAGGCAAGACCCCGCTTCCCCACTGCACCCAGGCCCCACAGCCCTGCCAACTTGACGGCCCAATGGTATCATAGGATCAACTCCTCAAGCCAGGACCGCAGCCTGCTTTGCCCTGCCCTCCTTCGCACGCTTTAATGCGGAAGCCGGGACCGCAGCCTGCTTTGCCCTGCCCTCCTTCGCACGCTTTAATGCGGATTCACTGATCCCACCCACTGGCCTCACTTCAGCTCCCTGGCCGCGAAGTCTAGCGCTCTATCGGGTGCTCCTCGATTGGCGAATTCCTTGGCGACGACGATGATGACATGGAGGGCTCAAGTTCCTCCCTTCCATGAGGGGCGCATACGCTTGCGCTCTGTCCCTCTCTTCTGTGACGTCACGAGCTACTCTCCGGGAGCAGGCGAGTGAAGCCCGGTACTTCCAGGTAGCTAAGGGGCGGAGCGTGGCACGTGCCAAGGGTCCGGGTGGAGAAGCTGGTGCTGGAGCCGCTCGCGCACATTAGCGCTGGTTAACGCGTCCCGCAGGGCTTAGCGCGCGCAAATTCCATCTAAGGCGCATTGAAACCTTTAAGGTTGGGGGGAAATAATGGAAACGAGCAAAAGAAAGGCCTGAAAGCACCAGGGAGGAGCCACCCCCAAGACAAAGATGCCAGCAGAAATGTAACTATTGCAGACTGCTTGGGGGGGGGGAAGGAAGGGAGGCCTACTTCTGGACAGGGGGAGCAGGAAAAGGTGCTGATGGACAGGGGTGGAAAAAAGGAAGGTAGGCCTACTGCTGGACAGGGGGAGCAGGAAGAGGTGCTGATGGACAGGGGGGAGATAAAACAAAGGGAGAAGGGCTGCTGCTGGATAAGGGGAGCAGTGAAGGGGTGGTGGTGGACACAGGAGAGGTAAAAGGAAGGGTGAATGGACAGGGGGAGCAAGTAAGGGGTGATGGTGTACAGCCAAAAGAAAGACAGGAAGAAAGACAGAGAGAGAGAGAGACAGAGAGAGAAAGAAATAGACACACACACACACATATATTCTAGCACCCGTTAATGTAACGGGCTATAAAGCTAGTTATTAATAAAATAGAAGGAGACCATACTAAATGTGGCCACTGTCAATGGTGTGCTACCGCCATTGAAGGTAACTCTTGGACAGACCTGCAGACAGGGAAAATAATAAAAGCCATGGCTAATACTAATTATCAAACAGCAAAAACTTGCCAACCTGTCAATCAAAACAGGACAGATACCGGATGACTGGAAGATAGCGAACATCATGCCGATATTTAAAAAAGGATCAAGAGGAGTACCGGGCAACTTTAGACCTGTGAGTCTCACGTCGGTCCCTGGGAAGATGGTTGAGGCGCTGATCAAGGATAGCATTACCCAGCACTTAGACACACACGACCTGATGGGAGCCAGCCAGCATGGATTCAGGAAGGGGAAGTCATGTTTGACGAACCTACTTCACTTTTCTGAGACAGTAAACAGACAAATTGATAGCGGAGAACCGGTGGATATTGTATACTTGGATTTTCAGAAAGCGTTCGACAAGGTTCCACATGTAAGACTCCTCAGGAAACTGCAAGGCCATGGAATAGGAGACATACTAAGATGGATAGGCAAATGGCTGGAGAACAGAAGGCAGAGAGTGGGCATAAATGGGAAATTCTCAGACTGAGAGACTGTGACTAACAGTGTGCCCCGGGCTTGGTACTTGGGCCCATCTTATTTATTTAATATCTTCATAAATGACCTGGAGGATGGAACATCTAGTGAGATCATCAAGTTTGCAGATGACACAAAGCTATGCCGGGCAATCAAATCGCAGAAGGACAGCGAGGAACTCCAGAGTAGAGAGTTGCGCGGGGACAGAAATCCCACCCGTCCGCCAAAGTCCCACCCGTCCCTGTGAGGATTCCCACCCGTCCCCACCCGTCCCCGCGAGGAATCCCTCCATCCCCACCTGTCCCCGCGAGGAATCCCCTCCATCCCCGCCCGTCCCCGCGAGGAATCTCCTCCGTCCCCGCCCGTCCCTATAAACTACAGAAATAGTTATTTCATTTAATTATGCTACTGAATTAAAGGTTCTGGTAGAAACCCATTTTAAAATAAGCAAAAAGACTTTATTAATTTGGAAATATTAATTGGGAAGAATACATACTTTGTAAATGGGTTTCTACCAGAGCATCTAATGTTTATAAATTTTTATCAACACAACTAATATACTACTTTATCCTGAAGCAAAAAAAAAAAAAAAAGAATTTTTTTCCTACCTTTGTTGCCTGGTTTCTGCTTTCCTCATGTTCTCATTCAATTCCTTCCATCCACTGTCTCTCTTCTTTCTGCGTCTTCCATTTGCTCTGTTACTGTGCCTCTCCCTTTCTCCCCCCTCCCAAATTGGTCTGGCACCCATCTTCTTCCCTCCGCTCCCCCCATAGTCTGGCATCTCTGTCTTCTTCCCTGCCAGCGTCTTCTCCCCACTCTCTCTTCCCCATTTCTTTTCAGCATCCTTCTCCCCCCATCTTCCCCATGTCCTGTCAGGCAGCATCCTTCTCCCCCCTCTGCCTTCCACATGTGCTTTCAGTGTCCTTCTCCCCCCTGTCTTCCCCATGTTCTTTCAGCGTCCTTCTCCCCCCTCTGTCTTCCCCATGTCCTTTAAGCGTCCTTCTTCCCCCCGTCTTCCCCATGTCCTTTCAGTGTCCTCCCCCGTCTTCCCATGTCCTTTCAGCGTCCTTCTCCCCCCGTCTTCCCATGTCCTTTCAGCGTCCTTCTCCACCCCTTTGTCTTCCCCATGTGCTTTCAGCGTCCTTCTCCCCCTCTGTGTTCAGCATCCTTCTCCCCCCTCCCATCTTCCCCATGTCCTTTCAGCGTCCTTCTCCACCCCTTTGTCTTCCCCAGTGCTTTCAGCGGCCTTCTCCCCCCTCAGTTTTACCCATTTCCCATAAGCGTCTTTTCTTCTCCACTCTACCTTTCCTGACTTTCTCCCTCCCTGCCCCTTACATTTGTGATGCTTCCCCACCCGACCGACAACAGAACAGGCCCGGTCGGACAAACCTCCCTGCCCTGTTGCCACGAATCTAAATTACCTTCTTACCTTCTTACAGCGGCTACAGGGCAGGGAGGTTTGTCGGCCGGGCCTGTTGTCGGTCGGTCGGGGGAAGCACCACAAAGGTAAGGGGACCTGACCGGCTGTGCACACTGCCCCCCATGGCTGCAACCGGGGCAGACCGCCCCCCCCCCCTTTTGGTACGCCATTGCCTTCTCCCTACCTGCCCTGCCACACACAGCCGACCGGAAGTCTTCCCGATGTCAGTGCTGATGTCGGAGGAAGGGAGGGCTTTGCTTAAGCCCTCCCTCCGACGTCAGCGCTGACATCTGGAAGACTTCCGTTCCACTGTGTGCTACGGCAGGGCAGGTAAGGAGGAGACTAGCCTCACGGCTCGAGTGCGATCTAACCCCGCAGGAACCCCGCGACCCTAGGGGGCGTCCCCATGGGATCCCCATGACCAAAGGGGGAACCCGTAGGATCCCCGTGGGTCCTGCGGGATTCCTATCGTCCCCATTCAGCTCTCTACTCCAGAGCAACTTGAGCCGATTGGAAAATTGGGCAGATAAATGGCAGATGAAGTTTAATGTGGAAAAATGCAAAGTCATGCAATTAGGCAGAAAAAATAAGTAACACAAATACAGTATGTCAGGTGCAAATCTGGAAAAAACCGAACAAGAAAGGGACCTGGGCATATTAATCGACAGGACCTTGAAGCCACTGGCGCAATGCGCAGTGGCAGTGAAGAAAGTGAATAGAATGCTAGGCATGATAAAGAAGGGAATCACGAGTAGATCGGAGAAAGTAATACTACCGCTTTATAGAGCAATGGCCAGACCACACTTGGAATACTGCGTCCAACATTGGTCTCCATACCTAAAGAAGGATTTAAAAGTACTCGAGAGGGCAACGAAGCTAATAAAGGGCATGGAGAACTTGGAATATGAGGAACAACTTAAGAGACTGGGATTGTTCTCCCTTGAGAAGAGGAGACTGCGAGGGGATATGATCGAGACTTTCAAAATACTGAAAGGAATCGACCAAATAGAGCAGGATAAAAACTATTTACAATGTCCAATGTGACAAGGACAAGAGGACATGGACTAAAGCTAAGGGGGGACAGGTTCAGAACAAATATCAGGAAGTTCTGCTTCACGCAATGAGTGGTGGAAACCTGTATTGCTCTCCCAGAAGAGGTAATTGTGGAATCCACCGTTCTAGGGTTTAAGGGTAAGTTAGATGTACACCTCCTTATGAGTGGCTTAAGGTGACATAGGTAAGGGTAAGCTAGATGCGCATCTCTTATGAGTAGCTTAGATTGATATGGGGACTAATACTATGCCAGGGTATACCTGGCAGGGCCTCTGCGTGTGTGGATCGCCGGACTTGATGGACCTAGAGTCTGTTCTGGAGATGGCACTTCTTATGTTCTTATGTTTAGGAGTGGAATATATTCTTATATGTCCATGTAAATTGGTGTATGTAGGTCACAACTCTCATTCAATGCATGTGCAATTAATGAACATAAATCTCGGATTAAAACAAACAAATTTATAAGCCCCTATAGTGGAACATTGTTTAAGGTTACAGCATGATCCTCACCAGCTGCAATGGAGAATAATTGACTATGTAAAGCAAGGGAGGGAACAACGAAGAGTTTCTGAATTACAAAGAACAATGATGGATTTATTTGTTAAATACAGTGTCTCCAGGCGGGCTAAATGCAGAGCTTGAATGGGTGTCCTTGATCTAACACGGAGCATGGGGAAGGGATTTATGAAAGTTACTGGTTTCATCAATAAGAAACTAGGAGGGTGGGCCCGGTAAAATCTGACCAACGTCATCATGTTGGTTTCAGCTGATCAGGTTCCCCATTCTATTTAAGTTGAAAAAAAATGCCGCCGCCATTCTGATGATACAATAATCACAGTTCCTGGCAGTTATTAGTTAGGTAAGTGTAAAAAGAGGAGGGATTACAGTCTAGTAAAAAGTTATACTAAGCTGATAATTTTGAGAGCATATCATTATTAATAAGATTTCCGTTTCTGCAGGAGTTAAGCCTTGAAAAAGCTGTTCTATGCAAAACATGTCGACGCCAACATCCCTAGCCAGAGACCACTTGTTTTAAGCTAAGTATTTGCTTATTTATAAATTAATTGAATGTAAGAATGAAGAGCTAAGCAAAAGTTAAGCTCTTAAATAAGATTTAAATAAGAAAAGATTAAAAAGTAGATCCAATGAGAATTTGACACATAAAGCTTGGGACAATGAAACACATTGAGTCCTGAGTGGTGCCACTGAGGATCTTTACAAGAGTTGTTATAATAGCTAAAAAATTATAACTATTTTTGGTGAAGATACTTATGGTATACATCCCTTGAAATATTTATATAGAGTGTACATTATTGAGGTGATATTCTTTGCCAATAGACATACTCCCACTGTGAAAAAATAAATTTTAATTTTTAGCACATGGGTAAAGTGCACACATACTGAAATTATTACAGGGCACTTCAGTGCACCCCACTGTATACCATTTTTTTTTTTTGCTGCGGTAAGCATGTGTTAGTGCTTACCGCAGTTTTGTATTAAGGCCCTTTAATGAAAAGGTTAGATAGTTATTTCTACCCTACAATCTTTACTTTGATTAGCATCAAATGACTGTTTATAAATATATTCATATTTTAAAATGAAATAAAAAGAACATTAAAGAATAAATAAGACCGGTAGCTACATACCCATTATAATCTGTTGTTAGACCTGCAACACTGGTATTCTGACATCCCAATGGGACAACAGCAAGACTCAGAAGGAATCCCAAAAACGATGTCCAAAATGCAAATTTAATGATTCCAAGAATCCCTAATTTATACTTTTTCATTAAAAGTCCTCCTACAAAAATTCCAATAGCTATAGCTGGCATTTTAGCTGCTCCTAGAAAAAGCAAATAAAATATATTGAAACATTACTATGTGAGTATTTAGCATAAATATTATTTCAGACCATATTATTTTACTTGAAGCCATTCTTAATATAAATTTCTCAGTTTACCAAACTTTTTGCAATGCTAATTTTATAAGAGGAATCCTATGTGAAAGTACATAAAGGCATATTTTTATTTATTTAAAAATGTATATACTACATATTGGCTATGTGGTTTACAAAATACATATACATTATCTTAAGCTCCCTTCGATCAATTAAAAAAACAACAACAACAAGTGTAACACAGGAAGGCAAAATAGTCAGACCCATTTCTAACAAATTCTTAAACTTCATCCTCCCCATAAAGTATCCAAAAATTCTAGGACATGAATAGACATTAGCAGGTCAGATTTCAACAATATTAAGACAGGAAGACATTAATAGTCAAATTCATTTCAAAATATCCTTGAGGATTGTATCAGAGAATTCCAGAAAAGCAGCAACAACCACAAGGAGGGATTACCAGAGAACAGCATTAATATGGGAACGCATTAACCAATATTGCATTTTCAACATTTTCTTGAAATTAATCCTCCCAGCACAAAAAATCGCAGAATACCAGGCAGGGCATTCCAAAGTTTAGCACCTGCCACAGACATCATTGTTGCTCCAATCTAAACAAGCATAATTGACATCTTACCCTCTAGTTTCAATTTCATACTATTTTCTGATCTTAGATATCTTCTAGGTTGGTACATTTCAAAGAACTCCTGTAATACCTTCAGGGAAACATGATACAAAATCTGATGAATGATTGAGAGAATCTTAAAATGCACTCTTTGCTGCATGGGGAACCAATGCAATTGGGTACAAAGTGGAGTTATGTGTGACATCCTTGAAACCCCAGTAATTATATTTTATAAAAGCAACATAGATGCCTATGTACCTTTACATTATAGGCTCCTTTAATGATCCTTCAGTAGCAAAAAAATCCTCTTGCAAAAAGCTGCATCTGTTCTGAAGTCAATAGTTCTCTCCTATTCTATCCAAAGCTATGCTCACCAAGAATGTCTATACATGGCATGTTTTAACAGCAAGTGAATTTGTACTTATAATTCATCCATGAAATTTTATAAAAATCATTTGCTGCATGTAAAATATGCTTTACATACAGAAAATGCTCTATATAATCACCTAAATAAAAACAAATGGAGCAAGTGATAGGAAAACAGCATGACTATATTTGGAATTGTACAAGGGTGGGGGGGGGCTACACTAACTTCAAAGCAAAATGTCTTTGGTGTTTTAGAAACCATGATGTGACAGAGTATAATTTGATGAATTAAGAATATAAAAACATAAGATAAGCCATGCTGATTCAGACCAGTCTACTGTAGGTCACAATGATCAATAGATCAATAGATCTCAACAATTTGATTCCCTTCTACTACTAAACAACATCTGCAAGTTTGCTTGAATACAATTGATTTTATATTCTCAGCTTCAGAAAGAGCAGGTCTAAAAAATTGCATGGAGATAAATTTCTGGAGCAATATACTTGGCTTACAACAGCAGTCTCAAACTTGCCCCCCAGGTGCTATTTTACGGTCCACGGTCTTGTATGCGATCTCGCACTCTGGGAGGGAAGAGAGACTCTGGCGTCGGTATCAGCTGAATTGCAACTTCCTGCTGCCTTCGCGTATGGTGGGACTCCTGCCTATGCGTATCTGGCAAATATGTGAAGGCAGGAGTCCCGGCATACGCGACAGCTGCAGGAAGTTGCAAGTCAGCTAATGCCGGCGCTGGAGCCTCTCTTCCTGCCCAGTGTGCGAGATCACGTACAGACCGCGGCTGCAAAATACAGGCATTGCTGGACAGGGGAGGAGGGGAGGAAGGAAGGGAGAAAGGGTACTGCTGGACAAGGGGAGCAAGGAAAGGAGAAGGGGTAATGCTGGACAAGGGAAGCAGGAAAGGGAGAAGGGGTACTGCTGGACAGGGGAGAGGTAAAAGGAAGGAAGAAAAGGTGCTGCTGGACCTGGCAGAAAGGGAGGGAAATGATAGGTGCTACACACTGGAGGGGAGGGTAGATGTGCATGGGGAGAGAGCATGTTGGGTTGGGGGGTGGGAAGGAGGGATGCCACTGAGGGAAGAGGCAAGGACAGAAAGAGAAAGCATAAAGCGTTGGACTCCTGGAGAGGGAAAAATGGATGAAGAGGACAGAAAGAAGGGAAGGAGAAATGTTACACTGGGGAAGGGGGAGAGGGCAGAGAGTGAAAGTTGGACTCATGGAGGGAGAGAGAGAGATGTTATTTGGTTGAGGGAAGGAAGACCATAGGAGAAGCATGCATGAGGAAGAGAGAAAAAAATGTTGGACTGGTGGAAAGGAGGGAGAAATGTTGGACAGGGAGGGGGAGCAGAAAGGAGGAAGAGAAGGGAGATGGACTGAAGGGGGCATAAAGGAGGAAGGGAAAGAGAAATGTTACACTGGGGATGGGGAGGAGGGAAGGAAAGAGATGTCAGACCATGGAAATAGGGAGGGAAGGAGAGATAGGAAGGGAAGACATGGAAACATAGATTTGGAGAAGAAAGCAGAAAAATTGAATGTTAAGTTAATGCCAAAGATGGATGCAATAAATATAGAACACAACTGACCTTATTGGATGAAACTAGCCTATATCAGCAGTGATGTTTGCATGATTTAGATAAGATGAGAGAAGATATCATCTGTTTTTTGAACATTAGAAAGCATTCAACAAAATATTAAACTTTTTATTACAGCCTTTGAGTGTGATCAAGGATTTCATATGAAGTGACAATGACTGGAAGGTAAACTCTTATTAAGGGAGGTTTCTCAGCCTTCCCTTCAGAGTTTCACATCTCTGAGACATTTTATACATACTTTTCTGATCACCCCCTATAGGCTAGTTTCATCCAATAAGGTCAGTTGTGTTCTATATTTATTGTACCTTTTTCTGACCTTCATCTTATACTTAATCTTAGTATCCCTGAATACACTAAAAGATGGATGCAAGGCAGAAAGTGAAGATGGAGAGAAAAACAATGAACAAGAAGGCCCTGGAAACAGACCCTGGAAACATAGTTAAAAGCACAGAAAAATAAAGTCACTAGACAACAAAGGTATGGAAAATGATTTTATTTTCAATATAATGATTGAAATGTGTCAGTTCTGAGAAAGGAAAGATGTTAAACTTTAACTGTGAGGACCGCAGAAAAAAATAGGGTACTTGGAAGGCCGCAGAAAAAATAGTTAATGTCTTATTAAAGAAATGACAATTTTGCATGAGGTAAAACTCGTTACAGTTTATAAATCTTTCCTTTAATAGTTAAAGGAAAGATTTATAAACTATAGGGAGTTTTACCTCATGCAAAAATGTATAATGGGTACACCTCATGTCAAAATGATTGACAGCTGTCAAGATAAGGATAAAAAAATAAGCGTTCACTTCCTAGTGGATGAGGCGCTAGTGTGAGGAAGAAGGATTCCACTTCATGCACAACTGGACGATGTTCTGGGGGAAGAGCAAGCTATACAGGAAGGATGGACTCCACCTCAGTGGAGACAGAACAAGGCTACTTGTAAGCAACATCAAGAGAAAAATTGAGAAGTTTTTAAACTAGGAAGAAGGGGAAAGCTGACAGTCGACAATGAGTCGATGGTTCGGGAACCGGTATACTCAGAGGATACCGTGCAGGAAGATAGCAGGGAAGACTCACTGGGTCATAGGCAAGACAGAAATCCTGATGGATCTAAAGGGTCACAAGAGGGAAAGAAATGCAAGAAAATAACAGGCCACAAATTCAAGTGTAGCTATACGAGCGCAAGGAGCCTACGGAATAAGGTGGGGGAATTGGAAGCTATGGCACAAAAAGATAACCTTGACATCATCGGCATCACGGAAACATGGTGGAACTAAGAAAATGTCTGGGACACTGTGCTACTGGGATACAAGCTGTATCGCAGAGACAGAGTAGGTCAGAAAGGTGGAGGAATTGCCCTATACGTCAAAGAGGGAATTGAGTCTACCGGAGAGTACACACTGGGAACAAAAAATAAATTAGAGTCTCTATGGGTCAAAATTCCGGGAACAAATGGAATGGAAATGAAGATCGGCATCTACTACCGCCCCCCAGGGCAGTCCAAGGAAATTGATGGAGAAATGACGGACGAGATTAAATGCAACTGCAAGGGAGGCAACACAGTTATCATGGGTGACTTCAACTATTCGGAGATAGACTGGAACCTAGGCACTTTCAGCTGGGCTAGAGAGACCAAGTTCCTGGATGTTGTAGGCGATTGCTTCCTGGAACAACTTGTCAAGGAAAATACAAGAGGAAATACAATTCTGGACTTAATTCTAAATGGATTGTGAGGACTGGTGCAAGGTGTAGAAGTAGAAGGGACACTGGGAAACAGCGATCACAACATGATTCGCTTCAACCTGGATGCAGGGGCGAAACATCGGTCCAGAATGATGGTCACGGCAATGAATTTCCGAAAAAGGAATTAAAAAGGGATGAGACTTATGGTGGGGAAGAAGATTAAGAAGAGGATAAACACTGTAAAAACGCTAGAGTAAGCATGGTTGCTCTTTAAAGACACGCTCACTGAGGTGCAAAATCTATATATACCGCGTATCAACAAGGGATCCAAGAAGAAAAAGAACAAAGAACCGGCGTGGCTCACTGTAGTGGTGAAGGAAGTGACAGAGACAAGAAGATTTTGTGTAAGGAATGGAAGAAGTCAAAAACGGATGAAAACTGGAAAAAGCACAAACAACATCAATGCAGGTGCCATAAGGTGGTAAAAGGGGCCAAAAGAAACTACGAGGAGAAAATAGCCAAGGAGGCAAAAAACCTCAAGCCGTTCTTTCGATATATTAAGGGGAAACGACCTGCGAAGGAAGCGGTGGGACCGTTGGATGATCAAGGAATAAAGGGAGCGCTAAAGGAGGACAAAGCAATCGCCAACAAACTGAACACATTTTTTGCATCTGTATTTAACGAAGAGGATATACACATCATACTGGAACCCATCAGGCTATATGCTGGAAGCTAAAACGGGAAACTGACAGGGTTAATGGTCAGTCTAGAAGAGGTATGCAGGCAGATTGATAGACTTAAGTGCGATAAATCCCCAGGACTGGATGGTATCCATCCAAGGGTCATAAAGGAAATGAAAGGGACTATAGCTGAACTGCTTCAGCTAATAGCCAATCTGTCGATCAAATCGGGAAAGATTCCGGAGGACTGGAAGGTGGCGAATGTTACTCCGATCTTCAAAAAAGGTTTGAGGGGAGACCTAGGAAACTATAGACCAGTGAGTCTGACTTCGGTACCGGGAAAGATGGTAGAGGTGCTGATAAAGGACCACAACACTGATCACCTTGACGGACACAGTCTGATGAGGACCAGCCAGCACGGTTTCAGCAAAGGCAGATCTTATTTGACAAACTTCCTGCACTTCTTCGAGGGAGTAAACAAGCAGATAGACATTGTATATCTGGATTTTCAGAAGGCGTTTGACAAGGTTCCGCATGAACGACTACTTCGGAAAACTGCATACCATGGAATCGTTGGTGAAATACTCACATGGATTAAAAACTGGCTGGAGCATAGGAAACAGAGAGTGGGGGTAAATGGACAATACTCGGACTGGAAGAACATCACCATTGGAGTGACACAGGGCTCGGTGCTTGGACCAGTGCTCTTCAACATCTTTATAAATGATCTGGACATAGGTACAACAAGTGAGGTGATTAAATTTGCACACAATACGAAGTTATTCAGAGTAGTGAAGACATAGGGGGATTGCAAAGATCTGCAACGGACATAATCAGACTTGAGGAATGGGCATGGCAGATGAGGGTCAACGTGGATAAGTGTATTGCGATGTCGATAAAAATCTTATACATGAATTCAGGATGTCCAGTGCAGTACTTGGAGAGACCCCCCAGGAAAGAGACTTGTGAGTACTGGTCGAAAAGTCAATGAAGCCGTCTGCGCAAAACGCGGCGGTGGCGAAAAGGGCAAACAGAATGCTAGGAATGATAAAGAAGAGGATCACAAACAGATCGGAGAAGGTTATCATGCTGCTGTACTGGGCCATGGTGCGCCCTCGCCTAGAGTACTGTGTCCACCACTGGTCGCCGTACATGAATAAGGACACTGTACTACTTGAAAGGGTCCAGAGAAGAGCGACTAAGATGGTTAAGAGGCTGGAGGAGTTTCCGTACAGTGAAAGATTAGAGAAACTCATCCTCTTTTCCCTTGAACAGAGGAGACTGAGAGGGGACATGGTCGAAACATTCAAGGTACTGAAGGGAATAGACTTAGTAGATAAAGACAGATTGTTCACCATCACCAACTTAGGGAGAACGAGAGGGCACTCTCTAAAATTGAAAAGGGATAGATTCCATACGAACGTAAGGAAGTTCTTCTTCACCCAGAGAGTGGTAGAAAACTGGAACGCTCTTCCGGAGTCTGTCGTAGGAGAAAACACCCTCCAGGGATTCAAAACAAAGTTAGACAAGGTCCTGCTAGCCCTACACAGGTAGGGCTAGTCTCAGTGCGCTGGTCTTTGACCGGAGGGCCGCTGCGTGAGCAGACTGCTGGGCATGATGGACCACTGGTCTGACCCAGCAGCGGCAATTCTTATGTTCTAGTTAAACCATGCCCACTCTTGACCCACAGTACACCCAAACCCTGCACACCCATACCACATCCACTCCCCAACCATGCTCCTCTGACCCCACAAGATCATGTCCCATGTCCCTCCCATAGGAATGAATGGTGGTAGCTCCGCCCAGGCCCTGCGCACTACCCAAGTAACGCCCTTGTCTACATCACCAGAAATGCACTTTCTGATGACATCACCGGAAATGATCCCTGACATTTTTTGATGACATCAGCAGAAACAGAGGGTGTCTGACCCAGAAATACACTTTCTGATGACATCTGTGAAAATGTTTGTGACTGATGGTTGTGACGTAATCAGAAACAGGGTAACTAACATACTGGAAATGAGGAATGGAAATGTGGAAACAGAGTAACTGATGCTCCAAAAATGCGTTTTCAGATGAGCCGAATGGCTTGCTAATCAATATGTGTACAATTTACAGAGACTAGCAGGGGTCTGCTTTTAAAATACAAAATGTGACAATAAAAGAAGAAAAAACAATTATTTCTCAATTCAAAAGTTATAAGTCTGCAACTGGAAGCGATTATAGGCATGTCTGAACATGTCCCTGGCTACTGTTTGGGGTGTTGTCATGGTGAGGGCTTAAAGAAATGATGTAGGCAAATAGCACATGACATGGACTATATAGATGATCTTTAACAAGCTAACAGAGACAACAGAAATAAAGTTCTCACATCATAAAAAATAACTTCCACGAAGGCTCATAAAATGAGTTATTTTCTTAAAGACCGTAATGCAGAAAAAGAGGGTTACCCAATGGCAGCAAATCTGATTGAATCACCTAGATGTTTGACAGATATCAGGGAATAAATATGCAAATTAACATACTGTGAAAATCAAGAGCTCCCAGATGCACAAAATTGTATGATTCAGACAAAGGAAGCGTGAACCCCTTTAACACACAGATAGTATTCTGATTTTGTAAAGAGACTAGTGTTAAAAAAAAAACCCAGAACATATCTATACTTTTTTTTGTAAATTGTAAATCAAGAAAATGCTAGAATGTCACAAACTGATCCCACAAACCTGACAGAAAAAGGACACAGAGCGAAAGCCTCTCAGAAAGCGAGCCAGAGCCCAAAGGTGCTTACTGGAAACCAAAAGATAAACAAAATACAGTGGTACCTCGGTTTACGAGTGCACCGGTTTGCGAGTGTTTTGCAAAATGAGCAAAACATTCGCAAAATCGGCGCCTCGGAAACCGAGCGTGCCTCGATTTGCGAGCGCCCCCCCTGCGAACTGGCACCCTCCACCTCGCGATCCGGCACCCCCCCACCGCCATCGGGCACCCCCCCGCCGCGACCTGAGGTCCCCCCAACCCACCCGAACCCTCTTCTTACTTTGCTGTAGCCTCCGCAGCGGCACCAGCATGTCCTGTGCGTTGGTGCCGGTGCCTGAAAATCTGCCTCCTGTGCTGGGCCTTGAGCATGTGCGCATGCTCAAGGCCTGAGAGTTCACGTCGAACGTCACGTCGAACGTCACATATACAAGACTCCACAGTACAAGATATGCCATCAATGGGCAGGGCAATGGCCATCAAAAGAGAATCCAAAAACAGACCAACCTATACCCCCAAGGCCCTCAGTGAGTACAAAGCCAAGCTAGATACCTGGCCATAACATTTTATAGTATAAACTCCGACTATCACAGGCAATCAAACAGCATACCAGACACCTCATACCTTACATCAAGCACCCAACACTCACCCCACAGCCAGCAGCAGATAGACCAAACACACCTCTCCTACCATTCCCACCCCTGGAATGCAGGTAAGGAGTCTCAAAAGGGACAACAGCAGAGAACCCTAGCCCATCCCAAGCCTGTCCGTCCGGCAGGCCCACCATCCATCAAATGGCGGGCCTTAAGGCCTGATTGGCCCAGGCACCTCAAATCCTGCTCACAGGTGGGGCCTGAGGCACCTGGGCCAACCATAATTGGCCCAGTAGCCTTAGGCCCTCCTGTGGGTGGGGCCTTAGGCACATGGGCCCAACCCAAGCAAGTATGACAAACAATATAACAAGTGCAATACACCATACCAGATACCTCACATCAAGCACCCAACACTCACCCCACAGCCAGCAGCAGCCAGAACAAACACACCTCTCTCACCATTCCCGCCCCCCTCCTCCCCCAGAATGCAGGTAAGGAGTATCAAAGGGGACAAAAGCAGAGAACCCTAGCCCATCCCAAGCCTGTCCGTCTGGCAGGCCCACCATCTGTCGAATGGCGGACCTTAGGGCCTGATTGGCCCAGGTGCTTCAAATCCCGCCCACAGGTGGGGCCTGAGGCACCTGGGCCAACTGGAATCAACCCTGCTTCTACTTTCAACGTTTAGGGCCTTAGGCCAAAAGGGGACTTAGACCTTTTTTTTTATTATTATGCCCCTCTATGTATCTGGGAAACTTGTTGACAGGCAGCAGTCAAACTCCAACTCCAATGGCCAAGTCAACCATAAGAATATTAAGGCAGCCATCCTGAAGTGTACAGGGTGTACACCGGAAGCCTACAGGCAATGGTTTAGGAGAAGCTATTTCCACATGAAAAAAGATAGGAAGTGAGCTGGCAGTCCCAGGAAGAGAAGGCAGGACATGAAACCTTCTAACTTGCTATCTCTGAGAAAAGGGTTGGAGTGATGGGGCCCCACAAATCCAAAGCACTCCACTGACCTGGTCACGGATCTGTACTCTCCTACCTGTTTCAGATGTGGGAAGAGAGGCCACATGGCCAAGGATTGACAATATCTACCTGAAGAAGCCATGGATGTAGCCTTGCACTGTTGCAATTTTGTGGAAACTTTCAAAGCCAAGAGAAGGAACTGTGTGCTATAAGTTGAATTGAATGAGAACTCTCCTATCGGGCAGTAGTAGACTCTGGAAGCATCAAGACCTTTGTTCAGAGGAGAAAGGTCACAAAATTGCATATGAACTATGAATAGACCATGACACTATTATGTATGCATGGGGACAAGAAACAGTATCTTACAGTTCAAAACTCTAGTTGGGCAAACTCAGTTAGAGGTAGCAGTCTTGTCCTGGCTATCCTACCCAGATGTCCTGGGTCAGGATTTCCTAAACTTCAGAGACATCTAGGCCCAGTCGATTGCTAACCCAAAGAAGGAAGAGGAATCTTTTCCTGAGATCTTCTCTTTGGAGGACCCTGACTTCTATAAAGAGAGCTTGAATCTACTTAAACCCTATCATCATCAGAGAAGCTGTGTAGGAATTTAGAAGCTGCATTTGATAGAAACCCAGGGCCAGGGGAACAAGGACAGGACACTCCAGATCCTCTAGATAGTTTACTCAAGTGGAGTTGGGAAGGGACAACAGAAAAACTTAAGAGGACTAAGGCAGAGAATGAATCCTTTAGAGCTCAAGCTAAAGTTATAATGGTAGATTGGAACACCATGGGTAACTAGGACCCCTTTAAGGTAGCTACTCCATTTTTCATAGTAAATATGACAATTCTCATGTAAAGTTATAATTCTTGTAACCTCCTGGTAAATCTTATGTAATCCGCCTTGAACCGCAATGTAATGGTGGAATAGAAATCACTAATGTAATGTAAATAATGATTTATTATATAGGGTGACCAAGAGCACACTGGAGGTGGAAGAATTAGAGCAGACTTTAGACCCGTACTCTTATCACAGGCAGGTCATGTTAGGAGATCACTTCAGGGAGGAGAAAACCTAGAAACCGGATCCTGGCCCAGAATTTTGGGCCAGGTATATTCAAGCATGTAACTTTCTTTTGTCAATCCTGCCTGATCTGCCATCTGAGCAGTCCTGTGGGGGTTCCAACTGCTCCTCTCTTGCCCATACCCATTGTTAATACCTCATTTAATTGGGTTGCTCTGGATTTTTTAGGGCAACTAGAATGAACCACCCAGGGCAACATATACATCTTAATTATCCTGGATTATACCATCCACTACCCAGAGGATATTGCACTACATAATATGAAGACTACTACTTTGGTAATGTTTTATGGGGATCCCTGCTGATATACTAACTAACCAAGTTCCACTTTTATGTGTTAAATCATGAAGCAAGTGTATGCTCTGCTAAAAGTAAATTTCTTACTGCCATTGGTATTTCATCTACAGACAGATGGTCTGGTGGAATGCTTAGGGTGCCATGTCTCAAGGCCAGCAGACAGGTGTGTATGTCAAGGTAGCAGCAGAACAAAAATACTGGCAAAGATAGGGTAGACTTCCTTAGCCAGGTTAACTTAGCAGAAGCAGTTTTAATTCTTCAACACATTCAGGACTACAGGAATGGCTGGCAAGGTGACAGTTCTACTGCAAACAGTTTTTTAGCATAGTACCAACCTCAAAAGGAAAGGGCCCCAAAACACTGGTGGCCTGTACAGCTGTAGGCAAAATCTGCCTAGCACTGCTCTTCCAGTTCAGCTTAGTCAAAGAGAAAAACATCCCTGCTCAGTCCCATCCCAAAGGAAAATACTCCTTCACAGGAGGTCAAAACCCCACACTACCGCAGAAGCAAATGTCCCTCCAGGAGCAGGCATAAATGTCAATATTTCAAGGCAGAAATTATCCCCTCAAATACAGTCCAGCCTTCAGGCTAAAACTTTTATCAAGTACCAGTTAAGAGCTGATACACCCACAGTTCATGGTTTTTGTCAGCAAAAAGACCCCCTAGGTTCAGGGAAACGAAGCCTACACATAATAGGTTTCAGGCTGGCCCATGGAGCTGATCAATAGTCTGTTGTGGGAAAAACTGCACCCCTCTTCCCATCTTACAAATCTCCTCTTTAAGCCAAACATTAAGCTGGAGACACCCCCCCCCCCCCCCAAGTGCTGGCAGCCTACACAAATTTTCAAACAGTTCAAAACACCAAAATCTCAACTCTTATTCAAACAGGGAAAATATAGGGCAGGCCAAAAAACCTTTTCATGAGGCATTCCTTTTATCAGACACATCAGTACTGGCCTCAGCATCTTGCTCTGAGGCTTTTATCTCCCCTCCTCTCTTCCAAGATTGTGATTATTCCAGATTCTGAAATCAACCCCAGCTGGAACCTGTAATCACACGGAAGCTCAGGGGTAGAGCATGGACAGGTTCTCCAACCATGGGAGCTGACTAGGATTTTCCCACCTAAGCGAATCCTGGTATTCCACCCCGGCTTTTGATTCCCGCCTAGCCCACTTTTGACACTGCTTATGATTTTCCATCTGTGCTAATCTTGGCATTCCTCCTTCCAGCTATTGATTCCAACACAGCAAGGACTGAACTCTGCTCCTCTTAGCAAGAAAACAAGCTTCCCTCTTAGCAAGAAAACAAGCTATCTATGCTACTTCCAGGCAAGAGAGGGCTCTCTCTTTTGGGGCTTCTTTTTACAGAATGTAAAGGAGCCTGAAGAGTAAAGAGGGTTCAGGTCAGGGAACAACCCCCCACCCCCTTACCTGTCATACATCCCCAGGGTTTATTTTTTAAAGGGATGTGCATACTGACCAACTAATGCACAGACAGCCATAGTGCAAGCTTCCCACTCCCCTACAGTCACACCTTCTTCCACTCTCCAACTGAGCTACTCTCCATTCACTTCCAATATGGAGGTGCCCTTCTGGGTTTCCCCCAAATGCTTGTCCCAAGCTTTCTGTGGGGATCCTGAGTCCACAAACTACTATAACAAGACTTAGCTGTTGGGTTGTCACACAGGACTCTGAAGCAAATTCTGAAGAAATTTGTGGCTGAAGATGGGAAGAACTGAAATAATTTCCTAAAAGTGAAGTCCATAGGCCATTATTGGGATAGCTTGGGGAAATCCGCTGCTTATTCTTATGATAAGCAGCATAAAATCTGTTTTACTACTTGGGATCTAGCTAGGTACTTGGGACCTGGGTTGTCCACTGTTGGAAATAGGATACTAAACTGATGGACCTTCAGTCTGTCTCAGTATGGTAATTCTTATGTTATGTTCTTATATACTGTTCACTGTCCGGGAGGTGCCCCAGGTTTCGACAGGATTCTCTCAGTTTGAATTGTTATATGGAGGAATACCTCGAGGAATTCTGGATGTTGTTAGAGAAGCTTGGGAGGAAGAACCCAGGAGAAGAACTTGGCAGAATATGTAAGGCTGCCAAACTCTGCAAGAAGGCTTAAATGGTACGGTCCGTTAGTTTTTAATACGGTTGATGTGGATATTTTTCTTAACATTGATTGAAGAAATAAAGGAAGGTCAAGAACATTGTGTTTCATTCACAGTTTGTTTTATTGTTGGATTGCTCCTTTTTCTGTGGAACATTGGGTCTTCCTGTTGGAGCACTGTTTAGTCAGAAAAAAAAGGAAAAGGGTAGCTTTTTAGCAAGAAACCTAAAGCTGTGGGGTTTTTTTTTTTTTCAAATGCTCTGCTTCAGTTAATGGATGTTTTCCTCTAATTGGCAAATAATAAAAATAAAAGGTTTGCATGCAATATATCTGTTTTGATGTGCCCTGTTTATGTGGTGCCTTAATAAATGTATTTTGAGCTTAATAAAGCAAAAATAAAAACCCAGAGAGCTATTTAGCAGATCACATTAAGGACGTCCAAACTGTGCCTAAGTTCCATCCATATAACTCAGGTCTATCTGAAGCCCAAACTATGCTCATGATTCGAATCAGGTGAATTGATTCGAATCAATTCAATTTTAAAAAAAATCGGCCTCCCGATTCAATGGCCGACCCTTCCCCCATGCCTTCTTAAAGCAGGAGCTGCAGTGTTGCTTCTTGCTGGCCGTCCGCTGCTGCTCCTGGTTGAGGGGGGAGGCTCAGTCAGAAAGGCCTCCCCCAGCTTGCCCGCTCCCCCAGCTTGTCCCTTCCTATGTCCTTAGTGCCCCCTTCTTTCCTCCCCCCCCCCAAGCTGACCTGCACCAGCTGCATTTAATTACCTGCCATCCTCCGAAGCCATGCCAAAGCCTGCCTGCCCCCAAGCTGACCCGCCGCTGATTCCTCCTCCCCCCTCCCGGTCCAGCACCCGCCCGTCTGTCCGTCCGCTGGCTCCCTGCCCGTCCGTCCACTCCCCGCCACCGCTCGCCCACTATATTTACTTACAGCCCCGTCAATTCTGATGTTGGAGAGAAGGTCCGGGCCAGCCAATCCCGGACCTTCTCTCCAACGTCAGAATTGACGTCGGGAGAAGGCTTGTGGGTACGCGCCTGGCCCTTCCTTTCTTTGCAGCATTAGCAGGGCAGTAAGTAAATATAGTGGGCGAGCGGCGGACGGGCGGGGAGCCAGCGGACGGACAGATGTGTGGGTGCTGGACCAAGAGGGGGGAGGAGGAATCGGCGGCGGGTCAGCTTGGGGGCAGGCAAACTTTGGCGTGGCTTCGGAGGATGGCAGGAAGTAATTAAATGCAACTGGTGCAGGTCGGCTTGAGGGGAGGGAGGAAAGGGTCACTAAGGACATTGGAAGGCAGCACTGGGGCATAGGAAGGAGGCACTGCTGCACCATGGACATAGGAAGGAGGCACTGAGGCCACTAAGGACATAGGAAAGGGCATGAACGACATAGGAAGGAGGCACTGGGGCACTAAGGACATAGGAAGGGGCACCAAGGACCTAGGAAGGAAGCACTGGTGGCATAGGAAGGAGGCAATGGGGCACCAAGGATATGGGAGGGAGGCACAATGCGCAAAAAGAAAATTTGTAAGGATTCAGCAGTTGGCAGCCGCGGGAATGCTGTTTCCTCCTGCAGCATAGCACTCCCCATTGCGCCCCCCCGGTAGGGGGTGGTGAGGAGGCAGGCCTGTGCAGAAGGAGGAGGAGGAAGGAGTAAGAGAGGGGAGGGGAGATGCCTGACCTGGGGAGGGGTGAAGGGAAGAGAGAGACCAAACCAAAGAGGGGGAGAAAGCAGAGGAGAGGCAGGGCCGCCATCAGAAATTTCTGGGCCCCTTACTGAGCAATCCTATTGGGCCCCCCACGCACCCCTCCCCCCGACCCCCCCCTTCTTCCATGGGCCGAATACACACATACCTTTCTCTGTCGCCGCACTCTTTGATCAAAAGATTTGTAAGCCTGCAACCACGTCAAGGTAGACTCTTTCAGCAGCTCCCCTCCCTCCCCCTTACCTTTGTGGCCAAGTCAAAATGATCTACCAACAATAAAATTTTAAAAACACAAAGCACGCTGTACGCAGAGAAAATGTTAATTATCATTTATATTCCGCAGGTTTTCAAAGAGGTCAAGGCAGATGACTTTATGCAAAGTCACCTCAGTAACAACTATACAAAAATAGACAAATATTCCCCCTCCCTTTTTACTAAACCGCGATAGCAGTTTTTAGCGCAGGGACCTGCGCTGAATGCCCCACGCTGCTCTTGAAGCTCATAAGTTCCCTGTGCTAAAAAACGCTATTGCGGTTTAGTAAAAGGGGGCCATAGTGCAAAATATAGACAGCATATATAAATTCTCAAAACGGACACATTTTGATCACTAAATTGAAAATAAAATCATTTTCCTACCTTTGGTAATTTCATCAGTCTCTGGTTGCACTTTATTCTTCTGACTGTGCATCCAATATTTCTTCCCTTTTTTCAGCCTCCTGTATGCTTCCTCTCCTCCAGACCTCATTCCCTCCCCAAACTTTTTCTTTGTTTCACCCTGCCTCCTTCTTTCTTTTTCTCTCTCTCCATACCCCCTTTCATTCTATATGTCTGTCTTTCTCTCTCTCTCCGTGCCCCATTTTTCTTTGTTTCACCCAGCCCTCTTTCTTTTTTTTTTTCTGGCTCCCTGCCCCCCCTTTCTTTCTTTCTCCTTGCCCTCCCCTATGCCCTCCCCTATGCTTAATTGGGAAAATGCTGCCACCGCCACTGGGGAATAGGCTGCCACTGCCGCTATCGGGAACAGGCCGGCGCCAAGTTCGCCCTGCTTCTCTTCCCCGCGGGGCCGACCAACTCTCGCCACTTGACGTCAATTCTACATCGGAGAGGACGTTCTGGGCCAGCCAGGCAGCGATTGGCTGGCCCAGAACGTCCTCTCCGACGTCAGAATTGATGCGGGTGGCGAGAGTTGGTCGGCCCCACAGGGAAAAGCAGGGAGAACTTGGCACCGGCCTGTTCCCAATGGCGGCGGTGGCACTCAAGTGGCTAAAGAGACGCAGTTTGCCAGCCTAGGGAGAACACTGGAGGGTGGCCAGCTGTACACCCCCTTGGGGCGTAAACCCGGGGCAGACCGCCCCCACCCCCACCTTGGTATGCCACTGTCTGTACCTCACTTCCTCCCTATGACCAAAAATTCTCCTTTCTTCTATTCCCCGTTTACACAACCATCTCTTTCCCTCCCTTCCTCTCTCCCAAGTCCTTGCCTTCTGTGTCCAAAAACCCATTCCCTCCCCCAGCTCAGCATCTCTTTCCCTCCCTTCCTCTCTCCCAAGTTCATGCCTTGTGTCCAAAATGCACTCCCTCCCCCTTTTGTGTTCCCCGTTTGCCTCCCAGCCCATCTTAGCAACTTTCTCAGCAAAATGTAGCTCGAGCCGCGTAGGCTTGTCTTCTATTTCCTGCCTGTCCCGCCACGCACACATAGCTGACCAGAAGTCTTCCCCGACATCAGCGCTGACGTCGGAGGGCGGGCTTTGCTTAATCCCTTCCTCCGACGTCAGCGCTGACATCGGGGAAGACTTCCGATTGGCTGTGTGAGCGGCACGGCAGTCGGAGTAGAAGATGAGCCTCGCGGCTCGAGTTATATTTAACCCCGCGGGTCCCCCATCGTCCTCGTTCAGCTCTCTCTCCTGTGCAGCCTCTTGGGGCGTGCACCCGGGGCGCACCGCACCCCCTAGGTACGCTACTGGCCCGGGCCCCCTGTCAGCTCCGGGCCCCTGAATGCAGGACTGGTAGTACTGCCCTGATGGCGGCCCTGAGGAGAGGTACTGGACTAATGGAGAGAGGGATAGGGAGAGAGAAATGCAAGACCACAAGGGGAAAGGTACAAGAGGGACAGATACTGCTCCAAAGTAGGTGGGCAAAGTGCAGGATGGCAGGAGTGCTAGTAGGAGAAAGCCTGTACCTGGGGAAGGGGATATAGGAGGTAAGTAAGAGAGAAAGAAGAAGCTGGATATGGGGAGAGATAAGATGCTGGACATGGAGGGAGCATAGAAACAGGGACACAGAAGAGAGATGCTGGATGAAAGGGTAGATGAGAAAAGGAATGATGGTGGATCTGTTGGTGGTGGGGTCCATCGCTGCAGCAGCGTGGGGATAGAAATGAAAAAAGGAAAGATGCCAGACCTCTGGGAGAGGAAAGGGAAACAGAAGGGGAGGACAGAGATGGAAGATGGATGGTTAGCACGGAGAAAGAAGAAAGAAGGAGAGCCTGATCAGAAGACAACCAGACCAACATGGGACCAACAAGATTTGAAAAATGACCATACAACAAAAGGTAGGAAAAATAATTTTATTTTCTGTTTACAATATGTCAGATTTGAAATGTGTATCCTTCCAGAGCAGGTGTTGGACCACAAACGTGAGCTAGGATTTAATAGAGAGAGGAAAAGTATTTTTTGTTTGTTTATTTTGTTTACACCACAGGACCAGTGTGGGTAGGAGAGGGCAAAGAGGGTGAAGAGGCTATAAAATAAACCCACCAGGATGTTTGGAAAAAACCATCCAATTTGGCAGGAAAATCAAATTGAATCAAAAAATTGATTCAATAAGCTGAATCGAATCGAATTGAATTTTTTTTTCCTGAATCAGGCAGCACTATCAAAAGTAGAGCTGGTTTTCATTCGTCTACAATGTAGGCATGAGATGGATGCCCTAGGTCGCTCAGTGTTATGCAAATGAATCGAATGGTGCCTTGCCCAGACCACGCCTATTCCATTAGGCGTGAGTTTTCCCAATGGGCATCCATGAAATTGTGGATGCGCCTACAAAGTGACATCCGCATCCTTTGGATGTCCATGTGCCAATTATTGCTCGTTAAGACCCTTAAATGGTTCATTAACCACTTAGTTTGGATGCCTAAGTCACGCTCAGCGATAGTTAGGATTTAGGCACCCTTTATAGAATTGGGGCCATAGTGTCCATCAAGAGCCATTGTCACAGAGAGATACTGGAAACTCCAGTCTATGAGGGACAGTTTCTCTCCCTTCTCTTCCAGTCTTTCATGCCCCACACACCTTATTTACCATTGTTTCAAAAAGTTTACAGAAAGATAGGGGTACTTAACCACAATAGATTCTATTTTTGTAGCATAAGATTCCAACCTATAAAAGCCTCCTCTCTTCCCCTGCTCTCACTCTCTCTCTTTCTCCCTCCCTCTATCTCTAGACCAGGGGTCCCCAAAGTCCCTCCTTGAGGGCCGAATCCAGTCGGGTTGTCAGGATTTCCCCAATGAATATGCATTGAAAGCAGTACATGCACATAGATCTCATGCATATTCATTGGGGAAATCCTGAAAACTCGACTGGATTCGGCCCTCAAGGAGGGACTTTGGGGACCTCTGCTCTAGACCCTCTGGCTTCCTCCTCCCTTGCTGAATTCTCTCTTTCAGCGTATTCACCCATCATTCAGACCTAAGAGAGACATTCATGCAGGTAAACTGTCCTTTTTCTCTCATTTACACCCATAGAAACAGCTTCTGAATCTAACTGTATACTCTTTATTTGTAAAGCCTATTTCTACCTCTATATTAGAATATTTTTCTCTACTTTAGTACCAAGTATATTTTTGATGTATCTTTTTTTTTTTTATAAGCATTGCATCTCTGTTATATTAAGCCTATTTCTGCACAATATATTCTATATTCAACCACTCTTGGCTATCATTGTCTTTAATTTCACTTCCTGCTGAACCTCCTATGAGGGCACTGAACCCAGGACCTCTGGTGGATTATAGGGCCACCAACTTACATATTGGAGGCTTGTCTGCTGAGCACACCCCTGCAAAACCTTACAGTTATGCCTTTCTCTATACAGTCCAGCATCCTCCTGGCTATAGCCACCACCTTGTCATACTGCTTTGTCACTTTCAGATCCTCAAACACTATCCCCCAAAGTCCCTCTACCCATCCGTGCATATCAGTCTCTCGCCTCCATGCACATACATCTCCCTCAGATTTCTACTCCCCAGATGCATCACTTTGCACTTCTTTACATTTCATTTTAGTTTACAGACCATTCTTCCAATTTTTGCAGATCCTTTTTCATGTTTTCCAGTCCCTCCGGGGTGTCTACTCTTTTGCCAATCTTGGTATCATCCACAAAAAGTCAAACCTTTCCTTCTAATCCTTTGGCAATATCGCTCACAAACATATTGAACAGAATCAGCCCCAGAATTGATCCTTGAGGCACTCCACTACTCGCTTTTCTTTCCTCCAAGCGAATTCCATTAACCACCTCTGATGTCTGTCCATCAACCAGTTTCTAATCCAGTTCACCCCTTTGGGTCTTAACATCAGCTGGTCAAGTTTGTTCAAGAGCCTACTATGAGGAACTGTGTCAAAGGCTTTGCTGAAATCTAAGGACTTGTTTTACAAAGCCACGCTAGCAGCTGCTGCGCGGTAACGGCCGTGAAGCCTATACAGATTTAAAGGGCTTTGGGGCTGTTGCTGCGTGGCTTTATAAAACAGGCTGTAAGTAAATAATATCTAGCACACTTCCTTGATCTAATTCTCTGGTCACCCAGTCAAAGAATTCAATCAAATTCATATGGCATGATTTACCTCGGATAACATAAGAACATAAGAACTGCCACTGCTGGTTCAGACTAGTAGTCCATCTTACCCAGCAGACTGCTCACTAGGCGGCCCTCTGGTCAAAGACCAGCGCCCTAACTGAGACTAGCTCTACTTGAATATGTTCTGGTTCAGCAGGAACTTGTCTAACTTTGCCTTAAATCCCTGGAGGGTGTTTTCCCATATGACAGACTCCGGAAGAGCGTTCCAATTTTCTACCACTCTCTGGGTGAAGAAGAACTTCCTTACATTTGTACGGAATCTATCCCCTTTCAATTTTAGAGAGTGCCCTCTCATTTTCTCTACCTTGGAGAGGGTGAACAACCTGTCCTTATCTACTAAATCTATTCCCTTCAGTACCTTGAATGTTTTGATCATGTCCCCTCTCAATCTCTTCTGTTTGAGGGAGAAAAGGCCCAGTTTCTCTAATCTTTCACTATGCGGCATGTACGGTGACCAGTTCTGGATGCAGTACTCCAGGTGAGGGCGCACCATGGCCTGGTACAGCGGAATGATAACCTTCTACGATCTGTTTGTGATCCCCTTCTTTATCATTCCCAGCATTCTGTTCGCCCTTTTCGCCGCCACCGCACATTGCATGGATGGCTTCATCAACTTGTCGATCAGAACTCTCAAGTCTCTTTCCTGGGAGGTCTCGCCAAGTACCGCCCTGGACATCCTGTATTCGTGCATGAGATTTTTGTTACCGACATGCATCACTTTACACTTATCCACATTGACCCTCTTCTGCCATGTCGATGCCCATTTCTCAAGCCTGATTATGTCATGTTGCAGATCTTCTCAATCTCCCTGTGTCTTCACTACTCTGTACAACTTCGTATCGTCTGCAAATTTAATTACCTCACTCGTCATACCTATGTCCAGATCATTTATAAAGATGTTGAAAAGCACGGGTCCAAGCACCAAACCGTGCGGCACCCCACTGGTGACGCTCTTCCAGTCCGAGTATTGTCCATTTACCCCCACTCTCTGTTTCCTATGCTCCAGCCAGTTTTTAATCCACATGAGTATTTAATCCTCGATTCCATGGCTCGCAATTTTACGGAATAGTCATTCATGTGGAAACTTGTCAAACGCCTTCTGAAAATCCAGATATACAATGTTGACCGGGTCGCCCTTGTCTATCTGCTTGTTTACTCCCTCGAAGAAACATAGAAACATAGAAGATGACGGCAGAAAAGGGCTACAGCCCATAAAGTCTGCCCACTCTGCTTACCCACCCCCTGTCTATGCCCTAATGACCCAATTTCCTTATCTTGACCCTCGTAGGGATCCCACATGGGTATCCCATTTATTCTTAAAGTCTGGCACGCTGTCTGCCTCGATCACCTGCACTGGAAGCTTGTTCCAATGATCAACCACTCTGTGAAGAAATACTTTTTGGTGTCGCCATGAAATTTTCCGCCCCTGAGTTTGAGCGGGTGCCCTCTTGTGGCCGAGGGTCCCTTGAGAAAGAAAATATCATCTTCCACTTTGACACGTCCCGTGAGGTACTTAAATGTTTCGATCATGTCTCCCCTCTCCCTACGTTCCTCGAGAGTGTAGAGCTGCAATTTGTTCAGTCTCTCTTCGTACGAGAGACCCTTGAGCCCCGAGATCATCCTGGTGGCCGTCCGCTGAACCGATTCAATTCTGCGCACATCTTTACTGTAATGTGGCCTCCAGAATTGCACACAGTACTCCAGATGAGGTCTCACCATGGCCCTGTACAACGGCATTATGACTTCAGGCTTTCAGCTGATGAAACTTCTATTGATACAACCCAATATCTGCCTTGCCTTAGATGAAGCCTTCTCCGCTTGATTGGCAGTTTTCTTGTCTGCACTGATGATTACTCCTAAATAGCGTTCTGCTGAAGTCCTAGTTAAAGTTTCTCCGTTCAAGAAGTACGTCCTGCATGGATTTCCGCTTCCGAGGTGCATGACCTTACATTTCTTAGCATTGAAGCCTAGCTGCCAAGTTGAGGACCAACTTTCCAATGTAAGCAGGTCCTGCGCCATATAATTCTGTAAACTGCATTCACTTACTATATTACATAGTTTGGCGTCATCGGCGAATAGTGTTATTTTACCATTGAAGCCCTTGAGTCAGATCCCCTATGAATATGTTGAAAAGGAGTGGACCCAGGACCGAGCCCTGCGGCACTCCACTGGTCACCTCCGATGTTTTAGAGAGGGTACCATTAACCACCACCCTCTGAAGTCTGCCACTCAGCCAATCATTGACCCATGCAGTTAGTGTCTCTCCTAACCCCATCGATTCCATCTTGCTTAGCAGTCTGCGGTGTGGGACACTGTCAAAAGCTTTACTGAAGTCCAGGTACACGACGTCCAAAGACTCTCCCAAGTCCAACTTTCTTGTTACCCAGTCAAAGAAGCTGATGAGATTGGATTGGCAGGACCTACCCTTGGTGAATCCATGCTGACTGGGATCCCGAAGATTCCCTTCATTCAAGATTGTGTCCAATTTGCTTTTAATTAGTGTTTTCATGAGTTTGCACACTATTGATGTGAGACTCACCGGTCTAATTCGCAGCCTCTGCCCTGCAACCCTTTTTTTTTTTTTTTTTTTTTTAAACATATTTTTATTGACAGCGAGAGAGAATAAATTAGCTAATGTCGTTCCTCTGCATAAAAAGGGATGGGCGGTGCAACCCTTTTTATGCAGAGGAACGACATTAGCTAATTTCCGGTCCAGGGGAACTTTCCCCTTACTTAGGGAGAGATTGAATAGCTCAGCCATCGGTTTCGCCAGGACATCGCTCAATTCTCTGAGCACTCTTGGGTGCAAATTGTCTGGTCCCATGGCTTTGTTCACCTTGAGTCTTGCTACTTCACTGTAAACTTCACCTGGTGTGAACTCAAAATTCTGAAATGGGTCTTCTGTGCTTTGTGTTGCCTTCAACTGCGGACCATGTCCCGGTGCCTCACAGGTGAAGACTGAGCAGTATTCATTCAGTAGTTCGGCTTTATCGGAATCTGCTTCCACGTAACTTCCGTCCGGTCTTCTAAGGCGTACTATCCCGCCTGTGTTCCTTTTTCTGTCACTAATATACGTGAAGAAGGATTTGTCCCCCTTTTTAATGTTTTTTTGCCAGAATTTCTTCCACTCGAAGTTTTGCCTCCCTAACTGCCATTTTGAAGTGCAGCAAGTTTGTCAAACAAGATCTGCCTTTGCTGAAACCATGCTGGCTGGTCCTCATCAACCCGTGTCCATCAATGTGGTCAATGATGCAGTTCTTTATCAGCGCCTCTACCATCTTTCCCGGTAGTGAGGTCAGACTCACCAGTTTGTAGTTTCCCGGGTCTCCCCTCGAACCCTTTTTGAAGATTGGTATAACATTTGCCACCTTCCAGTCTTCCAGAATCTTTCCCGATTTGTTCGACAGGTTGGCTATTAGTTGAAGCAGTTCAGCTATAGTCCCTTTCAGTTCATTGATGACTCTCATATGGATGCCATCCGGTCCCGGGGATTTATCACTCTTTAACCTATTAATCTGCCTGTGTACCTCCTCTAGACTGACCTGTCAGTTTCCCGTCTTCGTTTCCAGCATAGAGCCTGATGGGTTCCAGTATGTTACATAGAAATATAGAAGATGATGGCAGAAAAGGGCTATAGCCCATCAAGTCTGCCCACTCTGCTTACCCACCCCCTGTCTATGCCCTAATGACCCAATTTCCTTATCTTGACCCACGTTGCGTATATCCTCTTCGGTAAATACAGACACAAAAAATGTGTTCAGTTTGTCTGCGATTGCTTTGTCCTTCTTTAGCATTCCCTTTATTCCATGGTCATCCAATGATCCCACCGCTTCCTTCGCAGGTCATTTCCTCTTGATATATCGAAAGAACGGCTTGAAGTTCTTTGCCTCCTTGGCTATTTTTTCCTCGTAGTATATTTTGGCCCCTTTTACCACCTTATGGCACCTGCGTTGATGTTGTTTGTGCTTGTTCCAGTTTTCATCTGTTTGTGATCTTTTCCATTCCTTAAACAAAGTTTTCTTGTCTCTGATCGCTTCCTTCACCTCTACAGTGAGCCACGCCAGTTAAGAACATAAGAAGTTGCCTCCGCTGGGTCAGACCAGAGGTCCATCGCGCCCAGCGGTCCGCTCCCGCTATGACCTTTGAAGGTCTATGACCTTTGAAGTGGTTCCTGACCATTTCTATAACCTACCTCTACTTCTATCTGTACCCCTCAATCCCTTATCTTTAAGGAACCTATCTAAACCTTCCTTGAACCCCTGTACTGTGCTCTGGCTTATCACAACCTCTGGAAGTGCGTTCCATGTGTCCACCACCCTCTGGGTAAAAAAGAACTTCCTAGCATTTGTTCTAAACCTGTCCCCTTTCAATTTCTCCGAGTGACCCCTAGTACTTGTGGTTCCCCACAGTCTGAAGAATCTGTCCCTGTCTACTTTCTCTATGCCCTTCAGGATTTTGAAGGTTTCTATCATGTCTCCTCTAAGTCTCCTCTTCTCTAGGGAGAACAGCCCCAGCATTTTCAACCTGTCAGTGTATGAAAAGTTTTCCATACCTTTTATCAGTTTAGTCGCTCTTCTCTGGACCCCCTCAAGTACTGCCATGTCTTTCTTGTGGTATGGCGACCAGTACTGGACACAGTACTCCAGGTGCGGGCGCACCATTGCATGATACAGCAGCATGATGACTTCCTTCGTCCTGGTTGTGATACCCTTTTTAATGATACCCAACATTCTGTTCGCTTTCTTTGAGGCTATCGCACACTGTGCCGATGTTTTCAATGTTATGTCCACCATCACCCCCAGGTCTCTTTCAAGGTTGCTCACCCCTAGCAATGATCCCCCCATTTTGTAGCTGAACATTGGGTTCTTTTTCCCTACATGCATGACCTTGCATTTCTCTATGTTAAAACTCATTTGCCACTTTTTTGCCCACTCTTCCAGTCTCGTTAGGTCCCTTTGTAGGTCTTTACAGTCTTCCGTGGTTCTAATCCTGCCGCAGAGTTTGGTGTCATCAGCAAATTTAATAACCTCACATTTCGTCCCCGTCTCCAGGTCGTTAATAAATATATTGAACAGGAGCAGTCCCAGCACCGATCCCTGTGGAACTCCGCTCGTGACCCATTGCCAGTCTGAGTAATGGCCCTTTACTCCAACCCTCTGTTTCCTACCTGCCAGCCAATGTTTGATCCATTGGTGGACATCCCTTTGTACCCCATGGTTCCACAACTTCTTGAGTAGTTGTTCGTGAGGTATCTTGTCAAAGGCTTTTTGGAAGTCAAGGTAAATGATGTCTATGGATTCCCCTTTATCCATCTGGCTTATTCCCTCAAAGAAGTACAGTAGGTTCGTGAGGCACGACCTTCCCTTGCAGAAGCCGTGCTGGCTCGCCTTCAGTTGACCATTGTTTTCTATGTGTTCGCAGATTGTGTCCTTAACTAGTGCTTCCATCATCTTTCCCGGGACCGAGGTCAAGCTCACCGGCCTGTAGTTTCCCGGGTCACCCCTTGATCCCTTCTTTGTTCTTTTTCCTCTTTGATCCCTTGTTGATACGCGATATATATAGATTTTGCACCTTGGTGACTGTGTCCTAGATTATAGATTCTCGGTGACTGTATCCTAGAGTCTAGGAATTTCACTATCCTCTCCTTCAGCAACGCTTCCTGCTTCATCTCTGCTACCACTTTTGTGAAGAGGAACCACAACCACTCTTCTCCAATCCCATGGAACCACTCCCATCTCCAGGGATTTATTGAACAAATCTTTAAGTGGAGCCTCCAGAACCCCTTTGAACTCTTTTAGCATCTTAGGATGGATCCCATACGGCCCATGGTTTTGTCTACCTTCAATTTTTCAAGGTTTTCATAAAGTTTAAAGTTTTATTATTTTTAATATACCAACCATCAACATGTATCTAACTAGTTTACAATGCTAAAAATAAAAGGTTAAAATAATAATTATAGTTGGGGGAAGAGTGAACATTAAAATGACAATTTACATATACAAACATGAACTTGAGGGTAAAAAGGGGAAGGAGGGGTCAATAATTACATCATTAAAAACAAAGTTAAAAGGGAGGAGTGGGATATAACATCAGGAATAGGGGTCAAATTTTAAAAGCGGTTTAGATAAATTTTGCTAACTGTTGGAGAGGAAATATTTAAAAGCTGTGGTATGCGTCTTGAAATAAGAACGTTTTTAGTTTAGTCTTGAATTTGTTGAGAAGATTTTCATGGCAGAGTTGAGGTGGCATGGCATTCCACAAAGTTGGAGCAACTACGGAGAAGTTAGTTTTCCTAGTGTAGAAGGGACGGTCAATAAGTTCTGATCTGCTGATCTAAGAGTCCAAGAAGGGCAGAGAGGGATGATGAGTTTATTAAGAAAAGGTGGAAGATGCAAGAGTTTTGATTTTAAAGACCAGCATTAAGGTTTTATAAGTGATATGGTATATAATAGGTAGCCAGTGGGCTTCTTTCAGAAGAGGAGTAACATGATCATATTTCTCTACCTTATGAATAAGTTTAATTGCCGTATTTTGGATGAGCTGCAGATGACGTAATTCTTTTTGATGAATTCAATTATATAGAGAATTACAGTAGTCTAGATGAGAAATGACCAATGAGAGGACGAGGGTTATGATAGTATTAATTTCAAGAATTGAAGTTAGGGAATGGATAAGCCAAAGTTGTAGAAGCAGGTTTTTACAGCGGAGCTTATCTGGTCATGAAAGGTTAAATCTTTGTCTATAGTTACTCCGAGCAGTTTTATTTTTGATTCCATTTTTACTGGGCAAGATTTTTTTTTTTAAATTCTTTATTCATTTTTATAACTTACATCAAGTGCATCAAAAAGTAACATCATTTTGACTTAAATACATCACTTGAAATTCTACAGTTCTTCATATTAATTAGAATTATCCCTTTCCCTCCCATCCCTTTAATACTTCATAATGCATATACCATATAATAAAGTCCCCCCTTCCCCCACCCCATTCTTTCATTTGTACAAATCAAAGAAAATAATACCTATTCATTGAAATAATTTGTTAATGGCCCCCACACATCTTGAAATTTATTAAAAATCCCTTTCTGAATAGCTAATGTTCTTTCCCTTTTATAAATATGGCACACTGAATTCCACCAAAAAACTATAGTTTAATCTATTCCAATTTTTCCAATTACATGTTATTTGTTGTATAGCGACTCCTGTTAAAATAAGTAAGAGTTTATTATTTTTAGAAGATATTTGGCTTTTAGCCCTCATAGACATGCCAAATAATACTGTATCATAAGATAATTCCACATGATTTTCTAATAAACTATTCATTTGGCCCCAAATTGATTTCCAAAAATCCATAATAAATGGAAAATAGAACAATAAATGATCTAAAGTCCCTGCTTCAAGATGACAATGCCAACATCTATCAGACTTAGAGCAATCTAATTTTTGTAAACGAACAGGGGTCCAGAATGCTCTATGCAACAGAAAAAACCATGTTTGTCTCATAGATGCAGAAATTGTGCATCTCATCCTCCAAGACCAAATTCGTGGCCATTGAGACACAGCAATTTGATGCTTAATCTCAATGCTCCAAATGTCTTTAAGACCAGTCTTTGGTTTTTTATTCATAAATCCAGATATTAATTTGTACCACTGAGCAGCCTGATGTCCCATGAAATCCACCTGAAAGCATAAGAACTCGAAGCTATATTGATTATTAAGATTTCTCCATTTGGGGAAACCCACCTGAATGGCCTGCTTCAGTTGCATCCATCTAAAATATTGTGATTTATTAAGGCCATATTTATGTTGCAACTGTGAAAACTCAAGCAGCTTACCATTAGAAATAACATCTTCTAATACACGTATTCCTGCAATCATCCAATGCTTCCAGATGACCTTAAATCCGTCAATTTGAATCTTGGAGTTCAGCCATATAGTTTGATTTGTTGATTTGTGAATTGGAATAGGTGATAGATTACTCATATATCTTATTGTTTTCCATGTGTCTACAAATAATCTATTCTCTTTATATAATCTAGGCATTTTGATACTTAGTACATGGCATAATCACAGAGGATACAATTCACCAAAACAGCACAATACTGTAACCCTAATTGGATAATAGCCAATAATATCCAGAGAATAACAACACTAAGGAATTGGCTAGCACTCCTGGTCCTTGGGAGAAAAAAGTCTAGAGGAGTGAGGCAAATCTATAAATTTGTAAATAATGGACATCAGTATGAGCCCTTGATGAATCAACGTAAACCTCTGGATCAGGCAATATCTCAAAAGGTGACCAGCACCAGACCGTAGTCTAAATGAGAATAGCCTCATACATCATGTAGTCCATAAGAAATTGATAAGTATTTAAATCAAATCACACTCCCAAAGATAACTAGACTTTTACACCAAAGAGAAGGGGTTATAAAGGCATAATAAATACATACACTCCCTAAAGACCCCCCTAATAAATGAATAAATGAGTTAATACTATAAATAAGTTAATACTATAATATAGTAGACCATACAGTGAACAAATATAATGAGACAATGCCTATATATAATGTGCAAGTGATGAAAGATAAGTACATAACCAATAATTCTAAAGAGAAATGCAAAGTGCGACGTGCTTACTAATAATTCATAAAATACAATTGCATATATATCAATAAGATATTACAAAACAAGGGATGATATAAATATAAAGTGCAAATGCAAGTCCCCACTAGCAATCCAAGATGGCCCCTGTATAGCATTTTCTAGGGACAAAAAACCTTTCTGAACACCTAGTGTCCTCTGATTTTCATCCCAAACCCCAATACATTCAAGGCTCTGGTCATCATTCTCCCTGTGGTAAATGCTCTGTTTGCGATACGTCCATCTCTGAAAATCAGTGGGTGCATCCCGGGACCAACAAAATTTACCATCTAACTTCATGTACCACTTGTGAGTCTAAATTTGTGGTCTATGTGATCACTTGTCCTTGTGGACTCATATATGTGGGTTGCACCTCTCACAGCATAAGGACTAGGCTTATTGAACACCGTAGCTGCTTGAAAACAGGTAAAATTACTGCTCCTATGGTGTCCCACAATATGACCCACCAACACAACTTTGACCAACTTTGTTGGTGCATTCTAGAACAAATTTTCACAAATTTTGATGGGGACAAACATTCATATCTTTTGAAACGTGAAAACTTTTGGATCTTCCACCTCCAATGGATCCCCCGATGGGATTAAATGAAAATGTGGATAGATGTTTCGTTGTTTGAGTGTTCTGGTGGTCAGCGCTTTGCCTGGTTATTCTTATTCTCATTTACATTTTCATTTTTTGTTATCTATATATTTTTTCTTCATTACATTTTTACTTCAACCTTTTTTCTGTTCTCATTCCCCCTCGTGTTATGACGTTATTAAGTCATCACGTTTTTTGCATTTCCTCTTATTTTGAGGGCGTTGCCTATGCAGGGTCTCCAAGGCGTCTTTAAAGCCTGAAGCTGCCATGTTCTATTTTTTTGGTTCCAGCATTTTTGACTGCAGCACGCTGAGGAACCTTGAGATTTTTTCACCGTCAGACCTAGTAGTCTATGTCGATCCTTTATCCACTTTATTCTTTTTTCAAGCAATCTCTGCTCCTGATGAAGTGGCGAAACGGAGCTCTGTCGAGTGGTGATTTATCGAGTGGTGATATTTATGAGTGATTTCTGAGTGGTGATATCTTTGAGTGATGAGTGATGTTAAGACATTTTTGAACGTGATTTATCATGGCCATTGTGCGTCTTTGAATGTTTATTGACTGAAGTTATTTATTCATTATTTATTGCTTGGTGTGTTTGTGGCACTTTAAAGTTCTTTGTAAGCCAGCAAAAAAACTCCCTCCTTAACCGGTGTTAGGGATTTATATATATAATCCTCTTTTTTCTTTAGAGTTTTGTTTTTCGCATTTGACTTTTCAATCAATTTCAATCCTCATTATTTACGCTATTTATACTATGAATTTTCAGTGAGGATTTGTATTTGCACTTTATATGAAATGGCACATGTTATGGATTGCTAGTGGGGACTTGCATTTGCACTTTATATTTATATCGTCCCTTGTTTTGTCATATCTTATACGCAGACGATATCACCATTATCATTCCCCTAACTTCATTCACACAACAGACGGAACAACTCACCTCTTCTGTCCTCACCAATCTAGAACTATGGACCTCACAATTAAAATTGAACACCGAAAAAACCAAAATTTTTCTGGCAAGTCCTACCCATAAACTAACAAACACTTCCCTGAAATTGAAAGGCCTAGACTACCCAATCAACCCCACCATAAAAATCCTTGGAGTCCTCCTAGACAGATGCTTGACCTTCGAAGATCATACCAGTGCCCAGGTCAAAAAATGCTTCTGCTCCCTCTGGAAACTTCACACCATTAAACGCCACTTCAACCACCTTTCCTTTCGTCTTCTGGTCCAATCACTAATCTTAAGCATACTGGACTATTGTAACATCATATACCTGGGATCCTATAAAAACACCATCAAACGTTTAAGAATAGTCAAAACGCTGCCGTCCGCCTCATCTTCGACCTCAAAAAATATGACCATGTAAGCCCCTATTACACTAAACTCTACTGGCTACCGGTGGAAGCAAGGATCATCTTTAAATTCGCCTGCCTCTGCTTCAAAACCCTAGCAGGCTCTTCACCAATCTACCTATCTGAGCATCTCGAAATTGCAGGCCCCTCTCATACACGAAACACTTACCTGTTTTCCTTTCCTTCCCTGAAGGGCTGCCTCTACAAGAAATTCCTCGATAGATCCCTAGCATTCCAAGCTGGCAAATGGAACAAATGCCAGCCCTCATCTCCAATTCCCCCCTATCAAATGTTCAGGAAGTCAATCAAAACTTACCTTTTTTGACAAATTCCCCTAACTTCTCCCCCCCTCTTCCCTGCCTCCTCCTCTGACCTCGACTTACCTCCAGTCTCTCCGACTCCCCCAATCTTGTTAGCCACTAAATGGCTTAGTAAAATGGATCACTCAATCCAACTAACTATCCCGTCTTCGTTACTCCTCATACTAAATGCTTCTGCTCTACCATATCGAACATCGCCGTATGTAACATCGCCGTATGTAACACTGCCGTTTGTAACACCGCTGTATGTAACTCACAGCAAATGTAACTTCATTGCAAATGTAACTTTGCTGTAAAAATAACTTCACTGTAAATGTAGCATCGCTGAAAATGTAACTTCGCTGTAAATGTACAATCTCTTCATCTGTTAACCCCATAGAACTTCCATGGTAATGCGGTATACAAGAATAAAGTTATTATTATTATTATTATTATATATATGCAATTGTATTTTATGAATTATTAGTAAGCACTTTGCACTTTGCATTTCTCTTTAGAATTATTGGTTATGTACTTATCTTTCATCGCTTGCGCTTTATATATAGGCATTGTCTCATTATATTTGTTCACTGTATGGTCTACTATATTATAGTATTAACTCATTTATTCCTTTATTTATTAGGGGGAGTCTTTATTTATCTGGTAGGCCTTTAGGGAGTGTATGTATTTATTATGCCTTTATTACCCCTTCTCCTTTGTGTAAAAGTCTATTTCTCTTTGGGAGTGTGATTTGATTTATATACTTATCAATTTCTTATGGACTACATGATGTATGAGGCTATTCTCATTTAGACTACGGTCTGGTGCTGGTCACCTTTTGAGATATTGCCTGAGCCAGAGGTTTACGTTGATTCATCAAGGGCTCATACTGATGTCCATTATTTACAAATTTATACATTTGCCTCACTCCTCTAGACTTTTTTCTCCCAAGGACCAGGAGTGCTAGCCAATTCCCTAGTGTTGATAATCGCAGAAAAGCATGAGGTGCCATTCCAACCATAACCAATCCGGGATATTAACAGGTTCTGGGAGGATCCAATACATACCCTGGCGCATAATATAGGCTTGATGATACCTATAAAAGTTCAGAAAATTTACCCCTCCCTCTGTAATTGTTTTTTGTAGAGATACTAAAGCAATTCTAGCCTTTTTGCCCAGCCAAATAAATTTTGTAAGAATAAAATTTAACTTTTTATGAAAGGACCCCTGAAAAAACTGGTAACATACTCATTTGATAACAAACCACAGTCAAAATCATCATTTTAATAGTTTGAACTCTCCCCCACCAAGAAAGATGTAAAATATTCCATTTCTCACACATTTCTGTTACCTTCTATATTAAAAATTTTTCATTTACTTTCATTGTTTCTTCTAATGTGTTTTTAATCCAAATGCCTAAATATTTTATTCCGTCCTCCTTTCATAGAAAGGGGAATGTTTCAAATAAACCTTTTGTACAATGGACATTAAGTGGAAGAACTTCTGATTTACTCCAATTTATCTTGTACCCTGAAAATTTTCCAAATTTTTCTATCAATTCTAGTAAGCTTGGAATGGTTGTTTCTGGATTTCTCAAATGAAGCAATATATCATCTGCATAAGCAGAAACCTTATATTCCTGATCTGAATAAGGAATACCCTGTATCTCCTTCACTTGCTGAATAGCTAATAACAAGGGTTCAAATACAATATCAAAAAGTAAAGGAGGCAAAGGACAACTTTGTCTAACCTCCCTCTGCAAACTAAAATGTTCAGAAAAATTATTATAATATATAATCTAGCAGCAGGGGAGCTTGGATCATTTGTATAAATCCTGATCCTATTCCAAACCACTCCCAATGCTTCATACATGAAGGTCCACTCCACTCGATCAAAGGCCTTCTCTGCATCTAAGGATATAAAAAATGCTGGATCATTTATGTCTTTTGACAAATTTAGCATATGTAGAGCTAACCTGGTGTTATTGGAGGAATGTCTCTGAGCAACAAACCCTGTTTGATGCATACCAATAATGAAGGGGAAAGCCTTAGCCTAGCGTATAGCCAATGTTTTAGCTAAAAGTTTTCCATCTACATTGATTATGGAAATAGGTCTGTAGTTTGAAACCAATGTGGGATCTTTATTTGGCTTTGGCAAAACAATAGTTAATGATTCTGCCATAGTACCTGTGATGCAACCTTTAGTTAGCTGAACCTGATATAAATTTAACAAATATGGTAATAGGGTAATTTGAAATGATTTATAAAACTCTAACGTGAAACCATCTCCATCTGGAGTGGATCCAACTCTAAGGGATTTCAATGCCGTTTGCAATTCTTTTAGTGACAGTGGCTTTTCTAAACTTTCTTTTACATGTTCAGAAATTTTTGGTCCCTTAATTAAATTTAAAAATTCTAATCCATCCTTTTCTTCATCTAAATAAGGCTCAGAAGAATATAGAACTTTATAGAAATTTAAAATTTGTTTTAGAATAGGACCAATTTGAGAATGAGTATTCCCTTTTTCATCTTTTACCGCCACTATTTTTATTTTTATTTTTTTGCTTTTAGATAATTTGCCAATATTTTTCTCGCCATATTTGAATTTCCATAATACACAGCTTGTTGAGAAAATAAGTCTTTCCTTATCATTTTAGAAGAAATCTCATTATATTTCCCCTTGGCTTTCAAGAGATCCTGTAGTGTAGAATAATCCCATTTATCAATCAATTTTGATTCCAATATCTTTATGTCTTGTTCCAAACTAGAAAATTGTTTTTTAATATGTGCCGAAAAAGAAATAATTTGACCTCTCATGGTTGCCTTAAAAGCATCCCAAAGAGTATCCATGGAGATATCTTCTGTATTATTAATTTTAAAATAATCATTTATTTTTAACTGAATTTCCTCAATGAAATTTGGTTCAACAAGCAATGTATTATCAAATCTCCATACAGGTCTACTATTATCTTGATCACTTATTTTAATTTTAATCCACACCCCTCCATGATCAGATAAAATAATTGGATCTATAGAAGCTTGTGTTACTTGTTGAACTGAAGTATTTGAAACAAATATATAATCTATTCTTGAAAAAGATTTATGAACATGGGAGCAAAAAGAAAATTCCCAATCATTAAAATTAAATATTCACCATATATCTTTCAAATCACAATTTTGTACCAAATTCTCTAATCCTAATGATTTCATAATTCTGCTAGGTTTTTATCCATTAAAAGTTCTATAACAGCATTAAAATCCCCTCCCCCAACTAAATTAGAAGCAGCCAGTGGTAGTAATAATTGTTGTAGAGATTTTAAAAATTCAATTTGGTTCGAATTAAGTGCATACACATTGAAATGTACCAGCGTGATATTTCCCAGGTTCATGTCTACATGTAACCACCTCCCTAAAGGATCAGCACCAATCATCTTAAATATAGCATTACATTTTTTAAATTACTAAAATTGCTACACCTGCCTTTTTCCCCACAGCTGGGGCAAAAAAACAAACAATTTTTTACCCAATCTCCTTCTAATTTTTTGGACTCTACAGCTGATAGATGAGTCTCCTGGATATAACATATATCTACATTCTGCTATTTTAAAAACAATAGTGTTTTCTTCCTTTTTATTGGATGGTTGAGGCCATTAACATTTAACGAAAATAATGTATGCTTCATTAAGATATTTACTTACAGAACACGTGAACTCTTTCAAATACTTCATCTTATTGTAATTTTTCTATGCATAACTCATTTCCAGGGCCGGATTTTCCTATAGGCTAACTAGACTAACTAGGCTTCAGCCTAGGACCTCAAGATCCGTGTCACATTTTTTATAAAGGTTAGTACCAATAACAACATGTTTCATTTAACATATTGATATATATCACAGTAATGATGTATTTTATTATCTCTCATGTAATTTACAAACTTAAAAATGGGAGGTGAAAGGGCCTCATAAGTGGAATAGCCTAGGGCCTCTTTTCATCTAAATCCGGCCCTGCTCATTTCCCTTAATTTGCTATGTGGAACATCCTCCTTCCCTTGATTTCTTAAATATTATATTTCTAAGATCCCAAAAACCCTTTCCTATTCCCTCCCATATCCCTCTCCTTCTTATATTACGATAACGTGAAGACATAAGATCAGATTGGCAGCCCTACCTCTCCCCAAGGCATCTTACTTTACTATTTCTTCTATACTATAAAAATTGATCAATCTATATAATTAAAAGATTTTTAAAACCCTTTAAATTTCCCTTGAATGTGATAATTGTCAATGAAACCTATATTCCAAACTTATTACATAAATATCTGCATAAATTCATTTAAAAAAACAAATGTATAATTAAATGTTACATTTTATTCACTGTATCAATTTAATTTTCAAAAATATATTAGAATTTCCATCATAATTTCCCCTTCACAGTACTAAGTTAACTTTAAGTTATAAGTGCATTACAATACTTCAATCCATCAAATCTAATTGAAATAAGAATTCAAGGGATTTTAACTATTGTAAAAAAACTGACTGGTCTAGATGAAGGCATGCTATTCAGTCCCCCAAGCCATCTTGTACTGGGGTTTAAGAAAGGATTTTCCTGCTGGAAAAGGGGATAGAGGGTATAGATAGAGGATTACTGCACAGGTCCTGGACCTGTTGGGCCGCCGCATGCATGGACTGCTGGGCACAATGGACCTCGAGTCTGACCCAGCTGAGGCAATGCTTATGTTCTTATGTTTATAAACTAATCAATTTTTAAATATGCTAAATTAGAAATATCATATATATAAAACCCGTACCCCTTATTCGTGAATTAGAATTAATCATTTCAAAATATTATGTATTTCATAAATATTTTAGTTTTATCCATTCATATAAGAAGAATAAATTTAGAATGAAGTATAGTATCCACCTAAAATATTTAATTAATTATAAAAATGAAATTCATTCAGTTAATAAAAATTTTCATATTACTGGACTAATGTACTATTAGGCATCTCTTGCTGCATAACAAGACCGAGAGGCCCTACCTCTTTCCTTGCAATCTTATTCTATGCCTCCAACTGGGATGAAGGGGCCCCCATAGACATCATATACATCATATACTTGGATTTCCAAAAAGCCTTTGACTAGGTACCCCATGAACACCTACTATGGAAATTGAAGAACCATGGGGTGGAAGGAGACATACATAAATACACCAAAAATCGGTTGGTGGGCAGGAAGCAAAGGGTAGGAGTGAAGGGTCACTACTCGGACTGGAGAAGGGTCATGAATGGTGTTTCGCAGGGGTCGGTACCTAGACACAGGAACGAAGTGCAAAGTTATAAAATTTGCAGATGACACAAAACTTTTTAGTGGGGTTAGGACTAAGGAGGATTGTGAAGATTTACAAAGGGGCCTGAACAAGCTGGGAGAGTGGGCGAATAAATGGCAGATGAAGTTTAATGTAGAGAAATGTAAAGTCTTACATGTAGGAAACAGAGACCCGATGTACAGCTATACGATGGGAGGGCTGGTAATGGGTGAAAGTAGCCAAGAGAAGGACTTAGGGATACTGGTGGACAAAACAATGAAGCCGTTGGCACAGTGCGCAGCAGCCTCTAAGAAGGCAAACAGAATGCTAGGTATTATCAAGAAAGGTATTACAACCAGAACAAAGGACATTATCCTGCCGTTGTATCAGGCAATGGTGCACCTGCATCTGGAGTACTGCGTCCAATATTGGTCGCCGTACCTTAAGAAGGATATGGCGATGCTCGAGAGGGTTCAGAAAAGAGCAACACGCTTGATAAAAGGTATGGAAAACCTTTCATACACTGAAAGATTAGAGAAACTGGGGCTCTTTTCCCTAGAAAAGAGGAGGCTTAGAGGGGACATGACAGAGACTTACAAGATCATGAAGGGCATAGAGAAAGTGGAGAGGGACAGATTCTTCAAACTTTCGAAAACTACAAGAACGAGAGGGCATTCAGAAAAATTGAGAGGGGACAGATTCAGAACCAATGCTAGGAAGTTCTTCACCCAAAGGGTGGTGGACACCTGGAATGCGCTTCCAGAGGGTGTGATAGGACAGAGTACTCTATTGGGTTTCAAGAAGGGATTAGATGATTTCCTGAAGGAAAAGGGTATAGAAGGGTATAGATAGAGGATTATTATATAGGTCCTGGACCTGATGGGCCACCGCGTGGGCAGACTGCTGGGCACAATGGACCTCCGGTCTGACCCAGCAGAGGCACTGCTTATGTTCTTAACACTCCCCTATATCGAGCATTCATCTTTCTAAATTCATACAAGTCATTACTCAGAGTTCTCATAAGGTAGAACCGTTTCCCAGATTTGTTCATTTATGTAACCATCTTTTCCTGAGTTTTGAATGCATTTAACAAAGGCAATCGTTACTTTTCATAGCACCATCTCTTCCAACAAAACTTTTTCAATAGGCCCAGGTCAGGAGGGGAACCTGCAGGAGAAGGTGTCTTATTGAATCCTACCTGGGCCTTATACATCTGTCTGGCAGCATGCAAGATCTCCAGAGGGCACAAAAACAATTGAGCCCTTAATTATCATGTAGCCAGTTCAGAAGTAGCCAGGGAAGTGGCAAAAGGGATCGCAGGGTTTCCCTCCATTTCTGTAACTCTGCAATACTTTTTGAACATGACCCCACTGCAAAAAACTGAAGGTGTCGACGACAAAGTCAAACAGCGCCGGAACAGTGTATCTCGCCCATCACTCTAGCGATAATGAACTCATTATTTCACCACTGACTGCAGCATTCAAAAGAAATGTCACTAGCTGCTGCCGAAAATGATTCCAATGAGCAGGAGACTCCATATACAGCTAGCACAGTTGATGTATCTGCAGCATCAATGGCAGGAGAATGTTCCCACTCGACCGCCAATCACTTTTAGGTGAGGATCGCTTTCATATTTCTTTTACCCGGAACCGGAAGAAACTGGGGCAGGGGGCAGGGGCAATGCAATTTGGGAGGATCAAAGCCGCACATCAGCAGAAACAGAGCACTGCTAACCTTCGTTCCGTACTACCACATCCTTTTATGCAGATTCTCTGTAGCATCTCCTGCAAACATCCTGTTCCAGATTTGGAGCCTCAGATATCACGGCTCCAAATTAGAATGATTTTCCAAGTCTTCTCTGTTCTCCGTCCTCTCTCCTCTTCAGTTTCCCCTGACGTCAGGTAAATTTTGAATATATTATTTACATCAGCAGATTTCCTCTTCAGGTGTAGAATCTTATTCCATTTTAAATTGTAACTATTCCATTAGTTCCATTTCAGTTGAAAAATCAGTTGCAGCAGCCATCTTTAATATCAATAAAATTAGTAGCATTATTAAATATTCAGTTATTTCTGTATTTCTCAATTTTTCCAAATCATAGTAGAAATCAAATATTCTTTAATTCATATGTGTTTTTTGAGATGACAGAAATTCTTTTAGTCTTTCTGGATCTTCAAATTGATAGAATTTATCTTTAGTTGTAACTCTCATCAATTCCGGATAATACAACCCATACTTAGCTCCAATTTCCTTCAAAGGTTGTCTTAGTTGTAGAAATTGCATTCTCAGTTAAACAGTCTCTTTGGCAAAATCTGGGACAAAGAGTAATTTGGATTCTTTGTATGCTAGATTTTTTGTTTCTTTTGCCACTTTTAAAATTTCAAGTACATGCTGGAATCTTAATAATCTTAATATTATTGGTCTTGGCTTTCCTTGATTATGAGCTTTTTTCACTCCAATCCTATGTGCTCTTTCAATTTCCATTGGTATTTTTAATTTAAGAGGCAGGATTTCTGGTATAGCTTCTTCCAAAAAGGATATCATACTTTCCCCTCAACTCCTTCCATTAATCCTAATATTCTTATATTATGTCTTCTAGATCTATTTTCCAGATCCGTCATTTTTTTGTGCATTTCTAACATGTTATGATCTTTATTGTCATGTTGTATCTTTTCTATTCTGTTTTCCATCTTGTCCATTCTATTATTTACTATATCCAGCTTGTTGTTCATGAGGTTCATTTCCATTAATGATAAATTGATGTTCCTCAGTTCTTCCATAACCTCTATTACATCCAGTGTATCCATTGGCAAAGGACTCCCACTAGGGATCTGTGGATCTTCCTTTAGTCTTTTGATCTTTCCTGTAGATTTGGCAGGAGTCTCTTGCATCTTTTGCTTGGTTGATGTCATTTTAAAGGATTTTATATTTAAATAGAAGAAAAATTGTTGCTTAAAAGCTTAATAGATGATGCTCAGAGGAGGGAGCTCATTTGCTAGGCAGCCATCCACCAAGCCTCCAAGTTCTGGAATCCTACTGGGCAAGATTTAATGGAGATTTTTCCTTTTATTATTTTGTTGTTCCTGATCGGGAAGAGTATATCACAGGATTTATTGATGTTAAAGGAAAGTTTATTTGTGTGGAGCCAATCACTGATTTTGTCCAGTTTGGTATTAATTTCTTGTATTTCATTTATTTTTGAAGAGTCAACAGGGTGGAATAGTTGAATGTCGTCTGCATATGCAAAAATAGTAAAGCCGATGGACTGAGCTAGGGTGAGAAGAGGAGCAATGAAAATAGTAAATAGTAAAGGAGAAAGGACAGAGCCTTGGGGGACGCTGTAAGTTTGAACAATATGTAGTGAGGTTTTCTCTTTCGAATGAACTTTAAAGTTACGTTCATTAAAGTAAGAGATAAACCATAAGAGGGCTGATCCTGTGATACTGCAGTTCCTAAGACGATCAATAAGATAGTGATTGACAGTGTCGAAGGCAAGTCGGAGAGATAGGAAGGACAGATTTTGGGGGGTCAAGAAAGTAGTGTATAGTAGTGATGAGACCAATAATTCGGTGGAGTAATTAGAGCGGAAGCCTGCTTGGTGGGGGTGGAGCGCGTTGGATTTATTGATAAATTCTGTGAGCTGATTATGTACTATTTTTTTCCATAAGTTTGGAAATGAGGGGAAGGTTGGCAATGGGACGGAAGTTTGCTGGCAAATTATTGTCTAGATTTTGGGTTTTCAGTTTCGGGAAGACTAAAGCAGATTTCCAAGCTTTTGGAACAAGATTAGAAGTTAGTTACCATTTCCAATATAAATGGACCAAAAATAGAAAATAATTTTTTAAGAATTGAGGGAGGGATGCTTTCTGTTGAGTTATTAGGGGTGTTTATCGATTGGAAGACTTTAAGAAGGTCAGCTAAAGATGGAGGCTTAAAGTTAGAAAAAGTGCTGAAAGACAGATTTGTCTGGTCAGAAGGATCCGGGAGTTGTATGGGTATGGATTGTCCTAGGTTCGATCTGATATCCTTAATTTTCTTGTCGAAAAAATTTGCAAGTTCTGATGCTGATGGTTGTTTAAGTAAAGGAGGAGGTTTCTTATTTGAATAAGGGGATAGGGATCGAACTATACTGAAGAGTGCTGAAGAGTTGTGAGCTATAGTTACGTATTTTGAATGGTACTCTTTTTTAGCTTGTTGTATAGCAGTTTTGTATTGAGTAGCCATTTCTTTGTATTGAAGGAGGGAGTTGTTAGACCGTGTTTGTCGCCATTTATGTTTGATGGAGCGGAGTTGTTGGCGGAGGAAGATGAGATTTTCATTGTACCATGGTTTCTTTTTAGGTTGTAATTTGGATGTTTTTTCCTGGGGGGAGCAAGAAGGTCCATGAGAGATTGTGTTGTAGTTTTCCAGACAGAAGATTGTTCTTCTATTGTAAGATTAGTGAAGTCTTGTAAGTTCAAGTTAACAGAATTTTGGAATGATAAGAGAGTTCCTGGTCCAATGTTACTCCCAATATTTTTGTTGTAGTTACTATTTGGAGAGGAATGTTATTTAGAAGTATCTGAGATGAAAATTTTTTAGATCCTTTTTCCATGGGAAAAACATTACGGAAGATTTTGATGCGTTCAAGGCCAACATATTGTCTTTGAGCCATTGACTTATTTGTTTTAACTTGTTATTAATAGATACTAGTCTTATAGCCCGTTACATTAACGGGTGCTAGAATATATGTGTGTGTGTCTCTCTTTATTTCTTTCTCTCTCTCTCTCCTTAGCCGCTTTCTTTCTTTCTGTCTTTCTTTTTCCTTGGCTGTCCATCACCACCCCTTGCCTGCTCCCCCTGTCCATTCTCCCTTCCTTTTACCTCCCCTATATCCACCACCACCCCTTCACAGTTCTCCTTATGCAGCAGCAGCCCTTCTCCCTTTGTTTTACCTCCCCCCTGTCCAACATTAGGCCTCCGTTCCTTTTTCTTCACCCCCCCTGTCCATCAGCACCTCTTTCCTTCTCCCCCTGTCCAGCAGTAGGCGTCCCTTCCATTTTCTCCCCCCCTCCTCCTTCTTATCTCTATGATACACTTACCTTGCTCTGCCCCTGATCAGAGGCTCCCGACAGCCGCCCAGTTGCACCCATTGGAAAAGTTCCCTCTGCGGCATCCCGCACCCCTCCTGACGTGACTCCCGCTGTCTTTCTTTCTGTCTGTCTCTGTCCCTGGCCCCCTTTGTCTGTTTGTCTTTCTGTATATCTCCCTGCCCCTGTGTCTTTATTCTTTTGTTTCTGTCTCCCTTCCTCCCTCTGTCTGTCTGTCTGTCTGAAGCAGCATTCCCTCCCCCTCCATTTCCCTCCCCCCACACCAGTTCCCTGTGCACGTGCACCTGCCCTTGTGTCTTTCTTCTTGTCTTTCTGTCTCCCTTCCTCCCTCTCTCTGTCTGTCCAAAGCAGCATTCCCTCCCCCTCCATTTCCCTCCCCCCACACCAGTTCCCTGTGTACCTGCCCCTGTGTCTTTCTGTCTCCCTTCCTCCCTCTCTCTGTGTGTGCAAAGCAGCACCCTTCCATTTCCCTCCCCCCACCAGTTCCCTGTGCAGCAGCATTAGCGTTTCCTCTACCCCCTTTCCCTTCCCACAGTCGCGACTACAAACGTGGGCCCGAGTCCTTTGCTGCCCCCCTTCCCTTCCCGCGGGCCCGACTACATAGGGCGATTCAAACAGCGTGTGCATCAGTCTTCACATGCTGCTTCGGGTCCTTCTACTGCCCTGATTTACTCTGGCACGTCCGGAGCAAATCAGGGCAGTAGAAGGGCCCGAAGCAGCGTGTGAAGACTGATGCACATGCTGCTTAAATCGCCAGTCGGGCCCGTGGTAGGGGAAGGGGGGGGCGGCAAATGACTCGGGTCCCGGGCAGCGGAAAGTCGCTGGGCTCCCTGCTGGGTACGCTGAGTGGCCGCGATCCCTCTCCTCCCAGACCCCCTCCCCACCGGAGGAACGGAGATCGAGTTGCCGCCATTTTGAAGATCGTTCTGCCCTGCTCCTTGCCTTAGTATATTTTTAATTTGAAAGACACGGTGGCGGCGGCTCCTCTCAAGATCCCCGACTGCATTGGACTTCCGACGCAGGTGGGGATCCTGAGAGGAGCCGCTGCCTCGTCTTTCAACTTAAAAATATAGTAAGGCAAGGAGCAGGGCAGACCGAAGAACAGCAGAGTCTGGTGCAGTTCGAGAGAGGAGCCGGTAGCATGCAGAATGAGAGGCGGGGGTGAGGAAGGCCGCCGCAGCTGTGTAAGTTTTTTTTTTAATTTGAAAGTCGCCGCCGCAGCTGGGGCCGCGCATGCGCACTCGTGTTTTCGCGATGGATCAGGGAACACGACTTTTGAGTGCGCATGCGCGGCCTAGCATTTTATTATATTAGATTATCTCCTTTGGGTCTTCTAAATTTAGAGGGTACAAAAGTTGGATATCGTCTGCGTTTGCAAATGAAGAAAATCCAATAGACTGACTGAGGATTAGAAGAGGTGATAAAAAGATATTAAATAAAAGCGGGGAAAGGATTGATCCTTGTGGAATCCCAAAGGAATTGGTGAAGTTGTTAGATGTTGAGTTATTGAAAATGACCTTGGCTGATCGATCTTGAAAGTATGCTTTAAACCAATTTAGTACTTTGTTGGAAATGCCAATTGAAGATAATCTTTTGATAAGTAGATGATGATCTATAGTATCAAATGCCGCAGATAAATCAAGAGAAATCAGAAGAACAGATTTATGATGATCTAAGTGATACTGTATATTAGTTGTGAGCCCTATCATAGAATGTTCAGTTGAGTGATTTGATCTAAAACCTGTCTGATTGGGATGAAGGGCGTGAGTTTTTTCAATAAAGTTTGTTATCTGAATAAAAACAACTTTTCTATTAATTTGGCAAGGAATGGAAGATTGGCTATGGGTCGGTAATTTGATTCAATTGCAGTTGTTTTTTTTGAGTTTTTTATGATTGGTCGGATGATAGCTTCTTTCCATTCTTTTGGTATGTGTCTTGTTATTAGACTAGATTCTATCATTCTCTGAATAAAAAGACCAAAAAAAGAGAAAGTCCATTTTAATAGAAATGGGGAAATTGTGTTAATGTCTGTACCCTTTATATTGATATTTTGTAAAAAAAATTTAAGATCTTCAAGAGTTGGAATATTAAAATTGGCACATTTGGAAATAGGTATTGTTTGTGTTTGTACTTCATTTAGGCTAGGATTAATATTTGGGTTGATGCAGTCTCTAATTTTATTTATTTTATTAACAAAATAATCAGCAAGATTTTGTGCACTAGGTCTGATTTGTAACAAAGGATCTTCAATAACTTTGGGAGCTGTAAAATTTTTTAGTATCGCAAAGAGAGCAGATGAGTTTTTTGCATTGGTTATTTTGTTAGAATAGTATGTTGTTTTTGCTAAATTTATTTTGTTTTTGTAGTATTGCATCTGTTCTTTATATTTGTCTAAGTTTTCTCTTGATTTAGTATGTCTCCATTTCCGTTCTAGAGATCTAAGTTGTTTTTTGATAAGCAAAAGTTCATCTGTAAACCAAGGGTTTTGCATTTTTTTTTTATTGATAGTTTTCCTACATATCGGGGCCAGTGTTTCTATCAACTGTTCTGTTGCATTGTGCCAAGAAGTGATTTGTTCATTTATTGGTAGGAGACTGAATTCTTCAATTTTTATATTAAAGGATGCAGCAATCGATGAAGATTCAATTTTATTATAATCTCGGTAAATGATTGTTTTTGGAAAGGCAGTATTCTTAAAGGATTTGAAGCAATAGTTTGTAGTAATTAAATAATGGTCTGACCAAGGGACAGGAATTATAGTAGATTTTGAGAAAGTATCTTTTTGATAAGTAGAGGTGAGGATCATATCTAATGTATGCCCCGCAGTATGGGTAGAGTCTTTAACTAGAGTAGAAAGATTTAGATTTGAGATTAATTCAGTAAATTATGTTGTAAAAGCATTATCTATATTATCCAGATGAATATTAAAATCCCCTAGTATTACCGTATTGGATGATTGAGAATTAAACAATGCTTGCAAGGAGTCGAAAATTTCCCTTCTCATTGGGGGGGGGGGGGGTATATAGTAGCAAAAAGTTAGTTAGTGGAGAAGTGTTTACTTTAAAATGTAAGAATTCAATCATAGCTCCAGTTAGAGATTGGTCTACTTTGAGTAATAAAGAGTGTTTAAAAAGCACTGCTAGGCCATCTCCCTTCTTTCCTATCCGATGGTTATAAATATATGAGAATCCTAAGGGACAAGCATAAGAGAGATATGCTTCCTCTCCTGTTTCTGTTAGACAAAGAATATCTAGGTTATATTGCTGTATTGTATCTTTCATAATGTGAAATTTACTTTTAATTGATCTTGCATTGATTAGTCCTAAGTTTGTACTATTAGAATGGGTAGTAATTGTAATAGTTAAAGGAATTTCAATGTATTGTGAAGGTCGAGAAAGTAAAGACTCATCCCTCTTTGCTGGTCTGTTACCTCAGAAAGCTGGTATCTGGTACGATGAGTCTTCCATTGAGTTTTGAATTAAGAGTAACCACCAGTGACCATAACATGGTATGGTTTAACCTTAAGAAAGGCTTCCCTAGGTCACAAACAAAAACAAGAGTACTCAATTTCCGAGGCACTGACTTCGCACGCATGGGAGATTTCGTCCATCAGACGCTGCAGGTTCAAGAAGTAACTGATAATGTGGAAACTATGTGGTCAACCTTGAAATTGACCCTTCATGAGGCAACTAAACGCTACATAAAATCGGTAACCAAACATCAAAGAAAAAAGAAACCCCAATGGTTCACTGATGAGGTCTCGTACCTCGTCAAAGAGAAGAAATGAGCATTTCTCGTATACAAACGCACGGGGGAACAAGAAGCAAACATTGAATACAGGACAAAGTCTGCAGCAGTCAAAACAGCAGTCAGGGAGGCCAAACTTCGAATGGAAGAAACTCTAGCGAAGAACATTAAGAAAGGGGACAAATCCTTCTTCAGGTACATTAGCGACAGGAAAAAGAACGCAAACGGGATAGTACGCCTTAGAACGCCAGAAGGGAACTATGTGGAAACAGATTCTGATAAGGCCAAACTGCTGAACGATTACTTCTGTTCAGTCTTCACCTGCGAGGCACCAGGGCACGGGCCACGGCTGGAAGCAAAGCAAAGCATGGAAGACCCATTTCAGAAGTTTGAGTTCACACCAGCTGATGTTTACAGAGAACTGTCAAGACTCAAGGTGAACAAAGACATGGGACCGGACAATTTGCATCCAAGAGTGCTCAGAGAGCTATGTGATGTTCTGGCGCAACCGTTAACCATGCTCTTCAATCTCTCCCTAAGTACAGGGAGAGTCCCCCTGGACTGGAAAACAGCCAACGTTGTTCCTCTGCACAAAAAGGGTTGCAGAGCAGAGGCTGCGAATTACAGGCCAGTGAGTCTCACGCAGTGGCGTACTTAGGGTATGTGGCACCCAGGGCCCATCATTTTTTGACACCCCCCCCAATATGATTTTTAGTACCAATCTACATATCACACCACAAGAGTGTACCTAGGAAAAGGCTGCATCTTAAACACTGCAGTGAGCACTAGAACACCAACACATACATTGTAAAACTAAACAAGCCAGATCCCGCACAGTCAATTGGTCCTGTAGTCAATGCCAACTGAAAACTATGTCTTTTTCATACACACAGAACAGAGATACACCCTCGCCCAAAATGGAATAATCACAAACTAAAAATAGAAATATGTAGACAAAAGTTAAACTGATCCGCCAAGAAACCAGACCCTGGATACAATGCAACACCACAAAAAACAGTAACACATGTCCTCTAAAACAGTGCAAAATATAAAGACAGTAGATGTAAATTTGAAAAAACTGATACATAACAATCACCACTTTATAAATTAACAAATAAAAATAAAACAAATAATGAGATATAAAAAAATACAATTTTATTGGACTAATCCCCGTAAGCTCGGTCCCCATCCCCGCAAACCACCTGATTCCATCCACACAAGCCTTGAATTGTTTATATTAAAGTATAAAAAGAAACAATATTCTGTACAATTGTCAATTTATAAATCAGCGTCTTCTCCCCACTCTCTTCCCCATTTCCCTTCAGCATCCTCAGCCCACTCTCTCTCCACTTTCCTTCAGCGCACGCACATAAAAACAAGCAAGTAATTTTATATCATTTTCATTCTATTCATTCATAGAAATTAAAGTCTAGATAATGCCAGTCACATAACAAAACATGATTTTACAAAAATAATTCCCTGCAGTCAAGCCTGCAAGGATTATTAGATGTCTTTCAGCAGTTCCCCTCCCTCCCTCCCCCTTACCTTTGTGGCCAAGTCAAAATGATCTACCAACAATAAAATTTTAAAAACACAAAGCACGCTGTACGCAGAGAAAATGTTAATTATCATTTATATTCCGCGGGTTTTCAAAGAGGTCAAGGCAGATGACTTTATGCAATGTCACCTCAGTAACAACTATACAAAAATAGACAAATATTCCCCCTCCCTTTTTACTAAACTGCGATAGCGGTTTTTAGCGTAGGGAGCTGCGCTGAATGCCCCACGCTGCTCTCGACACTCATAGGCTCCCTGCGCTAAAAAACTCTATTGCGGTTTAGTAAAAGGGGGCCATAGTGCAAAATATAGACAGCAGATATAAATTTTCAAAACGGACACATTTTGATCACTAAGTTGAAAATAAAATCATTTTTCCTACTTTTTTGTCTGGTGATTTCATGAGTCTCTGGTCCTTCTTCTGATCCTTCTTCTTTCTCTCTCCCCCTGGCTCCCCTCTTTATTTCTGCCTTTCTTTCTCTCTCCTCCTGGCCCCCCTCTTTCTTTCTGCCTTTCTTTCTCTCCCCCTTGACCTCCCTCTTTATTTCTGCCTTTCTTTCTCTCCCCTTGGTCCCCCTCTTTCTTTCTGCCTTTCTTTCTCTCTCCCCCTGGCCCTCCTCTTTCTTTCTGCCTTTCTTTCTCTCCCCCTTGACCCCCTCTTTATTTCTGCCTTTCTTTCTCTCCCCTTGGTCCCCCTCTTTATTTCTGCCTTTCTTTCTCTCCCCTTGGTCCCCCTCTTTCTTTCTGCCTTTCTTTCTCTCTCCCCCTGGCCCCCCCTCTTTATTTTTTCCTTTCTTTCTCTCTCCCCCTAGCCTGCACAAAGCCATCGTGCCGATTTCTCCACTTCCACGATTCTTTCCCTACCCTCACCCCCAAGCCAGCAGCCGATTTCTCCCTGCTCCTTCCCCGATGTCCTGATGTCCTGAACTTCATCGGGCAGCAGCAGCATTCACAATTCACTGATGTTGCCCGCTTCAGGCCTTCCTCTCTGTCGGGTCCTGTCTTCATGAAAACTGGAAGTAGGCAGGACCCGGCAGAGAACAAGGCCTGAAGCCGGCAACAGCAGCGAATTGTAAACGCTGCTGCTGCCCGAAGAAGGTAATGGAGCACCGAGGCAGTCCGCTTCTCCCCCCTCCCAGCCGAACCCCCGCTGACCCTCCTATCTCCCCCCCCCGTGAACCTTTCCGACCTTCCCAGCGAGAGCAGCAAACCTCCTTCGCGGCTTTCTCCTCCCTCTGCCGCGTTACTGATGACGTCATCAGTGATGCGGCAGAGGGAGGATAAAGCCGACGCTACTGGAGGGAGGTTTGCTGCTTTCGCTGGGAGGGTCAGAAAGGTTCACTTGGGGGGGGGGGGAGAGAGATAGGATGGTCAGCGGGGTTTCGGCTGGGAGGGGGGAGAAGCGGTCTGCCTTGGTGCTCCAAGGCCTGGCGCCATTACCTTTTTCGATAATGGCGCCGATGCTGCTTTCGCTGGGAGGGTAGGAGCGCGATAGGGACCGGGCCAGCTGTGCACCCCCCCCTAAGGCGGCACCCGGGATGGACCTCCCCCTCGCCCCCCTTGGTACGCTACTGCCCTGGGGAAACAGCCTGCAACAAGATCGCGCGATGCCAGAGATTTTTGCCTGCTTCGGCTGTTTCCTCCGCCGCGGTCCCGCCCCTCCTCTGACATCAGAGGAGGGGCAGGACCGTGGCGGAGGAAACAGTCGAAGCAGGCAAAGATCTCTGGCATCGCGATCTTGCTGCAGGCTGTTTCCAGACGCGACACCCGGCGCAGGGGGGGTAACTGGACCGAACCGGGAGCACCCCCTCAGGGCTTGGTACCCGGGGCGGACCGCCCCCCCCGCCCCCCCCTTGGTACGCCACTGGTCTCACGTCAATAGTGTGTAAACTCATGGAAACTCTACTTAAAGGTAAATTAGACACGATATTGGATGAGGGAAATCTGAGGGATCCCTGTCAACATGGATTCACTAGGGGCAGGTCATGCCAATCCAATCTCATCAGCTTCTTTGACTGGGTGACAGGAAAGCTAGACTCGGGAGAGTCTCTGGACATAGTGCACTTGGATTTCAGTAAAGCTTTTGACAGTGTCCCGCACCGTAGACTATTAAACAAGATGAAATCGATGGGGATGGGTCAATGATTGGCTGAGTGGAAGACTTCAGAGGGTGGTGGTCAACGGCACCCTCTCTGAGACATCGGAGGTAACTAGCGGAGTGCCGCAGGGATTAGTCCTGGGACCATCCCTTTTCAATATATTCATAAGGGACTTGACCCGGGGGCTTCAGGGTAAAGTAGCACTGTTCGCCGATGCCGCCAAACTGTGTAATATAGTAAGTGAAAGCAATCTCAAGGATAGTATGAAGCAGGATCTGATCACGTTGGAAAACTGGTCCTCGACATGGCAGCTGGGCTTCAACGCTAAGAAGTGTAAGGTCATGCAGCTCGGCAGCAGAAATCCATGCAGAACATACACCTTGAATGGAGAAGCACTAGCTAGGACTTCAGAAGAACGGGACTTGGGAGTAATCATCAGTGCAGACATGAAGGCTGACAAACAAGTAGAGAAGGCCTCATCCAAGGCAAGGCAAATGATGGGATGTATCAAGAGAAGCTTCGTCAGCCGGAAACCTGAAGTCATAATGCCACTTTACAGAACCATGGTGAGACCTCATCTGGAATACTGTGTGCAATTCTGGAGGCCACATTACCGTAAAGATGTGCTTCGAGCCGAGTCGGTCCAGCGTATGGCCACTAGAATGGTATCCAGACTCAAGGGTCTCTCATACGAAGAAAGACTGGGCAAATTGCAGCTCTATACTCTAGAGGAACGCAGGGAAAGGGGTGACATGATTGAGACATTTAAATACGTCACAGGTCTTGTCGAGCTAGAAGATGACATATTCGTTCCCAAGGGACCCTCGTTCACAAGGGGGCACCCGCTTAAACTCAGAGGAGGGAAATTTAGTGGTGACACCAGGAAGTGCTTCTTCACAGAAAGGGTGGTGGATCATTGGAACAAACTTCCGGTGCAGGTGATCAAGGCCACTAGCGTGCCCGACTTTAAGAATAAATGGGACATCCAGTGGGATCCCTACGAAGGTCGAGCTAAGGAACTAAGTCATCAGCACTCAGACTTAATGGGGTGGGTCAGTAGAGTGGGCAGACTTGATGGGCTGTAGCCCTTTTCTGCCGTCATCTTTCTATGTTTCTATGTTTCTATGAAGAAGAGTTATAATGAGTAAAAAGAGAGTTGGCTGGTGACGGGACTAAATTGCGCGAGACAACAGCGCGCCGACAACTGAGCGCAAGGTTGACGGTGCGCTGAAGAAAAGCACTATTTTAAAGGGCTCCGACGGGGGTGTGGGGGGGGAACCCCCCACTTTACTTAACAGACATTGCGCTGGTGTTGTGGGGGGTTTGGGGGGTTGTAACCCCCCACATTATACTTGAAACTGAACTTTTTCCCTAAAAACAGGCAAAAAGTTTGGTTTCAAGTATAATGAGGGGGGTTACAACCCCCCAAACCCCCCCACAACGCCAGCGCGATGTCTGTTAAGTAAAATAGGGGGGTTTCCCACCAACACCCTCCGTCGGAACCCTTTAAAATAGTGCTTTTCTTCGGCGCGCCGTCAACCTTGCGCTCAGTTGTCTGCGCGCCGTTGTCTCGCGCGATTTTGTCTATGAACCGAGTTGGCTTGATAGATGGAAATCTATTTGAGGAGGCACACCAAGGCCAAGCACATAGTAGCGCATCAAGGAGCGTGCGCCGCAAAGGAAGTCAATTTAAATGACATGTACCGGAAGTCAGCTGGTAATGGTGTTGGCTCGCTGCCGCTTTGCGGCAGCAAATCTTAGCAAAGTATAAGTGGATCTAAAAGTGGATCTAAAATTGGGAAGTATAAAAAAAGGCATAAAACCAAAAGAGAACAGTCAACTAAATATTAAAACAGGCTGTAGCTAGTAAAAACAAACTTAAAACTCTATCACTATTGTGAAGAGTGGGGAAAAGTGCTCTAGTGCTGTGAAGCAGTTGCATATCAAACGTGCGCCGCAAAGGAGGTCAATTTAAATTACATGTACCGGAAGTCATTTGGTAACGGTGTCGGCTTCGCAGCAGCAGATCTTAGCAAAGTATAAATGGATCGGAAGTGAGCACTTCTCTCCCCCCACTGTTTTGGCGGGTTACCCATGGCTAGCCATGGTAACAGCCATCGTGTCATTCTCTACTCCATATCTCTATTTTCAGCTTTATGTTATTCTAAATGGATCTAGTTTGTTTCCTATGTAGATCCTTTATTTATTTCACCTTTGCTTCATGTTTGTTCGGCTCTATTTTTGATGACAATATGATTTGGCATGCTATTTTCTCATTATTTACTTATGATTTTGGTAACATATGCCTCCATTATTGGTTTGACATGTATCTGCTATGATCTTGGTTATTATTTAGTTTCTATATAAAACATTATATAAATATTTTATGCCATGATACTATTTGTTTTTATACGTTGAGATTTTACCTCATGCATTTCTCTATTTGGGCATTGTCTTCTTATGGGCGGTGTTTTAGCTATATATATTTTTATTGCTTTATGACTTCTATGTACTCTTTTATGTATTTGGTTTAATATGGTTTACATTCATGACCTCATGGTACAAGATTATATATTAATAATAATTTATCAACTAGATTTAATTTGCATAGGGGAGTTAGACAAGGATGCCCTTTGTCTCCATTACTTTTTGATATTGTCCTAGAACCTTTATTAATTGCAATAAATAAGACTAAGGAGATAAAGGGAATCACGTTTTCCAACTGGGAATTTAAACTTTCTGCATATGCAGATGATATTTTATTATATTTAAGAGAACCGGATACTACTATTCCATGTATACTTAATTTATTAGAGAAATTCGGCACTTTTTCTGGATATAAAATTAATTGGAGCAAATCTAAAGTCCTCCCAATTAATGTTCATTGTACGAAAGGACTATATGACCCATATTCATTTATTTGGAAAGAAGATGGAATAAAATACTTAGGAATTATGATCAAAAATACAATTGAAGACACAGTTAAAGAGAATGAAAAACTTTTATTGAAAAAAATAACAGAAATGTGTGAGCAATGGAATCCATTACATCTTTCTTGGTGGGGAAGAATTCAAACAATTAAAATGATGGTATTGCCTGTGGTTTGTTATCAAATGAGTATGATACCAATATTTTTTCAGGGGTCATTTTATAAAAAACTTAACAATATTCTTACAAAATTTGTTTGGTTTGGGAAAAGACCAAGAATCGCTTTAGTATCATTACAAAGACCAATTGTGGAAGGGGGGGTAAATTTTCCAAATTTTTATAGGTATCATCAAGCCTATATTTTAAGACAGGGTATGTATTGGATCCTCCCAGATCTCATGGAAAATGTACCAGATTGGCTGTATTTAGAATGGCAGCTCCTGTTCCCTTTATATCCAGAACATCTAATTACCATAACAATGCCTAGGAGATATAAAGATAACAGAATCTTTTTAGATACTTGGAAAACATAAAGATGATCAGAAGAAATGTCACAAGGCGGTGAGGTATGCCAAAAAGGACTATGAGGAAAAAATAGCGCAAGAGGCCAAAAACTTCAAACCCTTCTTTAGATACGTGAAAGGGAAAAACCCCACAAAAGAGGCGGTGGGACCCCTGGATGACCAGGGAAGAAAAGGGTACATCAAGGAAGATAAACAAATTGCAGACAAACTAAATTCCTTCTTTGCGTCCGTCTTTACGGAGGAGGATACCGCAAAAATACCAGAAGCAGTGAAAGTGTTTAGTGGAGTAATAGAAGACAGCCTCACCACAGTTGAAGTGGAGTTGGACCAGATATACTACCAGATCGACAAACTTAAAAGTGACAAATCCCCTGGACCAGATGGAATTCACCCGAGAGTTTTAAAGGAATTGAAGGTTGAAATCGGAGAGCTATTGCAAAAACTTGCCAATCTGACAATCAGAACTGGACAGATACCAGATGACTGGAAGATAGCGAACGTCACGCCAATTTTCAAGAAAGGATCGAGAGGGGAACCGGGTAACTACAGACCTGTGAGCCTTACGTCTGTCCCTGGAAAGATGGTTGAGGCACTGATCAAGGATAGCATAGTTCGGCACCTAGATACACACGACTTGATGAAACCCAGTCAACATGGGTTCAGGAAAGGGAAATCGTGTTTAACGAATTTACTTCAATTTTTTGAGACCGTGAACAAGCAAATTGATAGTGGAATGCCGGTGGACATAATATATTTGAACTTCCAGAAAGCATTCGACAAAGTTCCACATGAAAGACTTCTCAGGAAACTACAAAGCCATGGAATAGAGGGAGATATACAAAGGTGGATAGGCAAATGGCTGGAAAACAGAAAGCAGAGAGTGGGCATAAATGGGAAGTTCTCAGACTGGGAGAAAGTGACTAGTGGTGTGCCCAGGGCTCGGTACTTGGGCCGATCCTATTTAATATTTATATCAATGACCTGGAAGACGGAATATCCAGTGAGATCATTAAGTTTGCAGACGACACAAAGCTATGCCGGGCAATCAGATCGCAGGAGGATAACGAGGAACTCCAGAGCGACTTGTATCAGTTAGAGAAATGGGCAGAGCAATGGCAGATGAAGTTCAATGTGGAGAAATGCAAAGTAATGCATTTAGGTAGTAAGAATAAGGAACATGAGTATAGAATGTCAGGCGCAACTCTGGGTAAGAGCGAACAAGAAAAGGACCTGGGTGTACTGATAGATAGGACCCTGAAGCCGTCGGCACAATGCACGGCAGCGGCAAAGAAAGCAAACAGAATGTTAGGCATGATAAAGAAAGGAATCACGAGTAGATCGGAGAAAGTCATAATGCGGCTTTATAGAGCAATGGTCAGACCACACTTGGAATACTGTGTCCAACATTGGTCTCCCAACCTAAAGAAGGATATAAAACTGCTGGAGAGGGTGCAGAGACGAGCAACGAAGCTAATAAGAGGTATGGAGAACTTGGAATATGAGGAAGGACTCAAGAAACTGGGACTGTTCTCCCTTGAGAAGAGGAGGCTGCGAGGGGACATGATCGAGACGTTCAAAATGCTGAAAGGCATCGATAAAATAGAGCAGGAAAATAAATTATTTATATTGTCCAACGCGACACGGACAAGAGGACATGGTTTGAAGCTAAGGGGGGACAAGTCCAGGACAAATGTCAGGAAGTTCTGCTTTACGCAGCGAGTGGTAGACGCCTGGAATGCTCTCCCAAAGGAGGTTATTAAGGAATCCACTGTGCTAGGATTCAAAGGCAAATTAGATGCACATCTCCTTACGAGAGGCATAGAGGGATATGGGTGACTAAAACTACATCAGGTGTATACCGGACTAGGCCTCCGCGTGTGCGGATCGCCGGACTCGATGGACCATGGGTCTGATCCGGAGATGGCAGTTCTTATGTTCTTATGCTTACAAAGCTTTTGTTCATCTCTTCTAAGAGGGCAGTAATAGAGCAGTGTACTGGCCTGCTTTAGGAACTGTCTCCCTACCTGGTTTTTATCCCCCTGACTCATATTCAAAGGGCTGTCCTTAACCACAGGAATTTGGACAGTTTTAACTCTGACAGCATCAGGTGGGGGATTTCTACATGAATTTCACAAATGTGGGTCAAAAATTGTTCTGAAGAAACAATAAAAAGGACCCATATAAAATCACTCCATCACTTCAATCTCACCCTAGCAAAACTATAACTAAATACAAAATACAATATTGAACATAAATTAAGAAAGAATAATTATTAGTCTTCAATGAAAAAACCTGTTTGTCATAAACAATCCTTGATTTTCCTATAACTCATCAAAGAATAGTAAGGGGGAATTTTAAAAAGGATTGCATTGGATCTTGTGGCACCGTCGGTGCCGCTTTACACAATGGCCCCGGTCAGCGCCCAGAACAGCCGACGTCCTACGTGCTTCCAGTAGAGGCTGGAAGTCCTGCTGGTTACTCAATCATTCAGGAAACAGCAAAGAGTCAGGAACCAAGATGTTCAAACAAAAATAAAGTCTTAATTTATTGACTTCACAAAACCTTGAACAGGTTTTAGTCCATTCATTCCATGAACCAAAAAAAACCAAATAGGAACAAAAACTGGGTTGCAAAAACAAACACCCCACACTTCCCGTTCAGGATCACAGGTAAGTAGTTCCTTAATTTGCCATAAATCAATCCTAATGTGTCTGCCTTAATAAGCAGGCAGAAATAAGGTAATAACACTTTCTTTGAAAAATGAAAGCCTTGCACCCAGGCCTTGATTGAGGCAGGCCTGGCCCCAACCAACTCAGCAGTAGTTGGTGGGGGAGGGGAGTAGCCGAATCCACTAATTTAAACACTGTATTAAACAGTATGCCAAAATGGCCCCACAATCTCTCCCAAGGATCTTATGTGGATTCTCCCCACAATCTAACACCCCTTTGCACACAGTCCAAATTACTGGTTTCCCTTAATGTTCAAAGGAAAACACAAAACAAAATTATTCAGTAAAATAAACTGAGTTAAAGGTTTTCAACTTCAGGCACCTTGCAGTGAGCCCAGCACTGCTCACTGGCTTCACACAGGTGCTAACAGGTTCCAAAAACCAAACTAAAAGTTCAACAGCTTAAGCACAACAAACACAGGCATTGCACTTAGCTTTCTTCCATTGCACAAGGTTCTGTATCCATGCAAGAGTCCCCAAATTCCATGGACTCGGGTTCAGCTAACTGGTTGGCCTCAGAGACAGGGGCTGCTTCCAGCATTTCAACATCCAGGCAATGCTGAGGTTCAGGAGAGCTATCCTGACAACCTCCTTCCTGGGCTGACCCAGGGCAGACTGACTGCTTCCTCCTCAGTGCTGCCTCAAGAGCACTGAGGCGACCATGCCCTGTTCTCTGAGGGGGCAGAGCAACCTGAAGCTTCTGCCTAGGTTTCCTAGTGTTTCTCATTAAACCCTGCAGCTGTGTGTTAGCTGAGCTAGTATAATCAGGCTGAGGCTGTCCCAGGCTGTTCCCCTCAGAATCCTCACCTCCCCAGGGTTCTGTAAACTGAGTTTCAAAGGGAAATGCAGAACTTTCCTTCTTTCTGGAGTCTAGCCTGTCACATTGATTGGCTCTCTTTAAGGCTAGCCTAGGTTTAGGCAAAGCCTTCCCTGGCACAAGCCGAGCTTTAGGGCTAGGGTTGTGACAATGTTTACCTGTGGAAACCCTCCCTTTATAAATTTCTCTCCTCTTCTACAGAGAAGAGAAAGGCTTTGGTAGACCAGCTAAAAAGTGTGCACTAAGCTTTCATTTTGAAATTCAAGTTGGTTTTTACCCCAGATACTTAGCTCCTGCTAAGTATACAAGGCAAGAAATCCCTGTAGTATTAGCTAGCCATTGGATTTGTAAAGGGAAAATTAGTTTGCATACCCATGGACAGAGCAGGATTAATTCTTTGAGGGCCCCTAGGCACACAAGTATACTGGGTCCTCTATTACTATCCGAAATATAAGTCTATATTAATAACCATGTTACTTTTCTTTAAAAATAAACAAAGAGTTTTTAGGTTGTAAAATTCAGATGTTCCCAGATTTGGCCAAGGATACGCAGAGAAGGAGACGAGAATTTTTGTTAAGGAAACCTGGTGTTTTATCTCTGGGGGCGACTTTTTACTTGCGACACCCATGTAAATGTGTTGTTAATTATCATTCTCATAAATATGTTTTCTTTGAGCCATCTCAACTGACAACTTTTCTCTCAACTGCATCTCTGGAGAAAGAAAGTGCTTAGTTTAAGAAAGGGTGCCTTAATCTCATCCGATTACTTATTACCTGGTTTAAATTTCTTTGATTCGCCTATTTCCCTTCTTGGATCTCTTTGAGGACTTGAGTAGAAATCTATGCTCATACTTGATATTCTTTAATATATGTTTTCATTTGTATTAATTTCTTGCTAAATTTCCTTTCTGTACAGGTTATATGCTTGAATATATTGAAAAATTCAATAAATATTAAATTAAAAAAAAAAAAAAATAACCATGTTTACAACACCTCTCAACTGCCTCCTTCTATGTCAACCAACTGTAACCCATATGTATATATAAACAAATCTGTAACTCCTCTAGTACGTTCCACTCCATATATGTTAACTTGTGAGGAAACAACAAGGCAACCAGTCCAAAGAACCCAACGTGAAACAAAAGAAGATCATCAGAAAATAAGGAGATTCAAATCAGGTTTATTCAAGGTAGTCCTAAGAACCATGCCCAATGCATTTCGCCAAACAAGGCTAGTCAACGCTAACAGAAAACCATGTCTTTCATACACACAGAACACAGATACACCCTCACCCAGTATGGAATAAGTAATCACAAACTAAAAACAGAAATATGTAGATAAAAGTTAAACTGAACTGCCAAGAAGCCGAACTGCCAAGAAGCCAAACTGCATACAGCGAAACACCACAGAAACAATGACACATAGCCCCCTAATACTCTGCAAAATATAAATATAGCAGATGTAAATTTGAAGAAACTGACAAACAATCACAACTTTACAAATTAACAAATAGAAATAAAACAAAAATTGAAAATAAAAATATACCATTTTATTAGACTAATCCATTTTTCCATTAATTTTCAGAGGCCATAGCCTCCTTCTTTAGGTCAATATAGTATACTGCTGTTACATTATACTGTCCTGACCTGAGAAAGGGGGTTTTGGTCTCTAAAAGTTAGTAAAAAAAATGTATTAAAATTAGTCCAATAAAAAGATTACTGTATTTTCTGTTTATAAAAGTTTTATCAATACAACTACAATACTATTTTATTCTAAAGCAACAAAAAAAATTATTTTTTCTACCTTTTGTTGTTTCAAGAAAAGTTTGTGGGGAGATCCGGGAAACTACAGACCGGTGAGTCTGACCTCGGTACCGGGAAAGATGGTAGAGAACCGCATCAATGATCACCTTGACGGACACAGTCTGATGAGGACAAGCCAGCATGGCTTCAGCAAGGGAAGATCTTGCTTGACGAACATGCTGCACTTCTTTGAGGGAGTAAACAGGCAGATAGACAAGGGCGAGCTGGTCGACATTGTATATCTGGATTTTCAGAAGGCGTTCGACAAGGTCTCGCATGAACGACTACTTTGAAAAATTGCGAGCCATGGAATCGAGGGTGAAATACTCATGTGGATAAAAAGTTGGTTGGCAGATAGGAAACAGAGAGTGGGGATAAATGGACAATACTCGGACTGGAAAAGCGTCATGAGTGGAATGCCGCAGGGTTCGGTGCTTGGACCCATGCTCTTCAACATATTTATAAACGACCTGGAAATTGGCACGACGAGTGAGGTGATTAAATTTGTGGACGATACGAAGCTATTCAGAATAGTGAAGACGCAGAAGGATTGCAAAGACCTACAACGGGACATAAACACGCTCGAGAAATGGGCCGCGACATGGCAAATGAGGTTTAACGTGGATAAGTGTAAAGTGATGCATGTTGGTAACAAAAATCTTATACACAGGATGTCTGGTGCGGTACTCGGAGTGTAGGGGTGTTTCCGTATTTGCACCTGAAGGTTAGGCCTCTCTGACATCATCAAGCCTGAACCATTCTGCAAGAAATCTTTCTGGCAAGAAAAAAGAAGAAACATCTTTGCTGTTTCTGCCTGATGCATTCTGGGTATGTACCAGAATGTTATTCTACTCAAGGACATCCATCTGTGTCTTCATAATAGGACTGTGTGATTCTTGGGGGAGTTATACTCCTATCCGTTCTTATCTGTCTAACGGCGCCTGTGTCTACCAGCCGATATGCCACCTTACACAGAAAGGCTATTCATCCAAGTTCTGTTTCTGGATTGGTCCGAGGAAGTCCTCTGATGAGATCCAAGTGAGAAGGTGCTAATTATAATTAGTCTGTTTTGAGATGCGAGGAAGCTCATATCTTCCCACAGGTGTTCTGCACGCATCTTTTTCTTTTAATAATTAGACCTGTAAAGTTACTTAGTGTGACTCTCTGCCTAAGAGAGAGAGATTCAGACTCTTTAAACAGCTCTGAATTCCAGCACTTCAAGGAACTGACTGCCAATGAATTATAGCCTTCCCCGGGACTGACGAACACGTGTACCTTTAACAAGGATTTCCTGCATCTCCTAAAGCTAACAAGAAAGTTTCCATTTCACCTAATTTGTGCCGGAGGCCTAATCAAGGGTGAGCATAAGGAATTTACTGTCTTATCAGCTTGGGGATTAGATAAAGATGTCCGATTGTGATAGGACAAGGTTTGTGAAGCTACCTGTGTGATACTGTAATCATTTGCTTATAATCAGGGATTATTATTATTATAAGGAATTGTGTAGTGTGTGTAACAATTAGTTTTACTTAGTTATCTAACAAGTGTATTGTGATAATTATGTACTGAGTTTCATTTATGTAATCAGATATTTTGTAAACAATATTTAGACATTGCAGCTGGCTTGTGAATTATATTTTTCTATTTTAATAATAAAAATATTTATCATTAGCCTGGGTTTGTGTCGTATAAATAGACCAAGAAATTTTGACCTGGCAGCGTTTATGGTTTTCCCTAGACAAAACTAACAGAGATGTTTATGCATCTGCTTAGTACATACCATAAATCTTCCTACAGGAGAGACCGCCCTAGGAAAGAGACTTGGGAGTACTAGTCGACAATTCGATGAAGTTATTTGTGCAATGTATGGCGGCGGCAAAAAGAGCGAACAGAATGCTAGGAATGATTAAGAAAGGGATCACGAACAGATCGGAGAAGGTTATCAGGATGCTGTACTGGGCCATGGTACGCCCCCACCTGGAATATTGCGTACAGCACTGGTCGCTGTACATGAAGAAGGACATGGCACTGCTTGAAAGGATCCAGAGAAGAGTGACTATAATGGTTAAGGGGCTGGAGAATTTGCCATACTGCGAGAGTTTAGAGAAACTAGGCCCCTTCTCCCTTGAAAAGAGGAGGCTGAGAGGGGACATGATCGAAACATTCAAGATAATGAAGGGAATAGACTTAGTAGAGAGAGACAGATTGTTCACTTCTTCAAGGTAGAGAGAACGAGAGGGCACTCTCTAAAGTTAAAAGGGGATAGATTCCGTACAAATGTAAGGATGTTCTTCTTCACCCAGAGAGTGGTGGAAAACTGGAATGCTCTTCCGAAGGCTGTTATAGGAGAAAACACGCTCCAGGGATTCAAGACAAAGTTAGACAAGTTCCTGCTGAACCAGAACGTAGCAGGTAGGGCTGGTCTCAGTTAGGGCACTGGTCTTTAACCTAGGAGCCACCACGAGAGCAGACTGCTGGGCACGATGGACCACTGTTCTTACCCAGCAGCAGCAATTCTTATGTTCTTATGCTTTAATCATCTTGTCTTCACTCTCTTCTTTCTAGCCAGCATCTGTCCTCTCTCTGTCTTCCATGCAGCATCAGCCCTTTCCATTCACTGTGTCCCCTTTCTCTCTCTCTGCCCCTTCCATCTACTGTCTGCCCTCTCTCTCCGCCCTTTCCATCCACTGTCTACCCTCTCCCCATTCCATATGGCATCTTCCCTCTTTCTATGCTCCTTCCATAAACTGTCTATCTTCTCTATCTTTTGTACATGATTGATTTCAGCTCTGCCACCTTTCCATTTTTTTCTCTCTGACCCCACCCCCTCCCCTATGCTCTGGCATCTCTCTCTTCTCCTTTATTTCCTTCCCACTCCACGGTCTGGCATCTTCCCTTCCCTGATTCCCTGGCATCCGTTCCTTTTCTTCCATCTCTCCCTGCATGCTCTGACATCGCCTCCTTCCTTTCCCCCTTCTTTTTCCCTTGATCTGGCATACCTTCCCTCCTTCCCTTCATGTCCTGGCATCTCTTCCTCCCTCCCTTCCCTCCAAACCCTGGCATCTCCTTTCATTCCCTCCCTTATCTTCCTTCTCCCTCTCTTTCTCCCTATAGGTGGATGCAGCAATTCGCTCCTCCTCTGCTCCCTCTCCTCCTTCTGTCACCCAAGGCCTGGCATCATGAACTTCTTCGGGTAGTGGCAGAATTCACAATCCACTGCTGTTGCTGGCTTCGGGCCTTCTTCTTTGTCGGATCCTGCCTTCATGGAAACAGGAAGTAGGCAGGATCTGGCAGAGAGGAAGGCCTGAAGCCGTCAACAGCAGCAAATTGTAAATGCTGTTGCTGCCCGAAGAAGGTAATGGCACCAGGCCTTGGAGCACTTGGGGCAGACCGCTTATCTCCCTCCCCAGCCGAACCCCTCCCCCCCAGCCGAACCCCCGCTGACCCTCCTATCTCTCCTTCCTATGCAAAATCCTGCCGACCCTCCCATGTAAAATGACTGACCAACCGAGCGACAAACCTCCCTCCAGCAGCGTTGGCAGCCGCATCACTCTAAAAGTCTGCTTCGTGCCTTTCTCCTGCTAGTGATTCCCTCTGGCGCGTCACTGGAGGGAGGTTTGTTGCTCGGTTGGTCAGTCATCTCGCATGGGAGGGTCGGCGGGGTTTTGCATAGGAGAGAGAGGTAGGAGGGTCAGCGGGGCCTGGGATAATGATGCTGCCGCCAGTGAATCCAGTGAGGGTGAGGCCCTAAAGCACCGCACCGGTGACTTTCCTGATCATTCCGGGCCACCCTGACCATTTCAGGCCCTAGGCCCGTGCCTACTGGGCCTACTCTTTAATCTGGCACTGCTCACGGGTACTTTATAGTACCCATAGGCCTGCAAGCTCGGTATGAAGGCTGAAAATTGGTTTGTAAAGGTTAAAGGTTTCAGCATCCAAACAGAACTTGCAGGCCCATGGCTATGGTTACCAGATCTCTGGATTTACCCAGACCTGTCCTATTTTTAGAGGACATGACACTTTGTCCAGGTTTTGAAAAGCAGATTGCGTCGGGAGGGGGCATCTGCACATACGCGTATGCAATGCGGTGATGTCATACATATGCATGTATGCACGTGATATTATCACATGCTTGATTGCCTTCCTGACTGACGAGAATAGGCTGAGGGGGTGGGGCTAGGGGCGAGGCATGGGTGGAACTGGGTGGACCTGGGGGCTGGTCTATGGTTCCAGATTTTACATAAGTAAAATATGGCAACTCTACCCATGCCTATATCGTACAGCTTGCAGACTAACCCTCTCTTCTATGAAACCGAGCTAACAGTTTATAGTGCAGAGCTGTGCTGAATGGCCCGTGCTGCTCCCGATGCTCATTGAGTTCCTATGAGCATCAGGAGCAGCGCAGGCCATTCAGTGCAGCTCCCCATGCTAGAAACTGCTAGTACAGTTTCATAGAAGAGGGGGTAATTTTTCCTTTAAAAATCCAGCTGTACTGGAATATACAGTATAGCTGTATTGATTTTACATACTGAATATACAGTACAAGTCAAAGCACTAGATCATGGCACTTACCTGTTAAAAGGTTGGCCCTAGATGCTGACAGACCATATTGCTGTTCCATATATTTCATGCTAAAGGTAATGAAACCAATAACGCTGCTGGATTGTAGAAGAAAGATGCACTGATATAAGACATATAATCGATTCGTGAATAATATTTTCAGGAAAAAACAAAATCCTAAAAGGCAAGATATAGAGTTAATGAAAGTATAATGTTTGAATCTAAACATGCTAAATGGGCAGGCTAATAAATCTAGGTACTTATAGGTACTTGTTTAATACTAGCAGGGTGCCTAGGATTAGTCTGTAAATATCTACTGAACTTGTATAGCATGTTTGCAAGGGAGGCATACAGAATGGTGGAACCCGGGTGAGACATAAAATGGGGCTCCAACTTACACAGGTAACTTAAGAAATGCTATAAGTTACACACATCCTTGCTGAATTTAGGAGCCTCTACTTAATACCAGTTCTATGGTTGGTGTAACTGCAGATACCTAAATGTAAGGTACACTGATTAAGTTGGATTAATCTTACATTCGTATAATGGAACCAGGGCGTGCAGGTTCCATTATAGAATGAACTTTTACAGCGTGACCTCCGGATACCTACATGGAGGTGCCCAGTTATTCAATTGCCTCCTAAATGGAATGGACAAGTAGCTTAGTGGTTAAAACAGCATATTGTACTCCAAAAAAGCTAAGGCACTGATTCAGTTTCTCCCATTAATGCTCCTTTTGATGGAGGAGAAGCCATGTTATTGTTTACTAAGCCCCCCTCCCCCCCAAAAAAAATAGGAGCTATTGTGTGAAATTTGGTTACAGGAAGCAAATAAGCTTCAGTCTTATTTAAATTTATTAATCAAATTTTATGATATATTTTTCAGGTTACTTAACCATAGCAACATTTAAGAAATTTTTTTTTTTTAAATTGTTTCCTTTTACACAGTGACACTCACTATTTAAAGTGTAACTTTTCCTGGTGTCTGAAGTCACCCCACTTGGTGGTCTTGAGGTTCTGGTTAATCTATGGCCCTCCTTCTCCCTTCTCTTTTCTCCCCTACCTCCACTCCTGTGATTCAAATAGCCAAAACATAGCACTCCAGCAATCCACTCCCAAATGCCTAGTCCCAACCCCTCAGAATTAAAACAAACAAACAAACAAACCCAACAGCTTCCCCAAGCACTGAGAAACTGCAAATGACTATTGTCACATAGGGAATAGGAACAATTCCCAATTACCTCTGCATTGGTACTATATCACCATCTTTTTCAAATTGGTAGCACCTGCCTCTAATAGGACTATGGTCATTTGGGGTAAATAAGGGTTAGAAAGATCTGGATTTTCAATTCCTTTTTAGATTAAGATGCTGTGGGAGTAGGGTTTGCAAAAGGGCACCTATTTTTAGCTATTTGAACTGCAGGATCATGGCTGGTATAAGAGCCACTGGGCCATTAAGGCCTTGAATCCCTTCTGCGAGAGGTGTGGTCTTAGACACTGGAAGCAGTTTCTTGAAATAGCAAGTATAACCATGTGAAGTCAGCTTAGTGTGCCTTGTATAAAAATATAACAAATTTGAAATCAGAAATCTCCACAAAAATTGGAATAACATCTTGTAGATCAGTGGTTCTTAAACTTGTCCTGGGGGATCCCTAGCCAGTAAGGTTTTTTAAGATATCCCTAATGAAAATGCATGAGAGAAATTTGTATGCCTACTACCTACTTTCAAGGCAAATCTCACTCATGCATATTCATTAGGGATATCTTGAAAACTTGACTGGCTAGGGGTCCCCACAGGTCAAATTTAAGAATCACCGTCGTAGATTATAATAGAAAAGCTATATTTCAATCTGATGGAAAAAAAGCTTCAGAATTTTATTGGCATATTACAGTGCTTTGTTCTCATTTGACCACTGGAAAAAACACAACAAAAAATAAAACATAAAAACTCTTCCATTGAAACTATCTCTTGGACATGTACAGTAAAGTAATTCAATTGTGCTAATATTTGAAACTTATCTTTACAGACATCCTCTAATGGAGTCTTAAAGTTGCTTGGATCCCTCCTAGACTTTGTTAGAACATTTAATTAAATATAAGTTTCAAATATAAGCATAATTGAATTACTTTAAATGTACAAGAGATTATTTCAATCGAAGTTTTATTGCCAGTGATATTCTGATATTTGTGGAGGTTTCTGATTTCAAATATATTGTGTTTATGATATAATCCTCTATATTCCTATATGAATAGTTCACAAATATAACAACCCATCCTGAGTTGTAGCCATAGAAACCAGTTCTGTGAGTACCAATGGGTGTGAAGCACTCTCAGTTTTGAGGAAATTCATTTATTGTGTACACAGATAGTTAATTTACATTATATTTAGTACCTCAGTCATTTTTTTAAATTCTTTATTCATTTTCAGACTTACAATAAGTGTGACAATATGTCCAAACAAATTAACAATAAATATATCACTTAATAATCATCAATGGTACAAATAATATGCTCTTATTCCCACCCTTTCCTATCATATAATCAAATATCTTGTACAATATGTAATAATAAAATTACCCCCTCCCCCTCTCACAATTGAACTTGTAAATTGTAAATTCAGTCATTTTGAGATGTTGGAGCATATGGTTATAGCTCTTTTTATTTGTGAAACTCTGGAATGTGAAGCCTCTTTCATGTGTTGGTTATTGCATAATTATATGCTGATAAACTGCTTTGTATACATTTATGGTACATCATTACTGACAGTCCCCAATTAGAGAATGACACGGTGAAAAAATTGGTCCCCGTCACCGCCCCGTCCCCGTCTCACCATCCTCTGCACCGCCCCGTCACCGCCATTCCCTTCACCGCCCCGTCACCGCCACTGCCACCCCATTCACCGCCCCGTCACCGCCACTGCAACCCCATTCACCGCCCCGTCACCGTCACCGCTGCATACATAAAAGCCTCAAACGGGTACGATTTTATATACTTTTCTTTATTTACGTATAAAGGAAACATTCTTTAAAACTTAGTTAAATATTAGTTAATAACTATACAAAAACAAAACACGCAGAGAAAAAATTAATTAATATAAATTCTCAAAACTGACACATTTTGATCACTAAATTTAAAATAGTTATTTTTCATACAGTTTTTCAATCACTAATCTTCCACCACCCCTGGGGCTAGCAATGCAAAAACAAACACGACATGTACTTTAAATGCTTACAATGTTAGCCTACATGGTAAGTAGACGCGGCCGCTGTACCTAATCGCGGCAAAGATCTCCCTGCCGTGATTAGCATAGTGACTGCGGCTACGGCTGCAAGTCTCCCCTCCCCCCAGCGATCACGGCAGGAGGGCACCCAACCCCTCCTGTAGACCCCCCCCAACGGCCCTCCCGACAATCGCAGCAGAAGGGTACCCAACCCCTCCTGCCGGTCCTCCCAATGGCCTCCCCTAAGATCGCCGGCAGGAGGGTACCCAACCCCTCCTGCTGGACCCCCCCCCAACGAACCCTCCCACCCCGGAACCCCCTTAGTCTTACTTTCCAAGTTGGACCGGACGGCTCCTCACACGTATGGCCAGCAGGCTTGCCTCCGTCCAAATGAGGCGGGCCCGCCCCTACCCTGCCCAACCCACAGGATCCTAGGGCCTGATTGGTCTAGGCACCTAAAGCCACTCCCGCTATAGGAGGGGCCTTAGGTGCTTGGGCCAATCAGGCCCTAGGATCCTTTGGGTTAGGCAGGGGAGGGGAGGGGCGGGCCCGCCTCATTTGGACGGAGGCAGGCCTGCTGGCCAGACGAGCGAGGAGCTGTCCGGTCCAACTTGGAAAGTAAGACTAAGGGTGGTGTTTCGGGATGGCGGGGTTTGTTGGGGGAGGGTCCGGCAGGAGGGGTTGGGCACCCTCCTATTGGCGATATAGGGGGCCGTTGGGGGTGCCGGCAGGAGGGGTTGGGCACCCTCCTACCATTGATCATAGGGGGGCTGTTGGGGAGCTGGCAGGAGGGGTTGGATATCCTCCTGCTGCGATCGTCGGGGGGGCTGTTGGGGTAGGCAGGAGGGGATGGGTACCCTCCTGCCGCGATCGTTGGGGAGGGCTGGTTCTGTCGGCATGAAGGGCTGAGGGCGATCGTCGGGGGGGGGGGGGGCGGGTTCTATTGGCAGGAAGGGTTGATCTGACAAATGAGGAGCACGGTGAAACACAGGTAAATAGCGGTTCCTAGAAGGGGGGACATTGGCCTGCGGGGACAAATCTATTCACCGTTTTTGCGGGCGGTGAAAGGATTTGTCCCCGCGTCTGCGGCGATTTGCTAATGAGGTCACCATAACCCGCAGCCAAACCGCAGCCACGCAGCGGTTCGCTGCGGGGATCGCTCCCCGTGTCATTCTCTATCCCCAATCCCCAACAGCAAGCACCCCCCACTCACCATAGCATCTCCGATTAGCAAAACTGCTGCCTGTGAGTATGTGCCTATCATGGTTCTCCCCAAAATCAAACCCCTCTTGCAGGTCAAACTATTTTAGGAAAGCATCCTAGCAGGCCTCCTTGCCTCCCACCCCCTGATGCCAACCCTTGCTTTACTGAGGTCCCATGAGCCTAGTTGGGTTGGATCAATGAGAAAACCTGCAAACAACACAGGAGAATAACAAGAAAAATTTTTCATGTGTACATCCCTAATAAACACTATATAAAAACCACACCTTAATCAAACTTAATTCTCACAAACCTAATCAGATTGTTATAATGTACTGCTGTCCCCTGACTGCTGAAATGCTTGTCTACAAACCCACATCTTTAATTCCTTTTTGAATTTTTAAAAGATGTTGCCAGTCTCAAATATAATGGTAGCACATTCCATAATATGCGTGCTAATACAGCAAAAGTACTGTCTGATTGTATATAATCTAATCTGCACCTCTAAAGGAATTACCCATATAGAAGTCTGTCAACAGCATCAAACTGTTCTTGCGTGGTATGGAATTAACCAGTTAGCCACATAGAAAGTAATTCTATAAAAAGTCACGCAGATTCAGGTGGCAAGTATGCACATAAATGCTGGTATTCTAGTTATTTAAAATGCATGTGTGAACACATAAGTGCACTTAGGCCTTGATGCACTAAGAGGATAGGTAAGACCGTTATGGGTCTGTACCGATCTGATTTTTTGGCTGATTCAGAAAGAGATATTGATGCACTAAAAAGTTTGCATACAAATGATTCACGTGGATGTTCGCCGTAATCCATGACTCTCCGATCCAATGGATCACTGTAGGAGTGACTCTCACACATGTGAAGAGCTCCTAGGGGAAGCCTGAACAGTTGAGAGGTAGGGGAAAGCTTCCTGTCACTTAGCTGTTCAGGGCAGGAAACCTTTTTTCTTTCTTTTTTTTTTTTTTTTTTTGTATAATCATCTTTATTGGGTAATGCAAGTTAACAGTACAGGCAGCAGACAGTCATCATTACGGTGTCCAAGAGGCATGAAAAACAAGCAAATATCAAAATATGCAAACAGAACAATCTGAAAAGTGGCCGCAGCACTGTCACCTTGGGCACCCAAGTTTTTAATATAGAGAACTGGAACCCTGACACTCACGAAGAAACCCTCAGACACTCCCCCAAGCGTACCAGCACCCACCATCCAACACACATTCATACACCCAGCAACCCCACCCCCTCCCCCCTTCCCAGACAGACTCCCAATCACCCTACAGTCCTACAGGCCATCAAGCTGTTCGAATTACTGCTCAGAACACAGAACACAGTGCGTGGCGGCAATAACAGGTCAAGAAGAAAAGAAGAAGAGAGCCCCCATAAAGCAGTGGTAAATATATCATAACACAAAACAGTGAAGGGGACTCCAGTATCCCCTAGTTCCAATGCAATGGGAAACAGAAAACAGAAAAAAAAACACAGGAAAGGCCAGGAGATAAAGCAAACACAGGTAGAGGAGCACGTCCCTGGAGAACCATAGGGACTATGATGAGGAAGTGGAGGCAGAACCCGGCTTCAAAAAGACATTCCAAAGTTCGCAGTAGGCCTTCCAATGAGTCTGTAATCGCGAAGAATAAGTCTGCAGTTCAAATGAGGCCAAAGTGTTCATGTGACTGGACCATACAGGGAAAGATGGCACCTCCGGGGAAGACCAGTGGTGCAGGACGAGCTTTTTCCCCACCATGATGGCATGGAGAACGAATTTCTGTGAAGGCGCATCAAGGTTCTGTTGAGAGAGGTCCTGCACATCACCCAACAACAAGGCGGGTGGGTTCCATTTGAAGGTGTAACCAATTACCCCTTCCAAGCGCCGGTGGATCAGAGTCCAGAAAGTAAGTTTGGAGCAAAGAAAAAAGGAATGCAGGTAGGTACCTTGAGAGAGATTACAATGAACACATAAATTATCAGGCCAGAGCCCCATCTGAAAACCTCTAGATCTAGTAATATACGCTCTGTGCAGTATGCGAAATTGTGTTTCTTGTAAAGAGACAGATTTTATAAATAAATAGATATTTTGAAAAAAAAAGGTTTATGTCATGAAGGGATACTGGCAAGTCCAGGTCTCTATTCCATTCCGACACCAGGGATTGAAGGCACTGCGTTCCCTGACTCTCCCGTCCCTCCGCGTACCAGGTGGCAATCTTGTTCTTGTGGGGTGGCACATCGAGGGCCCGCTCATCCAGCGAACCACATGCCCAAGATATAGGGGAAGTGGCGTTCAGAGAATCATAGTAATGTTTGATTTGGACATATAGATAATACTGGTTGGTGTGGAGCCCCCAATGGGTGCATAGAGCTGAAAAGGTAGGGAAGCATCCGCCCCCCAAATGCAATAAATCATAAATAGTGGACTCCCTCTCGGCCCGGCCTCTCAGTCCAGGCAGGCCCTTAAAACCCGGTACAAAGTAAGGGTTGCCAATCAGGGATAAAAAGGGGGACGGATGAGGCACCTTGTCCTGAAGCCTCCTCCACCACGCCCAAGCTCTCCGAAAGGCCCGCAGGTAAGTCAACGAGGGATACCTCAAGGAAGTTGGCGAGCCCTGAATCCCATGCACGAACGAAATAAAAGATATCGGGGAACAACACGTAGCCAATAAGTCCAGAGGGGAATAACGCCGGTGCGAAGTCAAATGTTCGTGGATCCAGCGAAAAAGGGAAGCTACATTGTACAGTCGAATGTCTGGCAATCCAAGTCCTCCCTGCCCCTTAGCTCGAATTAGTTTGGAGAATCCAATACGCGCCCGCTTGGCATTCCAAATAAATGTACGAACAATAAAGTTATAGTGGCGTTCGTCAGCACGACTAACCCAAAAAGGCACTGATTCCAACGCGTACAGTAGTTTTGGGAAAAGAACCATTTTCACCAAGGCGACCCGGCCCATCAGGGACAAGGGAAGGGAACGCCATTTGTGACACAGGGAATGTATCCTACCAATCGCTGCCGTGATGTTGGCTTCATATAACTTTTTCGGGTCCCGATAAAGATAAATCCCCAAATATTTCAATTTCTCAGGTGCAATGCCCACCCCCAATGTTTGAAACCAAAGATCCCCTGGGGAGTCGTGCATCAGCAAGGCTTCAGTTTTTTCATAATTGACCTTTAAACCAGTGAAGCGTCCAAAAGAGTTAATAATAGCCATCAAGCGGGGGAGATTGACGTCGGCATGCCGAACGTATAGCAGCATATCATCAGCAAACATGCTAATTCTAAATTCATGCCCTCCAATGCCCAAACCCGTAAGGTCTGGATCCTGACGAATCCGTGTGGCTAGGGGTTCAAGAGAAAGAAGGAATAACAAAGGGGATAAAGGGCAACCCTGCCGTGTGCCTCTGCCCAGATAGAAAGGTTTAGAAATTCCCCCGTTGATCATTAGTCGAGATGTTGGGCCAGTGTATAATGCTGCCACCCAAGCGGCAAAGTCTCCGGAAATACCATAGCGTTCGAGGATCCAAAAAAGATGTCGCCAAGAAACCATATCGAACGCCTTTTCTACGTCGAGACTGGTGATTAAAGCCCTATCAGAGGCCTTGTAAGGAAGCTGTAATACCGTGAGCACCTTAAGGAGGTTCATGGAGGCATGCCGCCCTGGGACAAAGCCCACCTGGTCCTCATGTATCAGGGTCGGTAAAATTGTGTTAAGGCGCGCCGCCAAGATTCCGGCAAGGAGTTTAATGTCCTGGTTCAAAAGTGAGATGGGACGGTAAGAGCCCAACTGGTCCACAGGTCTCCCGGGTTTCGGCAAGATAATAATGTGAGCGCTATTATGAGTGTTACCGGGTGGAGTTGCCGTCCGAAGTCCCATAAAGTAAGCCTGCAGGGAACCCAAGGCCAGTGGGGGTAGGAGCTTGTAAAACTCCGGGCCAAAACCATCCGGCCCAGGAGTTTTAGCCAATTTAAGTTTGCGAATAGCCGTTTGTATCTCCTCCCCACTAATCGGTTGGTTAAGCAGGTGCTTTTGTTGGTCGGTGACCGTGGGCAAGGACAGGTCGCGGAAAAATTCATCGCGCGCATTATCATCAGGAGGCTGTTCAGCATAAAGCTGTCGGTAAAATTGAAGAAATTGGTCTGTAATTGCCTGTTGCTGAGTGTGTACCTTCCCCACCCCATCCTTGATATGAGTGATTACATGTCGGACTCTCGGAGGTCGGATCAAATTGGCCAGTAGGCGTCCGGTTTTATTACCCCAGGCATGTAGCTTATATTTGTAAAAATATATGTTTCGAGAAGCCCGTTGGGATAGAATGTCATTAATCCGATGTTTAACCTCAAAAAGCCTCTCCCGCAAGTCGTTGGTGAGATTCGAGATGTGCGAGCGTCGTAAACTTTGTAATTCGGCAGTCAAGGACAGTAATTCCCCATCCCGCTTTTTCTTGGCCGCAGCAGAATATGCCAACACGTGGCCTCGCAAAACAGCCTTAGCTGCCTCCCAGTATGTAATCGGGCTCACATCCTCCGCAGCATTCGTCTGGAGGAACTCCTCCCATCTCTGCCCCAGGTAAGTGCGAAACGAAGGGTCCGAATATAAGTAGGGGGACATCCTCCAAGTCCTACCCGAAGAGGCAGGGGAGAACTGCAAAGTGATACTCAAAAGAGCATGGTCCGACACCAAAGGAGCATCCATAACTGCCCTGGACAATTTAGAAAACATGCCATCCGAAATCAAAATGTAGTCGATGCGAGAGTATACATTGTGGGGATGTGAATAAAAAGAAAAATCACTGTCAAGCGGGTTCAGGGCACGCCAAGCATCTAACAGGCTTAATTCTTGTAAAAGAAAAGGTATCCCCTTGTTGTAGTGTCCCCGGGGAGCAATTTTAGCCGGGTTACAATCCAAAAGGGGCTCCGCCACCACATTGAAATCCCCCCCTATGATCAGTTGGTGAGAGGAATAGGAGGCCAAGGTCCCCACCAGAGAGGAAAAAAAATCATGTGAGTAAACGTTCGGGGCATAGATCGTACCCAAAACTATAGGTGAACCCCACAGATCTCCAATCAGAAAAAGGTAACGGCCCTCCGGATCCTTAATCTCTTTATGGACATGAAAGGGAAGTTTTTTATGAATCAAGATTGCCACCCCGCGCTTTCGGGAAGAGTATGCTGAGAAACCCACCTGTCCCACCCAATCCCGCCGAAGTTTGAGATGTTCTGTGGCGGACAGGTGGGTCTCCTGAAGGAACGCTATGTCACAGCGCTTTTTCTTTAGGTATGATAGAATTTTTGTACCCTTCACAGGAGAGTGAAAACCATCGACATTCAAAGAATTAACATTCAGGTTAGCCATTGCAAAGGAGAAAACATGAGAGGCAGTATAGTAGACATAAGAAAAACCAAAGAAGAGAGGAGGAAGGGATCGTCCCAGCAAAAATCCCCTCCATCCACAAATCATGGAAAAAGCAACTTGACCATCGCATCATCCATCGCAACCAAACACCGTGCATATCTCCATATCCTAGGACCACATTCATATCAGCATCCAGCCGACCAAACATACTCATACACACACACACATAGAACAACAGTTGTAACCCCCCTTCCCACACCCCCCCCCACTACCCTCCCCGCCCTCCCCAGACTGTACAGTCTACCCCAATACAACAGAACAGCATAGATACAGCAGCCCCGGGCCACCCCCCCCTCACCCATGCAAAGTGTGAAATAATAAAGGGTGAAACCCAAAAAACATTAAAGGCATGATAATCAGATTCATCCAGGACACCAACCATTTAGGCCCGAAGACCACTGGAACAGTGAAAATTGAAAAAAGCAGAAAACTCAGAAGCAGGCAGCGTAAGAAACATCAAGGATGGGGAACAATAGGGGAAACACTCCACCAAAGGAGAGCCTCACATGTAACTTGGGGCAGCAAACAATGAGCAATAATATAAAGCATTGTCAAAAGCACCCTCCCACGCCCCGAAGGGCCCAAAGGAGGGGAGAGGAAACAAACTCAGGAGGCCATGAGGTTGGATGCCAACCCGCAAGCAGGCTCAATCAGTCATGGCCTCAACGGTGTGAAATTAACAGGGCCCCTCGACCTCAGCAGCATCTAGGCCTTAAAGGCACTTTAGCAAGCAGAGTACCTACAAAGCAGGGCCTCATTCACCCGGCTGAGGGGGTTCTTTCACAGGAGGAAGCCTTTGGATAAAGTTCTCCATAGCCTGAGGAGTGTCCAGAAAGGTGACCTTATTGTTGTAAAATATTCTGGCTCGAGCAGGATACAGAAGATTAACCCGGATATGCCGTTTGAAGAGTTCATTACAGAAGGGCGCCATGGCGCGCCGCTGGTATGATACATGTGGAGAAAAATCTTGAAAGATGAGAATCTTGTGGCCCTCATACTGTAGCTCTTTCCCCTTTCGGTACAAGAACAAGATCTTTTCCTTCACGGCAAAGTTCAGAAAGCGTGCTATGACAGGTCGCGGTCGCTGCTCTCCTTCATTGCGGATTCCCACTCGGTGCGCCCGCTCGATCAGCAGCGGGGCCAGAGGTGCCTGTATATCAAAGGCCTCTGGCAGCCATGCTTCCAGGCGAGAGCGAAGATCTACGTCGCGCACAGAGGTAGGGAATCCAATGAAGCGCAGGTTGTTCCTTCGTCCGCGGTTCTCTTGATCCTCAGCTCGCTCCGTCAGGGTTTTAGCCGAGGTTTCTAAAGTGCGGAGGCGCTCCTCAAAACTGTCCGTGCGGACTTCCTGTTGGGCAATGCGATCCTCAGCGCGTTGCAGACGGTTCGTTTGCGATTCTAAGCGCTCTCTCATCTCCTCCATAAAAGATTGGATTTTGGTAAGCTTGTCTTCCATTACCAAAGTTAAGGAGCGTGTGAGTTCCTGCACAGCTGCATCCTGCAGGGTAAACATCGGCACCGCGTGTTGTTCCGCCATCTTAGGGCCCTTCACAGAGTGTTTGGTCTTCGTGCCCCTTTGAAATTTAGTCGGCATAACCGGCGTGTAATGCCCGAGAAAGAACAACGCAGAGGCGCACCCCACCCGCCGGTTTACAGGAGTAGGGAAAGCGCGATGCACCCCCCAAATATGTGGGTTTAAAGCAGATTATAGTGCAGGGTGGCCCGGAGCTGCAGCGAGGCACGTCCGATCAGGTCTCCAGCATCACGTGACCCCCTTTCTTTCTTTTTTATAATGGGCACAGACAGTGGCGTACCAAGGGGGGCAGGGGGGTGATCCGCCCCGGGTGCAGCCATAGGGGGGTGCACAGCCAGCCCGGTCCTTATCGCGCTCCCTCCCTCCTTACTGCCGCCCTTCTTACTTAAGGTGACCGACCGACCCGTTGTCCCGACCCACCGCTTCGTGATGCCGAAATGTCCCGTTTTCAGAGACAGCATCCCGAAGCTGTGCGAGGGGACAAGGGATCGGCGATCGCTTCCCCTCCCGCGCTAAAGCCTGCCTCCCTCCTTCCCTCCTTACAGCGCTGAAATGGTCAGGGGGGGCCGTCAGGTCCGGAATCACCTTCCATATTCTCAGGGCCGGCATTAGGGGATGGCAAGGGGGCCCCGCGATCCAGGCAGCTCTCTTAGCTGCCATCAGCCCTGCCTACGGCTGCGCCAGTAAAGCAGAACTGGACAGTAAAAGCAAAGAGAGACGCCACGGGAATTTTCCACTTGCCTGCATTGCTCGAAGTTCTGCCGCTCTCGATCCCGCACCCTCTGAAGTGACTTCCTGTTTTTGAGGGGCGGGATCAAGAGCGGCAGAACTTCAAGCGATGCAGGCAAGTGGAAAAGTCCTGCAGCGTCTCTCTTTGCTTTTACCGTCCAGTTTTGCTTTACCGGCGCAGCCGTAGGCAGGGCTGATGGCAGCTAAGAGAACTGCCTGGATCGTAGGGCCCCCTTGCCATCCCCTAATGCTGGCCCTGAGAATAGGGAGGGTGATTCCGGACCTGGCAGCCCCCCTGACCATTTCGGCGCTTTAGGGAGGGAAGGAGGGAGGCAGGCTTTAGTGCGGGAGGGGAAGCGATTGCCGGTTACCGGCGCAGCCGAAGGCAGGGCTGATAGCAGCTAAGAATCACCTCCAGTCTTGCAGCAGCACTAGAACACTCTGAGAGACTTCTATACCATTCAGGCCTATGGGATGTGGGAAGATGGTGGGTTGGCTGGCTCAGGAAAGGGAAGAAAGCTGCTAAATCAGATAAGGAAGAAAAAAAGGAACACAGGAAGATGCTGTACATGGAGGTTGTAGGGTGAAGGGAAAAAAACAGACATGATGTGAGTAGAAAGACAGGTGGGAGATGCTGGACACGGGGTAGATGCAATAAGAAGAAAAAGGAGGTTCTGGATATTGGAATAGTAGGTAGATAAGGGGCATGCTGACACAGAAGGAGGGAGAAGAAAAAGGGAGAGGAACAAGAGATGTCAAGTTCATAGGAGGAAAGGAAAGGAGATACCAGACCATGGAGGGGGAGGGAGAGATGCCAGGGCATGGGGGAAGGAGACAGGTGCCAGACCATGGGAAAGGAAGGAAGGAGGGAGGGAGAGAAAGGAAGAAGAGGAGATGCCAGATAATGGATGGGAAGGGAAATATGCTAGGGCATGGCAGAGAGACAGGAAACAAATGCCAGACCAGAGGGAGAAGAGGTGCCAGAGCATGGAGAGAAAGAGATACCAGGGCATGGGGAGGGAAGGATATAGAGATGCCAGACCATGGGGTGGAGTGGGAAGGAAGGAAAGGAGAAGAGAGAGAGAGAGTCTAGAGCATAGGGAGACAGAAAAATGGAGAGGGGGTGAGGCTGAAATGAATCATGTACAAAGGAGACAGTTTATGGAAGGAGCATAGAAAAAGGGAAGATACCATATGGAAGAGAGAGTGGGCAGGGACACTGGATGGAAAAGGCAGAAAGATCAGAGAATGGAAGGAGCGAGACAGAGGGTGAATACTAGATGGAAGGGATAGAGAGAGGGGACAGACGCTGAATGGAAGTGTGGGGGATAGGAGAGACAGATGCTTAATGGAAGTGTGGGGAATAAGAGGGACAGACGCTGAATGTTAGTGTAGAGGAGAGGAGGGACAAACACTGAATGGAAGTGGGGGAGAGGAGGGACAGACACTGAATGAAAGAGTGGGGGAGAGGGGGGCAGACTGAATGGAAGTGGAGGGAGAGGGGGAGCAGAAGCTGGAAGGAAGTGGGGAGGAGAAAGAAAAAAGGACACATACTGGATTGAGGGAAGAGGATAGAGTTAGATACTAGAAGGGTTGAGGGAAAGAGGTGGCGAGCTGTAGGAGACAGTAAAAAAGGAAATTGATGAGAGGGTAGTAAGAATGTAATCTAGATGGATACAGAAAATAAATTGAGAAGAAAATGAGGGAAGAAAGGGATTGCAGAAGAGAGGTTTGGGAGAGGGAAGGAGAGGAGAGAGATGCCAGACCAATGGGGGTGAAAGGAGAGATGGAAGGGGGAGGCATACAGTTTCTGGAAGGGGCATAGAAGGAGAGAAGATGTCATATAGGGGCAGAGAGATGGCAGACAGTGAATGGAAGGAAGAGAGTAACAAGAAGATGAGGAAAGCAGAAACCAGAGAAGACAAAGGTAGAACAAAAATTTTCTATTTATTTATTGCTTTAGGAGACATGTGTTACTGTTTCTGTGGTGTTGCATTGTATGCAGAGTCCAGCTTCTTGCTGGTTCAATTTAACCTTTGTCTATGTATTTCTATTTTATCCCCCCTTTTACAAAACTGTGGAGCGTTTTTTAGCACCAGCCGTGGTGGTAGCCGCTCTGATGCTCAGAATTCCATGAGCGTCAGAGCTGTTACTACCGTGGCTAAAATCCACACTTCAGTTTTGTAAAAGGGGTAGGGATTAGTTTGTGATGACATTTCATACTAGGCGAAGGTGTTTTCTGTGTTCTGTGTGTTTGAAAGACGTGGTTTTCTGTTAGGATTGACGGTGTAGGATTGATCTGTACTAGTCTGGCTTGTTTAGTTTTACAATGGGTGTATTGATATTGTACTATTCACTGCAGTATGTAAGATGATGCCTTTTCCTAGGTACTCATGTGTGACGTGTGCCTTGTTACTAAAAATCATGTTTTTCGTACAGATGGGGGGTGCCAAAAATTGATGGGCCCCGGGTGTCACATTTGCTAGGTACTCCACTGGGCACAGATGCTGAATGTAATACTTAAGGTAAGGTCACACCATGGAGCAATAAAGAGGCATTAAGAACATAAGAATAGGTCAGACCAATGGTCCATCCTGCCCAGCAGTCCTCTCACGTGGCAGCCCCAAGGTCAAGACCAGTGCTCCAAATGAGTCCAGTCTCACCAGTTTAGCATGAACTTGTTCAACTTTGTCTTGAAACCCTGGAGGGTGTTTTCCCCTATAACAGACTCCAGAAGAGCGTTCCAGTTTTCTACCACTCTCTGGGTAAAGAAGAATTTCCTTATGTTTGTACGGAATGTATCCCCTTTCAACTTTAGAGAGTGTCCTCTCGTTCTCCCTACCTTGGAGAGGGTGAACAGTCTGTCTTTCTCTACTAAGTCTATTCCCTTCAGTATTTTGAATGTTTTGATCATGTCCCCTCGCAGTCTCCTCTTTTCAAGGGAGAAGAGGTCATGACGTTATCAGAAACGTGATGCGTGATTTGCTAGACTGTCAAAAAGTCAAAATCAACATTTATAAAGTAGTAGTAATACGCCCTGATGCAAATTATATCAATAGAGATAAAAAAACAGCAATTATAAGGCATTAATGATATGTCTTTATATAGGATTTAAGTCAGCAAAAATCCATTAGCAACGCATTACGACAACCGGTTGTTTTTTTTTGCATTGCTAATGGATTTTTGCTGACTTAAATCCTATATAAGGACATATCATTAATGCCTTATAATTGCTGTTTTTGATCTGTATTTATATAGATTTTGCATCAGGACATATTACTACTGCTTTATAAATGTTGATTTTGATTTTTTGACAGTCTAGATGTCTAGCAAATCATACATCATATTTGTGATGACGTCATGATGCCCAGCTCCTTTTCTTTTTAAACGAGCTGGGCACGTCTCTCAGCCCCGCGACCATCTTAAAGAGCGTCAGTGCCATGATTGAAGTTTATGAAGTGTTTTGGAGAGAGCAACGCTGAACTAATTGCAGTGAATCTATTCCCTGAAGTAGCCCTGGGAAGGGCGAAACAGAAGTTCTTTCTGTCGAGAACGGAAAAACCAGGGAACAAGTTCCACTATTTGAGACATTAGATGAGAAACATATGCCTAAGTGGAAGCGCTCCTAAAAGATGTTTTGCTATTTCCTTCACAAGCATTATATGAGTTAATTTGAAATGAATTTCACATCTGTAGCTGTAGCTATTTCAGTTTGTTTTATACAGATTTGATCACTGATTCACACAATATTTTTAACGGAAGAAGAAGATTTTTGTGAAAACTATTTATTAAAGACTGAGTGTAAGAAAATTTCTATATATATGTATGGAATTTTTTTCGGACCAGTGATGAAACGTGAGGCTTAGGGCACGTGGATGAGGCCTGTTTTTCTCTGTCTTTTTTTACTCACTCTTATTATTTGGCTTCTGTGTTTATTGATCTCTGATTAAGTGTGAGTGTGGTCATTTTTCTCTGTCTTTTTTTTACTCACTCTTATTATTTGGCTTCTGTGTTTATTGATCTCTGATTAAGTGTGAGTGTGGTCTTTCTGTTAAACCAACATACAGTACGTCCCTTTCTCTGATTTTCACTTTGCATTTGTCCACATTAAATTTCATCTACCTTTTGGATGCTCAGTCTTCCAATTTCCTAAGGTCTTCCTACAGTTTTTCACACTCCGCTTGCATTTTTAAAAAACTTTGAAAAGTTTAGCGTCACCTCCCCTGGAGCCCCTTTTTAAAAATTGGCGTAACATTGGCCACTCTCCAATCTTCAGGTACTACCGACAATTTTAGCGGCAGGTTACAGATCACTAACAACAGATCAACAATTTCATGTTTGGGTTCTTTTAATACTCTGGGATGTATGCCATCTGGTCTAGGTGATGTATCACTGAGACGCTGAGAGCTTCCTCTCTGGCTGCCAACCTGACTAAAATCCCAATTTTTTTCCGTGCCGGTCCCCTCGTGGAGAACCATTAGCATCTGAACTTCTTGGGCTCCTGGCTGCTGTTTGCCTTTGTGCACGAACCCCGGATGGCCACTAAAAACTTGCATAAAGACAAAGATCGGAGCCTGTGCCAGATGATAAGATGGCACACGCCTCGAGCCCTGCAGCCTCTTCTACTACGTCTGCCTAAGTGTCGGAGATTACAGCCCGAGTCACTGCGGCTATGGAGGCTGTGCTCGATAAGAAATTGCAGCGACTGAATTCCAAATTGGAAACGTTGCAAGGCACAATTGATGGAGTGAGCAAAGATCTTACCCAATTCAAACAGAGGGTGAGTGACATTGAGGACCGCATGAGTGTTGTTGAATCCAGACAAAAAAGAACAACTTCGGTGCTTAGAGGTCTTAGAACATCGTTTGGAGGACTTGGAGAATCGCGTATGGCGCAACAACCTTAGGTTTGTGGGGCTTCCAGAATCTTTGCTTGATCAGGAGCTTCGTGCCTTTTATGAGCGTTGGCTGCAGGAGTCCTTGGAGCTTTGGGAGGGCCTTGGGCCACTGAGGGTGGAGCAGGCCCACCGGTTGGGCACTCAGCGGGAGTTGGAGGTCCGGCCCAGGGTGATCATTGTGCGTCTCCTAAATTTCGCTCACAAGACAGCGGTGTTGCAGCTGCATTATGAGAACCACTGGATCTTATGTTATCAAGACTATTCCTCTCGGGTGGCCCAGCAGCACCGCCAGTTTGATCCTCTGTGCTCCCGCCTTTTTGCCCAGAAAATCAGGTTCGCTTTGTTATATCCGGCGAAGCTCCGAGTCTCTCATAATGGGGCAACACATTTTTACAAAACTGTGGCAGAGGCACAGGACTTCTTGGATTGGTTGGGGAGCCGGGGGGCTCGCCCACATCGACAGCATCTTGAGTGGATTCTATGGGCTGTTTGGATGTTTTCTTCTTTCCTCTCTTTGTCAGAGATGATTCCCTCCTGCATTCAGATGGACTGCTTTTGTTTGGTGATACCCTTGCCATATGCTTGCCATGTGACTTGGTACCACTGTTAGTTGTTTTTTAAAAAAATTTATTTATTTATTTTACAACTGGTGACTTTGGATGAGGGATACCCCCCTCTGGTGTTTACCCTCTTTTTTGGACTGCTTGCACCTCACCGCCCTTTGACACTTAACCCTTTTTCTCTTCATTGTGGTTGGTTGCTGGGGGGGACTTTTCAGTTTTTCCCCACTTTCATCTGCAGGGTATGTTGACTGGTGTGAGGGCCTTCTGGCAGTACCCTGCTGTCACCTGCTGGTTTACACCCCCTGGCAGCTTTTCTAGATCCTGAAGTCTTCTCCTGTTGATACTTGGGAGGTTGGCCTGCCGGTCTTTCTGTTTCCCCAGATGTGTACTGGCTTGGGACTGTTGGGCCCTTGTTCTTTCTCCATGGGGTGGGCCCTTGGAGTTCTGTGGACTCTTTGACCTACCTGGGACTTGTCTGAGCCATGGGCATTTCTCCTAGCTGATGCCCAAGAGCCCTCAGGCCATGGAGAGTGGACCAGTTTGTAGCGGGTGGATACCGGACTGAAGCTATCGGCTGTCCTTTTGGGATTCAGCATTTTTTTTTCTTGTGGCATGGGTCTGGGCTGTTGGCATGGGGGCTGTTTGGGTGGGTCTGGATGCTTTAGGGGCCATATGCTGGGGAGTGTATGATGTTTGTGTGTGGGGGGGTCTTTGGTTAGGGATTTCTTCTTTTCTCTCTCTCTTTATCTTTGGTGTGGAGGGTATTGGTTTCTTTTGGGGAGTTGATGATGGGGAGAGGGTAGGTGGGGTCATCCTTTAGAGTGACAGGGGTTTAGTGGGTTCATGAGATCACTTGGTGGGTCTCTGCGTTTGGTTGTTTTGCTGTGGGACCTTTTTTTTGTCAGCTTGGATATTAGGGATTGGGTTGGGGAGCATCGAATAGTGATCAGTTCCCGAGGGCGGGACCATTGTGCTAGTTAGGGGGGTGGGGAAATTGGGGGCCATTGCGGGGTTAGGGGGTGGGGTTTTGGGTTGGAGGTTGTCTGAAGGGTTGGGATCAGGAGGAGTGTTGTTGAGAAGTTGAGTCCAGGAAGCACTATAGAGCTGTACTCTTTTGGTGGGGTTCTCCTTCCAGTCATGGGGGGTGTGGGGCAGCGGCTGCTGGGATGGCTTCCCCTGCCCCAAATGTTCTTTATTTCTCTTGTCTTTTTGTTCTATTTGGTGCAGGGGGGCTATGGTTAGATTATTCAGTTGGAATGTAGGGGCTATTTCTTCCTTGATCAAGAGACCAAAGATCTTGCACACTCTTCAGCGTCATAGGGCAGACATTGCGCTTTTACAGGAAACCCATCTGGGGGATGCGGAACATGCCAAACTTAAAACCTGGTGGGTAGGTGATTATGTGGCTTCGCCAGCCCAGGAAAAGAAGGGTGGGGTCATCATTTTGTTTCGCAAGGGGCTCATTTCCCATATAGAACAGACCTGGTCAGATTAAGAGGGCTATCTTATCATTTGTAAGGTGTCATAATCTTATGTTTTTAATATCTATTCTAATTCTTTCCGGTGATGTATGCATCTCTTATTTCTGTTCACTGTTATTTGTTTATATTGTATTTTATTGTTGGTTTAAATAAACTAAGATGTAAAAAAAAAATCAAAACTGTCAGAAGTAATTGCTGCTTTTTATGGGGACAGGTAACTTTTATGGGTGGGGGAGACAGGCGAGGACAGAGATTCCTCACGGGGACGGGTGAGGATGGAGGGGATTCCTTGTGGGGACGGGCGGGGACAGAGGGGATTCTGGCGGCGGCAGGATTTTTATCCCCACGCAACTCTGAAGTTTGATCGTCCAGATCGCCAGTACATCTATCTTTATATCACATTCTCAACCAAAAATTCATCCAAGTCTGAAACATCCAGAACAAGAACTTTTGGATGTGGAGGGGGCCAGCATTGTGAAGGGCTGGGCACCCAGACATGGCAACAGAGCAGTGGGGCACCTTACAGGGCACTGCTGTGAACTTCACAAAAAGGGTGCCAGATAAACATCTCATCACGACTCCCTAGGTCATGGTGAGCCCCCCAAAACCCACTATACCTACCTGTCTACAACCCCAATAACCCTTATGGCTACAGGTAGCACCTATATGGAAGGTTTTGGGGTTTTTGGGTGGGCTCACATTTTTCACCATGAATGTAGTGATTAGAATGGCTTATGGGCCTGGGTCCTCCTCTCTATGGTTCACTAGCTCACCCTCCCAGATTACTTAAGCCACTTCTGTACAGCTCTACTAAGCTTTCTGATGCCAGGTGATGTTCCAGAGGCAGGTATATACATTTTTATTCTGAGCTTTCTGGGGGTGTGATGGAGTCAGTGAACACGGGGAGAGGGGAATGCTGTGGAGTCCGATGGAACTGGCAGCTTGAACATCATGCTCCTGCACTTAGAATCAAGATTCAGTGAGTTCTCCTATTAATTCTGCTCAGATTGCTGTATAAAACTAACCTACTACTCAGATAGCCCTGCTGCACCTACCTACCTATTTTTTCCCGGAATCATGTCTGCGAACAAGGTGAGAAAATGGCATAAATTGGAGCCTGCCTCTCCTTCCAGGATGCCCTTACCAACATCTGAAGATATAAGTACAAAAGAAATTCTGGAGGAAATTAAAGCATTAAGGGATTTGATGGTGGAAATGAAAGCCCACACTGCCGAAATTAAAGAAGATCTTGCTGCCCTGACAGAGGAATTTCAATTTTTAAAGCATGTGTTACCATGATTGAATCCAAAATGGAGGCCAATGCTAACAGTGTTTCTGACCTCAGGAAGCAGATGAACTGCATAACATTGCTGGAGAGGGAGATGGAAGATGCAAGCAACCGTGCACGCCATTGCAATTTTCATATTCTTGGTCTCCCTGAGGGTTCTAACAACAACGATTTGATTAGCTATTTGACCAGTCAGTTGCCTAAATTACTGAACTTACCTTCAATAAAGATTTGGAGATAGAAAGAGCTCATCGGGTCCCTTCTCATAGAGTCACTGGCGGTAAATACCCGAGACCTGTGGTGGTAAAACTCCTGTGTTACCAACAAGTCATGGAAATCATGCAGAAGGTGAAACTCTGAGCACCAATAAAGCACGAGGATCACACCCTCCTTACATCCCTGATCTCCACAAGAACATGGCACAATGTCGGAAGCAGCTACTCTCCTACAGGCCCCAGTTGAAAGCATTGAACACCCGTTTTGGCCTTATGTTTCCCGCCAGGATGAGGGTAACCTGTAATAATCAAACAAAAGACTTTCTGAATCCAGCAGACCTTGCTGATTATATCAAGCAGCTATCTCTGACTCCTATCAACAGTCAACAGTGTGTGAGTACGTTCTTCTAGCGCAGACTTGATCCATGTGCAAACCTTCCTGACTTTCATGATACCTGGCTTTCGCCATGAAATCACTTCAATATACCGGTTACTGCTGATTTTCTATTTCGTTACTAGTACTGTTGTTCTCTAAGTTACATTGCTAAATCCAGTGGCGTACCTAGGGTATGTGGCACCCGGGGCCCATCATTTTTTGACACCCCCCCCATGTAAAAAAATATTTTTTGTAATAACCATGAAAAATAAATGGTCATAATAGAAACAGGCACTGAAAATTTTCTTTTATTGAACCTCATATATGTAACCATTATTCCAAACATAACATAAATTATGTCTGAATTGTCATGACATCAGAAGTACATATGGAGTAGTTGCAGGTGATGCTTGGGACAGTTCTGATTGTGTTAGTTCGGTTTTATGTGTTTTTTGAAAAGAAGGGTTTTTATTTCTTTTTTGAAGGTTTTGTAGTTTGTGGTCGAGGTCAATAGGTTGTAGAGTTGGGGGTCGAGTGTTAGGAGGTTGTCGAATAGTTTTTTTTCTTTTGACGATTTTGGTTGGAGGGTGTGTGAATGGTGCGTGAGTTCTCCTATGTCTGGTTGAGGTGGATTTAATTATTTAGCTGAAGAAATTAGTAACCCCCATTCCACACACATTAATTCTCTTCCATTTTTGTTCCCATTCTAAAAAAACACTGATAAGTTCCCAGAAAAAAAATACATTAAAATAAGAAGTGAAAACAAAGGCCCCTACAGATGAGAACATAACATAAGAATAGCCTAACTGGGTCAGACCAATGGTCCATCATGCCCAGTAGCCCATTCAGTAACCAATCCAGGTCACTAGTACCTGGTCAAAACCCAAAGAGTAGCAACATTCCATGCTACCGATCCAGGGCAAGCAGACACTTCCCCCATGTCTTAATAACAGATTATGGACTTTTTCTCCAGGAATTTGTCCAAACCTTTCTTAAAATCAGCAACGCTATCTGCTTTTACCATAACTTCTGGCCTCTTCATTTTTAAGCTTAGATCTTTCCTTCCAAACAGAGACCTTGCTAGATGTCAAATACAGAAAGAACAAGCTAACTTCACAAGGACTTAGCTGTGCAGGAAATGTGAATCTCCTCATACACCCACCATGCAAAATTTGGTGTTTTCAGAATTGAGTTTCAGTTTGAACTCAGTCATCCACAGTTCAATTTGCTTTAAAGTTGATGCTAGGTGATTCTTCGTCTCAGGAGTCAGGCTTGTTAGGGGAAGGGCTATGTTGATGTCATCGGCATAGATGTAAAATTTGATTTTTAATTTTTGTAGTAGATTCGCCAATGAGGTTAGGTAAATGTTGAACAGAGTGGGGGATAGGGGGGAACTCTGCAGGACTCTGCATGGGTTGATTATTATCGCTGTAGATTTGATACGATCGTTTAGTCAGGAAACCTTGGAACCATTTTAATACATTACCGGCGAGTCCAATTGTCTCCAAGCAGTTAATTAAGATAGCATGATTGACTAAATCGAAGGCACTACTCAAGTCCAACTGAAGGATTAGTGCACTAGAACCCTGGCTGAATAAATTCAGAAGGGAGTCCAGTAATGAAGCAATAACTGTTTCCGTGCTGAACCCGGAGCGAAAACCTGATTGGTTGTCATGAAATATGCTGAGTTTATCCAGGTACGTTACTAAATCCTGGTTTACCAAGCCTTCCATCAGCTATACAAAAAAGGGAATGCTTGCAATGGGTCTGTAATTAGATGTCAACTTGATAGATTCCTTGGGATTCTTTATAATCAGTGTGATTAGTATCTGACCTAATTCCTCGGAAAATGTGCCAGACAGTAATAGAGAGGAGAGCCAATTGTGTAACTTGGCTTTGAAGGTGACTGGGGCAGCTTTCATGATGTTTGGTGGGCAACTGTCTAATCTGCAGTAAGAATCAGCATATTTCGAGCAGAATTTGCAGAATTGTTGTCAGGTGGGGATAGAAAAATTATTCCAGTACATGTCTACCCTGAGTTCGTCAATGTGTTGGACGATTGGGTAGTTCAAATGGTTGGTTGTGGAGAGCGATAGATTGGATCTTAGGTTATTGATTTTGTTGTTAAAAAATTCAGCCAGAACATTGGCCGAAGGTGGGGAGTCTGTAGTGGGATGGGAAAAGGCCTGTATATCATAAAGATTGTTAACTAGTTTAAATAGATTCTTAGTGTTGGTGTTGGGAAAGTCTATTTTTTGTGTGTAAAAATTCATGCGTTTTGTAGTTATAAGTTTTTTGTATTCTTTTAATGTTTGTCTCCAATTTGTTCTTCCTTTTTTATCTCCTGATTTCAGCCATTGTCTTTCCAGCTTTCGCAATTCTCGTTTCGCTGTTCCTAGCTCGGTGTCAAACCAGCCGTCCAGGTTTTTATTTCTCATTTTTCTTAATTTGATGGGGGCCATCTTGTTTAGGATCTGCGTGCTCGTATTGGTCCAAGAGTCTATAGAGAGGGAGTCTGAGTCTGAGTTTGATGTGATATCATAATGTGATCAGAATTCCACTGGGTTTATCAGGCCTCTGGTGGCTGCCATTTTCCTAATCCTTTTTGCCTCCTTGGGTTTGGTTGGGGAATGTTTGGCATGCCAGTTAAATTGGAAATTGCATAAACGGTGGTCCGAACATAGAGTATCAGTCCAAGTGGTTTGGTGCCAGAGTATTTTGGAGTGGGTTAGGTCTTTGGAAGAAAAGGTAACTAGATCTAGTTGATATCCTTTTTGATGGGTTCTTTCTGGGGGTGGCACAAGGAAGTCTAGAGAAGCGATAAAGGATAGTAATTCTTTGGCGTCTCCTTGCTCTACCTGCTCTAGGTGGATGTTCAGATCGTCAGACAGTAGGTTGTAGGGACAAGCTGTTGAGTTCATAAGGAGGAACCCAAAGAAGGTATCCTTAGCAATGGACCATTTCTTGGGAGGAATGTAAAATAGCGTGATGATTAAGCCCTCTTCTAATTGATCTGACCAGAGTTTACAAGAAAGGATTTCGAGATCCACTGAGGATTTCGAAGCTAAGATGGTGGATTCAAATGATTTTTTACAATGATAGCTAATCCTCCCCCTCTTCCCCCTGCTTCTGGCCAGAGAAATGATTTTGAACCCAGGTGGGAGGTACTCTCGTATAATGATGTCATTGTCAGAGATTACAATGAGTCAAAGGGAGACATACATCTAAGTCAACCTTTTAAGTCCTGGAGTATTGGTACGTTATTACCCCGATCCTCAGCGGCACCACTTGGAACTCAAACCATTCTCATTGTTCCAAGCTTTATGTGTCAGATCGTCACTGGATCGTTTTACGTTTTACCTTATTCCTTTTTTTTAATTTAATTTTTTCTTTTTGAAACTATTCACATTTTTTCAAATTTATTATCATGAAGAATTTTTATCATGAAAACTTTTTTGTTACTTAGCTTAGTTCTGTGGTCTCTGGCAGGGGGTTAACACCGACATGTTTCGCATTCAAGCTTTATCAAGGAACCCCTATCGGACATAAAATAAATTATGTCTATCAGAATAGTAACAGAAATACTACAAATAATTTACAATGTACAAATAGCAGTAAAGGACATCTAACTTCATAAGACCTAAATCTGCTAAACATGTCTTACCTCCATATAAATACCGCCAAACTCTGACCACTATATCAAGAGCAATGGCGGCGGCGTTTTTACAGGATATTTATAGAGCAAGACCCAAGAGCACTGTACCTACGTGATGACGTGGCCCACAGCGTCACGGGACTGCTTGCCGGTTTTAAAGCTATAGTGTACTAATGTAAAGAGACTAACAACCACCCAGAGTTACAACTAGATTAATGTGCCCCATTCTAATTCTTCATTCAACCCTTTAGGAGATATTGTATTTAATACATAAATCCATCTCTGTTCTTTATAGTTAAGCCTTTCTTCACTAATTCCCCCTCCATCATAACCGGCTTCCAGGCTTTCAATTATTCGCCAGCGTATCTGTTCTATGCTGTGTTGCTTGTCTAGAAAATGTTCCACCATAGGGGCTTGTAAGTTCTTTGTCTTAATACGTGATTTGTGTTCATTCAACCTGATGTGCACGGGCCTAGATGTGCGGCCCACGTAAACCAGGTTGCACGGACAAATTATTACATAAATTACATTGGCTGACTGGCAATTCGTGTCTTTGTTAGATTTTATTACTTTGTCAGTCTGAGGATCTTTCCAAGAGGCTCCTATGATTGTGGTAGAACACCATTGACAGTGTCCACATTGTATATGTGTGCCTTGTTCCTGTGTCTTGTAGTTACCCAGCTTTTGCTGTATCAGAACCTGCCCTATTGTTTTCCCTTTCTTAAAGGAGAACATAGGGATTTCAGGAAATATAGAATGAACTTGCAATATATGCCAATATTTTCTGATAAGAGATATTAGTTCTTTAGCTGCTATGGAATAGGGAAGGACACATATTAATTTATCTGTATCATCTTCCATTTGTTTTTCTGTCAACAGTAGATCTCGATTTGCATATTTCGCTCTTGTAAAGGCTTGTTTTATGGATTTTGACGGATAACCTCTAGCCTTAAACCGTCTAGTTAGCTCGGCTGCTGCTGTTTTGAAATCATTGTCATCAGAAGATATTCTGCGAGCCCTCAAAAATTGGCTCACTGGGAGGTTAAACTTCAAACGGAATGGATGGTGACTGGAAAAATGTAACAGAGAATTACGGGCCACTGGCTTTCGAAAAAGTTGGGTGATTAATCGGTTTTCATCCTTTACTATACGTATGTCTAAAAATTCAATTTGAGATCTGCTATAAGAAGGGGTAAACTGAAGATTAGGGTTTCTGGTGTTAATCCACTCAAAGAACTCCAAAAGGACTGTTTCCGGACCTTCCCACAAAAAGAAAACATCATCCAAAAACCTCTTCCACAGGGTAATATATTGAAAAAATTTAGATGGATAAATTTCACGATCTTCAAATCGTCCCATGTACAGAGTTGCCACTGATGGGGCTAACGTTGCCCCCATCGCAACTCCTTGGATTTGCTGGTAATAAACCCCTTCAAACAAAAAATAATTCTTCCCTATTACCCATTCTGCCAGATGATAAAGAAAGTCAGTGGTGATGCGTGGATTCAGTCTGTTGTTCAGAGTGTCCATTATAACTTCTAAAGCTTCTCCTTGGGGGATCTTTGTGTACAGTGACACTACGTCAAGAGTCACCAACAATGTCTGAGAATTCATAAAGTCTCCCCGTTCTAAAATTCTCAAGAGATGGGAAGAATCTTTCAAATAAGATACAACTTCTAGAGCCTCTTTAGAAAGAAAAACATCAAGAAATTTAGACAATGGTTCTAACAGAGACCCCCTAGTGTTTACGATAGGTCTACCAGGAGGAGCTGTCAAGCTCTTGTGGATCTTTGGTACAAAATAGATGGTGGGGGTACGAGGATACTTTTCTAGCAAAAATTGGTATTCTTTCTTCGTAAGCATTTTCTTTTCATAGTGTTGCGTTACCCAGTCATAAATATCCTTCATTAGTGTTTTTTCTGGATTTTCTTGTACAGGTTTATATGCCGAGGTGTCTGAGAGTTGACGTGTTGCTTCACCTAAATAATAATCTCTGTCTAAAATGACAGTTGCTCCTCCCTTATCAGCCCTTAGGATCATGCAATTACGCATGTCTTTCAATTGTGAAAGGGCTTGGTTTTGAGAGTAAGAGAGATTATAACGTTCCTTAACAGAAGATTTTTCATAAACTGATAGATCTGTTAGTATCAGTGTCCGAAAAACATCTATTGCTGGGTCCATTGGTCCCGGAGGGCTCCACTTAGATGTAAGCTTACAAATAGAATCATCAGTTCCCCTCTCTCCTACTTCTTGGTTCGCAAAAAATAGTTTTAATTGAATTTTTCTCAAAAATTTGTAAAAACAGATCTTCAATTGAAAAAAATCTGGATGTTGAGAAATCACATAGCCTAACCCAAGTTCCAATACTTCGATTTGAGTTTTGGTTAACAATGTATTAGAAATATTAACTACTGTGGATTCTATTTCATTTGAGCATTGGTTAAAGGTTTGCTCCTGCCCCGTGGTGCTCCTTTGGATCTCCCCCTTGGGCGGCCTCCTCGAATGGGTCGTGGCTCGTCCCCCGACCTCTTCATGGAAGGGACTTCACCAGAATCTCCACTTGTCACATCCGACTCATCAGATGAGGCGTTAAACGCCACCTTCTTTTTAATAGGTATCACTGGACTTTTCTTATTCCATGAGTAAACTCTACCCATTTGGTAGTCCTTCTCGTCACGTTTCCATTTTTTAATTTTGGTTTGTTTGGTGGTGTCTTTAAACTCCACTAGTGATTCTTCTAATTCATTTCGTTTTTTCTCAAATTCGTCAGTATCAATCTCCCCCTTCATCTGAAGTTCCATGGAAACAGTTTTAGATCTTAAATCTAACTCAATATCTGAGGTGGTTTCTACCAGTAGAATCATCAGGTCCCGTGAACACCTATTTAATATGGCTGTCCACTTTTCCATGAAGGTCTTATCCATAGATGTAATTTTAGGTTCTTTCAGAATGCGGAGCCCACGGGGTATCATGCATTTCTTTAAGTATTGGACCATGGTGCTGCCATGTAACTCTGCCCGAATTAATCGTTTATGCATTTGTTCTAAGTCTAGCCATGACGTCTGGGTGGTAGACTCTTCAATATCATCAAGAAGAGCAGGTCTCAGCAGAATATGCTGAAACTGCTCTTCCGAATATCCGCCAAATTCTTGTTCATCTTGTTGTGCCATGACAAAGAACTTACAAGCCCCTATGGTGGAACATTTTCTAGACAAGCAACACAGCATAGAACAGATACGCTGGCGAATAATTGAAAGCCTGGAAGCCGGTTATGATGGAGGGGGAATTAGTGAAGAAAGGCTTAACTATAAAGAACAGAGATGGATTTATGTATTAAATACAATATCTCCTAAAGGGTTGAATGAAGAATTAGAATGGGGCACATTAATCTAGTTGTAACTCTGGGTGGTTGTTAGTCTCTTTACATTAGTACACTATAGCTTTAAAACCGGCAAGCAGTCCCGTGACGCTGTGGGCCACGTCATCACGTAGGTACAGTGCTCTTGGGTCTTGCTCTATAAATATCCTGTAAAAACGCCGCCGCCATTGCTCTTGATATAGTGGTCAGAGTTTGGCGGTATTTATATGGAGGTAAGACATGTTTAGCAGATTTAGGTCTTATGAAGTTAGATGTCCTTTACTGCTATTTGTACATTGTAAATTATTTGTAGTATTTCTGTTACTATTCTGATAGACATAATTTATTTTATGTCCGATAGGGGTTCCTTGATAAAGCTTGAATGCGAAACATGTCGGTGTTAACCCCCTGCCAGAGACCACAGAACTAAGCTAAGTAACAAAAAAGTTTTCATGATAAAAATTCTTCATGATAATAAATTTGAAAAAATGTGAATAGTTTCAAAAAGAAAAAATTAAATTAAAAAAAAGGAATAAGGTAAAACGTAAAACGATCCAGTGACGATCTGACACATAAAGCTTGGAACAATGAGAATGGTTTGAGTTCCAAGTGGTGCCGCTGAGGATCGGGGTAATAACGTACCAATACTCCAGGACTTAAAAGGTTGACTTAGATGTATGTCTCCCTTTGACTCATTGTATAGATTAGCTGGTCTTGGGATAAAATAAAACTGTGCTACTACATAATTGTCAGAGATTAGCCATGTTTCAGTTAAAAGGATAGTCAGGGTTGGTCTCCTCAAACCAGTCTTTAACCAATTGTGACTTATTCCTAATAGATCTAATATTTAGGTAAAAACCTTGGACCTTTTGAAGGTGGGGGGAGTCAGTTGTTAGTGAGTAGGAGACTTTCCTCAGCCTCTGCTGGTTTTTACAGAAAGATCTTTTGGCTTAGGTGAGGGGGTAAGACCAGGATTTGAAAAGGGCCCCATTTGGAACAGTCATGTATGAATCGAAGGGCAGGTCTCTGGGGTTCTAAGTGGTGTAATGGGGTCTTGTGAGGATTGGGATAGGTGTGGAGTATAGGGCATCGGCTGACCTGCTTTTGTAGCAGGACCAGTAAAACATGAGAAATAGTATTAAATGCTGATTTACAGAAGTCATTTTGTTGTGAGATTTTTTGGCAGAGAGGAAGTAGCTTTAATCAGGGTTTTAACAGAGAGAGGTAGCTATAATTGGAGTAAGATAATTGGCTAAACATGCAATTGGCTAAACATGCAAATACTTATCAATTTTCCAGTCAATGGGTCTTGTGATATGCAGACTATGCCTGCTAGGAATGTCCCAAGAGCAGTGCTCAAGTCAAGTTCAGGCTCCACGCAATTACCCCCTTTTAAAGCACAATTTCAGTCATTGAATGAGTTTCCTTCTGTGTCCTGTAGAGGGAGTGGGAGAGCAGAACTGCAGGATTCCCATCCCCCACAGAAGCCTAGAGTGATTAACAGGAAATCACTTCCTCCTGAGGGTTTGGGGCGGGGCTGAAGACTCCTTAATCTGAGAACCCAGTTCCTTGAGAGTCAGAAGCAGCAGGAACTTGGAGAGGACAGGTCACAGCGCTCAGGGCTGAGAGCTCTGAATGTCAGCCAAACTCCAGAGTCTATGGTGCTAATAGAGGCTGGTGAAGACATGTCTCTTGGTCTGTTGGAAGAGCCACAGGATATGGAGCTGGGAGACAATGCTGAGACAATTGCTGAATTGCCTATTGAAGCCCAGCCCATGGAGATATGCTGTGTGAGAGGCAAGTGACTGACTTTGTTATAATGATTTTTGAAAGTTTGTTTTTCTAATTACTTACCTGTGCTGGATACCTTTAAACCAGCTGAAGAGTTAAAGAAGTTTTCTTTTGGACTGTGTTTTGGGAACTTGTTTTCTTGCTGGAAGTTTTGTTACTTTCCCTGGGGAGGGAAAAGTGAACAGTTTCCCAGTCCCAGACAGTGGGGGTTTTGCCCGTGTTACGTGGTGGGATTGAGGGCTGATATTGGCAGAATAAGACCACATGGTGCACGCTGTCTGGCCAGAACTCTGATGCTGGAGAAGTCAGTGCAGTTACAACCCAGGGATTGTGGCAACCCAGAAACTTGTGTGTTTAGAGTTTTGAATTTTTTCTTTCCTTTTGTGATGTCTGCTAATGGACTATGAATCAAAGTGGACTTTAGCAACAGATTTAGTTTTTGCCTTATGGACATTAAGTCTTAGTGATATACTGAAACATCCTGATAAAGTTTCGTGTTTAATTTTTACTTTGAAGAATAAAGCTCAAGTTTGTTTTTGAAAAGAACTTTCCTGGTGCGGTGGTATCCTTAGCTAAATGCTTGGCTGTTATTTTCCTTGTGCTGCCCTTGGCAGCTCACAAGAGATTTTCTTGTACCGGTGGCCCAAGACACCTTGCCCTGAGGCTGCCGGTTACAGTCTGTGGGAAGGCCTTCCAAGATAGGAGATGAGACCGCTCGAGGATTGCACTGGTTGTTGGAGAGAGGGAGTTTGGTGGAGCAGGGAAGTTCTTCAGGTTGGCTAACTTAGTGCTGCAATTAATATAGGCTGTGAGCAGTCTCAGCAGACCTAGCAGGCTCATGGCCAGAACGAGGCTGCTAGCTGAACCGGTCCCTTCCACTAGAATCAATATCAATTGTATAATGTCCAATACTTTTCATCCTTCCAGAGGAACCAGACAAGGCTGCCCACAATCACCTCTATTATTTGATCGTGCTCTTGAACCCCTCTTACTGGCAATTCGACACAATTCTTCTATAACTTGATTCAAATTAGGTGATATTGAAATGAAACTATCAGCTTATGCAGATGACATTCTACTATACCTCACTCTGGATTCCATTTCTTCTTTGCTTAGTACTATAGCTGAATATTCCACCTCTTTGGGATATAAACTGAACACTATAAAAACAGAGATCATGGCCATCAATTGCCCTAAAATTAAAATGGACACTGCCAATTATGGATGTCAATGGTCAGACAACAAGCTTAAATACATGGGGGTGTTTTTTGGCCCCACCATAGAAGAATCTAGATCATACAACGCTGATTATATTTTAAATATGTTCAGAGATCTCACTAACAGATGGTCACCTCTTAATCTCACTTGGTGGGATTGACTAGAGACTATAAAGATGATGATTTCTCCCAAAATTAATTATGTTCTTAATATGCTACCCTTCCTTTTTCAGAATTCATTTTACTCTAACCTCGATACGCTCCCCTTACCAAGTTCTTATGGAACAATAAACAACTGCGCATTGCTATCCATAAACTTAAGGCACATAAATCTGTGGGTGATGTCAATTTCCCCTGTTTTTTTCAATACCACATTTCTTTCTTGATACGGCAAAGCTCATTGTGGTTATATCCTGATATGCTGGATGATCCTCCCTATTGATTGCTTTTGGAACAAGATATATATATATGGCAAAGATAGATATATATGGCAAACATTTTTTGAAAACCCTAGCTGGCATGGAATTGTCACCGTCATTGTAATCTAATCTTTTGTTGGCTTCAACCAAAACAGCTCTCTTCTTTGTAGATAAACTGATGGACACTCCCTGGTCTGATTCGACTGAGGCTCCCTTATGGAACAACCCTCGGATCAAAATCCAACATCACACCATATCTTGGCGGCCTTGGCAACAGTGTGGCATCTGGTCTTTGAAGCACTTACTTATTCACCATCATTGGATGAACTTTATTGAAGTATTATCACTATACCATTTGCCCATCAGTCAACAGTTTCGTTGGTTACAGCTTACACATTATTTAAGGAAGGTGTATTCAAATGAGGATACTATGTCCACGACTCCTGATATAATATCATACGCAGATAAAGTCTCTGCCTCTAAAGGTATTGTGTCTTCCTGGTATAAACTTCTTCAAGCAAAGAAATATACTGAAACAACTACCAGTAATTCGAAATGGTTTGATGCTCTTACTATACTTACAGATTCTATTTCATGGTCCCACATATGGTCACGTCTCTTTAAATCCATCAAATCAGTTTCACAACTACAGTCCATGTATTTCTTACTCCACAGAGCAACTTGGACGCCTATCCTTTCCAACAAAATCAATGTCTCCACTCCCTCCTTATGCTGGTCCTGCAAAGTGCAGCAAGGTTCTTTGGAACGTATGTTACTACAGTGTTCTCTTCTTTGAACATAAGAACATAAGAAATGCCTTCACCGAATCAGACCTTTGGTCCATCTAGTCCAGTGACCCACACACGCGGAGGCCAATCCAGGTGTTCCCTGTTTAAGACCTAGGTGTTCCCTGATTAAGACCTTATTTTTCCGTATTCCTCAATGTGATTTGGAAGGAGGTGTGCATCCAACTTGCACTTGAATCCCACTTCCTTATACCAATTGGCTAATATTGACACTTCTGAAGACCAATGAATAAGTAAAAATTATAAATGAACATGTTATGAAGTACTGTTTGTGGAGAACACGAGTGATAGTATAACAGTACAAAGGACTGCTGTACACATTATTCTACATTGTCTAAGTCACAATGTATAAGTTCGTCTAGGCAGTCTCGTCAAACCTTTAATTATCCCTGCAGGACGACTAAGGGCTCCTTTTACTAAGGTATGCTAGCGTTTTTAGCGCACACACAGAATTAGCACGCGCTAGTCGAAAAAATACCGCCTGCTCAAGAGGAAGCGGTAGTGGCTAGCGCACGGGGCATTTTGGCGCACCCTATTCCACGCTTTAAGGCCCTAACGCACCTTCGTAAAAGGAGCCCTAAGTCTAGGTTGGTCCGCATCCCGCCCTAACCACTCCTCCAAAAAGCCCCATTCAGCTCTGGGCCTAAAAAGTTCCTGGATAAGTCTAAAAAGCCATTTCGATTATCGGCACTTGGACAAACCTGTCTTTTAGATTGTCCAAGTGCAGACTTGGATGGGTTTTTAGATGTATTTAAGCTTCGATTATGAGCCCCATATTGTTTTCCTCCCCCTCCCCTAACTTAAACATATTCTCAATAATGCCTCATTAATTTGGCTGAAAATACACATATTATGGAAGCTGTATAGAGGAGAGAAATTTTAAGTTAGGCTAATTAAGACAGGTAAATTATTTATTTAGCTGAGTAAATGGTTTCCTTGAGCATGCTATACCTTAATTAGCAACAGGGATAATGAATCAGCCCTAAAAGTATTAATACTTGCCTTTGTCTGCAGAGTCATTCCTCTGTTGAGAATCTTTAGCTTTAAATCTCTTGCTTTTTTCCATTTTAAGTTTAGACGTTTCCTGTACATTACTGATATTTGCATTTTCAACTTGCTTCTTCAGAGTTTTGGGAATAAAGCAGAATGGAATGGCTGAAAATAAGCTGACTATTCCAGAAATCAGAAAACCTAGCCACCATGCACCAACCCAACGGGAGTCTTGTGGTGTTATTGTTAAATTATCTAGGAAGAAACAGCACAAATGAACAATGAATTGATAAAGATAATGCATTAAAGAAAAAAACCCGAACAAGAAAATTGACCCTGATCCCTCCACAAAAGGGACACAACCAAAAAACCAAAGACTTGTGGAGAGTTGATGTCCAAGATGAAGGCTTGATTAAAACAAATAAATAATCCACATAAAAATGTCTAGGGCCTGAACCACTAGAAACATATGGACCCAACACGATCCGTGTTTCGACACTATTGTCTTTATCAGGGATCCTATAGATAAAATATATGAAAGTGGAATAAAATTGAATCCAAGTGTAAAGGAGTATTTAAGAAAACAAGTTATGTGATGAGAAATGTTTTGGTGAACAATGGTGACTGGTGCCATGTCCTAGAGGAATAGTACGAGTGGTGCTTATAACTCAAGGTTAATGAGAAATGGCATTTGCACTTTAAACGGAAGGACCTGCATTTATATTTGCACCTTATATTTATATTTATATTTATAAGTGATGTTTATGGTGCTATAGACTGCAGTTGCACTTTAGGTCTTATTTTACCTCATATTTTGTATTTTATGAAATATTTTGCACTTTGTATTTTCTTTATATTTATTGATTAGGTATTTATTTATGTATGGTGCTATAGGTTGCATTTGCACTTTATGTCTTATCTCAGCCACAAATCTTGTATTTTATGAAGCACCTTGCACTTTGTATGATTATTTATTTATTTATTCATTTATTTATCTTTTTTCATCTGTACTTTACACATATACACTGTTTTATTACATCTTATATGTATATTTATAGTATTTATTATATTTATCACATTCATTGTTGTATGTATTAGGAAAATATTATTATTCACAAGGTGTGTTCTCAGGGAAAGTATGTATGTGTCGCCCAATTAACCCCTTTTCCTTGGTGTAAAAAAAGTCTATTTAGTTTTGGGAGGATGTGGAATGCAGCATGCATTCTTAGACACACATGGACTATATGATGTATGAGGCTATTCTCATTTAGACTACGGTCTGGTGCTGGTCACCTCTTGAGATATTGCCTGAGCCAGAGGTTTACATTCATTCACTTATGAAGGGCTCATACTGATGTCCATTATTTATTAACAGTTAAATTTGCCCCATCCTTTTTAGACTTTTTCTCCCCAAGGATCAGGTGTGCTAGCCAATTTCATATTATTCTTATACTTTCTAGAGGAATAGTGACATCTAAAGTGAAAGTATTGGTTTAAGTGAAAAATATCTGTGGGTGTGAAGTATCAAAGTGATAAAAAGTTGTGATACCAAACCACATTTATAAATCCTTCATGTGAATACTAAACTTCGGGCAAGCAGCATAGTGCATAAAAACCTTAACAGGCAACAGAGTGAATAGTGCAGATGCTGAGCAGTAGAAAACAAAAAGATACGCATGTAATGAGGAATTACCTACCCTATTGGTCCTGTAAGCAGGCTTGTGGATTAATCAATAAAAACTATAAAAGAAATACATAATAAAATGTTTTGCCTAAGTTTAATAAAAGAAGCTAGTAAAAGACTAAAATTATGTGATAAAATAACACAAAGCACACCTTATTATAGTAATGCATTCTGAACATATGAAAAGGTCTAATGAAAACTCAAAACCCAGAAAGCACAACAGAAAATATGGAACTATAAATGACCAAGCAAAGTAGACTGAAGAGATCATGAAAACTGACCACTACATTATTTTCAAATATATTTTATTGAGCTCAACAAAACCAGCAAACAAGAAACCAATCAATTACAAGCAAGCTCAGCATTTTGGATAACAAAACCCGTCTCTACAGATAAGAAAGCCCCCCTATCCCAACACAACCCACCCCAAAATAAATAACCCCCCCCTCTTCCCAGGGTCCCCCTTCCAAGTACATCTCATCTAGAGAAAATGATACAAAGATCAAGTAGACCAGGTGTAACAAAGGAAAACAAAATACAGAGATTCAACAATTCAGCAAGCGACTTCGAGCCAACATAGTTGTCCAGAAGGGTTCCCAAGTACGTTGAAAGACCCGACCTGGGAGAGAAGAGAGATCCAACACATCTCTCCGTTCCCACATCAAGAGGGTAATCATCCGACATCTCCACAGAGAATAATCGGGAGCAGTATCTTCAAGCCAGTGGATCAAAATACATTTCAGGGCCACCAAGACAGTCCATTTAAGGAAAGCAGCAGCGCCCCTCACTCGAGGGAAATAGTGAGGAACAGTACCAAATAATAGTAAAGGGGAGCGACGAATAGTAATTTTCCAGATGCGCTCCACAAAGACAAAAACAGCATTCCAATAATCTTGATTAGCGGGGCAAGTCCAAAACATGTGTCCCAAGCCCACTTCAGGAGCTTGGCATTTAGGACAAGCTGCAGTTTCACAAAGGCGGGATAAATATGCCCTCTTTGGAGAAATGTACAAGCGAAAAACTAACTTGTAGTGTTGTTCCCAGAAAGTAGTATATTTCCGAAAGGCTAGCAACCTACGGACTGCCTGTAAGAGCACATCGTCCGGCAAATCTACAGCAAGGTCGCGAGCCCAGGCCTCCCGTATATGGGAATGGTTGAACAAGGGGGATTCATCCTTTAAATGGCGATGATGGCATTTAAGAGGGACTGGAAGTTGAGAACCAATGGTGAAAGCTGTGGAAAGCAATTCGTGACAAGAGGCAGTCAAAGAACTGGAGGGCAAAGAAGAAACATAATGATGAAGTTGCATATAAGCAAAATAATCATTAGGGGGGAGACCAAACTCCTCTTGTAACTGTGCAAAAGGTTTGGTTTTGCCACCATCATCTACCAATTGAAAAACATAGTGAATCCCCCTTGTTTCCCACCGAGCAAAACTTGGACCATCTATCCCCAGCAGGAAGGAGCTATTAAAGCGGATAGGCAGAAAGGGAGTTACAGAAGTGGAAAGAGCATGGAAATTACAGACCCAGTGCCAAACCTTCCATAAGGGACGGTGAAGCACTTTCACAGAGAGAGGTTCAGGCACAAGCGAAGGAATAGAATGAAAATAAGCACTAAAGTGAGTAGAGCGAAAACAAAAAAGTTCTAAAGAAGTGTTAGTGAACATTGAAGTATCCCTGAAAAGGTCATTAATGTGGCGCATGCCACAACCAACTGTCAAATAACGAAGGTTCAATAATCCCAATCCACCCCTGTAACACGGAGTCGCGGCCCTCTTATAAGGCAGACGAGGCCGCTTCCCAGACCAAAGAAATCTCTGAACCAAGCGTACCAGTCGTCTCTCATCTCCAGAAGACAAATAAAGAGGAAGGACCTGAAAGACATATAGCCAACAGGGGACAATAAGCATACTATAGAGATGCACCCAACCCAAGAGCGAAAAGGGCAGACTTCCCCAGAGCTGTAATTTGTTCTGAAGGGCCTGAAACAGCGGTTCCACATTCAAGCGATACAAATGAGATAAGTCCTGGGGAATAATGACCTCCAAGTATTTCAAGGTAGAATCTGCCCAACGAAGAGGAAACACACCCCTCCACTTGGTGCGCAGCTCGGGGGGGAATGGTAAGGCCAAGGACTTATCTAAATTAAGAGACAGACCAGAATAAAAGCCAAATTTGGAAATGAGATCCAGCGCTGTCGGTAAAGATTTTTCAGGCCTAGTAAGAATCAAGAATATATCATCCGCAAACGCCAACATCTTCAACTCAATCCTGTCAATGCTAAGGCCCCGCACTTCCGCAAAACCTCGAAGAGTACATAGCAAAGGTTCTAAAGAGAGAAGAAACAGCAAGGGGGAGAGGGGGCAACCCTGCCGAGTGCCACGAAGAATAGGGAAAGAAGCCGTGCGGGTCCCATTGACGAGAAGCGAAGCCCATGGGTTAGAGTAAAGAGAGCGAATACCATCAAGGTAGAAACCCCCCAACCCAACATATTCAAGCGTGCCAAACAAGAAAGACCAATGGACACTATCAAATGCCTTGGAAGCATCAAGACTGACAAACAGAGCTGGAATCCGATGTGATTGACAATGGGCAAGTGCAAAGAGAACCTTACGAACATTACAGACTGATTGACGCCCCCGGACAAACCTTACTTGATCCTCGTGAATAAGCTCAGAGAGATGTGGAGCAAGACGATTAGCAAGCATACGGGCAAAAAGTTTGAGATCCACATTGATCAAGGAGATGGGACGATATGATCCTGAGGAGTCAGCTTCCTTGCCAGGCTTCAACAACAAAGAGATGAGGGCCTCATTGGCATAACGCAGGAAAGAGCCCTGAGCAACAGCAGCGTTAAAATAAGCCAGCAAAGGACCACAAAGATGAGGGGAGAGAAGGCGGTAAAAGTCCCCCGAAAAGCCATCAGGACCCGGGGCTCTATAAGAATGGAGAGCTTTGATAGCAGATTCCAATTCAGCTGCACGAAAGGGGTTATTAAGAGAAAACACAATGTCTTCCGATAGGCGAGGAAGACCAGAAGATTGAAGATAGTCTGTCAATAAGTCCGGGGAAGCGTCATCGGGAGCAGCATATAACCGACCAAAAAAGTCAAAAAGCACTCCAGAGATATCGGCCGTTTTGGCCACCACCACCCCCCCCACTCGATGTCCGAAGAGACAAAATCGGTTTCCTTGTAGTCTCAGCGTTAACTAAGCGGGCCATGAGACGTCCGGGTTTGTTGCCAAACCGATGAAAATGGTACTTATGAAAAGCCAGCCATCGTTGGGAATGAGAATGAAGTAGCGAATTTAAAGCCTCCTGAGTAGATAAATAGCTTTCTCGAGTCTCCCGTGAGGGACGCAAGTGAAAAGACCGCTTAGCCACACGCAGAGCTCGTTCTAGATTAATAATACCCTGGTGGATACGCTTGTTACGGGCACTCAAAAAGAGATAATGTGTCCCCGAATCACTGTCTTACCTGCCTCCCAAAACAAAATCGGGTCAGCCAAATGAGTAGCATTGTTGGAAGAGTAGTCTTCCCATTGGGCCTGCAAAAAGGTTTGAAAGTCCTTATCTTTAGCAAGATATGCAGGAAATCGCCAAGATGGGGTCTGAAGGTATTCAGAATCCAAAGAAATATCTACCCAAATCGGAGTATGGTCGGAGATATTCAGTGGGCCGATCTCCGCCGACCGGACAAAGGGGAACAATGTCGAGGACAGAAAAACATGGTCAATCCGGGACCAAGTCCCATGGGCCCGGGAAAGATGTGTATAATCACGTACCTCAGGATGCAAAAGACGCCAAGGGTCTATCACAGAAAGAGTCTCACAAAAATCAAAAAGAAAACGACCTTTCGCCCCCAAATAAGTATCAGAAGTACCAAGTCTGGACACATAACCAAATTAAAGTCACCCAAGAGGAGAAGCGGATCCCCAGAAAATCGAGAACAAAGTCGAAGCAATCTTTGGAGAAAAGCAGATTCCCCCGAATTAGGGCCATAAGCCACAAGCAAGAGATAAGAACGAGCACCCAAAGTGAGGCGCAAAAGCAAGGATCGCCCATCAGGGGCCTTATCTAAAACCTGCACCCCCAGAGGCGAAGACTTGCGAACCAACACGGCAACCCCACCATGGCAACCCTGAGAAGACACAAAATAAACCTCACCCACCCAGGAGCGGGCCAATTTAAGATGTTCGCATCAGTCAGGCGGGTTTCCTGTCCGAACAATAACGCTGCAAAGCAGCCAAAATTTTGATCGCTTAATCGGAGACGTAATGCCCCCTACATTCCAAGAGGTGAGTCTAAAAGGAGTACTCAAGTTGGAAAGTCAGAAGAAAGGCAGCATAGAAAAGACAACAGAAAAGAATGAAAACTACCCCAGGATCCCAGCCACCCCCCAGAGCAGTAAGTCCACACCAACAACAATACCTGGTAGAAAAAACATGAGCACGGTAAATACAAAAGATATGTAACATTCCCACGGAAGGAGGACCCCCCACTCCCATCCACCCAACCCACCCCTCCCCAAATCCCCTCCCCTCCCACCCACCCCAATCCCCCCAAAAACCCCAACAACCCAACTACAAACACACACCCCAGAACGGGGAGTGGGAAGAAGCCACACAAAGATGTAAACAGGGCCCCCAGACCCTCCCACCCCACCCACCCCAAGGAACAATACAAAGCAAAATTCCCATACACACAAACACAGCAAGCCAATCACTCTACCAACAACACATAGTCACTCCCACGCAGGCACCCAGGACAAGAGGGAAGACCAATGAGCCAGAGCCCAATTAAAGAAGCCAGCCAGGAAGAACAATAGTATCCTCTCTCGCCCTCCCCATTAGGGCACACGCACTCAAGGGTCAAATAAGCATTTCCTGCCCAAGACCACATTATAAAACCTAACCAATGAACAGGGAGTAACCTGATAATTGGGCGTGAAACATAGAAACGGGGCTAAATCCAAAAGTACTGTAAAGCTTCAAAGTGAACCAGCACAAAAAATAAAGTAAAATTGGGCATGTAGATTTAAAAATAAAGAGATAAAGGGAAACGTGAAGTTGGAAGGATATAACATAAGACATAAAACCAGAGTATAAGTATAAGTACTGTAAAACCTAAAGAACAGGCACTAGAAGATGGCATAAAAGTATGTAAACTAAGCAACTAAGGCATGTCCAATTCTAAAAGTAGCATAAATGTTAAATTAAATTAAATCAGAAAGCCTATAAATACCGGATGAATACTGTCACAGGACACCCCCTGTGAAGGCAAAGGAATCCTTGCAGTACCCCAGAACTAATGACCAAAGTAAGGAATTGCCCCAGGAAAAAACAGTAGATAAACCTGAAATTCCTCCTAGAGCACTGCCAAGATAGAAAATGCCTTGGCATAGCAGTGCACAGAAGGAGGTAGAGACTCCTCATGCCTGATTACCTTTTTCTAAGCAGTAAGTAAAAAGCAAGGTAACAGGACTACAAATCCCATCAGGCCGAGTGCAGAAAATTCCTAAAGCCAGGACTGGAACAGCTCCAGTGCCTAGCAAATCCAGAACTGGTTTGAGCCAGCTCAACAAGCACCTGAGCTCAGAATTAGCTAGAACTAAGGGCATACCTGCACTCCAGTACAGGCAGTAACCACTGAGAGCGAAAAGGGTGGGGTTCCTAGTTGCAGGCAGCCACACACTGAACCACACAGGAGGAATCCAGCAGGGAGAGAGAAGGGAACCAGACTTTCTCTGCCAGGAAACAGAAATGCACCAGAGCCTTATACTCCAGAAGGGCAGGTAGGACCTCAGGATTGGGAGGATTTTGTTGAGGACTCCTACACAAATGAAAATGATATAGAAATGAATGAAGTTCAAAGTATGGAAGAAATAAGTAAGGATTTTTCACGCTACTGACCGTGATCTAATGGAGTCTGGTTGAGGAACAGTAAAAAAAAAAAAAAAAGTTTGGAGTTTATCAAGAGGAAATTGTTGGTGAATGATTCCAGACTAGCCAGGCTGTATTATTTAAAGCAGGGGTGCCCAAAAGGTTGATCACGATCGACCAGTAGATTGCAAAGGTAACGCAAGTCGATTGCGGAGCCTATCTCGGGCTCCGTGATAGACTCACATTGACTTCCATTCTACCTGCTTCCCGACCCTGTAAAGAGAATGCTGAAGTACAGGGCCGACCAACCTTCTTCACCTGACATCATTTCTGACATCAGAGAGGAAGTTCCAGGCCAGCCAATTGCTGCCTGGCTGGCCCGGAACTTCCTCTCCTACGTTAGAATTGATGTCGGGTGGGGAAGGTTGGTCGGCCCGGCGCTTATGCATCCTCTTTACAGCGGCGGCCTGTTCACCGATAGCGGCGGTGGTGACTTGGGAGAGGGAGAAAGAAAGAAAGGGGGAGCAGGGAGACAGAAAGAAAGGCATGGAGACAGACAGAAAGGGAGCATGGAGATAGTGTTTGTCTGTACAGAGGTCTGTTCTGGGTTTTTGACGCAGCGTGAATGAAGGTGTTGGTGAGTGCTTTTGGCTTAGAATGCCTAAGACCAAAGTACATCCAGACCCTGTAGTGACTCAGATAATAGACGTGAGAGGAAGAAGAGAAAGAAATAATATCCTCCAGCTAAAACTAAGAGAGAGAAATAGAAGGTTGCAAAGGAAATAAAGGCTTCCGCTAAGAATCCACAGAAAGACAGTACTGAAGGGAACATGTTACAGGAATTGCTTTATTTCCTGATCTGTGGAACCTGCTGAAGGAGCAGATTCCAGATATTGATGCAGCAATCAAGAAACTGTGATGAGTAGGGCACCTCAAAAAGGACAGAGGAAGCCATACACAAGATTGTTTTGTTGTGTACATCCTTTTAAACTATTAAAATATTGTTTACCTCTGAAAAAAAAAGAAAGGGAGGATGGAGAGAGAAAGACAGGGAGACAGACAGAAAGGGGGCATGGAGAGAGAAAGACAGGGAGACACAGAAAGGGGGCATGGAGAGAGAAAGACAGGGAGACGGAAAGAAAGAAAGGAGGCATGGAGAGAGAAAGACAGAAAGAAAGAAAGAGGAGGGGGCAGGGAGAGAGGAAGAAAAAGTTGGGGGAGGGAATGAGATCTGGAGGAGAGGAAGCATACAGGAGGCTGAAAGAAGGGAAGAAATATTGGATGCACAATCAGAAGAAGAAAGTACAACCAGAGACATTTCTGACGTTGGAGAGGAAGTTCGCTGCCTGGCTGGCCCGGAACTTCCTCTCCGATGTCAGAATTGACGTCGGGGAGAAGGCTTCTGGGCCAGCGCCTGGACATGCCTTTCCTGCGGTTGTTGCAGTGGGCAGGAAGTAGCAGTGGGCGGTGGCGGTGGACCAGAGGGTAGCAGAAGAATCAGCGGTAGGCTTCAGAGGGAGGGAGGCAGACAGACAGGCAGGCTGTTGGTTGCTGAGCTTTCTCATATTCAGCACAGCAGGGAGGGAGGCTGGCTTCGGGGGTGGGACAAAAGCTGGAAGGCAGTGAGGAGGAGGCAGGCAGGCTGGCTTTGGCAAGGGAGGGGCACTAAGGACATAGGAAAAAGGCACTGAGGGTACTAAGGACATGGGAAGGGGCACTAAGGACATAAAAAGGAGGCACTGGGGACACTAAGAACATGGGAAGGGGCACCAAGGATATAGGTAGGGACACTAAGGACATAGGAAGGGGCACTAAGGACATAAGAAGGAAGGAGAGAGGGAATAGTAAGGGACAATTGTTTGGCCTGAGTGCAGAAATAAAGAAAGAAATGAAAGGATGCACAGTCAGAAGGAAACGCAACCAGAGACTCATGAAATCACCAGACAGCAAAGGTAGGAAAAATGATTTTCTTTTCAATTTAGTGATCAAAATGTGTCAGTTTTGAGAATTTATATCTGCTGTCTATATTTTTCTATTTTTCTATACTTACTGAGGTGACATTGCATATTTTAAAGTCATCTGCCTTGACATCTTTGAACCCCCCCAATATAAATGATAACATTTTCTCTGTGGTTTGTTTGTTTTTTAAATTTTATGGTTACCATTATGAATTAATAAGATATTATGTGTACATGAAAAATGAATGGAATAAATTGGGGGCAGGACTGACAATTAATAGATGCCCCGTTTTGATGAAAAAAAATAAATCATCACGTTATGTATGAAACTTGAAGAAAACTGCACAGCCTAAATCCAAGCAGGACTGGGTTTTGGTTTTTCTGTGATGCAGTTTGGGGTAGTGCATGAAAATTGGTTACCTAAGGCAGTGTTCGTCAATCTTTTTACACCTATGGACCGCTGGAAATAAAAATAATTATTTTGTGGACTGGCACCGGTCTGCGGACTGGCAGTTGAAGAACACTGAGCTAAGCCGTAGGCCAGACTCTGCCCATGTCCACCCAATCTCTGCTCCAGACCCCACCCCCATAATAGTACTAATTGTAGCACTATTTTTTCCATTCATTTTTCATATATACACACAATGTAATCTTATTAACAACACATAATGGTTAACCATAAAAGTAAACTACACAAAGCAGACTATATGCTTCTCAACATTCATTCCTACCAGAACACAGATAACCCCTATGCAAATACGGGACCAAAAACTACTAATATATACAGACAAACCCTAAGATGCAAGACTCTACATGCAGTACAACCCCAGAGAAAAAGAAACAAATGCATTTCTTCCTGAAAAGTGTAAAATACAGACAGCAGATGTAAATTCTCAGACACAATTCAATCACTAAATTAAAAAATAAAATCATTCCACCTACCTTCGTTGTTTCCCTCCATCCTTCTGGCCTGCTCCCCCTGGCCGTTTTATGCCGCACCTGGTGTTATCTTCGGGCTGGCTCCTTCTTCCTCACTGCCGCAGTGCTCCAGCTGCAACTTTTGCAAGTGCAGTGCAGTCTCTTTCTGGAATTTCAGCTCTTCCAAGTGCTTCAGGAGCCTGTCCCTGTGCTCCTCCAGGCCCCTGATGTAGCCAGCTGCAAAGCTTTGTACCTCCAGTGCTACATGCTCCCCACCTGCTTTACTGACATTGAAGGCGGCAAAGGTGCTCGCCTTAGCGAGAGCGCCTTTGCGAAGAGCCTTAAGAAGAGCCAAATTTAGGGCAACAGGACACTGTAGGGCAAATCCTTCACTCTAAACACCCTACTGCTCAGAACTCTCTGACACCCTAACTTTTTAACTCTACCCTTCAGAGGCCCTAGCCTCACATACTCATACTCTCCTACTATCTCTCTCTCATTTACTCTCCTACTATCTCTCTCTCTCATTTACTCTCTCTCTTTTTTCTCGTTAACAGGCAGACCCGAATATGGCAGGGCGAACAAGAAGTGTGAAACCTACAAACAAGATCGGCACTCCCTACACTGAGGTGACCGGGAGGTGACATCAACCTGCACACAGATGGAGGAGAACACAGCACCAGGAAAGGAGGTCTCCGTGCAGACCGAAGCCATCCCACAGCAGTACATTACGGCCTCTACACAGACAGAGGAGGTCGGCCAGCGGGATGACAACATCATGCAGGAACTAAGGAGCCTCAGGGAGGAGGTGAAACGCCTGAGAGGCATTAGAGAGGATGAGGCCTATATCGATGGAATAGTGCAGGAACTGTCCCAAATCACAGAACAGGCCCGTGACAGATCCCCCATGGCGGCGCTGAAACCAACTGTTGGCGTTCAGGAGATGGATGGAGACACCGACTCCTGGCAGTTAGTGACCTCCTCCACAGGTAAATGTAGGAGACCCCCCCATTTACAATCTCTTCACCTTCTTACTCTTTCTCTCACCAGGGTGGCTCCACATCGACTCCACATCTAAACCTGAAGAACAGATTCCAAGTCTTGCAGGAAGAGACTACCGACATGAGGCGGGAAGAGACTGCTGACGTGAAGCGGGACAAGGATCATCACTCATCTCCATCACTGGGAACAACGGATTGACCCCCCCAAAAGAAGCGCAGAGTAATAGCCATCGGGGACTCCATGTTGAGGGGCACCGAGGGACCAATATGCAGACCAGATATGCAGTTGAGGGAGATCTGCTGTCTGCCTGGAGCCAGAATACGAGATGTGACCGCCTGTCTTGATAGACTTCTCAGGCCCTAGGACCACTTCCCCATGCTGCTCATCCACGTCGGAACAAATGACACTGCCAAGAACACCCTGGAGGACATAGCTAGAGACTTCGGAGCTCTGGGGGAGAGGCTGAAGCAGACAGGAGCACAGGTAGTTTTCTCTTCAATTCTTCCTGTTAGGGGCAAGGGAAGAGACAGGGATGAACGTTTCCGGAAGACGAATGAGTGGCTACAATGATGGTTCCGGGAAATGAACTTCGGATTCCTGAATCATGGAGAGGCACTACAGGGACTCCAGGGACCAGACGGACTCCACCTGACCAACAGAGGTAAGAACATCCTTGGACACCGACTAGCCCGCCTGCTTCGAAAGGCTTTAAACTAGGTAAGTTGGGGGAGGGTACCCACTTATATACCAGAGCAGTAAGTAACAATCCTGATGTGGTGAACCAAAACTCCGCTTTTAAGTCCGAGGTAAATACACTCACTGCAAAAGATTCTCTAGGAGACACTTTAACTCAGATGGGAAACTCTCTACAGGGGCTTAGCAAACACAAAGAGTGGAGAGCTATGTATGTTAACGCGCGCAGCTTAGGAAACAAATTTCTAGAACTAGAAACAGAAATAGTGAATGCCAACCTGGACGTGGTAGCAATATCCGAAACATGGTTCACAGATTCTCATGGGTGGGATATAACTATACCAGGAAACAACCTGCTTCGCCAAGACAGAGAAGGTAAGTTAGGAGGAAGGGTAGCACTTTACATCAAAGAGAACATCAAAACAACCAGGATCACAGATGTCAAATACACAGGGGAATCCATCTGGGTAAACCTGGCCAGAGGCGGAGATAAATGCCTGTACCTTGGTGTAATATACAGACCTCCAAGACAATCAGAGGACAAGGATGCAGAATTAATTTAAGACATTGAGAATATCACCTTACGCGGGGATGCTGTTCTGCTAGGAGACTTCAACATGCCTGATGTAGACTGGAATACACTCTCAGCGACAACTTGTGGTAACAGGAGGATATTAATGTTCATGAAGGGAGTACAGCTCAAACAAATGATACTAGAACCCACTAGGGCCCAGGCCATCCTAGACCTGGTACTTACGAACGGGGAAAGTGTCTCAGAGGTCTCGGTGGGAGAAACGCTAGCCACCAGTGACCATAACATGGTATGGTTCAACCTTAGGAAGGGCTTCCCTAGATCACAAACAAAAACGAAGGTACTCAATTTCCGGGGCACTGACTTTGCACGCATGGGGGATTTCGTCCATCAGACGCTGCAGGTTCAAGAAGTAACTGATAATGTGGAAGTTATGTGGTCAACCCTGAAATCGACCCTACATGAGGCAACTATCGGCTACACAAAATCGATAAATAAACATCAAAGAAAAAAGAAACCCCAATGGTTCACTGATGAGGTCTCGTCCCTCATCAAGGAGAAAAAAAGAGCATTTCTTTCATACAAGCATACGGGGAAAAGAGAAGCTAACATTGAATACAGGGCAAGGTCTGCAGCAGTCAAAACAGCAGTCAGGGAGGCCAAACTTCGAGTGGAAGAAAATCTAGCAAAGAACATTAAGAAAGGGGACAAATCCTTCTTCAGGTATATTAGTGACAGGAAAAAAAACAAAAACAGGATAGTACGCCTTAGAACACCAGACGGGAATTATGTGGAAGCAGATTCGGACAAAGCCAAACTACTGAATAATTACTTCTGCTCAGTTTTTACTTGTGAGGCACCAGGGCACGGTCCACAGCTGGAAGCAAAGTCAAGCACGGAAGACCCATTTCAAAATTTTGAGTTCATACCAGCTGATGTTTACAGTGAACTATCAAGACTCAAGGTGAGCAAAGCCATGGGACCAGACAAATTGCACCCAAGAGTGCTCGGAGAGCTGTGCAATGTCCTGGCGGAATGTTAGCCATGCTTTTCAATCTCTCCCTAAGTACGGGGAAAGTCCCCCTGGACTGGAAAACAGCTAACGTCGTTCCTCTGCACAAAAAGGGTTGCAGAGCAGAGGCTGCGAATTAGACCAGGGAGTCTCACATCAATAGTGTGTAAACTCATGGAAACACTACTTAAAGGTAAATTAGACATGATCTTGGATGAGGGGAATCTAAGGGGTCCCAGTCAACATGGATTCACTAAGGGTAGGTCATGCCAATCCAATCTCATCAGTTTCTTTGATTGGGTAACAGGAAAGCTAGACTCGGGGGAGTCTCTGGACATAGTGTACTTGGATTTCAGTAAGGCTTTTGACAGCGTCCCACACCGCAGACTATTAAACAAGATGAAATCGATGGGGTTAGGTAAGACACTAACTGTATGGGTCAATGATTGGCTGAGTGGAAGACTTCAGAGGGTAGTGGTCAACGGCACCCTCTCTGAGACATCGGAGGTGACCAGTGGAGTGCCGCAGGGCTCAGTCCTTGGTCCATTCCTTTTTAACATATTCATAAGGGACTTGACCAGTGGGCTTTAGGGTAAAGTGACATTGTTCACCGATGACGCCAAACTATGTAATATAGTAAGTGAAAGCAATCTGTAGGATAGTATGACGCAGGATCTGCTTATGTTAGAAAACTGGTCCTCGACATGGCAGCTGGGCTTCAACGCTAAGAAATGTAAGGTCATGCACCTCGGTAGCGGAAATCCATGCAGAACTTACACCTTAAATGGAGAAACATTAGCTAGGACTTCAGAAGAACGAGATTTGGGAGTAATCATCAGTGCAGACATGAAGGCTGCCAAACAAGTGGAGAAGGCCTCATAGAAACATAGAAACATAGAAATAGACGGCAGATAAGGGTCCACGGCCCATCTAGTCTGCCCACCTTAATGTCCCTCCCCTACCTTTGCCCTGTGAATAGATCCCATGTGCCGATCCCATTTGGCCTTAAAATCAGGCACGCTGCTGGCCTCAATCACCTGTAGTGGAAGACTATTCCAGCGATCAACCACTCTTTCAGTGAAAAAGAATTTCCTGGTGTCACCTCGTAGTTTCCCGCCCCTGATTTTCAACGGATGCCCTCTTGTTGTCGTGGGACCCTTGAAAAAGAAGATATCTTCCTCCACCTCGATGCGGCCCGTAAGATACTGCGCTCCTCGAGCGAGTATAGCTGTAATTTGTCAAGCCGTTTTTCGTATGGTAGATCCTTGAGTCCCGAGACCATCCGGGTGGCCATTCTTTGCACCGACTCCAGTCTCAGCACATCCTTGCGATAATGCGGCCTCCAGAATTGCACACAGTATTCCAGGTGGGGCCTCACCATGGATCTATACAATGGCATAATGACTTCCGCCTTACGACTGACGAAATCCCTTCGTATGCAGCCCATGATTTGTCTTGCCTTGGACGAAGCCTGCTCCACTTGATTGGCAGACTTCATGTCCTCACTGACGATTACCCCCAAGTCTCGTTCTGCTACCGTTTTTGCTAGGATCTCGCCATTAAGGGTATAAGACTTGCATGGATTCTGGCTGCCCAGGTGCATAACTTTGCATTTTTTGGCATTGAAGTTGAGTTGCCATGTCCTAGACCATCGCTCCAGTAGGAGTAGGTCGTGCATCATGTTGTCGGGCACTGAATCTTCGTCTGTTGTGCATTTGCCCACTACATTACTCAGTTTGGCGTCATCGGCGAATAATGTTATTTTACCTCGAAGCCCTTCTGCCAAGTCTCTTATAAAGATGTTGAATAGGATTGGGCCCAAGACTGAGCCCTGTGGTACTCCACTAATCACCTCCGTCATTTCGGAGGGGGTGCCGTTCACCACCACCCTTTGGAGCCTACCTCCAAGCCAGCTCCCAACCCATTTCGTCAATGTGTCACCTAATCCTATAGAACTCATCTTGCTCAGTAACCTGCGGTGTGGTACACTATCGAATGCTTTGCTAAAGTCCAGGTACACGTTGTCCAGGGACTCCCCAATATCCAGCTTCCCCGTTACCCAGTCAAAGAAGCTGATCAGGTTGGATTGGCAGGATCTCCCCTTAGTAAATCCATGTTGTCGGGGATCCCGTAGATTCTCCTCATCCAGGATCTTATCTAATTGGTGTTTGATTAGAGTTTCCATTAGTTTGCTCACTATCGATGTTAGACTCACTGGTCTGTAGTTTGCTGTCTCCATCTTTGAGCCTTTCTTGTGGAGTGGAATGACGTTAGCCGTCCTCCAGTCCAACGGGACGCTGCCTGTACTAAGGGAGAGGTTGAAGAGCGCGGACAGTGGCTCCGCCAAGACATCACTCAGCTCCCTAAGCACCATGGGGTGCAGGTTGTCCGGCCCCATTGCCTTGCTAACCTTGAGCCTTGACAGCTCACCATAGACACTGCTGGGCGTAAACTCAAAGTTACTAAATGGGTCAACTGAGCCAACCCTTGTCTGTAGCTGAGGGCCGAGCCCTGGCGCTTCTCGGGTGAAGACTGAGCAGAAGTATTCGTTTAATAGTTGGGCTTTTTCCGAATCCTTTTCCACATAGTCTCCGTCTGGTTTCCTAAGACGTATAATCCCGCCTGAGTTTTTTCTTCTATCACTGATATACCTGAAGAAGGATTTATCTCCCTTCTGGATGTTCTTTGCTAGAGACTCCTCCATGAGGAATTTAGCCTCCCTGACTGCTGTTTTGACGGCTTTTGATTTGGCCAAGTAGTCTGCTCTAGAGTCCTGCTTCCCTGATTGTTTGTAAGAGATGAATGCTTTTTTCTTCTCCTTGATCAGGTCTGAGATCTCCGCAGTAAACCACTGTGGCTTATTGTTCCTTCGCCGTTTACTTACTGATTTTACATAGCGGTTTGTTGCTTCATCCGAGGCAAGGCAAATGATGGGATGTATCAATAGAAGCTTCGTCAGCCGGAAACCTGAAGTTCTAATGCCACTGTACAGAACCATGGTGAGACCTCATCTGGAATACTGTGTGCAATTCTGGAGACCACACTACTGTAAAGACATGCTTAGAGCTGAGTCGGTTCAGCGGATGGCCACTAGGATGATCTCCGGGCTCAAGGGTCTCTCGTACGAAGAAAGACTAAACAAATTGCAGCTCTACACTCTGGAAGAACGCAGGGAAAGGGGAGACATGATTGAGACATTTAAATACATCACAGGACGTGTCGAGGTGGAAGACGACATCTTCTTTCTCAAAGGACCCTCGGTCACAAGAGGGCATCCGCTCAAACTCAGAGGAGGGAAATTTAATGGTGACACCAGAAAGTATTTCTTCACGGAAAGAGTGGTGGATCACTGAAACAAGCTTCCAGTGCAGGTGATCGAAGCCACCAGCGTGCTTGACTTTAAGAATAAATGGGACATCCATGTGGGATCCCTACGGAGGTCGAGTTAAGGATCTAGGTCATTAGCACTCAGACTTAATGGGGTGGGTCAGTAGAGTGGGCAGACTTGATGGGCTATAGCCCTTTTCTGCCATCATCTTTCTATGTTTCTATGTTTCTATTCTCAATTTTGTGTAATACTCCCAGCCAGTGTTCCTACATGGGGCTGAGTACATTAGGAGTTCCCTCATATAGTCCCCAAGTGTGTGGATGATGCTGCTGGTGAAATTGAAGGCATGCTCGTGGGCAGCGGCTCCTCACATGTCCCGCGCCTCATCTGGAAGCTTTCCCTCTGACGTTGCAACGTCAGAGAGAAGGCTTCCGGTTCAGGCGCAGAACGCCTGTAGGAGCCGCTGCCCACGTCTTTGTGTACTGCAGCTGTGAAGAAGAGGCAGCCTACTGAAAATGACTGGCAGTTGAAGAACACTGACCTAAGGCACTGCTGGCCACAGGACACTGGGGAACTCTTTATTCAAAATCTAGTGGGATCTTGGTTGGGATTTTTGTACACCAAAATCTACAGGCCTGTATAGATCCCAACACCTCTGGGGGTATTTTGGTTAATAAAATCCCAAGGTGAACTTTTTCCCAGCGAAGGGACTTACAAGAAGTCATAGCAGAATCTTGTTGAACAGGCCAGGTAGAAAACAGTGGCTGGGCCAGGAAGGGCCTAGCCCCTTGTGGCAGATGTATGCCTGAGAGCCTCAGAGAAGACCATTAAAAGGCTGAATTAGAAGCCAGTGGATGGCAACAAGCCAAATAAAGGAAACAAATGGATTGGTTTTTTTGTATTTTGTGCAAGGACTATTGTTTTGCTTGTATTTTTGCAACTAATTTTTGAATTGCTACTAACTTGAGTTAAATGCACCAAGTCTGTCTAAAAGATATAAAACGTCTTCAACTTATACAAAATACAGTTATTAAAATTATTTCGGGTTCAAAAACAATTTGAACACGTCACCCCCTCTGTAACAAAAAGCTCACTGGTTGCCTGTTTTACATAGGATTACCTATAAAATTGCACTCTTGACTTTTAAAACCATGCAAACTAATACTCCAGCTTTCATAGATTGACTGCTGATCCCTTATGACCCTCCCAGAACTTTAAGATCAGCCTCACAGGATTCCCTTAACGTCCCATCCTTAAAGATAATCAGTACTCGTCGTACTCTCATTTTCTCAGTCACTGCCCCTTTAATTTGGAACTCTCTCCCTCTACACCTTAGAACAGAACAAAACTTGCAGAAATTTAAAAGCAACCTAAAATGCTTTCTCTTTAAAGACACTTATAACAGAATATTTTTTTACACAAGCACATACTTCCACACTACTTAACTTTCCCCCTTTCCCACTGTATTTTCCTTTTATGTATACTTTCTAAGAAATTGTAGTTATTCCCTTTTTTTCCAATGTTCTCTGGCCATAAGTATGTATGATTAGTTGGTGTATGTCTAATTATTTAAAATGTTTGTCTCCGAACTATTTTAAATTACTATGTACAAAGCTTTGTACCTTTGGATAAGCGTTTAATCAAAATTTAAATAAACTATGAAATAAAGATTTCTTTTGTGGCACCCAGGTGTTTTGCAATATTTTTGAACTTTATTGCAGTCCTTCCCAGCTATCCATACCTCGTTTTCTCTTGGCCGAGGTCTGTGTGACTTAGGGTGTTGGCCCCTGGACACGTCCAGTAGGCCACGCCCAGCCACAAGACACTAAACAACGCATTAAAAAAAGTCTTAAGAGCAAAAGTGAAAAGCCGGTCAAATGTTACCGGATCAGATAGATAAAAGTAATGGACCAGAGCTGAGTCTAGGAGCATGCAAACAAATAACACATTAAGCCACAGTAACTGAAGACTAAAATTAAAATTCAAAAGAATACATAAAAGAACTGGGAGACTCACCAGAAACCTCTGTGCTGATGAGAAGAACTCGATAGTGAAAGTGAGTAGAACCAAGCGTCAGTGTACTATGAAATATGAGCAAGTGGAAAGGGCGCCAAAAAATGTGTTTGAAGCTTATTGGGTAAACGTGAGGGGGGAAGAGCAATGAGCTGTCAACGAAAATACTATTAAAGAAAAAGAAAGAATAAGAATGAAAAAATAAATATATATAAGAGGGTCTATAGCCAGAGCACAAAACAGAGGATGTGATTATATGATCTGAAACTGCATGTAGTAGAGGCTAACAAACAGGTCATGAATCTGGATGGGGAATAAAAAAGGTTGAATTGCCTACAACTTGTAAACCTCTTAGGGGTCCTTTTATCAAGCTGCGGTAGGGGTTTAGCGCGTGTAATTCCATGCATTAAACCGCCTGCCGCGCTAGCCGTTAACTCCTGCATTGAGCAGGCGTTAGTTTTTTAACTGGCTGTGGGGGTTAGCGCGTGATGAAATGTCCGACGCGCTTACCCCGCTAGCGCAGCTTGATAAAAGGACCCCTCAATGTTGTAGACCATAGTTACTTAGGAAAGTGACCTTGCACTCTGTAGAGAGAAAGAAATATGTTGGTAACCCCTTGTCAATTTAAATAAATAAATAAATGCCACTACCGCTGTAGAAGGGAACCTAAGCATATCAGCTAAACCGTATGTGATGGCAGGCAGAACTCCCGATCATGTAAAAAACTAAACAAATCAAATCCATGTGTCCAAATCCCACTAACAGAGAGTAGGATCTGTACAATGTGATGTTTTAGAGATGCAAAACCCCTCACTGTTTCATCAGGTGGAATGGAGTACTCATAGACACATATTATTTTATAATTATATATTTTATCCATAGGACCCCTGAAGAAGACAATAGTATTGAAACATGGACCGTGTTGGGGCCATATGTTTCCAGTGGTTCAGGCCCTAGATATTTTTTTGTGGATTATTTATTTGTTTTAATAACGCTTCCAACTTGGACATTAACTCTCCACAAGTCTTTTGTTTTAAAGAAAAAACCTCCTTCATTTCAACAACAGAGGTATATTGTAATTATTAAGGATTTACTGGGAGGTACAATGTATAAACCACAATTTCTGATTCAGTGCAAAAATAGCCATATTAGATTATTATAAAAGAAAACCATACAAGTTTGTACTTATGGTTCAAAAATTACCTCAAAATGAATTGTATACAATTGAATACTATATAATCCAAATAAGCACAAAATGCATTCAAAAAGAGAGAAGAAAAAGTATGAGTCCCTCTAAATTATTCATAAAGTGGAGAAAAAGAGCTCAGGGTTACATTGGATTTCATATCAATCGTTAATCCTCTGGACAAATCAGCTTCAAATATTCATTTGAAGGTGAAGACACATCCTTGATCTACAAAAAAACTCCACCGTTTCTTTTTTTCTTTACTTGAGTCAAAATTTTTTTTTAATAAAAATATCACTAGCATTCACAATATAGTGATTTTAGACAGATTCATAAACCCAAAATAAAGAAACAAAATAAAGACCTTATTTGCCTCAGAGGTCTTCTTCACACAGCTCTTTAATAGGAAAGACCAGAGATATTGATATTTATTTCACATCAATTTTTCTTATGTAGTGAAAGTATTCAACAAACTTAGCGAATTCCCAACAGGGCCCCTGTTTTGCTAACAAATTGCTTCATCAGGGAATAACGCTAAAAAGACAAAATACAAAAAAGCAAAATAAGAGAAAAGAACAGAAGAATAACATCTGAAAATCTCTTAACATAATACAATTACCTTCTATTTGAGCTAGCTGCTTCAAAAAAATCCTGCAACCAAAATGGCTCCTCAATGCTCTGAAATAAGTTTCCCATGAGCACTTGATGTTAAACAATGTGTTGACGTCAGATTAGTGCCTTTAAAGAAAACACCTTAAAGGAATATCTCTTTTAAAAAACCAAAAAGGAAAAACAAAGGGCTCCTTTTATCAAGGCGCGCTACAGGGTTTAGCGCGCCGGACATTTTATCACGCATTAACCCCCGCGGCAGCCTAGAATCCTAACGCCTCGTCAATGGAGGCGTTAGGTAATAGTGCGGCAGGCGGTTTAACGCGTGGCATTCCGCACGTTAAACCGCTACCGTGCCTTTGTATAAGGACCCCAAAATGTATATGATTTCTCAGAAAAAAGCTCTCCATTCAATAAATGAATTTAAACCATCTGGAACGCAAGTTTTCAAATTGAAGATCCACCCTTGCAACCATTTGGGTTGCAGGATTTTTTGAAGTGGCTAGCTCAAATAGAAGGTACCTGTATAATGTTAAGAATTTTTCAGATGTTACTCTTCTGTTCTTTTATTTTGCTTTTTTGTATTTTGCCTTTTTAGCATTATTCCCTGATGAAGCAATTTGTTAGAGGTTTTTTATTGCCAGCTTGATAAAAGGGGGCCACAGACTGATAATAGGCACTCTTTTTTGCCTTACCTTCTTCCCCCCCCCCCCCCCCCCCCCCCCCAGCACTTTCTCTCTCTCTCACCTTTTCCCCCAAGGTATTTGTTCCTTTTTTCCAAAGTAGTCCATCTATCTTCCTTCCTTCTCTACACCCAAGATACTCTTTCTCTTGCCATCCCCCTTCCAAGATTCTCTCTCTCCCTTCTTCCCCAGGCACTTTCTTTCTCTCCTCCTGTACTTCCCCCCAAAGTTGTTGTTTAACTTATGCATAGTTCCAAAGCTATTAAAATTGAAGCAATGAGAAATTAGATTTCCTAAGGCCAATAAAGAATATATAGGTGCTAAGACATTCTGAAATCATGTAAATCTGTAAGGAAATAGTACTATATTTTAAAAATGATTTGCAATATTACAGCAGGATTTTGTTTTTCTGATGAGGTGTGGCAGGTCCTGTGTATGACTCTCTAATATAATAAAGCCCTAAGTGCCTGCGTGCTCTCGTTTTCCGTGAGCTGTAGGGACCCGCATGTAGGAGTGCACATGCGTGGGGTGGCGCGGAGCCTGTCGGCCGCGGCGGCTCTTGCCGTCTGAAGGAATGAAGGAGGAAAGGGGACGTGGAGAGGAGGCGATTCGTCTCATAGAGCTGCAAGTCTTCGGTCCAAGAGAGATCATTACGGTGCCGACGAGGAACTAAAAAAAAAGGCAGCGGCGCCTGCGCAACAGCCGAGCGTTACCGTCACGTGACACCATGGCTGAAATCCACGTAGGCATCTCAGCGGCGCTCCCGTCATGGGTTAGCGTTGCTTTCTTTCAATCCCAGAATGTTACGATGAGGAGGAGGTGGGCTCCTCCTGAGTTGCCATTTTTGTCTATACCTTTAATAAAGGGGGAGGGAATGCTGCTGCACAGGGAAGTGGGGTGGGGGTAGGTAAATGTTGCTTCACAAGGAAGTGGAGTTGGAGGACATGATGCTGCTGCACAGGGAGGGGGGGAAGACAAAGGGGGCCAGGGAGCAAATGTGCTTTGCTTTGGGGGGAAGGGTATGCTGGAGGGCCAGGGAGCAATCTTGCATTGCTTTGGGGAGGATAAAGAAGGGGGCCATAGAGAAAGACAAAGAAAGGCAGGCAGGCAAGGGGCCACAGAGAGATGGAAAGACAACGGACAGGGGGAGAGACAGAAAGAAAGAAAGACAGACAGTGGGAGGGAGAGAGATAGAAATAAAGAGACAGACAGTGGGAGAGAGAGATAGAAATAAAGAAAGAGACAGGGGCAGGGAGAAGCACAGACAGAAAGAAAGACATACATATATTCTAGCACCCGTTAATGTAACGGGCTTAGACACTAGTTCATGCATAAAGCCACAATGACAGAGGAATCTTTAAATTGTTTGGAAGTAAACTTCAGTCATTCCTGAGAAATTTTGTGTCGAAAAAGGAATTGTGTAAATAGAGTTTTGCTATACCAAGGATACCAAAACATAAAATTAATTAAATGTTTAATTTATTAATTTTTTAAATTCAATTCATATCCTAAAAACTAACAAAATTTATTTCATCTACATTTAAAATCTACAGTAACAAGTAATACAAAGTGCAGAGTGCTACTAATGACAAAATCATAGGCTGGGAAAAGCTACAGGTACTATCTAAAGCTTTTAAAAAGAGGCTCATGCCGATTGAACAATATAAGTAACTAAAACTGAAAAACAATAAGGATTAAGAAGAAAGAACCTCAGAACATTAAGCATTTCTTATTGGATCATGAATATAAGGAACAACTGGCTTGGTGTAGTCTATGGATCACAACTCAAGGAGATATTGGGACTTTAATTGACTCATCATCAAGTTAACTGCGGGATCTGAATGGCATCAATACTTAACATCATTAAGAGCCTTGAAGATTGATTGATGGACTCGACTCATGTGCATTTATATTACGTAGGTATTTAAACTTCTCTATCATATCTCCCCTCTCCCGCTTTTCCTCCAAAGTATACAGATTGAGATCTTTAAGTCTGTCCCCATACGCCTTATCACGAAGACCACACACCATAGCAATGTTTTTAGGTACATCAGAAGCATAAAACCTGGGAGGGAATCTGTGGGACCGTTGGATGATCAAGGAGCAAAAGGGGCTCAGAGAGGATAAGGCCATAGCGGAAAGACTGAATGAATTCTTTGCTTCAGTCTTTACGGAAGAAGATGTAAGAGATCTACGTGAACCGGAACTGGTTTTCAAGGGTGATGATGCGGAGGAACTGAAAGAAATCTCGGTGAATCTGGAAGATGTACTGAGCCAAATCGACAAGTTAAAAAATGATAAATCTCAAGGACTGGATAGTATACATCCCAGGGTACTACATAGTAACATAGTAGATGACGGCAGATAAAGACCCGAATGGTCCGTCCAGTCTGCCCAACCTGATTAAATTTAAATTTTTTTTTTTTTTTTAAATTTTTTTTCTTCTTAGCTATTTCTGGGCAAGAATCCAAAGCTTTACCCGGTACTGTGCTTGGGTTCCAACTGCCGAAATCTCTGTTAAGAATTACTCCAGCTCATCTACACCCTCCCAGCCATTGAAGCCCTCCCCAGCCCATCCTCCACCAAACGGCCATACACACACCGTGCAAGACTGTCCAGTACTGGCCTAGTTCAATATTTAATATTATTTTCTGATTCTAAATCTTCTGTGTTCATCCCACGCTTCTTTCAACTCAGTCACAGTTGTACTCTCCACCACCTTTCTTGGGAGCGCATTCCAGGCATCCACTACCCTCTCCGTAAAGTAGAATTTCCTAACATTGCCCCTGAATCTACCACCCCTCATCCTCAAATTATGTCCTCTGGTTTTACCAAGTTTCAAGTTTCAAGTTTTATTGATTTTGATATACCAACCATCAAATTAATATCTGGCCGGTTAACAATCGAATTAAAAAGATAGGGAAAACTGAGAAAAATAAAAATTGGTAGATTAATAATAATGTGTGAACATAAAAAAAACATTTACCAGATGTCCTCTGGTTTTACCATTTTCCTTTCTCTGGAAAAGATTTTGTACTAAAATAATACCCTTCAAGTATTTGAACATCTGAATCATATCTCCCCTGCCTCTCCTTTCCTCTAGGGAATACATATTCAGGGCTTCCAGTCTCTCCTCATATGTCTTCTGGCGCAAGCCTCCTATCATTTTCGTCGCCCTCCTCTGGACCGCCTCAAGTCTTCTTACGTCTTTCGCCAGATACGGTCTCCAAAACTGAACACAATACTCCAAGTGGGGCCTCACCAATGACCTGTACAGGGGCATCAACACCTTCTTCCTTCTATAGACTACGCCTCTCTTTATACAGCCCAACATCCTTCTGGCAGCTGCCACTGCCTTCTCACACTGTTTTTTCGCCTTAGAACTTTGGACACTATAACCCCAAGGTCCCTCTCCCCGTCCGTGCATATCAGCTTCTCTCCTCCCAGCATATACGGTTCCTTCCTATTATTAATCCCCAAATGCATTACTCTGCATTTCTTTGCATTGAATTTTAGTTGCCAGGCATTAGACCATTCCTCTAACTTTTGCAGATCCTTTTTCATATTTTCCACTCCCTATTTGGTGTGTACTCTGTTACAAATCTTGATATCATCTGCAAAAAGGCATACTTTTTCTTCTAACCCTTCAGCAATGTCACTCACAAACATATTGAACAGGATTGGCCCCAGCATCAAACCCTGAGGGACTCCACTAGTCACTTTTCCTTCCTTCGAGCAACTTCCATTAACCACCACCCACTGGCGTCTGTCCGACAGCCAGTTTCTGACCCAGTTCACCACTTTGGGTCCTAACTTCAGCCCTTCAAGTTTGTTCAACAGCCTCCTATGAGGAACTGTATCAAAGGCTTTGCTGAAATCCAAGTAAATTACATCTAGCATATGTCATCGATCCAGCTCTCTGGTCACCCAATCAAAAAATTCAATCAGGTTCGTTTGGCACGATTTATCTTTTGTAAAGCCATGTTGCCTCGGATCCTGTAACCCATTAGATTCTAGGAAGTACACTATCCTTTCTTTCAGCAACACTTCCATTATTTTTCCAACAACTGAAGTGAGGCTCACCGGCCTGTAGTTTCCTGCTTCATCCCTGTGACCACTTTTATGAATAGGGACCACAGCCGCTCTCCTCCAATCCCCAGGAATCACTCCTGTCTCCAGAGATTTGTTGAACAAGTCTTTAATAGGACTCGCTAGAACCTCTCTGAGCTCCCTTAGTATCCTGGGATAGATCCCGTCTAGTCCCTTCGCTTTGTCCACCTTCAGTTTTTCAAGTTGCTCATAAACACCCTCCTCCGTGAACGGCGCAGAATCTACTCTATTTTCTCATGTAACTTTGCCAGGCAATCTCGGTCCTTCTCCAGGATTTTCTTCTGTGAACACAGAACAGAAGTATTTGTTTAGCACATTTGCTTTCTCCTCATCACTCTCCACATATTGGTTCCCAGCATCTTTTAGCCTAGCAATTCCATTTTTTATCTTCCTCCTTTCACTAATATATCTGAAAAAATTTTTATCTCCCTTTTTTACATTTTTAGCCATTTGTTCTTCCGCCTGTGCCTTCGCCAAACGTATCTCTCTCTTGGCTTCTTTCAGTTTCATCCTGCAGTCCTTTCTGCTTTCCTCTTCTTGGGTTTTTTTATATTTCATGAACGCCAACTCTTTCGCCTTTATTTTCTCAGTCACTAGGTTGGAGAACCATATCGGCTTCCTTTTTCTCTTGTTTTTATTGATTTTCTTCACATAAAGGTCCGTAGCCATTTTTATCGCTCCTTCCAGCTTAGACCACTGTCTTTCCACTTCTCTTATGTCCTCCCATCCTAACAGCTCTTTCTTCAGGTACTTTCCCATTGCATTAAAGTCTGTACGTTTGAAATCTAGGACTTTAAGTATCATGCGGCTGCTCTCCACTTTAGCCGTTATATCAAACCAAATCGTTTGATAATCGCTACTTCCCAGGTGAGCACCCACTCGAACATTAGAGATACTCTCTCCATTTGTGAGGACCAGATCCAATATCACTTTTTCCCTTGTGGTTTCCATCACCATTTGTCTGAGCAGAGCCTCTTGAAAGGCATCCACTATCTCCCTACTTCTTTCCAATTCCGCAGACGGAACATTCCAGTCCGCATCCGGCAGGTTGAAATCTCCCAACAGCAGAACCTCCTCTTTCCTTCCAAACTTTTGGATATCCACAATCAGATCCTTATCAATTTGCTGCGATTGAGTCGGAGGTCTGTAGACTACACCCACGTAGATAGAAGTTCCATCTTCTCTTTTCAGAGCAATCCATATCGCTTCTTCCTCTCCCCAGGGCCCTTGCATTTCGGTCGCTTGGATATTGATCTTTACATAGAGAGCTACTCCTTCACCTTTATGACCATCTCTGTCCTTCCTAAAAAGATTATATCCCGATATGTTTGCATTCCATCCATGTGATTCACTGAACCATGTCTCTGTGATAGCGACTATATCTAGATCTGCTTCTAACATCAGGGCTTGCAGATCATGAACTTTGTTGCTTAGACTATGAGCATTTGTGGTCATCACTTTCCAGCTATTTTTCAGCGATAATCTCCTTTTTTGTATGGATTTTTGTGTCGTTTCACTTTCTGTTGCAATACTAAGAAATGAGTTGTTGATATTGCTTATGTTGCAGTCTTTATTACTATCACATCTTTTCTTTTGCCGGGGATGGTCTCTATAATTGTCCTTCGTACATACACCACCCCCACCTTCTAGTTTAAATGCCTAGAAAAATATTGTCTAAATTTCTCTGCAAGGTTTCTTTTTTCCTGCTGTAGTAATATGTAGCCCATCAGTGCAATATAGCTTCTTGTCCTTCCATGTATTTCCCCATCCTCCTATGTACCTGAAGCCTTCTTGATGACACCAGGCTTTGAGCCATCTATTAAAGTCCTCTGTGTTTTTCACTCTTTGCTCTCCCTTTCCATATGCAGGCAGTATTTCAGAAAAAGCTAAAGTCTTTACAAAAGGTTTCACGCCTTCACCAAGCTCCCGAAAAGCTTTCTTTGCTGCAAGTGTGGAGTTGTTGGCCAGGTCATTTGTTCCCAGATGGATAACAACATCAGTGTTAAAATCCTTAGTTTCTTCCTTAATTATAGTCAGTATTTGCCTGGTACTCCTGGTAGCTGAGGATCCTGGAAGACATTTCACTATTTTGGTCTCCTCGCCCTGTGTTCCAAGGTTAATGCCTCTGATGATGGAATCCCCCAACAATAATAGTTTCTGTTTTTGGCTTTTTTATTTGTGCTTAGGGTGCACTTGTTCTCTTGAGTTACCTTCATTGGTTCCAGTCCCACCTCCCTTCTGTTTTCTTGAGTATTGCAGTGCACTAGTGGAGTGAAGGAATTCTGTAGAGGTAATATTAGTGAAGGTGGATGTTTCTGTGTTACATGTCGCATTCTTCCTGAGCCTACTGTGACCCATTTATTCCTGGGCTGTTTTATTCTTTGAGGTAGAGGTGGTAAGTTGGTATGATTTTGTGGAGTGATGGAAGCTGCTTTAATTGTATTCAATTCCTGTTTAAGTTTGCAGAGCTCTTCCTTAATACTAGCAAGTTGAAGACAGATGGGGCAAGCCTTAAGCCTCCAAATAGTATGTCTTGGAATTAAAGCACCACAGTGATTGCATAGAACAAAGGTCATCTTGATTGGTTGTGAAGTGACTTGATTTGAGTAGTTCTGATTATATGGGTCTCTATATATGAATAGTGGTCCCTGTGGTTGGTGGGACTATAAGTCTTACCCTTATTCCTATGAAGGGATAGGGAAAGAGGAAATAAGATTTAACAGAGGAAAGAGAAGGGTTTATTTTTTTGTGCTTTTTTTTTTTTTTTAGTAAGAAACAGGGATGAGAAGAGAAATTAAGCAGATATAATGCTGAAAACCAGTGAAAAGAGCAGAATATGAAATGCAGAGCAACTTATCTTATTGAAGTTCACAGGGCAGCCTTGTTCACAGCACTGTCCCAAAGATAATGCAGTTAACCTTAGAAGGAAAACATGAAATGCTGACCTGCTGTTAGTGATCTGTAACCTGTCGCTAAAATTGTAGTACCTGAAGATTGGAGGGTGGCCAATGTTACGCCGATTTTTAAAAAGGGCTCCAGGGGAGATCTGGGAAATTACAGACCAGTAAGCCTTACTTCGGTGCTGGGAAAATTGGTAGAAACAATTATAAAATACAATTCTGGAACATGTAGACAAGCATGATTTAATGAGATGGAGCCAGCATGGGTTCAGCCGAGGGAGATTTTGCTTCACAAATTTGCTTGACTTCTTTGAAGGTGTGAATAAACATGTGGATAAAGGTGAGCCGGTTGATTTAGTATATCTAGATTTTCAGAAAGCTATTGATAAAGTTCCTCATGAGAGGCTGCTGAGAAAATTAAAGTTTCATGGGATAGGTGGCAAAGTTCAGTTATGGATTAGGAATTGGTTATCAGATAGAAACAGAGGATAGGGTTAAATGGTCATTTTTCTCAATAGAGGACAGTAAACAGTGGAGTGCCGTGGGAATCTATACTAAGACCGGTGCTATTTAACTTATTTATAAATGATCTGGAAATTGGAATGACGAGTGAGGTGATTAAATTTGCAGATGACACTAAACTGTTCAAAGTTGTTAAAACGCATGTGGATTGTGAAAAATTGAAGGCAGACCTTAGGAAATTGGAAGACTGGATGGCCAAATGGCAGATGAAATTTAATGTGGACAAATGCAAAGTGATGCACATTGGGAAGTATAACCTGAATCACAATTGCCTGAATTACCATGGGGATTAGCGCCCAAGAAAAGGATCTGGGTGTCATCATAGACAATACGATGAAATCTTCCACCCAATGTGCAGCGGCGGCCAAAAAAACAAATAGGATGCTAGAAATTATTTAAAGAAGGAATGGTTAAGAAGTCTAAGAATGTTATAATGCCCCTGTATCGCTCCATGTTGTGACCTCATCTGGAGTATTGCGTTCAATTTTGGTCTCCATATCTCAAGAAAGATATAGTGGCACCAGAAAAAGTTAAAAGAAGATTGACCAAGGTTGGAGAGGGCGACCCAGTTTTGCCAGTTAGATTCTGGTTCTGCAGGTTTAGAGATGGGGGGAAATTTGTCGAGAAAATTGATCCAGAACAGATTGTTCAAGATTTTTTTACGGAAGGTAATAGAAATTGAGGTGCGAGATGGGGGCCCGAGATGTGACATGAAAATGGGGAGACAGAAGACTCCTAGGTAGTGGTCGGACCAGGGGACAATTTCCCAGCGAATGTCGTCGGTTGAGGTTTTGTGAGTAGTAAGATCTAGAAAGCTGATGAGTTCTAGTGTGTGGCCTTTTTCGTGGGGAGAGTGTGGGGGGGGGGGAAAGCTAAAGCGGAGAGGAAGCTATTAAATTCGGATGTCCTTGTTGGTGAAATAGTCAAGGTGGAGATTGATGTCTCCGATGATCAGTAATCTTTGAAATTTGATATGTTGGCAGGGGTACCTGGCAGTTTCGTTAGTGCCAATGTGGATGAGCAGCATCGGATAGCAGTCATCAGGCTTGATGAGTCTTGGCAAGCTCTCTGTAACATCTTGGATATTGGCACCAGGTAGACAGCTTACTTCTTGTGACTTCATGTCTGGTCTGAAGATGGATGCTTCTGTACCCCTCAGAAGGGAATCGCCAACTACCATTACCTTACGCCTCCTAGTGGTCCTGGAACCAGTAATTTTTGGGATCTCAAGCTTTAGTCCTTCCTCTCCTTGGTATGCTCTCATCTCCTCTATATGCCGGTTCTTCAGTTCAAGGGCAGAGGGAGTCACTGTACCAATCTTGCAGTGATCTGTAATCTGAGTCCAGCTGCCTTCCCTCTTCTTCCCCACTGCTGTAAATCTTTGATGCCTCATGAACCATTTCATCAATGTACCTCTCATTCTCACGGATGCTTCTTAGTCTTGCCACCTCCTCCCTCAGTTCTTTTACTTCCTTTATGAGGGATTCAAGCTGCCTATGTAACATTTTCTGTCTGCACAGAGACAGAAGTTTTAACCTGAGTAGCAGCTTTGGTGATACGATGTTTCCCAGCCATACTGTGGTGCAGAAGTACTTACACCTTTCTCAAGTTGGAATGCCACCAGAGAAGATGTTTGAATGGATGGGGGTTGGGGGGGGGGGGGGTTTCTCAGCAGAGCAGAAACTCTCAGTACCTCTTTAGGTGTGGGGAAAAGGGTAAGTTTCCAGATCTGTTGAGAGGGTTTGGGGGTTAGATGTTTCAGATTTGTACAGATTGTTCTTATTAAGATCAGAGGCATACAGTAGTTCACAGGTTGCTGTGAAAACTATCTTTAATGCAGAGCCTCTACAACCTCTCTCTTAGAACCAGGCTTACTCAGGGTTAGGCACTAGGCCAGCATTCCTCCTCTCAAGGGTCACCTGTGGAATCTGATCTCTTAATAAAGTCATCATAGTTCAGTCTCAAACTAAGAGGCTGAAACCAGCCAGAGGTCTCTCCTCAAGGAGCACTTTTAGGCTAGGGTGAGAGGATTCACGCCCCCGTGAAGTATAGCATGCTTGGCCTGACTTAACAGTTTTTCTAGGCCTCTCTCCCACTTGCTAAACCCCAAAGTCTCATAAAGGTCCTAAACCGATCCAAAGAAGCCTTTTTGTCAACAGCTCTCTCCTCAAGCAAATATATGCAAATTATATATGCAGTTCACAGGTTGCTTTACAACCTCTCTCTTAGAACCAGGCTTACTGAGGGTTAGTTACTAGGCCAGCATTCCTCCCCTCAAGGGTCACCTGTGGAATCTGATCTCTTAAGAAAGTCCTCAGAGTTCAGTAACAAGTTGTATATCAGACAAACCTTATGAGCATTCCGGACTAGGATGACAGAGCATAAATCCTGTCTGACCTGTACATGAATAGAAACCCCTATGGTAGAACATTGTTTGCTATTCAAGCACTCTTTTTCTGAGCTCCAATGCTGGGTTTTAGAACAATTAAAACTATCTCCCTGTGGGGGTGACTTTAGAAGTCTACTGAGAAAATGAAAACAAAGATGGATCTTTAATTTGAACATGAGCGAACCTGCTAGCTTGAACTCTATGTTAGAATGGAGGGCATTCTTCTGATCTTTTCAATTGATTTTTTGGCTTTTGAATCCCTTCAGTCTTATTAATTATTATGTTGAACAATATGAGTACAGCATTTGTGATTCAATTGGCTATTGTGACATCACAATGTGATGCATATTATATCTCCCAGGATGCCAAGGAGCCATTTTGTTTAGGAGGTTTTCTTTTTGAAGCATTAAGCTCGAGTGAAAGGTACATCTTCAGTGTGGAATGAGATTTTTGTTCTTTTTTTCTAGCTGTTGAATTTTTTGTTTGTGTTTGTAGTGGTTCCTCTGATGAAGCTGTTGTGAAACAGGGGCCCTGTTGGGAATCTGTTAAAGCTAACGAGATTGGATCTCTGTGAAATGATTATGAGCACATATCAAGTGCAATTCCATAAATTAAGTACTGTTACAGGGAGAGCCCTGTGAAGAAAGAAGAAACCCCACAGTGCCCTGAAATTATTGGTGAAACAAGGACTGGGGAGCAGATGTCATCAGTTCTTACTCCTAAGCCTGCTCCTAGAACCAGGCAAGGAGAGAAGCTAACCTTACCTAATAAGCCCCAAAGGAAGGATAACACTGCAGGGACCCGCTTATCTTTACCCTTATATTGGAATATCTTTAGATCTTACTACTCGAGAATACACAGAGATATAAGCTATCGTTCCCCTCCTTTAGGAGAATCAAATCTGCCAGGAAGCTTAGCCAATCCTTTGCTTTCAAGCCGGTAGAAACTTGGAACAGACTTCTTGACTTTGTTAGATTGATAGGTCAGCTACAACAATTTCGTCAAGTCCTAAAAACTTTGCTGTTTACACAATACCTAAATGATTTTACCTATAGAACAAACAAATTGATAGCACTGCAACATTTATTTCTTCCCATGTTCTTCTTCTTATGTACTCTGGTCTTTAATTACTTGTGAACCGAGTCAAGCTCCTTTGGGAGAAGACCCAGTATATAAATCGAAGACTAGATTAGATTAGTAATAGCCTATAATCTGCTAGGGTTAAGAAACCATAAGTCCCAGCAGGCACTAGGCAGGAGAAAGGGAAACCTAGAACTGGATTAGCTCCTGTAGTTAGCCCATCTGCAACCAGGGTTAATCAGCAGGGAGGTTACCAAACCATTGCAACTAAGAAAGCTGGAATCTCAGCTGGAATCTCAGCAGTTCTAGAGGCCATCAACCCAAAGCCAGTGAAAAGGGTGTGTCTTCTAGGCCACAGTTCTTCAACCGCCGGTCCGCGGACCGGTGTCGGTCCGCAAAAAAATGTTGCCGGTCCGCGAAGGATTCGGGTCCCCGCCGCAGCAAAAAGTGCCGGCGTCAGCTGACATGCAACTTCCTGTTGCCATCGCTATGCCGGCACTCCTGCCTTCCACCTGCAATGTGGGCCGGCCTACCAAAGGCCCCGAGGCTGCCTCATGAAACTGCGGCTAAAATACAGCTTAGGGGCAGCTGTGTGCCGAAGTTAAAAGTACACAGAGCTGCCGCTAGCCTACATAGAGGAAACATTTGCTGGAGAGGGAAGGAGGGAAGGGAGTAGGGGTGCTCCTGGACAAGGGAGGGGAAGGGGCTGCTGCTGACAGGGGAGAAGGGAAAGGGAAGGGATGAGAATTACTGTTGGATAAGGGGAGGAGGAAAGGGAGAAGGGGTACTCATGGACAAGGGAGGGAAAGGGGCTACTGCTGACAGGGGAGAGGGGGAAGGGACGAGACTTACTGTTGGCTAAGGGGAGGAAGAAAGGGAGAAGGTACTGCTGGACAGGGGAGGAGGAACATTGGAAGGAGACAGCTGGCAGGGAGATTAGAGGAGGGGAAGGAGTCAGGATGGAATGGAGAGATCAGATGAGAGAAAGGGGAGAAACAGAGGAATGACAAAGTAGAAAGAGATTGATGCTGGGAAGGGGGTCAGATGAAAAATAAGGAAAGAGGGACAAAGATGCTAGATCTGGTGTAGGAGAGAGGGGCATAGAAAGAATGCAGATACCATATGGGAGGGGTAGAGGGCAGACAGTGGATGGAAGAGGCAGATTTTGGATTGAAGAGACAGAGGGCAGACGCTGGATGGAAAAAAGTGAAAAGAAGATGAAAGCAGAAACCAGAGACGACAAAAGGTAGAAAAAAATAATTTTATTTCTATCTTGTGATTAGAATATATCAGATTTAAAATATGTATCCTGCTAGAGCTGATGTTAGACATAACTGGGGAGTGCAAAGCCCAGGCAGTGCGTCTTTAGCTTCCAGCTGGCTTAGGGCTCTCTCTGACCAGGAGGCAGTTGCCCTAGTTCCACTCCCCTAACACCATTCCTGCCATGTGTAACTATGGTATTCTGTTAGCATGATATTTGTGTAGCATTCTGTAATAATTTGGCTTATTAAATTTTCTTGATAGTAGAGGGGATATATGTGAAGGGGAGGGGAGACGGGGGTTTTGTTGATCCTTGCCCTGTATTATTTATATTTATAAAATGACAATTGTACAGAATATTGTTTCTTTTTATACTTTAATAAAATATGTTCAATATAAAATCATAACTATTTGAGGCTTGTGCGGATGGGATCAGATGGTTAACAGGACCGAGCTCGCGGGGATGGGGTGGCAATGGGGTTTTAAAAAAATTCAGTCTTATTAGTTTGCCGGTCCACAAAATAATTATTTTATTTCTGCCGGTCCATAGGTGTAAAAAGGTTGAGGAACACTGTTCTAGGCATTGAAGGCAGCCACAAACCCAGAGTGCCTGAATTCTCTGAGAGAAACAAACCTGTGCAGCTAAAGATTCCAAGGACAGAAAGCAGTACTTCACAAGAAAGGCAGGTAGGAAACCTCTGGAATGAGGCTTCTGATAATTCTTCTGATGGTGATTATAAGGAAGAAATGCCGGATTATAAGGATTATAAATGCCGGAAGAGTTGTTTATAAATGACATAGAAAGGGAGCCTGAAGAGTTGAATGGGTTTGAAGAAATGGACACATAAGCAACCTGTGACATGTAAGAGGGTTGTTTTAAGTAAAGTGGTGCTGCCTCACCAAAATCTAATTAACAGAAAGTTAAGAGTTAAAGTGACTGATTTTGAATAATCACAGTTGGACTGTATGCAGCCTTGCGAAAGCAGTGCAGGCAGGTTGCAAAGTTCTTATATGGTAACTGGAAGGCCATTTTGTTGTTCTGGAAGCTGGCAAAGCACAGCCTTAAAAACTGCCTTTGGAAGTTTTATATTACCAATTAGTTTGGGATAAGTTGGGCAGGGGATCTGATAAGGGTGGAAGAATCCCATGCTCAGGGTAGAAGTTTGGTTTTCACCCTGGGAAGTGCTTCAGAGGCAAAATTATAGAAGTCTGCCAGATTGTTATAATCCTTATACAGAATAAGCACGGTGAGCCAACAGGCTGATTGGCCACCCAGAAGTGTTTTCTCTTAAGGGTTTGATTTTTGGAAATTGTTGAATATTGAGGGGATTTGTGTGTTACCACCTCAGGAAGATTTGCATTGGAATAAAAAGTGATAAAGAGAACATTCACACTGAACAGTTTATGCAGTAACATTTATTTTTGTTTGCATACCCCTCTACCCTCCATTCCTTGCCTTACCGCTCAGCCGAGGTTTGGATTACCCAGGTCAAGGCTCTGGTTTAATCCAGTCCGGGCCATAACCAGTCACAGACCCAAGTGCTGTCCTGCTTACGAGCTGTATGTCAAGTGGACCATACATTTGAAGATAAAGTGTTTAGACTATTTTTTGCCAAGATAAATGCTATTATATTTTGAGAATGTTTGAGATGATGGTCTTGAAAATAAGAATTTTGATAGTCTGAAGTGGAGCTTTTTATGACCAGAGATGTGTCTCCTACTTCAAACTTTTTTTTGAAGTTAGGTTGTCTCCAGGGTATGCTGAGTGTACGTTTTGTGGTTACCTCTTGCCTCAGCAATATTTTGAATGTAATTAATTTTGTGATTTTATTATTTTGACATTCAACTTGCGCACATATTTTTCTCAGTTATTATTAGTATCATTGGTGGATGTTTTATGCTTGGTTATTGACAATCAAGTTACATACTGTTTGGTCTCATTGGATGTGTCAGGTACGTTCGACTCTGGATTTGCAAAAACTGTTTTTGAGACTTGAAAATATGGGAATGAGAGGTAATGTGTTACGATAGTTTTCTACTTACCTAACTAGACATATATATATATGGTCTCAATGTCCACTATTAAATTAAGTAAAATTAGACTACCGATTGTTTGCGGATGACAATATTTTTCTTCCCAGTGCAGGTTTAGGGGCCTGAGCTGAAAGAATTTAGATTATTACATAAAAATATTGGTGACTGGATGGTTACACAAGGGTTAACTTTAAGGGGCAAATTCTATAAATGGTATCCCGATTTTAGGCGACCTACTAATGTCTAACCACCAATCGGGACGTACGTTTTTAAAAAAAATCATTCTGGGCAGGCTGCCTGCATTGAGGGTGCCTTCTTGAGCCTAGGGAGGTGCATACGGCCGCCTAAGCTCACTTAAGGCTAGGCGTGGGCATGGTTTCACCCAGAAGTGGCCTTAGGCAAGTTTAGGTGGCCCTACGTGCCTCCTTAAACCTGTGATAGGCGCCTGAAAGGCACATTTCAAGCAGATGTGGCCACTGAGCTTATCGCGGCAAGGGATCTCCCTGCTGCAATAAGTTTAACATTCACGGCAACCCGTCCCCCCACCTCGCAAAGACTACAAAGTATACTTAAACAATACAAACTAGAGTACAATAAAAGTATATAGGGTACAACAAACAACAAAAATAAACAGATAAATACAATATCATATAAACACCATATTATAACTTCTGTACTATTCTAATTTGTAATAATTCTTACCTGGATTGACAAACCCTATATCCACATATAATTTGGCACACAAAGATCCTAATAAAAATCCAAGTAGAGGCCCAATGACACCTATAGAATGTACACAAGCTGAAAATACAGAAGATGAAATGTTATTTATCAAGAAAAAATTCATAGGTAATACAAAAAATGAATATACTTCAGCGTCTAAGGGGGCAAATTTTAAGGTATTTCTTTGGTTAAACAGCAGTTTATGTGCACAAAGTCCTTCTTAGAAAACGGTCTCCTAATATTCAATAGGCCCTAACTGAATCGGCAGCCCCTGAATCAAAGACCAGTGCTCTAAAATGAGTCCAGCCTCACCTGTGTACGTCCCAGTTTAGCAGGAACTTGCCAAGCTTAGTCTTGAAACCCTGGAGGGTGTTTTCTCCTACAACAGACTCTGGAAGAGTATTCCAGCTCTCCACCACTCTCTGTGTGAAGAAGAACTTCCTTATGTTTGTACGGAATCTATCCCCTTTCAACTAAACAACCAAATCTGTAACTCCTCTGGTACGTTCCACTCCATGTATGCTAATTTGTAACAAAACAACAAGGCAAGCGGTACACCAAAGAATCCAACATGGAACAAAAGAAGATCAGCAGACAATAAGGAGATTGAAATCACTTTACAAATTAACAAATAAAACAAAAAATGGAAAATAAGATATCATTTTATTGGACTAATACATTTTTAAATTAGGTTTCAGAGGTCAAACCCTCTTTTCTTAGGTCAGTAAAGTATACTACTGTTACAGTACCCTGTCCTGACCTGAGGAAGGAGAATTTGGCCTCTAAAAGTTAGTCAAAAATGTATTAAAATTAGTCCAATAAAATAATCACCATATTTCCATTTTCTATTAATAAACATTTATCAACACAGCTACAATACTACTTTATCCTATAACAAAAAATTTAAAAAATAGATTTTTTTTCTACCTTTGTCATCTTGATTTTCATATAGGCTCTCTATCAGCTGAATTATGTTTGGATATTCCCATTTGCACTAGAGTTCTCCATAGTTTATTGTAATCCACACAGTCAATACCTTTGCTGTAGTCGATGAAGCAAAGATATAGAGGGTTTTGGCGTTCTTTGCTCTTCTCCAATATTCATCTAACATTGGACTAGGACTCAAGCAAGTGTTGATGGCACTTAATAACCTTTGTCTCCCAGTTTCTGCTTTCCCCATCTTGTCATTTTCTTCCTTCCATCCACTGTCTGCCCCTTCCATCTTTTCATTTCTCCTCCTACTTCCTTGGTCTGGCATCCATCTTCTTCCATCTGTTCCCTTCAAGGTCTGGCATCTCTCTCCTTCCATTTCCCTCTCTCCTTATTTCTTCCACTCAGATCTGATATTTCTGTCTCCTTCCCCCTTTCCTCCCATGCTCTGGCATCTCTCTCTTCTCTATTTTCTTCTTCTGTCTAAATTAAATTCCCTCTTACTATTCAGTCCTCAGTTTCCCTCTTTTCACTGTGCCTACCCACATATTGCCACCCCTTTCCTTCACCTCTCCACTAACTCTCTTCTTCCCCCATCTAGCATATGCCTTTTTCTTTCTCCCCTCCTTCCATCCAGTATGTGTTCTCTTTCTCCACTTCCATTCAGCATCTGCTCTCCCCTCTCAACTGACATCCATATGCCCTCTTCTCTCTCTCCCTTCTCCCCACTTCCATCATCTGTCCAACTGTCCCTTTCTCTCTCTCTCTCTCTCTCTCTCTCTCCCACTCCGAGCCTCCACCCCAGGCCCATCTCCCTCCCTTCCCCTCACCTTGGTGCGGGTCACCACTTACATTATTCTTTGGAGGGTTTGCGGCCTGTAACCCTCCCCACCACCTTCTCCTGTTCCTCCGAGGGTTTCCGACCTCTGCTCCTTCACTTCTACTCCTCAGTTCCTCGGGGTGCTTGCAGCCTGCACTCCTCTCCAGCTCCTTCCCCACTGCATCCAGGCCCTGCACCCCCCCAATGGACTTCTCAGAGGAGCTGCAGTTTGTAGTACCCTTGGCGCCACCAGCTACTCCTCTTCCTCCTTCCCCACTGTGCCCAACACCTGCAGCAAACTCCCCCCCCACACTGGAACTCCCTCTTCACGCATCCCGGAGCTGCCCCTCCCACGGCGCTCATCTGCTGCAGAGGCTCCCGCAAACATCCCATATATGCGGCAAAGAATGCCAGCGGGTAGCAAGATCAGCCACAGCACCCACAAGCGGTGCTCAGCCCAACGCTTCCCTCTGACGCAAACTGCCCAGGTAGAAACAGGAAGCTGTGTCAGAGGGGAATTTTAGGTTGAGCACTGCTTGCAGGTGCTGTGGCTGATCTTGCTGTTGATGCCATGGTGGGGCCCAATCTGGCCTTGCTGTCATCGGGAGGGGGGGGGCCCGATTTTACTGTCATCGTGAGGAAGGCCCGATCTTGCTGTCATTGAGGGGGAGGGAGGCCCGATCATGGCCATTAAAAAAAATTGGAAAAGTGGGGATGAGTGGGCCCCCCTCATAATTTCAGGCCCTAGGCATGTGCCTCCTGGGCCTATCTGTAAATCCAGCCTTGATAATGAGCATATTTTAGAATCTACATTCCTTTTTGATCTTTTAGTGCATGCTAATGCTAACATTTGGGCACGGCCAAAAATGAAAGAAATTGAAAAAAAGCCCTTTTTGATGGCTGTGCTAGAAATGGGCTTAGTGCATTGGAAAGGCCCATGTAAGTGCATCCTAAGCTCATTTCTTAGTGCAGCTTAGCAAAATGACCCCATTGTTTACCAAATAGCACATGCTAAATGGAAAAACTGAGTGCTATTTTTTTCTTTTTATAAAATATTCTTTATTAATTTTCAAATCAAATACAAAGTGCAAAGAATATACAATCAATTAACAGCACTTATATCCCAAAAGATAATAATAATACAAATTATATTTCCCCCTCCCACCCTCCCTCCCTGGATGTATGTAAAAATCAATTAGGAATTAAAGGCTTATTCGATTAATCAGTTTTAACAAATTCCGCTAATGGACCCCATGTTTTCTTAAATTTTTTATTCTGTCCCAATTGTTCAGAATTCATTCTTTCAAATCTATAATATTGACATAAAGTTTCCCACCAAAAGTTAAAGTTTAATCTGTCCCAGTTCTTCCAATTTCTTGTTATTAACTGCATAGCTACCCCTGTCATAATAAGAAGTCTGTTCTTTTTTGCATCAATTGGACTTTTAGGTTGCAATAAAGTCCCAAATAACATAATGTCATATGACAGTTGAATAGAAGCCTCCAATATCCAATTTTTCCCCAAATAGACTTCCAAAAGTTGAGTATCAAGGGACAATGAAACAAGTGATCCAGTGTCCCTACTTTAAGATGACAGTGTCAGAATCTATTAGACTTGGAACTATCCAACTTTTGCAAACGAACTGGGGTTCAGAAAATTCTATGTAACAAAAACAAACAAACAAGTTTGTCTCATAGATGCTGACGCTGTACATCTCATCCTCCAAGTCCAAATCCGTGGCCTATTTGTAGCAGAAATATGCTGCTTTGTTTCAATACTCCAAATATCTTTTAAGCTTGTTTTTGGGTTTTTATTCAAATATTAATTTATACCACTTGGCGGCCTGATGCCTATCTGGAAGCATAGGCCTGGCAAGCTATACTGATTTTTTAGATTGTAAACAATTTTTATTGACATAAAAAACCCGCAGAAGTGAGAACAACAACAAATGCCTGCACAGAAGGAACAGAGGCATTATCCGCATAAGCAAGTACAACATGACAAAAACATGGGTCACCCAAAAACCTCCAACCATCCCAAGTTCCCTCCACCCCCAAACCCACCCCACCATCTCCCCCCTTACCCCCCCCTTCTTTTTCCCCAAGTGGAGATGGATGCCAGGGCAGAAAGTAGACAGTCACAAACCAAGTTCCCCCCCAGAGTCTGGACTCTGATGACCCCAGGGCACCGAAACAAGCGAAACATCCCCCTCCAAAAACAGACCCCCCCAACCCTCCCCCAAATCCCCTCCCTCCCCCCTTTTCTCAGAGCAGAGAGATGCCGAGATCCAGAACGCTATACTGATTTTTTAAAGTACGCCAATCAGGGAACCCTTTCTGAATGGCCTGTTTCAATTGCAACCATTTATAACTGAGATTTTGAAATGCCAAAAGATTGTTGCAATTGTAATAAATTTACCATTTTCCCATTCTGAATTACATCATCTACAGTTCATATAGATTGTTTTTTATATGCTCTGGAATTTTTGGCCTATTAAGTTAAAAAATCTCTTCCTTCAATTTCGTTATTTGAATAGAGCTTAGAAGAATATAAAGCATTATAATAATCCAAAAATTGTTTTAAAACATCCTCAATGTGGGTATGAATTTTACCTTTTTCATGTTTAATGGCCACAAAATTTACTTTTCTCTTTTTAGCCTGAATTAGCCAATAATCTTCCCACTTTATTCGAGTTTCCATAATACAGAGCTTGCTGAGAAAACAAATCTTTCCTAACCAATTGTGAGGAAATCTCATTATATTTATATTTAGCTTTGAACAGGACATTCAATGTATCGTGGTCCCATTTCAAAGCCAATTGTGACTCTAACGTCTAAATAGTTTGCTCCAAATTAGAAAATTCTAATTTAAGTAATTTCCTAATATGCGCTGAATATGAAATTATCTGCCCTCGCACTGTAGCTTTGAAAGCATCCCATATAGTTTCCCAAGAGATTTCCTCTGAGGTATTGAATTGAAAATATTAATTCATTTTTATTTGAATTTCCTCAAGAAAATTTGAGACTGCAAGCAGTGCATTATTAAACCTCCAAACAGGTCTATTAGAATTTTCTTCAGTAAACTGATATTCTAGCCAAATTCCAGCAAGATCTGACAAAAGAATCGGATCTATACTGGCCTTTGTAACCTGTTGGATTAAATGATCCAAAACAAAAAAATAATCAATTCTTGAAAATGATTTATGAACTTGGGAACAAAATGAAAATTCCCGAGCATTAAAATGAAAAATCCACCATATATCTTTCAATCCACATGTATGTATAAGATTATCTAGCCCTAATGATTTTAATTGTTTACTCGGTTGTTTATCCATTAATGGATCCATGACAGCATTGAAGTCTCCAGCCACGATTATATTACTCATAGCCAGTGACAGAATTATTTGTTGGAGTTTCTTAAAGAAATCTGCCTGATTTGAATTAGGAACATAAATATTAAGAAGCATCAGGGCATCATTTCCTGAAGTCATATTAACATGGAGCCATCTACTTATAGGATCTGCCCTAAAGTTACCAAATGTAGCAGAACACTTCCTATTAATCAGGATTACCACACCTGCCTTTTTTCCTGCTGCTGGACAAAAAACAATGGGCTCGTTTTACAAAGGTGCGCTAGCAGTTTTAGTGTGTGCTTAGCATGCGCTAGATGCTAACGCCTCCATAGAGCTGGCGTTAGTATTTTCCGTGTAGCATGCGCTAAAAATGCTAGCGCACCTTCGTAAAAGGAGCCCAATGTTTTATCCAACCACTTTCCAATTTGGCTTACTTGATTAATGATAAATGCGTCTCTTGTATAAAATAAATATCTGCCTGCTATTTCAAAAAATTAAAGACTCCTTTTACAAAGCCGTGCTAGGGCCTTAATGCGCAGAATAGCACACGCTAAATTGCCCTGTGCGCTAGCCACTACCACCTCCTTTTGAGCAGGCGGTAGATTTTTGGCTAGCACACGCTAAAGCGCGCACTAATCTGGTGCTTGCACTAAAACCGCTAGCGCAGCTTTGTAAAAGGAGCCCTAAGTACCTTTTTCCTCTTGATGGGATATCCATTAACATTTAAGGAATATAATTTTAAAGGCATTTTAACTGATTAATACGTGATAATAAATAAACCCTTAATTTCCCTTTGATCAAATATATGTATAACAATTCCACACATATCCAGGATCCAAATTTTAAATTCCCCCATCCCATCCCCTTCCCAAACCCATCCCATCATATAACACGAAAACTTGTATGCAAACCTATAGACCAGGTGACTACCATCCTCCTCCATGTACCCTAAATTTTCCCCAAATTAATCCTCTCTATATTAATTAATATGAACAATTTAAATTGAATCCCAATAAAATGTCACCATATACCGTAATAAAATTTTAAAAGGAAATTATCATCTCTATATATATTAATTCAAAACATCTCATATTATTTTAAACTGCATTGCTCTATAATAATGAGTAATTCATTTTTAGATCATTTAAAAATTACAACAATCCCCCCGACCCAAAACAAGAAAATCTATCTCAAAGTAATATAGGAAATGTCTATATTACATTACATTACATTAGGGATTTCTATTCCGCCATTACCTTGCGGTTCAAGGCGGATTACAAAAGGTTAATTTAAAAAACAGAGTTACAATGATTAGCTAGAGAGGTAAGTAGTAGATCTTAAGAGCATTTAGAGGTCGTGTTGTTATTGCTGCTTCAGGAATTTCTTGAAAAGTGTGGTTTTTATTTCTTTTCTGAACGTCCTATAGTCTGGGGTGGTCATCAGAAGGTTGGAGATCTGGTTGTCCAGCCTTGCGGCTTGAGTGGCTAGGAGGCCGTCGTGTAGTTTTGTTCTTTTTACTTCCTTGATTGGGGGGGGTATGAATGGGGAGTGCGTTTTTCTGTGTCTGGTACTGGGTGCTTGGATGAGGCGATTGTTCAGGTATGATGGGCTGTCTCCGTGTAGGGTTTTAAATAATGTGCAGTAGAATTTGAATTGGATTCTTTCTTGGATTGGGAGCCAGTGTGAGTTGATGAAGGCTTCAGTGATGTGGTCATGTTTTTTCAATGAGTAGATGAGTCTCAAAGCTGTATTTTGGATTGTTTGGAGTTGTCTTATCGTAGTTGCAGGACATGGAAGGAAGAGTATGTTACAGTAGTCCAATATACCTAGTATTAGGGATTGTACTATAAGTTGGAATTGTGTTCTTTCAAAGTATTTTCGGACTTGTCTCAGATTTCTCATGATTGCGAATGATTTTTGAATTGTTTTATTTATTTGCGGTTGCATAGTGCAGCATCTGTCTATGGTCATGCCTAGTAGTTTTATGGTGGTTTGGATGGGATATTTGATTGCGTTTATGTCTAGGTTGGTTGTGGTTTGGATCTTGTCATTTTCTAGGAGGATGAATTTGGTTATGTCTTGGTTGAGTTTAAGTTTGTGATTTTTCATCCAGGTTGTGACTGTTTCAAGTGTTTGGTGAAGTTTGTCTGTCATGGTAGGTTTAGAATGATCGTATGGGACGAGGATGGTGATGTCATCCGCATAACTGTAGGAGGTTATGCCTAGATTATCCAGATGCGTTCCTAGAGAGGCAGTAGGGTAGGGGGTAGGGGATAGTGGATAGTGGGTAGGGGATAGTGGAGATCCTTGTGGTACGCCGCAGGGGTTTGACCAGGATTCTGACTTTTCTTTGTTTGATTTTACACTGTAGGTTCTGAGTTTTAGGAATCCTTCAAACCAGGAGTATACTTTATCTGAGATGCCTATTGCATCTAAGATCTGTAGAAGGATGTTGTGGTCTACTAAGTCGAATGCCGCCGATAGGTCCAGTTGTATGAGTAGCATTTTTTTCCCTGTACTAAGTTGTTGTCTGACGGTATCCATAAGGGAGCCTAGTAGTGTCTCTGTACTGAAGTTTGTTCTGAAGCCTGATTGCATGGGGTGTAGTAGGTTGTGGTCCTCTATGTAATTGGTGAGGAGTTTGGCTACTAGGCCTTCTATAATTTTGACATATAGCGGAATTGAGGCTATAGGTCTAAAGTTAGATGGGAGGTTTTGTGGTGCTTTTGGGTCTTTTTGGATTGGGGTGATGACAATTTCGCTGAGGTCAGCAGGGAATGTGCCTTCTGTGAGCGTGAATTGGATCCATTGTAGAGTTATGGTGCGGAATTTTACACTAGAGGTGGTAAGGAGATATGAGGGGCAATGGTTGAGGTCACAGGAGGCATGGCTGTATTTTTTGTAGAATTTGTTGAATTCTGACCATTGTATGTTAGGGAATTGAGTCCAAATTCTGTCTGCTGCGGTTGCCTCTTTTCCTGTAGGGTGGATAGTGATTGGATTTTGATGGGATGGGTTAAGGATGAGTGTGGCTCTGGTGTTGGTGATTTTGTTCTTGAAGTGTTCTGCTAAGAGGGCGGGTGATGGTGGAGGTGTGTTCGTGGTGGTAGTGTATGGTTTGGTGTCTGTTAATTCTTTCAGGATTTGGAATATTTTTTTGGAATCTTGGGTTTCCGTGCCTATGAGATTAGTATAGTAGCTTTTCCTCTTATCTTTTAGTAGATTTTTGTATTGTTTGTTGATTTTTTTCCAGTCGGTTTTTGTTTGATCTTGGTTCTTTTTTCTCCATTTTCTTTCTAATCTTCTACACTGTCTTTTGAGTTGGAGTAATTCATTATCAAACCATATCATGCAAGCAAGTATAAATATCAGCATAAATAATATAAAATAATAAATACTAAATTATTTCCTTTCTAATAATCATATATAATTAATAACATTAATATTAATAATAATTTAAATATATCTCAGTAGATAACATTAGCATCTGGATTAGTGCTACATTACAGTATATGGAGACTGCAGGAGAAATGATAAAACTATATCCTACTAGTTTTACATCACTGTAAATCTAAATCATATATTTTGACTTGCATGTGTGACACAAGTTAATATAAATAAGAGCAATATAAAGACCATATATTATAAACCAGGAGCAAGCAACACAGGACAGCAAGGTAGACAGCACCAATGAGGTCATCTATATCTCCAGCCACAAGGAACCCTCCAACCCTGACCCAGGTAATCTGAGTTACCACATTGCCAACAATGATCTGTAGATCAGGATATGTCTCCTTGATGTAATTAATTGTGCTGATCTGGAAAATGTAATTCCCTTGAGAGGAAGCAATCTCAACTCCATCTACACCTGACTGTACCAGTAGAACCAAACAATATTTGTCTTCCTCGTGGGTCCTGATATCAGCTCCACACATCAGCTGCTTCTTACGGTCTTTGGATGTCAGCGGGTAGTCTCAGTTCATCTTGAGAGTTGTTCGATGAATGATCACTACCTTTTGTTTCTTTGCAAAATTTCATTTGCCTCTTTCAACGTTACTCCAGCTCCTCTCATTTGTCATATTCTCACTGAGGATACTCGTTTTTGAATAGATCTCATTGAATATGGCATATAACCACTTCTGGCCAGTGTCAATGTTCCATATCCATTGCACCCTTCTCTGCTGTTCCAATCCATCCATGTTCTCCCATACTTTTCCAAGTCACATTTGTTAAGCTGAGAGGGAGCCTGCAAAACTTTGCCGTCTGTAACAGCTCCTGCAACCTCTGACCTTGGCTCATTGAACATGCGTACTTGAATCAAACATGGTCTGTTTCCCACCTCTGCTGTAGTTTTTTTCCCCAGTCTGTTCCAATATTCAGCTGCTCAGTTTTTTGTTATTTTTTTAAATCGTGTATCAGGTTCAAGTCTTCTGATCTAATTATCCACGATGTGTTTTTTTCCCACAGGAACCAATCCTATTGTTGCTTTCCAGTCTTGTGGTATACAGCAGAATGAAGTCCCGCTTTATTCCCACAGACATGTACTCCATTGGCCAAGTTAAAAAAACCACAGTAAAAAAACTTTTGCCGATGTACTTTCACAATCGGAGAAAAATAAATTAAAAATCCAAAATTCTATAATTTGTTCAGTTTAAGAATCTTATAGTCCTTACCTTAACAAAAATATATATATATAAATTATACATAGAATATGATCAGTCCCCAGTATTTATCCTAAGACATTGGATCCAGGTATTTGTTGATAAACTCTTTGGCCCTGATTCTGCAAAGTGCGTCTCGATTGTAGACAGCTGTAGGCATAAAACTTTGCAAAACTTTGCCGTCTGTAACAGCTCCTGCAACCTCTGACCTCGGCTCATTGAACATGCGTACTTCAATCAAACATGGTCTGTTTCCCACCTCTGCTGTAGATTTTTTCCCCAGTCTCTTCTAAAAAAATGCTCCCCAGGCAGGCCACCTATATTGAAAGTGCCCACAAGCCCACCTAAACTCACCTAAGCCATAGGCGAATCTAGGCGGCCCTATGCGTCTCCCTAGCAGAGCGGGAGACGCTTACAATGTAGGCTAGCAAAATGCTGGCTTACATGGTAAGTAGACGCAGCCGCTATACTTTATCGTGGCAAGGGATCTCCCTGCCACAACTAGTATATCTGCCGTGGCTACGGCCACCAATTTCCCCAACCCTCCTCATGTTCATGGCAGGAGGGTGCTCAACCCGTCCTGCAGACAAAACTCGCGGTCGCTGGCAGGAAGGTGCTCGAAAGGGTCCAGAGAAGAGCAACTAAGATGGTTAAGGGTCTGGAGGAGTTGCCATACAGCGAAAGATTATAGAAACTGGGCCTCTTCTTCCTCAAACAGAGGAGATTGAGAGGGGACATGATCAAAACATTCAAGGTACTGAAGGGAATGGACTTAGTAGATAAGAACAGGTTGTTCACCCTCTCCAAGGTAGGGAGAACGAGAAGGCACTCTCTAAAATTGAGAGGGGATAGATTCCGTACAAACGTAAGGAAGTTCTTCTTCACCCAGAGAGTGGTAGAAAACTGGAACGCTCTTCTGGAGTCTGTCATAGGGGAAAACACCCTCCAGGGATTCAAGACTAAGTTAGACAAGTTCCTGCTGAACCAGCAAGTACGCAGGTAGGGCTAGTTTAAGATAGAGTGCTGGTCTTTGACCAAAGGGCTGCCGCATGAGCGGACTACTGGGCACGATAGACCATTGGTCTGACCCAGCAGTGGCAATTCTTATGTTCTTATAGTATATTTTGCTGCACTCCACTCTAGCCACTTTGAAGAACACTGGTTCATTTATCAGTGTGCTAGAGAGGCAGAGATTTGGAAAAATAAAATAAACATAAGAAAAAGGTCTGAAATAGAAACTGTGCTTTGTGATATTACTGTGAAAATGGCAGGAGAGGGAATTGATTCTGCAAGGGACTTTCCATTGCAAGATATTCCTTTGGGAATTAATTCCCTGGAAATTCAGACTGTACTAGAGAGAAACAGAAAAGTAGAAGGTATAAAACTCCTAGGTAGGATGAGGGATTCTACACAGGAAAAGATACTACTTCTGTGTGTATGCCCTCATGACACAGATCATAGGATACTTCCAGGGGAGATTGTGCCAGATACTGAGGCCACACCCTGGAAAATTCTAGAAGTAAAAGAAGCTAGTGGCTCCTCAAAACAAAGCATAGCACTGTAGAGAAGGAACTCACCGAATTCATAAATCAGTGAGGTAGAATACTAGCTGACATTAAACCAATGCTCAATCTCAGAGAAACTGTTTCTAGTGATACTGCCTTTATTATTCTAGCAGTAGGAAAGATTCCAGAAAATAATCAAGGCTCAAAGGGAAAACCCTGTCTATAAGAGGTTAAGAACTTTTTCAGGTAGACTTCCCATACCTGGAGGAGATGATTATGAAAATTGGATGGAGCAAGCTACCTGGATGGTGCAGAAGTGGGAGTGCCCTGCCATGGAAAAAAGAAAGTGAATAGGTGAAAGCCTAAGGGGCCCAGTTCTATTGATTTTTAGGGCTATAAAAGCTGAAAACTCCCCAAGCCTCAGCTGAGGAGTGTCTAGAAGCACTAGAAAGCACATTTGGCACTGCAGAAAGTGGGCCTGACCTGTATTTTCAATTTAGGAAGAGCTGAGGCGGGTGGCTTCAATGGGCCATCAGAGATGTGGTCAATGTATAGCAGTGGTCTCAAACTCGTAGCCCAGGGGCCACATGTGGCCCACCAGGTACTATTTTGTGGCCCGTAGTCTGTACTACTGAAAGAAATGCTATAGCACCGGCGATCCTCTCTGCAGGCTGCAGTAATTAGCTGAAACTTAAGACTGGGAGGCCAGGGGGGAAGCTGGAGGATGCTGAAAAGAAGGGGGGCGCATACAGGCCTTCGGGGGGGGGGGAAGATTTATAAACTATAAAGAGTTTTACCTCATGAAAAATTGTCATTTCTTTAATAAGACATTAATTATTTTTTTCTGCGGCCCTCCAAGTACCTACAAATCCAAAATGTGGCCCTGCAAAGGGTTTGAGTTTGAGACCACTGATGTATAGCATGACCTATGATGACAGAGGTGATGGTGAAAGCTAGAAGGATGCTAGGTTGCATAGGGAGAGGTATGGCTAGTAGGAAAAGGTAAGTATTGATGCCCCTGTATAAGACTTTGGTGAGACCTTATTTAGAATATTGTGTACAATTCTGGAGGCCGCACCTTCAAAAAGATATAAAAAGGATGGAGTCGGTCCAGAGGAAGGCTACTAAATGGTATGTGGTCTTCATCACAATATGATCCGCTTCAACCTGGAAATAGGGGCAAAACGTTGGGCCAGAACAATGGCCACAGCGCTAAACTTCTGAAAAGGGAATTACGAAGGGATGAGACCTTCGGAGCCAGATCTGTGGGGGGGGGGGGGGAACCCACCGACCAGCACCCGCAGCCACCAATTTGGCTCTACCTCTGAGCGAATCAGGATCTACACCAAAGAACCCCATTCAATTTCCTGATTTAATCCCCCTGGTTCAACTGTATCCAGCACGTAGATCCACTTTTGTTGAAGCAGAACAAATATACCAAACATAAACAGAAATTAAATCTGCTTGAACAAAAGTGGATCTAAGTGCTGGATACAGTTGGACCAGGGGGATTAAATCAGGAAATTTAATGGGGTTCTTTGGTGTTGATCCCGATTCGCTGAAGAGTATAGATGATGTCAGACAGGGGGAGATACTTATAAGAGAAAGAAGACGCCGCGGTCATCTTATCTTAGCAGAAGCTATGTGGATCGGGATGGTGCAGATAAGTTTGTAAGGGGTAAGTGTTTGATACAAATATATTTATCGGATGTTTCACTCCTAAAGGGATATTTAGTTGAATTGAACTTTTAGAAGCAAGTAGGTGTATTATGACCACTTTTTCCTGTTTTCGTAGGGGACTTTTCTTGAAGCAGCCTAACGGCGAAACATGTCGATGTGACAGGTCCCTTTCCCGACATGATAAGAGAGAGAGAGAAATGAACAAAGCAAACATTTAAGACAAGTTTTTAATAACAAAAATTAAGTTATTATTAACATTAAGCACTTTAAAGAAAATACAGAAATATTTATAAAAATAAAAAACTCGGAAAATTAGGGCTAGTGAAGAAGCCAGAAGAGGTAAGAACGTATTTGGACATCGACTGGCCCGCCTACTCCATAGGGCTTTAAACTAGGTAAGTTGGGGGAGGGTACATACTTATATCCCAGAGCAGTAAGAAACCACCCTGAGGAGGCAAGTCACACTATTGAGTCTAAGGTAGGTACCAATGATATCCACGATAATTCAGGGAGAGTTATCAATAATAATTTAGGAGCCACACTAACCCATAAGATATGGAGGGCTACCCAACATGGGTTCACCCAGGGTAGATCCTGCCAATCTAATCTGATTAGCTTTTTTGACTGGGTTACTAGACAACTGGATGCCGGAGAATCACTGGACGTGGAATATTTGGACTTTAGTAAAGCATTTGATAGCGTCCCACACCGAAAAATGCGTCAGACCACTATATTGGTAAATTCGACTTACACTGGCAAAGGAAATCATACCAACCCTAAATACATAAGAGAAAACACAAAAACAATTACCAGTTGCGGTAATATTAACCCAACAGAATTCTGGACTCACTATGAACTGCAACCAATAACCGAGGAAATACAGGATTTCCCAACAAGATGGAAAAAGTTCAGTAATAAACTAATAGACCAACTGGCACCATACCAAACATACAAAAAGAAAGAAAGAGTATTAAATGAATGGTTCGATCTAGAACTATTAGCCTGCAAACAGGAACTAAGAAAACTGGAAAGAATCTGGAAAAAAACAAAGAAAAAGACAAGACAAACTGGAAACAAAAAATGAAAATATACAAAACTCTGATCAAAGAAAAATGCACAAAACACTAAGCACAGAAAATAGGTACATAAAAAATAAATAGTAAAGAACTGTTGAAACTAGTAAAAACGATAACAGACACATCTTGAATCCTGAAAAAGGACAACGAAAGAACTCCATCTGCTCAAACCCTAGCCAATTTCTTCAAAAATAAAATCACTGACCTAAGAGCAACAATACCCACGCCCAAAATCAACACAGATTTCTACTTCGGACCCCATGATCAGGAACCCAGAACAGACATGATCTGGGATCACTTCGAGTTTCCAAACTGGCATCAATTCCTAACTCTATTCAACAAATACACAAAGTCAAACTGCCCTCTAGACGAATGTCCATCAAAAATCATGAAAGTTGCTCCACCAAACTTCAAAAAGGAACTATTCACTTGGCTTTCAACTACCTTATGAACGGAACACTAAATGAGTACATGGGCCACATACTGATCACACCTATCCCCAAAGATCAGAAAAACTCAATATCCCAGACATCCAATTACAGGCCTATAGCAAGCATCCCCTATTCACAAAGCTTCAGGAAGGATTGGTCAACTTGGAACTAATGAACTACTTAGACAAATTTAACATCCTTAGTGAGCATCAATCAGGATTCAGAAAAGGATACAGCACGGAAATAGTTATAGCCTCCATCCTAAACCACCTATACGATCTTTTTAGCAAGGGAAAAAGTGCATTGATTTTGCAACTTGACCTCAGTAGTGCGTTCGATCTAGTAATAATTAATAATAATAATAATAATAATAATTTTATTCTTATATACCGCCAAAGCCATAGAAGTTCGAGGCAGTTTACAGCAAGAAGCGCTGAACAATCAGCGAAGAGGTTACAATCAAAGTCAGCAATACAATCTTACATAATGAAAGAATATGAGAGCTATATAATTCTTAGGGTTACTGGTTGAATAGGCAGAGCTGAGTTGATTCTTAGTTTACAAATCGATTGAACAAATTCGTTTTTACCAGTTTTCTAAAATTGAAGTAGGATGAAGAGAGCACGAAGACGTTACTAAGCCAATTGTTCCATTTGCCTGCCTGGAAGGCAAGAGTTCTGTCCAAGAATCTTTTGTAGTGGCAGGCTTTTATTGTCAGGTAGGTGAACAGATGTATTCTTCGTGTGGGCCTAAGATAACTTGCCAGGTTGAAGTTGGAAACCAGGTAAGAGGGGGCCAGACCAAATATTGATTTATAACACAGACAGGAGAACTTACAACAGGATTCGCGCCTCTAGGGGCAGCCAATGGAGTTTTTGATAGTAGGGACTTATGTGCTCCCATTTCTTCAGCCTAAAGATCAGTCGGACTGCCGAATTTTGAATGACTTTGAGTCTTAGGATGTTTTTTTTGAAGGAACTCAAGTAAATAATGTTGCAATAATCGAGCAAGCTCAGGATGGAAGATTGAACCAGTAAACGGAAGGATGGTGCATCAAAGTATTTTCTGATAGTTCTGAGTTTCCATAGAACCAAAAAGCATTTTTTAACTAATAAATCTGTGAGAGCATTTAGAGTGAGGTGGCGGTCTAGGGTGACTCCCAGGATTTTAATGGAGTGGTCAATATGGAAGTCCTGACCATTCAAGGAGATCGATGAATCTTTGATTTTGTTGCTAGGGCTTGCCAGGCAAAATTTAGTTTTGTCGGTGTTGAGCTTCAATTTGAATTTGATCATCCATAGTTCGATTTCCTTTAGAATGGATGATAGATGAATCTTTGTCTTGGAGGTCAGAGTAGTAAGGGGAATAACAATGGTGATATCGTCAACGTAGATATAAAATTTAACCTTTAAGCTTTGTAGTAAGTTCCCCAATGAGGCAAGGTAGATGTTGAACAATGTGGGGAAAGAGGGGAGCCCTGCGGGACTCCAACTAAAGGATTTTTTATTGTCACTGTAGACTTGATATGACCGTTTGTTAAAAAAACCCCGAAACCATTTTAACACGTTACCTGAAAGACCAATTGACTCCAGACAGTCAATCAGAATAGCGTGGTCAACTAGATCGAAGGCACTACTTAGGTCTAGTTGTAGAATAAGAGCACTGGTACTCTGACTGAATAAGGTATGGATGAAGTCCAGTAGTGATGCCAAGACAGTTTCAGTGCTGAATCCAGAATGAAAACCAGACTGATTGTCATGCAGTATGCTAAATTTGTCCAGATACATTACTAGTTCCTGGTTGACCAGTCCTTCCATTAGCTTGACGAATAAGGGAGTGCTCGCAATTGGTCTGTAATTAGATGTCAGTTTGGTAGATTCTCTAGGGTTTTTATGATTGGGGTGATCAAAATCTGGCCTAGATTCTCAGGGAAAGTACTGGTTAGTAAAAGAGAAGAGAGCCAGTTGTATAACTTTGCTTTGAAAGAGACTGGAGCGACTTTCATAATGTTTGGGGGGGGCGGCAGTCTAATATGCAGTAGGAAATGGCGTATTTCACGTAATGTTTGGAGAATTGTTGCCAGGATGGTGTAGTGAAGTTATTCCAGGCCATATCTACCCTAGGGTCATCTTTGTGTTGTGCAACTGGGTAGTTCAAGTGGTTGGTTGAGGAGCCCGCTAGTTGGATCTCAAATTGATGATTTTGTTGTTGAAAAATTCAGCTAGATCATCTGCAGATGGTGGGGAATCAAGGGTAGAACAAGGCCTGTATGTCATAGAGATTGTTGACTAATTCAAAGAGATTTCTACTGTTGGTGTTCGGCGATCCAATTTTTTGGGCGTAAAAGTTAGAGCACTTCTTTATTATTAGTTTTTTGTATTCATTTAATTTTAGTCTCCAATTTGACCTCCCCACACTGTCCCCTGATTTCAACCATTGTCTTTTGAGTTTCCGTAACTCCCGTTTCATATTTCCTAACTCGGTATCGTACCAGCCATCCAGATTCTTGTTTCTTATTTTTATTAGTTTAGTGGGGGCCATTTTGTCTAATATCTGCGTACTCATGTTGGTCCAAAAGTCCGTCGAGAAGAAGTCTGAGTCTGGGCTAGAAGTTAAGTCAAAGTGTGACCAGAATTCTATTGGGTTCACCATACCTCTGCTAGCTACCATTTTTTTAGGTCTTTTTGCCACCTTGGGTTTGCATGGGGAATTGGAAACTGCATAAACGGTGGTCTGACCATAGAGAGTCAGTCCATATGGCTTGGTTCCAGTAAATCTTGGGATTGGCTAGTTCTTTGGTGGAAAAAGTGACTCGATCTAGCTGGTGGCCTTTTTGATGGGTCTTTTCTGGAGGCGACACAAAGAAATCAAGTGAAGAAATGAAGGAAATTAGATATTTGGAGTCACCCTGCTCTGTCTGTTCTAGGTGAATGTTTAGATCACCTGTCAGTAGGTTGTGTGGGCCTAGTGTAGAATTTGTAAGGAGGAATTCATAGAAAATGTCTTTGGTTGTGGGCCATTTCTTAGGAGGAATGTAGAATAAGGTAATTATTAGAGCGTCTTCTAACTGATCTGTCCAGAGTTTACAGGACATGATTTCAAGGTCCGCTGAGGAGTTTGAGGCTAGGATTGTGGACTTGAAAGATTCTTTTAAGATGATGGCTAATCCTCCCCCTTTACCTCTGCTTCTAGGTAGAGATAAAATTTTAAATCCAGGAGGCAGACCACGACATTATGCTACTATGCTTAGACACAATGGGACTCTCGGGAAAGATAAAGAAATGGTTCCAGGAATTCCTAACCAATAGATCATACCGAGTAGCCAGTGAAGGGAACTACTCAAAACCATGGAAAAACCCCTCTGGAGTTCCACAGGGCTCCCCACTATCACCCACACTATTCAACATTTACATCTCTTCCCTAAGCCATCTATTTAAAAAGTTATGCTTAAACCATAATATATATGCAGATGACATATCTATCCTAATCCCCTTAAATGACATAACAAGCGAAACAATTGATAACCATTCTCAAATAATGACCGAAATCAAAAAATGGACAACCAACTTCAAACTGAAATAAAACACAGAAAAGACAAAAGTGTACTTGGCAAGCCCCAAAGACAAAATCTCCAGTACATCACTACAATTAAACAGCCACAATTACTAAATCTCCAAAACCATAAAAATACTGGGTATCACACTAGACACACACCTAACCATGGCAGACTACACGAACTTAGTGATGAAGAAATGCTTTTGTACACTCTGGAAACTAAAGACCATCAAAAAATACTTTGACGCCACGTCCTTTAGACTACTGGTGCAGTCTCTGATCCTAACAACACTGGATTACTGCAACATTGTTTATCTAGGTATCCCAAAAATAATAGTACAAAAATTAAGAATAGTGCAAAACACGGCAGTCCATCTAATCTTTGGACTGAGAAAAAACGACCACATTAGCCTTTATTACAAAAAGTTGCACTGGTTACCAATGGAGGCGCAAATTCTGTTCAAATTTGCCTGTATTTGTTTCAAGCAGGCCTGGGGTCTTGTACCTTCCTACCTACAACCTCACTTCATATTACACAACCCCACAAGACCAACCAGAAACCGAAACATCTTTTCGTACCCAAAGATCACAGGCTGCAAATACAAATCCTTTTTGGACAGGACCTTCAAGTTCCAAGCAGGCAGACAGCAATCCTGGCTGAATAACTACATAAATAGAGCCAGTCTGACCTATGGCACATTCTGAAAATCAATTAAAACCGCTCTATTTGACAAATTCATTTCCTAAACAGAAGCCTCTCAAGGCTATATTCTCTATCTTTCACAATATAATTTGATATCCTCTATCTATTTCTTATGCAACCCTCAGTTCCTGCCTCTTGTAATTTGCTGATAGTCCAACCTTCTTTGAATGTGAACCACCTAGAAGTCTCTCAATTATGGTGGTATAGAAGAATAAAGTTATTATTATTATTAAGGTTAAGAAGAGGATAAACACTGTAAAGATGCTGGAGCAAGCATGGTCTCTTTTTAAGGATACGGTCTCCGAGGCGCAAAATCTATATATACTGCAAATCAAAGAAGAAAAAGAATAAAGAATAGTGTAGCTCACTGTAGAGGTTAAGGAAGTGATTAGAAACAAAAAAAACCTTGTTTAAGGAATGGAAAAGATAAAAAATGGCCGAAAACTGGAATAATCACATACAACATAAACGCAGGTGCCATAAGGTGGTAAAAGGAGCCAAAAGAGACTATGAGGAAAAAATAGCCAAGGAGGTGAAAAACATATAGCCGTTCTTTCGATATATTAAAGGGAATAGACCCGCAAAGGAAACGGTGGGACCATTGGATGACCAAGGAATAAAGGGAGCACTAAAGGAGGACAAAGCAATTGCCGATAGACTGAACACATTTTCTGCGTCTGTATTTACCGAAGAGGATATACACAGCATACTGGAACCCATCAGGCTATATGCTGGAAATGAAAATGGGAAACTGACAGGGTTAACGGTCAGTCTAGAAGTGGTATGCAGGCAGATTGATAGGTTTAAGAGTGATAAATCCCCGGGACCAGATGGCATCCATCCGAGGGTCATCAAGGAACTGAAAGGGACCATAGATGAACTGCTTCAACTAATAGCCAATCTGTCAATCAAAACAGGAAAGATTCTGGAGGACTGAAAGGTGGTGAATGTTAAGCCGATCTTCAAAAAAGGTTCGAGGGGAAACCCGGGAAACTACAGACTGGTGAGTCTGACCTCGGGACTGGGAAAGATGGTAAACGACCGCATCATTTATCACCTTGACGGACATGGTCTGATGAGGACTAGTCAGCACGGTTTCAGCAAAGGCAGATCTTGTTTGACAAACTTTCTGCACTTCGAGAAATTAAACAGGCAGATAGACAAGGGCGACCCGGTCGACATTATATATCTGGACTTTCAGAAGGCGTTTGACAAGGTTCTGCATGAATGACTACTTTGGAAAATTGTGAGCCATGGAATCGAGGGTGAAATACTCACGTGGATTAAAAACTGGCTGAAGCATAGGAAACAGAGAGTGGGGGTAAATGGACAATACTCGGACTGGAAGAGCATCACCAGTGGGGTGTCGCAGGGCTCGGTGCTTGGACCCGTGCTCTTCAACATCTTTATAAATGATCTGGATATAGGTACGATAAGTGAGGTGATTAAATTAGCGGATGATACGAAGTTATTCAGAGTAGTGAAGGTGCAGGGGGATTGAGAAGATCTGCAATGTGACATAATCAAGCTCGAGGAATGGGCATCGACATGGCAGATAAGGTTCAACGTGGATAAGTGTAAAGTGATGTATGTCGGTAACAAAAATCTCATGCACGAATACAGGATGTCTGGGGCTGTACTTGGAGAGACCTCCCAGGAAAGGGACTTTTGAGTTCTGATCGACAAGTTGATGAAGCCATCCATGCAATGTGCAGTGGCGGTGAAAAGGGCAAACAGAATGCTAGGAATGATAAAGAAGGGGATCACGAACAGATCGGAGAAGGTTATCATGCCGCTGTACTGGGCCATGGTGCGCCCTCACCTGGAGTACTGTGAACAGTACTGGTTGCCGTACATGAAGAAGGACACAGTACTACTCGAAAGGGTCCAGAGAAGAGCGACTAAGATGGTTAAGGGGTTGGAGGAGCTGCCATACAGCGAAAGATTAGAGAAACTGGACATCTTCTCCCTCGAACAGAGGAAATTGAGAGGGTTCATGATCAAAATATTCAGGGTACTGAAGGGGATAGAACATAAGAACATAAGAACATAAGCAGTGCCTCCGCCGGGTCAGACCATAGGTCCATCCTGCCCAGCAGTCCGCTCCCGCGGCGGCCCAAACAGGTCACGACCTGTCCAAATCACCAGAAGGGGCCCCCATGCCACCTTGGTTTCCTATTGCGTCCTATCTTCCCATCAAAGTCCTAGCCCTCCGGTCTTGCACATGCACGACCTGGTCGGGTTTCTATACTTATTTTCTGGTTAGCTTTCTCAGTATCCCACGATCCCTTTATCCCTCAGGAATCCGTCCAGTCTCTGTTTGAATCCTTGTACCGTACTCTGCCCAATCACGTCCTCCGGTAGCGCATTCCAAGTGTCCACGACCCTTTGGGTGAAAAAAAACTTCCTTGCATTCGTTTTGAACCTATCTCCCTTCAGTTTCTCCGAATGCCCCCTCGTACCTGTTGTCCCCTTCAGCCTGAAGAATCTGTCCCTATCCACCCTCTCTATGCCCCTCATGATCTTGAAGGTCTCTATCATATCACCCCTGAGCCTCCTTTTTTCCAGAGAGAAGAGCCCCAGCCTATCCAACCTCTCGGCATATGGGCAGTGTTCCAGCCCTCTTACCAGTTTCGTTGCTCTCCTTTGGACTCTCTCGAGTACCGCCATGTCCTTCTTGAGGTACGGCGACCAATATTGAACGCAATATTCCAGATGCGGACGCACCATCGCTCGATACAGTGGCAAGATGACTTCCCTCGTCCTGGTTGTTATGCCCCTTTTTATGATGCCCAGCATCCTGTTGGCTTTTTTTGAGGCCGCTGCGCACTGTGCAGATGGCTTCAGTGATGCATCCACCAGCACTCCCAAGTCTCTCTCGAGACTGCTTTCTCCCAACAATGCCCCCCCCAATTTGTAGTTGAACAACGGGTTTTTTTTCCCTATATGCATGACCTTGCATTTTTCCACGTTAAAGCGCATTTGCCATTTGTTCGCCCAGTCTTCCAGCTTGTTTAGTTCCCTTTGCAGGTCCTCACACTCCTCCCTGGAGCTAACCCTGCCGCACAGTTTGGTATCGTCTGCAAATTTTATAACCTCGCACTTTGCCTCCTTTTCCAGATCATTGATAAATATGTTGAAGAGTAACGGCCCCAGCACCGATCCCTGCGGCACACCGCTCGTGACTCCCCGCCAGTCAGAATATTGGCCCTTCACTCCGACCCTCTGCAGTCTACCCGACAACCAGTGCTCTATCCATCGGTGCACATCCCCTCCCACCCCGTGGTTCCACAGCTTCCTAAGCAGCCTTTCATGTGGCACCTTGTCGAAAGCCTTTTGAAAATCGAGGTAAATGATGTCGATGGGTTCCCCATTGTCCACCCGACTGCTTATTCCCTCAAAGAAGTACAGAAGGTTCGTTAAGCATGACCTTCCCTTACAGAATCCGTGCTGGCTTGTTCTCAGTAGGCCATTTCTCTCAATGTGCTCGCAAATGCCGTCCTTTATCATAGCTTCCACCATCTTCCCTATAATTGAAGTCAGGCTCACCGGCCTGTAGTTCCCGGGGTCACCCCTCGATCCTTTTTTGAAGATAGGTGTGACATTCGCCAATTTCCAGTCCTCTGGTACCTCTCCAGTTTTCAAGGATAGGTTACAAACATGCTGGATTGTGCCCGCTATTTCTTGTCTTAGCTCCTTCAGAACCCTCGGGTGGATCCCGTCCGGACCCGGTGATTTGCCGCATTTTAACCTGTCTATCTGTTTGAGGACATCCTCCTTACTTACCTCTATATGCTCCAATTTCTCAGCCTGTTCCCCACTCATGAGCTCCTCTGAGTCCGGTATATTAGATGTGTCTTCTCTCGTGAAAACCGATGAGAAGAACGTGTTCAGCCTCTCAGCTACCTCTTTATCCTCTTTAATCACTCCCCTCCTATCCCCATCGTCCAACGGCCCCACCTCCTCTCTCGCTGGTCGTTTCCCCTTTACGTAACTGAAGAATGCCTTGAAGTTTTTCGCCTCCCTGGCCAGCCCCTCTTCGTATTTCCCTTTTGCTTTTCTAACCTCTCGGTGGCATTCTTTTTGGCATTTCCTGTGCGCCTGGTGATTTTCCTCCGTTGGATCCTTTTTCCATCTCCGGAAGGATACTTAGTAGATAAGGACAGGTTGTTCACCCTCTCCAAGGTAGGGAGAACGAGAGGGCACTCTTTAAAGTTGAAAGAGGATAGATTCCGTACGAACATAAGGAAGTTCTTCTTCACTCAGAGAGTGGTGGAAAACTGGAATGCTATCCCGGAGTCTGTCATAGGGGAAAACACCTTCCAGGGATTCAAGACAAAGTTAGACAAGTTCCTGCTGAACAAGGATGTACGCTGGTACGGCTAGTCTCAGTTATGGCGCTATTCTTTGACCAAAGGGCCGCCGCATGAGCAGACTGCTGGGCATGATAGACCACTGGTCTGACCCAGCAGTGGCATTTCTTATGTTATTATGTTATTATCATAAAACGTATGGGGACAGACTTAAAGATCTCAATCTGTATTTTTTGGAGGAAAGCGGGAGAGGGGAGATATGATAGAGACATTTAAATATAAATACAAATGCAATCAGCAAAAATGGTGTGCCTTCTACTGATGGTAAGATCGTTTGTTCCAGTAAATAAAGTTTTTTGACATTGACCCCTATGAACTCGGAAGTATAAATCCTAGTGCCATTCTGAACTGTGTGTGAACGGAGCAAGAGAGAAGGTGATTGCCATGATGAAGCCGTTGTTCGGCAAAACAAGAGCCTTGGTGATGATATCCAGTTCCTTGTCTTTTGTCAGTGTGAGAAGTGATATAGCAGGAAGATCTACTCGCTGCTGCTGTTGCCATCGGCATAAGATAAGTGAATTGTTTTGTTCTTTTTCTGGCTCCCTGTGCACAGTGGTGGCTTTGGTCCCGTTTTGAAAAGTTACATTTTGAAAAGTGTGGAGTTTTTTGCCTATGATACAGAGCAGGGCTGGCTTAAGAACTCATTGGGTTGCCATCCGTATATTGTTGATAAGTTGAGGCTTTTTCTCCATCTATTGTAAATGCACTTTCATGGGATATTTCCACCACTAGGCTAATAACAATTTTTGCTGATTGCATTTGTATTTATATTTATATTTTGTTATTGCGACTTGGATTCTTGAGAGACGTTTAAATATCTACATAATGTAAATGTGCATGAATCAAGTCTCTTTAATTTGAAAGGAAACTCTGCAATGAGAGAGCATAGGATGAAGTTAAGAGGTGATAGGCTCCGGAGTAATCTAAGGAAATACTTTTTTACAGAGAGGGTGGTAGATGCATGGAACAGCCTCCCAGAAGAGGTGGTGGAGACAGAGACTGTGTCTGAATTCTAGAGGGCCTGGGATAGGCACGTAGGATCTCTCGGAGTGAGAAAGAGATAATGGTTACTGCGGATGGGTTGAATAGATGGGCCATTTGGCCTTTATCTGCCATCATGTTTCTATGCTACAGATGTACATACTAACAAAACCTTGTATTTATATGCAGACACTTCATGCATCTCCTGTAATGTAATTTATTTTCTAATCTGTCCCTGCGATCTCTATTATGTTGGGCAGACATCATGCCAGTTAAGGATATGGTTGACTGAGCATCAATACTGTATTGCTGCTGAGAAATTAATGGAGCATTAATGGAGCATTAATGGAGAAATTAGTGGAACATTGTTTGCAGAAACAACATACTTTTGTCTCTTACTGATGTTGGATGTTGGAGCAATTGCAAGTTACAGCCCATCAGGGAAATATCTGGCGTTATTTCTTTTAGGAGTGATCTGATTATGTAAGGGAGGAGGAGGCCATTATATCTAATCTAATCTTCTATTTGTGTGTCGCACAAACCTGTGCAGGCTCTAAGGGCTAGATTCACAACGCAAACTGATTGTGTACAGATTGGTTTGCAACCCCTTTGCGACCAGATTTCCCTCCTGCACTATTCATTAACCTCTCTGCCGATCATCCTCCGATCCGTGCATGTAAATGAGGGCAATGGCATGCAAAATAGGCAGGGACGCGATTCACAAAGCAAAACCCTACAACACCAACTGGGCTGGCCTATCACAAGCAAGCGACTGCTGAGAACCAGTCACTCAAGCCCTTTCCGACTACCTTGCCTTCTGCCGCCCTGCTCTCTGCCCTGTCAGCCCTGATCTCCTGCTGTCCTGATCTGCCTGCCCCAAACGCCTCCTGCTACCCCGATCTGCCTGCCCCGAATGCTTCCCACTGCCCTGACTCTCCTGCTGTTCCCCATTCAACTGCCTTGTGGAGTTCTCTCTGTTAAGAGTGATGGTTGTGTGGAATGCCCCGACTCTTCTGCTGCCCCGGATCTCCTGCCTGCCCCGAATGCCTGCCTGCAGTGCTAGCCCGTGGTTTTAACCTGCAGGCTTAAGTGGGTTAAAACCACAAGCTCCAAAAGAAGTGAAAAAAAAAAAAAAAAATCTCTGCTGGCCCGGAGATCCAGCGCATGCGCAGACCATCTACAGATGATCTGCGCATGCGCTGGGATCGCTATAGAGCGATCTGGGCAGGCCTCCATCTGCATATTGTTGTTTGCAGAATTCATCAGACCTGCCCGAATCGGGCCCGATCGGGCAGGTTCGTGAATCTAGCCCTAGGTGACTTACAGTGAAAGGAGAGAGAGGGGGAAAAGGCAGGAGAGGACTGAAGGAAAGTTTAGAGAGAGGGGGGGTAGAGGGGCATAAAGATTTAATTGTCAAAGAGAAGAGTTTTCAGCTTCTATATTTGTTTTTAAAAAAAATTGTTTTGAGAATGATTTTCTCTTCACTTAATTACTATGCCTTCAAACCTTCAAAAGAGTCACTTTGCAAGTTGTCTCTTCTTCAGGAGATGGTACCTCTTCTTCTTCTCAAAGAAAAGTTTCACCTCTGCAGAGGAACTGGGGTTTTTACTTCCAGTATTTCCTCATCCCAAAAGGGAAGGGAGGTCTATGGCCAATTTAGACCTCAGGAGCCTGAACAATTTTCCACTGGGGGTTAAAAGTTTCATATGTAGCCTCTCATAACTTTATATTCCCTCTCAGATCGCAACGACTGGCTACGCTCCCTAAATCTGAAAAGAAGTTCCTTCTCATATTCCAGTGCTTCTGACCTTCTGGAAATTATTCAGATTTCAGATAGCGCAGCACCATTATCAATATAGAGTCCTACCTTTTGACCTTGCATCCTCTTCCAGAGTATTCATCAAGGACCTGGTTGTAGTGACAGCAGCGTTACAGATACAAGGTCTCTAGGTTTTCCCTGTCTGGACGATTGGCTCATCAATGATCCAATCTTGCAATGGGTTCTCGCAGTGACTCAGTTCACAATTCTCTTCTTTCAACAGTGGGGATTCAAAATCCCCAATTCAGCCTTCTTAAAATCTGCAATTTATCGGAGCTCTGATACACACCTTTTATTTCAGTGTTTCTCTCGCTGCAGACAACAAAATTTGATTTAACTTTGCGATCAGACTTATCTTCTCCCATCAGTCTTGGCCAGGCATCTGATGGTACTCCTGGGTCACATGGCTTCCTCAGTGCATGTTACTCCATTTACCAGACTTCATCTCAAGACTCCTCAATGACCTCTTGCATGTAAGTGGTCTCAAGCTCACGATCCATTGTCTCAACACATTACACTTTTACAATCTCTGCAGTGGTGGATGAGCTCTTCCTTGTTTACCAGGGTTTTTTTTTTTTTGTTCCATACACCTCCACATCAGAAGGTTCTGATTAGAGAATGACAGGGGGACAAATTTTTCTCCATCCCCTCGGGAACTCATTTTCCCATCCCAGAGAGTTCTTATCCTGTCCCTGAAAGCTCTGTCCTAATCTGCACAAGCCTCAAACACTTTAAAATCATAAGTGTTTGAGGCTTGTGCGGTAAGGCAGAGCTTACAGGAATGGGGTAAGGACAGTGACAGTGACAAAACTTGCGGGGATGGGACAGGAAAATTGAGTTCCTGTGGGGACGGGGAAAAATTTTTCCCCATGTCATTCTCTAGTTCTAACCATGCACTCGTCCTCCTATGTATACAGGGTTTATCTGGATGGTCTTCGTACTCAAAGTTGCTAGTCTACTAGAACTACTTTTTCTATCTATATCTTTTGGAATTCAGAGTTTGCAATGTATTGTGACTGGGCCGGTTCCCAGGAAGGTGGGAGACCGGGCTCGGACCAAAGGTAGATTTATTATTGCGCCTTTTATATGGCTGGATGAATGAAAACCTGGAAGACGGATTTCCTAGGAACTGGAACCGGATTTATTAAAGTTTAAAAAAAAAAAAACATGTTGGAACATATAGTACGTTCTTCACACTTTTCACCCTCATGCATAACCTGGACTTCAGTCCTTGTGCCCTGCCTGGAGTTTCCAGGTCCACAAAAGAAAGCACATTAACACCCCCAAACCTCCCAACAAATAAAACAAAGGTTTGGCTTCCAGATCCTCCTACACAGAATGTGTCCTGGATTACTGAACGTGACAAAGCCTACCCTGGGCTAACTTTCAGAAGTCACTTACCCCCTTCAAGTCCACCAGAGGTAAGGTAACTAAACAGTTCTGATAATTACTTCTCAATTGGCCAGGATTGGTTTGACCCTGCTTCAAACACAGTTAGCGTCCAAGGCTTCCCTTAGCCTGGACTGGATTGTTGAGAGAATGGGATGGACCTCTCATATATCATTCTCCCCTAAGTCCATATCTTCCCTGGGCTCACTTTCCCCAGGAATACTGTTCATCTCCCAGTCCATAGCCCCATAGCCCTGGCTGGTTCTCCACCCGGGGTTCTCGGGCTGCCTTTCCCAACCCCCGTCTTGCCTGGATGTTAGCTCTTTGCCCACTGGTCCTTTCCATGGCCAATCTCTTGGTGCACCCTCCCAGGGTTTGTACAGCCTGGCAAGGTCTGGTCCAGGGCCTTTGCTTTCCCTCCTGAGGGCCTGACTCCTAGATAGCAAACAGGGCTGAGGCACCAGAGCTCTCTGGTAGCTGCAATCCTTCCTGGTTGTTGGCTGATTGGAAATTGCTGGCTGATTAGAATTAGTCCCACCTGAGCTCCCCTCTGACCTCCCCTGGTTTATATTTGAGGATTTTTGATCTGCCCGCCCCGAGGGTTAACTCCACCCTCTCCTAAATTGGGTTTAGGTTTCAGAGAAGGAGGAAAGGAGTAATAGGGGGAAGAAATAGCTTCAAGTGCCCTCCCCATCTGGCTCCTAGGCTGGGCTATGACCTGGTTCTTCTCTTCCCTTCTAGACTGGGCCGGCAGTCCCGGCTCCATGCCAGGTTTTCCCGGGCCCAGGGCAGGATGCATGCTGGGTTTTGTAGTTCTTTTGGCAGGGACAGGGGCTTCCCTGTCACAGTATTAAATAAACAAGCAAGGAGGCATAGGTTCTCTCCTATGTTGTCAGGAGGCCCAGAAGACTTGGAACTGGGCGATTGCTCACAATATATTTTTGAAAGCAGTAGACATTTGAGAGAAGTAGTATTCTCTCGAAGACGAATTCAGCTTAGATAACCTTGATAGGCGGTATATAAAATCCTAATAAAACTTGATGTATGAGGAGAGACTGGAAGCCCTGAATATGTATACCCTAGAGGAAAGGAGAGACAGGGGAGATATGATTCAGATGTTCAAATACTTGAAGGGTATTATTTTAGTACAAAATCTTTTCCAGAGAAAGGAAAATGGTAAAACCAGAGGACATAATTTGAGGATGAGGGGTGGTTGATTCAGGGGCAATGTTAGGAAATTCTACTTTACGGAGAGGATAGTGGATGGCTGGAATGCGCTCCCGAGAGAGGTGGTGGAGAGTAAAACTGTGACTGAGTTCAAAGAAGCGTGGGATGAACACAGAGGATTTAGAATCAGAAAATAATATTAAATATTGAACTAAGGCCAATACTGGGCAGACTTGCAAGATCTGTGTCTGTATATGGCCGTTTGGTGGATGATGGGCTGGGGAGGGCTTCAATGGCTGGGAGGGTGTAGATGGGCTGGAGTAAGTCTTAACAGAGATTTCGGCAGTTGGAACCCAAGCAAAGTACAGGGTAAAGCTTTGGATTCTTGCCCAGAAATAGCTATGAAGAAAAAATTTAAAAATTTAAATTGAATCAGATTGGGCAGACTGGATGGACCATTCAGGTCTTTATCTGCCGTCATCTACTATGTTACTATGTTTTGGGTGTGGGTATTGTTGCTCTTAGGTCAGTGATTTTATTTTTAAAGAAATTGACTAGGGTTTGAGCAGATGGAGTGCTTTTGTTGTCCTTTTTCAGGATTTGAGATGTCTGTTATCATTTTTACTAGTTTGAACAGTTCTTTACTATTTATTTTTGATGTACCTATTTTCTGTGTGTAGTGTTTTGTGCATTTTTCTTTGATCAGAGTTTTGTATATTTTCATTTTTTGTTTCCAGTTTGTCTTGTCTTTTTCTTTGTTTGTTTGTTTTTTCAGTTTCTCTCCAATTTTCTTAGTTCCTGTTTGCAGAGGAGGTCCAGAGGAGGGCGACGAAAATGATAGGAGGCTTGCGCCAGAAGATGTATGAGGAGAGACTGGAACAGCATTACAATTAAATGGCCACGAATACCAAATCTCTAAAACCATAAAAATACTGGGTATCACACTGGACACACATCTAACCATGGCAGACCACACAAACTTAGTGATGAAGAAATGCTTTTGTGCACTCTGGAAACTAAGGACCACTAAAAAATACTTTGATGCTATGTCCTTTAGACTACTGGTGCAGTCTCTGATCCTATCAATGCTGGACTACTGCAACATAGTTTATCTAGGTATCCCCCCAAAAACAGTATAAAAATTAAGAATAGTGTAAAAACGACCACATTAGCCCATACTACAAAAAGTTGCACTCGTTGCCAATGGAGGTGCGAATACTTTTCAAATTTGCCTGTATTTGTTTCAAGCAGGTCTGGGGTCTAGCACCTTCCTACCTGCTACCACACTTCATATTACACAACCCCACACGACCAACCAGAAACAGAAACGTCTTTACTTACCCAAAGATCCCAGGCTGCAAATACAAATCCTTTTTGGACAAGACCTTCATGTTCCAAGCTGGCAGACAACAGTCCTACCATACCCCTCACTCTCTGAGCCACCATGAAAACCACACCACAACTACGCCAAGCTATCCTACTAATTACTCTACTCCTAACCAACTGGAAGGCAACAGCAAACCACATTTACCTAATACCAACTATATCCACCTCCAAGGCAATCACCCACCCAACCAGACGGCTCTCAGTAGACAGAAACACAAACTATCAGACCTACACTAACCAACCCATCACACCAACCACAAGAAATAGACCGACAAACCCAGACAAGACCAAAATGAAACCCCACCAAAGGTCACTCATCTACCCAAAAATTACTCAAATCACACAAACAGAATACTCCACTCTCACATGTGCCTACATGAACATCAGAGCAATAGGCCCCTAGATAAAACACATAAAAAACTGGATAGAAGAAGAAAACATAGATTGCCGTTTCCTCACAGAAGTTTGGCTTACCTAAGACTCAGACCCCAGAATAACGGAAGTCTGCCCAAAAGGATACAAAATAATAGTGGTATGCAGAGAAAACAAAAGAGGAGGAGGAATTGCCTTCATAGCCAAAACCTCCTTGGACCTAAAAATACAAGACAAAACAACCACCCCATACTTGGATCTACTAGCCTGTCAACTCTCAAGCACATCACTCAAAGGAACATTGACATGCATGCTCTGCTACATAACTCTAGGAAACTGGAACTCAGCAAAACCAACCTTCAAAGATTTCATCTACCGAAACTCACTAACAACAACCTACAACTTAATTCTAGGAGACCTCAACCTCCACCTTGAAAACCAATCTCAAAAACAAGTTAAAAACTTACTATCATACCTCGAGGCCCTGACATACAAGATTCTTGACCCTCAAACCACACATGAAAAAGGACACCAACTCGACATTGCAGCCTACATGTCCCAACAGCCCACTCAACCAGAAATCCACACATCAAACGGATACTGGTACCGCTCCCTCTGGTCTGACCATTACACGTACTCCTTCAAAATCAACTGGACTAAAAACAAAAGCAAACCAATTATACAAAAAATAACCTACAGCTCACGTCAACACATCAACCCCAACAAATTCTGGAAAAAAACAGACACCATAATCCAAAACTACAACCCCAAAGACTTCATAGCACAATGGAACCACCTAAGTACAGCGACCCTAGATGAGCTAGCCCCAGAACAACCCAAAACCAGAATCCATGGAAAATCAGACAAATGGTTTGACAACGAACTACTCCAACTCAAAAGGCAATGCAGACAACTAGAAAGGAAATGGAGAAAAGATAGCCTAGACTCCACAAAAACAACATGGAGAACACAACACCAAAAATACAAACAAAAGCTGAAAGAAAAAAGAAAGGCATACAACACAAAGCCAATAGGAGAAGGATCCCAAGACACAAAAAGATTTTCCAATTACTAAAAGAACTCACAGACACCACACCATACCTGACAACAAACACCCCCCTTCCCTCAGCCACCTTATTAACCACATTCTTCAAAAATAAGATCTCAACTATAAGAACCACATTCAATGGAACACCCAGCAATCTGGAAGAGATTTCAACTTACCCTACAGAAAAAGAATCAATAGCAGCGGATAGAACTTGGGTCCACTTCGCACCCATATAATGGTCTGACTTCAACAAATTATACAACAAATACAGCCACGCAGCCTGTGACCTTAACCACTGCCCACCATACCTACTGAAAACCTCCAATATGCTATTCCGTACTGTCACACTCCTGGTACCAGGTCCTGAGTCAGATACCGGGCAGCGCGCAACACACTGACGCTGGCATGCCTTCAAAAGTTGAAAGCCCTGCTGATACAATAATGTTATGGGGAGTAAATGGTCAGAATGGCAACTGTTTTTCCCACACAATAAGGCTACCGTTCAGCCACAGTTCAAATAATGAAGGCTTTATTCAGAAATGCAGCCTATGTTCAAAATATATGCAAAATAAGGAAAAAAAAACCCCAACTCAAACAGTTCACTTGTTCTGGCTTTCAGCCCTGCAGTCCTCCTGACTGCCAGGTCAGCACAAGGCTGGACACACCCTTGCCTCTGGGTAAGTCCTAAAGTTTCTCACCAGCTTCTTTCAAGCAAAAAGAAAACAACAATTGGTGAGTATTGCACAGTCCTACAAAAATTAACTTGTCCTGGTAAAGCACAATGTGCATGCCTAAGTTTAATCAGGCTTCCCCTACCAACTCTAGTAAGTTGGTGGGGGTGGGGAATTGCCAAATCCACTCTCAAAACAGCCAAATAGGCACCCGCAATCCCAACCCTCAGGTATTATTGTTTGAGTTATATTGATTTACTCACTGGTTTATTGATTTATTTGGTGAAAGGTTGCTTTAATTTTCAGCACACTTAGGGTGCTCGATGATGGTGTGGGGGTGGGGGCTTACCGCCTTGACCCAGAAGTGAAGTGTTGGAGCTGGACTCCTATCGCTGATGGTTCACACTGAGAGCACCCTTTACATTGTTATAATCACATATTTTGTTTGTGAGTTGTGAGTAAAGTTTAAAGTTTAACTCCCTGGGCGTCCTCCGTATGAACCCTGATGTGACTTGGTTTGCCTCGTTGTATTATTACCTTAATTACCTCAGCAGGTGTGTGCCTAAAGGGCTTAGAGCCTGTTTTCTAAGCTGAGTCTTACCAGAGACTGGTCTAGGTTTAAAGGAGTGTTTGTCCTCATTCTGTTCCCACTCCTCCCAGGGCTCCTTCCACAACTCAGATTGGAATAACTACATCAAATTATATAACAAATACTCTAATTCATACTGTGTCTTGGACTCATGTCCCCCATAGATTATGAAAGCAGCTCCATTAGGCTTTAAATTATCCCTATTGAATTATCTAACCAATACCTATACAATGAAAATTTCCTCACCAACAATGGTCATATTATAATAACCCCAATCCTAAAAAATTGTAAAGAACCAGCAACATCAATAACCAACTATAGACCTGTAGCATCTATTCCATTTATGGTAAAAATCATGGAAGGACTGGTACACACCCAACTAATGGAATACCTTGACCAATTCTCCCTCCTGCACGAAACTCAATATGGTTTTAGGCCTCTATTTAGCACTGAAACAGTAATTGCGGCCATTCTGGACAATTTGCGCTACTTGTTCAGTAAGGGACTCAACACCCTAATCATGCAATTTGACATGAGTTCCGCCTTTGACTTGATGGACCATGGAAAACTGTTACAATGCCTAGACGCAATCGGAATCAGAGGAGAAGTACTGAACTGGTTTCGAGGTTTCCTCATATCACGCACATACCAAGTCCGTTTTAATCATGATCTCTCAGATACATGGAGCTATCCATCTGGCATGCCACAAGGATCACCGCTATCCCCTTTGCTCTTCAATGTTTACATGTCCTTATTGGGTGCAAAACTATCCCAGCTGGGGATAAAACTATTTAGCTACGCTGACGACTTCACGATAATCATCTCATTCACCAACTCTGTCTCAGAAGTCACCCCCAAAGCAACAGAAGTTTTAAATCGGATGAAGCAATGGATGACCGAATTCAGACTAAAACTAAACTCAGAGAAAACAAAATTTTTCATAGCAGCACCATACCCACTCGACACTAAAGCACCAATGTGCATCAACAACCTTAGTTATCCAATTCAATCCACTATGAAGATATTGGGTGTAACACTGGATCAAAACCTGACCATGAAAGACCAGGTAGACTCCTTGATCAGAAAAATCTTTCACACCCTCTGGAAACTTCGGTCCATCAGATGCCTCATCATTTCGAATTCTAGTACAATCCCTTATTCTGAGTCAACTCGATTATTGTAACATCCCCCAGATGTACATGCGGTGATTGCAACTAGTTCAAAATACAGCGGTTAGACTACTTTGTGGACTGAAGAAGTTTGATCATGTCGACTTTTACACTGGCTACCGATGGAGGCACGTGTGAAATTCAAGTTTGGTTGTTTTTGCTTCAAGGTACTCTAAGGCTTAGCCCCTAAATACATAACAGACCTTTTCTCTTTCTCAACCAACAGACACAAGCAAAGCTCACACCTGAACTTCGTTTCTCCACCGGTTAAAGGTTGTAAATTTAAAAGTCATCATCAACATCTTCTCGCACATCAAGCAGCATTATGGGGTAAAGACCTTGAACAATTGCTTATACCTACTACCTATGGAGAATTCAAGAAACGCCTGAAAACACATCTATTCCTGAAATACTTAGGAAACCAACCTATTCAATCTTAGTCCTTAACAACTGAGCGCAAGAACCACCTGTCGCTAAATCTGTACTTTGTTTATTCATTCAATCTGTAACTTTGCTTATTCACTCAACCTGTAACATTTTCTAATCATTGTAAACCGCATAGAACTTCATGGTCCTGCGGTATATAAACTGTTATTATTATTATTTTCTTTATTCCCTATGCCAGTTTTAATCAATATATCCATGCATCACTTCTATGAATATGGCAACTGCTCTAAATACTCTGCAATTTCTCTTTATTTCAATTAACTCTCGTAATTGCTTTTTTGTCTCAGGATCTGACCTTCACATGATATTTTATGTTAAATATCTCATTTTACTCTCTGCAGATATACTTCTGCCTAAGAAATTCTTCCCCTGAATATGTTACATAAATATTGTGACAGAGAAGCTCCTGTCACAGTCCAGAGGATGGCTAGACCAGCCATAGTGAAGCCCACAGACCTGCAGGCACAAGAATAAAGCAGGAAATCCCTGCTGACAGCCTTAAGCCAGCACAGGGAGAAAGAAAGGAAAAGCGGCAGCTTATGTCCCAGTCCTGAATTCAGGCAGGGAGGGCACTGAAAGCAGATAATTTCCCCTATCACTCCTTTCCCCAAGTCAGGGAGAAACCTGAGACCAATTTGGAGAGGGATGGAGTCAGACCCCGTAGTTTGCAGGCTGGGAAGCCTCAAATGAGAACCAGAGGCAGCAAGGGGGAGGCTCAGCTGGCTCTGATTGGGAAAGCTAAACCACCCACGGTGATACTAGCTTCCACACATTTCCTAGGCCCCAGCAGGGACGTTATGCAGGAGGCCAGCCCACAAGGAGAGGCAGTGTAACCCACAGGAGATATAGTGACTTGCCTATTAAACCCCAGAAGAAAGGGCTGGAAGTTTACCCTAAGGGAAATGCTGCAGGAGAGCTGGCAGACATGCAGAGAGGGGGATGGGATGAAAAGCCTAGAATGAATGTGGAAGTGGAAAACCCGGGTTACCCAGAGTCTGAGTGGGAAATGTGTAGTGATCCCAGGGAAAGTGTGGATGATGAGGACATGGACCTAGGAGAGTATAGTATATAAGGATTATGTCCTATCTTAAAAAGAAAGCCAGCTGTTTGTTTAAACCTGAGCCAGAGAATGGCTGGGAGCCATGCTAAGGCAGCTCTACCGAATTAAGGGAATTGCTTGTGTAAATGACACGTTGGTAAGACTCCCTGGGTGCAGGAGATAAGGAAGATAAAGGGGCATAATTGGGAGGGTCTGTAGACCTTAAACTAAGGGAGGCTTGCCCCACACAGCCTGGTAGGCAGGGCTGTGAATATTCTCCAGGGAGGACAGCGTGATAAAGGGAGAAACGAAAAAAACAAAGTTAATTTTGATTCTGCTCTTGCTGAGAGGAAGTGTAACTAGGAGAGAGCTGACACTGACTGTGCTCAGCTGTGATTCCAGGAGATGAGGCTCCGAGAAGCCAACAAGCCCCAACAGGGGATATGGGACAGTAAAGTCACTGAGTTACTGTATGAAAGTATTTTGGGGATTTTTGTTTTTGTAAATAAAGAATCAACCCATTCTAAAGTTAAAGCCCGTGGGACTCTGAAAATGACATGAACAGGATATGGAAGCCATAGGCACTAAGTGAGAATGATTTCTTTTGGACCCCTGGACGACCAGGGAAGAAAAGGGTACATCAAGGAAGATAAACAAATTGCAGACAAACTAAATTCCTTCTTTGCGTCCGTCTTTACGGAGGAGTATACCGCTAAAATACCAGAAGCAGTGAAAGTGTTTAGTGGAGTAATAGAAGACAGCCTCACCACAGTTGAAGTGGAGTTGGACCAGATATACTACCAGATCGACAAACTTAAAAGTGACAAATCCCCTGGACCGGATGGAATTCACCCGAGAGTTTTAAAGGAATTGAAGGTTGAAATCGGAGAGCTATTGCAAAAACTTGCCAATCTGACAATCAGAACTGGACAGATACCAGAGGACTGGAAGATAGCGAATGTCACGCCAATTTTCAGAAAAGGATCGAGAGGGGAACCGGGCAACTACAGACCTGTGAGTCTTACGTCTGTCCCTGGAAAGATGGTTGAAGCACTGATCAAGGATAGCATAGTCCGGCACCTAGATACACACGACTTGATGAAACCCAGTTAACATGGGTTCAGGAAAGGGAAATCATGTTTAACGAATTTACTTCAATTTTTCGAGACCGTGAACAAGCAAATTGATAGTGGAATGCCGGTGGACATAATATATTTGGACTTCCAGAAAGCATTCGACAAAGTTCCACATGAAAGGCTTCTCAGGAAACTACAAAGCCATGGAATAGAGGGAGATATACAAAGGTGGATAGGCAAATGGTTGGAAAACAGAAAGCAGAGAGTGGGCATAAATGGGAAGTTCTCAGACTGGGAGAAAGTGACTAGTGGTGTGTCCCAGGGCTCAGTGCTTGGGCCGATCCTATTTAATATTTATATCAATGACCTGGAAGACAGAATATCCAGTGAGATCATTAAGTTTGCAGACGACACAAAGCTATGCCGGGCAATCAGATCGCAGGAGGATAGCGAGGAACTCCAGAGCAACTTGTATCAGTTAGAGAAATGGGCAGAGCAATGGCAGATGAAGTTCAACGTGGAGAAATGCAAAGTAATGCATTTAGGTAGTAAGAATAAGGAACACGAGTATAGAATGTCAGGCGCAACTCTGGGTAAGAGCGAACAAGAAAAGGACCTGGGTGTACTGATAGATAGGACCCTGAAGCAGTCGGCACAATGTGCGGCAGCGGCAAAGAAAGCAAACAGAATGTTAGGCATGATAAAGAAAGGAATCACGAGTAGATCGGAGAAAGTAATAATGCCGCTTTATAGAGCAATGGTCAGACCACACTTGGAATACTGTGTCCAACATTGGTCTCCCAACCTAAAGAAGGATATAAAACTGTTGGAGAGGGTGCAGAGACGAGCAACAAAGTTAATAAGAGGTATGGAGAACTTGGAATATGAGGAACGACTCAAGAAACTGGGACTGTTCTCCCTTGAGAAGAGGAGGCTGTGAGGGGACATGATCGAGACGTTCAAAATGCTGAAAGGCATCGATAAAATAGAGCAGGAAAATAAATTATTTACATTGTCCAACGCGACACGGACAAGAGGACATGGTTTGAAGCTAAGGGGGGACAAGTCCAGGACAAATGTCAGGAAGTTCTGTTTTACCCAGCGAGTGGTAGACGCCTGGAATGCTCTCCCAAAGGAGGTTATTAAGGAATCCACTGTTCTGGGATTCAAAGGCAAATTAGATGCACATCTCCTTACGAGAGGCATAGAGGGATATGGGTGACTAAAACTACATCAGGTGTATACCTGACTGGGCCTCCGCGTGTGCGGATCGCCGGACTCGATGGACCATGGATCTGATCCAGAGATGGCAGTTCTTATGTTCTTACTAATAAACCTGGGAAAGTTTCACCGAAATCCAGTATCCGGGTTTTCCTTCACCTGACCACATAAAGGGCGCAACAAAATTCTTACTTGTGGTCCAAGCCGGGCTTTCCCACATACTCGGAGACTGGCCCGGCCACAATATATACTCCCACGAGCAACTATCCAGTTGTTCTTAATTGGTATCTATACTGCTTATCTCATATACTCATTTTATCTAAATGATGCATACTCACTATAAGAACATCCTCACATTAGAGACATACTTTTTTTTCTATATTTCTCTCATACACTCTGTTATGTTTCACATAATGCTCAAGTTACATTCAATCTTTTACAATAGAGGGAATGACTTGTGTACCCATTCTCTGTTCTCAGTCAATGACTCCACTGTTTAGTTCTCTCAATAGATTGGAACCCTTTATGTTTCTTTTACCATTTGCTATGATATTCACAAGTACATTGCACCTTCATGCTTCTTTCACACATATTACTTACACACTATGGGGCTCATAATTGAAAGAGAAAAACATCCAAAAACCGGCCTATGTCGGCATTTGGATGAACATTTCTCAAAAACGTCCAAGCACCGATAATAAAACCGGGTTTTGGATGTATTTAAAAATGACCAAGGCCTTCATAGTGCTGCTCAATGTCCAAAGCTAAACGGGGCGTTTCAGGAGGTGTGTCGTACGGGAGTTGGGTGGGACTTGGGCCGGCTTAGACTTAGTTGTACAGCATGTATAACCGAAAGTTTTACAACAGAGCCTAGACGGAACTTGGACGTTGTGACTTAGTCACAAAAAACTCACCTAAACTCACCAGATTAGCACTGCAAACACATAACACAGACCCCCACACACTACCCCAGTGATTACCAACCCAACAACCCCATAAAAATTTTATTAAGAACTTTAAATTTCAGCCTCCAGACCATCATCACCTGGCCGCCTGGCATAGAAAAGCCTAGTCGTCCAGCCCATAGGCAGCTTAAGTCATCTTGGGGGTGGGTTAGGGACCCATAGAGAGGAGGACCGATGCCCATAAGCCTCTGTAATCACTGCATTGATACTGAAACATGTGCACTCCCCTATATACCCCCAAAACCCTTTTTTACTGGCATATAAGTGGCTCTTGCAGCCATACGGGCTATTGTGGTGGTAGATAAGTGGGTTTAGGGGATTCTGGAGGTGGTTTGGGGGGCTGTAGTGAGATGATGACATGGCACCCTTTTTGTGAAGTTCACAGCAGTGCCCTGTAAGGTACCCCACTATTTAGGTGGCATGTCTGGGTGTGCAGTCCATCACTTTGCAGACCCTTCCCATGTCCAACAGGGCTTGTTCTAGGCGTTTTGGACTTGGACGGAAAGTTGGACGGAAATGTGGTATAAAGATAGACGATTTAGTGGCTTGGACGATCAGATCAGCAGGATGTATAATTAGACGATTTTCAAAAGTAAAAAAAGTTGGATGTATCTTTCAAAAATGTGGCTTAGGCTCTTTTTAACTTTGGACGACTAGTGAGATGGACGTAAACGGACTTAGACATCCCTTTCGATTATGCCCCTCTGTGCTCCTTGGAGTCTAAACGAATCCTTGCTATGCAGCCCTTATGACTAATCTCACGCACTCTCCCATTAATATTATTTCTTGGAATGGAAATGGTCTTAAAAACCCAATTAAAAGGAAAAAAGTTCAAATCCACTTTAAGAAGTTTGCGCCTAGTTTAATCATGCTCATTAAAAGTTGTAAGTGGATCAGTTCTTCCATAGACTCTCCCTCTAAGGGAAGAAAGGGTGGCATCTCTATTCTTTTCCATAATCACTTAATGTTCAAATTCTATAACAATTTATAGACCCTGAAGGTAGATGGATAATAGCACAACTCAAAATATACATAGAAACATAGAAGATGACGGCAGAAAAGGGCTACAGCCCATCAAGTCTGCCCACTCTGCTTACCCACCCCCTGTTTATGCCCTAATGACCCAATTTCCTTATCTTGACCCTCATAGGGATCCCACATGGGTATCCCATTTATTCTTAAAGTCTGGCACGCTGTCTGCCTTGATCACCTGCACTGGAAGCTTGTTCCAATGATCAACCACTCTCTCTGTGAAGAAATACTTTTTGGTGTCGCTATGAAATTTTCCGCCCCTGAGTTTGAGCGGGTGCTCTCTTATGGCCGAGGGTCCCTTGAGAAAGAAAATATCATCTTCCACTTTGACACGAACCATGAGGTACTTAAATGTTTTGATCATGTCTCCCCTCTCCCTACAGTCATCTTACTAGTAGTAAATACTTATGTTCCTAACTCAAACTCCCCTGACTTTTTTCTTAACCTCATCAATAAGACTCAAGACCAGTTTCACTAGTGGTCAGATCGGGAGCCCTTTCCAGCAGGGCACCTAGCATCATCTTCACCCCTCCCCCATTCCAGCAGGGGAGAGAATTACAAGAGGAGCAGCGCTGATGGTGCTCGGCACCAACTGCCAGTTTTCACTAGTGGCCAGATCGGGAGCCCGTTCCAGCAGAGCACCTAGCATTATCTACACCTCTCCCTCGTTCCAGCAGGGGAGAGAACTACAGGAGGAGCAGCGCTGATGGATGCTCGGCACTAACTGCCAGTTTCACTAGTGGCCAGATCGTGAGCCTGTTCCAGCAGGGCACCTAGCATCATCTACTCCCCTCCCCTGTTCCAGCAGGGGAGAGAATTTCAAGAAGAGCAGCGCTGACGGTGCTCGGCACCAACTGCCAGTTTCACTTGTGGTCAGCTTGGGAGCCCTTTCCAGGAGGGCACCTAGTATCATCTACTCCCCTCCCCCGTTCCAGCAGGGGAGAGAACTACAAGAGGAGCAGCGCTAAAGGTGCTCAGCACCAACTGCCAGTTTCACTAGTGGCCAGATCGGGAGCCCTTTCCAGCAGGGCATCTAGCATCATCTACACCCCTCCCTTGTTCCAGCAGGGGAGAGCCGACAGTTGAGAGCTGCAGTCTGACGCTCAAACCAACGGGGCTCCTTTCTGACTAACTCACCGCCCTCCCCCTCCTTGGCTTTTCGAGATCCACTGGGGGCCAAATTTTATTACTATCTATACTCTTGTTTTAGCTCCATATTTTTTATTATTGTCCATGCTCTTGTTTTAGTTGCCTAAGTTTATTACTGTCTGTGCTTTTGTTCAATGCCAAATTGTATTACTGCCAAAGGTTTTGCCTTTCTTCCATACTCTTGATTATGCACTCAGCCAGCCTAATTAAGTCCCCTGCCCCTTCTTTAGCTAACACTAATCCCCCCCTGCTGCAGACTTTCACACACCAATCATCCGGCCCTAACACCGCCATGAATCCTTTTTTCTGGTTCCTTCTCCTCCTATTCTGCTCACCTCTTTACTCTTCCCTCTGCCTGATACGCCCCTCCCCCAAACTACTCAACCCACCAAACACCAATAATATTTGCCCTGGCCTCAGAATCCCCACGCTGATACGCACCAGAATTTCCCCTTTCAAGAAAAATCTCCGAAAAGTCAACCTAAACTCACTAAAGCCCCTGCCCCCAGCCAATCTTCCCAATGCTGTCTCTGACTCTCTCACCCCAGTCCTGACTCTTTATTGCAATGCCAGATCAGCATGCAATAAGACCCAAATCTTGAAGGACCTTCTAGATGAGTTCGACCCTGGATTCCTGTGCATCATGGAATCGTGGATCGCCAAAGATGATCTTTTTACACAAAACGAACTCCTCCCCCATAGTTATCAAGGCCTCTTCTCCCCCAGATCCAACCGAAAAGGAGGCGGACTGGCACTGCTCTACAAATCTTTCTTTGACGTCCAGCTCCTCGAGAAGGGCACTCACGCCTCTCTAGAATATATGCTTGTCTCTGTCAATGATGAACTCTGCACTCATCCATTGGGCATCTTATTACTATACCGCCCACCCACTCCTTGGAACAACTCTTCCAATCTCGTCTTTGAGGCTATAACAAACACCTTTCTTAAATTTCAAAGACTACTGATTGTTGGTGATATTAATCTCCACCTTGATGACACCAACAGCAAGGACACGATCGAATTTAACAACTTCCTTACCTATCTAGGTTTTCCCTCAACTACCTCTTCTCCAACCCACGAAAAAGGACATACACTAGACTTCACCACTTTTCTCGACCTTACTGCCTTCAAAACTTCAACCGATGACACCCGTTGGGAACAAGTCCCTTGGTCTGACCACTTCTTAGGGGCTACTTGCCTCCCCATTTTCATGTCACACCTTGAATCTCCATCCCATTCCTCCCATTCAATAACCTTCCGCAAGAAAATTTTGAGTAATTTTTTCTGGTCCAAATTTCTCAACCAACTCTCCTCCAATCCTAAGCCTACAGACTCTGAATCCTGCTGGTGCAATTGGATCTCCCTCTCCGAATCCATCTATCTCTCCCTAGCTCCAATATCCACAAAAACCATCTCCTACCCCCGAAAGGCCCCTTGGTATCTACCGCTCCATAGAGAGCTGAAACAGAAATGTCGCACTTTGGAGCGCAAATGGAAAAAATCTAAATCCCCCTCAGATAGACAGATCTGGAGGGTCAATATTAAACTTTACAATTCATTACTAAAAAAAGCCAGGAAGAATTTCTTCGGAGATAAAATCTCCAGATCCAACAACCAGATCAGTGCGTTGTTTAACATTTGGCGCTCCTTAACTACAAAAAAGGACCCATCCTTGCTCCCCTCGTCTCTATCAGCAGATGCCCTTGCAAATTATTCAATGAAAAGGTTACCACCCTAAGATGCTCCTTCCCGCCTACAGTCTCCTACAATTCCCTAATCTCTACTGACCTCAACTCTTCCCTACCTGTCTCCAATTCCATTCCAGCCGACAGATCCTGGACCATTTTTGAGCTTGTTTCCGAATTGCAAGTCTCCAAACTCTGCCTCAAACTAAAAACTTGCAAATGTACCTTGGATCCTTTCCCCTCCTACCTATTCGAGAATATCTCTACACCAAACTTATAAACGATGCTCTAACATCGGGCCTTTTCTCCTCCAAAATGGGACATATTGCACTAACCCCTCTACTGAAAAAGACCGACCTTGACCCCTCTATTCCCTCCAATTACCGTCCAATAGCAAATATCCCTCTCCTAACCAAGATGTTAGAATCCATCATATCCACTCAACTCTCATCCTACCTAGAAAGATTCTCTATTCTCCTACCCCACCAATTCGGCTTCAGACCCAACTTCAGCACCGAATCCCTATTAGCATCACTAATCTCTAAGGTACAACAACTTCATTCTCGCAACAAATTCGCTGTACTTCTACAATTCGACCTCTCCACAGCTTTTGACGTCGTCCATCATGATATCCTAATCTTCCAACTCTCTGAAGTAGGCATAAGTTCCACAGTCCTAGACTGGTTCTCAAAATTCCTACGCTTACGCTCCTACACCGTTAACATAAACGGTACCTCATCCCCTCCCTGGAAGCCGATATGTGGAGTCCCGCAAGGCTCACCCTTCTCTCTTATCCTTTTCAATATTTACATGTCCTCTTTGAAACTCCTTCATCTATCCCCCCTGGAAACTCTCTACACCGATGCTGACGATATCATCATCCTCCTTGAGAACGACTCGAATCTCACTAACCTCGCTGAGAACATATCCGCATGTATAATGAACCTTCAATTCTGGGCACATTCTGTACAAATGAAATTGAATGAGTCCAAAACAAAACTACTTTGGCTCGTCCCAATATTAGATCATTTACCCACCTCCATCCCATTATCTTCCGGCTCCACTCTTCAGCTTGAGTTTTCAAGCAAAGTCCTTGGCATCATCATAGACTCCTCTCTCTCCTTCAATGACCACCTCAATTTCTTGGTAAAAAAATGCTTCTTTAGTCTTCATATGCTGAGGAAAGTGAGATCGTACTTTCATCATTCTCACTTCGTCGTCCTTGTTCAATCCACCATCCTCTCTAGACTGGATTATTGCAACTCCATCTATTTAAGCCTAACTAAAAAAAAACTCCATAGACTTCAGCTAATCCAGAACGCCGCGGCCAAGCTTATTTTCGCTAAAGGCAAGTTCGACCACGTCTCCCCACTCCTGTTCAAACTTCACTGGCTCCCAGTTCACTCCAGAGTCCTCTTTAAATGTGCCTGTTTAGCTTTCAAGATCCTACATGGCATCCTCCCTCCCATTATCCCACTCTTCTGGAACTCCTCTAACCCTAATTCCACTAGATCCTTCCAAAAACTAAAACTATCATTCCCCTCTGCAAAAGGTATATCCCGCGTAGGAAAACTAGGAACATCCCTCCCCTTTAGAACCACAGAACTCTGGAACAACCTCACATCCCCGCTCAGAATTTCAAGCTCCCTCCAATCCTTCCGCAAACACCTGAAAAATCTAACACCTCCCGCTCTTTGGTACCTTGTCCCTCTTTATCTTCCTAGCTCCTTTCCTATAACCCTTCATTGTAGCTCCTTTTCAACCTAACCCTGTAAACCGTGCTGAGCTCTACACTTGTGGAGATGGTGCGGTATACAAACCTAAGGTTTAGTTTAGTTTAGTTTGAACCTTACCCATTAATTGTAGCTGGTGATTTTAACATTCCATTTGATCATGTTCTAGATAGGCAATCTAAAAGTATGTTCTCCCAACAAAGGTCTTCATCTGCTTTCCGTTCCATGATACAACAGTTAATTTTGACCGATCCCTGGAAACTTCAGCATCCAGATGCTAGAGAATATACCCATCATTCAATCCCTCATCACTGTTTTTCCCATCTGGATTATATCTTTATCTCCCATTCTTTATTGCAATCAGCAACATCATCAAATATTTCACCAATCCTCATTTCGGATCATGCCATAGTCTCTCTTTCCTTAACATGGCAAATTACCAGTCCTCTCAGATCCCCATTATGGAGACTACAACCAGCTCTCTTAGAAGGGGACAACATCCCACATATTAAGGAATTTATTCAAAATTTTTTTTACTACTAATCAGAACCCAAATATAAACCCAACTCTATGGGAATCCTAAAGCTACTCTAACGGGTGAACTCATTTCCATGACAGCATTTAAATCTAAATCGGACAGATCCACGATGAAACTCAAGGAAGCTAAATATATTGGCACTAATGATCCTCTTGTCTATAAGCTTTGCCAATTGAAATATGAATATAATAAAATGCTTTCAACACAGGCAGGACAAGAAATATTTATCTCTAAATCTAGATTTTATGCTGAAAGTAACAGGTCCATTAAAATGCTAGCCAATTACCTTAAAAGAAAAACAGAAAAACTACATATTACTGCCATAAAAAGCAAGAATAATGCCACCATCACTACCGTTTAAGATATCCTCAAAACTTTCTCTGAGTTCTATGCAGAACTATATCAATCGGAATCGACCACAGAAGACTCCCATATTCAAAATTTTCTCAATAATTTAACTGGTCCCAAATGGAACTCCTTTGATACTGAACTTTTAGAAAAAGAAATCGCTGAAGAGGAAATACTCAATGCTTATTGGGAAATCCCCAGGTCCAGATGAGATACCTATTGAGTTCTATAGACTTTTAAAATCTGAACTATCACAATGGCTTCTCCAATCACAGTAACTACTACCTTTCTCCAATCACAGTAACTACTATAAGGTTTACTGATGCTGTTATAACAGTCCTACCTAAACCTCATAGAGATCCCTTACAAGTACAAAACTTTAGACCCATCTCACTTCTCAATGTTGATTACAAAATCTTTGCCAAAATTATCTCTAATCTCCTTAAATCCATTATTAACAAAATTAATCCATCCCAATCAAACTGGATTCATGCCAGGTAGGCTAATTTCTGATAACATGCAGCTCTTTTTCCATGTCTCTCAAATTGCACAATCTCTTTCAGCTCCTGCCTTAGCGCTTTCGCTTGACACAGAAAAAGCATTCGACTGAGTAGAATGGAATTACCTATTTTTAGTCCTAAAATGGTTTGGCACCCCCACTAATTTTGTAAAAATGATACAAATCCTTTATACTAATCCATCTGCAAAAATTATAGTAAATAACACTTTATCTCCTCTTTTTAGTCTACATAGAGGTACACGTCAAGGTTGTCCTCTTTCTCCGTACCTTTTCAAACTTCTTTTAGAGCCCCTGCTTATTGCATTAAGAATTAATAAAGATATAAAAGGTTTTTCTGTGGACATTAAGAGATCCTTTTACTAAGCTGCGCTAGTGGTTTTAGCATGCGCTACATTGCCGCGCACTAGACGTTAACGCCACCACTGAACTGGAGTTAGTTTTTACGCATAGCGCAGGGGGCAGTGCGTGTTAAAGGAGCCCTAAATTGTCCGCATACTCAGATGATGTTCTTTTATATGTCTCCAATCCCATTTCATTAATTCCCATGATTCTGAATACTATCATGGAATTCTCTACTTATTCTGGATAGAAAATAAACCAACAAAAGCATAAACCTTACCCCTAAATCTACCCACTCATTCCAACTCAGTTACCTCTCATGGTTTGGTATGGGTCCTAGCCATATTTATTTAGGTATTGAACTCTCCTAAACCCTAACTGATATAATTACCACTAATAGTGATAAACTACTATTGCTACTCAAAGCATTAACACACTCTTGGCACCACAATTTAACTTGGTGGGGTCATCTTGAAACAATAAAAATGACGATAGTGCCAAAAATAAATTACATCCTACTTATGATTCAAGTGTTATCCCATGTCTCCTTCTATTAAAAAATAGATCGTATTCTCACCCCCTTTCTTTGGAAACAAACAACCTAGACTGGTTTGAAAAAACTAAAACTTAAAAAAGAGCAAGGAGAAGTACTGTTCCCTGACTTTCTCAACTACCACAAAGCTTTTATTATACACTAGGGACTTCAATGGTTCACTGATTACTCTCAATACACTCCCTTTTGGTTCTCTCTAACGGAAAAGATAGCTCATCCCATTCCCTTAAATGCACTCTTATTGACACCATGTTCTCATCTCAAAGACTCAATTTTACTCTCCACATACCAATGCTCAAGAGAATTTGATAAACTACTAGATTTTCCCTTTCCTACGTCCACATATACCTATCTCTGGTATAACTCCCACATACTCATCAATAGAACTCCACTCCATTTCTATGGAAGGAATGGATTGATAAGGCATTACCAAACTTCAAGATGTTCTAACTAAGGCGAAATCTCTGATCCCCTTCTCTGATTTAAGAGAAAACTTCTCATTAGATGCCAAAGACCACCACAAATGGCTGTAAATGCATCATTGTCTAACCCACAAAAACCTTTTGAAACTTTCCATAATCACCTCCCCTCTATTCTAAACAAAGCCACCCTATTAATATAAAATGGCCACACGGCCTCCATTATGTATAAAATGTGTTACTCACATGTAACTCTTCTATAGAAAATCTACAATATATTTGGGAGAAAGATTGTGATTCTACACGTGGTGAAAAAGGTTGGTCTCATTTTTGGAATAAAACTGTGAGGTTATTGGCCTCAGCCAACATGTCCCAGTCCATGTTTTTCCTATACCATTAGGCTTTATGGACACCACACAAGCTCTCTCTAGCAGGTCTACTACCCAACAACCACTGCTGGAAATGTAGTCAGACTGCTGGCTCACTACTCCATATAATAATAATAATAATAATTTTATTTTTATATACCGCTCTACCATATAGTTCTAGGCGGTTCACATACAGTACTAAAAATATACAAACAGTAAATAAAAGTATAAAATCTAAAAATGACTAAAATTATACAATAATTGAATAAAATGCATTCACGAAAATAGATAGATATTCCTTAAAAAATACAGCTATAAAATCAGTGTGCAAATTTCCAATCAATATTCTGAAACATCAATTTACAAACTTCTTGAATAAATCAGTTTTCAATAGTTTCCTAAAGGACATGTATGAATGGGCTTGAGAAATAATAGAACTTAGCCATGAATCCATTTTACCTGCCTGAAAACCAAGTAATTTATCAAAAAATCTCTTGGAGCGACAAGGCTTAATATTCGGAAAAACAAATAAGTATTGTCCTCAAGTTGTTCTTTTAGGTTTGTATCTTTCGAAACACAAAGACAAGTAATTGGGAATCATACTAAACAGTACTTTAAAACTGGTGCAACCAGGGGTCACGTGATGCACTGAGCTGAGGCAGATGTTAGCTGCCTTAGCTCCTGGGCCCTGAGTCGCAAGTTGCCCCGTTGATATTACTTAGTTTGGATGCTGCGCAGGCATTTGATCAAGTTGATTGGTCGTTTCTATTTGAAGTGTTGAACTTTATTGGAATTTCGGGTTGGTATGCATCAGCGGTACGTACGTTATACTCAACACCGAAGGCGAGAATACTTGTAAATGACATTATTACTGAACCTATATTAATTGAAAGAGGTACCCGTCAGGGGTGTCCCTTATCCCCTTTATTATTTTTGCTTTACTTAGAACCATTTCTTCGCACAGTGTCTCTGGACTCTGATATTGTAGGGGTGGATTTTGGAGATCACTCTTTAAAAGTGTTAGCCTATGCAGATGACATTTTATTTATGCTCACTAACCCACATCATTCTGTTGAAAAACTTTTGCAGGCGCTTAATGAATATAGATTTTACTCAGGTTTTACTTTGAATTACCAGAAGTCTGTTGCATTAGCTAGTCCAGTGACACTGCAGCAATCTTGGAGGGGACACTTTCCTTTTACATGGGCAATGTCCTCGATTCGTTACCTGGGTGTTTGGATCCCTAGAGATCTTAGGACTCTTTATGATAGTAATATTTCCTCATTGTTACATGACACCTTACATAGTTTACAAAACTGGTTCACTTTTCCTCTCTCAGTAGCGGGAAGGGTAGCTCTTTTCAATATGGTGATATTTCCCAAATGGTTATATCGTTTTCAGGTCCTGCCTCTGCTTTTATCCTATACACATAATGCTCGATTAACTAAAGGTTTACGACGCTTCCTTTGGGCTGGTAAACGATCCCGAATGTCATTCCTTAGGATGTGTTTACCTAAGGATAGGGGGGGTTATGGTTTATTGAATGTGCGTTGGTACTCTATGGCATGCCAGATGAGACACATTAATGATTGGTTTAAGGGGACATCTGATTTTTCTGCAACGTCACTGGAGTTGTCTTTGTTGGCTCCATTTCATGTGAGTTATTTCTTACATGTGGCATATCCACAAATGCGTTCTTTGGTGTCTCATTATCCAATATTTACGCCAGCTCGGCGTGCATGGAAGTGGATTTGTAAATCTGCAAAATTGTCTTCTGGGGTTTCCTTATATTTACCCATCCAGGGCAATGGAGCCTTTCAACCTGGAATACAAAATTCTACATTTCAGAGATGGAGTGCTCGGGGTCTTCAATATCTATTTCACTTGTTTTCAGAGGAGGGGAAACTAGCAACTTTTATAGAATTGCAACAGTCATTTGAATTACAGCCAAAGGATCTGTTTGCATATTACCAAATCCGACATTATGTTCAGTCTCTCCCAAAGATTCATCTTACGGAAGATAAAAGGGAGGCTCTTTCGGAACTTTTTAGCCTTTCTGCACAACAGAGTATTCCTCTACGGTTTCACATAGTGGGGATTCGAGAGGGTCAATCCGGCCCTAATTTGGACATTTTAGCGGCAACTTGGGCTGAAGATTTGCAATGCACGATAATGGCCCACCAGCTTCAGCGGGTACTGAAGAATATCCAGAAAGTGTCTCCTAATATCATCCACTGGGAAATGCAGTTGAAAATTGTTTTGAGACTTTATATTTCACCAGAACGAGCAGCCCGGATGGGGATAACTACATCTCATTCTTGTCCGAAATGTGCACTGGCTCATGCTTCATTGGGACATATGTTTTGGACCTGCCCCAAAATTCAACAGTTTTGGACATATCTTGGTCATTATACTACGATGCTTTGGAGAAGGCGATGGCTTCCGCAACCGAGAGCTCTATTCGGATATTATAATATAGCCACTCCTAAACCTAAAGGAATGACAGCTTTTATCACTAGAGTGCTTTTGATGGGAAAGAAAGCAATTCTTACTAACTGGTTATCCCGAGATCCTCCTTCTAATGCTCAATGGAGAGCCTTGATGATAACTCATGCTATGCTGGAGCGAAGATCGGTGGGAGACTTTGAATATGGGCCGGGTCGTGGATTTCGTCAGACCTGGGAATATTTCTGGCAGGATCTCACACCATATGCTCGAAGTAGACTCTTGAATCAATAGATTTACTTTTCACTCTCAATTTTTCTGTGGCATTGGACTCTTGGGGTGGGGAGGGAGGGAAGGGAGGGAGGGGGAGTGTATTCAATATTATTTCCTGACTATGCTATTTGTTTTATTTGTTATTTGTTGAAATAAAAACATTTGAACATAAAACTGGTGCAACCAAACTTAAACAGTACTCTAGCCTCAAAAGGCAACCAATGCAACTGTTTGTAGGATGAAGTAGCATGATCATGTTTTTTCAGCCCAAAAATTAAACGGACTGCCGTATCCTGTATAAAAGTCTTAGTCTTTTTTGCTCCTATGTGGAAGGGTGGTGATATTCAAGGAAAATTAAATTACTGAAAGCAATTTTGGATTTTTAAACTCTGTAGAACCACATGGTTATTTGTATTTACATATTGTAATTAAAACTTTCCTATCCCCCCAGTACCTTTTGTTTCTAATAAGTCTTAATTTGTTATAGTTTTAATTACCTTCCTCTTATTTTATTTCAATTAAATCTTAAATTTTATCAGATTTTTCTAATTTTTAATATTGTAAATCATCCAGATGCATATGATGGTCAGTATATCAAGCCATAAATAAACTTGAAACTTGGATGACGTTGATCTAGTCATTACAGCTAATTGGTGTTTTAAATCATATGACCCCATTGTTGACAGCTGTTAAAAAGTCACAGCGGCCATGTTTGAAATATGAAAGAAGATCATTGAGTAAGACTATCAGACGAAATAGTTCTTCCACATTTAAGTGGAGTATATAAGCTGCTGTGATATTGAATAATTATGATTTCTTTTTATAGGGGGATATTGCCTTGAAATAGCCCATAAGGGCAAAACATGAATTTGTGTCAGCTGACTTTTCTCCCCTAATGTAACTGCAGATAAGAGAAAACTTTTGTCTTAAATTTAAATTGAAAATTCTAAAAATCTTGAAACTTTGAAGATAATGAATGATGGATTCCAGAACTTGGAGACATGGTTAATGGCTAGTTAGCTGTTGAGCACCCTCCTCTGGGCAGCATTTACTGGGTTCCAGTGTTATAAATTTTCTTCTATTCATCTGTAAAATCCTCAACTAATGGCTTCTAGCAAGCAGAAGATGCAGGAAATCCCTACAAAGTCTGCTGGAAAAACAAAAAGGTTAAAAGAAGATCCACAGACCCCTAGTGGGACCCCTTTGCCAATGGATGCCTTGGATGTGATTGAGGTAATGGAAGAACTAAGAAACATCAGTTTAACTTGACTGAGATGAAGAAAGAGATGGTGATTATGAATAACAAGTTAGACTTGGTTAACAGCAGAATGGATAAGGTTGAAGCCAGAGTAGAAAAAAAATCAAACAAGTGCAGCAGGGTTATAAAGAGGATCATAAGATTCTAAAAGAAATGGTAAAGAAGATGATGGATTTTGAGAACTGGTCAAGAAGGCAGAACATAAGGATCCTTGGTTTAAAGGAAGGGACAGAAGGGAGAAATATACAGTGGAACCTTGGTTTACGAGCATAATTCGTTCCAGAAGCATGCTCGTAAACAAAATTACTCGTATATCAAAGCGAGTTTCCCCATAGAAAGTAAGGGAAACTCGCTTGATTTGTTCCCTCCCCCCCCCCCCGAGGCCAGTGGCACTGCTCTACCCCCCCCCCCCGAGAACCGGCATTGCTCCCTCCCACTCACAAAGGCCCCCCTGCATGATCCGCCATCCCCCCCCACGTGATCCGACATCCCTTCGTGATCCGGAATCCCCCCACTCACATCGCCTCCCTGCCACGATCTGACATTCTCTCCGTACCCATCACCTACCCGAACACATCACTTACCCCCATCTGGCACCCGGCACTGGCACCAATGCACAGGATATGCTGGTGCCGGTGCCCGAAGATCTGCCGTCCTTTTTGCTGGGCCTTGAGCATCTCCGCATGCTCAAGGCCTTAGTTCCTGCTCTCTTCGAGATTCTTGGAGATCTCGAGAATCTCGAAGAGAGAAGGAAGTAAGGCTTTGAGCATGCACAGATGCTCAAGGCCCAGCAAAAAGGACAGATCTTCGGGCACCGGCACCGGCATGTCCTGTGCGTTAGTGCCAGTGCTGGGTGCCAGATGGGGGGGTAAGTGATGTATTCGGGTGGATGATGGGTAAGGGGAGGATGTCTGATCGCGGTGGGGGGGTGACGCGAGCGGGGGGTGCCGGATCATGCGGGGAGGGGGGTGCAACATCGAGGCAAGCTCAGTTTCCGAGGTGCCGATTTTGCGAATGTTTTGCTCGTCTTGCAAAACACTCACAAACCGGTGCACTCGTAAACCGAGATACCACTGTAATATCCTTTCTGGAAGAAATAATACCGAAAATACTTCCTATCAAGTTAACAGTGCCAATTGAAATAGAAAGGGCACACAGGATCCCAGGGAGGAGACCTCAAAATCAGGAAAAACCCAGGCCAGTAATATTACGCTTGCTGCGCTTTCAGCATGTACTAGAGATTTTAAAGGTGGCCAAGGAAACAAAAAACTTGGCTTATACAGATTCAAAGCTAATGTTTGTCCCAGACTTTGCCAAAGAGACTGTTCAGCTGCGCAAGCAATTTCTGCAATTAAGGCAACCATTAAGGGAAATTGGGGCTAAGTATTATTACCCAGCACTGATGAGGGTTACATATAAGGACAAATTTCACCAGTTTGAAGACCCAGGAAAACTGAAAGAATTTTTGTAATCTCAAGAAACACCAATGATTTGAAAGAACAATCCTATACGGGGAAATAGTGGTTTTATATTATTTTATTTATTTCTATGGTTTCCTGAACTTATATACAGTTTTTTTTAACTGCAAAAGAACTCTGTGAGCAATTTATTTTTCATTCAAAAAGAAAATTCCATCTTATTATCTTAATCACATGTAAATTTATACCTGATGACGAGGGGGGTAAGAGGAACATTGAGGCGGCCTTTGTTCCAATGTGGGGCCTGAAGTCCCGTGGGTAATCTCTTAAGACATCTGCTGCTGATGGATCATTTGTTGTGCTGTGGAAGCTGCATACGGCGAGAATCCTGTTTGAGAACATAATTGTTGTTCGGAAACAAGCCTAGAGCTATTCTGTTCTGGTTCATCTGTGTTGCTGGGTTCCGCCCCCTCTGATGGGAACGGCATCAGTTTGAAAGATAAAAGGGAGAAGCCTGATGCAGCGAGGTACAGTGTCCTGATAGTGCTCGGCAGACTGTCCGGCGGAGGTGAGAGAGGTGAGAGGAGTTTACATTTGGGATTTGCACTGGTAAGGTCGTCCACGGGATGAATAGAGATCCATGCTAGATTTATGCTTGCTGCTACTGTTGTCATGAAAAAGGGTTAGAGAGAGTCTCTGCTTGTTCCTGGATGGTGATGTTTGACCTGGATGTTTGATTTCGTCAAAGGGGGCCCGTCGCTGATGAAATACAAAAAGGAACACTGCTTTCAGATTTTTCCATCAATTGGAAATACCCAATATAGCTCCTTCAAGAGGTCTTTACCTGGAGGTCCTCAAATTGGGGTAGAGGTTTTAAAGTTAGAGGATAAAGTTCATTACTAAAGAGGGGGGATAGGAGTTTTGACAGACAATATCTACAGTTTAGCTTGTTTAGCCTTGGACTCCTAGATTTAGAGAATCTGCTATATGAAGAAGGGTATTGGTGGGAAGACCTTAGTCATATGTGTTAAATATTTAAGCTCAATAATCTGCTCTTTTGTGTTTTTCTTTTATTTTAATTACTAGTTGACATCTGGTTTTTCGCACCTATTCTATGTGTTTAATCTAAAATTAGGGTCCAAGCTTCAGAGCATTGTATACATAATTCACTTTTTCTTCTAAAGAGTGTAAAACTTTATGCTTTATTAATTTTCAATTTTAAAAGTGAGAGTGCTGTTGGCTTATTAAGAGAAGGTGTAATTAAATAATATAAATAGGATAACATTGAGGATATAAGAAAACCTGATTATGTTGTAGGACCACATATAATGAGCCCATTAATATACATGGAGGGGCATAATAAAAAAAATTGTCTAAGTCCCCTTTTGGCCTAAGGACTTAGTTGAAAGTAGAAGCAGAGAAAATGTCCATTATCAAAAAAACGTCCAAAAGGAGGTTTTTAAAAAAAATAATGGCCTGCCTCTACATTCAGCTGTTTAAACGCCCAGACCACCACTACGTCTACACTAACAGCATATCATCAACCTAAAAAAAGCCAAACTCCCAAACGCCCAAAACAGGAGCTTTTAGGCGAAAGAGAAGCCACTCCTTTGCCTAAAAGCTGGATTCTGTAACCGCTGTCTGTCAAAAATAACACCGGTTACAGAATCCCCCCTACAACGATCCGGGCAGGAGGGAGCCCAAGCCCTCTTGCCCCTGTGGCACCCTGACTCCCTGATTACATTTGGGGCAAGAGGGAGCCCAAGCCCTCTTGCCACTGTGGCACCCCGAACCCCCGATTACGTTTGGGACAAGAGGGAGGCCAAGCCCTCTTGCTCCGTGATCCCCAACTCCCCCGCCGAGTCTGATGGGGCCAGGAAGAAGCCCAAGCCCTCCTGGCCCTGCTATCTCCAACCTCCCTCCCACCCCATAATCCAGCCAGGAGGGAGCCCAAGCCCTCCTGGCCCGGAGACACCCCTAACCCCCATCCCCCACTAAAATACGGGCAGGAGGGATCCCAGGCCCTCCTTCCCTTGACGCAATCCCCCCATGAATGAACCCCCGATCGCCCCCCCCGCCGACCCCATGATCCCCCACCCCCCCTCCACGTACCTTAAAATTGTTGGTCGGATGGACGGGTGCCAAGCCCGTCCATCCAACAGGCCAGCCATCTCCGGAATGGCTGGTCTAAGGGCCTAATTGGCCCAAGTGGCTCAAACCCTGCCCACAGGTGGGGCTTGAGGCGCCTGGGCCAACCGGAATCGGCCCAGTTGTCTTAGGCCCCTCCTGTGGGCTGGGTTTTAAGCCGCCTCTTAAAACAAAGGGATGCAGATATATATTATATCCAAGAAACACATTTGTCAGCCATACAATCCAAGAAATTAGAAAGGGGTTGGGTAAAGCATTGTTTTTTTGCCCCTGCTGTGGGAAAGAAGGATGGTGTAGCTATTCTGGTAAATAAGAAATGTACGGCTATGTTTAAACTGAATGCTGCAGATCCTTTGCCCCTAATTCGAATCAGAGTGAATTTTACAAAGCTCTGCAACAGTTGATTCTACCACTTGCTGCTGCTAATCTAGTAGTGGCGGGGGATTTTAACGTTGTTATGGATCCATTGATGAATAAAAAGCCTTGTAAATCCTTTTCCAGAATAGATTACATTTTTATTTCAAATCAATTAGTTCAACAGGTAACACAAGCCTCTATAGATCCAATCATTTTATCTGATCATGGGGGTGTATGGGTTACATTTAAAATTGCTGAACAGGATAATAGTAGACCTGTATGGAGATTTGATAATACATTTATTGCGGATCCAAACTTTCTTGAAGAATTTCAGTTAAAAATGAGTGAATATTTCCAAATTAATACTTCAGAAGATATTTCCATGGAAACCTTATGCGATGTTTTTAAGGCAACCATGAGAGGACAAATTATTTCATATTCAGCATATGTTAGGAAGCAGATTAAGACAATTTTCTAATTTGGAACAAGAAATTAAGGTTTTGGAGTTAAAATTAGTTGATAAATGGGAACAATCTATTTTCCAGGATCTTTTAAAAGCAAAATGTAAGTATAATGAGATTTCTTCACAATTGGTAAGGAAAGACTTGTTCTCTCAGCAGACTTTGTATTATGGAAATTCAAATAAGGTGGGAAGATTATTGGCAAATTATCTTAAAGCAAAGAAAAGAAAGACAAAAATTATTGCAGTTAAAGATGAGAAAGGTGATACTTATTCTCAAATCGGACCTATTTTAAAACAATTCCTAAATTTTTATAAAGCTGTATATTCTTCTGAGCCTTATTTAGACAAGGAAAAAGATGGTTTAGAATTTTTTAATTAATTAAGGGACCAAAAATCCCTGAACATATAAAAGGAAGTCTAGAAGAGCCTATATCACTAAAAGAATTGCAAACAGCGCTGAAGTCCCTTAGAGTTGGTTTTACGGTAGAGTTTTAAAAATCATTTCAAAATATCCTATTACCATATTTGTTAAATTTATATCAGGCTCAACTGAATAAATGTTACATTACAGGTACTATGGCAGAATCTTTAACTATAGTTTTGCCGAAGCCAAATAAAGATCTCACATTGGTTTCAAATTACAGGCCTATTTCTTTAATCAATATAGATGAAAAACTTTTAGCTAAGACATTGGCTTTATGCTTGGCTAAGGCTCTCCCTTTTATGATTGGTATGCACCAAACAGGGTTTGTTGCTCAGAGATATTCTTCTAACAACACCCGGTTGGCTTTTCATATGTTGAATTTAACATATGACATGAAAGAACCGGCCTTTTCTGTATCCTTGGAGGTGGGAGATTGTGATGGGAGAGATTGTGCAGATTCGCTATCTAGGTATTTCAAGAACAGGTATGTCTTTAGGTGTTTCCTAAATTCACCATAGTTATTTGCGTTTATAATTAGTTTTTCCAAGTCTTTGCCCCATAATGCTGCCTGGTAAGAGAGAAGATGTTGATGGTGTCTTTTAAATTTACATCCTCTAACCGGTGGGGAGATGAACTTCGGGTGCGTACCTTTCTTGTGTCTATTGGTTGAGAAGTGGAAGAGGTCATTTATATATTGAGAGGCTAAACCGGTTAGTACCTTAAAGTAAAAGCATCCCAGCTTGAACTTCGCATGTGCCTCCATTGGCAACCAGTGCAGGAGTCGGTAGGAAGGGGTTATGTGATCTGACTTCTTCAACCCAAGGATCAACCTGACCACTGCATTCTGTACCTATTGCAGTCTCTACATGTTCTTCTGGGAGATTGCCAGATGGGCGATGTTACAATAATCGAGATGGCTTAGTATAAGCTTCCAGAGAGTAAAAAAAACCCTTTCTTATAGGTATCATCAATCCTATATTATGCATCAGGGTATGTATTGGGTCCTGCCAGAGCTCATGGAAGAGCTTCCAGATTGGTTGTGGTTGGAATGGCAACTCATGTCTCCTCTGCGATTATGCCATGTTCTTAGTATCAAAATGCCTAGATTATATAAAGAAAACAGAATATTAGTGAATACATGGAAAACTTTAAGATATGTAAGTAATTTAACTCCTATTCCAATATACAAATCAACGAATCAGACAATATGGCTGAACTCCAAGATTTAAATTGGCGGATTTAAAATCATCTGGAAGTATTGGATGATTACAGGTATACGTATTTTGGATGATGTTATTTCTAATGGTAAGCTGCTTGATTTTTCACAGTTGCAATATAAATTTGGTCTTAGTAAATCACAAAGTTTTAGGTGGTTGCAATTGAAGCAGGCCATTCAGGTAGGGTTCCTTGAATGTAAAGATCTTAATAATCAGTTTAGTATGGAATTCTTGTGCTTTCAAGTGGACTTCCTGGGACATCAGGCCACTCAGTGGTATAAATTGATAGCTGGATTTATAAAAAAGAAACAAAAAAATGGTCTTAGAGACATTTGGAGCATTAAGATTAAGCATCAAATTACTGCTTCTCAATGGCCACAAATTTGGAGGATGAGATGTACAGTGTCTGCATCTATGAGACAAACTTGTTTTTTTCTATTACATAGAGCATTCTGGACCCCAGTTCAGTTATAAAAGTTGGATAGCTCTAAGTCTAATAGATGTTGATATTGTCATCTTGAGGCAGGAACTTTAGCTCATTTGTTATTCTATTGACCATTTATTTTGGCTTTTTGGAAATCAATATGGGGCCAAATAAATTGTTTATTAGGAAATCCGGTGGCATTATCGTATGATACTAAACTATTTGCATGTCAATGAGGGCTAAGAGCCAAATATCTTCGAACAATAATAAGCTTTTACGTATTATGACCGGGGTTGCCATACAACAGATTATGAGTAATTGGAAGAATTGGAATAGATTGAATTATAATTTCTGGTGGAATTCTTTGTGTCATGTATATAAAATGGAAAGGGTAATAGCTGCAAAGAAGGGGGTATTTAAAAAAATTTCAAGATGTTTGGGAGCCATTAACAAATTATTGTAATGAGTAACAAATTATTATATTGAGTAAATGTTTGGGGGGGGTTCCCTTTAACTGTATATGTTGTGACAAACCCAGCACCAGCACTAGTTCGGTCCCTAATAGGATCGGGTGCAGAAGAGCTGATCAGATTGATTCTGGCGCTCAACTTGAGGCTGACCTCCCTTGCCCCTATGATCAGAGCAGTAGTGATCTGGAGCAGAGGCAGGCAGACTGGCAACAGCAGCCTCCGGGCTTTAAGGCAGTTAGAGAAGCCACAAGGAATATAGCTGCATTAGATAAACCCAGGCAGAGAAAAGCTGCTTTAGAGCCAAAGCCCATCCCCCGCTACAGGCTGAAGGGGATTGGCTCTGAGCTGTTTAAAAGCAGGCTGAGACAAGCAGCAGGAGGAGGAGCGAGTGACCAGGGTGAGTCACTCCCACAGCCTAAGGCAGGTGAGGAGCTGTGGAGCAGAGCAGGAGAGACAACCGTGCCAGATTGGCCCATGCAGAATTTGGAAGAAATCCTTCCCACTTCAAACTTCCAGATTCCAGACTGTGTGGAAAGCATGGAGGTACAAGTAGCTGGCCCTATGCTAGAAAGCCAGACAGAATGTATGGAAACTGAATGAAGAACGTGAGTAACTGGGAAACCATTAGTGGTTTGTGGGTTTTTTTCCCTTTTGCCTATGTTTTTCTGCTGTGCAAACAAGCCTGAAGAATGTGAGATAGGTTTGGACTTTATGAGTATTTTTGGGTTAAGAATAACACTTACCTGAATCCTAAACTATGGAAGTGATTTAAAGTCAAGTTTGGAAACAAGAAGCTCAAGATAGAACATTTTAAGTTTGTGTTTTGAACTTTAGAAATCCTGCTGTGGCTCCCGTTCCTGAAGAGCTAATTAGCTTATCTCCCTCAGCTGTTTGTTTTGCCTGCACAGGGAGCTGAGGGAAAAGCTGATCCGTTTGCAAGAGCTATATTGCCTAAAGAGTTTTGGTTTAATTTGGATTTACAGCAAAGGTTTATTTCAAACTTTATTTGGCTGCTGAAATCTGCTGTTACATGCCTTTGATATTAATGCTGAGAGAAAGTTTGAACTATGAGTGAACACCAGTGTAAAGCAATCCTGAGTCAGAGCACATGACCTCAGGAATAATCAACTACAGGAGATTGCTGTTTTGTGATATCTTTATTTTACAATTGACTTTATTTTTGAATGAAATGCAAAAGTGATTTTTGTTTTATGCTGCATCTTTTTGACCTCTGGGTCAGAATAAACATCATATTCCTATTTGAAGAACTTGGTTTCACTGGTGATATTTGGAAACTCTTTGCTTGCCTTGTCTCTCATAGGCCTAGGCGGTCGCCTAGAGCCACCTGAAAAGTCCTGAAGGTACCCCTGGTTAGAGGGGACACGCCAGAATCCTTGTGTTTGTCACACGACAGCCCGCCGCTGCAGAGGGTTTGTGACAATGTCCAAGGATGGGGGAGGGGGAGGGATGGTTTTTGGTCTTTGTATAATTATGAGGAATGTTTAGAAGGAATTTATTATATGATTTTATGTATTTTAAAAATTGTTATGGAATGGGGGAGGGAGGAGATAAGTTTTATGATGGATTATTGAAGAATATTAAGTTTTGTATTTAAGTTAAAATGTTATTATTTGATATCACACATTATAAGATTTAAAAATGAATAAAGATTTTTTTAAAGAAGATAATGAATGATAATGAATATTTAAGAAACTACTTATGAAACTAGGACTAATGAAGATATATGGCGAACCCTTGTTTTCATTGGCATTGCCTTGAGAACATCACCTCTGACAGTCCTTTTCAAGTACTTTGATTCAAGTGTGTATCGCGGATGTGTGCTTGGCTATTTCGTTTTGGCTTTATTCTGCACACCCTAAAGTGAAAAAATGGAAAATTGGCAATTTTACTGCTGTGGTAAAAATGGCCTTAGCACACAGGAAAACCCCACATAAAGACATACTAAAACCACTTTCTACTGAAGCTTAGTAAATCAAGCCCCTCTGAGTCTACAGATATCTAATTTCTCTTTATACATTTAATTTAATCTTACCTATATAAAAAGCTACATTTTCTTGTTTGGAAAAATCATCAAGATAAGAGATACCCAAAGGAATTATTGGTGTTTCACCAATGCCACGTAAAAAATTTCCCATTAACACATATATCCACATATATGATCCAGCTTCATCACAGTCTGAAAAAAAGAGAAAATATTTGTGAAAATCTGGACTCAATGCAATAATCTGCTATAAAATTACATATTTGTACTTATGGCAGTGGTGAAATCAGGCAGTATCAGTACACTGATGCTGTGGCCCAAAATGTGACTACTCATATGAGGTAATATAGAAAAACAATAGTATTCTGAAATTTGTGAGTATTTTATTTGCATATACTCTCTCTTTGAAAATTGTCAGCAGCAACAGTACCACAAAATACTTGTATCTAATTTTTCTTCTTGTATTTTTCCCAACTAAAGGGTATAGTTATCAATGTGGGCTACAATTAAAACATGTTTTGTTACTACTAACTTAGGCCTCCCTTTACTAAACTGCATTAGGCTGTTAACCCATGGGTTAATGCACGAGAACTATCCGCGGTAGTGGGGGTCATATATTAAAATCCACATTAGCGCACGGCGAACAATGAACTAATGCATAACGCGTACCTGGGTGGCGAAATAGGCATGGCATAGGCATATACAAAAAAGTATGTTAGCACACGACAAGTGGTACCCATTAACACATGAGATAGTGCAGCAGGTTTTAATACCAGGGAAAAGGTGTAGGTATTGCATTTTATGCTGCTCTATGCATCTGGAAAATAGTGTGAAGAACCATGTGTCAAACAGCTCCACCTCCATACACACCCTTCAGTCAATAAAATACAAGTATCAATCCACCAAGGTATTTCCCACAATGACTTGAATTAGTCCCACAGGTCCAGTTGTTATAAATGATATTTTTGAGGCCCAAGCCTCAGCTCAGGCTCCAGATCTAGCCCATGCTGTGGTCTAGCCACAGGAGAATCCAGCAGAACAGTAACAGCAGCAGCTGGTGCAGAGGCAGCACCACCCTTGTAGGTAGGAGCTTCTAAACATCTGTAGTCACAGTTGGTGGAATGGGCTCTTCCTCTGTGTTTCACTGTATCTACCAGGTACTATATGCCATGATGGGTTAGAAACTACATATCAATTCTTAATACTAGGCAACAGTGGGAGGCCCTGGGTGACCAGTTTCAGAATGTCACAGGGCTAGCACACTTGATGGGAGCAACTGATTGCACACATATGACACTTATACTACTCAGAGAAAGGGAAATGATATATAGGAATCATAAGCTCTTCCATTCCCTAAACGTGAAGGTGATTTGCGATGCCAACATGAGAATTCTGAATGTGGTAGCTACATTCCCAGGGTTAACCCACGATTCCTATATCCTGCATCATTTAATCCTTTTCCAGCAATTGAAGAATTACAATATTTTTCACTCCATAAGACACACTTTTTTCCACCCAAAAGTGAGTGGAAACGTCAGTGTGTCTTATGCAGCGAAGATACTTTTTTTTAAACACCCCACCCCGTTGTACCTTTTTAAAAGCCCGTTCCAAATACGGCTCTCTGGTGTCTGTGAGCACCCGGCTGTCTTCTTGGTTCCCACACAGAATCCTCCAGATTCCCCCTTTAAAGCTAATTAGGCTCACGGGGGGGGGGGGGGGGCTTACCTCCAAGCTGCTTCCTGCACACAGTGAGAGAGGTCATCTTCAGCGCTGTAACAACCGCTGAGCTAATTACGGCAGCCTACAGAGTGACCCTGCAGGCTGCCATTGGCCTCCGGAGTACGTTGCCTCTGCCGCGGTCCCGCTCCTGATGTCAGAGAAGAGGCAGGACCACGGTAGAGGAAATGTGCTTCGGAGGCCAATGGCAGCCTGCTAGGTTCACTCTGTAGGCTGCTGTAATTAGCTCAGCGGCGGTTACAGCACCAAAGACAACCTCTCAACAGAAAAGGAGAGCTGTGTCTCCCACCAATCTCCTGCCCCAGGTAGTGAGCACCACATTGGCTCTGCCGCAATCCTGCTCCTGATGTCAGAGGAAGGGCGGAACCATGGTAGAGCGAACATGGTGCTGAGGATGATGGCAGCTTGCAAAGATTGCTAAAGCACCACAATCCTCTCTGCAGGCTGTTGATTATCTTAAGGTAAGAGAAGAAGGCCAGAGGGGAACATGCAGGCCTTCGGGGGGTGCAGGCCTTTGAGGTGGGGGGACAGGCCTTCAGGGGGGGGGGTTGCAGGCCTTCAGGGGAAGTTATGACAACCCGTGGTCTAGGATGAGTGCAGTAGACCACCTGGATTGCAACAAAATACTGGCCCGGCGGGTCCCCTTTAACTTGGGTTATCCTTCAGGCCTGGCAACAGCTATGTTATGGTTAAACTAAGGTGACCATACATCCCGTTTTGAACGGGACAGTCCCGTTTTTAGATCCCCTGTCCCATTGTCCCCACACACAGCTTCGGAACGCCAAAATGTCCCATTTTCAGGGACAGCGTCCCGAAGCTGTGCGCGGGGACAACGGGACAGGTGATCACTTCCCCTCCCTGCCACGCCAAAGCCATCCTCCCTCTTTCCCTTCGTCGTGCGCCCGATTCAACCCCCTCCCCCAGGTCTGCAGCCGCTGCTGCTTGCCAAGCCTCTCTCCTTACCTTCCTCCAGTGAGGGCCAGAGTGAAGCTTGGTGTATCTTGAGAGGAGCTATTGGAGCCTCAAAATGAGGCTTGGGTGGTAATGAATGAAACCATTGGAGCCCTAAAACGAGGCTTGGATTGCTATGAGGGCAGCAATTGCAGCTCCAGAACGAGGCTTGATTTTCACAGTGCCAGCTCCAGAGCTGCATTGGTTGAATAGTTAATGCCTCCCAAAAATACCAGTAGCAGCCAAGAAACCGAGGTAGGCGGGGAACAGGGGAGAGGAAAACCCAGACAAACTTTCACATTTTAGACAGACGTCTGGACATTCCTTTAAAAAGAGGACTTGTCTAGCTAAATCCGGATGTCTGATAATCCTAGATAGAAGAGGAGGAAGAATGAGGGGGTTGTGAGGGCTCCACTGAAAGTTTCTGGGTGGCAAGCAGCGGCGGTGGACCGGGGGGGTGTTGAATTGGTGCTGGAGGGAGGTGGGGAGAGAGGCTGGCAGGCAGCGGCGGTGGACCGGGGGGGGGGGGGAGGCAGTTTGAATTGGTGCTGGAAGAAGGGAAGGAGGGAGGCTGGTTTTGGCGTGGCAGGGAGGGAGGGCGGTGGGACAAAGGCTGGAAGGCAGTGAGGGGGACATAGGAAGGAGGCACTGGGGGCACTAAGGACATAAGAAGGAGGCACTGGGGGCACTAAGGACATAGGATGGGACATTAAGGACATAGGAAGGAAGGAGGGAGGGAATAGAAAGGGACAATTGTTGGGCCTGAGTGCAGAAAGAAAGAAATGAAAGAAAGGATACACAGTCAGAAGGAAATGCAACCAGAGACTCATGAAATAACCAGAAAGCAAAGATAGGAAAAATGATTTTATTTTCAATTTAGTGATCAAAATGTGTCAGTTTTAAGAATTTATATCTGCTGTCTATATTTTGCACTATATTTGTCTATTTTTCTATAGTTACTGAGGTGACATCTTTGAAACTCCCCAAATATAAATGATAATTAACATTTTCTCTGCATATAGGGTGCTTTGTGTTTTTTAAAATTTTATGGTTACCATTATGAAATAATAAGATATTGTGTGTACATGAAAAATGAATGGTAGAAATTGGGAGCGGGGCTAGGGTGGGATTGGGGGCAGGACTGAATATTAATAGATGTCCCGTTTTGATGGAAAAACATAAATGGTCACCTTAGGTTAAACCCCAGTATATTGGGTAAGGATTTCCCTTTCCAGCAAGCAAGAAGGAAACTTCCACCAAAAGTTCTTAACAGGTTTATTATTCTTGGCCACTGGCCAGGCTTCGTGTTTGGGTTCAAAGCACCCTATTTCTCATAGAACAATTCAACAGTTTCAAAAGTAATAAAAACAAAGAATTTGAGCAATACACAAAAATATAGCTTTTCTTCCAGCCACTGGCCAATAGCCACCTCAGCTGTTGCAATTAGGTAACTCCAAAAATCTTAGCTTCTTGGCCAGCACTATGCCAAGTATACACACTGAGTACAGAGAGGTACATTATAGCAATACTTTCAGGCAGGTTCTTAAGATAGTTAGTAGTAATGCTTAACTTTATCAAGGTAGCTTGCAGGCAGGCAGCTTTTGCCCAAACAATTCTCAAATAACTGTCTCTGGTTATAAGTGAAGCAAAAGGATTAAATATCAGCCTTACCTGCTTTACAGTCCACAAACTAGCAGACATAAAAGAGACAATTCTTCACAGGCTGGCTCAGCATTCAGAATGGCTTCTAAGCACAGCTGTTACCCTGCACTGCTGCTAATTAGCTGCCTCTGTTCAAGCATACCTCAGTACCAAAAAACCTCATCAAAACAAAATAGGAAAAACCAAACCTTTTCTCTGAGCTAGTTTTGAAAAGCCAAAACCCACCAGCTCAGAAACATTACAGTCCTTAAGCAGGAAAAACTTCTGCCAGCACAAGACTCTTTCTTCTAGGCAAAATATTCCAAACAAAAACACAGTTCAAAATAATGTCCTCCTCAGAGAGTTAATGGCACAGTACAAAAACTCACTTTTACAGCAGTTGCTTCTCCTAAGTTCCACACTAGATGCTGGTACACTTTCTGCGGATTCAAAATCCATAAGTTTCAAGTTTTCACCTGTCTCAATCCTCCAGCCTCTCATAGGCTGGCTAGTAAAGCAAATGTCCTCTCACAGCCTGCTTCTTTCTGTCTCCTCCTTCTCTCCTCTCTTCGTTTCTCTCCATCCACACCCCTCTCTCTTCTAGAGAATGACATGGGGACCATTTACCGCGGTAAACCGCGGGTCACCGCAGTAAATCCACAGGCATGTAGACATTTGAAACTGGTTTATCGCAGGAATGGGGACAAGACCTTTCACCGCCCCGCAGGAATGGGGATAAGACCTTTTACCGCCCCGTGGGAGCGATGAAAAGTCTTACTCCTGTGGTAAAAAAAATTGCGCCCGTGTCAGACTCGGCATCTTCTCCCCAGCTCCTCTTGCGCCTATTTTACCTTCAGGAGCCAGCCATGCCACGATGAAGACAGAAGGAACCTAAAATCAAAGCCTAAGATCAATGTGAATTGATGAATTAAATTACCAGACAACAAAAAGAAAAAAGATTATTTTATATTTTGTGATTAGAATATTTCAGATTTGAAATATGTATCCTGCTAGAGCTGGTATTAGACATAACTGGGGACCGCAAAGTCCAGGCTGTGCTTCTTTAGCTTCTAGCTGGCTTAGGGCTCTCTCTCTGGCCAGGGGACAGTTGCCCTAGTTGCACTCCCCTAACATTATTCTTGCCATGTGTGACTAAAGTATTCTGTTAGCTTGATTTTTCTATGTAGCATTCTGTAGTAATTTGGTTTTTTTCAGTTTTCATAATAGTGAAGGGGATATTTGTGAAAGGGGGGGGAGATGGGTTTTGTTGAACCTTGCTGTTTTATTTATGTTTATAAAATGACAATTGTCAGAGGAGAAGCTTCTGCCCACACACACTGCAGGGCGGCACAGGCAGGCTTCGCCGGCATCAGTTTCTTTTCTAAAGCGCCTTGAAGGTAAGGGGGGGGAGGGAGGTAGATTTGGCCAGAGGGAGGGAGGGAAGGGGCCGCGCATGCAATTGGTGACCGCGTGCCTTCCCTCCCTTAAGTTTCTTTATACCGCGAAGGTAAGGGGGAGGGAGGGAGATTCTCGGGCCACTGAAGGGCAGTGAGGTGGTGACAGGGAAGGGTGGATGCTGCAGGGATGGGGCGGTGAAGGGGACAGCGGGGACAGTGCAGTGAAGAGGACAGCGGGTTTGGGGACGGGGCGGTAAAGGGGACAGGGTGGTGAGGGGGACGGTAGTCTGGTGACGGGGCAGTGACGGGGACAGATTTTTTTCCCATGTCATTCTCTAGTCTCTTCCTCATCTGCCTGACTCCCTCACCGGCTTCCATTTTAGGGAGCTCCAAACCACACCCCCTCTGCAAGGCTGAGGGGGGGTGAAGAGGTGAATCAGTTCTTTAGAGAACTGCTAAGTCTGCCAGGAGTCAGATTTCCCTGCTCCTTTTTTTTTAAAGGAACAGCAAGCTTTTTAGGGGAAAATCTCCTGCCAGGATTTAAAGGCTCTATACAAGAGTGCAAGCTTTCCCTGTCTCATCCTGGCTATTCCAGAGATAGTCATCGCCTGCAAGTACCAGGGCACTGACCTAGTCAGTTATTCTGCACTGGAGCTAAACATTACACATTTCCTAGGAACTAAGCCGCTGCAGGCAGTGGGTTTGTTACAAAGTGCAGCTTTCGGGGGAGACCAGGACTTCAGGGGAAGTGCAGCCTTCAGGTGGAGTGCAGGCCTTCGGAGGGCAGGCCTTTGGGGGAGGGGGGCCCTGGTATAGAAGTACACGGAGGAAGGGAAGGGGGGGTTCAAAGAGACGTGCATGTACCAGACTGGGGGGGGAGAAAGAAATAATGGGTCTAAAAACAGAGGAGAGGGAGAGAGATGGTGGATAATGAGATTTAGGGAGGGAACGAACAGAAAGGGAGAGAAGGACACAAGGGATGGTGTGGAGGGGATGGGTGGGGGATAGAGATACTGGATAGGAGGGTAGTTGGGAAGAGAAAGGGAGAGCTGGTGGACCCTGGGGTGGTGGGGAAGAAGGGAAAGATGCTGGATGAAGGGTAGTTGAGAAAAGGAGAGATGGTGGATATGGGGATGGTGGGGTCCATTGCTGCAGCTGCAGGGATAGAGATGAAAAAAATAGAAAGATGCCAGACCTCCGGGGAGGGAAGGGAAACAGAAGGGGACGACAGAGATGGAAGATGGATGGTAATCAAATAAGGAGACAATGATCAGAAGACAACCAGAGCCTGGGACCAACATGATATGAATAATGACCAGACAACAAAAGGTAAAAAAAATATTTTATTTTCTGTTTTGTGATTACAATATGTCAGGTTTGAAATGTGTATCCTGCCAGAGCTGGTTTTAGACTGCAAACGTGCGCTAGGATTTAGAGAGAGGAAAAGTCTTTTTTGTTTATTTTGTTTCCACCACAGCGCCAGTAGGAGAGGACAAAGAGGGCGAAGAGGCTATAAAATAAACCCACCAGGATGTTTGAAAAAAACACCCAATTGGGCAGGAAAATTGAATCGAAAAATCAATTCAATAGGCTGAATTGAATCGAAATTTTTTTTCCTGAATCGGGCAGCACTAGTCAGCACATCTCCAAAACCTAACCTCACCTCCAAATTGCTGCAACAGCCCTCTCAGTGTCATGTACTTCGTCTGACTAGGGTTACTGAGCGGTGTGCAATAAAAATGGAGGGAATAGAAGATATAAAGAAAGGGGGATACATTACATAGACAGACATAAAATACAATAGGGTAAGATAGTTGTAGAGAAGAAGGAGGAACTATAATATTTTGATAGGATAGAAGGAGGGAAAATCACATTAGGACAAGGGGGATGGTAAAGAGTAAAATATCTCTTAAATCAAGTTAAAAGTATAACTAAGTCTAGGTCAGCCCATGTCCTGCCCAAATCCCACCCTCACCACTCCTCCTAAAACACCCCTTTCAGCTCTGGGTGTACAGCAGCAATGAAAAGGCTTAAGCTGTTTTTAGATATGTCTAAAACCCGTTTTGATTATTGGCACTTGGACGACCTGTCTTTAAGGTCATCCAAGTGCCGTTTTGGGTGGGTTTTTAGATGTATTTGTTTTTTGATTATGAGCCCCATATTTTTTTCTGATAATACAGACTGGATAGACTATATAGTATGGTTTGATCTTTATTTGCCTCCCATTTTTTCCATGTTTCAGATCTTTTCACTGCTATAGCTGTTACACATTAGTTTTTGTTTAACAATGTTCAGAGCCCTCTCACACACATTGTTAAACAAGGGCATATTATGAAGCGGTTGATATTCAATGAGTATATCTCATACTTATTCTCTTTTTCTGAAATTACTATTATACCTGACATGATATAGACTTTCATTCCTTCAGCGGGAACCCTTTTTTTTTTTTTTTAGCTCGCCTTAAAACACAAGATAAATGAGGTGGGGGGCCTGATCACATCAAGGCGTAACATGCGTTTTGGTCTGCAGAGCAGAGTAGAACGAGACTTGTTCAATGTTGCTGGGATTTGTGGAGGAGGGTGGGTATGAGGGAGTGGGAAGGGGCATGGGTCGATTGAATATAATGCTCCTAATGTTTATTTTTTTAGTTCAAAGATTTTATTGATTTTAATATATAGCAAGAACAGGAATTGTTAACAGGGCATGAAAACAATATGCCGTACAAAGCAAGAAATCTTAGAGTGTTGACAAACAATGCAATACAACAGATTGAACCATGCCTATTCAATAGGAGAGTGTCAGCACAACCTGCAGCCAACGATGTGCACAGTATTCAAACCACCGAGAGACACCGGAATCATACTTCATAGTTATGAAATAAGAGATGAGCCACAACATAATATATATGTTCACATATTGTTAACTATAGACCAGCACAGTAACTGAATGACATCAGCCCATATTAAAATAAGAGTTGACTGGACTCCATATTTTAAGGTAAGAGCTCATGGACTTATGCTACTCAGCAATAACACTTTCATTCTTTACTGTAAGACAAAGCATATTCCACCAGGTAACATAGTTCACCTTAGATAAGTCTTTCCAACAATGTAAAATGTTTTTAAGAGCCATGAGCAGCAGTATGTTAAGCAATCTTGCATTGTGATCGGGCAGTGTTTTTAGTAAACCATGATGACCCAATATAATAACACGCAGATTTAGAGGCTCCTGTATGTTTAAGATCATAGAGATGGTTTCCATACTTTACTCCAATAAAGCGATAAATGTATAAAAGTGTCGGAAAGGTGGCCATTGATACAGATTTTAGTAGTAGGGCATAATATAGAACTTTTATCATTTGAATAAATTGCACAGGAAAGCCAAATTTTGTGAGAGTTGCAAATAAAAAAGGCCATTCCACTCTGTCAAAAGCCTTTTCAGCATCCAGGGCTAAAACAGTTAATTTATGAGGCAGTGATTGACATGTAGATATAATATTAGACAGAGTACGCATATTATTAGAAGAATGTCGCCCATACATAAATCCTGTTTGATCCTCGAAAATTAAAGATGGTAAAACTTCCTGCAATTTGGAGGCCAACAATTTAGCGTAAATCTTAGCATCTACATTTATCATTGAGAGAGGTCAGTAATTACCAACATGTTTGGGGTCTGTACCTTGTTTAGGTATCACAATGATTGTCGCTTCCGTAAACGTCCCAATGGCCTTTCATGTGATTCTATGTGATCAAAAAACTTTTGTAAGAATGGTGCCAATGTTGATTTGAAGGTTTGATAGAACTCGACAGTGAAGCCATCCAGTCCCAGTGCTTTATTTGTTTCCATGTTGTTGATAGTATCAATAATTTCAGTAGCTGACATGTGATCTGACTCAGGTAAAAGAGACAAAGAAATATTTCCAAGAAATGCACATGGATCATCATCATTTTGTGATTCAGACGTATACAAGACCTCATAGAACTTTTTGAATTTGTCTAATATCTCAGCTGTAGTGGAGAGGGCAGTATCATCCGAACTAGTCAAACTGGTGATAGTTGTATGCTCCCTCCTATGTTTCAAGTAAGATTCCAACAGGTGGCCCGATTTGTTGTTGTTTGCATAATAGTGGGCCGCTTGAACAAACACAGAGTGTGTAGCAGTTTTACGCAATAGGGAATTATATTGGAATCTAACCTGCAGCTCTCTCTCTGTATAATTGTTAGTATCATTTTGATGTGCTAATTCTTTAGTTTTAATTAGGTTTTCAAGCTTACGAAGCTCTGCAGCATTTTTCTTTTTAATCATAGTGCTATACAAAATGATCACTCCTCCTCTAATATATGCTTTAAAGGAGTCCCACGTGACACTCCAGCTGGTGTCTTCGGAAATAGCTTTTTCCACATGCTTCTTAAAGCCGTCCTCTGCGAGCAAGCTAGAATTGAATCTCCATGTCTTGGATGGCGTGGATGAAGTGAAATTATCCAATGTAAGAGTAATGTTTATGATTTTTTTCTCACATGCTATTACACTGCATGTTAACTTCAGAAGCGTCAGCTTCAGAGCTTTACTATGATACTTTAGAGTATGATCTAATAGTCTGGTTTGTGTCACTTTTTCTCACTTGTTGGATTATATGGTAGTGATCCTGGGTGAAGGCTGGGCACCTAGGATGTTTTCTGATTTGTATGTTATACTGTTCTCTCTTGATTATATTGTATATCATCTTCTAAACTAAAAGTCCTAATTTGGGGATTGCATTGCCCATCCAAAAAACTAAAACCTCTCCCAACTTAAACAACATGTGGCGGATATAGCACGTGTGCAGGAAACTAAACTGAATGATGCCGAATATCTTAAACTTCAAACAGCATGGGTGGAACTAAAAAAAAAAAAAGGGGGTGGCAGTGTTGGTCCACAAAGGTTTTGTAGGCCAAGTAGACCTGGTTCAAAAAGATGATTGTGGAAGGTACCTAGTATTACGTGTTCAGACACCTGGTATGGCCTTTTATTTGATCACTGTATATGCCCCCAAAAATTACGAGCATGCTTTCTTTCATAAACTAGTACAACTGTCTTTCCAACAACCCCAGCTGCCAGTGGTAATGGCTGGGGACTTTAATCAAGTACTAGATCCCATGCTTGATAGGTCCTCTTTGAGGCATGGGAATTGAAACGAACAAGGTCCGTTTCTTGGTCTCAAAACTGCCCTGCCCACACCCTGTCGCCTAGGTACAGATATCCGGAGGCATTCCCCTTAGAAAGAAAGGATACGCAGACAGTGTCCTAAAGAGATTGCCTGTATTTTATTAGTTTACATCCATTTTTATATCTTTTTACATGGGTCAGTGGTAACCAACACAGAAAAAGGGGGTTGGACAAGAGAGGGGGGGGGGGGTGACCAGGATATGTGCTTCTTTGTCTAAATCTAAAGGTGTTAAAGCTTCCCTTATCTCTCTCAACCGGTACATGGCAGTGGGGGGTTGGAACCTCCATTGTCTCAAACAGCTAACTTCATTAACAAGATTAAATGGCCCTGTCTCAGAACATCAGCAGAATAAATACAAAACTGTGTCTGTGTTTGAGCCTCCCCCAGCACAGATAGAGACAGAAGACATAAGATATGTGTGTCCTTTTAAATGTGTCCTTTCAGGAATGTTTTGAATTCCTGTAAAAGATTACCCTTTTGATGCGAAGTGCATGAGTTGGTTGATCCCTGGCGTCTCTTGAACCCTACGGTAAAAGACTACACTCATCTTTCAAGGGCGCATGGTACTATGTCCAGAATAGATTATGTTTTGGTGTTCCAACAATTTTTTCCTAGGATCACTAAAGCAGATATAAGCCCCATCATAGTTTCTGATTTAGAATTACCCCGCCATACTATGATCCGGTGGAAATTTCCTTCACATTTGCTACAGGATAAGCATTTTCAAGATTATCTTGTTACTAGGTATGAGGAATTTGGTAACAACAATGAACAGCATATGGATACTCCTATATTGTTTTGGGAGACAATGAAAGTGGTATTGTGCGGAGATATTATCCAATATATGATTACGCGGGCCCAGTGTATATCTCATGGTATAGTCCATTTAGAGAAGCAACCCTGCAAAGCAAAACTGCAATTCCTGTGTGCTCCTTCCACAGGCACAAAGGAAACATACTTGGCCACCCAGGCATCGCTAAATGCATTGATACATAAACGTACAAAAAAAATTATTGTATAAGAAATTTAATTTTCATTGTTATGGTAACAGACCAGGGAAATTCCTGGCTAGAATCACAAAATCTTGGTATGGTACTTCATATGTGTTGGCCCTTAGGGACGCCACTGGAGTCATTCATAATGAGATGACAGGGATCGCCGATATCTTTCATAACTTCTTTAAATATGTATGCTAAACCTTCCTCTAATTGGGGACCTGATTTAATAGATTACTTAGAGGATTCGGGCCTTCCGCATCTTAATGCTGCACAACTGGCGAGGCTCAATATCCCCTTATCAGTGACAAAGGTGCAGATGGCAATAAAGAGGTCATGTAACTCGACAGCTCCAGGGCCGGATGGCTATACGTCTGAATTTTATGAGCTGTTATTCTCACAGCTTTATGCGCCGCTTTTGTCATATTTGGACTGGATGATAATGGTGGGTCAGTTCCCTGCTGGATCTAATAGTGCCATATAACCTTGAATCCTAAACCTGGAAAGGATCCCTTACAACCGGAATCGTATAGACCTATCTCATTATTTACTGTAGATTTGAAACTCTTGCCTAGAATATTAGTGGATAGGCTCTCTAATCTGCTCCCCGATCTCATATGTTCTAAACAAGTTGAATTTGTCAAGGAATGTCAATCAGTAGTTAACATGTGGAAAGTACCGATGTCTATAGCGAACTGTAAGCACAATTCCCTTCCAGCAGCCTTGGTCAGTTTAGATACTGAGAAGGCTTTCAAGAAAGTGCACTGGGATTATCTATTTACACTTTGGGAGTATATAGAAATTACGGGATAGCAACTCTATCGAGACCCGGAGGCTTTGATGTTGGTGAATGGACAGCTCACCATCTCATTTTCAATATACTGGGGTACTCAGTAGGGATGCCTTCTGTAACCCCTACTCTTCTTGTTATATCTTGAGCCTTTTCTCCGTACTGTACAGAAGGATGGGGATGTGTGTGTGTGTGTGTGTGTGTGTGTGTGTGTGTGTGTGAGGGGGGAGGGGAATCTGGGAGGACACCGTGTTAAGATACTGGCTTTCGCAGATGACATTTTGTTGGTGTTATCAAGGGTAAGTATTCCCTAACTACTTTATTAGGGCTTGTTGATGAATTTGGAATTTATTCAGGATTCCAGTTAAATAAACATAAGTCGGTGGTCCTCCCTTTAGATCCTTTGGTACATTCTGGTTGGCAGGGAACATTCCCTTTGAAATGGACAGCCACCATGATTCTTATAGCTCCTCGGTGGCCAAGACAACCCTGGTTTTCCCTTCTACTTCAACTCAGTATCAAGGAACCAATCCCTCTTCAAATTTTCCCGTCTCTTCTCACACAGAATCACAAATCTCTTCTTCATCCCAATCTTTCAGCATTGCACCTGACAGCTTGGTACCTCTCAGCCTAACATCGGCTGACCTTCATCTTTCTCAGCCTGTCAGATTAATCTTGGAAGCATCCAGAAAACCATCTACCCAGCAGTGCTACCAGCAAAAATGGACGCAGTTTTCCACCTGCTGTACTCCTCATCATCATGAGCTTAAATCCACCTCTGTATCTTCAGTACTGGAGTATCCGATTCAGGTCTCAAAACCACTTTGATTAGAGTTCATCTCAGTGCTATAAATGTTTTTCACAGACTAGTTGATGGTAAACCTCTCACTTCTCAGATTCTTGAAAGGACTTCTCAATGTCAGACCACCTCTCAAGCTACCTCCAATGGTTTGGGATCTCAATATGGTCCTTAGTAGATGATGGCAGATAAAGACCCGAATGGTCCATCCAGTCTGCCCAGCATGATTCAATTTAAATTTTTTTTAAATTTTTTCTTCTTAGCTATTTCTGGGAAAGAATCCAAAGCTCTACCCGGTATTGTGCTTGGGTTCCAACTGCCAAAATCTCCATCAAAACCTACTCCAGCCCATCTACACCCTCCCAGCCATTGAAGCCCTCTTCAGCCCATCCTCCCACAAATGGCCATATACAGACCGTGCAAGTCTGCCCAGTGCTGGCATTAGTTCAATATATAATATTATTTTCAGATTCTAGATCCTCTGTGTTCATCACACACTTTTTTGAACTCCGTCACCGTTTTCTTCTCTACCACCTCTCTCGGGAGAGCATTCCAGGCATCCACCACCCTCTCCGTAAAGTAGAATTTCCTAACATTGCTTTTGAATCTACTATCCCTCAACCTCAAATTATGTCTTCTGGTTTTACCATTTTCCTTTCTCTGGAAAATATTTTGTTATACATTAATACCTTTCAAGTATTTGAACATCTGAATCATATCCCCTCTGTCCCTCCTTTCCTCTAGGATATACATATTCAGGGCTTCCAGTCTCTCCTCATACATCTTCTGGCACAAGCCTCCTATCATTTTCATTGTCCTCCTCTGGACTGCTTCAAGTCTTCTTATGTCCTTCTCCAGATATGGTCTCCAAAACTGAACACAATACTCCAAGTGAGGCCTCACCAATTTACACTTTACAATTTTCACCTTGTTACACTGATGAAGCCTCCTTTTGAATCAATGTCTACGGCTCATCTTAAGTACCTTACATGGAAAGTGTTTTTTCTCATCTCCCTTACTTCAGCTCGACAAGTCATTGAGCTTCAAGTGCTGGTGATGGATCCCACTTTCACAGTAGTAGTAAAGACACAGGGGGATTGCAAAGATCTGCAATGTAACATAATCAGGCTCGAGGAATGGGCATCGACATGGCAAATGAGGTTCAACGTGGATAAGTGTAAAGTGAAGCATGTCGTTAACAAAAATCTCATGCACGAATACAGGATGTCTGGGGCTGTACTTGGAGAGACCTCCCAGGAAACAGACTTGGGAGTTCTGATCGACAAGTCGATGAAACCGTCTGTGCAATGTGTGGCAGTGGCGGCAAAAAGGGTGAACAGAATGCTAGGAATGAAAAAGAAGGGGATCACGAACAGGTCGGAGAGGGTTATCATGCTGCTGTACCGGGCCATGGTGCGCCCTCACCTGGAGAACTGCATCCAGCACTGATTGCCGTACATGAAGAAGGACACGGTACTACTCGAAAGGGTCCAGAGAAGAGCAACTAAAATGGTTAAGGGGCTGGAGGAGTTGCTGTACAGTGAAAGATTAGAGAAACTCGGCCTCTTCTCCCTCGAACAGAGGAGATTGAGGGGGGACATGTTCGAAACATTCAAGGTACTGAAGGGAATAGACTTAGTAGATAAAGACAGGTTATTCACCCTCTCCAAGATAGGGAGAACAAGAGGGAACTCTCTAAAATTGAAATGGGATAGATTCCGTACAAATGTAAGGAAGTTCTTCTTCACCCAGAGAGTGGTAGAAAACTGGAACGCTCTTCCGGAGTCTGTCATAGGAGAAAACACCCTCCAGGGATTCAAGACAAGTTCCTGCTGAACCGGAACGCACGCAGGTAGGGCTAGTCTCAGGGCGCTGGTCTTTGACCGGAGGGCCGCCACATGAGCGGACTGCTGGGCAGGATGGACCACTGGTCTGACCCAGCAGTGGCTATTTTTATGTTCACAGTATTCCACCATGACAAAGTGGTGCTTCGCACCCATTCCAAGTTTCTTGCAAAGGTCGTCACTGAATTACACCTTAGTCAATCTATTGTACTTCCAGTATTTTTCCCTAAGCTTCATTCTCACCCTGGGGAAAGCTTTTCACACTCTGGACTGCAAATGAACATTGGCTTACTATTTGCAGAGGACTCAACTGCATAGAACATCTCCTCAACTTTTCGTCTCCTTTGTCCTAACAAGTTGGGACATCCAGTATCCAAGAGAATGATTTCCACATGGTTGGCCTCTTGTATCTCCTTTTGTTATGCTCAGGCTGGCCTACAACTGGAGAGTCGTGTCACAGCCCACAAAGTCAGAACTATGGCAGCTTCAGTTGCTTTCCTTAGCTCGACTCCTATTGATGAAATCTGTACATTCAAATCACACTACTGTCTGGAATCTTATTCCAGATGGAATGTTCACTTCAGCCAAGCAGTATTGCAAAATCTATTTTCCTAATGGCCAACTCTCCCTCCATCCCATCATAGTAAGCTAGGGAGTCCCATATGTGAGAATATGATGCTTGCTTGTCCTGGAATAAAGCACAGTTGCTTATCATAAAAGGTGTTATCCAGGGACAGCGGGCAGATATTCTCATAACCCACCCACCTCCCCTGGTTGGCTTCTTAGCTTGCTTGCCGAACTGAGGAGCCACGAGCAGCGTTGGGCGGGAAGGCACTCGCGTATGCGTGGTGCGGCAGTTCGAAAACTTTCTCAAGTTCCGAAAATGGCAATGTATTTTAAAATTGTCTGTACTGTGACTCTGTGGATGACATCATCCACATGTGAGAATATCTACCTGCTATCCCCGGATAACACCTGTTATGGTAAGTAACTGTGCTTTCAAAAACGTTGTATATAAAAAAATATATAAAGTACAAAAAAGGCAACATGCTGTAAAATTGACCACAAAATAATAAAGGCAGCATACAGTAAAATTGTCACAAAAATAAAGGCAACTTTCTGTAAAATTTCAAATAAAAGCAGTGGAGGTAGAGCTAGATGAGGGGCAGAGGGGTAGGGTTAGGATAAAACAATGTTCCCTCCAAAAAGCAGCACCAGCCATGGAGTAGGGGAGTATGGCTGGTTCTGGGACATTAGAGGTGCTCCCCTTCCCAAATATTACCATGTTCTAGGGCAAATGGCCACTGGCCCAGGATTTGACCTAGAGTGTGGTGAATTTGGTGGAAGGTGCTCTCTATAGTAGAAATGCAGCCTACAGGGCTACGATGCACTTCTCAATGGTAGTACTGTGTGCCACAATCTTGGCCTCAAAGGCAGCTCTGTGGGCCACCACCTTGGTCTCGAGAGCAGTTCTGTGGGCTACCATCTCAGCCTCCATGTCCCGGAACCAGTATTCCATGGGGTCCTAATCTCCTCCATCAAAGCAGCACTGGACCCTTCCACAGAGGACTACCAAGGGGGGCTGTCTGCTTGCAGACCTCTGAGGAGGGCTGCTGTGATACAGGAGGGATGTGATGAGGTGTTCCATGTAATGGGCTGCTCCTGTAATGGAAGGCTGAGAGGATTGAGGTGGTTTGGGCTGCCTGCTGATGCCACTGCAGTGCTGGTGGTAGGAGTGGCATGTTTTGTCCAGTTAGACGTCTATTTTTTTTTAATGACCCAGCTAGATGGTTTGTTCAGCTAGATGTCTAATTTTTTTTTGCCATTATAAAAAAAAGACCAAAATAAAAATGTCAAAAATAATCAATTTGCATGTAGGAGGGGCCAGCATATTAATGGACTAGCTACATAGGCATGCCAGTAGAGCAGTGGGGTACCCTAAGGGGCATTGCTGTGAAATTCACATTAAAAGGTCTTCATAACTCCTGTACATTATATGGTGAGACCTCTAAAACTCCCCCAAAACCTACTGTACCCACCTGTCTACCACCCTAATAGCCTTTATGCCTGCAGGTATCGTCTATATGGCAGTAGAGTGGGTTTTTTGTGTGATCACACTTTCCACCACAAGTGAAAAACTAGTTAGGGTAACATATGGACCTGAGTCCCCTTCTCTGTAGTCCACTGCACTGCCCACCAGGATACTCCAGAGAGGAGCTTGCATCTCTACTAGGACTGGCCATAGTATCTGCAACTGTCATAGAGACCGATATATACTGTTTTATGCAGATATTTGGGAGGTGGGAGAGGGTTAGTGACCACTGGGAGAGTGTGTGTGTGTGTGTGTGTGTGTGTGTGTGTAGGCATATTTTCATCATCTCCAGGAGATTTTAATATTCATTTTGATAACCTTACTAACCCATACACAACTGATACACTTAACTTTTAAAAGACTTTAGACCTGCAAACTCTCATCCAGGAACCCACACATTCTTCAAAACACAATTTGGATATGATTCTTACAACCAAATCTCAACTGATAACTCACTCAGTACCGCTTATCTCTTCTGTACCTTGGTCAGATCATTATTTTATTTCGCTCAACTGACAGTGATAAAACCTTCTTCAGAACCCCACAAAAAAAGATTATGTTTAGGGATTTTTCAAAATTAGAAACCACCAAAATCATACCTTTTTTCAGTTCTTCTATAAACATTCCCAATTTTGAATCTATTGATGAGCAATTACAATTTTGGAATTCCTCACTTGAAACTCTTCTGAATAATAAAGCACCGATGATCTCAAAAACCATTTCCCTCCGTAAATTATGCAACCCTTGGTATTCGGAAAACCTCTCTTTGACAAAAACCCAACTCCGTTCACTGGAAAGGAAATGGCGATCATCCAAAACTACAAATTTACAACATTATAGAGAAAAGGTGTATCTCTATAAAAATAAAATCAATCAGGCAAAAAAACCTATTATTCCAACAAAATCTATAAAGCTAAAAATACCTTTGCATTATTTGCTATTCTAAAATCCATCACACCGGAGACTAAAAACAATAATTCTAATCTAAAATCCAATCTCAAAGCACAAGGTCTGGCGGACTATTTTTGCGAAAAAATTGCTCTTATCTGAAAAACCTTTGACACTAGCACAACAGGCGAGTCCTTAGACAATAGCATTAATACTTCTATACCTACATCCAAATGTATAAATTTTAGAATTCCATCATTAAAAGAAATAGAAGGGACTTTTCAAAGAATCAATATAAAATGTTCTCGTTTAGAATTAATTCCTCTGTTTTATTTGAAAAAATTTTTCTCCTGTTTTGGCCCTTTTATTCAGTCACTCATTAAAAATAGTTTTCTTACAGCCACTGTTCCTACTAATTGGAAAACAGCTATTGTTACTCCAATACTGAAAAATCATAAAGTCAGTCAGGAAGATGCATCCAATTATCGCCCAATTTCTAATTTACCTTCTTAGCAAAGCTAACTGAAAAACTTGTTTTTGAACAACTATCGGATTTCATCGAAACCTCAAATGCATTGCACCCTAACCAAACTGGTTTCCGTAAACACCATAATACAGAATATTCGATGTTAGTTCTCATAACTAATATCCATTATTACTTAGATCACCATAAATCGGTTGCCCTTTTTTCTTTAGACTTATCTGCGGCTTTTGATACTATCGATCACGACCTCTTACTTAACTGGTTAGAATCTCTGGGTATTGGTGGGCAGGTCCTAAATTGGTTTATCTCTTTTCTTTCAAACCGATCCTCTACTGTTAGATTTAAAGATGAGTATTCTAATTCTTATTCATCATCCTTCGGAATACCCCAGGGATCTATTCTGTCGCCTCTCTTATTTAATATTTTCCTTTCTCCTCTACTTACAATTTGTCAATCTTTGGGCTTTACTTCATTTTCTTATGCAGATGACATTCAACTTCTTCACCCATTTGATCCGGAAAATGACGAAGAAATTACAACAATTAATACTAAATTGGATACGATAAAAAATTGGCTTAGCCTTAATAAATTATCACTAAATATACAAAAAACTAAAACCATGTTTTTCACTTGGAAAAAAGATGTAACACCAAGATCCTCATTTGTATTCGATAATATTCCCCTCAAATCAGTACCTATGCTAAAAATTTTAGGAGTAATTATTGACGTTAATCTATCTTTTTATAACCACATTAGTCAAATAGTTAAATCTTGTTTCTATAAACTACGTTTGATACGGTCCATCTCATCATTTCTAGAACCTAAATTTGTTAATATACTCATTCACTCTATGATTATAACTAAACTAGATTACTGTAATTCTTTGTTAATCAATATATCACAAAAAGAAAAAAGAAGACTTCAGATAATCCAAAATCTATATATATATATAAAATCGGAGGTATGTATGTGTGTATGTGCCGCGATCACGCAAAAACGGCTTGACCGATTTGAACGAAACTTGGTATGCAGATCCCTCACTACCTGGGGTGATATGTTCTGGGGGTCTCGCGGCCCACCTGCACACGTGGGCGGAGCTACAAACATAAAATCAGATTTCACCCATTCATGTCAATGGAAAAAATGTAAAAAGCTGCCATTCTCACAGTAATTCAAAAACGGCTTGACCGATTTGAACGAAACTTGGTATGCAGATCCCTCACTACCTGGGGTGATATGTTCTGGGGGTCTCGCGGCCCACCTGAACACATGGGCGGAGCTACAAACAGAAAATCATATTTCACCCATTCATGTCAATGGAAAAAATGTAAAAAGCTGCCATTCTCACAGTAATTCAAAAACGGCTTGACCGATTTGAACGAAACTTGGTATGAAGATCCCTCACTACCTGGGGTGATATGTTCTGGGGGTCTCGCGGCCCACCTGCACACGTGGGCGGAGCTACAAACAGAAAATCAGATTTCACCCATTCATGTCAATGGAAAAAATGTAAAAAGCTGCCATTCTCACAGTAATTCAAAAACGGCTTGACCGATTTGAACGAAACTTGGTATGCAGATCCCTCACTACCTGGGGTGATATGTTCTGGGGGTCTCGCGGCCCACCTGCACACATGGGCGGAGCTACAAACAGAAAATCAGATTTCACCCATTCATGTCAATGGAAAAAATGTAAAAAGCTGCCATTCGCACAGTAATTCAAAAACGGCTTGACCGATTTGAACAAAACTTGGTATGCAGATCCCTCACTACCTGGGGTGGTATGTTCTGGGGGTCTCGCGGCCCATAACTCTATGTTGCTTGCTCAAGGGTGGGTTTACCCAATAATTTATATGTTCTTGCTCCTGGAGGTGAAACTAAAAATGTTGTTTATAATCAAGTTTTGCGTTAGTTGTATTGTATTCATTTTGTCAAATATTTCACATTATAATTTGAATATATGTGTGTGTGTGTATGTATGTATGTTCCAGCATAACTCTTCAATGCATGGACAGATTTCAACCAAACTTGACATACACATTACTTACTATCTGAGGACAAACACTGTGGGGGTGGGAATGGGGGGGTTATGTAAAAATGATTGAAAATTACATATTTTAGTATCTACCCCATAGTGTTTTCGGGCTCACAGATGAATACTCAGCATAACTCTGAAACGCATGGAGAGATTTCAACCAAACTTGGTACACATATGACTTACTATCTGGGGAAAAATATTGTGCAGGTGGGACAGGGTAAAATACTGTGGGGGTGGGAAGGGGGTGATATGTTAAAATTATCAAAAGCGACAGATATTAATGTCCAACCCATAGTTTTCGAGCTCGCAGAGATGAATACCGACACTCCCGTTGCCGTTTAAGTCTAAGTTCAGCCCCATAGAGAGGGACATTCCTTTTGGACATGTGGAGGGTAGGGGGTTGGGACATGGGGGTGGGGCATATGGGACATGTGGGGGGGGGTAACGTGGGGGGTGGGACATGTGGGACATAGGGGGGTGGGACATGTAGGGGGTTGGACATTTGGGGATAAATAAATATCCGGGCAACACCGGGTAATCAGCTAGTACTGCTATAAAACTTATTCATAAAGCAAAAAAATACGACCACGTTACACCGCTATTAATCAAGTCCCATTGGCTTCCTATTAGCCACCGAATTACTTTTAAGATATTATTCCTGGTATTTAAAGTACTAGCTTTCAATGAACCTCAATTCATGTCTAGAATGATCATTCCTTATTATGCCCCTCATTCTCTTCGATCATCATCACTAGACTTATTAACTGTCCCTTCCTTAAAAATTGTGGCCACAAGAAGAAATGACATGTTTTCTTTTACAGCTCCACAAATGTGGAATTCATTGCCACTTTACATCAGAAAAGAAAAAGATCTTATCTCTTTTAAAAAACTTCTAAAAACTTTTTTATTTAATGATGCTTTTATCAATTAAACTACGAGACCTGTTATTTAATGCAGAATTTAATTTTTTCCCTTCCCCTTGTTTTTTCCTCTTTTATGTTTTTCTACCTGAGAGAATTGTAACTTTACCCCTCTTTTCCTCCTTTATCATGTCCGTCCTTAAGCTACATGTATGAAGAAATTTGTAATGTGTTATAAGTACATTAACTTTTTACTTGTGTTTTAAAATTGTTTGTCCTCTAAATTGTTGTTTTTTAAATTGTTCATCGCTTAGAATGTTTGTATAGGCGATTCATCAAATAATAATAAAACTTGAAAACTTGATTATCTGGTCAGTTTGGCCCTTATTCATTTAAAAAACAGGTCTAGCCCAAAATTTCCAAATTGTGCCCTGGACGTTTTGTAAAATATTTGATTATTGCTGTAAAATGTCCAAGTGCTAATTCCACCCAAAACATGCCTCTAACAACCTCCCTTAAGATTTAGATTCACTGGAGACAAAATGACCAGAAAGATATCTAAAAATCAGTTTTGAAAATGCCTACTTGGACATTTTGAATAGTAAAACATCCAAGTGCCAGTTTATGCTGTCTTTTGGACATCTATGTTTTTTGAAAATAAGCCCCATAATGTCAATTTACAATTCTCAAAATCATTTTAGCCATATCCTAAATAACATCCATTTGATTTAACTTTTAAAAATGTCTGGTTTTTCCTATGTCCAATGAAAATCTCCATTTTGCAATAAATATGTAGGTATCATGCATCCATCTCAAAATAACCTCCTTTAATTACCTTTAGTTTGTGTTGTCAGTTGTGATTCACTGTTATATGAAATAGTTGTCTGGTTTAGATCAGCCAAGCAGGGAGAGAGATTTGAAGTTAAATTGCTTGATGACGTTTCACGTGTTACAGCTGTTTCATACTTATAACTGAAAAACAACACTTGCATTTTATAGACATTTTCAATAGGCAAATGTTCATTTAATAATGTGTAAGAAAGTCATATAAAATATTAGAATATATGTCAAAAATTTCAAATAATTAATATTTTAGGGGATCTGTTACAAAGCTGTGGTAGTGATGCTCCTTTGGTAAATGCACTGAAGCGCAGAGAAATTAAATGGGCTTTGGTGCATTACTGCGGCAACATCACTACCATGGCTTTGTAAAAGGTACCTTTAGGTATCTGCAGTCTGAAAAGGAAGTCAAAAACGACTCACATTTAAAAGACATATGAGGGCCATTCAATAATTTATCTTCCCTCAGTAGGAAGGAAAAGAGTTTTCAAAACATTTTTGTTTTATTTTTCAATATAGTCCACCCGATAGCTCCATACACATCATCCACTTTTCCTGCAATGATTTTAACCCCTTTAAAAGAATTTTTCTGTTTGTCCTTCAAACCAGGACATCACAGCCAGTGGCATAGTGAAAGAAAGTGGCGCCATTCACCTGCCCTCTTCTCCACCCCCCACCCTCGCTCCTTCTCACCCTCCCATTTTTAATTTTCCTGGTGCAAGCAACATGATGAAATTGCTGCCCGCATTGTGTCAGATATTCCTCTGATGTCACTTCCTGGAAGTTATGGCAGAGAGAGGCAACACTGATGTGTGCAGCAAGTTCATAATGCTGCTCGAGCAGGAAAAATTAAAAAGGTACGAGAGAAGGGCCCAAAGTGGTGAACTGGATCAGAAACTGGTTGATGGACAGATGCCAGAGAGTGGTGGTTAATGGAATTCGCTCGGAGGGAAAGGTGAGTAGTGGAGTGCCTCAAGGATCGGTACTGGGACCGATTCTGTTCAATATGTTTATGAGCGACATTGACGAAGGGTTAGAAGGTAAGGTTAGCCTTTATGTAGATGATACCAAGATGTGTAACAGAGTGGACACCCTAGAGTGAGTGGAAAACATAAAAAAGGATCTGAAAAAGTTAGAAGAATGGTCTAACGTCTGGAAACTAAAATTCAATGTGAGGAAATGCAGAGTGATGCATTTGGGGCATAGAAATCCAAGTGAATTGTATATACTGGGAGATGAGGTCTGATAAGCACAGATGGAGAGAGGGATCTTGGGTGATTATGTCTGAGAATCTAAAGGCATCTAACTAGTGTGATGACAGTAGCTGTAGCCAGAAGGATGCCAGGCTGTATAGAAAGAGGAATAACCAGCAAAAGAAAGGAAGTGTTAATGCCCCTGTATAGGTCATTGGTGAGGCCACGCTTGGAGTATTGTTTTCAGTTTTGGAGACCGTATCTGTTGAAGGATATAAAAAGATTTGAAGCGGTCCTGAGGAAGGTGATGAAAATGGTAAAGGGTTTGAACCAAAAGAAGTATGAGAAGATACTGGAAAACCTAAACTTGTATATTCTAGAGGAGAGGAGAGACAAGGAAGATATGATACAGATGTTTAAATACTTGAAAGGTATTAATATAGAACCAAATCTTTTCCAGAGAAGGGAAAATGATAAAACTAGAGGGCCTAACTTGAGGTTGCAGGGAGGAAGACTTAGGAATAAAGTTAGGATATTCTTTTTCACGGAGAGGGTGGTGGATGGCTGGAATGCCCTATCAAGGGAAGTGGTTGAGGAGAGGAAAACGGTGATGGAATTCAAAAAAGTGTGGGATAAACACAAAGGATCTCTAATTAGAAATTAGAAAAGAAACAAATGATATAAATTAAGGTTGGTATTGGACAAACTTGTACGGTTTGTGTCCCATTTGTGGTGATTCGGTGTAGGATGGGCTGTGGAGGGCATCAATGGGAACTCCACTAACTTGGAACATGAGGATGTTACTAACCAGACTTTACAGTAGATATGCTGCAAACAATGGAATGGTTGGATAGGCTGGAGTGAGCTTGGAGAGCAACTTCAGCAGTTGGAACCTAGGACATTACCAGGTGGACTATAGTCTATTACCCAAAAATATCAAAGAAGAGACACATTAACTTAATCATGTATTTCTAATGAGAATAACTAATGGGCAGACTGGTTGGACCATTCATGTCTTTATCTGCTGTCATTTGCTATATTACTATGTAATTGCATCCAGTAGTTACCATAGAGACTGTGATAGCTTAAAGAAAAAATACACTTCCCCCTCCCCATTCGCGGTTTCCCTACTCGCGATTTCACATAATCGTGATTTTTTTTGGGTGGGGAGGAGGGGAAAAACCCCCCATATTTTTGTCTTCCCCCCGGCATCCCGGCCTTACCTGGTGGTCTAGCTAGTTTTCGGGGCAGGAGCGATCTTCCTACACTCCTGCCCTGTGCAGATAGCCATTAGGAAATGGCTGTGCGGAGTTCCCGTATTCTCTCGAGAGACTATGGGAACTCCCCACAGCCATTTTCTAATGGCTATCTGCATGGGGCAGGAGTGTAGGAAGATCTCTCCTGCCTCGAAAACCAGCTAAACCACCAGGTAAGGCCGGGATGCCAGGGGAAGGCGGAAGGGAGGCGGGGGTGGGTCAGAGCCGGATATTCGCGGTTTTTCGCCATTCGCGGTCCGGCTCTGCCCCTATCCCCCGCGAATAACGAGGGATAAATGTAAAGGGGAAGCTGTATGAATAATTCATAAGGCTAGGAGAGAGTTGCCCATCCCTCACTAGGAAAAAGAAACATTGTGTCGATTCCAGCACACATCAACTAGAGATAACTTACAGAACTGTTTGCAAAAAAAAAAAAAAGGGGGGTTAATTATTCCAGCATTATTGCCCAAAAAACAACAGATACCAGCCTGGCAGACACCCACTTTGCCAGTGAAGATGGCACTGGCACAGAAATAAGGGTACACATTTTGACTGAGAAGGCTCAAGAAAATTATGAGTTAGAAGTGCAAAAATACCTCATGAAATTAGAAAGCCTATGGGCCAGAGTAACACAACAGATAAATGGGAAGGCCCTAGTCAGTCAAATAGAGGCTGCTTATCAGAAATATGAAAGGACATCAACAGAGTTTTATGTTTACTTGGATAGAAAGCATACTCAAGATAGTATGGCTGGGGGGTGGATCCAATATGGCTGCACGCTAGTTTTGGTCTCTCTTACCTCTCCAAGGTGCTAATACTGCTGCAGATATTGCCTCCTTTACAAAATGCTTCATACTAAAAGGAAAGATGCTGTTAAACCTATTTCCTCTTAGTTTAGCTGTTCATCGCCGGTGCAACAATAAACCTTGGAGCGGTATTTGACCCAACTTTCAACCCATTTTCCAGGAGAAGAGGTCTTGCTAAAGATGTAGACGATGGAGCATCTAGTCTTCTAGGACATAAAGTATCTCTGTCCCCTCCGGATTCCAGCGCGCCACCGTGTCCAGTGTTCAAATGGGTTTCCCCGGTGGTGAGTCCAGGGGCGGAAGTCGCAAACCTGGACTCAAGCTTGGAGGAAGGAGTGCCCGAGGAAGTGAGGAGTGGCACTCGCTCGTGGGCTGGTAGGGGGGCGCTATAATGTGGCAATGGCATGGATAGTGTGCAAGACATGCTTGTGGAGTATTTTGTGGATTTTTTCAACAAAAATGCCTGCTTTTCGTATGGTTCTGGGTAACTCTAGTTAGATACAAGCATATGTGTTAGTTAAGGCTACACCCAATAGAAGCGTACGGAAAAGTTGGTGAATAAAAATCTGAATATGGATGTAGCCAATGCCAGAAAAACACACTACAGATTAATATTAAGGAAAAGCATAATAATATTCTCTTTATATATTTTGCTATTAAGCTAGACCATAGAGGGAATCAGGTAGTGTGTAACATACTTCTAGAGGGATTAATGACTCCATCTTGTGTTAGTGATTTTCTGTCTCTCTTTGTTCTCTCTGAGTTTTCCCACCTTGAGCCTCATGGCTCTAATTAATACCAGACCTCTAAGTCTGGCTTGTGGAAGATATAGGGTTTCACATTTTTGAATACAGATATATGTATCTTATGAATGCAATATACCGTGTTGTGGATATATGTGTTGGGATCCCATGAGTGATTATGTGTGTGAATGTATATTAAACATGAGAATTGATTTTGAAAAACATATATTATATATTTTAAACCTGAGGAAATTCTGAAAAGTATCACATCTGGAATTTCACCTCTCTGACCTTTAAGCTAAGCAACTCTCTCTACTCTGTGGGGGAAATAGCCCCTCCTCCTTCTTCTGTGCTGACAGGGACACGAACTTATCAGCAGATGCAGAAAAGAAATGCAGGCTGGCTTTAACTGTTTGATTTCAGCTTTCTGAGAATGACAAAAAGTGTATTGGGTGTTATAATGGTTTATGCATATTCAGAAATTAATATAAACAAAAATATGATTTGTGAAATTTTTATCTATGTCAAAAGGAATTTCTTTGTTCAAACCTAAGGACAGCCTCTGTTGGTTGATTGGCTGACAAGTGTGATGTCATACTGCCTTGTGAAAAATATAAAAGGAAAGGACCAGTATAAACTCAGAGAGACCATCAGGAGAGGTGCAAATTTCACGCCTGATGGGACTCCATCACACATATGACTTTTGAGACATGTAAGATTTACATTAATAAATAATAATATTGAACTGGTAATATATGTGTGATTGCCATTATTCCTAAGCACCTAGGAGCGAGGGTGGTGCAATGCACAGCGCTAATCAAATGGCTCTAATCAGGAAGTGAATGCCGAGCAATCTTCATCTGGAGAGGTGGTGGTTTCTTCACCACCTACAACTTCTCCGGTGGTGACTCAAGAGATCATTTGTCAGGCCTTGCAAAGGATGAATGATTAAATCAACTCAAGAGGTACTTAAACTCTCAGAAAAAGTTGACAATCTTGCTAAAAATGTTGAGAAAATTCAATGAGATTCTACTGAACAAAATATACAGGTTAAATCTGAGATAAAAGATTTAAAAGAAGTAATAACAACTTTGATAAAAGACAAGAACTATATACATCGAAAGTTAGAACAATTTGAGAACTTTAATAGGAGGCTCAATATTTGAGTACTTAATTTCCCTAGATCATTAGACATATGCCCAGTTGAATACTTCACAAAATATCTGATTGAAATTCTTAAATTTCCTCAACAAGCTATTCCTCCTCTTAATAAGATATATTACATTCCAACCTCTGTTTTTAAGGCTACTGATGAAGGAAATATAGTGCAAGATGAAAAAAACAACTGATTTAAAAGATTTATCTGCTATATTAGAAGATTCCCTCTCTGAAGTACAGGAAATGGCAGCATTACAAGTTTCCTTTGTATTTGAGCAGGACTTGAATTCTGTTATGAAAATTTATTTCTAAAATTCTCATTTGATTTTTTCTGAACAAAGGATTTGGATATATCCGGACATATCAAAAATTACACAGGATCGCAGAAAGGAATTTCTATCTATGTGTGAAGAGGTTAAAAAGATTGGGGCTTCTTTAAAAATTGCGTATGCAAATGAGATCAGCGGACATCAGCGAAGATTTCCTACATTTGCATGTGCCTGGCACATGCGCAGAAACCCCCCGTAAAAAAAACAAAACAAACACACTCTCCAGCTGCCCCTGTGTTGTGATGCAGCAGGAGAGATGCCCATTCTTTCCGCTGCATTACAACACCCCCATTCCCTAACATCCTGGCCGCGACCCCCCCCCCCATGGCAGCAGGAGAGATGCCCACTCTTTCCTGCTGCACTAAAAAAAAAATCCTGCCTGACCTGAACGCCTAAGGGGTGTCCGGGCCAATCAGAGCCCTAGGACCCTTCCTGATGCATCCGGGGATGGGCCTGAGGCTCTGATTGGCCCAAGTTGTTTAAAGCCCCTCCCATAAACACCTTAATCAGAGCCTCAGGCCCCTTCCCAATGCATCCCAAGATGCACCGGGGAGGGGAATACCCAGTTTAGACAACTCAGCAGCTGTGGTGAGGATGTCCATCTCTGTGTTCCGGTAAGGGGGAGGGGTGTGGCAGAGACAGAGTCACTACTAGTCACGGTGGGTAGTTTAGTGCAGCAGGAGAGAGTGGGCATCTCTCCTGCTGTGTGTGGGGGGGAGGCATTCGGGTCAGGTTGCGGCAGGACTTTAAAAAATATTATTCTTTTATTTACTGCAGCAGGAGAGAGTGGGCATCTCTCCTGCTGCTGGGGGGAGGGAGGGGGCACGTTCAGATCAGGTTGGATTTTTTATAGTGCAGCAGGAGAGAGTGGGCATCTCTCCTGATGGCGGGGGGTGGGGGGGTTGCAGTTAGGATTTTAGGAAAGGGGTGTTATGTAGCGGAGTGGGCATCTCTCCCACTGTATGACAACTCAGGGTTTTCTAACAGTCTCTGACACTGACTAGTCGCTTACCTGTCTAACTTCAGTTTAGTCCTCCTTTTTCTTAAATGGGCACAGATGCTGTGCATGTTAAACATGTACAATATCTGTCCCATTAGAAAAATAAGAAAAAAAGCACACACACCCTGCCAATGATAGCCATTCTTCCCGAACCAGCACTGGGAACTGATCCCCTCTCCACAGCAGTGAAAACTGCAGAAGGAATGCCCACTTCATTCTGCCATGGCGACTCCCCCCTGTGCGAAAGAAAATTGGCAGGAGGGAGGCCCATTCCCTCCTGTCATGGTGACTTCCCCCCCACCCGTGTGCGAGAAAATTGGCAGGAAGGAAGCCCACTCCCTCCTGCCACTAGATTCTCCCCCAAACCCCAAGAACACCCCAGTACCTTTTCCATTGTAAGCAGGAGGGAAGCACGATCTCTCCACCCTCAAGACTCACCGATCCATGTGATGCATGAGGAGGGGCCTAAGGCCCTAATTGGCTCAAACTCCCAAGGGGCCTTAGGCTCCTCCCTCTGTAGATGCCTGATTGGCTCAGATGCCTAAAGCCCTTCCCCTCCCTTTTTTAATGGAGCAGATATTGTGTTTGTGTTTAACACGCACAGAATCTGTGCCCATTTTAAAAAAAAACAACAAAAGGTTTCCTGCTCTGAACAGCTGAGTAGCAGGAGGCTTTATTTCGGGGCTTCCTCTGCCTCTCAGCTGTTCAGGCTTTCCCTACTGTTTCTATGCATGTGTGTGAGTCACTCTCACAGCCATCAATCGGACAGGAGAGATGGAGATTACGATGAACCATTTGCATCATTGAATCATTTGCATGCAAACTTTCTAGTGCATCAATAGCTCTTTTTGAATTGGCCCAAAAATCGAATCGGAGCAGACCTTGCCAGTCTTGCTGATCATATTAGTGCATCTAGGCCTCAGTGGCATAATCCATCAATTGCTTGTAGAAAAAGTTGTTATAAATAACAAGTTACTTACAGTCCCATGAAAAGATGAGGCATTGCTGTTAAAAAGCTCCCAATGGACATAATTAAACATCCAGCTGCTATTGTCTTTGGCCTGTGAAACTTAGCTCCATAGTAACTTATAAATGCAAGCACCAACAAATTACCTAGTAAAATACAGAAAAAAAGATGATTACTGATTTCTTTTACATATATACAGTAAAATGTTACAAAGTTTGCTCACAAAAACTACATAAAAATAACAAGATTGATGTACTAAAACTACTGAAAAGCATGCAAAAACTGGAAATAAAGATCATTATTTGTACATGTGTGGACCTTGTGTAATTACCTACCTTAACCAGTAGTAAAATGTTGTGCTATGTTCTTCATTTAGAAACAGATAAAAAAAATATGAAGGCAGATAAAGACCATATGGCCTATCCAGTGTGCTCAATTGCAAACCTTTATTTAAATTATAGGACCCTTTTATTAAAATATGCTAAGCTCATGGCAGTTGCCATGCTGTCATGAAAGCATAGGCAGTGGAATGCTTTTTTATTTGGGGGGGCCCAAAAGCTCCACCACACCAAAGCCCCACCCAAGCTCTGCTCCAGACCCCACCCCATAATAATAGGACTAATTGTTCTGCTATTTCTTCCATTCATGCTTCATATACACACAGCATAATCTTATTAACAATACATAATGGTAACCGGGTTTTGAAAAGCCGTCTGGACCCTCGGACATGTCCACAAAAGGTGGACATGTTTGAGGAAATCTGGACATCTGGTAACCCTATCCCCATCAGAACACCTGGCCTTAGTCACACATGCAGAAAACAGAAAAAAGCATTTTTCAAATATAAACCCCACCTCTCCATCCATGTGCACCATTTCCTTTCCCTTCCCTCTTGCCTTCCCCACCTCTCCATCCATGTGCACCATTTCCTTTCCCTTCCCTCTTGCCTTCGCCACCTCTCCATCCATGTGCACCATCTCCTTTCTACCCCTCTCACTTTAAAAACTACAATGAGATCACTGACGCAGGAGTATCCAATAAAATTATGTTGTCCTTAGCATATCTAGGTAATCTGATACTTAGTACACGTGATAGTCGCACAGGGGACATAATTTTCCATTCAAGATATAGCCAATCCGGTTGATGTTCCATAAGCTCAGGGAGGATCCAATACATACCTTGACGCATTATATAGGCTTGATGATACCTATAATTATTATTATTTATTTATATGCTGCCATACCGGGGAGGTTCTAAGCGGCTCACAGCATGAGAAAAACAATACATACATACATTTTCAGTAAAATACAATAAAAGGCAGTACATACATTTCGATAAAATTGATCAGAATAAAAGGTACAAACATTTCAATAAAATTGATCAAGATGAAAATGCAAACCATGCAGGTAAGAAACATAAGAATAAAATTCAAACATGGTTGAAATAAAAGAAAAGGTAAAACCATTACGATGTCAGCCTATTAAATAATTGAATCTTTAGTAATTTCCTAAAATCTAAATAAGAAGAAGCTTCTAACATAATTTTTCCGAGCCATGTATTCATTTTAGCGGCCTGAAAAGAGAAAGTTTTCTCCAGGCACCTCATGTAGTGGCAAGATTTTATAGAAGGATAAGTAAATAACTGCACTCTCTGTGTATTTTATTAAAATGACTCCAAGAAAAATGAGAAAGGAGATAACCTGGTGACAGACCACATGCTACTTTGTAACAAATGCAAGAAAATTTAAACAATACTCTAGACTTCACCGGTAGCCAGTGCAGTTTGTGATAGAAAGGAGTGATATGCTCCCATTTTTTTTAAACCAAAAATGAGGCGAACAGCAGTGTTATGGACTACCCTTAATCTCTTAAGAATTTTCAAATAAGACCCTACATATACAATATTACAATAGTCCAGTATACTTAAAATGAAAAGAGACTTCATCAAAATATTTATTGATGGTACGAAACTTCCAGAGCACTGAAAAACCATTTCTTAATAAGTAAATCAGTGTTTCTCCAATGTAAGGTGTTTATCCAGCGTTACCCCTAATATTTTAATAGATTGTTCTATATTGTAATCCAACCATTCACACATATCATTGTTTCTCTGAGTTTATCATTAGGTGTTGCCAGAAAGAATTAATTTTTTTCCTTATTCAATTTCAATTTGAAAGCTGTCATCCAAAGCTCAATCTGGTTTATAATAGTTGCAAGAAAGTTTGTAAATTCAGATGACAGACAAACAAGTGGGATGACTATAGTAATATCGTCTGCATAAATATAGAATTTAAGCTTTAAGCTTTGCAACAAATTTCCCATAGAAACAAGATAAATATTAAACAAGATAGGGGAAAGGGGGAACCCTGCGGTAACCCACAGGCGTTTACCCAATGAAAGGATAAAATATCACTGTTGCACACCTGATACGATCTTTAACCCAGGAAACTGTGAAACCAGTTCAAAACATTTCCTGAAATTCCAATGGATTCTAGACAGTCCAAAAGTATAATTTGATCAACCAAATCAAATGAACTTCTCAAATCAAACTGGAAAATAAGAGCACTTGTACCCTGGCTAAATAATGAATGTAGGTAATCTAACAAAGAGGCCATAACAGTTTCAATGCTGAAACCTGAATGAAAACCAGATTGATTGTCATGCAAAATATTAAACTTATACAAATGTGTAACCAATTCAAAATTGACCAACCCCTCCAATAACTATTAGCTATAGGTCTGAAATTAGATACAATGCTAGCAAATTCTTTAGCATTTTTCCTAATCGGTATAATCACAATTTGACCACGTTTCTCCGGGAACATCCCTGTAGATAATAAACAATTGATCCAAAGCAGCAAGTTGGCCTTAAAATTGACCGGAGCAACTTTCATAACATTAGGCGGACAACTATCAAGTCTACTACTACTATTTATTATTTCTACAGCGCTGAATGGCATACGCAGTGCTGTTATGAGGAACCATGTCATAGGCTTTGCTGAAATCCAAGTAGTCTTAATCTAGCTCATGTCCTCAATCAAGTTCTATGGTCACACAGTCAAAGGAATTAATCAGATTCATTTGGTGCAATTTTCCTTTGGTAAAACCATGTTGCCTCAGATCTTGTAACCCATTAGATTCCAGGAAGTCCTCTATCCTTCCCTTCAGCAGTGCCTCCATTTCTTTTCCAACCAGGCAACTTTAATATGTAACTCTATTCCTAAATCAGTTAACTGGCACCCATGGGGATTGATAGATGCCGGATAAATGTAGTTTCTAGTTGTGAGAGTTACTATTAAAAATAGCCTAACTACCGTGTTTCCCCGAAAATAAGACCTATCCTGAAAATAAGGTCTAGCATGATTTTCGGGGTAGGTCTTAATATAAGTCCTACCCTGAAAATAAGCCCTTTTCACCGCCCCCGCCACGCAGCCTAATAGCTGAACCCCGCAGACCCTCCATCCTTCTATCCCATCTGATCCCCGCTGACCGCGAGCCATAAATACCTTCCTGCAGAGCATCAGGCCAGCAGCACTCTAAACAAGCTGATTCATGGCATCATCGGGGCCTTCTATGTGCCGCATCACTGATGACATCATCAGTGATGCAGTAGAGGGAATTCCTCAGTGAGAAGGCTGCAAAGCAGCCTGTTTAGAATGCTGCTGGCCTGACGCTGCTCTGCAGGAAGGTATTTATGGCTCGCGATCTGTGGAGTTCGGATGGGAGGGAAAGATGGAGGGTTAGCGGCGGTTCAGTTGCGCGGTGGGGGCAGCGGCAGGTACTCAAGGATTCTGCACAAGGGATGGGAGGGAAGGATGGAAGCTGGGCAAGGGTTCTGCTGCATGAGGGATGGGAGGGAGGGAAGAATGGAAGCTGGGCAAGGGTTCTGCATGAGGGAGGGGAGGATGGAAGCTGGGCAAGGGTTCTGCTGCACAGGGGGATGGGAGGGATAGAAAGTTGCTGCAGGGGGAAGGCACAAGGGGATGGGTGAGAGGGGAAGAAAGATATTGCACATGTGGGGGAGAGAAAGGAAAGAGGAAAAATTGGAGTGAAGGAGAGAAAGGGAGGGATGATCATGTACATGATTTTTAAAAAGCCCTACCCGAAAATAAGACCTAGTGCATTTTTTAGACCCCAAATGAATATAAGAAACTGTCTTATTTTGGGGGAAACATGGTAACACTCGTATACCCATACTATGAGATCGGAAAATAGTATGAAACTATTCTTGAGTGGCAGGATGACAACTCCAGGACAGGCAATGCTATGTTGTCAGTGGGAGTTGGAAAGCTTTGGAATACTTTGCCAGGTGTTCTGCGCTTGTGCGCAGTCAGATTGGGTTTCAAGAAAATGTTGAAAATGCAATTGTTTGTAAATGCTTTCTTTTTTAAGATATATCTTTATTCATTTTCATTCTAAAAACAGTGCATACAAAAATTGCATAACAAGTTGCCTGAAAAAACAGCACTTATATCCATCAGTGAAATACATAAGAATAATTTCACGCCCCTCCCCCCTGATTTCAATATATTCAAGATACCTATACAATAGTACTAACAACTTATAAATAAACCAGTGCCTATACATTATCCTTCTAAACTAAACTAAACTAAATCTTGGGTTTATATACCGCAACATCTCCACAGGTGGAGCTCGACACGGTTTACATGGTTAGGGAAGGAACGGAACTCCAATAGATTTATAGAAGTAGGTAAGAAGAGAGGTTAGGTGTGATAATACTAGGGAGGGGATGAGGTTACGTTTTGGAGAAGAGCCAGGTCTTCAGAAGCTTACGGAATGGTAGAAGGGGGCTCAAGTTGCGGAGAGGGGAAGGGAAACTATTCCATAACTGAGCGATTCTGAAGTGGAGGGAGGAACCGAGTTTACCAACGAGGGAGATACCTTTTAAGGAGGGGAGGGATAATTTTAGTTTTTGCGTGGATCTAGTGAAGAATGGATTTGAGGAATTCCAGGATAGAGGAATAAGAGGTGGAAGGATGCCGTGGAGGATCTTGAAGGTTAAGCAGGCACATTTAAAGTGGACCCTGGAGATGACAGGAAGCCAGTAGAGCTTGGACAGGAGCGGAGAGACATGGTCTCCCTCCGACCCACCCCCTTTCCTTGGATGTAAAAAGTATAACCAAAAGTAAAGGAAAAAACCATTCAATTAGAATCAATAAAATTAGTCAATGGACCCCTCATCAGATTAAACCACTTAATATTACCTCTTTGTTCAGATATCATTTTGTCGTAACGATAACACAAGCATATCTAATTCCACCAAAAAGTGAAATTTAAGCAGTCACAATTGAAGGGACACGTCTTGTAGTTTTCCATATGCTGTTTAAAGCTGTAAATCCAGACTCTGTTTGCCTTCTCTTGCTGAAAATACTGCAAGGACATTTATGTTTGAAAAGATGTGTGTTATCTTGTTGTGAAGTGACTTCAATTGTTTTTATAAGCCGTATTTGCAAACAGCTCTGCTGACCCTTTGGACTTCAGTTTATAGATAGAAAATGCTGATTTCTTTAAAGTTAAAGTTTCATGTGACCTGTGTCCATATATGGTTTGCATTTACGTCACATGCTGACAACACTGATTCACGTAAAATGATATAAAAGAGATGTAAAGCTTACAATAAAGCGGACATGTTTGGAAGATGATTTCTGGTCTTTAAGATATGTCCCCAGGTGCACCTGGCTTCCAAATGACAGAGAAAGTATGGGGCAGGAATTGGGACCTAATCCTTTTCAACAATTCTTCCAGTTTTTCGTAATCATTTAGATGGCTACCCCAGTCATTATACTCAATAACCTATTTTTATGCCTGTCTACTGGAGATGTAGGAGATAACAGCGTCCCACATAATACTGTTTCATATGACAGTGGAACCACAGTCTCCAGAATCAGAGTGATATGTCCCCATATAGATCTCCAAAAACTGAGTTTCAAATGACAAGAGAATAATAGATGATCCAGTGTCCCTATATCGAGATGACATTGCCAGCATCTATTTGACTTAGAACCTGAAGGAGGACACGGTACTACTTGAAAGGGTCCAGAGAAGAGCGACTAAGATGGTTAAGGGGCTGGAGGAGCTGCCGTACAGCGAAAGATTAGAGAAACTGGGCCTCTTCTCTCTCGAACAGAGGAGATTGAGAGGGGACATGATCGAAACATTCAAGGTACTGAAGGGGATAGACTTAGTAGATAAGGACATGTTGTTCACCCTCTCCAAGGTAGGGAGAACAAGAGGGCACTCTCTAAAGTTGAAAGGGGATAGATTCCGTACAAACTTAAGGAAGTTCTTCTTCACCCAGAGAGTGGTAGAAAGCTGGAACGCCCTTCCAGAGGCTGTTATAGGGGAAAACATCCTCCAAGGATTCAAGACAAAGTTAGACAAGTTTCTGTTGAACAAGAACGTGCACTGGTAGGGCTAGTCTCAGTTAGGGTGCTGGTCTTAGACCAGAGGGCCGCCGCGTGAGTGGACTGCTGGGCATGACGGACCACTGGTCTGACTCAGCAGTGGCAATTCTTGTTCTTAACTATCTACATAGTAACATAGTAACATAGTAGATGACGGCAGATAAAGACCCGAATGGTCCATCCAGTCTGCCCAACCTGATTCAATTTAAATTTTTTTATTTTTTTTATTTTATTTTTTATTTTTTCTTCTTAGCTATTTCTGGGCGAGAATCCAAAGCTTTACCCGGTACTTTGCTTGGGTTCCAACTGCCAAAATCTCTGTTAAGACTTACTCCAGCCCATCTACACCCTCCTAGCCATTGAATCCCTCCCCTGCCCATCCTCCACCAAACGGCCATACACAGACACAGACCGTACAAGTCTGCCCAGTAACTGGCCTAGTTCAATATTTAATATTATTTTCTGATTCTAAATCTTCTGTGTTCATCCCACGCTTCTTTGAACTCAGTCACAGTTTTACTCTCCACCACCTCTCTCGGGAGCGCATTCCAGGCATCCACCACCCTCTCCGTAAAGTAGAATTTCCTAACATTGCCCCTGAATCTACCACCCCTCAACCTCAAATTATGTCCTCTGGTTTTACCATTTTCCTTTCTCTGGAAAAGATTTTGTTCTACATTAATACCCTTTAAGTATTTGAATGTCTGAATCATATCTCCCCTGTCTCTCCTTTCCTCTAGGGTATACATATTCAGGGCTTCCAGTCTCTCCTCATACGTCTTCTGGCGCAAGCCTCCTATCATTTTCGTCGCCCTCCTCTGGACCGCCTCAAGTCTTCTTACGTCTTTCGCCAGATACGGTCTCCAAAACTGAACACAATACTCCAAGTGGGGCCTCACCAATGACCTGTAGAGGGGCATCAACACCTTCTTCCTTCTACTGTCTACGCCTCTCTTTATACAGCCCAGCATCCTTCTGGCAGCAGCCACTGCCTTGTCACACTGTTTTTTCGCCTTTAGATCTTCGGACACTATCACCCCAAGGTCCCTCTCCCCGTCCGTGCATATCAGCTTCTCTCCTCCCAGCATATACGGTTCCTTCCTATTATTAATCCCCAAATGCATTACTCTGCATTTCTTTGCATTGAATTTTAGTTGCCAGGCATTAGACCATTCCTCTAACTTTTGCAGATCCTTTTTCATATTTTCCACTCCCTCTTCGGTGTCTACTCTGTTACAAATCTTGGTATCATCTGCAAAAAGGCACACTTTTCCTTCTAACCCTTCAGCAATGTCACTTACATACATATTGAACAGGATTGGCCCCAGCACCGAACCCTGAGGGACTCCACTAGTCACCTTTCCTTCCTTCGAGCGACTTTCATTAACCACCACCCTCTGGCGTCTGTCCGATAGCCAGTTTCTGACCCAGTTCACCACTTTGGGTCCTAACTTCAGCCCTTCAAGTTTGTTCAACAGCCTCCTATGAGGAACTGTATCAAAGGCTTTGCTGAAATCCAAGTAAATTACATCTAGCATATGTCCTCGATCCAGCTCTCTGGTCACCCAATCAAAATATTCAATCAGGTTCGTTTGGCACGATTTACCTTTTGTAAAGCCATGTTGCCTCGGATCCTGTAACCCATTAGATTCAAGGAAATACACTATCCTTTCTTTCAGCAACACTTCCATTATTTTTCCAACAACTGAAGTGAGGCTCACCGGCCTGTAGTTTCCTGCTTCATCCCTGTGACCACTTTTATGAATAGGAACCACATCCGCTCTCCTCCAATCCCCAGGAATCACTCCCGTCTCCAGAGATTTGTTGAACAAGTCTTTAATAGGACTCGCCAGAACCTCTCTGAGCTCCCTTAGTATCCTGGGATGGATCCCGTCTGGTCCCATCGCTTTGTCCACCCCACCCTCTAAATACTTTCTTATGATGGGATATTGTGTGATGTAATTACCTGCAAATACTTTAGTAGATAGATATTTTGGATCTTATAGCAAAGTTCCTTTTAAGTATTGAAGTATTAAGTACTGTCTAATATTTATGACTGTTATCATGTAAACCATATAAGATTTATACAGTATATAAATTTTTTTAAAATAATTAAATATGCCATATACAGTACCATAAACTGTCCAGACAAACTACCAGACATATGGTAGGCAATGTGTGGGTGTACTCTGATGTGGTGTGCCAAGTTTACACTTATATTTCCACCAGAAATTGATTTTATTTTCATTTTTATTTAAACATAGAAACATAGACACATAGAAATAGACGGCAGATAAGGGCCAAGGCCCATCCAGTCTGCCCACCCTAATGTCCCTCCCCTACCATTGCCCTGTGAATAGATCCCTCCTCTTCCTTTGCCCTGTGAATAGATCCCACGTGACGATCCCATCTGGCCTTAAAATCAGGCATGCTGCTGGCCTCGATCACATGTAGTGGAAGACTATTCCAGCGATCAACCACCCTTTCTGTGAAAAAGAATTTCCTGGTGTCAGCTCGTAGTTTCCCTCCCCTAATTTTCTACGGATGCCCTCTTGTTGTCGTGGGACCCTTGAAGAGGAAGATATCTTCCTCCGTCTCTATGCGGCCCGAGAGATACTTGAACGTCTCGATCATGTCCCCCCTCTCTCTGCACTCCTCGAGTGAGTATAGCTGCAATTTGTTTAACTGTTCCTCGTATGGGAGATCCTTGAGTCCTGAGACCATCCGAGTGGCCATTCTCTGAACCGACTCCAGTCTCAGCACATCCTTGCGATAATGCAGTCTCCAGAATTGCACACAGTATTCTAGGTGGGGCCTCACCATGGATCTATACAATGGCATAATGACTTCTGGCTTTCGGCTGACAAAGCCTCTGCGTATGCAACCTATGACTTGTCTTGCTTTGGATGAAGCTTGCTCCACTTGATTGGCAGCCTTCATGTCCTCACTGACGATCACCCCTAGGTCACGTTCTGCTTCAGTTCTTGTTAAGTATTAGAGTATTTCTTAGATTTTCTTTTTCTGGTTGCTTGAGAGTTCTGGTTAACAGTCTACTGCATTTAGAAAAACTTTGAAGACTTTCCTCTTCTGGAAGTTTTTTATGGTCTTAATTTTGATACTTCATCAAATTTTTATTATATGTTCTGGAGAATGCCCTAGTCTCCTAGCTGTATCCCACATCTAAATTTTTTTGTATTTGTGGTTAAGTTCTTAATGTATTGTAACCACTGAAATGTAGCTCATTGGCCTGGAATTTCTCACCCTTTCATTATAACCATTTTTGTAATGATGGACTACATCTGCTGTTCTCCAATCCCATGGAACCTCTCCTGTCTCAGAGCATTTATTAAGCAAATCTTTAGAATGACTGATGAAACCTCTATAAGCTCTGTCAATATCCTGAGATAATTCCATTGAACTCCATAGTGTTCACTTTCAGTTTTTCATGAACACTTTCTTCCATAAATAGTGTGATGTTTATTCCCATTCCCATATGTATATCTTTAACAGCTACTGAGGCTCCCTTTTATCAAATGTTTTAGTGCAGGCCGACGCAGTAAAAACTCCGACATACAAAGGAATTGAATGAGCATTGGAGTATTTCACATGATAGCAGCAACACCACGGCTTAATAAAAGGAGATTCTTCTCCAGGATTTTCTTCCTTAAACACTAAAATATTATTTGTTTAGCATATTTACATTCTCATTACTTTCCACATAGTATTTCTCAGCATCTTTCAATCTTTCTATTTCTGGCCTTACAATTTTCTCCAATATACCTGAAAGAAGTCTTGTCATCTTTATTTACATCTCTAGCCATTTTTCTTCTGCCTGCGCTTTTGCCACCATATTTCTCTTTTTGCTTAACAAGAGAATAGCCTTACTGGGTCCAGGGCCGGTTTTAGACATGCTGGGGCCCAGGGCAGAAATTAAGAAGGGGGCCCCTGATCTCTGTCCTTGATCTCTTCACCAGTCATTACCACTGTACATAAAACAACTTTCAATGACTTCTTCATACAGAAAAACACAGACAGACCTTTACCAAATACAGAATAAGGGATCACATATAAAAATAGAAATTGAACTAGGAGCCCAAAGAAATTAAACTCAGCAAGTACTAAAACATTGGATATGCACTTATTTTTGTACTGAACACACAGGGGCCCAAATCCCTAAAAAATTAGCCACCTCCCTTGGGCTGGACTCTGTGGCATGGGCCTGTATTCCCTGCATCTGGGGAGGTAGAGGCTGGTGGATCCTGTAGTTGGTGGGGATCCCAAAGCCCTGCCAGCTGAAAGCCACCTCCTCTAGTCTAGCAGTCAGAAATCTTCAAGCTTTACAGCTAGCAGTAGGATCACTGAACTGTGACCAGCTGCAGAGCTTGGAAAGTTCTGGCCACTGGACTGTAGAAAGAGGTCTTCAGCTGGCATGGCCTGGGATATTTATATTTTGCATTTGAGCAGGAAGCAGGGAGAGAGTGGGGAGAAAACCCACTTTGGGCTCAGTGCCACTGCCCACCCTTCCCATTTGCTATCTGCAAATAAATAAAAACACAAAAAAGCTAACATATTTGCAAAAAAGTCCCTGTATAGAATAACACAACTGTAACACAACAAACTTAAAATATGTAGACAAAAAATTAAACCTGAAGAAGCCATACTAGAGAAAGAGAAACAGTACTCTACACTTTGGAAAATAAAAAGAAAACAGTGTAAATTTATTTTAAAACTGCATTTTCTGTTAATGGCATTAACAATAAAATTATTTTTTCTACCTTTATTGTCTGGCCATATTGTTCATGTTTATCCCAGTTTCTGCTTTCTTCTATCTTCTATTTTCTTTCCAAGGTCTATCTGCCACTTCTGTCCCTTCCTGTCTTCTTCACTTTCTCTCTTACATCCAACTCTGACTAACCTTTTCCTTTCAGTTTTCCTCCATTTATTTTTCTGAATCTGTCTGCTTCTATTTACAGCTTTCTATTTCATCCTATTATTCTCCAGTTTTTTTTTTGCTAACTCTCCTTCTCCAACATCTTCTCTTTCCTCTCTCTTTTCACTCTTCTGACTAGTTTTCCCTTTTGCCACCTCCAGCCAGCATATTCTCGCCCCCTCTTTCCTCCAGCATCTCATCTCTCTCTACCTCCATCCAAGATCTCTTCCCATCACCTCTATGCATCATCCCTCTGTGTTCCTTTCTTTCTCCTTCTATCTACCTATTACTCCAATATCCAGAACCTCTTTTTTCTTCTTATTGCATCCACCCTGTTTTTAGAGAATGACACGGGGAAAAAATCTGTCCCCGTCACTGCACCGTCCCCGGCCCACCATCCTCTGCACCGCCCCGTCACCGCCGTTCCCTTCACCACCCCGTCACCGTCACCGCCATCCCTTTCACCCCCCGTCACCGCCACTGCCATCCCATTCACCGCCCCGTCACCGTCCCCGTCTAGCACCTATCTTCTTCCCTCCGCTCCCCCATAGTCTGGCATCTGTCTTCTTCCCTTCCAGCGTCTTCTCCCCACTCTGCCTTCCACATTTCCTTTCAGGGTCTGTTCCTCTCTACCCTCTTTCAATGTCTGTTCTATTCCTTTCCACCACCACCGTTCCCTCCCTCCTTTAACATCTGTTCCTTTCTACCACCCTTCTTTCATATCTTCTATCAGCCCCCCCCACCATCACTAGCAGTCTCTCTTCTCCCTTACCATGAGCAAATAGAACTTCTGAAAATTGTATTGCTGAGGCATTATTTCTAGTACGCCTTTTTTTCCAGATGGATAATGACATCAATTTTATAATTCTTACTGTCTGCTCTGATTTCATTCACAATTTGGTTTGTGTTTTGTACCTGAGGATTCCATGAGGCATTTAACCTTTTCCTGTCTCTTCTGTGATTTCAAGTTGATTCCTTCAATAATGGAGTCTCAAGGCAGTAGCAGTTTTCTATTTTGGGCTCTTTTGACATTGTTTAAGGGATTTCTTGTACATTTGGTGCTGGTCTTCTTTGATGAGGTCACTTCAGAATCTATTTCCAAGGAAGAGAAACTTTTTCCCTTTCATCCCCTCCTTCCTTGTGTGAGCCGGAACACGCGGTCCCCGCAAGCAAGTAATTTTATATCATTTTCATTCTATTCATTCATAGAAATTAAAGTCTAGATAATGCCAGTCACATAACAAAACATGATTTTACAAAAATAATTCCCTGCACAGTCAAGCCTGCAAGGATTACTAGATGTCTTTCAGCAGCTCCCCTCCCTCCCTCCCCCTTACCTTTGTGGCCAAGTCAAAATGATCTACAAACAATAAAATTTTAAAAACACAAAGCATGCTGTACGCAGAGAAAATGTTAATTATCATTTATATTCCGCAGGTTTTCAAAGAGGTCAAGGCAGATGACTTTATGCAATGTCACCTCAATAACAACTATACAAAAATAGACAAATATTCCCCCTCCCTTTTTACTAAACTGCGATAGCGGTTTTTAGTGCAGGGAGCTGCGCTGAATGCCCCACGCTGCTCTCGAAGCTCATAGGCTCCCTGCGCTAAAAACCGCTATTGCATTTTAGTAAAAGGGGGCCATAGTGCAAAATATAGACAGCAGATATAAATTCTCAAAACGGACACATTTTGATCACTAAGTTGAAAATAAAATCATTTTTCCTACCTTTTTGTCTGGTGATTTCATGAGTCTCTGGTCCTTCTGCTGATCCTTCTTCTTTCTTCTCCTGCCCCTCCCTCTTTCTTTCTCTCTCCCCCTGGCTCCCCTCTTTATTTCTGCCTTTCTTTCTCTCTACCCCTGGCCCCCCTCTTTATTTCTGCCTTTCTTTCTCTCTCCCCTTGGCCTCCCTCTTTATTTCTCTCTCCCCCTGGCCCTCCTCTTTCTTTCTGCCTTTCTTTCTCTCCCCCTTGACCCCCTCTTTATTTCTGCCTTTCTTTCTCTCTCCCCCTGGTCTCCCTCTTTCTTTCTGCCTTTCTTTCTCTCTCCCCTTGACCCCCTCTTTATTTCTCTCTCCCCCTCGCCCTCCTCTTTCTTTCTGCCTTTCTTTCTCTCCCTCTTGACCCCCTCTTTATTTCTGCCTTTCTTTATCTCTCTCCCCCTGCCCCCCCTCTTTAATTTTTTCCTTTCTTTCTCTCTCCCCCTAGCCCCCACAAAGCCATCGAGCCAATTTCTCCACTTCCACAATTCTTTCCCTACCCTCACCCCCAAGCCAGCAGCCGATTTCTCCCTGCTCCTTCCCCGATGTCCTGAACTTCATCAGGCAGCAGCAACATTCACAATTCACTGCTGTTGCTCGCTTCAGGCCTTCCTCTCTGTCGGGTCCTGTCTTCATGAAAACAGGAAGTAGGCAGGACCCGGCAGAGAACAAGGCCTGAAGCCGGCAACAGCAGCGAATTGTAAACGCTGCTGCTGCCCAAAGAAGGTAATGGAGCACCGAGGCAGACCGCTTCTCCCCCCTCCCAGCCGAACCCCCGCTGACCCTCCTATCTCCCCCCCCTGTGAACCTTTCTGACCCTCCCAGCGAGAGCAGTAAACCTCCTTCGCGGCTTTCTCCTCCCTCTGCTGCGTCACTGATGACATCATCAGTGATGCGGCAGAGGGAGGAGAAAGCCAACGCTACTGGAGGGAGGTTTGCTGCTTTCGCTGGGAGGGTTGGAAAGGTTCAGGGGGAGGAGTTGGAGGGTCAGCGGGGGTTTGGCTGGGAGGGGGGAGAAGCGGTCTGCCTCGGTGCTCCAAGGCCTGGCGCCATTACCTTTTTCGCCCCTCCCGCCCCCCCTTGGTACGCTACTGCTCTCCAGCTCTCCTTAGTTTGCCGGTTTTCTTTTTCGGCGACAGGCACGCTTTTAAAGAGCCGCGCACGCGCGGCTGCTCAAAGTTCAATCTTTTGCTCTGCTGCAACTTCCTGTTTCCGGTTGGGTCAGAGCAGAAGATTGAATACTGAGCAGTCGCGCGTGGGCGGCTCTTTTGAAAGCGTTCCGGTCGCCGAAAAAGAAAGCCGGCAAACTAAGGTGAGGTGGAGAGAGGAAGCTGGTTAAACGATCGAGCCGATGTGCGGGTGGGCGCTGCAGGGACCGCACGATCCTTTATGCCTCACTGCGGTGACAAGACCATTCACCGCTCCATGGGGCGGTGATGGCCTTGTCCCCGTCCCCGCAGAGGCTGCTAATTTTCATTCCCCGTTTTTGGCGGGTTACCCGCGGCTAAACGCAGTAGCCACGGGTAAACCGCCACCGTGTCATTCTCTACCTGTTTTCAGCATCTCCCACCTGTCTTCCTACTCACTTCCTATTCACTTCATGTCTGTTTTTTCCTTCACCCTACAACCTTCATGCCCAGCATCTTCCTATGTTCCTTTTTTTCTTCCTTATCTGATATAGCAGCTCTTTTCTCCCCTTTCCTGAGCCAGCCAACCCACCATCTTCCCCCATCCCATTCCAGTACCTCCTCTCTTTTCCCCATCATAATCCCTTCTATCACCCTAATCTCACCATGATCACTATCTTCCATCCAATCCCAAGCAGGCATATTCCCTTTCTTTCCATTCCTTATTCAGCATCTCATATCCCCCTCCAAACAGCATCTTCCCCTTGTCTCCCTATTCCCCCATCACTATGTCCAGCATATCCCCTCTGTCTCCCTACTCACTCTATTCATGTCCAACATCTTACTTCTGTCTTCATACTCCACCCTCATGTCCTACATTTTCCATGTCTCTGCCCCCTGCAAGATCCAGCATCTGTCTTTGTGTCCCTATTCTTCCACCTAGTTCGAATAACTGTCCTTCCCCAAGGGAATCCACCATCTCCCTTCTGTCACACCAATCCCCCCATGGGTCTACCCTTCCCACAACATAAGAACATAAGAATTGCCACTGCTGGGTCAGACCAGTGGTCCATCATTCCCAGCAGTCCGCTCACGTGGCAGCCCTCTGGTCAAAGACCAGCGCTCCAACCAAGACTAGCCCTACCAGCGCACGCTCTTGCTCACCAGGAACTTGTCTAACATAGTCTTGAATCCTTGGAGGGTATTTTCTCCTATGACAGAATCCGGAAGAGCGTTCCAGTTTTCTACCACTCTCTGGTTGAAGAACTTCCTTACATTCGTACGGAATCTATCCTCTTTCAACTTTTAGAGAGTGCCCTCTCGTTCTCCCTACCTTGGAGAGAGTGAACAACCTGTCCTTATCTACTAAGTCTATCCCCTTCAGTACCTTGAATGTTTCGATCATGTCCCCTCTCAAACTCCTCTGTTCAAGGGAGAAGAGGCCCAGTTTTTCTAATCTGTATGGCAGCTCCTCCAACCCCTTAACCATCTTTGTTGCTCTTCTATGGACCCTTTCGAATAGTTAAATGCCTTCTGAAAGTCCAGATATACAATGTCGACCGGGTTGCCCTTGTCTATCTGCCTGTTTACTCTCTCAAAGAAGTGTAGCAAGTTTGTCAAACAAGATCTACCTTTGCTGAAACCATGCTGGCTGGTCCTCATTAGACCATGTCCGTCAAGGTGATCAATGATGCGGTCCTCTATCAGTGCCTCTACCATATCACATGCATATCACATTTTCCCCTCTCCTCATAATCCTGCATCTCTTATTTCCTCCTTTGTCTGGTTGACCCTGATCTAAATCCCCTTGGCTTGCTGGCCCCGATCCACTCTTCCATCATTCGATTGCTATCAGTCCTGCCTTCGACCCTGGTCCTGCTAAACTGGGCAGCAATAACAAAGACAAAACCTGCCCTGCCATTAGCTGTGGTCCCGTTAAACCAGACGGCAAAAACAAAGACAGAAGCCATGGGACCTTTCCTCTTGCCTGCATCACTATTTTCTATAAGTTCCACCAAGCTCAATCCTGCTCCTCTAAAAAGGAAGTCACTTCAGAGGGGATCGGGATCAAGTTCGGCAGAGCCTATAGCGATGCAGGCAAGAGGAAAAGTCCTGCGGCTTCTGTCTTCGTTTTTGATGTTCGGTTTAGCGGTACCACAGCCGAAGGCAGGGCTGATGGCAGCTATGTGAGCTGCCCTGTTTGCCACCCCCTAACGCCTTGTCTGACTGGGTCAGATCAATGGTCCATCTAGCCCAGTATCCTGTCTTCATGGAGGCCAATCCAAGTCACAAATACATGGCAAAAACTCAAATAGTAGCAGCATTCCATGCTACTGTCCCGTGTTTGTCTCAACAGCAGACTATGAACTTTTCCTCCAGGAACCTGTCCAAGCCTTTTTTTAAACCAGCTACATTAACCACTCTTACCACATCCTTTGGTTTTAAAAATATTACTCTGTAATTTCATTGAGCGTCCCCTGGTCTTTGTAAATCATGATGTAGTAAAAAAATCAGTCTACTTGTACCCGTTTACATCCCTCAGGATTTTGTAGACTTCAATTATATTTCCCCTCAGCCATCTCTTTTCAAAGCTGAAGAACCATAACCTCTTTAGTCTTTCCTCATACGAGAGGAGTTCTATCCCCTTTACCATCTTGGATGCTATTCTTTGAACCTTTTCTAGTGCTGCTATATATTTTTGATATGAGACCAGACCTGAACAGAATACTGAAGGTGAGGTCACACCGCTGAATGATACAGAGGCATTATAACATTCTTAGTCTTGTTTACCATCCCTTTTCTAATAATTCATAGCATCTTGTTTGCATTTTTTGGCTGTTGCCACATATTGGGCAGAAGGTTTCAGTATATTGTCCACAATGACAATGACACCCAGATCTTTTTCTTGAGCACACCCTAGCATCCAGTAACTATTCTTCCCAATGTGCATCACTTTGCATTTGTCCACATTAAATCTCAAGTGCTATTTGGACACCCATTGTTCCAATTTCCTAAGGTCTTCCTGCAGTTTTTCACAGTCCGCATGCATTTTAACAACTTAGGGCTCCTTTTACAAAGGCGTGCTAGCAGTTTTAGTGCGCGCTTAGCACTTGATAAAATGCTGCGCGCGCTAGCCGCTACTGCCTCCTTTTAAGCAGGTGGTAATTTTTCAGCTAGCGTGCACTAATCTTGTGCGTTGCGCTAAAAACGCTAGCACACCTTAGTAAAAGGAGCCCTTAGTGTAATCTGCAAATTTAATCACCTCACTCATAGTTCCAATTTCTAGATCACTGTTCTTCAACCGCCAGTCCGTGGACCAGTGCCGGTCCACAAAAAAATCTTGCCAGTCCGCGAAGGATTCAGGTCCCGCCGCAATGAAAGGTGCCAGCGTCAGCTGACTTGCAACTTCCTATTGCCGTCGCTGTGCCGGGACTCCTGCCGCATGTGCTTCCAGCCTTGTCTCCGCACCTCCAGACCAGCAGCGGCAGCTCTGTGTGCTTTTAACTTCGTCATAGAGCTGCCCCTAAGCAATAGTTTAGCTGCGGTTTCATGAGGCAGCCTCAAGGCCTTTGCTAGGCCGGCCCACATCGCATCATCAAAGCGGGCCAGCCTAGCAAAGGCCCCGAGGCTGCCTCATGAAACCGCGGCTAAACTATTGCTTAGGGGCAGCTCTGTGCCGGTTAAAAGCACACAGAGCTGCCACTAGCCTAAAGACTCTTGGGCCGCTGAAGGAGGGCAAAGAGCAGCTGTCCTGGAGGTCTCCCTTCCTCCCTCCTTTGCAGATCCCTTTTTCCACTAGGTCAAAGCTTCCCCTCTGACATGAGCCACCCTCAGGGGAAAGAAAGTGACCCGCAAAGGTGAGGGGAAGGGGGCAGATGATGAAAGCGAAGGGAGGGGAGGGAGAGAGAGAGAAGGGGGTAGATGATGGAAGTGAGGAGAGGAGAGAGCAGAAGGCAGATGGATGTCAGTTGAGAGGGGAAAGCAGATGCTGAATGGAAGTGGGGAAATAACACATACTGGATGGAAGGAGAAGATAAATAAAGGGGGAAGAAAATAGAGTTAGTAAGATAATGAAGGGGTGAGGGAAAGGGGTGACAAGCTGTGGGTAGACAGTGAAAAGAGGGAAACAGGACTAAATAGTAAGAAAGAATTTAATTTAGATGGAGGCAGAAAATAGTGAAGGAAGACCAGAGAAGAAAAGGAAAGGGAAGAAAGAGGAGCGAATGATATCATATCTGAGTGGAGGAAATGAGAAGAGAGAGATGCTAAAAAACAAAGGGGGGAGGGAAGGAGAGAGATGCCAGACCATGAGGGGAAAATAAGGAAAATGATGGATGCCAGACCAAATTGGGGAAGTGAGGAGCAGGAGGAGAGATGGCAGGGAAAGACAGATAGTGAATGGAAGGGGTAGATGCTGGACTGAAGTGACAGAGGGCAGACGCTGGATGGAAGAGAGTGAAAAGACAATGAAAGCAGAAACCAGAGACTACAAAAGGTAGAAAAAAAGAATTTTATTTCTATCTTGTGATTAGAATATATCAGATTTGAAATATGTATCTTGCTAGACATAACTGGGGAGTGCAAAGCCCAGGCAAGACTTCTTTAGCTTCCAGCTGGCTTAGAGCTCTCTCTGACCAGGGGGCAGTTGCCCTAGTTCCACTCCCCTAACACTATTCCTGCCATGTGTGACTGTGGTATTATGTTACATGATGCCATGTGTGACTGTGGTATTATGTTACATGATATTTGTGTAGCATTCTGTAATAATTTGGCTTATTCAGTTTTCTTGATAGTAGAGGGGATATATGTGAAGGTGAGGGGAGACAGGGGTTTTGTTGTTCTTTGCCCTGTATTATTTGTATTTATAAAATGACAATTGTATAGAATATTGTTTCTTTTTATACTTTAATAAAATATGTTCAATATAAAATCATAACTATTTGAGGCTTCTGCGGATGGGATCAGATGGATTGTGGGACCAAGCTCGCGGGGACGGGGCGGCAATGGTTTTTTAAAAAAATTTCAGTCTTAGTAGTTTGCCGGTCCACAAAATAATTATTTTATTTCCGCTGGTCCATAAGTGTAAAAAGGTTGAAGAACACTGTTCTAGATCATTTATAAATAAGCTAAAAATTGATAAATAAGCTAAAGATCCCTCTGGCATTGAGAAAAATGGCATTGAGAAAAAAAGCCATTTAAGCCTACCCTTTGTTTTCTGTATGATAACCAATTCCTAATCCACAACTGAACTTTGCCACCTATCCCATAACTCTTTAATTTTCTCAGGAGCCTCTCATGAGAAACTTTCTTAAAAGATTTCTGAAAACCTAGATATATTACATCAACTGGTTCACCTTTATCCACATGTTTATTCATACCTTCAAAGAAGTCAAGCAAATTTGAGAGGCAAGATCTTTCTCAGCTGAACCCATGCTGACTCCGTCAGGGGGAGGGGGGAGTAATTTTTAGTTTATTATTTAACAATATAAGAATGATAAGGGGAAATGTTATCATATGATACATATGTTTTATATTTGCTATGGAAGGGTGGGGAGGGAGGGAGATAAGTTATGGGGGTAATAATTAAAAAAAATACGTCTAAAAAGTGTCCTAAATGGCTACTTGGACGATCAAAAAACCTGATCGTCCAAGTACCCATAACCAAAGCTGGTTTTTAGACATATCTAAAAACAGCTTAGGCCTTTCCCCTGCCACTAAACGCACAGAGAGAAAAGAGGTGTGTTTAGAGGAGGGGAAGGGCGGGCAGTGGACAGGGCCGACCTACACCTAGGCATACAACAGGTATAACCAAAACATTTACAGGTTGCTTAGTCGGCACTTAGACCTTTTTGACTTAGACGTAGTCAAACTAGGTCTAAGTGCTGAAAAAGGGGCCGCTGAGCTGATGGCCGCTGGTGCCATCAGTTCAGCAGCCCAGCAACCTACCCACCGCAAGCATCGCGGCAGGAAAGATGCCTCATCTCCCCTACCATGATGCCATCACTCCTCTACCCGAACTGCCGCGACCCGCGGTAGGAGAGATGCCCTATCTCTCCTGCCGCGGGTCACGGCAGTTCCGGTAGAGGAGTGATGGCATCATGGTAGGGGAGATGAGGTATCTCTCCTGCCACAATCCATCACCCCCCTTCACAATTAACATCGGGCCAGGAAAGAGCCCAAGCTCTCCTGGCCTGCGGCGACCCCCAAATCGAGTGGGCAAGAAGAGAGCCCAGGCTATCCTGGCCCGCGGCGACCCCCCCCCCCGCCACTACTTGAATGGGCCAGGAGGGAGCCCAAGCCCTCCTGGCCCTGGCGACCCCCTCGCCGCTACTCGTTCAGGCCAGGAGGGAGCCCAAACCCTCCTGGTACTGGCAAACCCCCGTCGCTACTTGTTCGGGCCAGGAGGGAGCCCAAACCTTCCTGGCCTTGTGACCCCCCTGCCACTACTCATTCGGGTCAGGAGGGAGCCCAAACCCTCCTGGCCCTGGCGACCCCCCACCACTACTCGTTCGGGCCAGGAGGGAGCCCAAACCCTCCTGGCCCCGGTGACTCCCTGCCCCCACCCCGCACTATATTATGGGCAGGAGGGATCCCAGGCCCTCCTGCCCTCGATGCAACCCATGTGCCTCAGGGCCCGCCCCCCAGGAGGGGCCTAAGGCTCCCGGGCCTATTATGATTGGCCCAGGCGCCTTAGTCCCCACCCTTGGGCGGGGCTTTGGGACGGCTGGGCCAATCCGGCCACATTCTGCTGTTGGCTGCCTGCCGGACAGGCGGGTTTGGCACCCATCTGTCCGGCCACCTGAAACTAGGTACGGGAAAGGGGGGTGGGGGTTGGGGGGTCGTGGGGTCAGCAGGAGGGTCACGGGTCAGCTGGGGGGTGATTGGGAGTACTGGGGGGTGGTCTTTGGGGGGAGAGGGGGTTGCGTCGAGGGCAGGAGGGCCTGGGATCCCTCCTGCCCATAATGTAGTGCGGGGTGGGGGGAGGGGGATCGCCGGTGCCAGGAGGGTTTGGGCTCTCTCCTGGCCCGAACGAGTAGCGGCGGGGGGTCACCAGGGCCAGGAGGGTTTGGGCTCTCTCCTGGCCCGAATGAGTAGCGGCGGGGGGGGGGTCGCCAGGGCCAGGAGGGTTTGGGCTTCCTCCTGGCCCATTCAAGTAGCGGTGGGGGGGGTCTCCGGGGCCAGGAGAGCTTGGGCTCTCTCCTGGCCCGATGTTAATCAGCGGGGCAAGAGGGCTTGGGCTCCCTCTTGCCCCGATATGTCGGGGGTGCCGCGGTTGGCCAGGGCAAGAGGGCTTGAGCTCCCTCTTGCCCCGATGTTGTCGGGGGGATCGCGGTTCGACATGGCAGGAGGGCTTGGGCACCCTCTTGCGTAGATCGTTATATGTGTATGGGGGGGTTCTGTAACCGATGTTGTTTTTGACAGACACCGGTTACTGAATCCAGCTTTTAGGCGAAGGACTGGCTCCTCCTTCGCCTAAAATCCCTTTTGTTGGACATTTGTGGCTTAGGCATTTTTTGTTTCATTATGGCTGAAAAGTGTAGACGTGGTGTGGGTGTACTTTTAGACGTAGTGGTGATTGGACGTTTAGGCAGAGGAAGGCCATAATCAAAACAAGGACGTTTGGTTTGGTTATGGACACTTTCCCTGCTTCTGCGTTGAAGGTTTATGGACTTAGGCCAAAAGGGGACTTAGACGCTTTTTTGGATTATGCCCCTCCACATGATTTGGATTACTGCTGATTATTAAGGGGTGAATAATAATTTTTTAAAAAGTCTAAAAAGTGTCCTAAATGGCTACTTGGACAATCAAAAAGCCTGATTGTCCAAGTACCCATAACCAAAGCTGGTTTTTAGATGTATCTAAAAACGGCTTAGACCTTTCCCCTGCCACTAAACGCGCAGAGAGAAAAGAGGTGTGTTTAGAGGAGGGGAAAGGGCGGGCAGTGGGCGGGAGGTGGGCCGACCTACACCTAGGCGTACAACAGGTATAACCAAAACATTAACAGATTGCCTAGTCGGCACTTAGACCTTTTTGACTTAGATGAAGTCAAACCAGGTCTAAATGCCGAAAAGGGGCCGCTGAGCTTATGGCTGCTGTCGCCATCAGTTCAGCGGCCCGGCAACCTACCCACCACAAGCATCGTGGCAGGAGAGATGCCTCATCTCCCCTACCGCGATGCCATTACTCCTCTACCCAAACTGCTGCGACCCACGGCAGGAGAGATGCCCTATCTCTCCTGCCGCAGGTCACGGCAGCTCAGGTAGATGAGTGATGGCATCGCGGTAGGGGAGATGAGGCATCTCTCCTGCCGCGATGCATCACCCCCCACACACATACAACATCGGGGCAAGAGGGAGCCCAAGCCCTCTTGCCCCGCGGCAGCCTTGACACCCCCGACGATATTGGGGCAAGAGGGAGCCCAAGCCCTCTTGCCCCGGCAATCATGCCCCCCCCCCCGACTCAATCTGGCCAGGAGGGAGCCCAAGCCCTCCTGGCCCCGGCAACCCCTTCCCCTCTGATTTAACGGGCCAGGAGAGAGCCCAAGCTCTCTAAACTAAACTAAACTAAACCTTGGGTTTGTATATCACGCCATCTCCGTGAGCATAGAGCTCGGCACGGTTTACAGAGTTAAGATAGAAAGGAACTACAATGAAGGGTTATAGGAGAGGAAGTAAGAAGATAGAGAGAGACAAGGGTACCAGAGAGCAGGAGGTGATTAGATTTTTGAAAAAAGCCAAGTTTTCAAGTGTTTGCGGAAGGATTAGAGGGAACTTGAATTTCTGAACGGGGATGTGAGATTGTTCCAGAGTTCTGTAATTCTAAAGGGGAGGGATGTTCCAAGTTTTCCTGCGCGGGATATTCCTTTTGTAGAGGGGAATGATAGTTTCAGTTTTTGGGAGGGTCTGGTGGAGTTGGGGTTTGAGGAGTTCCAAAAGAGTGGGATGACGGGAAGAAGGATGCCCCGGTGCCCCCCTTCCGATTTAACAGGCCAGGAGAGAGCCCAACCTCTCCTAGCACCGGCGACCCCCCTACTGGATTGGGTCAGGAGGGATCCCAAGCCCCTCTGGCCCCGGTGACCCCCTACCCCCACCCCCCACTACAATACAATGCAATACAAATATCTGAACATAAATATTTTATAAAATGCATTATTAAACATACAATTTATACTTAGAATAGGCCCAGCACAGGAGGCAGATCTTCGGGCACCGTCAGGACATGCTGGTGCCGGTGCCGGTGCGGAGGCTACACTGAAGTAAGAAGAGGGTTCGGGTGGGTTGGGGGACCTCAGGTCATGGCGGGGGGGTGCCCGATGGTGGTGGGGGGGGTACCGGATCGTGGGGGGAGGATGCCAGTTAGCTGGGGGAGCGCTCGCAAATCGAGACACACTCGGTTTCCGAGGCGCTGATTTTACGAATGTTTTGCTTGTCTTGCAAAACACTCGCAAACTGGTGCACTCGTAAACCGAGGTACCACTGTACTTGTATTCATTGATTGTATTTTGTAACTTATCGCTGACTGTCCAGCTCCTCTTGTTGTAAACCGCTGAGAGGAAGAGGAAAATGCGGTAAGCTCTTGTATGAAGAAGAATACACTAAGTAAGTCCTTGTATGATACAGGTGAAGCACAGTAAATCCTTTAGATACAGCTAAAGGTGAAGAAACAGACATCACAGTGGAAAAATTCCCTCTCTCCTCTCCTACTATAATAAATCAGTGTATTAAAAATCTAAAAAAATGATTTATGAGACATTTCTGACTACACTTATCAGCTGTCATGAACTAGGAGAAGTGAAACTTATGACTAACAAAAAACAAGCAAAGATCCAGTTCTTCTGCCTGACAACAGGCATCACATCTGTTATGATATCATAAAAAGATGAACACATCTCCTGATCAAGAATAGAATTCTAAAGAAAATTATTTAGCAAGAGTATCTTGTGATAAAGGCAGGGCTTGGAATTGCTGATGTGGTAGGATTAAAAGGACATATGCGGGAAACAGGTAAACAGGACATGCATATGGTATGACACAGATACTATGAACCAATTAATGAATTAACAAATGTAATGACGTGTAAGAAATAACCAATAAAGATTTATCATGTGATTTAGACCAACGTGGTGCTGGCCACCAAGAAATGTATAAAATCAGGCCTTTAAGAGGAAGTAAGCAGAACAGACATCAAAGGATCCTCAGGCCTGAAGATCACATTCTGTTACTCTATATGCTGAATGATTTATTCTTGTAAGCTGTTACTGATTTGTTAATAAATATACTTATTGATTGATACCAGTATATAGAGTGTGAGGTCTCTATCTTGGGGTAGGCCTAGACAGCTGGCCGACCTCACCGCCTCGAACTACCATGGCTTTGGCAGTATATAAGAAAATAAATAATTATTATTATTATAATTTGTCCCCTCATGGTAGCTTTAAAGGCATCCCATAAGGTTTCCAATGAGAGTTCCTCTGAGGCATTAATTTGAAAATATTCATTCATTTTTAATTGAAATTCTTCATGAAATTTTGAATCTGCAAGCAATGTATTATTAAATCTCTATACAGGTCTACTAGAATCTTTATCTGCAAATTTAAATTCAATCTAAACACCACCATGATCAGACAAAATAATTGGATCTATGGCGGCCTTTATTACCTGCTGTACTAAAGTATCTGATACAAAAACATAATCAATTCATGAAAAGGATTTATGAACCTGGGAGCAAAAAGAAAATTCCCGATCATTGAAATGGAGAATCCTCCAAATGTCCTTGAGTGCACATGAATGCACCAGATTATCTAATCCTAAAGACTATTATTCTACTAGGTTTTTTATCCAATAATTGATCCATCACAGCATTAAAGTCCCCTGCCACAACTACATTAGAGAGACTAAATACTGGATATGATCATTATTTTGTCACACTCATGAAGTAGAAGAAAAAGCCTCAGCCCCACCACTTCACCACTGCATTGTCTTATTACTGCGGGAAGAAATTACGTGGTGCTATCATCACTGGCAATTTCACATCGTTTCATGGTTTCATTTTTTATCTTTTTAAATTGCATTGAGTTCCAAATAAATAAGTATAAATTAGTGTAAATAGTAAGGAAGTAAATAGGTTATATGTACTTATCTCCCAGGGTTTAGCTGGCATAAAGATAAGTACATATAACCTATTTACTTCCTTACTATTTACACTAATTTATACTTATTTATATGGAACTCAATGCAATTTATAAAGATAAAAAATGAAACGATGAAACGATGTGAAATTGCCAGTGATGATAGCACCACGTAATTTCTTCCCGCAGTAATAAGACAATACAGCAGTGGAGTGGTGGGGCTGAGGCTTTTTCATCTACTTCATGAGTTTGACAAAACATGATCCATATGCAGTATTTAGTCTCTTTAATATTAATTTTACATATCTACTGGAATAAAGACTTTATATAAAACATTGCCATATCCTAGTGGACAACTACATTAGAAGCAGCCAATGGTCGTATCAACTGTTGAAGAGTCTTAAAAAAATTCATCCTGATGCGAATTAGGGGTGTATACATTAAAAAGCACCATCTTGTTTTCTCCCAAGCTCATGTCTACATGGATCCATCTGCCTAAGGGATCTCAGATTTTAATTTAAATGTAGCTAAACACTTATTACTAAGATTGCCACCCCAGCTTTTTTACCCACAGCAGGAGAATATAAACATTCACTAATTGAACCTCCTTTTAGTTTTTTTTGATTCAGTGGCATTTAAGTGACCTGTGGCAGGAGAGATGCCCTATCTCTCCTGCTGCAGGTCACGGCAGTTTGGGTAGAGGAGTGATGGCATCATGGTAGGATATATGAGACATCTCTCCTGCCATGATACATCACCCCCCGACAACATTGGGGCTAGAGAGAGCCCAAGCCCTCCTGCCCCACGATCCCTAACCCCCCGATTACGTTTAGGGCAGGAGGGAGCGCAAGCCCTTTTGCCCCGTGGCACCCCCAAACCCCCAATGAAGATCATGGCAAGAGGGAGCCCAAGCCCTCTTGCCCTGTGATCCCCAACCCCCCGATTACGTTCAGGGCAGGAGGGAAACCAAGCCCTCCTGCCCCATGATCCCCAAACCCCCAGATTCTGATCCAACCAGGAGGGAGCCCAAGCCCTCCTGGCCTCTTGCCCCCCACCCCCTTAAAGATCAGGCAGGAGGGAGCCCAACCCCTCCTGCCCAGGTGGACCCCCTATCCCCCACCCCCACCCCCCACTACAATATGGGCAAGAGGGATCCCAGGCCCTCCTGCCCTTGACACAACCCCCCAATGATTGCCCCCCCGAACCCCCGATTAGCCCCCCGCCAATCCCCAATCCCACCCCCATACCTGTTAAATGTTGGCCGAACAGACGGGTTCCAAGCCCGCCCATCCGGCAGGCCAGCCGGCTCCGGAATGGGGCCGGATTGGCCCAGGTGGCTGAAACCCCGCCCACAGGGGTTGTCATGGAAACATTTAATTTCCAAATTAGTCAACATATATATTTCCTCCATTTAATCCTTCCAAACCTTTTGAAGAATCTTCTTCTCCACTAATTTCTTCAATCTTTATAGTATTTTTAACCATTTCAGTTGGTATTTTCATCTGCTGACCAACTCTAAACTGCATTTCTGTATTCCCATTCACTGAACTTGTTTTCACATAAACAAACCCACACCGGCAATTAATATCCATGTATTAAGATCTCTTCTCTTCCAGGTTCCGTCCATTCACCACCTCCTAATCTGTCAGTGTTGTCTGTCTATTAATTGAACAGTGAATTCAGTTTCCTTAACTGCAAACTTTACCAAAAGTCACTTGCTGACTCTAAATGTAGATCAGACTGCATAATACAGTTGAAATTTCCTATAAGGAGGATCATTGCCAGCCTCAACATATTAGATAAGTATTAGAGAACATATTGTGATCCTGCCGGTACCAGGGTTTGAGATTGGCTACCGGTCAGGGCTCAACAACAACAGATCTTAGCGTGCTTTCAAAAGAGGTTGAAAGTCCTGCTGGATTTCATAAACATTGTAACATAAAAATGTCAGGAAAATAAAGCATTTTTCAAAATCTGAGTCCAACTTTATTTCTTATCACAGTTCCCCAAATAGCAAAAGTGCCACAGTTTAAGCTTTGAACTAAAAATCAAATATAAACAGAAAATTGGGACTTGTAAAAATAGTCCCCTCCTTTCTTGCAGGTAAGTGTCCAAATAATCCTGTTGTAGCTCTGTCTCACAGTTCTCACTCTCAACAAGGGCAAAATCAGAGCTACCAGAAACTTACACAATCTTGTCTTAGATTTCCCTAGGGTACACAAGCCCTAGCTCACTATACTGAATATGCCTGGCTTCGTTCAGGCCTTCCCAGCCATCTTAACAAGATGGTGGGGGAGGGGAGTAGCTGAATCCACCATATAAAGCTTTTCAAAACTGGCCCCACGATCCCAACCCGAGAAGATCTTCAGTGGATTCTCCCCCCACTACTACCCCTCTCACACCTTCAGCAACAGAGTCTCATACAAGCAGAAAAAGGTAAAAGTAAAAAATTCAAAAACAAACTTCATTCAGTGTCCCACAAAACAAGGTGCTGAATCCAGCAGTGAGCCTAGCAATGCTCACTCTGCCAGCACTAGTCCTTGTGCTTCCAGACAGCCAAAAAAGGATTTAAAAAAAAACAGTAAGGAAATCAAACTTAACTTTCATCTATGTAGACTTCTGATAAATCCATGGAAGTGTCCATCTCCTCTACTGCATCAGTGCTGGCTAGATGGTTTGCCTCAGGGAAAGTTTCTACATCCACCATCTCAACCTCATTACTCTGCTTGCATTCAGGAGCCCAGTCCTTCGAGACTCCTTCCTCTGCTGGCCTAGGACAGACTGACTTGCTCTTCCTAAGCTCTGCTTCTATAGCTCTTAATTGGCCACACCCTAACCTGGGGGGAGGGCAAACTGCTGCTTCTGCTGAGCTTTCTTCTGTGATTTCATTAATCTCAGCAGCTGAGCATTCCCTGAGTTAGGAGCCCGCCTCCTAGGCTGTTATTTTTCCAAGGCTACTCTAGGTTCCTCAAAACTGTTCCCCTGGTGTTCCACCTCCCCACAGAGTTCCTGTTCCTGAGTACTCATTTTGAACTCAGAGCCTGACTGTCTTCCTGAGTTAGAGCTGGTACATTGATCAGCCCTTTTCAGTTTCAGGCTAGAGTTCTGAGGAGTTCTCTTGGGCACAAACCTAGCTTTAAGGCTGGGGTTGTGTCAATATATAAATGTTTTCCTCCCAGTAACCAGCTCTCATTTTTCCATTGTCCCATGTTGAAATCTCTTCATTTAAAGTCCTTCTATTTTCCTCTCATAAACTGTCATCTGAATTAGTTATACTTGTCATATGCAACTGCCCTTCCAGGAAAGTTTATTTTGAAGAATATAAAAAGTCATCTTAACATAAAAATCATTAATATTTGAAATTAACTCCTTGTTTTACAAATCATGAATTAAGTCATTTTATTCAATTCTTTTTCAATAAATTCCTCCAGTTTAACAGGATCTCGATAGTGTTGCGTTTTGTTCATATAAGTAATTTTCATTACAGCTGGGTATATTAAACTGTATCTCACTCCTAATTCCCTTAGCTTTGGCCTCAATTGTAAAAAACTGCTTTCTCATCATGGCCGTGTGTTTAGCAAAATCAGTCTTACCCCTCAATAACTATTCTTCTCCTGAATTAATTCAGCCGTTTAATCTTCTATGGTCCCCGTCACATATCAGATACTTGGGAATTAATCTATATACATAATTTCCTGCTACGATCAAACACAATGGCGATAATTTGATAACAATCCTTAAATCCCTGTTACAATCCTGGCATCCCTTCCATCTCTCATGGTGGGGTAGAGTTGAGATGGTAAAATGGTTGTAGCTCCAAAAATTAACTTTGTGCTTAGCATGATTCCCCACTTATTTCCACCCCTTTTCTACAAAACAGTAGATAAACACATTTCTGCCTTCATTTGGAATCATAAACCCCCCAAAATTGCCCTTAAAAAGCTTAAAGCCCCAAAGGATAAAGCTGGTGTTTTTCTTCCAGATTTTCTACTTTATCATAAAGCTTTTATTTCTCAACAGGCCAATAATTGGTTTACTTCTTCCCATACATATCTCCTGCTTTAGCTTCAACTAGAACATGCTCTTTTCCCGGCCTATCCTTTACTGGCCCCTATTTTAACTTCTGACGCTATACTCCCCACTATTAATCCTATTGTTTCGCAATCAGCCAAATGTTTGCTTGAACTTGATGAAGTCCTAGACATACCTATCAAGAATTCTGCATATATTTCTCTATGGCACAACTCCCTATTCCTCATTAATAAAACACCCATATTTTGGTCTAAATGGGCCACTCTTGGAGTTCGATATTTAGCGGACCTTTGCACTCACTCGCTTCAACTTCTGACATTCTCAGAACTACAACATAAATTTGATCTCCCAGCCTCTTTCTTTTACCAATGGCTCCAACTCTCCTCTATGATTAAAAAATCTAAAATTCTACAATTGAGGAACACTGAAACTCCCACTATGTTTCATTTGCTTCCCAAACTCCTGAACACAGGTCACGTCACATCTTCTATATACAAACTTCTTCTTACTTCCCGACCTGATGTACACACACCCCTCCAAAAATCATGGGAACTAGACTGCAGACTTTCGGATTGAAATGGGAAACTTTCTGGTCCAAAACCATCCGAACCATCTCTTCAGCCAATTCAATGCAATCTATGTTCTTCCTCCACCACAAAGCCAATTGGACACCCCAAAAATTACATGTTTCAGGCCTTCTACCCTCCAACACTTGTTGGAACTGTAAATCACTTCCAAGCACCTTATTGCATATGATTTTTGAATGTCCATGTCTGCAAAATTTCTGGGCAGATGTTTGGTCTATTATTCAAAAAATCTTCCATCTCAACATACATCTCTCCCCTACAATAATTGTCCTTAAATCAGAGATACCTTCACTTAACTTATCAGCATCTCAATACACTTTATTCAACACACTTCTTATAGTTGCCTTACAGCTTGTTTTATCTAATTGGAAATCATTTGACTCCCTGAATGGCCATTTTTGGTATAAATCTGTCTTATTACAACACAAACAAGAGATGTTGATTTCTGCAACTATGCCACTAACAACAAAAGTACATTCTAAATGGTCCAATTTTACTGACTACCTAGACTCTCTTTAAAGCCTTAATACTAGTATTCTAGATATCTCCTACCTATTTTTTTCTCTTCTATATAGTGTTTCTTCTTCTCTTTTCCTCTCTTTGATCTCCAGGGGTACTGTCTCTTTTTCTCATTCTCTCCCTTCCCCTTTTCTTTTCATAATCTTCTTATTCTTTGCTTTTTCTCTTTCCCTCCCCCCCTTATATATTGTTCATAGTTACTTGGATACCTACTATACCAGTTTGAAATGTAATACAGTTGTATTTACTTGATCTTATCCTATTATAATGAATTTTATGCCCTTCTCTGTTTTTCCTTGTATCCTGGATATGATACTCGATGTTGTTATGACTTGTTATTCCCCTTATATTTTGTAAAATTTTCAATAAAATTTCATGGAAAAAAAAAGGAAGAAATGTCAGATGAGAGTTTTTCCATTGTACCTGCTTATGTTGTTTTTTGCTGTAGATAAAATTTCTAATACTTGTTGAAACCTTAGCACTTTTATAATTATTGGTCTTGGACTTGAGTGGGAAGCTTTGGAAGGAAGGCGGTGAGCCCTTTCAATTTCAAAAGGGTTTTTAAACTTTAGTGAAAGAACCTCCAGGATTAACTTCGTTAAAAATTCAATCATATATCCCCCTTCCAATCCCTCCGATAAACCAAGAATTCTAATATTATTTCTACAGTTCCTATTTTCTTGATCCTCAATTGTCTGCATTAGCCGATTTATTTTGTTTTGATCTATTTATATTGTAGTATTGTATCTTTAGCCTCTGATAAATGGTTTTCCGTTTGATCCGTTCTTGCATTGCAGCCAACCATTTGTTGTTTTAATTCTGCCAGTTCCACTTTTACTCCACTAAACTGGACTGTTACTCCTTTTATTAACTTTTTAATTGTGTTCAAATCTTCACACACTTGTTCAATCAGTTCATTCGGATCTCTAGGCAGTGGAATTTTAGAAGGTGGAATAATATCCTGTTTCACTCTTTTTGCTGAACTTCAGGCTTCTGAACGATTTTGTTTCCCTGAAGACATTTTTATCAGATAGAAGCAGTAATCCACAAGTTTTTCAAATAAGAACTTTCAGTATATTAATTTTAAAGAAAACAAGCATAGACAGGGAAAGCAGTTGTATTATTTCACTTTTTAGCCCCTCAGGAGCTATGCTGCTCTAATTTAGCCTTCAATTATTTCATTCCTCCATTTTTTGGGGTTTTTTTAATCCACTCATTAGGCAGGCTAGATCATTTATTTAATTCCTCACACTCACTTATTGTAAGTTTTCTAAGATTACTATTATTAGCTACTTCCTTTTTCCTCTTCTGTCAATATCTTTCAGGAGAGATGTTAAGCCTTCCAATCGTTTGTTGTAATTACTGGAATTGTGTAATTGTGAAAATGTAATGTGGCCGGGCCAGTCCCCCAAGTGAATAGGAAAACCTGGCTCAGACCGCAAGCAGGAATTTTGTAACGCCTTTTATGTGGTTAAGTGTAGGAAAAACCCGGATACCGGATTTCTGAAAACAGCATCAGGTTTATTAGTGTCCCAAAGAAAGAAAATGAGGAAAACAATCAAAACTTGGTATCTTGGACTTTCCCTTATCCCCTGCTTGTTCCGTCGTATAGCTCAGTCCCGGGGAAAGTCACCTTGGGCTTAATTCAGGAACTGGTTCAGTCCTCAGCACATACTTAATCAAAATTCAAAAGCAAAATCTCACCCTGGGTTCAGGACCTTTACTGTCCCCCCACCCCTCCTGAGCAGGCTCTCCTGCCCACAGTTCCTTCCTTTCGGCTGAGCACAGCCTGTGCCAACTTTCTCACCTTGCTCCTGTTTTCACATTCTCACCTTCCCAGCACAAAAACAAGATTAACTTTGCTGCTCTTGCTTTAACACTGTGCTCTCCCCACGGAGCTTCCACAGCCCATCTGACAGGCTGTGCGGGTCACACCTCCCTTAAGTTTAAAGGTATTCAAGCCCACCCAATATGACCCTTATCATTCTTATCTCCTGCTTCCTGGGGATCTGAACACTGTGCTATTTACTGTAGCACTCTCATTCAATTAGGCAGGGCTTTCCCAGCCCTGCTTCAGCTCAAGTTTAAATGGAGTGGAAACTTTCTGCACAGGACCATACGGGACCCTCACACACTGTACTCTTCCAGGTCCATGTCTTCATCAAACACACCACCCCCAGGGTCACTATACATTTCCCATCACACTCCTGGGAACCCGAGCTTTCCACATTCACTCCAGGCTTTTCCTCCCATCCCCCTCTCTGCATGCATGCTAGCTCTCTGGGGACGTTTACCTCAGCATAATCTCCCAACCCTGCTTCCTGTGGGTTACTGAGCCATTCCTCATTCCTCCCAGGGTTCACACTGTCCCTCCTGGTGAACGGGTCTCTGGCAAATCATCCTAGCTGAGGTTTAGGCAGCCTCTGGAAGCCAACATAGCCAGGCGTTGTGTGGTTTCCCCATTCAGAGTCACCTGGGTTCCCCTCCTTCCTCAACTGCCTTTCTATTTGAGTCCTTTCACTCTCCACACCACGAGGGTTAACCCCACCCCTTCTCAAGTGGGTTTCAGGTTTCTCCCTGACTCGGGGAAAGGATTGATAGGGGCTATTTCCAGCTTTCCCTGCCCTCCCTGCCTGAATTTTGGACAGAGTCACAATCTGCTCATTTCCCTTTCTCACAGCAGGAGCCAGATTGTGCTTATCAGCAGGGTGTCCCTGCCTTGTTTGGGTGAATACAGGGTTAAGGACCTTATTCTGGGTAGGTCTGGCTGCTTTCTGATACGTGACAGGAGCTTCCCTGTCACAGTAAACACCAGTACCTCCGAAGCAATCCGGTGTATATATGCAGGCAGAGCAGCCTCATCTGACCACATTTGCTTCACAGCTCTCCATCCATTCTCTGTTAGAAAACAAATCACTTCCCCCTGGCTGAGTTTTAGGGACTGAAAAGGCAGCAAAAGAAGTGCTCAGCAAAAACTGTATACATGTGCTAAATTACTTCTCAGTATGAAAACAATTAAGATTTTCCTGCCTATCTGATTTTTCACTGTCACTGCTGTATGCTTTCCAGTATACATCAGATGAAACTTTCTCTTTGTTCTCAGCTGTTATGTAAAATTGACAAATTATTTTGTCTTCTGCCTGATTCTTTTCCCACTGTCAGAATAATTAAGGCAGGCTGAAAACGTAATTCTTAGCAATCAGTATTTTATTACTTAAAACTCCCCAACAGCTGACTGCTACCCTTCACCTAAACTAGCAGTGTTATTTTTTCCTCTTCACTTTTGTACTCACAAGGGCTCACTGCAGCAAATGCCTCAGAGAATGTCAGTGATCTTTCTTCTGTTATCTTTAAATTCCCCTGTTTTAATGTTTCTCTCTAGCAATCTGTCTACCTTTTAGTGATTCCATTTATCTTGACTCGGACAGGATTTACCACCTCATTAACTTAGAATTGCAGGCTATTTCACACTGATAATCCAGCTGATTTCTCTCCTGCTTCTTCAAACTGTCATAACAGCTGATTCCAACTGTCAGCAAGCCTGAAGAGTGACAAAAGTTTCCCTTTTTTCCTTTCTTGTTCTTTTCTTTTAAGTCAACTTAGATTGTCAAATCCTTCGAAGTCAGCACAAGACACTTGGAAACTTTATTAGACTTTCCTGTCTTCTGTATCGACTGCAATATGTATGACTACCTCCCTTCGGGGATCCAGGCATACATTTGCGATCGATGCATGGAGAGGGATAGCTTGAAATGTCAGGTAAGACTATTGGAGGGAACAGTGATGGAACTTGAAGACAGAATCCGAGCACAGTAGAAGATTCTAGTGGAGTACAGCCCAAACGACGAGGTCAAGGATCTAGAAATGTTCATAGAGGAAGCCCATCAGCACCACGTAGAGATCCCAGGGCTGGAAAACTGTACTCAGGAAACCCATGTGAGTAGAGAAGACACCCATGCAAACACAGAAGAAAGCGAAGACGAGGTAGGAGACAACCGCACACCAGGAGGAATAGTGAGAGCACAGGAAGATGTCCCCTCACTCAAAGAACAGGGAACAATTTCAAGAGTATCATTGGAGGAAGAAGACTGGCACTACTCCAAGGACGTAGACCTACGCACCCCAAGGAACTCCCGAATAAAGAAGATGGGGATCATCGTAGGAGACTCCATTATACGACACGTGGACAGCCACACCGCAGGAGGAAGAGAGGACAGAGTCGTCACCTGTCTGCCTGGAGCAAGAGTAAAGGATGTGACCAACAGGATCTCCAGGATCATAGATGGCGCAGGGGGAGTGGACACCGCTGTGCTTATCCACGTGGGAACAAATGATGTGAGCGGGCGGAAGTATGACAGGGAAGAGATGAAGGGTCAGTTCCGCTCACTCGGAAGAAAACTGAAGATCAGGGAGGTTGTGGCCGTCCGAGCCATCCGGGCTAGGATTCTAAGGCTCTGAGCACGGCTACACCAAAATGAACATTTGCGTATGACCCGACATGGAGTCATCCTGTAGGACTGGATTTCCTTATAAAAAAAAAACTCCAAAATAAAGTTCCAACACTCAGACAGGTTAAATAAACAGTTCACTTTACTCAATGTTTTTGGAACAGGTAAGTAATGTCTTTCAGCATTCTGATATTTTTCTCCAGATTAAATACAGCATTTATCCGAGAAAAAGAAAACCAAACGTTTGCCAAAAAGGGCAAAGAAACCAAAAGTAAACTTGATTAGCTACCAGCTTTACTTTGTCACTGCTTTCCAGGTCTTGCCTCATACAGAGACCTTGGCTCCCTAGAGCTTACTTAGACTGCTGGAATGCAGTTGCTTTATTCAGTCCAAACCAAAAATTATAATCCAACATTCAGGTATCCTTCATTCTTAGTCCATAGCACAAAAATAAAGGAAAAACAGCCTCTGGCAACCACTAATTATGGCTGCCAGGAAAAAGAGAGAGTCCCAGGATTTGCACAATTACTGGCCTGAAAAACAGACTACAAATTCCCTCCCAGGTGGCAGCAAATCCTCTCCCACACTCTCTTTAAGCTATCACAGCAAAATCTTCATTCAAACAGCAAAACACAGCACACAAACGGTTTGCCAACACCTTCACTGTCTGGGGCTCAGCATTAAGTTCACCTGCATGGGTTCAGGTTTATCCTCTTCACGAGTCCAAGCCTCTGGGATATCCATGAACTCTTCAGATTGAGACAGATCTCCAGGCTGTTCAAACTGCTCTACTTCCATAGGCTGGCACTCGTTGTCCCTGTCTGGCTGGACAGGATCCTTAGGAAGGCAAGGACCTAGCTTCCTTCCTAGCCGGCTTCCTTTTCTACTGGGAGAGACAGGGTTATATAGTTTGGGGAGACGCCCTGCTGTGTCAGCCCTGGCAGTGTTCCAAGGGCCTCTTGGGCTCCCCCGGTGGTCAGTGCTATTATTTAGCTCATCCCTAACCTGATCCTTCCCAATTCCTCCCCGGTATTTCTTTTTCACTTCTTTCTTTTCTGAGCAGACTGGGACCTGTGCTTGGTGTATACCTGACTGGTCACATACCCCCACCGTCAAAGGGTACTTATCCCTATAAGCCCAAGGAATAGGGGGGAAATTAAAGCAAAACGTTTACTCGCCCTATTTGTGTCTCCTATTGCGGTATCTTTTCTCTTCTGGTCGGGGATCCGAGCAAAGATTCTCAAAATCCTCTGGCCAATGGAGCACAGCGGGTTCAGGGTTCTTAGTGTCTTGTTGTTTACAGGATTCTATACTTTCTAACCCTTCCACCCTCTCTGTGATGGCCGTAAGTACCTGGGCTATTTCCTCAACCCGCTCTTGTATTTGCCCTTGCAAATCCGTCACACTGCCCCCCACCCGCTTTACTGAGTCTTCAACTGAATCCAACAGGACGGCCTGTCGTTCTAATTGGTTCTTATTGCTACGACTCTGCTTAGCTAAACTGCCGGGTTCCATCCCCTCTGTGGTCCAAAGCTCTTGTGTAGACTGTACTTTTTTAAGTTGCTCTAGCCATTTTTTTTGCTGAGCTTGACTACCTGCAACTTTGGCCTCCACTTCCTGCATTTGTTGCCTTATTTGCTCGGATAGCCCTCCCAGAGTCTCAGCCTGATGCTGTCCCTGTAGGGCTATTTCCTGCTTTAGACTTTCTTTTAACTCTACCATACCGGTATCGGCAGGTGATTTTACGACCGGCATCAATCTGGAGACCGCCTCAACGCATTCCTCTCTCAGCACCTTCATTTTATCTTTCCACTGAGATTCCTGTCTGTCGGAGAACTCCCGAACCTGGTTCTGCACGGAAATCAACTCCTGCTGAAGGTGTATCATACTTTCCTTCAAGTCCACTCCTTTATCATCCTGGCATGTGCTTATTTCCGGTTTTGTCTTTTCTCTAAGGGAGTTTTCCCTCGAGGAACCAAACCCCTTATTACCCCTACTGGTTTCCCTCAAGTGTACCCAGCGCTCCAATCTGGCGTGCCAAATTCTTTCACAAATCATTTGCGCTATCTTATCACCACTCGCTACTTTATAATCACTATCTCCTTGGTTTACCAGCAGGACTGAGACATTGCCTCTATAGTCAGGGTCAACAATCCCCGCTGCCACATCGAGGCAATGATCTAACGCCAATCCGGATCGGGGTCCGATCCTAACATATGACCCCGGAGGAGGGGAAACTTGTACGTCGGTTTTAACCAACGCCCTACCCTTAGCGGGAATTACCTGTTCATGTGCTGCATAAATATCAAAGCCAGCTGCTTTGGAATATGCCTGGGTGGGTGCCTTAGCACTGTCCGAGAGAGGAACCCACTTAAGTGTGGGGTGCCACCTAGATCTAGCAGTATCCCTAGATTCTCGTCTTCTTTCCCCCTTTCTCCTATCGGGATACCAGCCTCTCTTACTCTGTGCTCCCAACACCAGTTTATACCAAGGTTGAAATTTATTCAAAATTTTATTCCCCCTGAGTCTGGTTGATTTCACCTCCTCCTCCCATCCAGGCCAATCTCTACCTAGAATCAATGGGAAAGGGCATGAATTTACCACAGCAACCTGAAGATTATATTTCTTCTTACCATGTTCCAATTCTATTTTCCACAATGGGTATCGTCTAGAATCCCCATGCACACATCTTATAGACACTTCTTTCCTACCACCCTCCTTAAAGGAAGAGGTCTCCATTTGTTTCCACATTTGGCGAGAGATAACAGATTGTTCAGACCCAGTATCAAGTAGTGCCTTTATTCTTTTCCCAGCCACCCCTACCAGGACCTGGCAGACTGCGGCCCCCGGTCTATTAGTGACCCGTTGTATCACAAAATCCCTCCTTTCTTTACAGAATCTTTGGGTATGTCCTACCTTTCCACATCTATAACACCTTCTTTCACTTCCCTGAGTGTTAGAACAAGGTGTGGGAGAGACTGCGTCCTTAAATGGGGTTTTCTTATTCCCGCTCTTATTCAATATAGCTGGATTCTGCCTAAATGGGGTAGATGGTCCTATATTCGTGCCTTCTCCTGGGAGGTCTTGGGAGTCCAGGTAAGCCTCTGCTACAGCCAGTACCTGACCCAGTGTTTTACAATTTTGTTTTCTTATCCATGATTTGATATTTTTAGGCACGGCTTCCAACAGTTGTTCCTTTACTACTTCGCAAAATAGTGCCCTTGCATCATTTATGAAAGGCTGTAGCCACTTCTCTGCCAACTTAGTGATACGTTGGAGCAGGGCTTTAGGCCTTTCCGAAGGGAGCATCTGGGTGGCCCTAAATTTCTGCCTATAATGCTCTCCTGTAAATCCCAAGTAATCTAATATGTGGGTTTTTACAGCTGGATAATTGCTAGCCTGTTCTGGACTTAGGGTTTGGAAGGCGGCCAAGGACTCACCAGCCAAACAGGGCAACAATCTAAAGACCCATTGTTCTTGTGGCCAACCTGCGGCTACCGCTATCCGCTCAAATGAGCACAGGAAATCATCTGGGGCATCTCCGGGTGCAATCTTACACAAGTTTATATTCGTTAATGGAGACAATCCTACCGGAGTCTGAGGAAGAATATTCTGAATCTCCGGGCGTAGTGGTTGTGCAGCTGTTTGTTGCAAAATCTGCGCGAACATCCGAGACTGTTCTTGCATAGTCGACATCAATTCTCCATGTTGGCGCAACATGGTATCCTGGCTTGCTTGCCAACGCTCCTCGCTGGTCCTTAGGATGCCTTTTAGCTCCTCAGCCTGTCTCTGTTGCTCGCCAGCCAGCGCTGCCAGTATCTGGGTCTGCTCCATATCGAGGACCTGCAAGGTAAACAAAAAGAAAAGGAACCCAAGTGCGGCTACTTGGTACCCGTGTTCCTCCCCTTCCTAGCCTCCCCAGCCTAGGTACTCTTACCAAGAGGACTGGTGAGTCTGTGCCTTTGGGTTTTAGGCCTCCTTGGCCCCCAGTCGTTCTCCGCACGGCTTGTCTCCCTCTGGTACTCTGGTCCCCTGGAACCGACTCAGGACCTCCGCTCTGGAACTCCGGTCCACTGGAACCGACTCAGGAACTCTGCTCTGGTTCTCTCCGCACGGCTCTGGGACTCCGGTCTGGCGTTCACCAACTCCACACTCCCACTGAACTCCACAGTGCTCCTCCCATGGAAATACTGTAGATTTTTTTTTTTTTCCGGGTTTCCGGTTTCCGGCTGGAAACTCCTCCTCTGCATAAATCTCAGGAAACTTTAGCTTAAGCGCTCAAACAACAAAAAAAAAATTAGACTTCTTAGACCAACAATTAGTCCACAGTTCAATTGACAAAACAGAAAGCCACAAAGCCTTCTCCAGCACAAGTCCAAAAAAAAACGTTTTTTTTTTTTTGTTTTTTTTCCAAAAATGTCATTCACACTAGTGTCCTACAGGAGGCGCAACATCCCACTCCTGATACCACTTATGTGGCCGTCCGAGCCATCCGGGCTAGGATTCTAAGGCTCTGAGCACGGCTACACCAAAATGAACATTTGCGTGTGACCCGACATGGAGTCATCCTGTAGGACTGGATTTCCTTATAAAAAAAAAACTCCAAAATAAAGTTCCAACACTCAGACAGGTTAAATAAACAGTTCACTTTACTCAATGTTTTTGGAACAGGTAAGTAATGTCTTTCAGCATTCTGATATTTTTCTCCAGATTAAATACAGCATTTATCCGAGAAAAAGAAAACCAAACGTTTGCCAAAAAGGGCAAAGAAACCAAAAGTAAACTTGATTAGCTACCAGCTTTACTTTGTCACTGCTTTCCAGGTCTTGCCTCATACAGAGACCTTGGCTCCCTAGAGCTTACTTAGACTGCTGGAATGCAGTTGCTTTATTCAGTCCAAACCAAAAATTATAATCCAACATTCAGGTATCCTTCATTCTTAGTCCATAGCACAAAAATAAAGGAAAAACAGCCTCTGGCAACCACTAATTATGGCTGCCAGGAAAAAGAGAGAGTCCCAGGATTTGCACAATTACTGGCCTGAAAAACAGACTACAAATTCCCTCCCAGGTGGCAGCAAATCCTCTCCCACACTCTCTTTAAGCTATCACAGCAAAATCTTCATTCAAACAGCAAAACACAGCACACAAACGGTTTGCCAACACCTTCACTGTCTGGGGCTCAGCATTAAGTTCACCTGCATGGGTTCAGGTTTATCCTCTTCACGAGTCCAAGCCTCTGGGATATCCATGAACTCTTCAGATTGAGACAGATCTCCAGGCTGTTCAAACTGCTCTACTTCCATAGGCTGGCACTCGTTGTCCCTGTCTGGCTGGACAGGATCCTTAGGAAGGCAAGGACCTAGCTTCCTTCCTAGCCGGCTTCCTTTTCTACTGGGAGAGACAGGGTTATATAGTTTGGGGAGACGCCCTGCTGTGTCAGCCCTGGCAGTGTTCCAAGGGCCTCTTGGGCTCCCCCGGTGGTCAGTGCTATTATTTAGCTCATCCCTAACCTGATCCTTCCCAATTCCTCCCCGGTATTTCTTTTTCACTTCTTTCTTTTCTGAGCAGACTGGGACCTGTGCTTGGTGTATACCTGACTGGTCACAAGGTGAAGGTGGCCTTCTCTGAAATCCTCCCTGTACCAAGAGCAGATGGAAAGAGACAAGGGGAATTGCAAGCAATCAACGCCTGGATGAGACGATGGTGCGAAGACGAAGGCTTCGACTTCATGCGAAACTGGACGGCGTTCTGGGGAAAAAGCAAGTACTACAGAAGGGATGGACTACACCTCAACAAGGAAGGAGCAAGAGTTTTGGCAGGCAACATGAAGAAAGCAATAGAGAAGGCTTTAAACTGAAGGACAGGGGAAAGCCGACAGTCGACCACCGGTCGATGGTATGGACAACAGGATGCCCCGACGTAGGAACAAAGGACTACTACTCATACATAAGAGAGGTCGACCTCACAGCCAACAAAGGAGAACAAGCAGGAAGGGACAACTCAGACACAGGAGGGGAAGACCACACAGCAAACATGGAAGATAACACAGGAGCAGTAAAGGATACCGTAAATAAAACTGTAAGGACAGCCAAGAGTAGAAGGTCCAAAAAGGTAACACGAAGGGAACTTAGATGCATATATACAAATGCTAGAAGTATAGGAAACAAAATGGGAGAACTAGAGATGATAGCAAGACATGAGAACATGGATATCATTGGCATAACAGAAACATGGTGGAATGAAGAAAACAAATGGGACACAGTACTACAGGGATACAAACTATATAGAAGGGATCGAGAAGGGCAGAAAGGTGGAGGTATTGCCCTATATGTTAAGGAAGAAATAGATTCTGTTGGAATGATTACAACAGACAGAAAAGAGAAGCTGGAGTCCCTCTGGATCAAAATTCCTGGTCAAAATGGCGCAGATACAAAAATTGGCCTTTACTATCGTCCCCCAGGACAGGCGGTAGACACTGACTCAGAAATGATGGAGGAAATCAAACAAGTATGCAAGACAGGCAATGTAGTTATATTGGGAGACTTCAATCTCCCAGGAATAGACTGGAAACTAGGAGCCTCCAATTGCGGCAAGGAGGCCAAGTTCCTGGAGATGCTAGGGGATTGCTTCCTGGAGCAAATGGTAAAAGAGCCGACAAGAGGCGACGCCATCTTGGACTTAGTCTTAAATGGTCTCAAGGGACCGATAACAGAAGTAGAAGTCAGGGCTCCATTGGGAACGAGTGATCACAATGTAATCAACTTTAAACTGGACATCGGGAAAAGGAAACATGCCAAAACCTTAACCACCACCTTAAACTTTAAAAAGGGTAAATACGATTGCATGAGAGCCATGGTAACAAAACGACTCGAGAAGATGGTGGACAAACTTGAAACAGTAGATCAGGCATGGTGCCTATTGAAAAATACTATTGCAGAAGCACAAGATCTCTACATTCCGAGGATTTCTAAAGATCGGAGAACTAAAGGCAAAGGAGAACCGGCATGGCTTACCATACAGGTGAAGGAAGCCATAAAAGAAAAGAAGGACTCTTTCAAAATATGGAATTGCACGAAGACAACCGAAGCCTGGAACAAACATAAAGATGAGCAGAAGAAATGTCACAAAGCGGTGAGGGATGCAAAACAGGACTATGAGGAAAAAATAGCCCGGGAGGCCAAAAACTTCAAGCCCTTTTTTAGATACGTGAAGGGGAAAAAACCTGCAAAAGAGGCAGTGGGACCCCTGGACGACAAGGGAATAAAAGGGTACATCAAGGAAGATAAACAAATCGCAGACAAACTAAATTCCTTCTTTGCCTCCGTCTTTACGAAGGAGGACACCTCAACAATACCTGAAGCGGAGAAACTGTTTACAGGAGAAATAGAGGACAGCCTCACCACAGTTGAAGTGAACTTGGATCAGATATACTACCAGATCGACAAACTTAAAAGTGACAAATCCCCTGGACCGGATGAAATTCACCCGAGAGTCTTGAAGGAATTGAAGGTTGAAATCGGAGAGTTATTGCAAAAACTTGCAAACCTGTCAATCAGAACTGGACAGATACCAGACGACTGGAAGAAAGCAAACGTCACACCAATTTTCAAAAAAGGATCGAGAGGAGAACCGGGCAACTATAGACCTGTGAGTCTTACGTCTGTCCCCGGCAAGATGATTGAATCACTGATCAAGGATAGCATAGTTCAGCACTTGGACACACACGACTTGATGAAACCCAGTCAACATGGATTCAGGAAAGGGAAATCGTGTTTGACGAATTTACTCCAATTCTTTGAGACCGTGAACGAGCAAATTGATAGTGGAAAGCAGGTGGACATAATATACTTGGATTTCCAGAAAGCGTTCGACAAAGTTCCACACGAAAGACTTCTCAGGAAACTACAAAGCCATGGCATAGAGGGAGATATACAAAGATGGATAGGCAAATGGCTGGAAAACCGAAAGCAGAGAGTGGGCATAAATGGGAAGTTCTCTGACTGGGAGAAAGTGACTAGTGGTGTACCCCAGGGCTCGGTACTTGGGCCGATCCTTTTTAATATTTATATCAATGACTTGGAAAACGGAACATCCAGTGAGATCATCAAGTTTGCAGACGACACAAAACTCTGCCGGGCAATCAAATCGCAGGAGGATAGTGAGGAACTCCAGAGCGATTTGTGTCGGTTAGAAAAATGGGCGGAGAAATGGCAAATGAGGTTCAACGTGGAGAAATGCAAGGTAATGCATTTAGGCAGTAAGAATAAGGAATACGAGTACAAAATGACAGGTGCAACTCTGGGAAAAAGTGAACAAGAAAGAGACCTGGGTGTACTGATAGATAGGACCCTGAAGCCGTCGGCACAATGCTCGGCAGCGGCAAAGAAGGCAAATAGAATGTTGGGCATGATAAAGAAAGGAATCTCGAGTAGATCGGAGAAAGTAATAATGCCGCTTTATAGGGCAATGGTCAGACCTCACTTGGAATACTGCGTCCAACATTGGTCTCCCTACCTAAAGAAGGATATAAAACTGCTGGAGAGGGTGCAGAGACGAGCAACTAAACTAGTGAAGGGTATGGAGAAACTGGTATATGAGGATCGACTTAAAACACTGGGATTGTTCTCCCTTTAGAAAAGGAGACTGCGGGGGGATATGATCGAGACTTTCAAAATACTGAAAGGAATCGACAAAATAGAGCAGAGAAGATTATTTACATTGTCCAATTTGACACGGACAAGAGGACATGAAATGAAGCTAAGGGGGGACAAGTTCAGGACTAATGTCAGGAAGTTCTGCTTCACACAGAGAGTGGTGGACATCTGGAATACTCTCCCAGGGGAGATTATTGCGGAATCGACAGTCCCAGGCTTCAAAAGCAAACTAGATGCATATCTCCTTGAGAAAGGCATATAAGGATATGGTGGCTATAAAATAAACCAGGTGTATACCTGGCGGGGCCTCCGCGTGTGCGGATCGCCGGACTTGATGGACCGAAGGTCTGATCCGGAGATGGCGCTTCTTATGTTCTTATGTTCTTATTAGAAAAAGTTTAGTTTTATGCTGGTAACAGGCACCAGAGAGAGGTAATCTGATCTCTCTGTTCAGCACTGTCCCCACACTGAATTTACTAGGAAAATATAAGCAGATTGCTTTTTGCCAGGCTATCGCTTAGTATTTAAGCTAAATATTTCTGCGAGTATAATACTTTGGATTAGGAAAAACCTTCATTTAAGTCAGTATATAGGCATCTGGGAGAGGAGCTCAGCAGTTATGCTTCCATCTTGTCCTGCAGCCAAGCCACGCCCCCTGTTCTTTGAGTTTTAAAAAATTTTATCGTTGGTAGATCATTTTGACTTGGTCATTTTAAAAGTAGCCCGCAAGCCCAAAAAGTGTGGATACTGTGACAAACCCAGCACCAGCTCTAGTTTTGCCCCTGGTAAGATCCGGTGCAGAAGAGCTGACCAGGTTGATTCTGGCGGTCAACTTGAGGCTGACCTCTCTTGCCCCTATATTCAGAATGATAATGGTATGGAACAGAGGCAGACAGACTGGCAACAGCAGCCTCCGGGCTATAGGGCTACTAGAGAAGCCACAAGGAATGTAGATGCACTGAATAAACCCAGGCAGAGAAAAGCTGCTTTAGAACCAAAGCCCATCCCCCGCTACAGGCTGAAGGGGATTGGCTCTGAGCTGCTTAAGAGGAGACTGATGCAAGCAGCAAGAGGAGGAGCGAGTGACCAGGGTGAGTCACTCTCACAGCCCAAGGCAGGGCAGGAGCCGTGGAGCCAGGCAGAAGAGCCAGAAGTTCCAGATTGGCCCATGCAGGAGGTGGAAGAAATCCTTCCCACCTCAAACTTCCAGATTCCTGATTGTGTGGAAAGCATGGAGGTACAAGTTGCTGGTCCTACGATAGATAACCAGACAGAATGCATGGACATTGAATGAAAGGAAGTGAGTAACTGTGAAGCAATTAGTGTGTTTTTTTTTTTTCTTTCTTCTTGCGCTTTCTTTCTGTGCAAGAAAAGCCTGAAGAATTTGCTATGTTTTTGGGCTTTATTATGATTTTTGGTTTAAGTACAATACTTACCTAAATACTGACTACTGGATTTACTTAAAGCCAAGTTTGAGCAAAAGAACCTAAAGGTTGAATATTTAAGTTTATTTTTGAACTGTGAAAATCCTGCTGTGGCTCCCATTCCTGGGAAGCTAATTAGCTTCAGTGTTCCCGCTAAGCTGCGCTGGCCTGTGCTCGCGCACAAAATATTACATCGCAGCGCAAAGTTTCTCTTCACAGCGCACACACGCGTCGGTAAGGTAAGGGGACGCATTGGGGGGATTGCACTTCCCCACAATTGCCATGCTTCGGTTCCTCTTCTTCCTTCCTTCCTCCCCCCCCCCCCCCGCGGGACCCTGCGGCACCATCAACTCTTACTCCCTCTAATGTCGGCCCTGCAGCTCCAGACTTCCTCGCACCTTCTCCCCTCCCCCTTTGGATCGCTATTATTTTAAATGTTATAGCCGCTGAGCTGTATCCATCAGTGGAGATGTCTAACCTCGGCCTGCCCCGGAACTCTTACTGCAACAGTGACTTCCTGTTCCTGCCTAGACGGGCGTCTGCTGCAGTAAGAGTTCCGGGGCAGGCCGAGGTTAGACATCTCCACTGATGGATACAGCTCCGCGGCTATAACATTTAAAATAATAGCGATCCAAAGGGGGAGGGGAGAAGGTGCGAGGAAGTCTGGAGCTGCAGGGCCGACATTAGAGGGAGTAAGAGTTGATGGTGCCGCAGGGTCCCGCGGGGGGGGGGGGGAGGAAGGAAGGAAGAAGAGGAACCGAAGCATGGCAATTGTGGGGAAGTGCAGAGCTGCAGGGAAGAGTGTTGCGGTACCCAGCTGGAGGGAGAAGGAAGATGAGGGAGGGAATTAAAGGAGATGCCAGGGCTTGGAGCGTAGGAGGAAGGTATGCCAGTCTAAGGGAAAAGGAAGGGGGAGATGTGAGAGCATGGAGGGGGAGCGAAAGATGGAAGAAAAGGAAAGGAGAGAGATGCCAGAGAATCAGGGAAGGGGAGATACCAGACTATGAGGAGAGGTGTGGGAGAGGGAAGGCGAGGAGAGAGATGCCAGACCAATGGGGTGAAAGGAGAGATGGAAGGGGGAGGCATACAGTTTCTGGAAGGGGCATAGAAGGAGAGAAGATGCCATATAGGGGAAGAGAGACGGCAGACAGTGGATGGAAGGAAGAGAGTTACAAGAAGATGAGGAAAGGAGAAACCACAGAAGACAAAGGTAGAAAAAAATTTCTATTTATTTATTGCTTTAGGAGACATGTGTCACTGTTTCTGTGAAGCATTGTATGCAGAGTCCAGCTTCTTGCTGGTTCAATTTAACCTTTGTCTATGTATTTTTATTTTATCCCCCCTTTTACAAAACTGTGAAGCGTTTTTAGCACCAGCCTTGGTGGTAGCAGCTCTGATGCTCAGAATTTTATGAGCATCAGAGCTGTTACCTCCGTAGCTAAAATCCACACTACAGTTTTGTAAAAGAGGGAGGGGTTAGTTTGTGATTACATATTCCTTACTAGGCGAAGGTGTTTTCTGTGTTCTGTGTGTTCGAAAGACATGGTTTTCTGTTAGGATTGACGGTGTAGGATTGATCTGTGCTGGTCTGGCTTGTTTAGTTTTACAATGGGTGTATTGATGTACTGCTCACTGCAATATGTAAGATGCTGCCTTTTCCTAGGTACTCATGTGTGACGTGTGGTTTGTTACTAAAAATCATGTTTTTCTTACAGATGGGGGGGGTGCCAAAAAATGATGGGCCCCGGATGTTACATATGCTAGGTACGCCACTGTATGTAAAGATACCAGAAAGCTGGCGTAGCAAAAACTTCTAAGTTTTGAGTATTTAACCCTCCCACAATCTCACGGGCACTCGTTTCAAGTTTATTGAGATTTTGATTTAAACGCAATATCAAATATTTTCAATGCGTATAACAAAAATAAATTTGGGGAAATAAATAAAACCATTTGAACCAGTGTTCCCGCTAAGCTGCGCTGGCGTGCGCTGGCGCACAAAATATTACATCGCAGCGCACACGTTTCTCGTCACAGCGCACGATCGGAAGAGGCGTACGGCAGATGGCAGGGCGGCGAGAGGAGAATCGGGCGAGTTGGCTCATAACTTGCTGGCGCCCGATATTTTTGGCTCACGGTGAAAAAAGTTTGCTCACAACACCCGCCCGCTTAGAGGGAACACTGATTAGCTTATCTCCCTCAGCTGTTTGTTTTTGCCTTCCATGAGGTAGCTGAAGAAACGCTGAGCTGTTTGCAAAGCTGTGCTGAGCAAGGCTGTGCTGTGGCTTACTGCATAATGAAGTATCTAATATTGTTTGTAACAAGGGTTTGTTCTGAACGTTGCCTGACTGCTGAAAGACAGCTGTTTCATGCCTCTAACCAATATTGCTGGGAGAGAATTTAACTTGTGTTTGAACCCCATTATAAAGTGCATTTCTGAATCAGAGTACAAGGTCTCAGGCAAAACCACCTGTATGAGATTTCTGTTTTGGTATTTCTTTATTTTTGCAATGGACTTTGTTTTGAATGAAATGCTAAAGTGACTTTGTTTTATGTTGCACCTTTTTGACCACTGAGGTCAGAATAAACATCTTATTCTTGCTTGAAGAATGTGGTTTGACTGGTGGTGTTTTGAAAACCCATACTTACCTTGTCTCTCCCAGGCCTAGGCAGTCACCTAGGGCCAACTGAAAAGTCCTGAAGATACCCCTGGTTAGAGGGGACACGCCAGAATCCCAGTGTTTGTCACATGATAGCTCTGTGCTGAGGAGTGTTGGTGACAATACCCCTGCTGTAAATATTACAGCCACTTCATATAACTTCCCATTGTTTCCATGGGACATGTTGAAGTTGTTAGTGTAAATTGTCACAACCCCAGCCTTAAGACTAGGGTTGTGCCAGGTCTATCTCCTCCAAATCCAAGCCTTACCCTAAAAAGGGCTAATCAGAGGGACAGGCTAAACTCAGACAAACAGATAGGGTCAGAGTTCCTATCAAACCATCAGGTTACAGAATCCTGGGGAGGGGAAGTTGAGAGTGGGAATAGCCCGGTGCAGCAGGAGGTGCCTTTAAAGAAGGAACAGCCTAAGAGGCAGGCTCACAGCACTGCTAAAGCACAACTGCTGGACCCAATTAGGGCTAATCAAAAAGCCCAGCAGAGGCCCCAGATTGCACCTCCCCCTTTCAGGTTAGGGCGTAGCCAGCTCAGGACTTTAGAGGCTGCACTAAGGAGAAACAAATCAGTCTACCCTGGGTCAGCCCAGGAAGGAGGCTCGAGGGACTGGGCTCCTGAAACCCCACCAAATCAGGACATTGAAATGGCAGATGTTACTATTGTCTCTGATGCAAACCAGCCAGCCAGCCAGGATGCCATAGAGCTGATGGATACCTCCATGGAACCTGAAGAAATCCACATGGATGAGAGTTAAGTGGAATTTCTTGACTGTTTGTGCTTTAAATTTTTGGTTTTCCTTTTGGGCTGTCTGAAAGCACAAGTGTGAGCAGTGCTAAGCTCACGGCTGGAGTTGGAGCCTTAATTTTTGGGGACATTGAAGAAAGGGTGTTTTGTGCATTTTTACTTTTGGCTTTGTTTTCTGTTTGGATGGGACTTTGTGGTGCTGACCGTGTGAAAGGGGTAGTAGTGGGGAGAATCCACACAAGATCCTCAGGGTGGGATTGTGGGGCCAATTTTTGGCAAGCTTTAAATAAAGTGGATTCAGCTACTCCCCTCCCCTACCAACTGCCTGTGAAGTTGGCTGGGTAGGCCTGCTAAAGACCAGGCCTAGGCAGCACATTCTGAGAGTGTTTGCAAATCATAGTGAATGACCAGTATAAAGGCTGGGTAATTCTTGTAGCCATAGTTTGCCCTTTTGACGGTGGAACTGACAGGGCAAGGCTACACTAGAACCATTTGGACTCTTACCTGTCAGAAAGGTGTGGGCTGTATTTTTGTAAGCCCAAATTTTATGTTCATGTTTTGTGTGCAAAACCTAAACCGTAGCCGTTTGCTACCTAAGAAATAAAGTTGGACAAAAGTTCTTTTGCAAAGCTTCATTGTTCCTGACATTTGGTTTTTTTATATTCATAAGATCCAGCAGGACCTTCAACTTTCTTTGAAGGCACGACAAGTTCGGTCTTTGCTGAGCCCTGGTCGGTGGCCATTTGCAAAACCCGGCACCGGCAGGCTCACAAAATGCATCCTTATTAAGGCTGGAAAATTAACTTTTCCTATTTGATCTAGACTCTGATTGGCCAGGTACCTAAGGGAGCTAAAACCACAATCTGGCTTTTAACCAGAATAAAAGCTGGAAACCTGCTTTGTTGTCTGAGTCCTTATTCTCTCAGAAGGAAAGGGAATACTTCCCTGCAGCCCTATTTTGGGCAACAGACTTTAAACCTGAAGGGTTCCCTAAGTCAGTGGGGACCACGCCAGCTCAATACTTGTTATAGTCACAGGGCCCACTGTGCTATCCAGGGGTATGGACTGTGACACCAGGCTGTAAAACCAAAGCGGGAGGGATTTTCTATCTGAACAGATCCTTTCGCGAGGAAGTCCAGAGTCACCGGAAACTGAAGAGGAGTGCCCTGCGATAGCCTCATCAGATCTGCATACCATGGACAGTGCGGCCAATCCGTAGCTATGAATATCACTAAGCCATCCGATGTAATACCCAGCCTATCATCGGTCAGTTGGAAACACATACAGCAGACTTCGTGGAGGCTTGGACGAACTAACGCCTGCTGAGACAACTACCAATCCCCAGGATCCAGCAGATTTCTGCTGAACAAGTCCGTTTGGACATTGGCCTTTCCTGCAATGTACACCGCTGACAGAAGAGGAAGATGAGTCTCTACACAAAGAAGCATCTACGCCTCCTGCACTACCAACTACGCCTCCTGTGCTACCACCTGGCCCCTTGTTCCCCCTTGTCTGTTGACCTAGGTTACCGCCATGATCCTGTCCAAAAGAACCCTGGTCGGCTAGCCCTGAACCAAAGGCCAAAATTCTAACAGAGCCAGCTAGAGCGACCTCAGCTCCAGAAGATTGATAGACCAGTAAGCCCCCTCAGAGTTCCAACTGCCCTGCGCTGAGAACTGGTGGCACTGAGCCCCCCCACCCGATCAGGCTGGTGCCCGTTGTAACCAGCAGCATGCCTTTGAACAGGTGCTCCACTTTTAACCACCAATGCATGCTGTGAGAGGGTAGAGGACTCCACCTCAGCTGCCTCTGGTAATCTTGAGACACCGGCAACCACTGGGACAGAAGGGACCGCTGCAGAGGCCTCATATGAAACCAAGCCCAAGGAACCACTTCCAGAGTCGTCATCATGGAACCTAGAACCTGAGCATAACCCTAAACTCTCAGCTGACTGATCCCCCCCTTTCTTGGGAACTACAAAATAAATGGAATAACGTTCCTGGCCCCTTTGCTCCAGAGAGACTAGAACCATTGAACCCAGCTCCATCAGCCCCTGTAGCTAACTTCTCCCCACCTCTGCTTTGGCCCCTGAACACAGGGACATCAAGAAAGGATCTGCGACAGGAGAGGAGAATTCTAACTTGTAACCTTTTTGAACAATATCGAGGAACCACTGGTATGAAGTTATCTTGGCCCACTCCACCTAAAACGAGGACAGCTGACCCCCGACTGAAATGGCAGAGTGGGCTGAGACCCCATCATTGCACATGGGCAAAGGGCCTGGGGTCGAGCTGGTTGGGAAGGATTGGCAGGACGAAAGGACTGCTTCTGCGAAAACCTGGACCTGGAAATGAAAGATGCATTATATGAAGCCCTATTTGCTGATTCCCCTGGCCTATACCACCTGATATCCCTAAAAGATGATTATCAAATGTAGACAAATCGGAACACATACTTGCTTGTTTCTGATATCAGAGATATACTCATGCTGAGACAACTTGTGTAAAACCAGATATATTGATATCACTCTTCGAGGAACCTGTGAATTTCAAACACCCAGACTGGTAGATGCCTAATGGGGTATGAATATCATCACTAATTCACAGAGGACTCGAAACAGGCTTGTTTAATGTAATATGCTGAAAACATCAAAATAATCAGACTTAAGAAAAAAGCACTTAGCTTAACTCAATGAGAGCTCTGCCGTATCACTATCTGTAGCTTCCTCAGGAGTTCACAAGCTCTTATAGTCTGATGTCAGCATTGCCAACGCCTGTACCTAACAGTAGGATATCAAACAAAATGGTTTTATTAAAGCCTTAGTGATTCCTCATAATGCTATTAAATTTTTTTTTCTTGTTTGTTTTTTTTTTTGTTTGTTTTTTGTTGTTGTTTTAATTATTTGATTAAACGCTTTTCCAATTTACAAAGCGTTGTACAAAAGATAAAAATATGATTTTAAAGAAATCACTTATACATACTATATTAATCAGACCTACAAGGGTAATTGCTTTTAAAACCACGGGAAACAATAGGAAAGAGGGGAGGAAATACAGTTTTTGAAGAAAAAGTACATAAAAGGGAAGTACATTAGGAGGGTACATTATGTTTGTTATTTATAAATTGAATTAAATCTCAATTTTATTTTTACACTAAAACCCCCAGACTGTATTTCACTATCTGAGTATATCTACTTACATACAAACTTACAGTTAAAATGAACTTTAATGTTAACCTATTAAGATTAAAAATGTTTTCTTATTTGTTTTATTTCAAAGTTCTCTCTTCTGATTATGACATATTTCTACTCATCACAATATACTGTAGTAAGTGGCTTAATTTATGAAATTATGATTTCACAATAAAGTGCCATTATAATATACAGTAGGTGGATACTAAGTGCCTCCCTGTGTAGAACTGATTACCCTGTGGACAGTTATTTTTATGGTTACTTAATTCTCAACATCTTTTCAATACTCTCTACTCAAGACTTTCCTACATTACCGAAATTACTTTTTATAAAACAAACTAATGTGTATAATACCATTAAATAATGGAACTTATCTATTCATAGATTGAACTTACCTAACTCCAGTATACCCGATTGCACACAAACTTCATTGTGGCGGACTAAACAGCCGGTCAAGCTGCGCGATCAAAATGGCGGTGGATTTTAAAAAAGAGCGCCGTCAGGATGCCACGGCACCTTTCATGTAAGGTTAAATGCTCTGAGAGGTTTTAAAGCTTAAAATAATTGTTGTTTCATTGTGGTAAAATACATTTTTAATGCCATTGCTGTTCACTTTAGGAATGTACGATCTTATTACTTGGTCAATAAAAGCCACCCTGTTTACAATGTGCAACGTCTTACTCTATGTTGTTTAAAACAAGTTACTTACTCACGATGTTCTAGAATTCATGTCAACCTTTCCTCAAGCGTTCTCTGTGTCCAACATTATTCATGTTCATGAGAAATCAAATATCTTAAAGATTTTATACTTCAATTATGTCTCCAAATTCTGATTTGAAGAAAATAGTTGTATGTAAATGACATTATAGATTTCATATTAATATGATAAGGGATTGACCATGAAACTCCTATTTAATATTCAAGGAATGTTGAAGTTTAATGTGAAAAGCTTGAGTGAAGGTATAGTTTAAAAAAAAAAAAATGCTTTCCATTCAATCTGACTGTTGAGGCCAACTGAATGTAAACTGTTCAACCGGTGTTTCCATTTCTGTTCACTTTGTAGCAACATTCTGTTGCAATCTACCTCTCTAATGTTTCTCTTAATTGAATCAATAGTCCAACATTTCAAACTGTCAAAATTGTGTTTATATGCAGAACAATGCTCTATGAGTGGAGCCTCTAATTTAGTTCTCTTCAGGCAGGACTTATGCTCACTTGAACATACTTTAAATGCCCTATTGGTCTTCCCAACATCAGTTTTTTCGCATGGGCATTTAATTGCATACACCACATAAGAACTATTGCAGTTACTATAATTCCTCAGTCTGTATTTTTTGCCATCACTTGGGTTGATAAAAAAAGAAAGCTGAACATTGACTTTGCAGAATTTACAGCTCCCACATGCAGGGCAGGATTAATTCTTCGAGGGCCCCTAGGCACTCAAGTATGCTGGGCCCCCTTGGCCCTGTCCCACCCATGCCCCACCCATACCCTGCCCATGCCCTGCCCCTGTCCTGCCCCTACCCCACCCATGCCCCGCCCCTGTCCCGCCACCATTTATCTGTTTTCTTATTTACTTCTTTATTTCCACTTGTATTTCATTTTTTTTAAAATTCAAAACAAACAAAGATAAGTATACTAGTGCACAGTTTTTCTTCTATGCAACCCCAAACATCTCTGAACAAATCCCCCTTCCTTCCCTTCCCACCTATTTACCCAGGACTTTAACTCTGAACCCTTTCCATGCATATATAAAAGTGTTCAAATATTTGTAAAGCAGTAATACTATCCGAAATATGTCTATATTAATAACCAAGTTTACAACGCCTCTCAACTGCATCACTCTACATCAACCAACTGTAACCCATATGTTCAAAGAAGCGTGGGATGAACAAAGAGGATCTAGAATCAGAAAATAATATTAAATATTGAACTAAGGCCAGTACAGGGCAGACTTGCATGGTCTGTATATAGCAGTTTGGGGGAGGATGGGCTGGAGAGGGCTTCAATGGCTGGGAGGGTGTAGATGGGCTGCAGTAGGTTTTGAAAGAGATTTCGGCAGTTGGAACCCAAGCACAGTACCAGACAGAGCTTTGGATTCTTGCCCAGAAATAGCTAATAAGAAAAAATTTTAAAAAAATTAAATTGAATCAGGTTGAGCAGACTGGATGGACCTTTCGGGTCTTTATCTGCCGTCATCTACTATGTTACTATGTTGTGACAGGGAAGCTCCTGTCACAGTTTAAAAGATTGCTAGCCCAGTCAGAAGTCCAGCCCTTAAACCTGCAATCCCCAGAATAGAGCTTGGACACCCTCCTAACAGCCGTAGTTCAGTACAGCCAGAAAGAAGGGAAAAAAGCCAGGTGATATCACAGCCAGGAATTCAGGCAGGGAGGGCACAGAAAACAGAGTCTATCCCCTATTACTCCTTTCCCAGAGCTAGGGGAAACATGAAACCAACCCAGAAGGGGGTGGAGTCAGCCACCGTGGTCTGCAGGCTGGTAAGCCTCAAGTAGCAAGACTGGAGAGAGAACAGGGGGACACAGCTGATCCCAATTGGGAAAGCAGAGCACCACATTGGGAGAGCAGTTGCCAAACCTCTCCTATCGACCAGGAATGAGGGTTTTCAGGAGGCCAGCCAGCAAGGAAAGAAAGCCTGACTCCAGGGAGGTACAGTAACTTTCCAATTAAGCCTTGGGGTGAAGGGCTGGAAGTTTATTATGATGAAGAAAACTGTTCAGAAAAGCTCCCAAGTACTCAGAGAGGGGGATGGGAGGTAAAGCAGGAAGTGAAGGACTTCATGGAAACCTCCAGTCCCAGGGATACAGAATGGGAAATGTACAGTGAAGTTGACCCAGGAGAAAGTGTGTTGGAGGAAGACATGGACATATAAGTGAGCAATGTGTGGTGGTTTTCTTCCTCCCAGTAATGAGACAAGTCTCTGCCAAAGAAACCTGAGCTAGAGTGAGGCTACAGGTAGTGATAAGGCAGCAGTGCCTAATTAATACAGTGTGACTTTAAACCCCATTTTTCTAAGTCCCCAAAGGACTAAAGCTAAAGGATGTTAGGGGCATATTGGGTGGGGCTGAAGACCTTGGTAAAGGGAGGCTTGCTCCACACAGCCTGAAAGGCATGGCTGTGAGCGTCTTAAAAGGGGACAAAGTGTTGGAGAGGGAAACAGAGGCAGAGAAAACGTTGTTTTTTTCTGATTGGAACGACATTTGAAAGGAGGTCTGGCACCTGCAGTGCTTAGCCATGCAGTCAAGAACTGTGGCTAATAGAAGCCAGCTACCCTGAGAAGGGAGAATATTGGACATTGAAGGGACTGAAAAGCATATTTGATTTTGATTTATCCTTTTTGTGGACAAGGACTGTCCAGTCCCTGGACTGAGGCACAGAGAAAGTGCACTGGACTTAAGTGAGAAGGAACTGCATAATCAATGACTAGGAGAAGCAATTGTTTATTTTGGGACTTTTTTCTTTTGCCTTAATAAACCCAGTTAAGTTTTGGTTAAGAAATCCAGTGTCCGGGTTTTCCTTCCACCCACCATATAAAAGGCCTGCGGTCTGAGCTGGGCTTGGAAAAAATTGGTTGCAAGTTTGGGGGAAAGTATTGCCACCAGATACTGTATGCAAAGACTGTCAATACCCCCAGGGATCTAGCCCTAGTAGATTTTGGGGACAATTTGATTTTTTTTTTTTTTTTTTTGAGAAATCCTGAGTGCTGGAAAACAGGGATTGTGTTTAAGATGCTAATTGGATTTTAAGTGAGCCAACTGTTGTGGATTACAAATACTAAGCAGGAAGGAAGTGCAGCACCAGGAGAGCATGGTTCCAATCGAGGAATAAGGAACAGCATCGAGGTGCCCAAGGGAGCACTCTGCTGTGGAGCGGAAAGGAGTCCAGTCGTGCGAGCCGTGTTCCAGAGATTCTGATCGGAGGAGTGGCTGGGGAGGCCCTAAGATCCCAATGCTGAGACACATCAGTCCCCAAGGTAATAGTGCTTAGGGGGTAGCTGGTGTGGATTGGAGAATAAGGGGACCAGAGAGCTCTGGAATAGAGAGGGGATAAGCCCTGAGTTAAAAGAGCCGCACTTGGGTTACCTTTCTCTCTTGTTTATTTTTCAGGATGGAGGCGTCCAAATTCTTGGCCGGTTTGGAGACGGAGATGCACCAACTACAGTAGCGGTTCCAGGACATTTTAAAGACCCGGGCGGATTTGTGGCAAGCAGATCACCAGGCACAGCAAACACGCCATGCCGAATTGTTGCAGCAGCTGGGAGCCCAGATACAGGCCATTAACAACTTGGTACAGCGGCCTACACCGCCGGTAGCCGGCAGCCCTGGAGCAGTTGTTGGGCCGTCAGGCACTCCTCTCTGGGAGCCTATAAGACTACATAAGTTAGCTGCTGAAAATGACATTCAGGACTTCCTTGTAGGTTTTGAAAGAGTAGCTGTTGCCTCACACTGGCCAGTGGACCAGTGGTCCATTAGACTGATACCTTGCCTAGGGGAAAGAGCCTTAGAGGCATACCAAACCTTAAGTGCAGATTAAGCTGCAGATTACCAGACTTTGAAATGAACCTTACTTGATTACCTGGGCTATGCCCCAGAACACTACCGAGGGCAGTTTTGGGAGGCATACATGGCCCCGAAAGAATGCCCTAAGGCCCTGATACAAAGGCTTAAAAGGTGTGAGAAATGGCTGCAACTTCAGATAAAGAGAGTGCAGGAGATCATAGAAGAAATGGTGAGTGAGCAATTGCTAGAGGCTATCCTTCCAGGGGCCAAGGTATGGCTAATGAGGAAGGGGCCCAAATCTTTGGACCGGGTGGTTCAGGATTTGGAGAGCTATATGGAGGCAGAGGAAGCCAGGGGGACCCCTCAGGCATTCCCAGGTCCTAAGAGGGTCCCAGGTCGTCCCGTGGTGAGGAGGAGGGTGATGTTAGCCACCAAGGCAGGGTCATCCCAGGCACCTACCATATTGGTGGAGGTGGAGGGAATATGGATGCCGGCCTTAGTTGATTTGGGTACTGACCAGTCCCTGATTGCTCTCTCCACCTGGGCCAATATTGTAAGGGAGGCAGGTCCCGAATGTGTCACAGGGAAGGTGAAATTGAACTGTGTGCATGGGGTTTCCAAACCATATACTTTAAGGAAATTAACATCTGATACCAGGGCCAAAGAAGCTGGGTGAAGCTAGCTCTGGTATCCAGACCCCCAGTACTCCTGATTTTGGGAAAATATTGGGTCGGGTTTGAACAATATAGGAGAAAAGAAATAGGTCTGGCCAACAAAAAGGGGGCGGAGGGCACTCCTAGACGAGGCCCTGGAAGGAATAAGCAGAGCATCCCCTTCCAACCCTGGATCTCCAGGGAAGTTCTGGAGAAATTTCCGGCTTTCCCACAGGAACAGAGGAACAATGAGGTTTTGAAACATGCATGGGAACAGGCTCAGACTTCCTTGATCGTATATCCAGGATTTAAGAAAGAAGAAGGCCTTCTGTTTAGGGAAACCCTAAGGAAAGGAGGGGGAAGGCCTTGGAAGCAGCTAGTGGTGCCCCGGGTTTTCAAACAAACAATACTGAAGTTAGCACATGAGCATCCCTTGGCAGGACATCGGGGCAGGGACAATATTTTAGATCAAATCTTGGCCAGGTTTTATTGGCCAGGTATTTACCAGGAAGTGAGAGAATTCTGTGATACCTATCCCTCATGTCAAAAGTTGACGGGGTGCACGCCTCCAAAAGCCCCACTAATACCTTTGCCACGAATTGAAGAGCCCCTAGCTCGTATAGGAGCAGTGGCGTACCTAGGGGGGGGCGGGCCGCCCCGGGTACCAGCCCTGAGGGGGTGTTCCCGGCCTTGCCGCTCAGTCCCCCCCCACGCCCGAAGGACCGCTCGCCCCACTGACCTTCCAGCACACCTATGAAGCAGCCCGCAGCAGGATCGCGACATCAGCAATCCCTCAGCTGCTTGGGCGCTGCTTCCTGCGCCGCGGTCCCGTCCCTCCTCTGACGTCAGAGGAGGGGGCGGGACCGCGGCGCAGGAAGCAGCGCCCAAGCAGCTGAGGGATTGCTGACGTCGCGATCCTGCTGCGGGCTGCTTCATAGGTGTGCTGGAAGGTCAGTGGGGCGAGCGGTCCTTCGGGCGTGGGGGGGGCAGTAGCTTAAGGTAGCCCGGCGCAGGAAGCAGCTCCTAAGCAGCGCAAAGATAGCTGACGTCGCGATCCTGCTGCGGCTGCTTCATAGGTAGTGCGGGGAGGCCAGGGGGGCGAATGGTCCTTCGGGGTGGGTCGGGGCATCAGGCCTTCAGGGTGGGGCGGGCGGGCGGGCAGGCAGACTTTCAAGGGGGAGGGGGGTGACAGGCAGGCAGGCAGGCCTTCAAGGGGGGGTGCAGGTCTTCGGGGGGGGGGGGCAGACCTTCAAGGGGGTGCAGGCCTTCAAGGGGGGGACAGGCAGGCAGGCCTTCAAGGGGGGGACAGGCCTACAAGGGGGGGGGGACAGGCCTACAAGGGGGGGGGATAGGCCTACAAGGGGGTGCAGGCCTACAAGGGGGGGGACAGGCCTTCAAGGGGGGACAGGCCTTCAGGGGGGTGCATGCCTTCAGGGAGGGTGCCGACCTTCAAGGGGGTGCAGGCCTTCAAGGGGGGGACAGGCAGGCAGGCCTTCAAGTGGGGGGACAGGCCTTCGGGGGAGTGCAGGCCTTCGGGGGGGGGTGCAGACCTTCAAGGGGGTGCAGGCCTTCAAGGGGGGGACAGGCAGGCAGGCCTTCAAGGGGGGGGACAGGCCTACAAGGGGGTGGGACAGGCCTTCAAGGGGGTGCAGGCCTTTGGGGGGGTGCCAACCTTCAAGGGGGGGACAGGCCTTCAAGGGGGGACAAGCAGGCAGGCCTTCAAGGGGGGGTCAGGCCTTCAAGGGGGGACAGGCCTACAAGGGGGTGGGACAGGCAGACCTTTAAGGGGGGACAGGCCTACAAGGGGGTGGGACAGGCAGACCTTTAAGGGGGGATAGGCCTTCAAGGGGGGACAAGCAGGCAGGCCTTCAAGGGGGGGTCAGGCCTTCAAGGGGGGGGGGGGACAGGCCTTCGGGGGTGCAGGCCTTCGGGGGGGGTGCAGGCCTTCGGGGGGGGTGCAGGCATTCGGGGTGGGTGCAGGCCTTCAGGGGGGGACAGACCTTCGGGTGGGGGGTACAATCCTTCGGGGAGGGTGCAGGCCTTCAGGGGTGGGGTTTAGGCGTTCAGAGGGGGACAGACCTTCGGGTGGGAGGTAAAGTCCTTCGGGGGGTGCAGGTCTTCAGGGGTGGGGTGTAGCCCTTCTGAGGGGGGACAGACCTTCGGGGGAGGGGGGTCCTGGTGTAAAAGTACACAGAGGGAGAGAGGGAAGGGGGGGTTCAAAGATACGTGCATATGCCAGACTTTGGGGGTTAGAAATAATGGGTCTAAAAACAGAGGAGTGGGAGAGAGATGGTGCATAATGGGATTTAGGGAGGGAAGGAACAGAAAGGGAGAGAACTTGGAAACAGGGGATGGTGTGGAGGGGGGATAGAGATACTGGATAGGAGGATAGTTGGGAACAGAAAGGGAGAGATGGTGGATCCTGGAGTGGTGGGGAGTTGAGAAAAGGTGAATCTGTGGATGGAGACAAAAAAAAGGAAAGATGCCAGATCTCCGGGAGAGGGAAGGGAAACGGAAGGGGAGAACAGAGATGGCAGACGGATGGTTAGCACGGAGAAAGGAGACCCTGGCAAGCAAGACAACAAGAGCCTGGGACCAACAAGATTTGAATATTGATCAGAGAACAAAAGGTAGAAAAAATAATTTTATTTTCTGTTTTGTGATTACAATATGTTAGATTTGAAAAGTGTACATGAGACAGCTTGAAAAGGGAACTTTTCTATTTTTGTGAATGGCAAGGCTGAGTTCAGTTAAAATATATGCTTTATAAGAAAATATAATAATGTGTTTTATAAAGTTTATAAGCATTGCTGGCATACTCGGTGAGGTGTTCCTAGTGTTGGTGGTGGTGGTAGCATGTCAGTGTGTTGAGAGGAAGAGGTAGTCTGGGAAATTCTGCTGAGCAAACTCTGGGCCCATTTCCACCCCCAGTTAGTCCACTCCACTCAACTGGTTCACACACTGAGTGGGTCTTTGGGTGTTATTTCTGGGTAGTTGTTTTAGAATCTCTTCCAGTGGTTTGTCAGTATCTCCTTCTGGTCCAAGGAAGGAAACTTTGTCAACCTTAGCATTGACCTTCAGAATATGTTTGTAACAGCGCTGCTTGTGTGGCATTAGGCTATGTAGTGATCGAAAGAAAAAAACAGACCTTTGCACATTTTTGCACTATATGGTGGGTGTATGAGGAGATTCATTTCCTGCACAGTTAAGTCCATGTGAAGTTACCTTGTGCTGTATTTGACATCTAGCAAGGTCTCTGTTTGGAAGGAAAGATCTAAGCTTAAAAATGAAGTGGCCAGAAGTTATGTTAAAAGTAGATAGCGTAGCTGGTTTTAAGAAAGGTTTGGACAAATTCCTGGAGGAAAAGTCCATTGTCTGTTATTAAGACATGGGGGAAGTGTCTGCTTGCCCTGGTTCGGTAGCATGGAATGTTGCTACTCTTTGGGTTTTGACCAGGTATTAGTATCCTGGATTGGCTACCATGAGAATGGGCTACTGGGCATGATGGACCATTGGTCTGACCCAGTTAGGCTATTCTTATGTTATGTTCTCATCTGTAGGGGCCTTTGTTTTCACTTCTTATTTTAATGTATTTTTTTCCTGGGAACTTATCAGTGTTTTTTTATAATGGGAACAAAAATGGAAGAGAATTCATGTGTGTGGAATGGGGGGGTAACTAATTTCTTCAGCTAAATAATTCAATCCACTTCAACCAGACATAGGAGAACTCACGCACCATTCACACACCCTCCAACCAAAAACGTCAAAAGAAAAAAACTGTTCGACAACCTCCTAGCCATTCGAGCTGCAACACTTGACCCCCAACTCTACAACCTATTGACCTCGACCACAAACTACAAAACCTTAAAAAAAGAAATAAAAACCCTTCTATTCAAAAAACACATAAAACCAAACTAACATAATCAGAACTGTCCCAAGCATCACCTGCAACTACTCCATATGTACTTCTGATGTCATGACAATTCCGACATAATTTATGTTATGTTATGTTTGGAATAATGGTTACATAAATGAGGTTCAATAAAAGAAAATTTTCACTGCCTGTTTCTATTCTGACCATTTATTCCATTTCATGGTTATTGCAAAAAAAAAAAAAAAAAAATTTTTCCATGGGGGGGGGGGGGGGTGTCAAAAAATGATGGGCCCCGGGTGCCACATACCCTAGGTACGCCACTGTATAGGAGTGGATATTTTGGGGCCTCTTGATAAAAGTAGGAGGGGTCATGAATATATCTTAGTGGTACTAGATTACGCGACACGTTTTCCATGGGGAGTTCCTCTTAGATCTACCTCAGCCCCAATTCTCGTACAGGAATTGATTAAAATTTTCTGCCAGGTGGGGTTTCCCCGAGAAGTATTAACAGATAGGGGTACCAATTTCCAATCGGGTGTGTTTGAGTCCTTACTAGCTGCCTTTGGCATTTGCCATCTAAACACCTCAGCTTACCATCCCCAAGCTAACGGTCTGATTGAAAGTTTCAACTAGACCCTGAAGAGAATGATATGGAAGGGAGCAGCCTCGGATATTAGAGATTGGGATCTGTGGGCGCCCTTTTGCCTGTATGCGATCCGGGAGAACATACAGAGGTCACTAGGGGTGTCTCCATTTGAGCTTCTTTATGGGAGACTCCCAGGCAGCCTTCTGGATGTCATTAGAGAGAATTGGGAATCCCAGAAGGAACAAGATATGAACGTTTTGTCATATTTGCAAGGTATGAGGAGTAGATTGAGGGAGATAACAAAATTGAGCCAACAAGCCCTCCAAAAGAATCAGGCCAAACAGAAGACCTATTATAAACGGAGAACCCACACAAGGATCTTAACTGTGGGAGAAAGGGTCCTGATCATAGTGCCGGATGATCCACATAAGTTTGCGGCCCGGTGGAGGGGTCCCGGAGAAATTGTAGAGAAGTTAAATGCTGTGGACTACCGGGTGAAGGATGAAAAGGGGCGAGAGCAAGCCTTCCATGTCAACTTACTGAAGCCATGGAAGGAACGAACCGTGTTATACACCCAGGGTGAGGAAGAGGAAGATGAGAAGTTGGGACCCCAGATGACGGAGATAGGGCAGGCAGAGCCACCCAGGATAGGGGACACTCTGACAGAGACCCAAAAGCGCCAGATGAGATTGGTGTTGGGGCAGTTCTCCTCGGTGTTGTCCTCTAGGCCGGGGTATACTAGGCTGGGGGAGCATGAGATTATTACCGCCCCAGGAAGGATTGTCTGCTGAAGACCCTACAGGCTGCCCGAGAGAAGACGGGTAGAACTCATGCAACTAGTGCAAGAAATGTTGGACCTGGGGGTGATTGAGGAATCGCATAGCCCGTGGAACATCCCCATTGTGCTGGTGCCCAAGGCAGATGGAACGACACGATTCTGCATAGACTTCCGTGCAGTAAATGCCATATCGGAGTTTGACGCGTACCCCATTCCCCGGATTGAAGATCTACTGGATAGATTGGGGAAAGCCCACTATTTATCCACCTTAGACCTCTGCAAAGGGTAATGGAAAATCCCCTTAGCTGAGGGGTCGAGACATAAAACGGCGTTCCAGACACCCCAGGGTCTCTTCCAGTTCCGCCGCATGCCATTTGGATTGCATGGCGCTGCTGTAAGTTGCTAAAGAATTGTGAACAAGGTTCTAGAGGGGCATGAATAGTACTCTGTCGTGTATATGGATGACATCATCATCTTTACCCAGACATGGCAGGAACACTTAGAGGCGGTAAAAGCGGTTCTGATAGCCTTGAGGAAAGCAGGGCTCACAGTCAATCCCAAGAAATGCTGGTTTGGGCAGACCCAAGTGAGGTATTTGGGGTACCAGGTGAGGCAGGGGCAGATCCGGCCTTTACTGGACAAAGTAGGGTGCATCAAAGAGTACCCCCGACCCATTAACAAAAGACAATTGAGAGGATTCTTAGTATTAGTTGGGTACTATCGGAGATTTATACCGCATTTTTCAGAGATGGCAGCTCCCCTCACAGATATGATAAAGAAGAATTTTCTACCCAGCTGGTCATATCGGGAAAATAAGGGGTTCAAACAGCTCTGGAGGTGTTTATGTCAGGACCCTGCATTGAAAGGGGTAGATTTTGAGAAACCTTTCCTTTTACAAACGGATGCTTCCCAGGAGGGACTTGGGACGGTCTTATCTCAGTTGCATCAGGATAGGGAGCACCCAATGTACCTGAGCAAAAAATTGTTGCCCTATGAGCAGGCTTACTCTATGGTAGAGAAAGAATGTCTGGCCATTAAGTGGGCCATCAATACCCTGAAGTACTATTTGGAGGGGAGGGCTTTCACGCTTGTGACAGATCATGCAGCCCTAGCCTGGTTGGAGAAAATGAAGGATAGCAATGCCAGATTAACAAGATAGTATTTAGCTCTCCAGCCATACAATTTTAAAGTAGTATACAAACCAGGAGCCCTTCATAAAAATGCAGACGTCCTGTCATGTTTAGGGGAAGGACAACTAGAAGAACCTTTAAGGGAAAGGACTAATAGTGTCTTAAGTAGGGGGGGGGGGTTTGTGACAGGGAAGCTCCTGTCACAGTTAAAAAGACTGCTAGCCCAGTCAAAAGTGCAGCCCTTAAACCTGCAATCCCCAGAATAGAGCCTGGACACCCTGCTAACAGCCATAGTTCAGTACAGCCAGAAAGAAGGGAGAAAAGCCAGATGATGTCACAGCCAGGAATTCAGGCAGGGAGGGCACAGAAAACAGAGTCTATCCCCTATTACTCCTTTCCCAGAGCTAGGGTGAAACATGAAACCAACCCAGAAGGGGGTGGAGTCAGCCACCATGGTCTGCAGGCTGGTAAGCCTCAAGTAGCAAGACTGGAGAGAGATCAGGGGGACACAGCTGATCCCAATTGGGAAAGCAGAGCACCACACTGGGAGAGCAGTTGCCAAACCTCTCCTATCAACCAGGAAAGAGGGTTTTCAGGAGGCCAGCCAGCAAGGAAAGAAAGCCTGACTCCAGGGAGGTACAGTACCTTTCCAATTAAGCCTTGGGGTGAAGGGCTGGAAGTTTATTATGATGAAGAAAACTGTTTAGAAAAGCTCCCAAACACTCAGAGAGGGGGATGGGAGGTAAAGCAGGAAGTGGAGGACTTCATGGAAACCTCCAGTCCCAGGGATACAGAATGGGAAATGTTCAGTGAAGCTGACCCAGGAGAAAGTGTGCTGGAGGAAGACATGGACATATAAGTGAGCAGTGTGTGGTTGTTTTCTTCCTCCCAGTAATGAGACAAGTCTCTGTCAAAGAAACCTGAGCTAGAGTGAGGCTACAGGTAGTGATAAGGCAGCAGTGCCTAATTAAAACAGTGTGTCTTTAAACCTCATTTTCCCAAGTCCCCAAAGGACTAAAGCTAAAGGATGTTAGGGGCATATCAGGTGGGTCTGAAGACCTTGGTAAAGGGAGGCTTGCTCCACACAGCCTGGAAAGCAGGGCTATGAGCATCCTTAAAAGGGGACAAAGTGTTGGAGAGGGAAACAGAGGCAGAGAAAATGTTGTTTTTTTTTACTGGAACGACATTTGAAAGGAGGGCTGGCACCTGCAATGCTTAGCCGTGCAGTCAAGAACTGTGGCTAATAGAAGCCAGCTACCCTGAGAAGGGAGAATATTGGACATTAAAGGGACTGAAAAGCATATTTGATTTTGATTTATCCTTTTTGTGGACAAGGACTGTCCAGTCCCTGGACTGAGGCACAGAGAAAGTGCATTGGACTTAAGTGAGAAGGAACTGCATAATCAATGCCTAGGAGAAGCAATTGTTTATTTTGGGACTTTTTTCTTTTGCCTTAATAAACCCGGTTAAGTTTTGGTTAAGAAATCCAGTGTCCGGGTTTTCCTTCCACCCACCATATAAAAGGCGCACAAATAAATCTTGCCTGCGGTCCGAGCCGGGTTTACACACTCACCTGGGGCCTGGCCCAGCCACAATGTATGAACAACTAAATCTGTAACTCCTCTAGCACGTTCCATTCCATGTATGTTAACTTGCAACGAAACAACAAGGCAAGCAGTCCACAAAAGAATCCAACATGAAACAAAAGAAGATTGGCAGAAAAATAAGGAGATTCAAAACAGATTAATTCAAGGTGCTCCCAAGAACCATGCCTGATGCATTTTTCCAAACAAGACTGATCAACGCTAACAAAAAAAACATGTTTTCATACAAACAGAACACAGAAAACACCTAGTATGGAATATGTAATCAGAAACTAACCTCTCCCCCTTTTACAAAACTGTAGTATGGTTTTTAGCCATGGCCAGCAATAAAAAATGCTCTACAGTTTTGTAAAAGGGGGGATAAAATATAAATAAGTAGACAAAGGTTAAATAAAACCACCAAGAAGCTGGACTCTGCATACAATGCAACACCACAGAAACAGCGATATCCCCTAAAGCAAAAAAAAATACATAAATATAAATTTTTTTCTACCTTTGTCTTCTCTGGTTTCTTCTCTCCTCGTCTTCTTGTCACTCTCTTCTTTTCATCTTCTGTCCTTCTGTGACTTTTCCAGAAATTGTCTGCCTCTCCCTTCCATCTCTTCTTCCCCCCATTGGTGTGGTATCCATCATCTTCTCTTCCCTCCTCCAATGGTCTGGCATCTCTCTCCTCTCCTTCCCTCTCCCACATCCCCATGGTTGGGCATTTCACTCTCTTCTCTCCCTTCCTCCCAGTATCCTTCCCCTTATATCTCTCCCCTTCCCCTGCACACCAATTCCATCAGCTCCTTTCTCTCCTTCCACCACTCTTCCATACCACCCTTCCCCCTTTCTCTTCCTCCACCACCCTTCCATCCTCCTTTCTCTCTCCCCCACGGCAACGCCTCTCCCCTGCAGCAACAGCAACGCCCCCAGCAACAGCAACGGGCCCCCCTGCATTAATGGCAATGCCCCACCGCTGTAACGGCAATGGGCCACCCCGCAATAACAGCAATGGGCCCCTGCCTGCAGCAACAGCAACACCAACGCGGCTGAATGTGTTACAGGAAAGTCCCGCAATGACTGCTTCTGCCGGTCCAGACCCCTCCAACGTCACTTCTTCCAGAGCAAGTAAGTGACGTTGGAGGGGGCTGGACCGGCAGAAGCAGTCATTGCGGGACCTTCCAGTAACACATCTGGCCACATTGCTATTGCTGTTGCTACGGGTGGGCGGGTGGTCCGTTGCCATTACTATATGGGGGGGCCCGTTGCCATTGAAAAATAGCAAGGTGAGTCGCCCTCCTTCAGTGGGCCCCCTCACAGTTTCGGGCCCTAGGCAAGTGCGTACTTGGCCTAGTGATTAATCCGGCCCTGCCCATATGTGTGTATTGTTCTTTCTTCAAGATATTAACTGCAACCAATCACAGAGTGGCATGGGACCAGGCAGGAAGCGCAAAGGTTGCACTCCTGTGTTCGCCGCTCTGCAACTGAAAGGTAGCCGGCCAGCAGGAGATTGCGCTAGACCACTGCCTGTTAAAAAAAAGGAACCCGGGGGGGTGGGGGAAGGTTTATTCGCTCCATAAGATGCATCCACTTTTCCACCCCCTTTTTAAGGTAAATTATGCTTTGGTTTTGTTTTGGGATATTTTTTATTTTTTTTTTTTAAGATACAGATGGCCAGCTTTCTTTTACTGTTCAGATTCTGTTAAACTGACTTCTGTGCAGATAGCTCCACTTCCATCTTTGGATTTTAAGCAATTGTTTTTTCACTTTGTATATCATATTCCTTAATATTATGGCCAATAATTTTGCTGGCATTAATTTTTACAAGTGTAGTTTGTAATAATATAATCAACAAATTGTTACATTAATCTTATTCAGGCTTGATTATCAATGTTTCTTTCATTGTTCAGTGTATACTTGTAAATAAAAACTGCAGAAGTTAAAAAATAAAAAATTAACAGTGGATTCTTCCAAGTCCATCTTAATATAATGACTTATGGACTTTCAGGATATACCGGTAATATAAGAACATAAGAATTGCCGCTGCTGGGTCAGGCTAGTGGTCCATCGTGCCAAGCAGTCTGCTCACGTGGTGGACCCTAGGTCAAAGACAAGTGCTCTAAATGAGCCCAGCCTAATCTGCGTACTTTCCAGTTGAGCAGGAACTTGTCCAACTTTCTCTTGAATCCCTGGAGGGTGTTTTCCCCTACGACAGACCCCGGAAGAGCGTTACAGTTTTCTACCACTCTCTGGGTAAAGAACTTCCTTACGTTCATACGGAATCTATCCCTTTTTAACTTTAGAGAGTGCCCTCTCATTCTCCCTTCCTTGGAGAGGGTGAACAACCTGTCTTTATCTACTAAGTCTATTCCCTTCAGTATCTTGAATGTTTCGATCAGGTCCCCTCTCAATCTCCTCTTTTCAACAGAGAAAAGGCCCAGTTTCTCTAATCTCTTGCTGTACTGCAATTCCTCCAGCCCCTTAATTATTTTAGTCGCACTTCTCTGGACCCTTTTGAGTAGTACCGTGTCCTTCTTCATGTACGGTGACCAGTGCTGGACGCAGTACTCCAGGTGAGAGTGCACCATGGCCTGGTACAGTGGCATGATAACTTTCTCCGATGTCTTCGTGATCCCCTTCTTTATCATTCCTAGCATTCTGTTCACCCTTTTCGCCACCGCCGCGCATTACGTGGACGTCTTTATCAACTTGTCAATAAGAACTCCCAAGTCTCTTTCCTGGGAGGTGTCTCCAAGTACTGCCCCAGACATCCTGTATTCCTGCATGAGATTTTTGTTACCGACATGTATCACTTTACACTTATCCACGTTGAACCTCATCTGCTATGTCGATACCCATTTCTCAAGTCTGATTATGTCACGCTACAGATCTTCGCAATCCCCCTGTGTCTTCACTACTCTGAATAACTTCATATTGTCCTCAAATTTAGTCACCTCACTCGTATCAATGTCCAGATCGTTTATAAAGATGTTGAAGAGCAAGGATCCAAGCACCGAGCCCTGCAGCACCCCACTGGTGATGATCTTCCAGTCTGAGTATTATCCATTTACCCCCACTCTCTGTTTCCTATGCTCCAGCCAGTTTTTAATCCTTGTGAGTATTTCATCTTCGATTCCATGGCTTTCAATTTTCCGAAGTAGTCATTCATGTGGAACCCTGTTGAACGCCTTCTGAAAATCCAGATATACAATGTTGACCAGGTCGCCCTTGTCTATCTGCCTGTTTACTCTCTCGAAGAAGTGTAGCAAGTTCATCAAACAAGATCTGCATTAGCTGAAACCATCAAGGTGATCAATGATGCAGTCCTTTATCAGCGCCTTTACCATCTGTCCCGGTACCGAGGTCAGACTCACCGGTCTGTAGTTTCCCACAACCCCTCTCAAACCTTTTTTGAAGATCGGCGTAACATTCGCCACCTTCCAGTCCTCTGGAATCTTTCCCGATTTGATCGACAGGTTGGCTACTAGTTGAAGCAGTTCAGCTATAGTGCCTTTCAGTTCTTTGATGACCCTCGGATGGATGCCTTTCGATCTGCCTACATACCTCTTCTAGACTGACTGTCAACCCCGTCAGTATCCCATATTCATTTCCAGCATATAGCCTGATGGGTTTCAGTATGCTGTGTATATCCTCTTCGGTAAATACAGACACAAAAAATGTGTTCAGTTTGTCGGTGATTGCTTTGTCCTCCTTTAGAACTCCCTTCATTCTAAGGTCATCCAACGATCTCACCGCTTCCTTCGCGGGTCGTTTCCCCTTAATATATCGAAAGAACGGCTTGAAGTTTTTTGCCTCCTTAGCTATTTTCTCCTCATAGTCTCTTTGGGCCCCTTTTACCACCTTATGGCACTTGCGTTGATGTTGTTTGTGCTTATTCCAGTTTTTGGCCGTTTTTGACCTTTTCCATTCCTTAAACAAAGTTTTCTTTTCTCTGATTGCTTCCTTCACCGCTACAGTGAGCCACGCAGGTTCTTTGTTCTTTTTCCTCTTGGATTCCTTGTTGATACGTGATATATATAGATTTTGCGCCTCGGTGACCATGTCCTTAAAAAGGGACCAAGTTTGCTCTAGCGTTTTTACAGTGCTTATCCTCCTCTTAATCTTTTTCCCCACCATGCGTCTCATTTCTTCGTAATTCTCTTTTCGGAAGTTCAGTGCCGTGGCCGTCGTTCTGGACCGATGTTTCACCTCTGCGTCCAGATCGAAGCAGATCATATTGTGATCGCTGTTTCCCAGTGTCCCTTCTACTTCTACACCTTATGCCGGTCCTCGCAGTCCATTTAGATTTAAGTCCAGAATTGAATTTCCTCTTGTATTTTCCTTGACAAGTTGTTCCAGGAAGCAATCGCCTACAGCATCCAGGAACTTGGCCTCCCTAGTACAGCCGGAGGTACCTAGGTTCCAGTCTATCCCTAGATTGTTGAAGTCGCCCATGATAATTGTGTTACCTCCCTTGCAGTTGCGTTTAATCTCATCTGTCATTTCTTAATCAATTTCTTCGGACTGCCCTGGGGGTCAATAGTAGATGCCGATCTTCATTTCCAGTCCATTTGTTCCTGGAATTTTGAGCCACAGAGACTCTAACTTATCCATCAGTTGTGGCGTGTTTTCTCTACTAGATTCAATATCCTCTTTGACATATATGGCAATGCCCCCACCTTTTTGAGTCACTCTGTCTCTGCGGTATAGTTTGTATCCTGGTAGCACAGTGTCCCAGATGTTTTCTTTGTTCCACTATGTTTCCGTGATGCCAATGATGTCAACATTATCTATTTGTGCCACAGCTTCTAATTCACCGATCTTATTCCTAAGGCTCCCTGCTTTCGTGTACATACACTTGAGTTTGAGGCCTGTTTCTTTCTTGCATTTCCTTCCCTCTTGTGTCCCTTTCGGTCTGTCTTGCCTGTGAGTCTTCCCCTCTATCTTCCTGCAAGGTATTCTCCGGAACCATCGACTCTCTCGGTCGATTGTTGGCTTTCTCCTTCTTCCTAATTAAAAAACTTCTCAACTTCTCTCTTGATGTTGCTTGCAAGTAGCCTTGTTCTGTCTCTGCTGAGGTGGAGTCCATCCTTTCTGAATAGCTTGATCTTCCCCCAGAACTTTGGCCAGTTGCACAAGAAGTAGAATCCTTCTTCCTCACACCAGCACCGCACCTACGCGTTGACTGCTTGCAGCTCCATCTGCCTCTTCTCATCTGCCTTGGGTACCAGCAGGATCTCTGAGAATGCTATCCTCTGTGTTCTGGTCTTCAGTTTCCTTCCTAGCATCAGTACTTCTCTGTTGTAATTCCTGTTGCTCACATTGTTCGTCCCCATATGGATCACCACTGCCGTATCTTCTTCTTCCACACTGTCGCTGATCCTGTCGATGTGGGTCACTATGTTTTCTACCTTGGCTCCAGGTAGGCAGGTCACCAGCCGATCCAGTCTTCCTCCCGCTATGTGGCTGTTGGCTTGTCTGATGATGGAGGCCCCCACAACGATTTCAGTCCTCTCTGTCTTCTCTTGATTCTCCAGCCGCAGGTCCGTGTCCCTGGTGTAAGTCCATCTCTCCAGCCGTAAGTCCATGTCTTTCATTCTCGCAGCTGTGTCACCCATTCCTTTGTGATGGTTGTCCATCTTCTCCTCAATCCTCCCACTGAGAGGTAAGGGAATAGCCAGGGAAGATCGTATCCAGAGGACAAACGAGTGGCTACACGGTCAGTGCAAGGAGATGAACTTCGGATTCTTGAACCATGGAGAGTCACTGCAAGGACTACAGGGACCAGACGGGCTCCACCTGACCAGAAGGGGTAAGAACATCTCTGGACACCGACTAGCCCGCCTGCTTCGTAGGGCTTTAAACTAGGTAAGTTGGGAGAGGGTACCCACTCTCGAACTGGCGTGGTAAGTAACCATCCTGGCAAGGAAAGTTGCCATTCCATTTCTGAGTCTGAGGTAAGTACTCACATTGCAAACAGTACTCACATTGCAAACAATTCAGGCAGGAAAATCTCAATGGAGACCTAGCAAACATAAGGTATGGAGGGCTATGTACGTTAATGCCCACAGTTTAGGCAATAACATTCTGGAATTGGAGACGGAAATGAGGAACGCCGACCTAGATGTGGTGGCGATATTCGAGACTTGGCTCACAGATTCCCATGGGTGGGATATGGCTATACTGGGATACAACTTACTTCGTCGAGACAGAGAGGACAAAATAGGAGGGGGGTAGCATCATACACTAAAGAGGATATCAAAGTTACTAGAATCGCTGATGTCAAGTACACTGGGGAATCCCTCTGGGTGAACATGGCCAGGGGAAATGACAAATGCTTTTATCTTGGCATAGTATACAGACCTCCCAGACAACAGAAAGACATGGATACAGAATTAATCGTAGACATAGAGAACATCACTTTGCGTGGAGACACAGTGTTGTTAGAGGACTTCAATATGCCTGATGCAAATTGGAACAAACTTTCCGCTACGACCAGCGGCAGCAGAAGGCTATTAACCTCCATTAAGGGAGCACGAATCAAACAGATGGTATTGGAGCCCACTAAGGATCAGGCGATACTGGACCTGGTACTCACCAACGGAGAAAGTGTCACAGAGGTGTCGGTAGGCGATACGTTGGCCTCCAGTGACCACAACATGGTATGGTTCAACCTCAGAAAAGGTTTCACTAGATCAAACACATCAACAAAGGTCCTCAACTTTAAGGGCACTAACTTCAAAAGCATGGGAGATCTCGTTCATCAGGTGCTGCAAAATCAAGCCGAAACAGATAATGTAGAGGTAATGTGGTTAACTCTGAAATCTACCCTACACGAATCAACCAACTGCTATATAAAAACAGTAAGTAAACGGCGGAGAAACAATAAACCCCAGTGGTTCTCTGCGGAGATCTCGGACCTCGTAAAAAACAAGAAAAAAGCATTTGTCTCCTGCAAACAATCAGGAAATCAAGAAACTAAGCAAGACTATCTGGCCAAATCTAAAGCTGTCAAAACAGCGGTCAGAGAGGCCAAATTCCAAATGGAAGAGAATCTAGCAAAGAACATTAAGAAGGGGATAAATCCTTCTTCAGGTATATTAGTGACAGAAAAAGAAACACAGATGGGATAGTGCGCCTTAGGAAACCAGATGGGAATTATGTAGAATCGGATTCCGATAAAGCCAAACTACTAAATGAATACTTCTGCTCAGTCTTTACCTGCGAGGCTCCGGGATCCGGTCCATAGTTGCAGACAAGGGAAAGCTCGGAAGACCCGTTTCGAAATTTCGAGTTTACGCCCAGCAGCGTCTACTGTGAACTATCAAGACTCAAAGTGAACAAAGCCATGGGACAAGACAATCTACACCCCAGGGTGCTTAGGGAGTTGAGTGATGTCCAGGCGGAACCGTTATCCGTGCTCTTCAATCTTTCCCTAAGTACAGGAAGAGTCTCGTTGGACTGGAAAACAGCTAACGTCATTCCACTCCATTAAAAGGAATGCAGGACGGAGGCTGCGAATTATAGACCGGTGAGTCTCACATCGATAGTGAGCAGACTTATGGAAACACTAATCAAACATAAATTAGACACAATCCTGAACGAGGAGAATCTGCGAGATCCCCATCAACATGGATTTACAAAGGGAAGGTCCTGCCAATCCAATCCAATCAGCTTCTTTGACTGGGTAACAAGAAAGCTGGATATGGGGGAGTCCCTGGACGTCGTGTACTTGGACTTTAGTAAACTTTTAATGGCGTCCCACACTGCAGGTTATTGAGCAAGATGAGTTTGATGGGATTAGGTGAAACAATAACCGCATGGGTTAAAAACTGGCTTAGAGGTAGGCTCCAGAGGGTGGTGGTGAATGGTACCCTCTCCAAAACGTCGGAGGTGATCAGTGGAGTGTCGCAGGGCTTGGTCTTGGGCCCGATCCTATTTAACATCTTCGTAAGGGACCTGGCTCAGGGGCTTCAAGGTAAAATTACATTATTCGCCAATGACACCAAACTATGTAACATAGTGGGCAAAAGCACAGTGCCCAACAGTATGGCACAGGACCTACTCACACTGGAACATTGGTCCAAGACTTGGCAACTAAGCTTCAATGCCAAAAAGTGTAAGGTCATGCACCTTGGCAGCAGAAATCCATGCAGATCTTACACCCTAAATGGTGAGTCCTTAGCAAGGACTACAACGGAACGAGACTTGGGGGTAATCATTAGTGAAGACATGAAGACTGCCAATCAAGTAGAGAAAGCTTCATCCAAGGCTAGACAAATGATGGTTTTGCATCCGCACAAGTTTCGTTAGCCGGAAGCCCGAAGTCATAATGCTGTTGTACAGATCCATGGTGAGACCTCATCTGGAATATTGTGTACAATTCTGGAGGCCACACTACCAAAAAGATGTGCTGAGAGTTGAGTCGGTTCAGCGAATGGCCACCAGGATGGTCTCGGGACTCAAGGATCTTCAGTATGAGGAAAGGCTGGGAAAGTTGCAGCTATACCCACTCGAGGAGCGCAGAGAGAGGGGGAACATGATTGAGACATTCAAATATGTTACGGGCTGTATCGAGGTGGAAGGACCAATGGCAACAAGAGGGCATCCACTGAAAATCAAGAATGGGAAACTTCATGACAACACCAGGAAGTATTTCTTCACCGAAAGGGTGGTTGGTCATTGGAATGATCTTCCACTGCAGGTAATCAATATCAGCAGCTTTCAAGATTTTAAGAAAAAGTGGGATAGGCATGTGGGATCTCTTCATGGAGGGAATTAGGGGGGTGGGTCATTAGAGTGGGCAGACTTGATGGGCCGTGGCCCTTTTCTGCTGTCATTTTCTATGTTTCTATGTGGTCCACACTCTCTGCAGGTGTATCTCGGCAGTTACACTGTTGCTAGTGATATTCCACGGCCTCCCTGTACGCCTCCTCTATGAACCTCTCCAGCTCTCGGACTTCTTCCTTGATGGTGTTCTCTGTCTCGATGGTCTCTGCAACTCTAGCTTCCTCCTCCACTGCTTGGAGTTCTCTGCATCTCTGTGTCTCTCCATCTCTGTGTTCCTCCTCCATTGCTTGAAGTGCCTCCAGTTCCAGTATTCTACCCTCCAGGAGTCTGACTTGTTTCTTCAGAATCTCCAGTTTTCCGCATCAAGCGCATACGTAAGACTGCCTCCCAGAGGGGAGGTAGTCATACATATGGCAGACGGTGCAAAAAACTGAGTAGCTCAACATCCTGCTTCTGTATGCTGTTTCCATTGCTGCCTGCTTTCCAGTCTGCTGTGGATGTCTTCTGCGTCTGCTGGCTGTCCTCTGCACCTGCTGTATCCTCTACGTCTGCTGTGTCCCCTGTGTCTGCCTAGTAATGTGTCCTCTGTGCCTGCTGTGCCTGCCTGGTTGTGTGTTCTCTGTGCCTGCTTGGTTGTGTGTCCTCTGTACCTGCTTAGCCTACCTTGTTGTGTGTCCTCTGTGCCTGCCTGGTAATGTGTCCTCTGCGCCTGCTGTGGTCTCCTTCCGCTTCTACTTTAGTGGTGGCTACTTTAGTGGTGGCTTGTCCCTTCTTAAGGCCCTTCGCAAAGGCGCTCTCGCTAAGGCGAGCGCCTTTAATGCTTGCCTTCGCGTGCTGAACGGCTGAGCACCATTGGCTCCTCCTCTTTTGAGTCAGATCATGGTGGATGACGTCAGTGGGTGGGTGGAGCTAACTTTCACCGCCTCCCCTAGCTCTCTGTCCTCCGCTTCTCTCTATGCTTACTCCCCCTCTTCTGCCTCTCTCCTTTGCCTGCTTTCTTCCTCTTCTAGCTGCCTCTCTCCTTCCTCTGCTCTCTGCTTCTCCTGCTCGTCTGCCCGAGCCTGTAGATTGCCATTGGCTCCTCCCCTTTTGAGTCGGATCACGATGGATGATGTTGGGATGTGGGTGGAGCTAACTCTCGCTGCTCCCCTAGCTCTCTCTCTGTCCTCAGCTTCTCTCTGTGCTTACTCCCCCTCTTCTGCCTCTCTCCTTCACCTGCCTTCTTCCTCTGCTAGCTGCCTCTCTCCTTCCTCTGCTCTCTGCTTCTCCTGCTCATCTGAATTCCAGACTTTAATTACAGATTGAGTGAAGAAATATTTTAGCTGCTTTGTTTTAAATCTGCTACTTAGTAGCTTCATTGCATGCACCCTAGTCCTAGTATTTTTGGAAAGAGTAAGCAAGCAATTTACATCTACCTGTTCAACTCCAATCAGTATTTTATAGACTTCTATCATATCTCCCTGAGCCTTTTCTTCTCCAGGAAGAACCTTAGCCACTTTAACCTTTTTTCATAAGGAAATCATTCCTCCCCTTTATCATTTTTTTTTTGCCCTTCTCTGTACCTTTTCTAATTCTGCTATATCTTTTATGAGATTAGTGATCAGAATTGCACACAGCATTTGAGGTTGGCTGCACCATGAATTGATACAAAGGTATTATTTATTTATTGGATTTATTAACTGCCTTTTCATGAAGGGATTCACCCAAGGTGGTTTACAATACATTGAATAGTAATCGGGTGTTTTCCCTATCTGTCTTGGCAAATTCACAATCTAATTGTGGTAGCTGGGGCAATGGAGGGTTAAGTGACTTGCCCAAGTCACAGGGAGCAGGATGGGATTAAATTTATGACCTAAGGGTGCTGAGACAGCAGCTCTAACTAGAGAGCTGCACAGGAACGGGGATGATGGGAATCCTGTGGAAGCTGCGGGAATTCCGCAGGGGACCTCCCTAGGATCACGGGGATTCTGTTTGATCCTGCAGGGTTGGAAGCACCTTGAGGGGCTCCAATACCTGTGCACCTCCTTTTTCTTGCCCTCCAACTGCATTCGTCCCTTCACCAAGCAGCGTGCAGCGCTCCAAGCATGCCTTCCCTCCTACGTCAGAGCTAACATCAGAAAGAAGGCTTCCAGGTCAGGAGCATGCAGGGCCCATGGCCCTTTGAAGAAGTTCAGCTGGAAAGTAAAGAAGTTTCACCGTCTGGCGCAAACTGCGCAGAACAAATAGCAAGGTGTGGTGGGCCATCCTGGGATAGATAATTTTGGTTTGATACATGCAAGTATAAATAAAGATACCTATCTTTCATATGATTCAGGGCTACCTAGTTAGCAATGCACTTGTGGTAGATAGGGCTAACGCCAAATTAAGAGCATATGAAAAGTTAGATGCAAAGATATAAAAATTTGACTATGGATTGCAGCTAAGGCCAAAAAAACATTAGAAATTAATAGTAAGAATAGTCATAATAATATTCAGTATTTCTGTGAATTGGTGGATAAGCAAAATATTTATGGAGGAGAAGTGAAGGTAAAAATTGTAAGGGTTCTTTCGTTCTTTGTCTAAGTTTCGCGCTTGAAACCTCATGGCTTAATTAATACCAGATGCTATTATAAGAAAAAGGTCACCTTTTTAGGTTTCTTTATCTAGTGTTTAGGGCCATGTCCAAGGGACTAGCTGGCAGACTTAGGATGGCCTTTGATATGGTTGCTATAGAGAATTACTTGGTTTTACTCTGCCCTGTCGCAGCCGCATACCAGCGAGAGGCCTCTTTTGAGGAGGAAGTTACATATACATATACGTTTGAAGATCACACTAATGCTCAAGTCAAAAAATTATTTCTCACTCTATGGAAACTTCATACCATTAAATAATACTTTGTTTTCTTTTCCTTTAGACTGCTGGTTCAATCCCTGATCTTAAGTACTTTAGACTACTGCAATATTATATACTTGGGATCTTTCAAGAAAACCATCAAACGCCTGAGAGTCATCCAAAATGTTGCAGTCCATCTCATTTATGGCCTCAAGAAATCAGACCATGTAAGCCCATATTACAAAAAAACTACACTGGCTGCCTGTGGAAGCAAGGGTCATTTTTAAGTTTGCTTGCATTTGCTTCAAAACCATGACAGGTTCATCCACATCCTATCTGTCTAACCAATTCGAATTCCCAGGCACAACTATTACACGCAGTACCTAATTGTTCGCTTTTCCATCCCTAAAGGGCTGCACCTACAAGACATACCTCGATAGAACACTATCATTCCAAGCAGGCAAATGGAACAAATGTTTTCATCTCAAATGCACTTTCGTACCAAACGTTTAGGAAGTCAATAAAAACTTATCTCTTTGACAAATTTCTCTGACCCTACATCAACCTGATGTACCTCAACCTGATGTACTTCTAAAACACTTACAGATAAACCTGACTAAACTTAACATGCCAATGTAATTTCGAAAGTTCTATGTAATGTTGTTGTCTGTATACAGTCTCTTCCCTTGTAAACCACTTAGAACTGTTTATGGTATGGCGGTATATAAAAATAAAGTTATTATTATTAATAAAGTTAAAAGGGGATAGATTCCATACAAACATAAGGAAGTTCCTCTTCACCCAGAGAAATCTGGAACGCTCCTCCAGAGGCTGTTATAGGGGAAAACACCTTCCAGGGATTCAAGACAAAGTTAGACAAGTTCCTGCTGACCTAGAACATACGCAGGTAAGGCTAGACTCAATTAGGGCACTGGTCTTTGACCTAAGGGCCACCGCAGGAGCGGATTGCTAGGCACGATGGACCACTGGTCTGACCCAGCAGCGACAATTCTTATGTTCTTTCATTGTCCTATGTCTTTCTAATCCCATGGCTGATTGTCATTATAAATCTGAGACTAGCACCATTTTCTTGCCCTTTCTCTCTTTCAAAGGAGAGAAGTTTGCATTTGGAAGGTATAGGCTTCAGAGAAAAAGGGTAAAAATGATCAGTATTAGAGAGAGAGAGAAACATATACAGGGCTCAAGTATACATGGGCTAGGAATTGAGCTTGTGAGTCAGAGAAGTCAGGCTGTGGTAGTATAGAACAGTGTTTCCTAATTTGGTCCTGGACTCTCACATACACCAAATCAATTGGTTTATGCCCTGCCTACCCACATGCCTAAACCCTGTATTTTTGGTGCTTTTTCACTTTGTATGTGATCAAGATTTTCATTATTGATTCTGTATACTCTATGCCAATGCTTCCCAAGTCTATCCTGGAGTACCTCCTTGCCAGTCAGGTTTTCAGGGTATCCACACTGAATATGCATGAAATACATTTGCATATAATGGAGGTAGTATATGCAAATCAATTTCATGCATATTCCTTGTAGATGTCCTGAATATCTGACTGGCAAGGGAATATTCCAGGACAAACTTTGGAAACATTGGTATAGAACCTACAGAATCCATAATGAAAAGCTTGATCAAATATAAACTAAAAAAAAAAAAACAGTTGGGACATGTGGTTAGGCAGGGCATAAACCAATTGATTTGGGGGTATGTGAGAGTCTACTATATATGCTTTCTGTGGGTCTGTACAAACTGCACAGTAACTGGCTTTACCTCAATAGCCACTGTCTCTCTACTTGAATAACAACTGCTAAGAACTATTAAAAGCTGGAGCAGTATATTAAATTTTAATAAAACATGTCACCTCAGTAACTATAGAAAAATAGACAAATATTGTGCAAAATATAAACAGCAGATATAAATTCTCAAAACTGACACATTTTGATCACTAAATTGAAAATAAAATCATATTTCCTACCTTTGCTGTCTGGTGATTTCATGAGTTTCTGGTTGTGTTTCCTTCTGACTGTGTATTCTTTCTTTCATTTCTTTCTTTCTGCACTCAAGCCCAACAATTGTCCCTTTCTATTTTCTCCCTCCTTCCTTCCTATGTTCTTAGTGCCCCCCAGTGCTCCTTTCTATTTCCTAAGTGTCCCTTCTTATGTCCTTAGTGGCCCCAGTGCCATCTTCCTATGTCCCCCCCACTGCCTTCCAGCCTTTGTCCAACCCCCTCCCCCGAAGCCAGCCTGCCTGCCTACCTCCCTCCCACGTCAAAGCCAGCCTCTCTCCTTCCCTTCTGTGCCCGATTTAACCCCCCCTTGGGTCTGCTGCCACTGCTTGCCAGCCTCTCTCCTTACCTCTCTCCAGCACCAATTCAACCCCTCCCCCCTGGTCCGCCACCGTCGCTGCTTGCTGCCCAGAAGCCTTCTTCCCCACGTCAATTCAGACGTCAGAGAGGAAGTTCTTGGCCAGCCAGGTAGTGATTGGCTGGCCCAGAGCTTCCTCTCTGACGTCTGAATTGACATGGGGAAGAAGGCTTCTGGGTGGCAAGCAGCGGCAGTGAACCAGGAGGGAGGGATTGAATCTGGCTGGAGAGAAGTAAGAGAGGCCAGCAAGCAGCAGCAGCAGCTGTGGACCCAGGGGGGGGGGTTGAAACGGGCGCTGGAGGGAGGGAAGGAAGGAGGCTGGCTTTGTGTGGCAGGGAGAGAGGGGAAGCGATCACTTTTCCCGTTGGCCCTGCGCACAGCTTCGGGACACTGTCCCTGAAAATGGGACATTTCAGCGTCCCGAAGCTGTGTGCAGGGACAACGGGACAGGGGATCTCAAAACAGGACAGTCCCATTCAAAACGGGACGTATGGTCACCTTAGTTATATGTGCTGTACGACTAAGTGTAGGTCGGCCTACCTCCTGCCCTTTCCCCTACTCTAAAAATGCCTCTTGTCATTCTATGCGTTTAGAGGCAGGGGAAAGGCCTAAGCTAGTTTTAGATATGTCTAAACTAAACTAAACCTTAAGTTTGTATACCGCATCATCTCCACAGAAGTGGAGCTCGACACGGTTTACAGGAATTAATATAGAAAGGAACTCCAATGGAAAGAAGAAGGGCTTAGTAAAAAAGAAAGAAAGAGGGGACTTAGTATAATGGAGAGGGAGGGAGTAGTTACATTTTAGAGAAAAGCCAAGTTTTCAAATGTTTTTGGAAGCGTTAGAGGGAGTTAGAACTCCGAAGAGGGGCAGTAAAGCTGTTCCACAGATCGGTGATCCTGAAGAGGAGGGATGTCCCAAGTTTTCCTGTAAGGGATATGCCTTTTAAAGAGGGGAAGGATAGTTTGAATTTTTGAGTGGATCTGGTGGAGTTAGGATTCGGAGAGAGCCAAGATAGTGGAAAAAGGGGAGGAAGGATGCCATGTAGAGATTTGAAGGCTAGACAGGTGCATTTGTAGTGAACCCTGAGGATACTGGGAGCCAATGAAGCTTAGACAGAAGCGGGGAGACGTGGTCGAATTTGCTTTTTGCGAAGATTAGTTTAGCCGCAGTGTTCTGAATCTGCTGAAATCTGAAAAGACTTTTCTTTGTTAGGCTTAAGTAGATGGAGTTGCAGTAATTCAGTCTGGATAGAATAATGGATTGAACGAGGACAGCAAAGCGTTATTGGTGAAAGCAGGATCTTACTTTCCTTAAAATGTGAAGATTGAAAAAGCATTTTTTTTTACCAAGGAGTTGAGGTGATCATTGAAGGACAGTGTAGAGGCAATGATGATTCCCAGAACTTTGCTTGAGTGCTTAAGCTGCAGTTTGGTGCCAGAGGATAGTGGGATGAGGGTGGGTAGCTGATCTAATTTTGGGCCGAGCCAAAGTAGTTTTGTTTTGGTCTCGTTTAGTTTCATTTGAACGGTGAAAGCCCAGGATTGGAGATTCGTTATACAAGAAGAGATGTTATCAGAGAGATTGGTGAGGTTAGAGTCGGTCTCGAGGAGGACAAGGATGTCATCGGCGTAGGTGTAAAGTGTCTCCAAGGGGGATAGTTGGAGGAGTTTCAGGGAGGACATATAAACATTGAAAAGAATCGGGGATGGAGGTGAACCCTGAGGAACTCCGCAAATCGGTTTCCAAGGGGAGGATGAGGTGCCATTCATGTTAACGAAGTAGGAGCGGGAACGTAAGAATTTTGAGAACCAATCTAAGACTGTGGAGTTTATGCCAATTTCAGAAAGTTGGAGGATTAGTATGTCGAAAGCTGCAGAAAGGTCGAATTGAAGAAGGGCAGCGAACTTGTTGCAAGAGTAAATTAATGAAATTAATGAGGCCAAAAGGGATTCAGGTCTGAAGCCATGTTGATAGGGTAGGAGAATGGAGAATCTCTCAAGATAGGATGAGAGTTGGGTGGCTATGATGGACTCCAGCATCTTGGTCAGGAGAGGAATATTAGCTATTGGGCAATAGCTGGATGGTGTGGAGGGATTTAGATCAGCTTTTTTCAATAGAGGGGATAAGGCAATGTGTCCCATTTCTGCAGAAAATAGGCCTGAAAGTAGGGCGGAATTTATAAGTTTGGTGAGAGATGAGATGGCTTGTGCGGGAATATTCTCGTATAAGTAGGAGGGGAAAGGATCCAAGGTACAGTTGCAGGATTTTAACTTGAGGCAGGGTTTAGAGACCTGAGAATCGGAAATGAGCTCGAAGGCGGTCCAGGATCTGTCGGCTGGGATATGGTTGGCCTCGGTTAGAGTAGGGTTGGAGACGGTGAGCCAGCTTTGGTTATGGGTGCTTGGACAATCAGGCTTTTTGATCGTCCAAGTACCCATTTAGGCCACTTTTTAGACATTTTTTGTTTTGATTATGAGCCTCATAGTGTGTGTACTATGTTGTATATTAAAAGTAAAATTCTTGTATATTACAGTGGTGCCTCGCATAACGGACGCCTCGCACAGCGAACGCTGCGCACAACGAACTTTATGTCTTGATCCGTACAACGAACTTCGTTTCACACAACGAAGTCGCCCGAGCTGCATCCTTCCGCGCAGGCACTGCGCTTAACTGCCCTCTCTCCGCCTGGCTCCCTCTTGCCCCCCCGACTCCCCGACACGATCGGGGCAAGAGGGAGCTCAAGCCCTCTTGCCCCCCGACTCCCCGACACGATCGGGGCAAAAGGGAGCCCAAGCCCTCTTGCCCCGCCGATTCCCCAACTCCCCGACAATATCGGGCCAGGAGGGAGCCCAAGTCCTCCTGGCCACGGCGACCCCCTAACCCCACCCTGCACTACATTACGGGCAGGAGGGATCCCAGGCCCTCCTGCCCTCGACGCAAACCCCCCTCCCCCCAACGACCGCCCCCCCCCCAAGAACCTCCGACCGCCCTTCCAGCCGACCCGCGACCCCCCTGGCCGACCCCCACGACACCCCCAACCCCCTTCCCCGTACCTTTCTGTAGTTGGCCGGACAGACAGGAGCCAAACCCGCCTGTCCGGCAGGCAGCCATCGACGGAATGAGGCCGGATTGGCCCATCCGTCCCAAAGCTCCGCCTACTGGTGGGGCCTAAGGCACCTGGGCCAATCAGAATAGGCCCGGGAGCCTTAGGTCCCTCCTGGGGGCGGGGCCTGAGGCACATGGGCCCAACCCGACCATGTGCCTCAGGCCCTGCCCCCAGGAGGGACCTAAGGCTCCCGGGCCTATTCTGATTGGCCCAGGTGCCTTAGGCCCCACCAGTAGGCGGAGCTTTGGGACGGATGGGCCAATCCGGCCTCATTCCGTCGATGGCTGCCTGCCGGACAGGCGGGTTTGGCTCCCGTCTGTCCGGCCAACTACAGAAAGGTACGGGGAAGGGGGTTGGGGGTGTCGTGGGGGTCGGCCAGGGGGGTCGCGGGTCGGCTGGGAGGGCGGTCGGAGGTTCTTGGGGGGGGCGGTCGTTGGGGGGGGGGGGGTTTGCGTCGAGGGCAGGAGGGCCTGGGATCCCTCCTGCCCGTAATGTAGTGCAGGGTGGGGTTAGGGGGTCGCCGTGGCCAGGAGGACTTGGGCTCCCTCCTGGCCCGATATTGTCGGGGAGTTGGGGAATCGGCGGGGCAAGAGGGCTTGGGCTCCCTCTTGCCCCGATCGTGTAGGGGAGTCGGGGGGGCAAGAGGGCTTGAGCTCCCTCTTGCCCCGATCGTGTCGGGGAGTCGGGGGGGCAAGAGGGCTTGAGCTCCCTCTTGCCCCGATCGTGTCGGGGGTGCCAGGGACCACACGGAGTCACCCACCGTACCACCCGATTCGGGTAAGCGCAGGTATCGGTGGGTGGCTTATTTGCGGGGGGGTGCCTTATTTTACATTTTTTTCTAAAAAGGGGGGGCTGTCTTATTTGATGGCCCTGCCTTATCGGGGAAACACGGTAGAAAAAAAAAAAAAAATGAACAGTTAAGTCCCAGTTTTTGCCGCTGAGACTCTGCCCTCTCTCACTGTAAAATTAGACTCTACTTAGTCTGTCTTTAAATTTAAAAAATGTGTGTTGTTTTAAAAAAACAATTATGTTTTTAGATGTATCTAAATAAAAATAATAACCAAAAATTTATCTTTTTTTATGTCATCTTAGCATATTTTATGCTACAGAACGAATTATTTTTTTTTACATGTATTGTTATGGGAAAACGCGTTTCACATAACGAACTTTTCGCATAACAAACTTGCTCCTGGAACGAATTAAGTTCGTTGTGTGAGGCACCACTGTATATGATTCGATGAGAGAAATGGTTTCTCTAAATTGTGTATGTATTTACTAGAGTGATATATAAGAATGGTGGGGGAAAAAAGGAAAGAAAGATGATTGTCGAAAGAAACCTGGGGTCATGAATAGCACTGGTGGTGATAATTGAAAGACTTGGATTGCAGAAACATTGCTATAACTGGCAACAATAATGACATTTATCAGAAGCTGCAGGTTCCAGTGAAAATTTGAAATAGCAGTTTTCTGCTTCCATCTTTACATGGGAGGAAGAGAAGGCAGAGGCAATTCTGGGTGGAGGAAAATGAAGCAGGAGACAGGATATAAAGACTGCAGAATACAATCATAGGAATACCCTTCTGAGAAGTGGGACAATAATAGGCATACCCTTCTGAGAAGTGGATGGGATAGTTTTGGGAAGATATGAATTAGATGAATGTCCATGTGAGGGATTTCCAGAATCTGAACAATTTAAAAGCTTAGAAGCTGAGTAAGATTTGGATAAGTTAGTTCCTATTGTGATAGCTGATAGGCAGCCACAAGAGGTAGGAAATGATACTTTTAGATCCACAGTTAGGTAAGCAGAGAGTGTGAGGGATTTTCCTAACAACTCTAGCAGCAGCAGCACCACCCAAGGATATAGAGAGGAAATCCTTAAAGAGGTGTGTGGGCATTTTACAATACTTATTCTCCCTCTTCTGCAAAGCCGCTCGGTAACGACCCCGAAGCCCATAGAGATTTAAAGGGCTTCGGGGCTGTTGCCGTGTGGCAGCCACTAGCGTGGTTTTGTAGAATCAGAATGCCATCAGTAGAAGAATGCTACTGAGCCATTTTCAAACAGTGATGTGTTCCATTTGGCCAAACATCTCTGTTAGAGCTTATTTCAGAGGAGCATGCTGATACCATACTGATGATTCCATCCTGTACTTCAAGTAGCAGCTGCAGGAAAGATACAACAAGCAGATAACAATCCTATACAATAATAATAACTTTATTCTTCTATACCACTATAGTCACATGACTTCTAGGCGGTTCACATCGAAGAAGGCTGACAATCAGCGAATTACAGAATGCAAGAAGTGAGGGTACAACTTATTAACACAAGAAATAGATAAGAAATAGATCTTAAGTATGTAATATAGATCTCATGTATGCAACCCAAGGAATAAGGCAGGACAATCTGCGAATTTCAGAATAAAGCTGGTTAAGAAGGCAAATTGCATAATGAAGCGAATTACAGAATAAAGTGAATTACAGAATAAAGCTGGACAATCATCAAATTACAGAATGCAAGAAGTGAGGGTACAATTTATTATACAAGAAATAGATAAAAAGAAAAATATGTATGCAACCCAAGGAATGAAGCTGGACAATCAGCGAATTGTGGAATGCATAAGAACATAAGAACTGCCATCACCGGATCAGACCCAAGGTCCATAGAGTCCGGCGATACACACACACGGAGGCCCAGTCAGTTGCACACCTGATATAGTTTTAGTCACCCGTATCCCTCTATGCCTCTCGTATGGAGATGTGCATCTAATTTGCTTTTGAATCCTAGAACGGTGAATTCAATAATAACCTCCTCTGGGAGAGCATTCCAGGCGTCCACCACTCACTGCGTGAAGCAGAACTTCCTGACATTTGTCCTGGTCTTGTCCCTCCTCAACTTCAGTCCATATCCTCTTGTCCATGTCACACTTGACAAGGTAAATAATTTATTTTCCTGCTCTATTTTGTCGATGCCTTTCAGTATTTTTAAAATCTCAGTCATGTCCCCTCGCAGTCTCTTCTTTTCAAGGGAGAACAGTCCCAGTTTTTTGAGTCGTTCCTCGTATTCCAAGTTCTCCATACCAGTTATTAGCTTTGTTGCTCGTCTCTGCACCCTTTCTAGCATTTTTATATCCTTCTTTAGGTTGGGAAACCAATGTTGGATGCAGTATTCCAAGTGTGGTCTGACCATTGCCCTATAGAGCAGCATTATAACTCTCTCCGACCTACTCGTGATTCCCTTCTTTATCATACCTAACATTCTATTTGCTTTCTTTGCCGCTGCCGCGCATTGTGCTGACGGTTTCAGGGTCCTATCTATCATTACACCCAGGTCCTTTTCTTGTTCACTCTTGCCCAGAGTTGCACCAGTCATTCTATACTCGTATTCCTTATTCTTACTGCCTAAATGCATTACTTTGCACTTTTCCATATTAAACTTCATCTGCCATTTTTCCGCCCATTTCTCTAACTGACACAAGTCACTCTAGAGCACCTCGCTGTCTTTCTGCGATCTGATTTCCCGGCTTAGCTTTGTGTCATTGGCAAACTTGATGATCCCACTGGATGTTCCTTCTTCTAGGTCATTTATGAAAATATTAAACAAGATGGGCCCATGTACCGAGCCCTGGGGCACACCGCTAGTCACATTCTCCCAGTCCGAGAACTTCCCATTTATGCCCACTCTCTGTTTCCTGATCTCTAGCCATTTGCCTATCCATCTTAGTACATCCCCCGCTATTCCAAGGCCTTGTAGTTTCCTGAGAACTCTTTCATGTGCAACTTTGTCGAACGCTTTTTGGAAGTCCAAGTATATTATGTCCACTGGTTCTCCATTATCAATATGTTTGTTCACGGTTTCAAAAAATTGGAGTAAATTTGTCAAACATGATTTCCCCTCCCTAAGCCGTGTTGACTGGATCCCATCAGGCTGTGTATGTCCAAGTGCCAGACTATACTATCTTTAATCAGTGCTTCAACCATCTTTCCAGGGACAGACGTAAGACTCACAGGTCTGTAGTTGCCCGGTTCTCCTCTTGACCCCTTTTTGAAAAATGGCGTGACGTTTGTTATCCTCCAATCGTTCAGTATCTGACCAGTTCTAATTGACAGGTTGGCAAGTTTTTGCAATAACTCCCCGATTTCAACCTTCAGTTCTTTTAAGACTTTCGGGTGAATTCCATCAGGTCCATCAGGATTTGTCACCTTTAAGTCTGTCAATCTGGTAGTATATCTGGTCCAAGTCCACCTCAATTGTGGTGAGGCTGTCCTCTATTACTCCTTTGAACACTTTCACTACTTCTGGTATTATTGTGGTGTCCTCATTTGTATAGACAGATGCAAAGAAGGAATTTAGTCTGTCAGCAGTTTGTTTGTCTTCCTTGATGTACCCTTTTCTTCCCTTGTCATCCAACAGTCCCACCGCTTCTTTCGCGGATTTTTTTCCTTTTATGTATCTAAAGAAGGGCTTGAAGTTCTTGGCCTCTTGCGCTATTTTTTCCTGGTAGTCCTTTTTGGCGTCCCTCACCGCCTTGTGACATTTCTTCTGCTCATCCTTGTGTTTGTTCCGAGCTTCGGTTGCGTTCGTGAGTTTCCATTCTTTAAAGGAGTCCTTCTTTCCCTTTATGGCTTCCCTCACCTCTCTAGAAAGCCATGCTGGTTCTCTTTTCCTTTGGTTTCCCGTCCTTTGGTTATCTGTGGGATGTAGAGGTTTGTGCTTTCGTGACAGTAGTTTTCAGTAGGGACCATGCTTGATCAACCGTTCTGATTTTATCCATCCTTTTCTTGAGCCGCTTTTTTACCATGGCTCTCATGCTGTTGTATCTTCCTTTTTTACAGTTGAAAGTCGTGGTAAGGGTTTTGGTACGTTTCCCTTTCTCGATGTATAGTTTAAAATTGACCATGTTGTGATCACTCATCCCAAGTGGGACCATGACTTCTACTTCTTTTGTCTGACCAGTGATGCCATTTAGGACCAAGTCCAGGGTGGCGTCTCCTCTCGTCGGCTGTCCCACCATTTGTTCTAGGAAGCAGTCCCCTATCATATCCAGGAACTTCGTCTCCTTACCACAGTTTGAGGTTCCCAGGTTCCAGTCAATCCCCGGGAAGTTGAAGTCTCCCATGATCATTACATTTCCTGTCTTACATCTTTGTTTGATTTCCTCTATCATATCTGAGTGTCTCCTCCATCGGTCCTGTGGGGCGATAGTAAAGGCCAGTTTTTGTGTCTGAACCGTTGTGTCTGGGAATCTTGATCCAGAGGGACTCCAGCTTCTCTTTCCTTTCTGTCTTCACCTCTCTAACAGAATATATTCCCTCCTGAACATATAGGGCGATGCCTCCCCCTTTCTGCCCTGTTCTATCCCTTTCATCATTCCACCATTATTTCTGTTATGCCAATGATGTCTAGTTCATTGTGTCTTGCTATTATCTCCAGCTCTCCCATTTTGTTCCTCAAGCTTCTAGCATTCGTATACATACATTTAAGTTCCCTTTGTGGTCCCTTCTTGGATTGTCTAAGTTTCATGGCTCCTCATGTGTCTTTTGCGGTATCTATATGTGCTCCTATGTTGTCTCTCTCATTTGTTTCGTGGTCTTCCCCCCTATGTCTGGGTGGCTGTCTGTGAATCCTTCTTCGGGGCAATTTGTCGCCCGGGCCATTGACTGGTGGTTGACTGTCGGCTTTCCCCTGACCTTTAGTTTAAAGCCTTGTCAATGGCCCTCCTCATGTTGCCTGCCAATACTCTTGCTCCTTCCTTGGTGAGGTGTAATCCATCTTTTCTGTAGTACCTGTTTCTTCCCCAGAATGCCGTCCAGTTGCGCACGAAGTCAAAGCCTTCTTCACACCATCTTCTCATCCAGGGGTTGGTCACTCGCAGCTCCTCTTGCTTCTTCTCATCCACTCTCGGTACCGGGAGGATCTTGGAGAAGGCCACCTTCACCTCCCTGACTTTCAGCTTTCTTCCGAGTGAGCAGAACTGGCTCTTCAGTTCTTCCCTGTCATACTTCCATCCGTTCACATCGTTGGTTCCCAAGTGGATAAGCACAGCAGTGTTCTCTCCTTCTGCGTTGTCTATGATCCTGGTAATTCTGTTGGCCACATCCTTCACTCTTGCTCCGGGCAGGCAGGTGACAAGCCTATCCTCTCTTCCTCCTGCGTTGTGGCTGTCCACATGTCGTATAATGGAGTCCCCCACGATGATCCCCATCTTCTCAGTATGGGGGTTCCTCGGGGGTCACAGATCCACATCCATGGTGTAGGGCTTTTCTTCTCTCTCCTGAGTTGAGTACCCATGCAGTCTCCATCTTCCTCTCAGTGAGTGGTTGCCCTATACCTCCGCTTCAGTCTCATCTGTGGATGTAGTGGTGTCTCCTCCAAACCCATCTAGGCCATCTTCCTGGGTTGCTTGGATACAGTTTTCCGGCCCTGGGACCTCCACATATTGCTGGTGGGCTTTCTCAATAAATCTCTCTAGTTCCTCGATCTCCTCGTTGGTACTGGGCTCCACTAGTCGCTTCTCCTGCTCGCAGATTTCTTCTTCAAAGGTGAGGTGTTCTTATTTAGGACACCTATTCTGTTAATGCTTATTTCTGAGACTTTACTTTTCTTGATTATCTTTTAACCTTTTCATTCCCATATCTTCCACAACTCTCCATTTCATAGGACCATTAGCAGCTATAGCAATTTGTAATTTTGATATTTTTCTAACCTTTTTCATCTTTCCAGGAACAAATCTAGGTGAGAATGATATATTGCTAGCTACTTAGGTGTTTTTATTAGATAAAAGCTCAGGCAGAACTGATTTCTTTTTTTGGACTCCCATTCTGCTTATGGTGATTCTCCATTAACTTTTTCTCCCCCTATCTGCCACAATTCTCTCCATTCCACAGGATCATTAGCAGGTCTGAGAATTAGTGATAATAATTGGTTCCAGGAGTGTTGGCGGAAAAAAACCCCATGCTGTTTGAAACTTTGGTGCCAGCAAAATGGATATGCAAGTTACATGAATATGTAGAACCTATAGCAGTGCTTTTTCTCTTAGAGCTAAAGGTAAATCTTTTTAGAGTCATAATTGTTAGGTATCCTTATAAAAAAGGAAGTGTTTTTTGGTTTCTGTTCATTCTAACTGCTCTCCATCCATCATGAAAACTGCCCCCCTCCCCTTCAAAGCTGAACTCTTCAACTGGGTCACCCTCTGCCTGTCTACCGGCCACTTCCCAAGGGAACTTGGCCACATCCTCATATCTCCAATAATCAAAAACCCCAAAGAATCTCCCTCTGTAGCCTCCAACTACAGACCCATCGCCAATATTCCTCTTTTCCTTAAAATCATGGAAGGACTTGTCAATTACAATCTCATGTCATACCTAGAGAAATTTAACATCCTCCACGACTCCCAGTCTGGATTCCGCACTAACTACAGTACGGAAACCGTTCTAGCCTCACTAACCAATCACCTCCTCCAACTATTCTCACTGGGAAACAGCGCACTGTTACTCCAGTTTGACCTCAGCAGTGCCTTCGACCTAGTAGACCATGACATTCTGATTAGTTGCCTCGACTCCATTGGAATTTCCGGACAAGTACTAACCTGGCTCACAGGCTTCCTAAAAAACCGAACCTACCAAGTCCATAACGACGGAACCTTCTCCCACACCTGGAGCAACCCCTGCGGAGTTCCCCAAGGCTCCCCCCTATCCCCGTCACTATTCAACATCTACATGGCATCACTGGGACACTTGTTATCAAACCGTAACCTGAAATCCTATATCTACGCAGATGACATTACAATTATCATACCTATCACCTCACTGTCACATGAGACAGAACAATACATCTCAACCGTCCTCACCATGGTAGAAAACTGGACCACACGCTTCAAACTGAAACTAAACCCAGAAAAAAACAAGTTCTTCCTTGCAAGTCCCAACCACAAACTAATGACCACCACCCTGCATCTCAATGGTTTAACGTATCCAATCAATTCCACTATAAAAATTCTCAGAGTCATCTTGGACCGATGCCTCACTTTGGAAGATCACACCAATGCCCAGGTCAAAAAATACTTTTCCACCCTTTGGAAACTCCGTTCTATCAAACATTACTTTGATTTCCCCACCTTCAGTTTGCTGGTCCAATCCCTAATCCTAAATACCCTGGATTACTGTAACATCATATACCTGGGCTCCTACAAGAAAACCATTAAACGACTAAGACTCATCCAGAACACTGCCGTCCGCCTCATCTATGGGCTTAAAAAGTCAGACCACATCAGCCCTTTCTACAGAAAACTTCATTGGCTACCGTTTGAAGCAAGGGTCATCTTCAAATTCGCCTGCCTCTGCTTCAAAACCCTATCTGGCTCAGCCCCGATATACCTGTCACGCCACTTCGTCTTCCCAGGCTCTAACCGTACACGCAATGTCCACCTGTTTGCCTATCCCTCCCCAAAAGGATGCATCTACAAAAGATTCTTGGACAAAACCCTCTCTTTCCAAGCTGGCAAATGGAATGACTGCTTGACCACCCTCATCTCTCTTGCCCCAACTTATCTATCCATCAGGAAATCTCTCAAATCATATCTCTTTGATAAATTCCTCTAACTCCCGGCCTACCAACCAAACTACTAATCTCAACCTCGCCTCCCTCCCTACCCTTCCTCCCCCTCTTCCCCGGTTATTGTTCCTTTCCCCTTTCTGGACCCCCCCTTGCAACAGTTATTGGATCATTTTGTAATGGCCACTGGTTTATACCATACACTTGATAACTAATTCTCTGTATCTTCATTGCATAAATACAGTTCTTATCTCCTGTAAACTACTCTGAACTGTTTTCTGATACTCTGTAACTTCGCTGTACATGTACAGTCTCTTCTCCTATAAACCGCTCTGAACTGTTTTGTGGTATTGCGGTATACAAAAATAAAGTTATTATTATTATTATTATTCTGAGACTGTGCTGCATTTTATTTTTGCCACATATGTCTTGACCTTTTCCCCCTTTTCTCCTGATTTCCGGTTCCCAGAGTGGCTAATGACTCCCCTTATATATACCATTAGTGTGTGAAGAGGATCCCTTTGTGTTTTCCAGAAGCCATAGCAGATCTTTTCAAACTGGGTTCAGCACAACAGCTCGCACCTGGACAAAGCTCAAATACTAAAACAGACAGAATAGGTGAGAATGATGTACTGAAATCTTTGTTTGCCCTTGTGATGAATTATCTACATTTTCACAATACTAACATGTTTCATATTTTTTTCCTTCAGAAGGGTGTAGTTATAGAAGATTTTCTGAGAAAACAGTCAATTGGTGAGTTTTTTACAAAGATACGCTAAATTCACGCATGCTCTAACTACTAACGTGTGCATAGAATAACATGCACATGTTAAGTTTTACCGTGCGCTGAGGTGGCACTGTTTAGGCGCTGTTAGCATGTGCTAAAGGTTAATGCGTGCATGTTATCCTATGCAAGCATTAGTAGTTAGCACATGTGTGGATTTAGCGCACCTTTGTAAAAAACAGCCTGAAACTCAGCAGTCAACTCTTAATTTGTCTCAATCTATCTTCCTTTTTCTTCAGCCTGCCTTCTCCTACCAGGAGCAGATTCTGGGACCTTACCAATTCTACCACAGTAGCAACTTGGACTTACGGGTACCTTGCTCTGCATACCTGTCATCCATTTCATTGAACTGCAGTTGCCTGATATTACACTTGCATGCTGCTTTCCTGGACTGTACAATAAAAATCTTATACCATTTTTCACCTTGTGCTTATTTATATTGAGTTGCAGCCAGGCATTAGTGTTTCCTTAAAAAACACCACTTCAGCTACTTGGTCACATTGGCCTTTGTCTTATCTAGTGTTCCATGAGGCCCAGGCTGCAAAGGGGGGGAGGGTAGCTGGTATGTCTCCTGCCTCACAGCCTGCAACCAGCATAATATTTGAGAGCATGAGATTAGATGAGAAAATGAACCAGGTGCCTTAACTTGGTGGCTTCTTTCAGTCAGTTTCCTACCCTGACAGCTTGAGATATGCTGAACTGCAGCTGATTAGGCATACTTTGGGTGCTTTCTTATAGAGCCGCAAGCACGCTTATGCTACTGCCCAAAGGATGCCTAAATAGCACAGTATAATCCAATTAGAATTGCTATGATTTTATGGCTGATTCTGTAGCACAGCAGTTAGAATGAAGGTTGGGGTGTGAGCCTGGTCTGAGTTTGACTCCCTCATGTCCTTCAGCTGACAAAATACTCATTTTAATAAAAATGACAAGCTACAGACCAATCACATCTAATTTTCATCTCAAACAGCACATTAGCAATACTAGAAACAATCTATTCCAAAAGTTATTTGCATTTGATACAAAACAGCAGTATTTGAACCCATATTACATTTATTGAACCCAACTTGAGATTCTAGCTTTTAGGACAATGAAAGCAGTGTTTTAAGCCATTGAGCTACCAGTCTTTTATCTCAGCTAACTGTGAGATGATAGCTAAGCAGATTTTACCATAGCAGATCACTAAGCTTTGATATGACAGGGGAGTCAGAGAAACTGGAGTGGAAGGTGCTGTAACTCAATGAGTAAAAGTGCTGTCCTGATCTTCCAGAGGTTGTGAGTTCAACTCCTGGCCTGTCATTTACTTATGGCAGTCTACTTTGCAGGTGCACTTTGATGATGTCACAATGAGGTCATCATTGTGCAGCTGCAGACTTCCATTTGCAATGAACCAGAAACCATATTCAGGTCTGTTCTGTGTTTTATTCTGTTTTTAAGCTTAAACATAGAAACATAGAAATTGATGGCAGAAAAGGGCCATAGCCCATCGAGTCTGCCCATACCAATGACCCACTCCCCGACTTTTACTCCCCATAGATCCCACGTGAATATCCCATTTTCTCTTAAAATCTGACACGCTGTTGGCCTCAATAACCTGCTGAGGCAGCTCGTTCCAATGATCGACCAACCTTTCGGTGAAGAAGTACTTTCTAGCATCACCTTGAAATTTCCCTCCCCTGATTTTCAGCGAGTGTCCTCTGGTTACCGAGGGCCTGTAAGACTGAAGATATCATCTTTCACCTCTATACGCCCCATGATATACTTGAAGGTCTCAATCATGTCCCCCCTCTCTCTTCGCTCCTCCAGTGAGTACATCCGCAGTTTTTTTAGCCTTTCTTCATACGTGAGATCCCTGAGCCCCAAGACCATCCTGGTAGCCATTCGCTGAACTGACACATCTTTCCAGTAGTGTGGTCTCCAGAATTGAACACAATACTCGAGATGAGGTCTCACCATGGATCTGTATAGTGGCATTATGACTTCAGGCCAATTGAAGCTTGGCCAATTGAAGCTTGGCCAATTGAAGTTTGCTTTGAGGAATGAGCTGATTGTAGCAATGTTTCATGACAAAGAAAGTATTATTTAGAGCAAGGAATCACTTCTAAAAAACCTCTCTCAAATAACGTCTGTGAGATGCCCAGAGAAAGCTGATTGGATGACCTAAATAGTATGTATCGTGCTAAAGCCTTTCTGGAGCTTAAACCACTTCTATTGGAAACCTATATGGAGCTCAAAGTCTTATGCTTTACACTTCTTATAGGAGCTAATGATACCATTACAGTACAAGTTTCTGTGTAGCATAGGAGTGAAGCTTCCACCCCTTCCATGCTAATGTTCCCAGATCAACTCTCACTGAAACTAATATATTATAAATATCCTTTTAAACATGGTATACCGTGTTTTTATTATCCTTTTAATGATGGTATACTTTGGGTTAATTATGTTAATGCTTACAGTCCTGAAATAATGATAACAAATCAGTAAAAACCATCTTTTTATATATAACATTGTAGAGATGTCTATCTGGCATCTATATGGGGGTTTTGGGAACGTGTGCCTAATAGACGCCTAAGATACGCTTAGTGCATTAGAGACATCTATACGATGCCTAAATAGTGCCTAAATAACGCTGATTGCCACTTGCACCACATGAACGTCTAAAGCACGCCTAAAGTTAGGCACACTTTACAGAATCTAGGTCAAAATGTCTTGCCTCATTGATTTCAGTAGAAACAAATAACACAGATGATTGGAATCTACAAATAGACCAAATGGGTAACTGATCAAAAAATGAATAAAACTAAAAATTATTGTAATGCACATCTTTAAAGATGTTTATATCTAAAAATCTGATTTATTACAGTTATAAATGACTTCTAAGATTTCAACTTCTTTAAACCTTTTCAAGTCAATAAGGGGAGAAGTTATTAATGTGGCTACCATCAAAATGGGTTCTTTTACCATTTAAGATGTGCTATTTTAGCATGGGTTCCCATTTTATGCAATAAAACCCTGTGCTAAAATAGCACAGTTTGTGGTAAAATAACTTATTTTAATGATAGCCCACATTGATAACGTCTCCCCTAAATGTCAACATTTTCTTCATTGTCCAATCCAGATGTACCTTTGAGTGAGATGACTCCTGAAAACTACATAATATAGGATCCCCTTGTGGTTTTCTTGGCATTATTCAGGAGTGGTTTGCCATTGCCTTCTCCTAAGGCATGGATCATTAAGTGACATGCACAAGGCCAAAAAGAACCACCATGGGAATTAAACTTGGGTCTTCTATGAGGGGGTGTTGAAAAGTTCTCAGCCCAACAAAACATAGAATTTTGTTTCTGCAAATTGTTATGAAATGAAATAAGAACACTCTTTTCAGCTACAGTGGCAAAAATAGCGCTCAGCATTTAGGAAGTTGATTGTTGGGCTAAGAACTTTTCAGCACCCCCTCATAGTTCACAGTCCACTGTTCTTCTGCTCCCTAATTTTGTTACAAGGTGTCAAATTAATTTTTTTTAATGTTGCAGCTATTTTTGATCCAGAGAAGAATATAAATATGTCAGAACCAGTGGCTTACCTAGGGTATGTGGCACCCGGGGCCCATCATTTTTTGACACCCCCTCCATATGTAAAAAAATATTTTTTGTAATGACCATGAAACAGAATAAATGGTCAGAATAGAAACAGGCAGTGAAAATTTTCTTATATTCCAAACATAACATAACATAAATTATGTCTGAATTGTCATGACATCAAAAGTACATATGGAGTAGTTGCAGGTGATGCTTGGGACAGTTCTGATTGTGTTAGTTCGGTTTTATGTGTTTTTTGAATAGAAGGGTTTTTATTTCTTTTTGAAGGTTTTGCAGTCTGTGGTCGATGTCAATTGGTTGTAGAGTTGGGGGTCGAGTGTTGCAGCTCGAATGGCTAGGAGGTTGTCGAACAGTTTTTTTCTTTTGACGTTTTTGGTTGGAGGGTGTGTGAATGGTGCGTGAGTTCTCCTATGTCTGTTTGAAGTGGATTGAATTATTTAGCTGAAGAAATTAGTTACCCCCTCATCCCACACACATTAATTCTCTTCCATTTTTGTTCCCATTATAAAAAACACTGATAAGTTCCCAGAAAAAAAATACATTAAAATAAGAAGTGAAAACAAAGGCCCCTACAGATGAGAACATAACATAAGAATAGCCTAACTGGGTCAGACCAATGGTCCATCATGCCCAGTAGCCCATTCTCATGGTAGCCAATCCAGGACACTAATACCTGGTCAAAACCCAAAGAGTAGCAACATTCCATGCTATCGATCCAGGGCAAGCAGACACTTTCCCCATGTCTTAATAACAGATTATGGACTTTTCCTCCAGGAATTTGTCCAAATCTTTCTTAAAACTAGCTACACTATCTGCTTTTACCATAACTTCTGGCCACTTCATTTTTAAGTTTAGATCTTTCCTTTCAAACAGAGACCTTGCTAGATGTCAAATACAGCACAAGGTAATCTCACATGGACTTAGCTGTGCAGGAAATGTGAATCTCCTCATACATCCACCATATAGTGCAAAAATGTGCAAAGGTCTGTTTTTTTCTTTCGATCACTACATAGCCTAATGCCACACAAGCAGCGCTGTTACAAACATATTCTGTAGGTCAATGCTAAGGATAACAAAGTTTCCTTCCTTGGACCAGAAGGAGATAAACCACTGGAAGAGATCCCAAAACAACACCCAAAGACCCACTCAGTGTGTGAACCAGTTGAGTGGAGTGGACTAACTGGGGGGGTGGAAATGGGCCCGGAGTTTGCTCAGCAGAATTTCCCAGACCACCTCTTCCTCTCAACACATTGACACGCTGCCACCATCACCACTAGGAACACCTCACTGGGTAGGCCAGCTATGCTATAAACTTTATAAAACACATTATTATATTTTCTTATAAAGCACATATTTTAACTGAACTCTCTGACATCCTCAGCCTTTCCATTCACAAAAATAGAAGGAAGAAAAGTTCCCATTTCCTGCTGTCTCATGTCCCCGGCCTATACAATATTTTTTTTCTGCAGACCCTTCAAAAGTCTGACCAAATCCTCATTTCACTTGCATTATAAAGTACTGAGGATGCCATCTCTCCCCAATCCCAGGTCCTAAAGTCTAAGACAGTAGTGCAAACTAATGCTGCCAGATACAGGAAAAAAATTTTTGATTCGATTCAGCCCTATTGAATTGGTTTTTCAATTCGATTTTCCTGCCCAGTTGGGTGATTTTTTTCAAAACTCCTGGTGGGTTTTATAGCTTTTTCATCCCCTTTGGCTTCTCCTAACCACACTGGCGCTGTGGTGTAAATAAAATAAAGAAACAAAAAGGACTTTTCCTCTCTCTGTTAAATCCTAGCTCACGTTTGCAGTCCAACACCAGCTCTGGCAGGATATACATTTCAAATCTGACATATTATAATCACAAATCAGAAAATAAAATTAATTTTTCTACCTTTTGTTGTCTGGTTATATTTCAAATCTTGTTGGTCCAAGGCTCTGGTTTTCTTCTGATAACTTGCTTGCCAGGGTCTCCTTCTTTCTGCATGCTAACCATCCATCTGCCAACTCTGTCCTCCCTTTCCATTTCCCTTCCCTTCCCAAAGGGAAGTCTGGTATCTTTCCTTTTTTTCATCTCCCTCCACAGATCCACCTTTTCTTAAATACCCTTTCATCCGGCATCTCTCCCTCCTTCCCCACCACCCCAGAGTCCACCATCTCTCCCTTTCTTTTCCTAATTACCCTCCTATCCAGTATCTCTATCTCTCCTCCACACCATCCCTTGTGTCCAATTTCTCTCCCTTTCTGTTCCTTCCCTCCCTAAATCCCATGGTCCATCATCTCTCTCCCTCTCCTCTATTTTCAGACCCATTATTTCTTCCCCCCCCAAAGTTTGGCATATGCACGTCTCTTTGAACACCCCTTCCCTCCGTGTACTTCTAAATCATGGTCCCCCCAAAGGCCTGTCCCCCCTTAAAGGTCTGCCTGTCCCCCCTTGAAGGCCTGTCCCATCCCCTTGTAGGCCTGTCCCCCCCTTGAAGGCCTGCCTGCCTGTCCCCCCCTTGAAGGTCTGCACCCCCCGAAGGCCTGCACCCCCCCTAAGGCCTGTCCCCCCCTTGAAGGCCTGTCCCACCCCCTTGTAGGCCTGTCCCCCCCTTGTAGGCCTGTCCCCCCCTTGTAGGCCTGTCCCCCCTTGAAGGCCTGCCTGCCTTTCCCCCCCTTGAAGGCCTGTCTCCCCCTTGAAGGCCTGCACCCCCCCTTGAAAGCCTGCACCCCCCTTGAAGGCCTGCACTCCCTTGAAGGTCTGCACCCCCCCGAAGGCCTGTCCCCCCTTGAAGGCCTGTCCCACCCCCTTGTAGGCCTGTCCCCCCCTTGTAGGCCTTTCCCCCCCTTGAAGGCCTGCCTGCCTTTCCCCCCTTGAAGGCCTGTCCCCCCCTTTGAAGGCCTGTACCCCCTTGAAGGTCTGCACCCCCCCAAAGGCCTGCACCCCCCCTGAAGGCCTGCCTGCCCCCCCTTGAAGGCCTGCACCCCTTGAAGGTCTGCACCCCCCCCACGAAGGCCTGTTCCCCCTTGAAGGCTTGCCTGCCTGCCTGTCACCCTCTCCCCCTTGAAAGCCTGCCTGCCTGCCTGCCCGCCCCACCCTGAAGGCCTGTTGCCCCGACCCACCCCGAAGGACCGCTCGCCTCCCTGGCCTCCCCGCACCACCTATGAAGCAGCTGCAGCAGGATCGCAAAGTCAGCGTCAGCGATCCCTGCGTTGCTTCCTGCGCCACGGTCCCGCCCCTCCTCTGACGTCAGAGGAGAGGCGGGATCGCGGCGCAGGAAGCAGCGCCTAAGCAGCGCAGGGATCGCTGACGCTGACTTCGCGATCCTGCTGCGGGCTGCTTCACAGGTGGTGCAGGAAGGTCAGTGGGGCGAGCGGTCCTTCGGGGGTGGGGGGGACTGAACGGCAAGGCCGGGAGCACCCCCTTAGGGCTGGCACCCGGGGCGCACCGCCCCCCCCCTTGGTACACCACTGGTCAGAAAATTTTTAAAAGTTAAAGGTTTTAGCGTTATTGCCCTCATCTTTATTAAAAAATACCAAGTTGTCTTTTAGCATCTTAGGGAAAAAATTTAGCCATTAATGGAAAAGCAGTAGCAAGATAAAAATAGAGGTTTAACCATATTAATCATGCAATCACAATAATAAGTTGTAAACAATTACCCATTTCAAAGCTCCCATCAATAACACCAACTATAGATGATGGAATATTAAATCTTCTTTCAATCTGTGTGATTGAACTTTTCATATAGCTTCCAGATAGTGCTTTTGCAAAGTAACAGAATGAAAGTGCTGCCACAAATATCTGAAAAAAGCAGAAAAGAAAATAATTTTAACATATGGTGTAATGAGTTGAACTGAAAAATAAGCCTCTGCTCTTCACATAAAAGAATCAAATCAGGATCACCTCTCCAACTAGATTTAATTACTTTTAAATACCAATAACCTAAGGTCACTAATATTATACCCAACCTCATACCAATAGTTAACATGCAGAGCTGATATTATACAAGGGTCATTTCATAAATAATGCACACTATTTTTTTTTTTAATTTACATCTTTTATTTTTTTTCAAGTATTTCTTTACAATACTTCAATATAGTCTCCCTGCTTTGCAGTGACCGAGTCCCAACATCCAGGAAGCTTCATTATTCCATCCAAGACACCTTTTTTGTTCATTAGCCGAATGGCTCGGGTACTGGTGGAATAAAGCTCTTCCAGAGATGCAAAATGATGTCCACGCATAGGTTGTTTCAACTTTGGAAAATGGTCGAAGTCTGGTGGACTAATGTCTGGACTGTAGGAAGCATGAGGTAACACTTCCCAGCCGTATTTGTGTAGTCTTTCAATAGCGAGTGGAGAGCTCCATCTTCCCCACAGCCAAAAAAATTTCGACAAGCTCAATCAAAAGTCAAACAAATGATTTTTGCTTATGATCATGAAGGCATCATCATTAAAGACAAAGTTCCATGTGGAAGAAGTGTCAAAGCAGTGTATTATCGTGATTTTTTTTTTTTTTTAAATGCACAGAAAAATGCACAAAACCCAACCTCAGTTGCTCTTGGCTGGACCACTCATAGAGATTAAATTTTAGTAAACAAAAGTGGATATACACTTTAAATACAGTGGAACCGGGAGGTTTGAATCAAGAAATAGAATGGATGTCGCTGGTGCAGATCCTGATTTGCTGCTGAATATCTCTGTTGTCAGAGAGGGGGAGGATTTATTGAGCTGAAAAAACGCCGCGGCCATCTTAATTCAAAAAACATTATACAGATTGGGATGGTACAGATAAAACCCAAAAGGGGTAATGGTTTTGATTATCTTTAAACCAGTTTGATTTTATGAAGGGGTTCAAAGATATTATGGATGTATTTCCTTAATATTTTAATATAACTATTAACTTTCATGTTCTAGGGGACTTTTCTTGAAGCAGCCTATGGGCAAAACATGTCAAAATGACAGGTCCCTTCCCGATGTGAACAAGAGAATACCGTATTTTCACGCATATAACGTGCACGTTATACATGATTTTTACAAACCATGCATAACCTTGCACGTTATACGCGTGAGCGCGTTGTACAATTTTTTTTTTTCATTCCGATCTGGCATCCTCCCCCTCGCTCGCGTCACCCCCCCCCCCACACACAATCCTACATCCCCCCCAGCACCGCAAAACATCTCTTACCCGATTGGGCACCGGCACCAGCACCAATGCACAGGATGTGCCAGTGCCAGTGCCCGAAGATCCTCCCTCATTGTTGCTGGGTTGGGCTGGGCTGGGCGGTGTGAGGGAGATCCTCCTTCTTCCTCGGGCCGGGCTGAACTGGGCTTTGAGCATTTGCGCCTTCTGGTCTCAAAGCCTCAAAGCCTTCTGGTCTCGCTCTCCCCAGAATCTCGGAGAAAGTGAGACCAGAAGGCTTTGAGCATGCGCAAATGCTCAAAGCCCAGTCCAGCCCGGCACGAGGAAGAAGGAGGATCTCCCTTGCACCGCCCAGCCCAGCACAGCCCAGCAACAACGAGGGAGGATCTTCGGGCACTAGCACTGGCACGTCCTGTGCATTGGTGCTGGTGCCGGTGTCCAATCGGGTAAGAGATGTTTTGCGGTGCTTGGGGGGATGTAGGATCGCGGGGGAGGGAAGGTGACGCGAGTGGGGGGGAGGATGCCGGTTCGCAGGCCAAAGAGTAAGCGGGAGTGGGAGGAGGTTATAGCAGCATGCGCGGTATACGCGTGTGCGTGCGCATGCTATATAAAATTTTTTTTACTGAAATGCTTTGGACCCGCGCGCTATACGCGTATGCGTGTTATACGCGTATGCGCGTTATATGGGTGAAAATTCGGTAATACATAGAAACAAAGTTAAGTTTTAAAGTTTATTAATTTTTATAAGAGATAAGTTATTGATAGAGCACAGAGCACTTTAAAGGCTTAAAAAAATTAAGAAAAAATACGGAAAAAAGCAAATAATGGGGCTAGAGAGGAAGCCATGGCCACAATTATATTGGTAGCCATAGAAAACATTTGGCTAGCCATTGGCATATCTGAAGCCTTTGAAAAAATGAACAAAGGAGTTTAAGATTTTGTTTGGATACTGAATGGCTTATATGTGTGATCATTAAACAGTATCTTACCACTGACTGCGGGATATACTGTTTAGTGTGCTATACAGTCTACAGTAACACGAAGAAAATTAAAGAATTAACCAAAATGGCAGAGTTTATGGGATATACTAAAGAGCATGTCTAGAGGTTATTGTTAAGACCTGATCTTCTGGATGAAGGCAGCGATTTGGGATCATACAATCTATGGGAGGATTGGGAAAATGCACAAAAAAGAATAAGAGCAGAATTACACGGTAGCACCCTCATTCAATATTTAAATAAGACAATGATACCACGAGGACTAAGGTTGTTAAAAGAACCAAGGCTATTTAATACAGACAAGAACTTTTTAGATAAGTGGATAGCGATACTAAACCATTGCAGCCGTGACTTGATGGTTCTAATAGTCTAGATCAGTGTTTTTCAACCTTTTTACACCTATGGACTGGCAGAAATAAAGGAATTATTCTGTGGACCGGCATCGGTCCATGGACCAGCAGTTGAAGAACACTGGGCTAAGTTGTGGGCCAGACCCTGCCCATCTCTACCCAATCTCCACCCCAGACACCGCCCCCATAATAGTACTAATTGCACCTTGCAGGTCCCCTGCCTCATCTGGAAGCCTTCCCTCTGACGTTGCAACGTCAGAGAGAAGGCTTCCGGTTCAGGCGCAGGATGCCCGTAGGAGCCACTGCCCGTGGCTTTGTATACTGAATCAGTTAGGAAGAGGGAGCTGGCTCAAAGATAACGCCGCATCGATTGCACCGTGGACCGGCGGTTGAAGAACACTGTTTTGGGCCTGATGCACATGCTGGCCCTGTGGACCGGCAGGAAATTTCTGTGGACCGGCACTGGTCCATGGACCAGTGGTTGAAGAACACTGGTCTAGATAACAACTAACTTGGAAGGGGAGTTAAAAACAAAACTAAATAATGTGGACCAGGAGTTAAGAATTAAATTCTCTACTGAGGAATATGATAAAAAAATGAATGAGTTTCAACAGACATTGACAACATTTAAGGATTCTTTAAAAACAAGCTAAAATTAAAAAATTCAGGAGAGATGAATATGATTATCAAAATGAAAGAGTATATACCTGGAACAAAAAGAATGTACGCCAAAATAAACAGAAAAAATTGGCTTTTGATAACTCGACAGGAGAGTCAGAATACTCAAGCGATGGAGGGAATGAAAACTCCCATATGAATACCAATTCTGATGCCACCAAGGCTTTTTTAGGAACAACCCAAGGGAAGACTCGGGGAAACAAATGAGGACGGAACGTAGCCTCAAGGGGAACAGGGGACCCGATAACTCAGAACAATCAACTGTGATAAATTTAACAACATATAAACTAACAGACACCCAGGAAGAAGTGTTACAATTGGGGTTAAATTTTATTCCAACTAACTTGTATGATCCTTTTAGGATTAGGGTAGCTTTCTTATAATTAATACGAAAACTACAACTGAGAATGTATTTCCATGACAATCCACCCAGCAGTGACATTTCTATCAAAAAACCAGCTAACAAATGGTTACCACCAGGTAACACTCACTCTTCAATCATTACCTTCCAAGAGCTTGTTTTAAGTGATCTTATGAAAATAGAACAGAAAAATTCAACTGGATATGTTCCAGGGAATGTTACTAAGAGACAAAGGGAAGCACTGAAGGAGTTGGTGGAGAAGAAAGAATTGCTAATATTGAAAGCGGACAAAGGGGGAGCTACGGTTCTTCAATCTAGGGAACAATACAACCAGGAAGTTTATAGGCAATTGGCTGATGTACAAGCATACCAAGAGCTAGAAGAGGACCCTATGGAACATCTAAACAGAATTAGGAATGTAGTGGAACCGGCATTACATAGAGGCATGCTAACGAAAAGGAAGCCTCATTTTTAATGGAGAAATGGCCGAATATCCCGAAGATTTACTTTGTCCCCAAAGTACATAAAAATATCCAGCAACCTCCTGGAAGACCTATTGTATCCACTAGGGGATCAGTTTTGGAACCCTTATCTCAATTTTTGGATCACTTCTTACAACCATTTACTATTGATATCACATCTTTTATAAAGGACTCATCCCATTTCATTACGGTATTGCAGAATTTAGAGATAGGATCTCAAACATCAATCCTTGCATCTCTAGATATAACTTCATTTTACACGATGATACCCCAGAAAGCAGCGATAGAGTCTATTGGATACTATCTGGACAAGAGGGAAGGTGAATCAAGGAGTAAAACAGAGTTTCTAATGCAACTAAAAGAGCTAGTAATTTTGGTGAATTACTTTTGGTTTGCAGGAAAATACTACCTACAAACCCAGGGGGTAGCGATGGAAGCAACTTTAGCCCCATCAGTAGTAACTTTATATTTAGTAAGGATGGAAGAAACTATGATATATCCTTTGGAGCAATTTGGAAAAGTGATGATCTGGAAAAGGTTTCTTGATGATGTCTTTTTTTATCTGGAAGGTTACGGAGGAATCTTTGAATGAGTTTGTGTACATTTTAAACCAACTGAATTCACATATATATATAACATATATATATAACATTTACTTTGACTTATGATTTCCTGAGAATAGATTTCCTAGACCTTACCATCACTCATGATCAGGTGAGTCTAAAAACTACGCTGTTCTGAAAACCAGTTGAGAGGAACACTTTACTTAACTTCCACAGTCATCACCCCTATAAGTTGAAATTCAATCTACCGGTTGGTCAATTTCTTAGACTACGGAGGATTTACTCTGAAGAAGAGGAATTCCTCAATCAATTGAGAGAACTGGAATCAAGAATATTACTGAGAGGATATCCAAAGAAATCTGTACGAAGAGCCTTTCTTAGAGCAAAATATGCCAATCGGGACCTATTGCTGAACCAACATACAATAACTCAAGTTCAAGATAGTACAGTTCAATCTCAACAAACTAACACCAGATTAATCTGTGTACTCCCTTTTTATAATGGCTTTAATCATCTTGTTGCATATATGAAAAAACATTGGCATGTACTGCAGATCATTCCAGATCTCTTTGACAAATTCCCTACAATAGCATATAGTAGAGGCAGTAATATAGGGGAACGATTAGCCTGTCACAGATACTTTGGGGGTATGAATGAGGAAATGGGGAAAAAAGGACACAGAATTGCCAATGGTGCAAAAATACAATTGAAGGGAGTGAATGGCAGCCTCCGGGAAGAGATATTGTTATAGGATGAAAAACTAAGACTACACGTAAGACCCATAATGTAGTATATGGCATAGGCTGTCCATGTGGCCTTATTTACGTGGGGATAACGAGTCGCCCTGTAAATATTAGGATAAATGAACACAAATCTAGAATCCTAAATGATGTTACAGAAGCCCCATTGACCCAACACTGGGTACAATATTCTCATACAATAGAAGTCATCCGTTGGTGAGTCATAGATCACATAAAAGAAGGGTGGGAGGGAGGAAACTATAAACAGAGATTAAATTTTAGTGAACAAAAGTGGATATACACTTTGGCCCTGATTCTGCAAAGCACGTCCCGATTGTAGATAGCTGTAGGCATCCTACAGCTGTCTAATTAGCCAATCGGGAGGCACGTTTTCTAAAAAAATGCTCTCCAGGCAGGCTGCCTATATTGAAGGTGCTTCCGGGAGCCTAGGGAAGCCCACAAGTCTGTCTAAGCTCACCTAACAGAGTGGGAGACGCTTACAATGTAGGCTAGCAAAATGCTGGCCTACATGGTAAGTAGACGCGGCTGCTATACTGTATCACGGCAAGGGATCTCCCTGCCGTGATTAGTATAGCGGCCGCAGCTATAGCCGCCAGTCTCCCCAACCCCCCTGATGTTCGTGGCAGGAGGGTGCCCAACCCCTCCTGCTAAACCCCCCCCCAAAGATCGCCAGCAGGAGAGTACCCAACCCCTCCTGCCGGACCCCCCAATGACCCCCATACAAAATGCCCTAACCGCCCTCCACGGACCCCCCAACGGCCTCCCCAAAGATCGCCATCAGGAGGGTGCCCAACCCCTCCTGCCGGACCCCTCAACGCCCCCCTGAAGATCACCGTCAGGAGGGTGCCCAACCCCTCCTGCTGGACCCCCCACTCAATGAACCCCCCCACCCCGAAACCCCCCTCAAGCTTACTGCCAAGTTGGCCAGACGGGTCTTTGCACCATCGGCCAGCAGGATCACCTCTGTCCAAATGAGACGGGCCCGCCTCTCCCCTGCCCAACCCACAGGATCCTAGGGCCTGATTGGCCCAAGCGCCTAAGGCCCTTCATGCTGTAGGAGGGGCCTTAGGTGCTTGGGCCAATCAGGCCTTAGGATCCTGTGGGTTGGGCAGGGTAGGGCCTGGCCCGCCTCATTTGACAGAGGCAGGCCTGCTGACTGGACGATGTAAAGACCCATCCAGCCAACTTGGCGGTAAACTTGAGGGGGGTTCCAAGGTGGGGGGTTCATTGGGTGAGGGATCCAGCAGGAGAGGTTGGGCACCCTCCTGCCGGCGATCTTTTGGGAGGTCGTTGGGGGGGGTCCAGGGAGGGCGGTTAGGGCATTTTGTTTTGGGGGTCGTTGGGGGTTTCCAGCAGGAGGGGTTGCGTACCATCCTGCCGGCGATCTTTGGGGAGGTGGGTTCTTTCAGCAGGAGGGGTTGGGCACCCTCCTGCTGCAAATGTCAGGAGATTGGAGAGACTGGCGGTCATAGTTGTGGCTGCTATACTAATCATGGCAGGGAAATCCCTTGCTGCGATAAAGTATAGCGGCCACGTCCTATACAGAATCCGGGCCATAAACCCGATTCTGTAACCGGTGTCTACAACATGGACGTCGGTTATAGAATCGGGTTTACTTTGAGCGGGTTTTGTTCTGATTCTATATAGGATGCCCGGGACGGGTGTCCTATACAGAATCCGGGCCTTTAAATACAGTGGAACTGGGAGGTTTGAATCAAGGAATAGAATGGATGTTGCTGGTGTAAATCCTGATTCTCTGCCAAATATCTCTGACGTCAGAGAGGGGGAGGATTTATTGAGCTGAAAAAACGCCGCGGCCATCTTGATTCAAAAAAACATTATACAGATCGGGATGGTGCAGATAAAATACAAAAGGGTAATGGTTTTGATTATTTATCTTTAAACCAGTTTGCTCTTTTGAAGGGGTTCAAAGATATTATGGATGTATTTCCTTAATATTTTAATATAACCATTAACTTTCATGTTCTAGGGAACTTATCTTGAAGCAGCCTACGGGCAAAACATGTCGAAATGACAGGTCCCTTTCCGATGTGAACAAGAGAACAATACTTAGAAACAAAGATAAGTTTTAAAGTTTATTAATTTTTATAAGAGATAAGTTTTAAAGTTTATTAATTTTTATGAGATAAGTTATTGATAGAGCACAGAGCACTTTAAAGGCTTAAAGAAAATTAAGAAAAAATATGGAAAAAAGCAAATAATGGGGCTAGAGAGGAAGCCATGGCCACAATTATATTGGTAGGCATAGAAAACATTTGGCTAATCATTGGCATATCTGAAACCCTTAAAAAAATGAACAAAGGAGTTTAAGATTTTATTTGGATACTGAATGGCTTAATCTCAATGGAGCCATGAGTTGCTATTCCAGCCATAACCAATCAAGAAGATTTTCCATGAGCTCAGGGAGGATCCAATACATACCTTGATGCATTATATAGGCTTGATGGTACCTATAAAAATTGGGAAAATTTATCCCACCCTCCGCAATTGGTCTTTGTAAAGATACTAGAGCAACTCTCGCAGTTTTCCCCAGCCACATAAATTTTGCCAGAATACTGTGCAACTTTTTGTAAAAGGACCCTTGAAAATAAACTGGCAACATACCCATTTGGTAGCAAACCACAGGCAGAATCATCATCTTAACTGTTTGGACTCTCCCCCACCAAGACAGATGTAGAGGGTTCCATTGCTCACACATTTCCGTGACCTTAAGCAATAAAGATTTTTCATTTACTTTCATCATTTCTTCCAATGTACTTTTTATCCAGATACCTAAATAATCCTTTTGTACAATGTACATTTAATGGAAGAACCTCTGATTTACTCCAGTTTATTTTGTAACCAGAGAATTTTCCAAATCTATCTATCAAATCCAGTAAATGTGGAATGGTCAATTCAGGATTCCTCAAATGAAGCAAAATATCATCTGCATATGCAGAGACTTTATATTCCTGACCTGTTTAAGAAATACCCCATATCTCCTCTGCCTGCTAAATAGCCAATAACAAAGGTTCCAGAACAATATCAAATAGCAAAGGAAATAATAGACACCCTTGTCTAACTCCCCTCTCCAAACAAAACCGCTCTGCGAAAGTATTATTTATATATAATCTGGCAGAAGGAGGAACTATACAAGATTTGAATCATTTGTATAAATCCAGAACCAGTACCAAACCAATCCATTGCCTGACACATAAAGGTCCATTCTACTCGATCAAAGGCCTTCTCTGCACCAATAGATACAGAGAAGGCCGGATCATCCAATCCTTTTGTCAAGTTTAACATATGAAAAGCCAATCTTGTGTTATTAGAATGTCTTTGAGCAACGAACCCCATTTGGTGCATACCAATAATATAAGGGAGAGCCTTGGCCAGACATAAAGCCAATAACTTAGCTAGCAATTTTCCATCCACATTAATCAAGGAAATAGGCCTGTAATTTGAAACCAACATGGGATCTTTATTTGGCTTTGGCAAAACAATAAAGACTCAGCCATAGTACCTGTAATACAATCTTTAGTAAGTTGATCCTTATATAAATTTAATAGATGAGGTAACAAGGTAATTTGAAAGGATTTGTAAAACTCTATCATGTATCCATTACCACCTGGAGCGGATCCAATTCTAAAGGACATAAGAACATAAGAACATAAGAAGTTGCCTCCACTGAGGCAGACCAGAGGTCCATGTTGCCCAGTGGTCTGCTCCCGCGGCAGCCCATCAGGCCTAATTGCCTGAACAGTGTCCCTGACTGATTTTGTAACTGCCTCTAATTCTCTAATCCTATCCCTATAACCTACCTCTACTCCTATCTGTACCCCTCAATCCCTTTCTCTTCCAGGTACCTATCCAAACCTTCTTTGAAGCCCTGTAGCGTGCTCCTGCTTATCACATTCTCCGGTAGCGCGTTCCATGTATCCACCACCCTCTGGGTGAAAAAGAACTTCTTGGCGTTTGTTCTAAACCTTCCCCCTTTCAATTTCTCTGAGTGCTCCCTTGTACTTGTGGTTCCCCATAATTTGAAAAATCTGTCCCTGTCTACTCTTTCTATGCCCTTCATGATCTTGAAGGTTTCTATCATGTCTCCTCTAAGTCTCCGCTTTTCCAGGGAGAAAAGCCCCAGCTTTTTCAGTCTGTCAGTATATGAGAGGTCCTCCATACCCTTTATTAGCTTAGTTGCTCTTCTCTGGACTCTCTCAAGTACCGCCATGTCCTTCTTGAGGTACGGCGACCAGTACTGGACACAGTACTCCAGGTGCGGGCGCACCATTGCACGATACAGTGGCAGGATGACTTCCTTCGTCCTGGTCGTGATACCCTTCTTAATGATGCCCAACATTTTGTTTGCCTTCCTTGAGGCTGTGGCGCACTGCGCCGACGCCTTCAATGATGTGTCTACCATCACTCCCAGGTCTCTTTCCAGGTTACTCACCCCTAGCGGTGATCCCCCCATTTTGTAACTGAACATCGGGTTCTTTTTCCCTACATGCATGACCTTGCATTTCCCTATGTTGAAGCTCATTTGCCACTTTTTGGCCCACTCTTCCAGCGCTGTCAGATCTTTTTGGAGATTTTTGCAGTCCTCCGTGTTTTCAACCCTGCTGTATAGTTTGGTGTCATCCGCAAATTTAATAACCTCACATTTTGTTCCTGCCTCCAGGTCGTTAATAAATATATTGAAAAGGAGTGGTCCCAGCACCAACCCCTGCGGAACTCCGCTCGTGACCCATTGCCAGTCTGAGTAATGGCCCTTTATTCCAACCCTCTGTTTCCTGTCCGCCAGCCAGTTTTTGATCCATCGGTGGACCTCCCCTTGCACCCCGTGGTTCCATAGCTTCCTTAGCAGTCTTTCGTGTGGTACCTTGTCGAAGGCTTTTTGGAAGTCAAGGTAAATGATGTCTATAGATTCCCCTTTATCCACCTGGCTGTTTACCCCCTCAAAGAAGTATAACAAGTTTGTGAGGCATGACCTGCCCTTGCAGAAGCCATGCTGGCTCGGCTTTAGCTGCCCAGTGTTTTCAATGTGTTCCCAGATGCTGTCTTTAATCAGCGCTTCCATCATCTTTCCCGGGACCGAGGTCAAGCTCACCGGCCTGTAGTTTCCTGGGTCTCCCCTTGAGCCTTTCTTGAAGATGGGCGTGACATTTGCTAGTTTCCAGTCTTCCAGAATCTCTCCAGTTTTTAAGGATAGGTTGCATATTTGTTGAAGTGGCTCAGCTATTTCGTTCCTTAGTTCCTTGAGTACCCTTGGGTGAATGCCATCCGGACCTGGCGATTTGTCGCTCTTTAGCCTGTCTATCTGCCCGAGGACATCCACCTTGCTCACCTCTAGTTGGACCAGATTTTCATCCTGATCTCCTATTACGATTTCCTCGGGTTCCGGAATGTTGGTTGTGTCCTCCCTTGTGAAAACTGAAGTGAAGAACTCGTTTAGCCTGTCAGCTATCTCCTTTTCCTCTTTTACCACTCCCTTTCTGTCTCCATTATCCAAGGATCCCACTTCCTCCCTTGCTGGTTGCTTCCCCTTGATGTACCTGAAGAATGATTTGAAGGTTGTTGCTTCCCCCGCCAGTCTCTCTTCATATTCTCGTTTTGCTTTCCTAACCACTCGGTGACACTCCTTTTGGTGTTTTTTGTGCTCCTTTTGGTTGTCCTCTGATTGGTCCTTTTTCCATTTTTTGAATGATGCCTTCTTGTCACTTATCGCCTTTTTCACTGCATTTGTTATCCACTCTTGGTTTTTTGTTTTATTTTTTTTGCACCCTTTCCTGAACTTGGGGACGCACAGGTTTTGTGCTTCGTGCACCGTGCCCTTGAGTAAGGTCCAGGCTTTTTTTACGGACTCCATCTTCCTTGCGGTGTCGTTGAGTTTCTTTCCCACCATTTTCCTCATGTCATCATAATTCCCTTTTTTGAAGTTCAGTGATGTCGTTGTAGTTCTTTTCACCTTTGATGATCCAATTTCTAGCCTGTATTGGATCGTGTTGTGATTGCTGTTTCCTAGTGGGGCTAGTACCGCTACCTCTTTAGCGGGTCCCCCTAGTCCGGTGAAGATTAGGTCAAGAGTGGTGTCTCCCCGTGTTGGTTCCGTGACCAGCTGTTCCATGAAACAGTCCCTCGTGACCTCCAGGAATTTGGTCTCCCTCATGCAGTTTGAGTGCCCTATACTCCAGTCTATTCCTGGGTAGTTGAAGTCCCCCATCACCACCACACTTCCGCTTTTACATACCTGCCCCAGTTCAGCCTCCAGATCCTGGTCGATTTCTTCCTTGTCCTGGTGGGCGATAGTACAGACTCAATTTTATGTCTGCTCCAGTTCCTCTGGATACTTAACCCATAGTGATTCCAAGTCATCTGCCCTTGTTGTTGTTTCCATCCTGGTTGAAGGTATGGAATCCTTTATATATAGCGCTATTCCTCTACCCTTTTTGTGTGACCTATCTCTCCTATAGAGTTTGAACTCTGGTAAAGCCACATCCCATTTATTGTCATCAGTCCACCACGTTTCTGTGACTTCAAAGCTGTCTGTATTCTTTTTGTGAAATAGGTGCCTCGAGACTTCCTTTCATATGATCGGGAATTTTAGGCCCCTTAATCAGCTGTAGAAACTCTATACCCTCTTTCTCTTTAGTTGAATAACGCTCAGAATTCAAGCTTTTATAAAATTTCAAAAATTGTTTTTAAATATTTCCAATTTGAGATTGAATTACTCCATTCTCATCTGCAATAACCACAATGTTTACTTTTCTTTTAAGATAATTAGCCAGTAATCTTCCCACTTTATTCGAATTCCCATAATACAAAGCTATATGAGATGCCATCTCTTTCCTGGCCAACTGGGAAGAAATCTCATTATATCTATATTTTGCTTTTAGAAGGGCCCGAAAAATATTTTGTTTCCAATTTGATTTCAACTGTAACTCCAAATCCTTAATATTTTTTTCCAAAGTAAGAAATTCTTTATTTAGTTGTTTTCTAATATATTCTGAATACGAAATTATGTGTCCTTTGATGGTGGCCTTAAAGGCATCCCATAATGTTTCTATAGAGATTTCTTGCAAAGCATTGATCTTAAAAAATTCATTCATTTTCAACTGAAATTCCTCTATAAAGTTAGAATCTGCCAGCATTGCATTATTGAATCTCCAAACAGGTCTATTATTTTCTTGTCCATCTATATCACATTCAATCCAAACACCCCCATGATCCGATAATATAATTGGATCTATGGTTGCCTTTTTTACCTGTTAAACTAAATTATCTGATATAAACACATAATCGATTCTTGAAAATGATTTATGAACATGGGAGCAAAATGAAGATTCCCGATCATTGGAATAAAGAATCCTCCAAATATCTTTTAAACCACAAGAATTTACCAAATTATCCAAACCTAATGATTTTAATATTTTACTAGGTATTTAATCCAATACCGGATCTATTACAGCATTAAAGTCCCCTGCCAGTATTAAACTGACCCCAAACCCCTCATTGAGCTAAGTTATGATTCTATTAATCATGCATAAGTGATGTTCTGACAAGTATAAAACAAGTATAAGAAGAAAGGAGAAAATCCTATACTTTATATCATTTTAAGGACTGTAACAATCTTTATTAACCAACATCCTGGCTTGAAGTGTGATCTCTACAGAAACAGTTGCAATGACTGGGAGGTAAACTCTGTTCCCATTCTAGGGGGGTGCGTTCCCCCCTTGTTGAGTTTCACATTTCTGAGCAACTTAAAACATATTGATTACACTTCATAGACAGGTTTGTGTTGAATGCGAAGTCAGTTCATATATTATTTATCAAAGCAATTTCTGACTTCTTCTAGTTTTCACTAGTGACATCCCCGCCATCTCATAAGGAAAAGTATTAAACTGGAGGCAGATGATGGTAAAATCAACTGTTGAAGATTCTTAAAAAATTCAGCCTGATTCGAATTAGGTGCATATATATTAAACAGCAGCAAGGTATCTTTCCATGAGCTCATTTTCACTTGAATCCACCTTCCCAAAGAATCCACAGATATCATGTTAAATGTTGCCAAACACTTTTTATGTACCATTATAGCAACTCCAGCTTTTCTCCCCACAGCAGGGGCATAAAAACACTGTTTTACCCAATCCCCTTCTAATTTCTACTTTGGATAAATGAGTCTCTTGTATAAAATATATATCCGCCCCCTGCCATTTCAGAAAAGATAATGTTTTCTTACTCTTAATAGGGTGATTGATCCCATTGATATTTAATGAATATAATTTCAAATACATTGCTTTCCTTTATCTTTAAGGGACCAAACTAATTGAGCTAAAATACTTTTTAACCTTAACCAAATAATCATCCCATAACACATCCATGCTCCCCCATATAACCCCTAAACTCCCACCCATACACCTACCCCATAAGTAATGCGAATACTTGATAACGCACATCCAGACCAGTAAATTGAAAAATCCCTCCCCAGCATCTCATCATGCTCTTATCTATAAGCAAACCTCTTAACATATTACATTTCACATTTATATTTATAACCCGATCTATTCATATAATATTTACTATAAAAAATTGATTCAATTAAATTAATTAAAAATTATACCAAATACATTTAATCACTTAATCATCTATATACTATGAGCAAATCTTATAAATCATATTACCTTGTATATTTGTACTACCATCCCCAACGATTCATAATATCTATAATAATAAAATGCTAAGCGCGCATGCGCACTCTCACTGCGTGTTCCCTGAGATCTGATCTGTCGGGCTGTGGCGGTAGGAGTGCGCATGCACGCCAGACAAACCTCCCTGCTCTCCACCTCACGCAATACGGCTCTACCGGTCAAAGTTTCTTTTTAACTTAAAAGACGCTGCAGCGGCTCCTCTCACGAGCCGCTCCTGCGTCAGAGAAAGCGGCGATCATGAGAGGAGCCGCTGGAAAGTTAAACTGGTCAGGGCTCGGGCTCCTGCATCGGAGAAGGCGGCGATCGTGAGAGGAGCCGTCGGAAAGTTAAACTGGTCGGGGCTTGGGCTGTTCGGTCTGTGCAGGCTCCTCTCTCGCGGTCTTGCCTGCGGACAGGAGGGGAGCAGCTGGCTGGAAGAGAGAAGGGGATGAGGTGGGAGATGCAGCTGTAAGGAAAAGAGCACCCATGCTCATTGAGGAGCTGGCAATAAGGAAACTGCAGACTGAGGGAGCAGAGGCAATCCTGAAAGCCTGCCTCAGTGATTGGATGCTCCCTCACTCAGGAGTGAGTATTCTCCCCTTTGATGCCTATTTCAGAAATGTTCTTCTGGGACATTTACTTAAGAGCCTGCCTATGGGGAGTTTTAGTGGATAGCCAGTGAGTAAAAGTAATGAGTGTAGGAGGGGTAGAAGAAGCTAGACTGAGGGAAAAAATTCTGATGCACAGGAAAATAGAGGGAGAGGGAATGCTAGGGCTGCTGCACAGGGAAGTAGGGAAGGAGATAGGAAGAAAGACACAGGGGCAGGGAGAGAGACAGAAATACAGACAGACAAAGGGGGCCAGGGAGGGAGAGAGACAGAAAGATAGACAGCGGGAGGAAGAGAGACAGAAAGAAAAAGACAGGGGTAGGGAGAAAAACAGAAAGAAAGACAGACATATATTCTAGCACCAGCAGGAGGAAGGGAGACAGAAAGAAAAGAAGAAAGACACAGGGACAGGGAGAGACACAGAAAGACAGACAGACAAAGTGGGCCAGAGAGAGAGACAGACAGAAAGAAAGACAGCGGGATAGAGCAACAGAAATAAAGACAGACAGACATATATTCTAGCACCCGTTAATGTAACAGGCTAAAATACTAGTATTTATTATAATAAATGAATCAATTAATTTAAATTCATTAGATAAAAAGTAACGGATACACTGAAACAGCTAATGATATACCTTTATACTTCTCCTTAAACCATAGCACATTAATTAATTATGAACAGAACAGAGTTTGATTAATAATTAATATAGAACACTATCATTTAAAGTGCATATGACCAAATGAATAAATAAATATATGAATAAAAACTAGGGGCTCCTTTTATCAAGCCACGCTAACAGGGTTAGCGCATCGGACATTTCATCATGTGCTAACCCCCGCGGCCGGCTAAAAAACTAATACCTGCTCAATGCAGGTATTAGTGGCTAGCGCGGCAGGCGGTTTATCGCGCTTTAAACCCCTACCACAGCTTGATAAAAGGACCCCTAAGTGTACTTCTTTTTCAATATGCAAAAATTACAATTAGCCCCGATACTGTGAAAAGAAGAAAAAACCCCTTTAGCTGTGCTACTAAAACCCAACTAAATTAAACTAATCTTTATTGATGTTTATTTAATATATTCATACTTAAACATTTAATCTTATACATGTTGTTACTGAAATAATATTAATCATCTACATATTCATTCCCAATTTATCTAAAGCATTTCTTTAAAACTTAAATCTTTAAAACTCAGCTGAACATCAAGCATTTTCAATTACTTCCTTACGCGTGAATTTCATATCAAGTGAATCAAACAAACTATGTTAACCTCTGGAAAACATGACATTTGCTGCTAATCTGTACTGAAGATTGTCACAAGCCCAACAGCCAAATGAACTCAAGTTCTTACAATACAGTGCATGCACAGTCAGAAATAACTTTAAACACTTAAAAGGAGAAAAGTATTGTCATGACAGCAGATGGTGAAATCTCTGCAGCAAAGGACCAACAGATGTGGGCTTTATGTGGTTCATTCCAAATGGAAGATGCATGGAATTCTAGACAGAAGCTGTGACATTCCCATACTTCTAACCCACGCTGGTTCAAACCTGTCATGTTCTTCAGAGTAATTGCGGCTCCAAACAATCCCTGCACGAGCGCATTCCCTGTTGATTTTACCTGCTTGGCAGCATGTCCCACCTTTAAAGCATTATCAATTCTGTTTTCCAAAAAGTGCCAGGTGTCCTTGTAGTCAGGGGAGAGTCTTGAACCATTACTAGCTCAGATATGTTGTAGATGCCAGCCAGCATAGCCCTGCAAGAGTACCAATTTATATCAGTAGATTGATCTCCCGCTAGTGCCACATAACATCCACCATGCTAGTGAGTAAATTCAAGACAGTAGGAATATCCTGGGGAAACAGCATGGTACTCATAGCCTGAGGCCATTTTTCAATGTAGGGAATCAATATCCTCAGCAGAGATTTTATTGCATCTTTCAGGAACTGATCTGTTTTCTTCTTTTCAGCTTGGCCTTAAATGTTGGTTCTGTGTTTTCCTTTGTCTTAGAGGCTTTCATTTAAGCTATCAGTTGAACCTCTGCATCCCTTCAGCTGTTCATATTAGATATAAGGGTATTCATTCTCTCCTGATTTCTTATGAAATCAGGAAAGATCTGGAACTCACTGCCACCTGACTTGCACCGCTGCAAAAGCTGCCAACTGGCTCGTCGGGCGAGTAAGGCTACTTGCATCAATCAAAGAATAAAGGAAAACATAGACCGTCTGCAGCCAAGTCTCTAACTTCAAACCCCAATACCGTACTTTGCCCTATTACGTCCTCTGGAAGCGCATTCCAGGTGTCCACCACACGCTGGGTGAAGAAGAACTTCCTAGCATTTGTTTTGAATCTGTCCCCTTTCAGTTTTTCCGAATGCCCTCTTGTTCTTATATTTTTTGAAAGTTTGAAGAATCTGTCCCTCTCTACTCTCTCTTTATTTATTTAGATTTTTATCCCGTCCTCCCAGTAGCTCAGAACGGTCTACAAGTGAACATACACAATGGAGTGTAATTAGACATATAAGATATACAATAGATTTAAATGTTTGGACATACAAGACTGTGCAGTAGTTTAAATATGCCCCTCATGATCTTATAAGTCTCTATCATATCCCCTCTAAGTCTCCTCTTCTCCAGGGAAAAGAGACCCAGTTTCTCCAATCTCTCAGCGTATGAAAGGTTTTCCATCCCTTTTATCAGACGTGTCGCTCTCCTCTGATCCCTCTCGAGTAACGCCATATCCTTCTTAAGGTACGGCAACCAATATTGGACGAAGTATTCCAGATGCGGGCGCACCATCGCCCGATACAGCGGCAGGATAACTTCTTTCGTCCTGGTTGTAATACCCTTCTTGATTATACCTAGCATTCTATTCGCTCTCTTAGCGGCCGCTGTGCACTGTGCCGTCGGCTTCATTGTCATGTCCACCATTACCCCCAAGTCCCTTTCTTGGGTACTCTCATTCACTAACATCCCTCCCATTGTATAGTTGTACCTCGGGTTTCTGCTTCCCAGATGCAGTACTTTACATTTCTCAACCTTGAACTTCATCTGCCATCTCGTTGCCCATTCCCCTAGTTTGCTCAAGTCCCTTTGCAATTCTTCGCGGTCCTCTTTAGTCTGAGCTCCACTAAATAGTTTGGTGTCGTCCGCAAATTTTATTATCTCACACTTCGTCCCTGTTTCTAGATCATTTATGAATATATTAAATAGCAGCGGCCCGAGCACCGAGCCCTGCGGAACACCACTCGTGACCCTCCTCCAGTCCAAGTAGTGGCCCTTCACCCCTACCCTCTGTTTCCTACCCGCCAACCAGTTTCTGATCCATCTATGTACGTCTCCGTCCACCCCATGGTTCTTCAGTTTCCGGAGTAGACGCTCGTGAGGCACCTTGTCAAAGGCTTTTTGGAAATCCAGGTATATGATGTCTATGGGGTCTCCTCTGTCCATCTGTTTGTTAATTCCTTTGAAGAAGTGCAATAAGTTAGTTAGGCACGATCTCCCCCTGCAGAAACCATGTTGGCTTGTTTTCAGAAGTTCGTTTCTTTCCAAATGTTCATCGATGTTTTCTTTTATCAGTGCTTCTGCCATTTTCCCCGGAACTGAGGTGAGACTCACCGGTTTGTAGTTTCACGGGTCACCTCTTGATCCCTTTTTAAAGATGGGTGTGATGTTGGATATCTTCCAATCCTCCAGAATCACTTCTGTTTTCAGGGATAGGTTGCAAATTTGCTGCAGTAGTTCCTCTATCCCCTCCTTTAATTCTTTCAGAACCCTTGGATGGATTCCGTCCGGACCCGGGGATTTGTCAGTTTTTAGTTTTTCTATCTGCCTGCGCACATCTTCAAGGCTCACTTCCATGGATGTTAATTTTTCTGCTTGATTTCCATTGAAGAATTGCTCAGGTCTGGTATGTTGGTTGTGTCTTCGTTCGTAAATACAGACGAAAAGAACATGTTAAGTCTTTCCGCGACTTCTTTCTCCTTCTTCACTACTCCCTTCCTGTCTCCATCTCGTCCAGCGGTCCCACCTCCTCCCTAGCCGGCTGTTTTCCTTTAACATATCTGAAGAACGGTTTAAAATTTTGTGACTCCTTGGCTAGCCTCTCTTCATATTCTCTTTTGGCTTTTCGAACCACACGGTGACATAATAAAAAAAAGCCTAAAAAGTGGCATAGAGGAGTCACGTGATGTGCTGAGCCGAGTAAGACGTGCTCTGCTCGAGCTCTGGGGCCCCGGGTCCTCCTGTGCCTTACCGAGAGTAGCTTTTCGCTCCGATCTCTTCATTTATCACTTGATTCGTTTATGGACCACTTTGTTCAACTCGCCAGCCCGGTAATGAGCAGCAAAGTGACACGAGGGAATAAGGACTGGGAGGCGCGCATGCAGCGTCCTGACCCCAAGATGGCGGCGGGGATGCCGGACTCGGGTTCTGAGCTCCCGTTGTCTGCGGCACATATTGCGGCGCTCTCTGCCTCGGTCGTATGGGCCTTAGATGCTCGCTTTGAACAACTTTCGGGCCAGCTAATGTCGCTCGAGTCTCTGGTCACTGAAATGATTCGGCGGACCGGGGAATTGGAGTCCCGAGTGGCGCACGTGGAGGAAGCCCACTCTGCATCGGCAGCGGACCTGACCTCCCTTAAGGAACAACTAGCGCGGCAGGTGGATAAAATCAAAGATCTCGAGAATCGCTCGAGACGGGATAATCTCCACCTTATTGGCCTGCCAGAGACGGTGTCTGAGTCTCGGCTGCATGCCACCTTGGAGTCCTGGCTCCGTACTGCCTTGCCACTTCCTGAAGGCATGGGGCCTTTACGGTTGGACCGAGCCCACCGCCTTAGGAGGCGTAATGAAGACCACACTAGAGCCCGGGTCACCATTTTCAAGGTGCATAACTCCGCACATAAAGTGGAGTTAATGAAACAATACCGCCAAAAGCGCAACCTCCTTACCTTTGAGGTTCGTCTCTTCCAGGATTACTGTCCGGCGCTGCAGGAGCGCAGGCAGCATTTTTCCAGGGTATGCTCTGCGCTCTTTGACCGCAGCACCGTTTCCAGCTACTCTACCCTGCGCAACTGCGGATCTGGACTGCTGCGGGGTGGAAAAGTTACACCTCAGCGGAGGATGCTCAGGCCTACTTGGATTCTCTGCCGGGGGTGGCTGGGCCTTCCTCGGCCCCCTGAGGCCCTCATTTCTGTGCTGGCATTGCTGTTCCTGTAGTGATTGGACCTGGCGCTGCATGAATGCGGGGCTTGGGCTACTCTACTGCTGTTGTTTCTAACCTTATCCTGGCAGACCTGAGGGCCACTGCTCGACACTGTACCACCCTTCACTCTTGGTTTATGTATCACTGTTGCAGCTTGTTTGTTGGCTTGTTGCCTGTTACATCTTGTGGGCCCTTCTGGTTTTTTTTGGAGCCCTACCTGATGGTTCTGACTGAGTTTGGAGTTTTGGTTCCAGGGCCGGGGTTCTAGCCCTACTAGCCCCAGCTGCTGTTGGATACCTGAGGTGTTCATCGATGGCCTGGTCCTCTCTGCCTGTTTCTGAACACTTGGCGCTTTGCTGGTGGCCAGGGACTGTGTCGCTCCGGGCCTGGCTGCTGCTGACTTCGCCTGGCGGGGGGTCCACCTGTGGTGTTGAAGTTCCTGACTTGTGGTCATCTTGCAGCCTTTTGCATACCTGGACCTTTTGTACAATTGGACCTTTTTGGACTTATGGACCTTCCTAGTTCTGCTTTGTATGGGTGTATTGTTGCACAAAAAGGGTTGCAGGGCAGAGGCTGCGAATTACAGACCGGTGAGTCTCACATCAATAGTGTGTAAACTCATGGAAACTTTAATTAAACGCAAATTAGACACGATCCTGTATGAGGGGAATCTATGGGATCCCAATCAACATGGATTCACCAAGGGTAGGTCCTGCCAATCCAATCTCATCAGCTTCTTTGACTGGGTGACAAGGAAGCTAGACTTGGGAGAGTCTATAGACATCGTATACCTGGATTTCAGTAAAGCATTTGATAGCGTCCCACACCGCAGGCTGTTGAGCAAAATGAAATCGATGGGGTTAGGAGAAACACTAACTACTTGGGTCAATGATTGGCTAAGCGGAAGACTTCAAAGGGTAATGGTTAACGGTACCCTCTCTAAAACATCGGAGGTGACCAGCGGAGTACCACAGGGTTCAGTCCTGGGCCCACTCCTTGACACTAAACTATGCAATACAGTAAGTGAATGTAATTTACAGGATAGTATGGCACAGGACCTGCTTACATTGGAAAGATGGTCCTCGACCTGGCAGCTGGGCTTTAACGCTGGGAAATGTAAAGTTATACACCTCGGTAGTGGTAATCCATGCAGAAATTACACCTTGAATGAAGAAACTTTAACTAGTACTTTGGCGGAACGAGACCTAGGAGTAATCATCAGTGCAGACATGAAAACTGCCAATCAAGTGGAGAAGGCATCATCTAAAGCAAGGCAGATGATGGAATGTATCAGTAGAAGCTTTGTCAGCAAGAAGCCTGAAGTCATAATGCCATTGTACAGAACCATGGTGAGACCTCATCTGGAATACTGTGTACAATTCTGGAGGCCACATTACCGTAAAGATGTGCTTAGAATCGAGTCGGTTCAACGGATGGCCACCAGGAGGATCTCGGGGCTCAAGGGTCTCTCGTACGAGGAGAGACTAAACAAACTACAGCTCTACACTCTAGAAGAACGTAGGGAGAGGGGAGACATGATTGAGACATTTAAATACATCACAGGACGTATCGAGGTGGAAGATGATATCTTCTTTCTCAGGGGACCCTCTGCCACTAGAGGGCATCCGCTCAAACTCAGAGGCGGGAAATTTCATGGCGACATCAGGAAGTATTTCTTCACAGAAAGAGTGGTTGACCGTTGGAATGAGCTTCCAGCGCAGGTGATCAAGGCCAGCAGCGTGCTGGAGTTTAAGAATAAATGGGATACCTATGTGAGATCCTTACGAGGGTCGAACTGGAATATCGGTCGCTAGATATAGACTTAAGAGGATGGGTCAGTAGGGTGGGCAGACTTGATGGGCTATAGCCCTTTTCTGCCGTAATCTTCTATGTTTCTATGTCTTGTGTGCTTGGGGTACGGATGGGTGATTTTGCATCGGGCTGTGGTTCTTGTGTGGCTGTCACTAGTGGGTATGGCTTCCTGGGGGGGGGGAGTTTTGTTTCTTTATTTATTTCTTAGGATTCTGGGGAGTATTTTCCACTAGGGAATTGATTTTGTGTGAGTTGCCGTTGTATGGGTGTGTGTGATTAGGTGGATGTCTGCTTGGGAACTTCGAAGCCACTCTTCCTATGTGTTATGGGGAGATCTTTATTGTTTCAGAGTGCCTGGTGGCGATGATTTGCCTGGGTTCCTCTCGCACCTGTGGTTTTGTGAGTTCTGCTGTTTATGTTCCAGTGGCTGGATGGATGTGTGTACGTGGGATGGTCTGGTGTGGTACGTTTGTGGGATCCTCTGTACAGTTTGAGATTTTTGGTGGGTGGGCTCTGAAGAGGGTGGGATTGGGACTGGGGGGCCTTGGGGCCCTGTCCACATCTTTGAGTGACTCCTTCTCCTTCCTTCTCCTTCCTTTTGTGGGATGGAGTGTGGGACTGTGGGTGGGATGGGGGAGATTGGGATTGGGGGGTTGGGGATGGGGTCTGATGGGATAGGGGGGTAGGTTGTCTGTTTGGGGGTGGGGGGTCCTCCTTTGGTATGGGGGTTTGGTTTTCTGGATAATTGTTTTGTCTTTGTTTGGGGTTTCAGGCTACACAGTATACTGGATCACACTGCTCTGTGTGTGGGCTGGGCTCCCGGGGTGGTCTCTTACTTTTTCTTTCTCTTTCTTGCATCTCTTTTTTCCTGACTTTCTGACCTGAGTACACCTTTTAGGCTTGTTTCTTGGAATGTTGGGGGCATTACCTCGCCGGTTAAGCGATCCAAAATCTTGGCTGCTTTACAGCGTTATCATTCGGATATTGCTTGTTTACAGGAAACTAGGCTGACGGACGCGGAACATCTTAAGTTGGCCCGTTCCTGGATGGGGGAGGTTCATTTTGCCTGCTCTTCGGGCCGCCATGGCGGTATTGCTGTGTTGATTCGTAAATACTCTCCCCTTGGTGTGCAGCTTCTTGACAAAGATGCTGATGGTAGATACTTGCTTTTGCGTTTGACCTTGGGAGATCGCTCCTACCTCTTACTTGTGGTTTATGGCCCTAATTCGTCGGAATCTGACTTTCTACGAAGGTTGACTTGTCTCTGTTTCCGTTTTTCTGGCGATCCGCTTCTTATAGTGGGGGACTTTAATTTGGTACTGAATCCAGCTTTGGACAAGTCTGGCTCCCCTCCTACCTCCCTGGGAGCTAAGGGTCATCTCCTCTCCGATTTTTGTGATACTTTTTCAGTGGTTGACCCTTGGTGTCTCTTTCATCCTGAAGTTAGGGATTATACTCACCTTTCTCGGGCCCATAATACCTGGTCTCGGATAGATTATATTTTTCTCTCTCTTCTACTTTATTTTCTTCGGTTCTTTCCGCCGAGATTGGTCCCCTGAATATTTCTGATCACACTCCTATTTGGGTGGATGTTTACCTGGATGTTGCGTATTCCAGGGCGCCTCTTTGGCGCTTCCCATCCTACCTCGCTCACGATAAAGAATTTCAAACCTTTCTGTTGGCCCAATGGGAGGACTATGTTACTAATAATGCTCCCCATCTGGATGATCCTGTTTTATTTTGGGAAGCCGCCAAGACTGTACTTCAGGGACATATTATATCCTTTCTGAGCGCCCGCAATAAACGTATTCACGGTGGTATCATTGTCCTGGAACGGGCATTACGTGTTACTAAGCGGTCTTTTCAATCTCACCCCTCCAAGGAGACTAGAGAACGTTATCTGTCTACTCAAGAGGCTCTCAATTCACTGCTTCATTCTCGCTCTCAAAAATGGGCGGCTTACTATACACATCGCTTCCAACGTTTTGGAAATAAGCCTGGGCGCCTTATGGCACGTTTGGTGAAGGCTGCAACCTGCAAGAAACCTATTTTGTCTTTTAGGGCTCCGGGTGGGGTTACGGTGACTAGTCAGGCGGATGTCTCTGCTGTCCTTTTTGATTTTTTTCATCAATTGTATGATGAGCCCGCTTCAATTTCTCCAGATTTGTTGACTGACTACCTTCAATCCTCAGGCCTTCCGGTTTTGCCAGAGGCAGTCGTGTCATCCCTTAATAGACCATTTCGAGCGGCGGAATTAGACACCGCTATTAAAGCTCTTCGCTCGGGTAAGGCCCCAGGTCCGGATGGTTTCTCAGGTGACTTCTATCGTCTTCTTTCTTCCCATGCATGTGGTCCCTTACTGGCTTATTTCAATGCTACTATTGCTCAGGGTTCGTTTCCGCGTTATGCTAACGAGGCTCTTATTACCTTATTACTGAAGCCTGGTAAGGCAGCCGATGACCCGGGTTCCTATCGTCCTATCTCTTTGATCAACGTGGATCTTAAGCTTCTCTCTCATATGTTGGCTGATCGCTTAGCTCCTCATCTTCCCAACCTTATTCATGAAGACCAGGTTGGGTTTGTCCGGGGCCGTCAATCGGTTTGTAATGTTCGTAAGGTTCTCTTTGCTATCGCCCATTGTAGTTCCAATAATATTCCGGCTTTGTCAGTCTGGATGCGTCTAAAGCTTTTGATAGTGTCATCTGGTCCTTTTTGTTTCGCTCTCTAGAACATATAGGTTTGGGTGGCTTTTATCTTGATGCGATTCGATCACTTTATTGTAACCCGAGGGCTTCTCTTTTGATTAATGGGACCCGGACTGATTCTTTTCCTATTTTTCGGGATATTCGGCAGGGCTGCACCCTTTCCCACTTACTTTTTCTGATTGCTTTGGAGTCGTTGCTTTGTACTCTTAGGGGGTTTGCTGCTGTTCAGGGTCTTCGTGTTGGGGGGATTGAGTTGAAGACTCTTGCCTTTGCTGATGATTTGTTCTTAATCCTCACTAGACCTGAGGTGTCCCTACCTACTGCGTTAGATCTTCTTTCTGAGTTTGGTTTTTACTCTGGTCTTTCACTTAATTTGGATAAGTCCTTTGCTTTGCCTTCCTCCCCCGACCTCCGCCGCACTTGGAGGGGGGTGTTCCCCCTTCGTTGGGCTGATTCTTCTTTGAAATATTTGGGAGTCCTCCTTCCTTCAGATTTATCCACTTTATATCGACTGAACGTGGAGCCTTTGTTCCAGGCTCTTCAGAACAAGTTGCAGCTCTGGGGAAACCTACCCTTTTCGCATTTGGGCCGTGTGCATCTGTACAATAAGCTCATTGTTCCGTGTTGGCTCTATGTTTTCTAGGTCCTTCCTCTATATCTGACTTCTCGGGATGAACGCCGATTAGAACGTTTAGTCCAATGATTTCTTTGGCGCGGGAAGAGGCCCCGTCACCCTTACAACCGAGCGGCGGCTCCGTGGTACAAGGGTGGACTGGGTATATTGAACCTTCGCTATTTGACCATTGGTTGTGGAATGCGCCACATCAATGATTTTTTCAGAGGGACTTCTATCTTCACTGCTACTCAGTTGGAACTTCATTGTTTTTGCTTTACTCATTTTAGTGCTTATCTCCACTCTCTTCCCTCCCCTTTGCCTGAGTCTCTTTCAACGTAGGTGCTACATCATCTCTTGCGGAAGGTTTGGTGCTGGGTCTGTAAATTTCACTCTCTCTCTGCTTCAGTCTCTCCTTTTCTGCCTATACGTTTTAATCCCTCCTTTTTACCTGGGATTGATGGGTTGAGTTTTGCTCGGTGGGAAACAAGGGGCATTCATTTTGTGTTTCACCTGGTTGATGATGATGGTAAAATTAAGTCCTTCGCACGACTGAGCGATGAATTTGGTCTCCCGCCCACTGATTACTTTGCCTATATGCAAGTTCATCATTACCTTTCTTCTTTGCCCTCTAGATTTTTGCAGGCCTCTTGCCACGAGTTGCTCTCCACGGCATTCACCATTGGTTGCCAACTTTCTGTTCCCCTTAAATTCCATCATCGCCATTTGAAAGATGAGTCCCCCATGTTTGATTTCACCACTTTACGGGAAGCTTGGGCCCGTGACCTTGCAATTGACTTGCCTGATGATGTGCTTCTCCAGGCAGTCTGTAGGTTACCTGCCTTTAGAAAATATACTACCTTTTGGGAGCAACACTATAAGTTGATTTTTCGCTTGTACATTTCTCCCAGGAGGGCGTATCTCTCGGGTTTTCGTGAGACTGCTACCTGTCTCCACTGCCAGGATCCTGACGCGGGCCTGGGTCATATGTTTTGGACTTGTTCTCACATCCAGGCTTTTTGGCATGCTGTCTTTACATTTGTGGAGCGTATTTGGAACATTTCGATTCAACGCTCGCCTTTATTACTGTTTGGAGCTATCCCTCATTATTGCCCTCATATGAGGGGGGCTGCTGCTTTTCTTAAGTGGACTGTCCTTGTTGCCCTGAAGTGTATTTTACTGAAATGGCTCGAGGGGGATGCACCAGACTACTCCATTTGGCGTTGCCGGATGATTACTCTCTTGATGTAGGAGCGGCGTGATGTGCAGGACTTTTCCTCTCTCCCAGGCCGTACCTTCCAATGTGTCTGGGAACCATTTTGGACTACTATGACTCCTGTGGCTCGCAGCCGCTTGGTTAATTGTTGACTCTTTGTTTTTGTCGTCTCTAACGTATCTGGTATGCCTGTTTCCTTTGATTCTTTTCTGTTTGCTATTGTTATACTTTGAAGGAGGACCTATCGGAGGGGGGGGTTGGGGAGTTGGGTAGGGGGGATGGGTGGGGTGGTTTGGTGGTGGTGGTGGGGATTTTGGAATGTTTATACCAAAATATGAGCATATCTGCAGTTTGATCTGTCTCGTTGTTTGCTGTTTTTCATGAGCTCAATAAAATATATTTGAACAAAAAGTGGCATAAATGGGTACTTGGACGATTAAAAAGCCTGATCGTCCAAGTACCCAAAATCAAAGCTGGTTTTAGATGTATCTAAAACCAGCTTAGCCCTTTCCCCTGCCTCTAAATGCACAGAGAGAAAAGAGGCGTTTTTAGAGGAGGGGAAAGGGCAGGCAGTGTGCGGGAGGTGGGCCGACCTACACCTAGGCATACAACACATATAACCAAAGATTTTGACAGGTTGCCTAATCGGCACTTATACGTTTTGACTTAGACCAAGTCAAAACAGGTATAAGTGCCGAAAAAGGGGCCGCTGAGCTGATGGCAGTTGGCGCAATCAGTTCAGCGGCCCGGCAACCTACCCACCCCCCACCACAACCATCGCGGCAGGAGAGATGCCTCATCTCCCCTACCGCGATGCGATCACCCCTCTACCTGAACTGCCGCAACCCGCAGCAGGAGAGATAAAGGTAAAGAGTTCGGGTAAAGGACTTATTGTAAGGGCAACAAACCTTTTTATGAGTCAAGTAAGTAAAAGTAAGAGGAAAAGAAGGCTGCTTTGGTTCTCAAAAGTAGTAGCTGAGAACATAAGGAATATGAGGTTAGCTTTCATAAACTCCAAAAGATCGCAGAAAGGAAAAGTTAAGAGAGACTGGCCGAATAGTCATAAAAACAAAAATGCACATGGAAGAAAAAATACACGGTAAAATGGAGAGACAAAAACATTTTTTTAGATATATTAAAAGTGGTATTGTGAGACTCAAAAGTGAAGGGGAGGAATATGTAGAAGATGATAAAGAAAGGGTTGAATTATATAATAAATATTTCTGTTCTGTGTTCATGGCTGAAGATCCAGGAGCGGGACCACAGAAGACAAATGCGAATAGGGATGGTGAAGTGGTAGACCCTGATTGATTTTCAGAGGGTTGTGTTCATGAGGAGCTAGCTAAATTAAAGTAGACAAAGCGATAGAGCCAGATGGTGTACATCCCAGGGTGCTGAAGAAACTTAGGGAAGTTCTGGAGGTACCACTGACTGACTTTTTCAATGCTTCTTTAGAGTCAGGAGTGGTACCAGAGCACTGGAGAAGGGCGGATGTTGTCCCTCTACACAAAAGTTGGAAGTAGGAAATTATGGGCCAGTAAGTCTGACTTCTGTGGTAAGCAAATTACCGGAAATGCTTTTAAAACAGAATGGTGATGTTTCTGGAATACGGTGGATTATAGGACTGGAGGCAACATGGATTCATTAGAGGTAGGTCTTGTCAGACAAATCTGATCAATTTTTTTGACTAGGTGACTAGACATTTGAGATTTTTACGGAGAGACTGATTAATCTGTTTTCACGAATTCCTCCACGGAGACCTTTGCTTCAAATATTCAGCTGTGCAAGTCCTTGGCAACAATTAAACATTAGGGGGTTCATAATAATTTAAAAAAAAAAAGTCTAAAAAGTGTCCTAAATAGCTACTTGGACGATCAAAAAGCCTGATGTCCAAGTACCCATAACCAAAGCTGGTTTTTAGACGTATCTAAAACCAACTTAGGCCTTTCCCCTGCCTCTAAACGCACAGAGAGAAAAGAGTTGTGTTTAGAGGAGGGGAAAGGGCGGGCAGTGGGCGGGAGGTGGGTCGACCTACACCTAGCCGTACAACAGGTATAACCAATACAGTTTAGTCGGCACTTAGACCTTTTTCATTTAGATGAAATAAAACCAGGTCTAAGTGCCGAAAAACGGGCCGCTGAGCTGATGGCCGCTGGCGCCATCAGTTCAGCGGCCCGGCAACCTAACCATCGCGGCAGGAGAGATGCCTCATCTCCCCTACCGCGATGCCATCACTCTTCTACCCGAACTGCCGCGATGAATCACTCCCCCCCAAACACAACATCGGGGCAAGAGGGAGCCCAAGTCCTCTTGCCCCAGGCACCCGCAGCACCCCCGACTCGTTCGGGCCAGGAGGGAGCCCAAGCCCTCCTGGCCCAGGCAACCCCCCTTACCCTACCCCCACTACAGTACTGGCAGGAGAGATCCCCCCCAACGTCCGCCCTCCCAAGAACCCCCGATCGGCCCCCCCAGCTGACCCGTGACCCCCCCCGGCCGACCCCACGACCCCCCCACCCCACCCCCCTTCCCCGTACCCACAGGAGGGGCCTAAGGCTCCTGGGCCTATTCTGATTGGCCCAGGCACCTTAGACCCCACCAGGAGGTGGGGCTTTGGTGCCCCTGGGCCAATCCAGCCCCATTATTCATTGAGCTGCATGCCGGACGGATGGGTTTGGCACCCATCTGTCCGGCCAACCTAAAATAGGTACGGGGAAGGTGGGGTTGGCAGGGGGGGTCGCGGGTCAGCTAGGGGGGGCGAGTGGGGGCTCTTGGGGGGGCAGATGTTGGGGGGAGGGGGTGCGTTGAGGATAGGAAGGCCTGGGATCCCTCCTGCCCATACTGTAGTGGGGGGTGGGGTTAGGGGGGTCGCCTGGGCCAGGAGGGCTTGGGCTCCCTCCTGGCCCAAACGAGTCGGGGGTGCCGCGAGTGCCTGGGGCAAGAGGGCTTGGGATCCCTCTTGCCCCGATGTTATCGGGGGGAGGGGTCGCGGCTTCAACGGGGCAAGAGGGCTTGGACTCCCTCTTGCCCCGATGTTATCGGGGGGGGTCGCGGCTTCAACGGGGCAAAAGGGCTTAGACTCCCTCTTGCCCCGATGGTATCGAGGGGGTCGCGGCTTCAACGGGGCAAGAGGGCTTGGACTCCCTCTTGCCCCGATATCGTCGGGAGGGGGGGGGTCGCAGTTTGACATGGCAGGAGGGCTTGGGCACCCTCCTACCAGGATCGTTGTTGGGGGGGAGGATTCTGTAACTGGTATTGTTTTTCCAACTTTTAGGCGAAGGACTAGCTCCTCCTTCGCCTAAAAGCCCTTCTGTTGGACGTTTTTGGCTTAGGCTTGTTTTTTTTTTCATTATGGTTAAAAAGTGTAGACGTGCTATGGGGGTACTTTTAGACGTAGTGGAGATTGGGCGTTTAGGCAGAGGAAGGCCATAATCAAAACATGAACGTATGTTTTGGTTATGGACACTTTCTCTGCTTCTGGGTTGAACGTTTAGGGACTTAGGCCAAAAGGGGACTTAGACGTTTTTTTTTTATTTTGCCCCTCCACATGTTTTTTTTCTCTCAAGTTTTCACTGTAAAGCAGGGAACCTTCAGATTTGCCAGGGATTGCTAAGATCATAAGAACATAAGAATTGCTGCTGCTGGGTCAGACCAGTGGTCCATCGTGCCCAGCAGTTTGCTCACGCGGCAGCCCTTTGGTCAAAGACTAGTGCTCTAAATGAGTCCAGCCTTACCTGCAGGACAAGATTAATTTGTTGAGGGCCTCTAGGCACACAAGTACACTGGGCCCCCCTGCCCCACCCTGCCATGCCCCTTGCCCCACCACCATGGTATTTATCCATTTTCTTATACGGCAATGCCCCCCCGAATCAATGGCAACTCCCCCCCCCCCCGCATCAACGGCAACGTGGCCAGATCTGTTACAGGAAGGTGCCGCGATGACTGCATCTGCCGGTCCATCCCCCTCCGACGTCACTTCTTCCAGAGCAACTAAGTGATGTTGGAGGGGGATGGACCGGTAGATGCAGTCATTGCGGGACCTTCCTGTAACAGAGCCAACTGCATTGCCATCAATGGGGGGGAAGCCCTTAGCCGTTGATGCAGGGGGGAAGCTGTAGCTGTTGATGCGAGAAGGGGCACATTGTCATTGATGCCGGGAGGGGGCCGTTGCTGTTTTAAAAAAATGGCAAGTTGAGTCATCCTCCTTCAGTGGGCCCCCCTCACAGTTTCGGGCGCTAGGCACGTGCCTACTGGGCCTATTAATTAATCCTGCCCTGCTTACCTGCGTACGTTCCAGTTTAGCAGGAACTTGTCCAACTTTGTCTTGAATCCCTGGAGGGTGTTTTCTCCTATAACAGACTCTGGAAGAGTGTTCTAGTTTTCTACCACTCTCTGGGTGAAGAAGAACTTCCTTACGTTTGTTCGGAAGCTGTCCCATTTAACTTTAGAGAGTGCCCTCTCGTTCTCTCTACCTTGGAGAGGGTCTTTATCTACTAAATCTATTCCCTTCAGTATTTTGAATGTTTCGATCATGTCCCCTCTCAGTTTCCTCTTTTCTAGGGAGAAGAGGCCCAGTTTCTCCAATCTCTCACTGTACGGCAACTCCCTCCAGCCCCATTTTAGTTGCTCTCCTCTGGACCCTTTCGACTAGTACCATATCCTTCTTCATGTACGGCGACCAATGCTGGATGCAGTACTCCACGTGAGGGCGCACCATTGTCCGGTACAGTGGCATGATAACCTTCTCCGATCTGTTCGTGATCCCCTTCTTAATCATTCCTAGCATTCTGTTCGCCCTTTTCGCTGCCACCGCACATTGCACGGACAGCTTCATCAACTTGTCAATCAGAACTCCTAAGTCTCTTTCCTGAGAGATCTCTCCAAGTACCGCTACGGACATCCTGTATTCCTGCATGAGATTTTTGTTACTGACATGCATCACTTTACACTTATCCACGTTGAACCTCATTTGCCATGTTGCTGCCCATTTCTCAAGCTTGATTATGTCATGTTGCAGATCTTCGCAATCCCCCTGTGTCTTCACTACTCTGAATAATTTCATATTGTCCGCAAATTTAATCACCTCACTCATCGTATCAATGTCCAGATTGTTTATAAAGATGTTGAAGAGCACGGGTCCAAGCACCAAGCCCTGCAGCACCCCACTTGTGATGCTCTTCCAGTCTGAGTATTGTCCATTTACCCCCACTTTCTGTTTCCTATCCTCCAGCCAGTTTTTAATCCACGTGAGTACTTCACCCTCAATTCCATGGCTCGTAATTTTCCAAAGTAGTCATTCATGTGGAACCTTTTCGAACGCCTTCTGAAAATCCAGATATACAATGTCAACTGGGTCACCCTTATCTATCTGCCTGTTTACTCCCTTGAAGAAGTGCAAGTTCGTCAAACAGGATCTGCCCATACTGAAGCCTTGCTGGCTGGTCCTCATCAGTTCATGTCCGTCAATGTGATCAATAATGTGGTCCTTTATCAGCGCCTCTACCATCTTTCCCGGTACCGAGATCAGACTCACTGGTCTGTAGTTTCTCGGATCTCCCCTCGAACCTTTTTTGAAGATTGGCGCAACATTCGCCACCTTGCAGTCTTCCGGAATCTTTCCCGATTTGATCGACAGATTGGCTATTAGTTGAAGCAGTTCAGCTATAGTCCTTTTAATTCCTTGATGACCCTCGGATGGATGCCATCCGGTCCCAGGGATTTATCGCTCTTAAGCCTATCAATCTACCTGCATACCTCTTCTAGACTGACCATCAACCCTGTCAGTTTCCCGTCTTCATTTCCAGCATATAGCCTGATGGGTTCCAGTATGTTGTGTATATCCTCTTTGGTAAATACAGATGCAAAAAATGTGTTCAGTTTGTCGGCGATGGCTGTGTCCTCCTTTAGCACTCCCTTTATTCCATAGTCATCCAACGGTCCCATCGCTTCCTTCGCGGGCCATTTCCCCTTGATATATCGAAAGAACGGCTTGAAGTTTTTCGCCTCCTTGGTTATTGGTTACTCTTTTTGCTGGAGCATATTATTGTTGTATGTTGTAGCTTTAATGAGGTTTTCAATTGAAACACTAGTTGCAGTTTATCGAACACTCCCTCTGGAAACTTCGGTCCATCAGAGCTTTCTTCGATGCCTCATCATTTCGAATTCTAGTACAATCCCTTATTCTGAGTCATCTCGATTATTGTAACATCGCCTACTTGGCACTCCCCCAGAAGTACATGCGGCGTTTGCAACTAGTTCAAAATACAGTGGTTAGACTACTTTGTGGAGTGAAGAAGTTTGATCATGTGACACCTTCCTATTGACTTTTACACTGGCTACCGATGGAGGCACGTGTGAAATTCAAGTTTGATTGTTTTTGCTTCAAGGTACTTTATGGCTTAGCCCCTAAATACATAACAGACCTTTTCTCTTTCTCAACCAACAGACACAAGCGAAGCTCACACCTGAATTTCTTTTCTCCACTGGATAGAGGTTGTAAATTTAAAAGTCATCATCAACATCTTCTCGCACATCAAGCAGCATTATGGGGAAAAGACCTTGAACAATTGCTTGTGCCTACTACCTATGGAGAATTCATGAAACACCTGAAAACACATCTATTCCTGAAATACTTAGGAAACCAACCTATTCAATCTTAGTCCTTAACAACCGAGCGCAAGAACCACCTGTCGCTAAATCTGTACTTTGTTTATTCATTCAATCTGTAACTTTGTTTATTCACTCAATCTGTAACATTTCTAATCATTGTAAACCGCATAGAACTTCACGGTCCTGCAATATATAAACTGTTGTTATTATTATTATTTTATTTTTATTTTTTTCCTCGTAGTCTCTTTTGGCCCCTTTTACCGCCTTATGGCACCTGCTGACAGATTCTCACTGTGTTAGCTGCCAATTTCCTTTCAAATTAGAAACTCGACTAATGTGCATTTACATCACATAGGTATTTAAACGTCTCTGTCATATCTTTCCTCTCCCACCTTTCCTCCAAAGTATACAGATTTAGATCTTTAAGTATGTCCCCAATATGCCTTATGACGAAGACCACATACCATTTTAGTAACCTTCCTCTGAACCGACTCCTTCCTTTTTATATCTTTTTGAAAGTGCAGCCTCCACAATTGTACACAATATTCTAAATAAGGACTCACCAAAGTCTTATACAGGGGCATCAATACCTCCTTTTTCCTACTGGCCATACCTCTCCCTATGCACACTAGCATCCTTCTAGCTTTTGCCATCACCTTTTCAACCTGTATGGCCACCTTAAGATCATCACCTATAATTACACCCAAGTCCTGCTCTTATGTTGTGCACATAAGTTCTTCACCCCCTAAACTGTACCGTTCCCTCAGGTTTTTGCAGTCAAAATGCATGACCTTACATTTCTTAGCATTAAATTTTAGCTGCCAAATTCCAGACCATTCTTCAAGCTTTTGCCAGGTCTTACTTCATTATTCACACCATCCTGTGTGTCTACTCTATTGCAGATTTTGGTATCATCCTCAAAGAGGAAAATCTTACCCAACAGCCCTTCAGCAATATCGTTTATAAAAATGTTAGACAGAACAGGCCCAAGAGAACCTTGAGGCACACCATGCTAACATCCTTTTCCTCAAAACGATCTCCATTGATCACTACCCTCTGTCACTTTCCACTCAAGCAGTTCTTGACCCAGCCCATCATTTTCGGACCCATCTCAAGGGTACTCAGTTTATTTATTAGACATCTGTGTGGAACACTGTCAAAGGTTTTGCTAAAATCTAAATACACCACATCTAGCGCACTCCCTCTATCCAATTCTCTTCTCACTTAGTCAAAGAACTTGATCAGATTCATCTGACAAGACCTACCTCTAGTGAATCCATGTTGCCTCCAGTCCTGTAAGCCACTGGATTCCAGAAACTTCACCATTCTGTTTTAAAAGCATTTCCATTAATTTGCTTACCACAGAAGTCAGACTTACTGGCCTATAATACCCTACATCTTCCTTACTTCCTTAACTAAGTCTGGAGCATAGTGTTATTCTCCACAAGTTATGTGGGTACACTCCCAGCCAGGGCCGCCATCAGGGCAGTACTACCAGTCCTGCATTCAGGGGCCCGGAGCTGACAGGGGGCCCGGGCTCCCCCAGAGTCAGTGTTCCCTCTAAGGTGAGCACATGAGCGATTGCTCACTATTTTCAGTGGCGTCGCTCATACGCTTTCCTCTGTCGCTCACTCGAGGGTGGGAGGAGGTGAGAGGAAGCAGCAGTGGCGGCAGCCTTTATTTTAAAATTAAAAGATGCAGCAGTGGCTCCTTTCAAGATTTCCGACTGCATCGGACTTCCGACGCAGGTGGGGATTCGTGAGAGGAGCCGCTGCCACGTCTTCAGTGTCCTACCAAGGGGGGGGGGGCGGTCCGCCCCGGCTGTGCACCCGCCCTAAGGCTGCAGTCGGAGAGGAAGTTCGGGCTAGCCAATCGCTGCCTGGCTGGGCGGAACTTCCTCTCCGACGGCATAATTGACGTCGGGGGAATGCTGGTCGGCCCGGTGGGAAGCAGAGAGAGCTTTGGGCAGCCGCGGTGGTGGCTTTGGGCCTGTTTCCCCCGATGGTTGTGGCGGTGGCTTTGGGGCCTGTTTCCCCTGATGATGGCAGCAGTGGCTTTGTGGAGGGTAGGGAGTAAGAAAGGGGGCAGGCAGGGAGACAGAAGGGAAACAGAAAAAAAGAAAGCGGGCATCAAGAGGAAAAAAAAGAAAGAAAGGGCAAGGAGAAAGGAAGAAAAAGTTAGGGTAGGGAATGAGGTCTGGAGGAGAGGAAGCATACAGGCTGAAAGAAGGGAAGAAAGATTGGATGCACAGTCAGAAGATGAAAGTGCAACCAGAGACTCATGAAATCACCAGATAAGGTAGGAAAAATGATTTTATTTTAAATTTGGTGATCAAAATGTGTCTGAATTTATATATGCTGTCTATATTTTGCACTATGGCCCCCTTTTACTAAACCGCAATAGTGTTTTTTAGCGCAGGGAGCCTATGAGTGTCAAGAGCAGCGCTGGGCATTTAGCGCAGTTCCCTGCGCTAAAAACTGCTATTGTGGTTTAATAAAAAGGATGGGGGGTATATTTGTCTATTTATGTATGGTTGTTACTGAGGTGACAATGCATAGAGTCATCTGCCTTGACCTCTTTGAAAAAAACCCAGAATAGGAATGATAATTAACATTTTCTTAGCGTATAGTGTGCTTTGTGTTTTTTAATTTTATTGTTGGTAGATCATTTTGTCTTGGTCATTTTAAAGTAGCTCGCAAGCCCAAAAAGTTTGGGCACCTCTGAGCTAGAGCGTTGAAGCTGTGTATTTCTATTTTATCCCCCCTTTTACAAAACTGTGGAGTGTTTTTTAGCACCAGCCGTGGTGGTAGCAGCTCTGATACTCAGAATTCTATGAGTGTCAGAGCTATTACCACTGTTTTGTAAAAGGGGGAGGGGTTAGTTTGTGATGACATATTCCATACTAGGCAAAGGTGTTTTCTGTGTTCTGTGTATTCGAAAGACATGGTTTTCTGTTAGGATTGACGGTGTAAGATTGATCTGTGCTGGTCTGGCTTGTTTAGTTTTACAATGGGTGTATTGATGTACTGCTCACTGCAATATGTAAGATGCTGCCTTTTCCTAGGTACTCATGTGTGACATGTGGTTTGTTACTAAAAATCATGTTTTTCTTACAGATGGGGGGGGGGGTTGCTAAAAAATGATGGGCCCCGGGTGTTACATATGCTAGGTACGCCACTGTATGTAAAGATACCAGAAAGCTGGCGTAGCAAAAACTTTAAGTAAATTGTTATTCTTCTAAGCTTTGAGTATTGGTGTTTCTTTTTTTGCTGTTTTTTGGTGGTTTTTTGTTGGCCGTGAATGGAAAAGCTGCATAGTTTGTGGTCAGACCATAGGGAGTCAGTCCAGTTGTCTTGGTTCCAGAGGAATTTGCTCTTTGGTGGAGAATGTAACCAGGTCAAGTTGGTGGCCTCTTTCGTGGGTTTTGATGGGCGGGGGTTTGAAGTAGCCTAGTTGAGAGATTAGTGGCCAGAAGTCTGATATATCTGGCTGGTCTGTTTGCTCTAGGTGAATGTTGATGTCTCCGCATAATAGGTTGTATGGACTTGCTAAAGAGTTAGTTAGTAGGCATTCTGCGAAGTCCTCCTTGGCTAAAGTCCATTTATTGGGTGGGATATAGAACAGTGTGATTGTTAGGGAGGAGGCCAATGACTCACTAACCTCAAAGTCATTGGCCTCCTCCCTAACAATCACACTGTTCTATATCCCACCCAATAAAATGGCCAGGCGGGAGCAGGCCAGAAGGTAAGGCATAGCATGGAGGGAGGGAGACAATAAAGGTAGGGGGGAATGATTTTATTTTTTTATTTAGTGATTGAATTATGTCAATTTTGAGAATTTACATCTGCTGTCAGTGTGCTTTGTGTAGTTTAATTTTGTGGTTAACCATTATGTGTTGTTAATAAGATTATATTGTGTATCTGTGAAAAATGAATGGAAAAAATAGTGTTACAATTAGTAATATTATGGGGGCGGGGTCTGGGGTGGAGATTGGGTAGAGATGGGTGGGGTCTGGCCCAAAAATTAGTCCAGTGTTCTTCAACTGCCGGTCCACAAAATAATTATTTTATTTCTGCTGGTCCATAGGTGTATAAAGCTTGAAGAACACTGTTCTAGATAATGATTTATTGGGAAAACTCCTCAATAAAAACATATATAAACATATGATAGTACACATGTGTTGATCCTAACAATAATAATAATTTATTGTTGTATACCGCCAAAGCCATAAGTTTGAGGTGGTTTACAGTGAGAAATACTGGACAATCATTGAAAAAAATACAATACAAATCATCAGAAATACATACAAGATAAAAGGATAAAAAATTAAAAACAGTGAATCAGGTTACAAATTGATCAAACAACTGTGTTTTTACTAATTTTCTAAAAGTAAAATAAGATGGAGCACACATAAATCCATTAATTCTGGGTGATTTCATTTTGATGACCCCAACAACAACTATACTAAAACTATTCTTTCCTATATAAAACAATTAGATTTATATCCATTACTAACAATGCCAACCCATCAAGCAGGACACACAATTGATATGGCTCTAATAACAACATCTGCAAGAAACAATTTTTTAGTAAATAGTTGCCTACCGGTTCCATGGTCAGACCACTTCTTAATTTCAATAACACATACTATTTCACATAACTTACCTTACATTAAGTAACAATCAATTAATTTTAGAAACTTCAATGACCTTTCTTCAGAATTAATTCGTTCTACATTTAAATTAGATTTCTCTGAATCTAGAACTCATTCTTTAGATGACTTAATTAACCAATGGAATATAGCCATAAAATATAGCCATAAAATCAGTATTAGATACACTTGCACCAGTACAATCTAAAGTTATTTCCGCTCGCAAAATTCAGAACCCATGGTTCACAGCCGAACTTTCCCTCATCAAAAAACAATTAAGATCATTAGAACGTAAGTGGAGAAAAGAAAAAACTCAAATTAACTCTCAAACATTCAATGAGCAATCTAGACTCTATAAACTAAAAATAAACCAAGCAAAAATGAAATTCTATTCTGACAAAATTTTGAAAGCTAAAAATCCATCAGTTCTCTATGTCATACTAAATTCAATAACAATTCCAAATAAACAACAATCAGAAAATGTTGGCTCCTCGCCCACCGCTCAGGAACTCACTGACCACTTTATTGAAAAAATTAACAAAATCAGAAATACTTTTATAGTGAATCAACATGTAACAATTGATCATGAGCAAACTGTTTCAGAGTCATTGTATTCAAAATGTTCAAGATTTAAAATACCAAGCCTAAAAGAAATTGAGTCTATTCTCAAATCCATTAATATTAAGGGCTCTAAAGCTGATCTAATTCCTCCGTTTATCCTCAAACATTACTCAAACGTTCTATATCCAAACCAAACCGGTTTTAGACATCACCATAGCATAGAACATTCTTTGATTGGTATGACTACCTCTATTCAATACTTTCTAGATCACCATCAATCAGTTCTGTTAATCTCTATTGATCTTTCTGCAGCCTTTGATACGATCGACCATCAACTTCTTCTTAACAGACTTCAATCCATCGGTATTACAGAACAAGTTCTTTCTTGGTTTGTATCATATTTTACAGATCGTACCTCTACTGTTTTTTTTAAAGATTCAATATCTAAATCCTCACAGACCACAAATGGTGTCCCTCAAGGGTCTATTCTTTCCCCTTTATTATTCAATATCTTTCTTGCCCCTCTAATGACCTTATGCCAATCTGTGGGTTTCCAAGTCTTTGCCTACGTTGACAATATCCAGCTTTTACATCCATTGGACGCTAATAAAACTTCTGATATCATAGTGATCAGTGAGAAACTTGATCAAATTTACCATTGGCTGGACTCAAACAGATTGGCACTTAACATTAAAAAAACTAATGTGATGCTTTTCTCCTGGAAAGACAGTTCTTCCCTTGTCGCTCCCATTTCTATAAAAAATGTCCCCCTGCAATTAGTTAGCAATATATAAAAATTTTAGGGGTGATCTTTGATCATAAACTGAATTTTCATGATCACATTAGTAACCCTATTAAAACAACCTTTTATAGACTACGAAAAATTCGATCAATTTCAAAATTTCTATGTTCAAAATCACTTAATATTCTTATTCACTCCTTGGTGATCTCTAAAATCGATTACTGTAATGCTCTTTTTAAGGGAATCTCTTTGAATGAAATAAAACATCTACAAATCATTCAAAATGCTTCCATTAAGCTTATAACTAAAACTAGGAAGTTTGATCATGTAACACCCCTTCTAAAAAAATGCGCACTGGCTTCCAATTACCCACCGGATAACATACAAGCTATGCATACTCACTTTCAAATCTCTCCTTAATAAAACTCTAGCATTTATATATAAATTATTAATTCCTTATTCTCCAAATAGAACTCTGAGATCCAACGAACAGAATTTATTAACAATTCCGTCTCTTAAGGTCATTAATACAAGACGGCAATTTATTTTCTCTGTTACCGCACCTCAGACTTGGAACGCCCTTCCAATTTATTTAAGGGAAGAGCAGAATCTGGAGAAATTCAAAAGTAATTTAAAAACATTTCTCTTCAAAGATGCCTTTGGTAATTAACTAAACAGTCCATAGGTTAAATTATTTTTATTGTATCATATTATATCTTTTATTTGTTTCCCTTTTTGTACTTTTCCCTTTTTGTTCTACTTTTCTAAATTGATTTTGTATTTCACCTCCCCTCTTTCCTTGTGTTTTTGAGTTTGTTAAGTTAAACTTTTAATCCCAAATGTCATTATATATAGTTTTGTATTGTATTGTCTCCCATTTATTGTAATTTTAAATTGTTCATCGCTTAGAAATATGATTAAGCGATTAATCAAAAAAACCATTAAACTTGAAACTTGAAACTTGATAATAATATTACCCAACCAGTCATTCAATTTGCCTGCCTGAATTGCAAGAGTTCTATCCAGAAATCTTTTAAAGCGACAAGCATTTACTGTTTGGTGAGCAAACATATGGATTCTGCATGTAGGCCTGTTAAAACGGTCTAGAAAAAAATGAGAGACCAGGTACTCAGGAGCCATACCAAATATTGATTTAAAACAGATATAGGAAAATTTAAACAAACTCTTGCCTCCATCGGTAACCAATATAATTTTTGATAATAGGGAGTAATATGTTCCCATTTTTTCAAACCAAAATATTTTTTTAAATGGTTCGGAGTTTCCATAAGACCGAGAAACATTTTCTGATTAGCAAATCCGTATGTTCTAAAGTGAGATGCTGGTCCAATGTCACTCCCAAAATTTTTATAGAATCTGTAGGAAAATCCTGACCATTTAAAGATATCGACGTATCTTTAATTTTGTCAGTAGGGATCGCTAGAAAGAATTTGTTTTTTTCAGAGTTAAGTTTCAATTTAAATTCAGTCATCCAAACATGGTCCATGTTTCTGCGAATACGCCTTCCTCAGGGGTCCAGTTGGATGTTATGATCACAGATGACAAATCCTTAAGCAAATCTCGAAGAGACAATTGTGCAAACAGTCCTGCACCAATAAAAATGCTAGCAATATTGTTTTTTAGTCTACATTTGTCATCTGTGATCATGTTGGGTCTGTTAGGAGCATGGACTATCATGTTTATATATGTTTTTATTGAGAAGTTTTACCAATAAATCATCATCTAGAACAGTGGTCTCAAACTCGAACCCTGACTGGGACCACATTTTGGATTTGTAGTACTTGGAGGGCTGCAGAAAAAAATAGTTAATGTCTTATTAAAGAAATGACAACTTTGCATGAGGTAAAACTCTTTATAGTTTATAAATCTTTCCTTTAACAGTTAAAGGAAAGATTTATAAACTATAAAGAGTTTTACTAACATAGTAGATGACGGCAGATAAAGACCCAAATGGTCCATCCAGTCTGCCCAACCAGATTCAATTTAAATTTTTTTTTTTCTTCTTTGCTATTTCTGGGCAAGAATCCAAAGCTTTACCCGGTACTGTGCTTTAAGACTTACTCCAGCTCATCTACACCCTCCCAGCCATTGAAGCCCTCCCCAGCCCATCCTCCACCAAATGGCCATACACAGACACAGACCATTCAAGTCTGCCCAGTACTGGCTTAGTTCAATATTTAATATTATTTTCTGATTCTAAATCTTCTGTGTTCATCCCACGCTTCTTTGAACTCAGTCACAGTTTTACTCTCCACCACCTCTCTCGGGAGCGCATTCCAGGCATCCACTACCCTCTCAGTAAAGTAGAATTTCCTAACATTGCCCCTGAATCTACCACCCCTCAACCTCAAATTATGTCCTCTGGTTTTACCATTTTCCTTTCTCTAGAAAAGATTTTGTTCTACGTTAATACCCTTCAAGTATTTGAACGTCTGAATCATATCTCCCCTGTCTCTCCTTTCCTCTAGGGTATACATATTCAGGGCTTCCAGTCTCTCCTCATACGTCTTCTGGCGCAAGCCTCCTATCATTTTCGTCGCCCTCCTCTGGACCGCCTCAAGTCTTCTTACGTCCTTCGCCAGATACAGTCTCCAAAACTGAACACAATACTCCAAGTGGGGCCTTACCAATGACCTGTACATGGGCTTGAACACCTTCTTCCTTCTACTGATTATGCCTCTCTTTATACAACCCAGCATCCTTCTGGCAGCAGCCACTACCTTGTCACACTGTTTTTTCACCTTTAGATCTTCGGACACTATCACCCCAAGGTCCCTCTCCCCGTCCGTGCATATCAGCTTCTCTCCTCCCAGCATATACGGTTCCTTCCTATTATTAATCCCCAAATGCATTACTCTGCATTTCTTTGCATTGAATTTTAATTGCCAGGCATTAGATCATTCCTCTAACTTTTGCAGATCCTTTTTCATATTATCCACTCCTTCTTCGTTGTCTACTCTGTTACAAATCTTGGTATCATCTGCAAAAAGGCGCACTTTTCCTTCTAACCCTTCAGCAATGTCACTCACAAACATATTGAACAGGATTGGCCCCAGCACTGATCCCTGAGGGACTCCACTACTCACCTTTCCTTCCTTCGAGCGACTTCCATTAACCACCACCCTCTGGCGTCTGCCCGACAGCCAGTTTCTGACCCAGTTCACAACTTTGGGTCTTAACTTCAGCCCTTCAAGTTTGTTCAACAGCCTCCTATGAGGAACTGTATCAAAGGCTTTGCTGAAATCCAAGTAAATTACATCTAGCATATGCCCTCGATCCAGCTCTCTGGTCACCCAATCAAAAAATTCAATCAGGTTCGTTTGACACGATTTACCTTTTGTAAAGCCATGTTGCCTTGGTTCCTGTAACCCATTAGATTCAAGGAAGTACACTATCCTTTCTTTCAGCAAAACTTCCATTATTTTTCCAACAACTGAAGTGAGGCTCACCGGCCTGTAGTTTCCTGCTTCATCCCTGTGACCACTTTTATGAATAGGGCTCACATCCGCTCTCCTCCAATCCCCAGGAATCACTCCCGTCTCCAGAGATTTGTTGAACAAATCTTTAATAGAACTCACCAGAACCTCTCTGAGCTCCCTTAGTATCCTGGGATGGATGCCATCTGGTCCCATCGCTTTGTCCACCTTCAGTTTTTCAAGTTGCTCATAAACACCTTCCTCCGTGAACGGCGCAGAATCTACTCCATTTTCTCGTGTATCTTTGCCAGACAATCTCGGTCCTTCTCCAGGATTTTCTTCTGTGAACACAGAACAGAAGTATTTGTTTAGCACATTCGCTTTCTCCTCATCACTTTCCACATATTGGTTCCCAGCATGTTTTAGCCTAGCAATTCCATTTTTCATCTTCCTCCTTTCATTAATATATCTGAAAAAATTTTTGTCTCCCTTTTTTACATTTTTAGCCATTTGTTCTTCCGCCTGTGCTTTCGCCAGACGTATCTCTCTCTTGGCTTCTTTCAGTTTCACCCTGTAGTCCTTTCTGCTCTCCTCTTCTTGGTTTTTTTATATTTCACAAACGCCAACTCTTTCGCCTTTATTTTCTCAGCCACTAGGTTGGAGAACCATATCGGCTTCCTTTTTTCTCTTGTTTTTATTGATTTTCTTCACATAAAGGTCCGTAGCCATTTTTATCGCTCCTTTCAGCTTAGACCACTGTCTTTCCACTTCTCTTATGTCCTCCCATCTTAACAGCTCTTTCTTCAGGTACTCTCCCAAAGCATTAAAGTCCATACGTTTGAAATCTAGGACTTTAAGTATCGTGCGGCTGCTCTCCACTTTAGCCGTTATATCAAACCAAACCGTTAGATGATCGCTACTTCCCAGGTGAGCACCCACTTGAACATTAGAGATACTCTCTCCATTTGTGAGGACCAGATCCACTATCGCTTTTTTCCTTGTGGGTTCCGTCACCATTTGTCTGAGCAGAGCCTCTTGAAAGGCATCCACTATCTCCCTACTTCTTTCCAATTCCGCAGATGGAACATTCCAGTCCGCATCCGGCAGGTTGAAATCTCCCAACAGCAGAACCTCCTCTTTCCTTCCCAAATTTTTGGATATCCACAATCAGATCCTTATCAATTTGCTGCGATTGAGTCGGAGGTCTGTAGACTACACCCACATAGATAGAAGTTCCATCTTCTCTTTTCAGAGCAATCCATATCCTCTCCCCAGGTCCCTTGCATTTCGGTCGCTTGGATATTGATCTTTACATAGAGAGCTACTCCTCCACCTTTATGACCATCTCAGTCCTTCCTAAAAAGATTATATCTCAGTATGTTTGCATCCCATCCATGTGATTCACTGAACCATGTCTCTGTGATAGCAACAATATCTAGATCTGCCTCTAACATCAGGGCTTGCAGATCATGAACTTTGTTGCTTAGACTGCGAGCATTTGTGGTCATCGCTTTCCAGCTATTTTTCATTGATAATTTCCTTTTTCATATGGATTTTTGTGTCGTTTCATTTTCCGTTGCAATACTAAGAAATGAGTTGCTGATATTGCTTATGTTGCAGTCTTTACTACTATCACATCTTTTCTTTTGCCGGTGGTGGTCTCTATAATTGTCCTTCGTACATACACCACCCCACCTTCTAGTTTAAATGCCTAGAAAAATATTGTCTAAATTTCTCTGCAAGGTTTCTTTTTCCTGCTGTAGTAATATGTAGCCCATCAGTGCAATATAGCTTCTTGTCCTTCCATGTATTTCCCCATCCTCCTATGTACCTGAAGCCTTCTTGATGACACCAGGCTTTGAGCCATCTATTAAAGTACTCTGTGTTTTTCACTCTTTGCTCTCCCTTTCCATATGCATGCAGTATTTCAGAAAAAGCTAACGTCTTTACAAAAGGTTTTACGCCCTCACCTAGCTCCCGAAAAGCTTTCTGTGCTGCATGTGTGGAGTTGTTGGCCAGGTCATTTGTTCCCAGATGGATAATAATATCAGTGTTAAAATCCTTAGCTTCTTCCTTAATTATAGTCAGTATTTGCCTGGAACTCCTGGTAGCTGAGGATCCTAGAAGACATTTCACTATTTTGGTCTCCTCGCCCTGTGTTCCAAGGTTAATGCCTCTGATGATGGAATCCCCCAACAGTAATAGTTTTCTGTTTTTGGCTTTTTTTAGTGCTTAGGGTGCGCTTGTTCTCTTGAGTTACCTTCATTGGTTCCAGTCTCACCTCCCTTCTGTTTTCTTGAGTATCGCAGTGCACTAGTGGAGTGAAGGAATTCTGTATAGGTAATATTAGTGAAGGTGGATATTTCTGAGTTACATGTCGCAGTCTTCCTGAGCCTACTGTGACCTATTTATTCCTGGGCTGTTTTATTCTTTGAGGTAGAGGTGGTAAGTTGGTATGATTTTGTGGAGTGATGGAAGCTGCTTTAATTGTATTCAATTCCTGTTTAAGTTTGCAGAGCTCCTCCTTAATATTAGCAAGTTGAAGACAGATGGGGCAAGCCTTAAGCCTCCAAATAGTATGGCTTGGAATTAAAGCACCACAGTGATTGCATAGAATAAAGGTCATCTTGATTGGTTGTGAAGTGACTTGATTTGAGTAGTCCTGATTATATGGGTCTCTATATATGAATAGTGGTCCCTAGGGTTGGTGGGACTATAAGTCTTACCCTTATTCCTATGAAGGGAAAGAGGAAATAAGATTTAACAGAGGAAAGAGAAGGGTTTATTTTTATTTATTTATTTATTTTTTAGTAAGAAACAGGATTGAGAAGAGAAATTAAGCAGATATAATGCTGAAACCCAGTGAAAAGAGCAGAATATGAAATGTTGAGCAACTTATCTTATTGAAGTTCACAGGGCAGCCTTGTTCACAGCACTGTCCCAAAGATAATGCAGTTAACCTTAGAAGTAAAACAGAGCCCCTCCCTTCTCCACCTACTCAGCAGAAAACAATGGCTGAATACTAGTAAGACAGAAATATAGGCTCTATACCACCTAAAACACAGTATTTTAAACAAAAATGCAGGTTCTATCAGTACTACCCTAAAATACAGGATTTATAACAGGATTTTCCCTACTTTAGTCACCCTGAGCCACAGGCACCAGGATTTAATTAGAGTTAACAAAGTCTTACCCTTTTTCCTATGAAGAGGAAGAGGAAATAAGATTTAACAGAGGAAAGAGAAGGGTTTATTTTTTTGTTTTTTTTAAAGTAAGAAACAGGGAGGAGAAGAGAAATTAAGCAGATATAATGCTGAAAACCAGTGAAAAGAGCAGAATATGAAATGTTAAGCAACTTATCTTATTGAAGTTCACAGGGCAGCCTTGTTCACAGCAAAATTGTCATTAACTATTTTTCTGCGGCCCTCCAAGTACCCTATTTTTTCTGCAGCCCTCACATTTAAAGTTTAATATCTTTCCTTTCTCAAAACTGACACATTTCAATCACTATATTGAAAAAAAATCATTTTCCCTACCTTTGTTGTCTGGTGACTTTATTTTTCTGTGCATTTAACTATGTTTCCAGGGTCTTCTTGTCCTTTGACTGGTTTACTCTCCATCTTCACTTTCTGCCTTGCATCCATCTTTGGCATTAACTGCTCTCTTTTCAAAATCTACGTTTCCATGTCTTACCTTCCCTTCTGTCTCTCTCTTCTTCTGTCCCTATTTCCATGGTCTGACATCTCTTTCTTTCCTTTCTCTCCCTCCTTCCTTCCTTCCTTTCCCCTGGTCTGGCATCTGTCTCCTTCCCTCCCCCAACTTTTTATTTCTTTCACCCTGCCCCCTTCTTTCTTTCTCTCTCTCTCTGTGCCCCCTTTCTTTCTGTCTTTCTCTCTCCATGCCCCTTTCTGTTTGTGTCCCATCTCCCTTCTTTCTTTCTGTCTCCCTGTCCCACCTTTCTTTCTTTACTTCTCCCTGCCCTCCCCCAAGCCACTACCATTGGGGAACAGGCCACCACCACCACAATCGGGGAACAAGCCAGTGCCCGAGGTCTTACTTATCCCTGCCCTCCCCCAAGCCACTACCATCGGGGATCAGGCCGCCACCGCCGCAATCGGGGAACAGGCCGCGCCGAGGTCTTAACTCTCCCTGCTTATCTTCCCCAGCGCGGGGCCGGCCAATTCTCACCACCCGACGTCAATTCTAATATCGGGGAGGGACTTCCGGGCCAGCCAGGCAGCGATTGGGAGTTTCTGTTTCACGGGTGGCATAAGGGGGCCTGGAGACATGTAGGGTACACAAGACTGGCATCTTCATAGCCTGTGCATTCCTGGGCATGGAACATAGGTCTGCCTACTGTTACCCTATGCATTTGCTGTTCTGTTTCTGGTTTTTTCATTGTTCTGTTTATTTGGTTCCTAGTATCCAGGGTTTGCATATGTGGGGGGGAGGGGGAGCTATTGGCATGGGGGCACCCTCGATCTGTTTGGCATAGTGGATGGTGATTTGACTCAGGGGGGGATGGGTGGGGGTGCGGGTCTGTGGGGGGGATGTGGATGTGTTTGATTCTTGGGTGAGTGAGTGTTTGTGGTGTGTCTGCTGGGGTGAGGGCTGGGCGCCCTGGCAGCAGTTTTTGTTTATTCTGCTTGCTAATCCTTTCCGCAGGGGCCCGTGAGAGCTAAGAGGGGACTTCCCTGTGTCTCATGGAATGTTTCCGGGATAAACTCCCCAGTTAAACGAGCAAAGATCCTTCAGTGTCTGGCCCGCCATCAGGCAGACATTGCTGGTTTACAGGAGACTAAACTCTCTTCGCTTGAGCATGCTAAACTCAAGCGTTCGTGGGTTGGTCAGTGTTATCATGCCTCCTCATCCAAAGCTAAGGCAGGGGTGGCTCTTCTTATTCATAAGTCTGTACCTTTTACTATGACCAAGGTCATTTCTGACCCAGAGGGACGCTATGTGTTGGTTCAGGGTATGCTCCATCAACAGCGGGTACTCCTAGCCTCTGTCTATGCTCCTAATGTGGCACAGCGTTCCTATTTCAAAAGGCTTTTGGGTACTCTTCTCCCTTTACAATCTCAGTTCTCTGCTCCTCTGGTTCTTTTGGGGGACTTTAATTCTGTACTTGACTCCAGTCTGGATTGTTCTGGGGGGTCTTCACGCACTTCCCCTAGATCTGATAATGGACTGCAGTCTTTTATACAGACCCTGGATCTGGTGGATGTGTGGCGTACTCTACATCCTGGGGACCGTGATTTCACTCATATTTCTAAGGTACATCACACATCTGCTAGGATTGACTATACTCTCCTTTCCCGTTCTTCTTTTCACTGTGTCTCTGGGGCGTCTATTGGGGCCTTGGCTATTTCGGACCATGCTCCAATATGGCTTGACCTGCTGCTGGGGGGGGGGGGGGACTCGGGGGGGGTGGATATAGATGGAGATTTCCTGCAGCTCTCTATCATGACCCCGATTTTTCCTCCTTTCTCATCAAGTCCTGGAGAGATTTTGTTTCATTCAATGGGGAGCATGTGGAGGATGGGGACCTTTTTTGGAGTACGGCTAAGGCGGTGTTGCGGGGGGCCATTATAGAATATAGCTCCCGTAAGCGTAAGATTTTAGCTTCTAAGATTTTGGATTTGGAACGGAGGGTTAAAATCAGCCATCAGTTGTTTATTCGTTCTCCCACCGCACAACATCGGCATGACTTTTAAACTGCCCAGACGGCTTTCAATACCTTATTGCATGAGCGGGCGCGTAATTCTTTATTTCATTCCAAATATAAATTTCATAGGTTTGGTAATAGGCCTGGCCGAATGCTTGCCAATTTGACTAATTGTTGGAGAGGTCCTACTTTGATCTCTTCCCTGCACTCTGCTCCGGGACAGCTTGTGACTCAGCAATCGCAGCTGGAGGCCCTTTTTGTTCAATATTATCAAACACTATACACGGCAGAGGTTGTGGATAAGGCTCAGTTGATTGAGGACTTCCTTGATTCTCTGACATTACCCATCTTGTCGGCTGCCGTTAGTGAGGTTTTGAATCTCCCTATTTCTCGGGAAGAGGTTCTTGGTGTTGTGAAGAGGCTTCCCCTGGGTAAGTCTCCGGGACCCGATGGGTTCAGTGGTGAATTTTTCAGGCTTCTTAGTGGCTACATTGTGGACCCGCTTTGTCGCTATTTTAATCAGGCCATTGAACATGGCTCCTTTCCCGAGCTGGCTAATCAGGCTCTTATTACAGTTCTGCCTAAGCCGGGAAAGGACCATAGCCTGGTCGAGTCCTATTGCCCTATTTCCCTTATTAATGTGGACTTAAAAATACTGGCCAAATTGTTAGCGGACCGCCTGGCTCCTTATTTACCCACCTTGATACAGGAGGATCAGGTCGGTTTTGTGTCGGGCAGGCAGGCGGGACATAATGTACGCAAACTTTTGTTGGCTATGGCACATTGTGACTACCATCGAATTCCTTCTCTGGTCATTAGTTTTGACTCGGAGAAGGCATTTGATCAGGTCGAATGGGCCTTTCTTTTTCCATTATTGGCTAGATATGGGATCTTGGGGTTCTTCATGCAGGCCTTACGAACCTTGTATTCCAACCCGGCGGTAGCGGTGCTAGTTAATGGTTGTCCCTCCTCAGTATTTCGACTGGAGAGGGGGACTAGGCAGGGTTGCCCGTTGTCCCCACTTTTATACATCTTGTTTTTGGAGCCTTTATTGATCCAGCTTCGGCATCATCCGGATCTCTCAGGGGTGGCGGTGAGCGGCTCGTCGATCCGCTGCATGGCTTTTGCTGACGACATTATGGTTATCCTTACGGACCCGAAGAAGGCTCTAGGTCCTTTATTGGATCTCTTTCATAGTTTTGGGGAGCTCTCTGGATTGAAGCTTAATATCTCTAAATCGGAGGCTATGGCTTTACATCTTGATATCGATGCGGTGTGGCCTCTTTTTCCACTGAGAGCGACACCTCTCCAGGTTAAATATTTAGGGGTCTATGTACCTTCAGCTCTGAATCAGTTGTATGAGGCTAATGTGGGGCCCTTACTTAAAAACACGGTTGAGCTCCTATGTCTTTGGGGTACACTCCCTCTCTCTTTGTCCGGGCGTATCTATTTGTATAATATGATGCTGGTGCCTCGATGGTTGTATCTTCTACAGACCTTACCCTTATGGCTGAAACGTAGGGATTTGGATGTTTTGTATAAAGTGTTGCGGACCTTTTTGTGGGGTGGCAGAAGGCCTCGCCTACCACTTCATGTTTTAATGTTACCTCTCTCTATGGGTGGATTTGGTCTGCTTGATCTTCAACTTTATAATTTGGCCTGTGGGCTGAGGGTTCTCCGTGATTGGTGTCTTGAAAGTTGGTTTGCCCTAAATTATCCACTAGAAAATGATTTTTTGGGACCGGTGGCGGGGTTGTATGTCCTTCATGCTCCTTCTATCCGTTTGCCCCTGCCTATACGGACTCATGTTGTTTGGGCCTATATGCGCTGGGGATGGAAACTCTTGTGTAGGAAGTTTTCTTTGAACTTTAGTGAGACACCGTTTCTTCCCTTGGTAGGAAATCTGGACTTTACTCCGGGTTCGGAGACTCGCACTTTTAGTATTTGGTATGCCCGGGGCATTAAAAGAGTGGGGGACCTTCTACATGAGCAGGGGCGCCTGCTTACCCCCTCGGAACTTCAGTCCTTATACGACCTTGACACTGTTGATATGTTCGGGTACTTTCAGGTGCATCATTATATCTCCGGCCTAGACACATTGGGGGTGACAGCTCACAGTGCTGATCGCTTGGGTCGGTGTCTGGCTTTATGGGAACTGGTGGCCCCTAAGCTGAGCTATTATATCTCGACCTTACTGACCTTGTGTCCTGATACTCAGACTGGTCACTTGGCACGCGCCTGGAGCCAGGACTTGCAGAGTGACATCTCGCCGGATGTGCTTTCCCATGGTTTTGGCAGCATTGAGGCTGTTTCTTGGAGTATGATTCATCAGGAGCAGGAATATAAGTTGTTGCATAGAGCTTTCATTTCACCAGTCCGAGCCTTTCGAGCGGGTTTCACTGACAGGGATACTTGCCCTAAGTGTGCCTCTCCTGGAGCCACGTTGGGGCATATGTTTTGGACATGCTCTTGTATACAGCGGTTTTGGTCTCGGGTTTGGTCTTATCTTCGTTCGTTCCTGCCGAATTTGCCAGCTACTACTACTACTAACTACTCCCTAACTACTCCCTAGCGGAGACTGAGTCCCTAGTGGAGCTCTGCTTCCAGTATGAGGCACGGGTCTTTGGCCACAATGGCAGGAGACCACCCCGCAACGTCACCATGAGGGCCTGGGCCAGAATACGGGACACCCTGCATAGGTGAGAACCCCCCCAGTACCTATCACTATGTAGCCAGTGTGTCCTAGTCTCTAAACCTGTCACCTATTGCTCCCACTCCCATCTTTCAAGGAACTGCTTGCGATCACAATATGACCTATTTTACCATTAGCATCGGAAAGGGGAAACCAATCAAGAATAAAGCTACGACCTTTAACTTCAAAAAAGGAAATTATGATAGCATGAGATCCATGGTTAGAAAACGGCTTAAGAAGAACAAAGCAGAAATCCAAACAGTTGAACAAGCATGGTCTCTGCTGAAAAACACCATCACAGAAGCACAGAATCTTCACATACCGAAGATATCTAAAGGAAGGCGAAAGAAGAACAAAGGAGAACCAGCGTGGTTATCAAAAGAGGTGAAAGATGCAGTGAGGGATAAGAGGAACTCGTTTAAAAAATGGAAACGAGAAAAAACATCAGAGGCCTGGAACTGTCACAAAAGAGATCAGAAAAAGTGTCATAAAGTGGTAAGAGACGCCAAAAAAGTCTATGAAGAAAAGATAGCACAGGAAACCAAAAACTTCAAACCCTTTTTTAGATATATAAAAGGTAAGAAACCAGCAAGAGAGGCAGTGGGCCCTCTCGACGAACAAGGAAAGAAAGGGTCAATTAAGGAGGATAAACAAGTTGCTGATAGGTTAAATTCATTCTTTGCCTCTGTCTTCACAAATGAGGACATTTCAACAGTGCCAGACACAGGAAAGATATTCACCGGAGTCATAGAAGAAAGCCTCACAACAGTATATGTGACAATGGACATGATATACTCTCAGATTGACAAACTGAAAAGCGACAAATCCCCTGGACCGGATGGAATTCACCTGAGGGTATTAAAGGAACTTAAGGTCGAAATTGGTGAATTGCTACAATCTGTGGCTAATATGTCAATTAGAACCGGGCAAATACCAGAAGACTGGAGGATAGCAAATGTTATCCCAATTTTCAAAAAAGGATCAAGAGGTGATCCAGGGAACTATCGACCTGTGAGCCTCACTTCGGTTCCTGGGAAGATAATTGAAACACTGATTAAAGACAACATTGTACAACATTTGGAGGATCACAACCTAATAAGGGCTAGTCAACACGGATTCAGGAAAGGGAAGTCATGTTTGACAAATTTATTACAATTCTTTGAGAAAGTGAACAAACAAGTGGATAGTGGAGATTCAGTGGACATAGTTTACTTGGACTTCCAGAAAGCGTTTGACAAGGTTCCACATGCAAGGCTTATGAAGAAACTACTAAGCCATGGAGTAGGAGGAGAAGTGCACAGATGGATCGGCAAGTGGTTGGAGAACAGAAAGCAGAGGGTTAGCATAAATGGGAAATTCTTGGACTGAGAGAGGGTGACTAGCGGAGTGCCCCAGGGCTCGGTTCAATATTTTTATAAACGACGTGGAGGAGGAAACAACTTGCAATATAATAAAGTTTGCAGACGATACAAAACTATGTCGGGCTGCTGACTCTCAAAGGTACTGCGAGGAACTCCAGAAGGATCTGAACAAGCTGGAAGCATGGGCAACAAGGTGGCAGATTAATTTTAACATAAACAAATGCAAGGTGATGCATCTAGGAAAAAACCCAAAGAACACGAATATAAGATGTTGGGGGTGACATTAGCAAAATGCGAATAAGAAAGGGATTTGGGGGTACTGATTGACAGAACCCTAAAGCCTTCGGCACAATGTGCGGCGGCAGCGAAGAAAGCAAACAGGATGTTGGGCTTGATTAAGAAGGGGATCACGAGTAGATCGGAAGATGTAATAATGCCACTTTATAGAGCAATGGTCAGACTGCAATTGGAATACTGTGTCCAACACTGGTCTCCATACCTCAAGAAAGATATAATTCTGCTGGAAAGGGTACAGAGGAGAGCCACGAAACTTGTCAAGGGATTGGAGAATTTTAGCTACAAAGAGCGCCTTAGGAAATTGGGATTGTTTACCCTCGAGCAGAGAAGACTGAGAGGGGATTTAATAGAGACTTTTAAAATAATAAAGGGATTTGATAAAATCGACCAAGAAGAAGCATTGCTAACTTTTTCGGATGTGACACGGACAAGAGGTCACAGTCTGAAATTGAGCGGCAGCAGGTTCAGGACGAATGTCAGGAAGTTCTTTTTTACGCAGCGCGTGCTGGGAATTTGGAATGCTCTCCCGGAGGATGTTGTGACAGAGATTACTGTTCTGGGATTCAAGCGCAAGTTGGATGCACACCTTCTTGCAAATTGTATTGAGGGCTATGGTATATCTGGGTCTCCAATCAGGAGTACCTAAATGGGCCGCCACGTGTGCGGATCACCGGACTGGATGGACTTCGGTCTGATCCGGTGAGGGCTTTTCTTATGTTCTTATATATATATATATATATATATAAAGGAAACATAGATAGATAATGAAAGATAACAATATCTTGGCAGGCAGATGTTTAATATCTGGATATGTCCCTACCTCATCAGAATATACATGACAGATGTGATGTGCTCAGTGCCCTCATAATGCTGCATATGTTTGAAAAGGACTGTCACCTGACCCTATTCTCCACCATATCTTTCTTCCAGGCATTATGGTGTGTATCGGGACCTCGAGTCCCTGAGGCGCAGGTGGTGCAGAGTCTACCGGGAAAACCCAGCCCTCATCCAGTGCACCAGACACCGCCTCCGAGCTGGACGTAAGTGGCAGCCCCCCCCCCAAAAAAAAAAAAGTCAGTAGCACAGGTATGGCAGCTGCCTTGTAAGAAATACCAGAAATCCTGAAACGTGTAGGTGACTATCAGATGCTAAAAAGCTATAATGGAGGAACAGGAGGTAATGGTCAGATCAATGAATATCTCTCCAGTTGATATTGGCGCTGGTAGCATACTGAGTGCTCATTCTCTGAATCCCCTCTCTGCAATCATCTGCATTGTCAAGGAGGCATACCTGAACAAGGGATATACGCCTAAGAGGCTGCCGGCCACATGTTGGTCTGGAGGTCACCCTCATAGCTCCAGACCAATGTCAGGCCTGCTGTTGTGGAAGCATATATCCCTTGTTCAGGTATGCCTCCCTGACAATGCAGTTCATTGCAGAGAAGGGCTTCAGAGAGACATGATCAAATTCTAAGCATCATGTGTGCTTCATAGTTGCACCTGTCACCCTCTATCCTATGTCATCTCATGTCTGCTACCTCTCAAAGCTCACCTTCTTGTCAATGTGCTCTTCCTTAGCAGCTGTTCTGGTATGCAACCTATTGCTACCCAAAATGTGGGTGATGAGATACTGGTCAGTCCACTATGTCAACATATACATCAAGGCCATTCAATGTCACCTTCATAAGCCGGCCACCTTTTGTTTAGATGTATACCGGTGTAACTGTACACAGAAAGTAGTTTACATATGCGTTCACACACTGGCCTGACCTGTCTCCCACTTAGTGTCACTGGGTTGGATGGGGGAGGGGTTTATAGGTAATTGTGTATGTAGTATGCAACCAATGCACGATATGGTAACCCTGACTTCATATTCTTACTGCACACAGGTCGCGCACAGCATGCTGCTGAGGGCATAGCCCAGGAGGTGGTGCAGGACATGTGCCAAGAGGCAGCAAGGGAGGTAGTGGCTGAAGCACAGGCAGAACAGGAGGTGGAAGGCTACTCTGCCTCTGAAGAAAGTCTGCCACCTGAGGATGTGGTGGAGGTCTGGGATGTGGAGGACCAGGCCCATGTGGTAGAGGCGGAGGTGGAGTCACAGGTGGAGTTGGAGGTGGAGCAGCAGCAGCAGCAGCATGTGGTGGAGGAGCAGGGTGCATGGGAGGTCCCTGACCTCTATGAGGATATGCCCCCTCTTGAAGGGGATAAAGAGGTGGTTGTGGAGGCAGCAGCCCCGGCCCCACGCCATGAATTGCAGCCAGCGGCCCCAATACCTCCTCCCCCTCCTGAGGCTTATGGACAGCTGCTGAACGTTGTTGCACAAATGCGCAGCAAACTGCAGGAGGGGAGAAGGGAAACTATGCAGACCTTGGCAGAGATCGTCAGCCTTCTGCGCCAGCTGGTTGTCATCTTTCAGGAGCCTGTTTAGGAGCCAAAGGGGCAAACCTGAGGGCCATGCTGCCAATGGACCATTGAGGCCCCAATCATGTTATCAACAGTATCCCTGACAGCTCACAAGTAGCTGGCAGAAATCCAATGACTGAAAGGACATCACACGGCCTCTCCTTCGCATATTCAGGAGACTTTACCTACTGTATCTCATTTGGACATACTTGGATGTTAACCTACTTGATGTTACTGGTTGTGGGCTACAATGCTGTCACCATATTCTCTGCCAATGATTGCAAGTGTTGAGATGTGATGTACAGATGCAAACTGTACAGTGATGGTTAAGGTATGCAATAGTTGCACTGAAGGTGTGTTTTAATCCCATGCCTAGGGTAGGAAGACATGCATATGGTGGAACAGTGGTATACGCAATATAGGGTACCTTCCCCATATCGGTGGAAAACAGGTGTGCAGTGAAATGAAAAGACCCTGCCATCAGATGGCATGTGGTGAGGAGGCCCTAAAGATTGACACTGAAAACATGGGAATGGTAGGCTGCATGTTTGAGGTGACAGATAGCTTGCCTAACCTGTGGGCCAATGGATGTTGATGATGTAACCAGGCCATGGGTACAGGGAGCAGCAGTGAGATTAGAAGCCACAACCTCTGGAGACAGAGGCTGCTGCAGCAGGACAGCCCTCACAGATATTTGCTGTCCCTTACAAAAGAAAAAGTATGTGAGGCTCAGAACTGCTCGCTTACTTTGCACAGGTCGGAGCAGTATCAGGCATGTTGGGCCAATCAGCCTGGCATGTGCCATGTTGTTACCATAAGTATGATATTGTATTTTCTCATAAAGCGTACATATATGTATGGTGATTGTTCTATGACAGTCTTTTGTGACCACGTGTTCTAGCATTAATGTCTACCTCAGCAAAGGTGTATGCATTTATATTTGAATCATGACTAAAAAAAGAAGAACAAAATAAATAACAGATATCTACCTCTAAACTGGGTGTCATGTGTGATCCCTTGATGTCATGTCACTGACCTGCACCTAACAAAAGGGCAGGCAGCCTACTGAAAGTGGGAAGGTGCCCATCTTGTAAGTGAGATGTGCATGAGACCATGTCACATGCAGGACCTGAGACAGAGATTGTGTTAGTAAGAGTTCTAGAAAGAGGGGAGAGACGTAGACTTGTGGGTTCCATGATTTGCAATGGATGTACCACCTGACTGCTTGAATAGCTCCCCCTCTTTCTAGAGGCCTCTGCTAACCCTAGACTGATGGGACATCTTATGATTGAGGAGTCATGTACAGGAGAGCTGGTGACTGCTGTGCAATGCTGGGCATCATATGCAATCAGGTAGATGCCATAAGAGCAACACATGTGCAAGGTGAGGCACTAGGAAGCAGAGCAGTGACAACTGAGAAGGTATTCCCCCCTCCCAATGACACCAAAAAGCTGTAACAGCAGAGCCACCAACAAGGCCACACATACACCTGTGGCCAGGATCAGGGGTGTGTAAGGCAGGTATCCCAGGGGAGGGGAGGGAGGTGAGGTGAAGCAATCATTGGAGGAAGGAGGTTGCATTGTGGGATAAAGAGGACCCCCCCTAGGCAGGAATGGAGGACGGGGAGAGGGAAGAGGTGTGTTCCCCAATAAAGAGTGCCTCTCCCCCCCCCACTCTTCCTCTAAATGCTGTTTCACACAGCCTTTCCAGAGGGTGACCAGCAACGTGAGCCCCAGACATGTCTATAAGCATTCCAAACATCATAGATGAAGCAGGAATACTTGCTTACCTGAATACAGCCACAGGCTTGAAAAGGCAGCCCATGTAATGTGTAACATCCAGCAAACAAGTGAGGATTGCATCAGTAGATAGGAAGGTGTCTCCGAACAGACAGGAGATGGAAGTTCGTGGTGATGTAGACGTATCCCGGCCCTCTGAATTCAAACATATCAAGGAACGTGGGCTAGATGTCTTTCGGATTTGTCCATAACCGACCAGATGGACATATTACGTCAAGTGGTCTAACGTACGGCTTGTTGGACGTGCTTAATTGTGTATAAATACGTCTAACCTCATATTATCAAAAGTGTGGGTACTTTGACACCATGGCTCCAAAAGCACTGAAAACTATGTTGAGAAAGCCTAACTTCACCCAGGCTGAGACTGAAATGCTGGTGCAGGAGGTCCACACTCACCACCAGCGCCTCTTCTCGCCCCAGGGAGAAAGACTCAGGGCATACTCCAAGAGCAAGCTCTGGACAGAAATTGCTCACCGCCTCAATGCAGTCCATCGCCATAAGCGGGATGTGGAGGATTGCAAGAAGAAATGGCGAGCAATTAAAAGGGAGGTGCGAGCAAAGGTGGGGATCCGGCCTCCAGATGGTGACATGTCAGACCTCAGCCCCATGGAGCAGCTGGTGCTGACCTTTGTGTCAGTATCTTCCACCTATGGTGTGGGCACCCAGGACACCTCAACTGCCCCACCTGCACAGCCTTCTGATAAATACCTGTCTTCATCCCCAGTCTCACAGCTATGTCCCATATTCTGAGAGACCTCTCTTTCATCCGCCTTCCTCTACCCCTCTAATGGGCCAGTGAGTACACCTGCTGTTCAAACCTTCACATAACACCTGTTTGGTACTGCGGATGGCACAGCATGGCATTAGAATCCAACACCCTTATACTCACAAATTGGAGCATTTGCTATGATCAGCAGGTGTGGTTACGTAAGGTGTGTGCACATACACTGCTTTCATCCCCTTCATAATGTCACCAACACACCGCCCTATGGTTGCTGGCTATGTGGTAATATACCTTTGGGATGCATGTTACTGCCAACTCATCTCACGTACACACAGGTAGTGCACCTGTGCTATGCGGTGACATCTATATGTGCTTTTCCCCTATGTAGATGCCAGCTCTGATGAGGAGCAGCCCTGCTGTAGTGGCACGGACACAGCAACTCTGCAGGATGAGCCAGCTACAACAACAGTCAGCCAGCAGGAGCTTGAGGAGTCCCAGCACACCCTCACACAGGAGCCTGGCAGTGGAGCTGAGGACCTGCCAATTCTCCCACCACCTGAGCACTGTGGTTGGCGATACTGAAGACGGCAGTGAGGGAGGCCAGGCTGGCCACTGGAGGGCACCCAGTTGCCAGCGTCGACACCTAGTTCGACTGGCCCAGAAGCTCCTGGGCCACAATCTGACCCTGGAGGGGTATTGCCAGCAGAAGCTCCAGCTGCTGAGAGAGGCTGTGGAGGCAAAACAGCAGGCAGTGGAGGCCCAACAGGAGACCAACGTCCTTCTGCGCTAGCTTATGCATACCAACACTGCCATCGTTGGCAAGCTGGAATGCCTCCACAGTGAACTGCGAGCTACACACCGTACTCCCTCCACGAGCCACCACACTGATGAGGTGCCTGCACCACCCTCCAGCACTGGCACAGTGCCAACAGGGCACAAAGCCACACAGAAAACAAAGCACCCCCAGGTGTTGGGGCCTGTTCCACGCTTGCCTTCCTCGGCTCACTTAAGATGGCCAGCTTTTGAACACAACACTACCTCCAGCAGTGAGAGTGGCAGCTCAGACACTGATGTGGCACCAGTTGTTCCAGAGGCTTCATCTCTACCTAGAGGTGGAGCTGGGAGGGCTGTCAGGAGCCATGGGAGACCATGTGGGTGAGGGAAGGGGAAGTAGGTTGGGGCTTCAGTTGTTTGTGTATGGGGTGGGGGTGGGTTTGGTGAGGATGTGTGTATGTAGGGGTGGTGTTTTGCACAATATGTGGGATAATAAAGGTGTTTTTGGAAAAGAACCTATTGTCAGTGCTGTTTTCCAGCTTCAGTTTATGTACACTGAAGTTGACTATTGTCAGTGCTGTTTTCCAGCTTCAGTTTATGTACACTGAAGCTGGCTTGGTTTTGCAGTCCAGTTAAATGGCACTGGACTGATATAGTGTCAGGTGGCTAGGGTACACCATCCATGTCACACGAAGTGGATCTGTATTAGACGGTGCCTGGCATTGAACCCTTCATGGACGGCACTCTGCTCGGCTCTGCAGTGTGGGGGTGGAGGGGGCTCGTCATCATCAGCATCAGGTTGTTGCTGTTGGGGATCCGGCAGTGGCTACTGTTTGCGTACTACAAGGTTATGCAACATGCAGCATGCCACAAAGATGTGAGCCACCTTCTCAAACCTGTACAGCAGCTGGCCCCCCGAGCGATCCAGGCATCTGAAGCAGTTTTTTAACTGGCCAAATGTTCTTTCAATGATGCTCCTGGTGGCTCTGTGACGCCGGTTGTATTCCTCTTCAGCTGCAGTATGAGGGTGGACAATCGGAGTCATCAACCAGACTCACTGCGGATACCCCCTGTCACCTATCACACATAGAGAGAGAGAGAGAGAACAATGATGAGTGGCTGTGATTTGCAGGTGCAGGAGGAGAGTGTTGGGATGGTGGGGGGAACAAGGTAGCTGTGTCCCTGAGGTGCTTACCAAGAAGCTAAGCCCCATTGAACTCCCCCTGGGTTGCTCTCCTGTGGAGGCCACAATGTTGCACTATATAAGAGTCATAAGTTTAAGTTTAAGTTAAGTTTATTAGGATTTTATATACCGCCTATCAAGGTTTTCTAAGCGGTTTTACAATCAGGTACTCAAGCATTTTCCCTATCTGTCCCGGTGGGCTCACAATCTATCTAACGTACCTGTGGCTATGTGTGGAACCAGGGTATCGGACACACACATTCAGGATCTCTCCCTCTGAATTGCACACCACCTGCATATTCATGGAGTGGAACACTTTCCTATTACGGTAACTGGCCTCATCCACCCGAGGGGGTCTCAGAGCAATATGAGTGCAGTCTACCACTCCGATGACGGAGGGGAATTGTGCCACATTGTAGAACCGTCTCATACTGTCTTGTAGGGCCTGGGGAGTAGTGGGGAAGGAGATGTAGTCACGGGTGTGGGTTAGGAAGGCATTAAGAAATTGGGTGAGGCAGTTGGAAATGGCAGGAGTGCTGGAGGCCAATACAGACTGGAAGCTCCCAGTTGCCAGGAAAGCGAGGGCTGTTGTTACTTTTAGATGCACTGGCATTGGGTAATTACAGCGAGTGGGGGCCTATAACAGGGGCTGCAATTGGAGGCAGAGATCCTGGATGGTGGCCTTGTTGAATCGGTATTGCTCCACACACTGCTGGTCAATGAGCTCTAAGAAACTGGAGTGCCCCCTAAACTGCCTCCTACGGTTCACTCGGGCCTGTCATTCTCCATCTCCTCCTGCAGAAGGAATTCCACAGCAATGACCACATTGATCCCTTCCATGGGCCACATAGAAAGCACCTGGCAAAGAAAGCAGAGCTCATTACAGTCTAGACAGGCCCCAGCCAAGCAGTCACCACACTCCCTCCCTCCAGGGATTGAGCCAGGTGGTGAAACAGAACACTCATGCCACACGATAGAAACCACAGTGCATGAGTAAGCTGTAATAGATGTATGAGAATGAGCTGGTGATTGTGATAGGGGGTAGGATGAGAGAGGGGTGTTTGCAGAGGTGGATGAAATGTGGGGAGACACACAGCAGTGAGAACATAAGTGGAGAGGTTGAGATAGAGATGGTGAGAGTGAGGGGGTATACACACACGATATTACACACTCTTCCCTTACCTGACCACTGCACGACACACACTCAGGAATAGCTTAGACGTTGTGAAAGCAGGTCTAAGTCAAAACGCTACTTTGAACGCACAGAGCAAACTGATGTGGCTTTGGTTATCATATTTGTATGTTTGAGGCCTAAACCCGCCCTCAGAACGCCCCCGGAATGCCCCCAAGTTGTACGACTTACATTTGACGTTTTGCGGCATAGGACATGCAGCTGGCCGACTTTTGATTATGGTTACTTGTACGTTTTGCGGAGTAACACGTCCAAACCCCGACTTATGCGCTTTTTTAGACGTTTTTGTGTTTTGATTACCCCCACAGTGTTGATGTATCTTAGTGAAGAGATAGATATTAAATTTTGGTTTGAGGAACCTAAAGTACGATGGGTAGTGTGAGGAATTAATAGCTTGTTAATGAATTCTGGTTCTGATTTTTGTTTTAAAGGTCAATAACATTATTTTGTAAGTGATTCAGTACTCAATGGGGAGCTTTGATCAGAAGGGGTGTGACATGATCGTATTTATGTGCTTTTGAGATAATTTTTACAGCGGTGTTTTGAATAATTTGAAGATGTCATTTCTTTCTTTGTAATTTCTTTGTATAATGAATTGCCATAGTCCAAACATGAAATGACTAAAGAATGAATGAGAATATTTATGGCTCCTTTTATGAAGGTGCGCTAGCATTTTTAGTGCACGCTATAGCACGTGCTAGCTGAAAAACTACCACCTGCTCAAGATGAGGCGGTAGCGGCTAGCGTACACAGCATTTTAGCGCGTGCTATTCCGCATGTTAAGGCCCTAACATGCCTTTGTAAAAGGAGCCCTTAATGACGATTGATCTAGTAATGTGGGGAGGGATCTTATCAAACGGAGATGATAGAAACATTTTCTAACTACTGAGCTTATTTGTTCGTGAAATCTGAATTTTCCGGCTTGAAATCTTTGCTCACAGCCAGAGAGGCAATTAATCTGCTAAAAAGAACACAAAAAATGTTAGCAGAAGCCAATCTCAGATTTCACAAAATGGCTTCTAACAGTCCAGAAGTAATGGCAACATTTCCTCAAGAGGATTATGACAAGGATTTAAAATACCTAGATATCAGAATAAACACCCCTCTACTTCAAAGAAGTCTTGGTCTACATTGGTACTTAAAGAAAGACATTTTCACATTTCATGTGTCTACCCAAGAAAAGCAATATGCACACATGGTGTTTTATCTGTAGTTAATAGTCTATATCAGGGATCTCAAAGTCCCTCCTTGAGGGCTGCAATCCAGTCAGGTTTTCAGGATTTCCTCAATGAATATGCATGAGATCTATGTGCATGCACTGCTTTCAATGCATATTCATTGGGGAAATCCTGAAAACCCAACTGGATTGTGGCCCTCAATAATAATAATAATATAATTGATTTCTTATATACCGCTATACCGTGAAGTTCGAAGCGGTTTACAATAAAGATACATTTGACAGTACATGGGATAGAAACGGTTTACAATAAAGATACGTTTAGTCAGTACATGGGATGCAAGTGGTTTACATTAAAAATTCATTTTGTCAGTACATGGGATACAAGTGGGTTACAGTAAAGATATATTTTGTCAGTACATGGGATACAAATGGGTTACAGTAAAGATATATTTTGTCAGTACATGGAATGCAAGTGGGTTACAATATAAGTGGTTTACTATCAAGGTGCATTTTGTCAGTATAAGGGATACAGGTGGGTTACCATAAAGATACATTTAGTCAGTACATGAGATTCAAGGTGGAAAGTATAATTAGTTTCGGGCCTTGGAATTAGGGGGCGAGGTGGAAGGGTCATGGCGAGGAAGAGTTGGGTATAGGAATTTAGAATTTGTTAAATAGTCGAGTTTTCAGGGATTTTCTAAAGTCCGTGTATGTAGTGGCCTCAAGTATGGGCTTTCCAAGCCATGTGTTCAGCCTAGATGCCTGGAATGATAACATTCTATCTAGAAACTTTTTGTATTGGTAAGATTTCAAGGAGGGGTAATTAAATAGGTTTGTTCTGCGAGTGCTCTTGTTGGACTCATTGGGGGAGAACTAGGAGATTAGGTAAGCTGGAAGAATCCCAAAGACAGCTTTGTAGCAAAAACAAGCAAACTTGAAGAGGACTCTGGATTCTGCGGGTAACCAGTGGAGTTTCTGATAATAAGGGGAAATGTGTTCCCATTTTTTTAAACCGTGGATTAGTCGGATCACGGTGTTCTGAATTAATCTCAGCTTGTTGAGGTTCTTTTTATAAGCTCCTAGGTATATGATGTTACAATAATCTAGGGTACTTAAGATGGATGATTGTACTAGTAAACTAGTAAATTTTTAATAGTGCGAAGTTTCCAGAGGACCGAAATACATTTTTTAAACAGTAGGTTTGTCTGGTTTTCCAGGGTTAGGTGTTTGTCAAGTGTTACCCCCAGAATCTTTATGGTTTGGTCAATTTTGTATTCTCGGCTCTGTAGATGAATTGAATTTTCTTTTATCTTTTCGTTGGGTGATGCCAGGAAGAATTTGGTTTTTTCTGTGTTGAGTTTCAGATTGAAGGCCATTATCCAGCGCTCTATTTGATTCAAGGAGGGACTTTGAGATCCTTGGTCTATATGATCTACTGGGGTTTGTGGCTCCAGTAACCATCCAAAGGAGAACCCTATTAAGAAAGCTTTCTCAAAGCACTAATGAGGGGGATATTCCATTGCCACCAGAAATACAAGAATAGGAGAGTACTGTCTGTCACAGAGAAATCTGCATCTTCTTGGATGCTTCTGAAAAGGCCATAGCAGCGGTGGCCTACTTGAAAACAACAGATACAGATGGAGAGTTCCAGGTAGGATTCATTTTTAGCAAAGCTAAATTGTTGCCTCAACCTAGTCATACCATTCCATGTTTAGAATTATGTGGAGCAGTACTAGCTGTAGAAATAGCAGAGATGGTACTTAAAGAACTTGACAGTCAAGTGAGTACAGTCAACTTCTATACTGACAGCAAAGTTGTCCTGGGTTACATCTACAACCAAACCAGGAGATTTTTTAAAAAAAATTCTTTATTTATAATTTTTAACATTTGACAACCTTATCAGTCAAAGTAAAAGAAAAATTACAAACATATAAAGAAAAAGAAAATACATTCACCACAAGTGCAATAACATCTTGCACTATTTAACAAGGCAATAGTACAATTCTATGTAATATTAGTCCACAATAATTGAGGGTGGAGATAAATTTAGATTGATATTGTAACAAGAAACTTATTAAAAGGAAAAAAAAAGATAGGGCTAGACCAGGGGTCTCAAACTCAAACCCTTTGTGGGGCCACATTTTGGATTTTTAGGTACTTGGAGACAGGGCAGGATTAATTTGTCACTGGCCCCTAGGCACACAAATACACTGGGCCCCCTACCCCGCCCAACCCCACCATGCGCCCAGGTGGATACAGGAAGATGCATCATAGGGAAGCTTTGGACAAGCAGCACCGCTTGCATAATTACAGTTCCCATTGCCTTTCTTATCCCGTTGCTTGCTTGTCTTACTTTCTGTCGATGGGGGGGGGCCGCATTGCCAATCGGGGGAGGGGCCCACATTGCCGATCGATGCTGGAGGGGCCCATTGCTGTTTGGAAAAAACAATGTTGATGCCCTCCTTCATCGGGCTCCCCTGACCATTTCGGGCCCTAGGCACGTGTCTACTTGGCCTATTGGTTATCCTGCCCTGCTTGGAGGGCCACAGAAAAAATAGTTAATGTCTTATTAAAGAAATGACAATTTTGCATTAGGTAAAACTTTATAGTTTATAAATCTTTCCTTTAACAACGGTAACCAAACAACAAAGAAAAAGGAAACCCCAATGGTTCACAGATGAGGTATCATACCTCGTCATGGAGAAGAAAAGAGCATTTCTATCATACAAACGCATGGGGGGAAAAGAAGCAAACATTGAATACAGGACAAAGTCTGCAGTGGTCAAAACAGCAGTCAGGGAGGCCAAACTTCGTATGGAAGAAACTCTAGCAAAGAACATCAAGAAAGGGGACAAATCCTTCTTCAGATACATTAGCGACAGGAAAAAGAACACAAACGGGATAGTACGCCTTAGAACGCCAGACGGGAATTATGTGGAAACTGACTCCGATAAAGCCAAACTACTGAATGATTACTTCTGTTCAGTCTTTACCTGCAAGGCACCAGGGCACGGGCCTCGGCTGGATGCAAAGCAAAGCATGGATGACCCATTTCAGAAGTTTGAGTTCACACCAGCTGATGTTTACAAAGAACTGTCAAGACTCAAGGTGAACAAAGCCATGGGACCGGACAATCTGCACCCAAGAGTGCTCAGAGAGCTATGCGATGTTTTGGCGGAACCGTTAGCCATGCTCTTCAATCTCTCCCTAAGTACGGGGAGGGTCCCCCCTGGACTGGAAAACTGCCAATGTTGTTCCTCTGCACAAAAAGTGTTGCAGAGCGGAGGCTGCGAATTACAGACCAGTAAGTCTCACATCAATAGTGTGTAAACTCATGGAAACTCTACTTAAAGGGAAATTAGACACGATATTGGATGAGAATCTGAGGGATCCCTGTCAACATGGATTCACTAGGGGAAGGTCATGCCAATCCAATCTTATCAGCTTCTTTGACTGGGTGACAGGAGAGCTAGGCTCAGGAGAGTCTCTGGACATAGTGTACTTGGATTTCAGTAAAGCGTTTGACAGTGTCCCACACCGTAGACTATTAAACAAGATGAAATCAATGGGGTTAGGTGAGAAACTAACGGCATGGGTCAATGATTGGCTGAGTGGAAGACTTCAGAGGGTGGTGGTCAATGGCACCCTATCTAAGACATCGGAGGTGACTAGCAGAGTGCCGCAGGGCTCAGTCCTGGGGCCATCCCTTTTTAACATATTCATAAGAGACTTGACCCGAGGGCTTCAGGGAAAAGTAGCGCTGTTTGCCGACGCCGCCAAACTGTGTAATATAGTAGGTGAAAACGATCTCACGGATGGTATGGCGCAGGATCTGATCAAGTTGGAAAACTGGTCCTCAACATGGCAGCTGGGCTTCAGTGCAAAGAAGTGTAAGGTGATGCATCTCGGCAGCAGAAATCCATGCAGAACATACACCTTGAATGGAGAAACACTAGCTACGACCTCAGAAGAACGGGACTTGGGAGTAATCATCAGTGCAGACATGAAGGCTGCCAAACAAGTAGAGAAGGCCTCATCCAAGGCAAGGCGGATGATGGGATGTATCAATAGAAGCTTCGTCAGCCGTAAACCTGAGGTCATAATACCACTGTACAGAACCATGGTGAGACCTCATCTGGAGTACTGTGTGCAATTCTGGAGGCCACATTACCGTAAAGATGTACTTCGAGTTGAGTCGGTCCAGCGAATGGCCACTAGGATGGTCTCCGGACTCAAGGGTCTCTCATACGAGGAAAGACTGGGCAAGTTGCAGCTCTACTCTCTAGAGGAGCGCAGGGAGAGGGGTGACATGATTGAGACATTTAAGTACGTCACGGGTCGTGTCGAGGTGGAAAACAACATATTCTTTCCTAAGGGACCTTTAGTCACAAGGGGGCACCCGCTCAAACTCAGAGGAGGGAGATTTGGTGGTGACACCAGGAAGTATTTCTTTACATAAAGGGTGGTGGATCACTGGAACAAACTACTGGTGCAGGTGATCAAGGCCACTAGCGTACTCGACTTTAAGAATAAATGGGACATCCACGTGGGATCTCTACGTGGGTCGAGCAGCACTCTTACTTAATGGGGTGGGACAGTAGAGTGGGCAAACTTGATGGGCTATAGCCCTTTTCTGCCGTCATCTTTCATAATCATCTTTCTATTTTGGGCTGGCATCAGGAAGTATGCTCAATTAAAGGTCTCTGGGACAGAGGACTGCATATGATTTGTCAAACAAGCCCAGAGCTGAGTTTGGTGAATGAAATGAAACTTTCCTTTTTGTTTGTATTATTTTCATGCTACTAGGGAAACCTGGATTGCATGATGATCCTACGGCCGATGGCCGAATAAAAGCTTATATTTTCTACCAAGGCCATTCTGACAACCGTGTTTTCCTTTAAAGTCCTTGGGAGTAAGCTTGGTTAGGCATTTGCCTAGTGGCGGCCAACTTGAAAGGACACCCTAATTCTAAAGGGACCACGCTAGAAGCAAACAACGTGTCACTACCCAGCTGCTCAAGGTGTCCACATAGAGCACGGGTGTGACAACTCTCAGTGAGACACATGATGGTACTACTAGGTCACATGGCCTTGACAGTTCACATGACTCCTTTTGCCAAACTTCACCTCAGAATTCCTCAGTGGACCCTGGCATTTCAATGGACGCAGGCTTGTGAACCACTCTCTCGACACATTATAGTCACTCCTTCGTTGAGACAGTCTCTCTGCTGGTGGATACTCTCTTCCAATCTCTCCAGAGGTTTAATGTTTTAGATGCCACCTCATCAGAAGGTCCTCATGACAGATTCCTCGACCTACACTTGGGGGGTCTCACCTCAACAGTCTCTGTACTCAAGGCCACTGGTCCAGCATGGATCGTTGGTGTCATATCAATCTGTTGGAACTCAGAGCAATCTTCAATGCTCTCAAAGCTTTTCAACATCTTCTTAACGACCAGGTAGTCCTCATTCGGATGGACAACCAAGTCGCCATGTATTATGTCAACAAGCATGGAGGAATGGGATCTCTCCCTCTTTGCTAAGAAGCTCTGAAGGTTTGGGATTGGGCAATCCCTCACAACACCTTCCTGAAACCTGTCTACATTCAAGGAGAGAAAAACAGTTTGGTGGACAAATTGAGTCGTCTTCTGCAACCTCACAAATGGATACTCAATTCCTCGCCTCTTCATTACATTTTTTCTCAATGGGGAACTCCTCAGATAGATTTCTTTGCATTTCCCCACAACCACAAACTGCCTCAGTTCTGCTCCAGGATATATTCTCCTCATCGCCTCGAGGCAGATGCTTTTCTACTGGAATGGGTGAATCTCTTCCTCTATGCATTCCCACATTCTTTCTCATCCTCAAGACTCTTGTCAAGCTGAAGAACGATCATGCCACCATGATTCTGATAGCTCCTCGGTGGCCGAGACAACCTTGGTATTCCCTTCTACTTCAACTCAGCAGCAGGGAGCCATACCTTCTACCAGTTTTTCCGTCTCTGCTTACACAGAGTCAAAGGTCTCTACTTCATCCCAACCTGCAGTCTCTACAACTGACAGCTTGGTACCTTTCAACATAACTCCTCTTCAGTTTTCTCAACCTGTACGAGACATTTTAGAGGCTTCTAGAAAACCTGCCACTAAACAATGCTATCACCAGAAATGGACTAAATTTTCTACGTGGTGCATCTCTCAGAATAAGGAGCCTCAAGATTCCTCCTTATCTTCTGTTCTGGATTATCTTTTGCACTTATCTACCTCTGGCCTCAAGTCTACATCTATCTGAGTCCATCTTAGTGTAATTGCAGCTTTCCATCAGTCTATTGAAGGGAAACCCCTCTCTGCTCATCCGGTGGTTTCCAAATTTATGAAAGGACTCCAGTGGTTTGAGATCTCAATGTTGTTCTTGCTCAGTTAATAAAGCCTCCATTTGAACCTCATCTGAAATATCTTACTTGGAAAGTGGTGTTTCTTATTGCCCTCACATCTTCTCGAAGAGTCAGTGAGCTGCAAGCTTTAGTTGCTGATCCACCTTTCACAGTTTTCCATCATGACAAAGTGGTCCTCCGTACCCATCCGAAATTCTTACCTAAAGTGGTTTCAGAATTTCATCTCAACCAATCTATTGTACTTCCTGTGGTTTTTCCAAGGCCTCATTCTCACCCTGGAGAATCAGCTCTTCATACTCTGGACTGTAAACGTGATTTAGCCTTCTACCTGGAACGCAAACCACACAGCAAACCACACAGCAGCAAACCACACAGATCTGCTCCTCAACTTTTTGTCTCCTTCCATCCATACAAGTTGGGACATCCAATTTCTAAGCATACCATCTCCAACTGGATGGCTGTTTGTATCTCTTTCTGCTATGCCCAGGCTGGACTGCATCTACAGAGTCGAGTTACAGCCCACAAAGTCAGAGCCATAGCAGCTTCAGTAGCTTTCCTCAGATCCACTCCTATTGAGGTAATTTGCAAAGATGCCACCTGGTCCTCGGTTCATACTTTCACCTCTCATTATTGTCTGGATGTTTTCTCCAGACGGGATGGCCATTTTGGCCAGGCAGTATTACAAAATTTATTCTCCTAAGTTGCCAACACTCCGACCATCCCAATCTGGTTAGCTTTGAGGACACCCGTATGTGAGAATAGACTGCCTGCTTGTCCTGGGATAAAGCAAAATTACTTACCATAACAGTTGTTATCCAGGGACAGCAGGCAGCTATTCTAACAACTCACCCACCTCCCCTGGTTGGCTTCTCTGCTAGCTATCTGAACTGAGGAGACGCGCCCTGTGCTGGGCGGGAAGGCACTCGTGCATGCGCAGTGCGGCAGACTCAAAACTTCTGAGTTTCTACAAGCAAGTCTGCTTGCGAGGCTGTCTGCATCGAGGCTCCATGGATGACGTCACCCATATGTGAGAATAACTGCCAGCTGTCCCTGGATAACAACTGTTACAGTAAGTAACTGTGCTGTCTGCTTTAGTAAGCACTGCCGAGTCCTCCATTGTTGCTACTGTCGGATTATTGTTGTACAACCCTGCCATTTCAGTGATCTGCCTTCTGCTGATATCTTCCCCCAGTGTCACACCATGTGGTCTGCGGTCTGGGGATTTTTCGCTGGTGTGTTGAGCTCCCCGCTCTATGTTGAATCTCTTCTTTGTACCCATCGAAAGCTCCTTCAACAATGTTTCTGCGGAATTATGCTTCAACCGCCTGGTATAGCAAGTATTAATCGGGGAAATCCACTAGCTAGAGATGGAGTTCCTGGCTTAAGCTGCCATTTGCTCCGATGACTTCACTTTCTTCTTTTTATCTTGCTTTTAACTGAATTTTATTGTACACTGCTTTATTTATGTATTTGTTTAATTTAAAAAGATTTATAACCTACATTATCTAAAACTCTTTAAGGGATACAGAGAAGCAAACACAATAAAATCAAATAAAAACAAAGATACCATAATCAACAGATATATAATATAATTTAACATTTAATACAATATCATTCAATCTAAAATTTGCTAATTAGTCTATGGGGCTCATAATAATTTTTAAAAAACGTTCAAAAAGTGGCCTAAATCGGCACTTGGATGATCAAAAAGATAGATCGTCCTAGTACCGATACCCTGCCTCTGAATGCCTAGAGTGAAAAGAAGCATTTTTAGAGGAGGGGAAAGGGCAGAAGGTGGGCCGACTTAGACTTACCGTATTTTCACGCATATAACGCGCGCGTTATACACGATTTTACAAACCGTGCATAACCTTACGCGTGATCGCGTTGTACAAATTTTTTTTTACATAGTTCCCCCCCGACGTCCGATTCACCCCCCCGCAGGACTGCTCGCATCCTGACCCCGAAGGACCGCTCGCACGCACCTGCACCCGCACCCCACCCCGAAGGATCGCTCGCACGCACTCCCACCCGCACCTGCACCCCCACCCTGAAGGACTGCTCGCACCCCCACAGCCTCCCGACCCCCCCGTCATGTAGACGCTCCTACTGGTGTCCTGCTGCTTCCTCTTGGCGGTCCCGGCCCTTCTGTGAGCCCTGCGGTCTCCTCTTGGCGGTCCCGCCGGAAGAGGAAGCAGCACAGGTGCAGGGCTCACAGAAGGGCCGGGACTGCCAAGAGGCTGTGGTCAGGAGGCTGTGGGGGTGCGAGCGGTCCTTCAGGGTGGGGGTGCGGGTGCGGGTGGGAGTGTGTGCGAGTGGTCCTTCGGGGTGGGGGTACGGGTGCGTGCGAGCGGTCCTTCGGGGTGGGGGTGTGAGCGGTCCTGCGGGGGGGTGAATCGGATGTTGGGGGGGGCATCAGGCTTACAGGGTGGGGACAGGACTTCAAGGGGGAGAGGAGAGTCAGGGCGGGCGAAAGGAGAGTCGGGCGGCGACGGGAGAGTCGGGGCAGCATGCGCGGTATATGGGTGTGCGCGGTATACAAAATGTTTTTTACATATATTTCGGTTTCCCGCACGCTATACCAGTGTGCGCGTTTTACACGGGTGCTCGTTATCTACGTGAAAATACGGTAGTCGTATTGCAAGTATAACCAATAGTCTATGAAGATCACCCAGTCGGAACTTATACATTTTGACTTAGACCAAGACAAAACAGGTATAAGTTACGAATAGGGACCGCTGAGCTGATCGCAGCAGCCCCAGAAACTTGCCCACCCCCCCCTGCAATGATCATGGCAGGAGAGATCCACCTCCCCCCCAAGCGGCCACAAACCAGCAGGAGGGATCCCAAGCCCTCCTGCCAACATCCCTGACAATACCAGCAGGAGGGAGCCCAGGCCCTCCCCCGAAGACGATGCTTCCCTGCAAACCTCCCCCAAACAATACTGGCAGGAGGGAACCCAGGCCCTCCTGCCAAAGACGGCCCCCCTGCAAACCCCTGAACAGCCCCCGAACAACCCCCTACTACCCCAAATCCCCGCCACCACCACGGACCCCCCTACTAAACTTAATGATGGCCGGGCCGCCCACCATCCTCAGAATGGCGAGCCTGCCCCTTCCTGGTGCATTGTGGGCTCAAGGCCCGCCCATAGAAGGGGCCTTAGGCAACTGGGCCAACTGGAATTGGTTATACTACTTAATAAATTACTTAGCTTTGCCCTGTTCAGAAAGTATTATATTCGGGAAATCAAATTTTTTTTAAAAAAAATAAGCATATATAAAATAAAGAATAAGCATGTTTGGAAAATGAAATTGATATAATACAGCATAAGGATCAATGAGGAGTCCAGCCAGCAGGACTTATATTACTCTGCTGGTATTCTGAAGATCCTACTGCAGCTAACTATATTTTACTATGCACTTGAGTATTGTTTAAGTTATAAAGGAGTAGTGGGGCACCTTATAGGGCACAGCTGTGAACTTCACAAAAAGAGTGCCACATAAACATCTCACCACAACTCCCTTGCAGGTCATGGTGAGCCCCTCCCAAAACGTACTATACCCACCCGTCTACAACCCCCAGTAGCCCTTATGCTGTAGATGCCACCTATATGTCAGTACAGTAGGGTTTGGGGGTTTTGGTGGGCTCATATTTTCCACCATGAATACAGTGGTTAAAGTGGTTTATGGGCCTGGGCCCTCCTCTCTATGGTTCACTAGTCCACCCCCTCAGACTAATTAAGCCACCTTTGTCATGGTTAAGGGTGGATCATGGGTGTGTTTTGCTTGTAGGTGCCTAACTTAAGTATCAGTATTAAGGCAAGAAAACCTTGGCAAAAATAGGTGGAGTCTAAGGTTTTGATGCCTACTGGCACCTAAGTCCAATTTAGGAACTGTTGGGTCTGATTCTATAAATGGCACCTACCTCAAGATTGACAAGTGCTATGCACTGCATTCCTTGATGTCTTGTTTTAGGCACCATTTATAGAATCGGAACCTAAGAGCTCACATGCTAATCATATACTAATTGGAGCATGGCAATGTAGCTGCACTAACTTATTACCCAGACACACACCTCCACAGTAAAAATAAAAATGTGTGGTATGCACATGCTACGCTAGAACTTGCCACAGGATTCCTGAGCAGTGGCGTACTAAGGGCGGGGAAGGAGGGGTGGACCGTCCTGGTTACAAGCATGAGGGGGGTGTTCCTGGCCTTGGAGTCATGATCCGGGAACTTCTCCTTCTCATGGCCCTTCTCTCCTGTCCGGTCCGATGTCCCTTTACCTTCTGTCAAGCTGAAAACACTGCCGGCCTTGGCAGTGATTCAGCTATGTTGCCCTCGTCTCCCCCTCCTGCTTTCTGCATCTGCCGATGACACAACTTCCTATTTCTGCCCGTGTGGAACGAAGCAAATGGAAAGCAGGAAGGGGAGCCGTGGTCAACGTCGCTGATCATTGCCAAGGCCAGCAGTGTTTTCAGTTTGATGGAAGGTAAAGGGACATCGGGCCAGATAGGAAAGAAGTAAGAACATGCTGGGCCTGGACTAACTGAGGTTAAAAAAAATAAAAAAAAGTACAAAGCAGGGGGTGGTGGTGGTATTAATTACAAAGTTCCAGATTGGGCATGGGGTGGGGGGGCATTACAGAAATGCTGGACCAAGGGAATGGAGAGGGAAAAAGAAAGATGCCAGACCTCTGGTAGGCAATAGGAGGAGCAGGAAAGAGGAGATACAAACCACAAAAAGGGAGAAAAGGGAGGAGAGAGATGGACAACAAAGGTAGGAAAAATGATTTTATTTTCAGCTTAATGATTGAAATATGTTGGTTTTGAGAATTTGCATCTGCTGTCTATACATTTGTTTCTATTTCTCTGGTGGTGTATTACATGCATGCAGAGTCTGGCATTAGGGTTTTGTTTGTGTATGTTAGGACTTTTAATTTGTGTTCCTGTATTTACATAGGGTTGATCTATGTTCTGCATGTATGATCAAGGTTAGATGATCTGGTAAGAATGAATGATGTTATTGATGTCATGGCCCAAAATAGGAACATATTTATTGGCCCTCCTTCACCCCTTTTGGACTCAAAATGGCCCTTCCTTTATGAAAGTGGGGAGGAGAGAGGGGGCAGAAACAGGCTTTTGTATCACCATCCGCAGCGATATTAGCTCTGACACTCATAAGAATTCTGTGAGCTTCAAAGCGTTAGGCTGTGGCCAATGCTAAAAACTTCGCTACGATTTTGTAAAAAGGGGGGAGAGAGTAGTTTATGATTATATATTACATACTTGGTGAAAGTGTGTTCTGTGTGTACAACAGACATGGTTCTCTGTTAGCATTGACTGTGCAGGATCAATCTGTCTATTTTGTTTAGTTTTACAATGGGTGTATTGATCTACTGCTCACTGCAGTATGTAAGATGTTGCCTTTTCCTAGATACACTCTTGTTGTGCGATATGTGGATTATTACTAAAAATCATGTTTTTCATATAGATGAGGGGGTGTCAAAAAATGATGTGCTCCGAGTGTCACATATGCTAGATACGCCACTGTTCTGGAGTGCACCCTGTGGTAAGCCCTTTTTTTAAGTTTAGTAAGCACATGCTAGTGCTTACTGCAGCTTGGTATACGAACCCCTCAGTATGCCAGTGTTTAATTAAAAAGAAGTTGAACCTGCACAAACTACCAGATAGAACTCTGGTTGCCTTGTTGAGTAGACAAAAGCGCGCCGGTCAAAACCGCACCGACATTTTGGCACAGACAATTGAGTGCAAAACTCCAGCGCGCCACTGTAAAAGTTAATTTTAAAGAGCTCTGATGGGGGGCATGGGGGGGAACCCCCCACTTTACTTAATACTGTTCGTGCTGCCATTATGGGTGTGTGTGTGGGGGGGTGCAACCCCCCCATTATACAGAAAACTTAACTTTTTCCTGTAATGGGGGGTTCCAACCCCCCCCCCAATGGCAGCACAAACACTATTAAATAAACTGGGGGGTTCCCCCCCCACAATCCATCGGAGCTCTTTTAAAATTAACTTTTCTGGCAGCGCGCTGCAGTCTTGTGCCCAATTGTCTGGGCTCAAATGTTGGCGTGGCTTTGTCCCACGCACGAATGACTGTGAACCAAGTAGACTAGATGGATTGTGCAAGTTTTATCTGCCAACAGTTACTAAGTTACTGTGTTATGCAGTATATACTACTTTTTTCACAGAAAAAACAAAGTTAAATTTGTCCATATATAACATCAGTTGTCCTTTTACCTTTAGATCTGCACAGCAGGAAGATTTCTTCTGAACTTTATCATTGTCATGGCAAGTCAATGTAGGACTTGACGAAGAATCACTCTTCAAGTTCTCTTCCATTCTTATGATTTGTTGTACTAAAAAACTGTTGATGAAATATGAATAAATTGTTTTTCACTTAGATATATCAAGAATAAAAGGTAAAATAGCATGGTATTTGGGAAAATTGGAATTTGATTATTGTACAACTTTTCCACAAATAAAAATACTTACATTGGTCAGCAATACACATATTTTTATCTAAATACTACAAAAATGGTTCTGAAGTCAGGAAGAAAAGAGGTTGCATGCAGCTTTAAATACATAAAATTAGAGGCCCTTTTACAAAAGTGCTAAGGACATAGAGGGGCATAATAAAAACAAACATCTAAGTCCATTTTGAGCCTAGGGCACTAGTTGCCCAAAGTCACCAGCGTCTAAAGTTCATTCTCAAAAAAACGTCCAAAATATTTTTTTTACGAAAATCATGTGTTTATGGGGCTCACAATCAAAAGAGAAAAATGTCCAAAAACCGGCCTAAGTCGGCACTTGGACGATCATCAGTCAAAAACGTCCAAGTGCCGATAATGAAACCGGGTTTTGGATGTATTTATAAATGACCTAGGCCTTCATAGTGCCGCTGAATGACCAGAGCTAAACAGGGTGTGTCAGGAGGAGTGTCAAGGGTGGGAGTGGGGCGGGACGTGGGCCAGCTTAGACTTAGTCGTACTGCATGTATAACTGAAAGTTATACAGCACAGGATCGACGGAACTTGGACGTTGTGAATTAGACCATTTAAAACATGGTCTAAGTCACAAAAACCCATCTAAAGTGACCAGATAAGCACTGCAAACACATAATACAGACCCCCACACACTATCCCAGTGATCACCGACCCCCACCCCCATAAAAATATTAATCACAACTTGAAAATTGTGCCTCCAGAACATCATCACCTGGCAGCCTGGCATAGGAAAGCCTAGTTGTGCTGCACAGAAGTGTCTTAAGCCATCTTGGAGGGTGGGTTAGGGACCCTTGGAGAGGAGGACCCATGCGCATAAGCCCCTGTAATCTCTGCATTGATATTGAAACGTGCACTCTCCTATACATCCCCAAAACCCTTTTTTACTGACATATAAGTGGCTCCTACAACCATAAGGGCTATTGGGGTGGTAGGAGGAGGAGTTTGTGGTGCAGTGGTAGGATCTACAGCCTCAGCACCCTGGGGTTGTGGGTTCAAACCCCGCACTGCTCCTTGTGACCCTGGGCAAGTCACTTAATCCTCCATAGCCCCAGGTATGTTAGATAGATTGTGAGCCCACCGGGACAGAGAGGGAAAATGCTTGAGTACCTGATTGTAAAAACCGCTTAGATAACCTTGATAGGCAGTATATAAAATCCTAATAAAACTTGAAACTAGATAGGTGGGTCTAGGGGATTCTAGAGGTGATTTGGGGGGGGGCTCACCATGACCTATAAGGGAGCTGTAGTGAGATGATGACATAGCACCCTTTTTGTGAAGTTCACAGCAGTGCCCTGTAAGGTACCCCACTATTTAGGTGCCATGTCTGGGTGTTCAGTCCATCACTTTGCAGACCCCTCTCACGTCCATCAGGGCTTGTTCTAGGCGTTTTTGACTGGACGAAAAGTTGGACGAAAGTGTGGTATAAAGATGGACGATTTAGCAGCATGGGCGATCAGATCAGCAGGACATATACTTAGACGATTTTCAAAATGAAAAAAAAAATTTGAATGTATTTTTCAAAAATGTGTCATAAGCTGTTTTTTTACTTTGAACGACTTGCGACTTAGATGAAAACAGACTTAGACGTTCCTTTCGATTATGCTCCTCCACGTGTCCAGCCGTTTGCTGCCAAGTCATCTATGGACTGGACACCCAGACATGGCACTCCATTTTAATTCTTTATTTTGTCAATCTTGCAAATGACCATGAAATAACTTAAACAATACCCAAATACCTACTAAAATATAGTTAGCTGCAGCAGGATCTTCAGAATACCAGCAGAGTAATATAACTCCCACTGGCTAGATTCCTTATTGATCCTTATGCTGTATTATATCAATTTCATTTTCCAAACATACTTATTCTTCTTTATTTTATATATCCTTTATTTTAAAATTTTTTTTGGATTTTCCGAATATAATACTTTCTGAACATGGTTGTAATACTTGCAAAGCTAAGTAATTTATTAACTATTATGACCCTGTTCAGAAAGTATTATATTCGGAAAATATATATATATTTTTTTAATATGCATATATAAAATAAAGAATAAGCATGTTTGGAAAATGAAATTGATATAATACAGCATAAGAATCAATGAGGCATCCAGACAGCAGAAGTTATATTACTCTGCTGGTATTCTGAAGATCCTGCTGCAGCTAACTATATTTTAGTATGCACTTGGGTATTGTTTAAGTTATAAAGGAGTAGTGGGGCACCTTACAGGGCATGGCTATGAACTTCATTAAAAGGGTGCTACAGGTGAGCCCTCACAAAACCCACTATACCTACCTGTCTACAACCCCAGTAGCCCTTATGGCTGCAGGTGCCACCTACATGGCAGCACAGTAGGGTTGTTTTTTTTTTTTTGGTGAGCTCATATTTTCCACCATGAATACAGTGGTTAGAGTGGTTTATGGGCCTGGGTCCTCCTCTCTATGGTTCACTAGCCCACCCCCCAGACTACTTAAGCCAGCTCTGTGCATCTCTAATAGGCTTGAGGAATGGGCATCGACATAGTAACATAGTAACATAGTAACATAGTAGATGACGGCAGATAAAGACCCGAATGGTCCATCCAGTCTGCCCAACCTGATTCAATTTAAAATTTTTTTTTTTTTTTTTTTCTTCTTAGCTATTTCTGGGCGAGAATCCAAAGCTTTACCCGGTACTGTGCTTGGGTTCCAACTGCCGAAATCTCTGTTAAGACTTACTCCAGCCCATCTACACCCTCCCAGCCATTGAAGCCCTCCCCTGCCCATCCTCCTCCAAACGGCCATACACAGACACAGACCGTACAAGTCTGCCCAGTAACTGGCCTAGTTCATGGCAGATGAGATTCATGGCAGATGAGGTTCAACGTGGATAAGTGTAAAGTGATGCATATAGGTAACAAAAATCTCATGCACAAATACAGGATGTCCGGGGTGGTACTTGGAGAGACCTCCCAGGAACGAGACTTGGGAGTTCTGATCGACAAGTCGATGAAGCTGTCCGCGCAATGTGCTAGGAATGATAAAGAAGGGGATCACAAACAGATTGGAGAAGGTTATCATGCCACTGTACCAGGCCATGGTGCGCCCTCACCTAGAGTACTGTGTCCAGCACTGGTCGCCGTACATGAAGAAGGACACAGTACTACTTGAAAGGGTCCAGAGAAGAGTGACTAAGATGATTAAGGGACTGGAGGAGTTGCCGTACAGTGAAAGATTAGAGAAACTGGGCCTCTTCTCCCTCGAACAGAGGAGATTGTAAGGGGACATGATCGAAACATTCAAGGTACTAAAGGGAATAGACTTGGTAGATAAGGACAGGTTGTTCACCCTCTCCGAGGTATGGAGAACGAGAAGGCACTCTCTAAAATTGAAAGGGAATAGATTCAGTACAAACGTAAGGAAGTTCTTTTTCACCCAGAGAGTGGTAGAAAACTGGAACGCTCTTCCGGAGTCTGTCATAGGGGAAAACACCCTCCAGGGATTCAAGACAAAGTTAGATAAGTTTATCCTGAATCAGAACATAGGTAGGGCTAGTCTCAGTTAGGGCACTGGTCTTTGACCATAGGGCCGCTGTGTAAGCGGACTGCTGAGCACGATGGACCACCGGTCTGACCCAGCAGCGGTAATTCTTATGTTCTTATGTTCTTTTCTATGCCAGGTGCTGATGTTCCGGAGACAGGTGGGTACGTTTTTATTCTGATTTTTATGGCGGTGTAAGGGGGGTCAGTGATCACTGGGGGAATGTGTAGGGGTCTATACTTTGTCCCTGCAGTGGTTATCTGGTTAAGTTGGATACCTTTTGGGTATTTAGACCTCTTTTTAGATTTCCTAAGTCACAACGTATAAGTTCTGTCTAGGTAGTCTCATTAAACTTTTGATTATTCTTGCAGGATGACTAGGGGCTCCTTGTATGAAGCCACGTTAGCAGCTTTATCGCATGCAACTTTTTAGTGTGCGCTAACCCCCGCACTAGCTGAAAAACTACCGCCTTCTCAAGAGGAGGCGGTAGCGGCTAGCATAGCTGGCAAATTAGGGTACACTTTTACACGTGTTAAACCACTAATGTGGCTTCATAAAAGGAGCCCTATGTCTAGGTCGGCCCACATCCCGGTTACCTCCCTCCCTAACCACACTCTAAAAATGCCCCTTTGAGCTTTCGGCGCACAGCAACATTCAGAGGCTTAAAAAGTCTCTGGATACATCTAAAAATCCGTTTCAATTATCAGCACTTGGACAACCTGTCTTGTAAGTTGTCAACATTTTATAATAAATGTATACTGCCTTGGTTGTACCTTAGAAAGTCTGTATATCAATCCCTTTACTTTTTATTTTGTTTACATAGTATATGACGGCAGCTAGGTAGATAAAGACCTGAATGGTATAGCCAGTCTGGCCATTAGTTATTCACATTATAATTTCATGATTAAATTAACATGTCTTTTTTATTTGATATTTCTGGGCTATAGACCATAAAGTCCACCTGGTACTGTCCTAGGTTCCAACTGCTGGAGTTGCAATCCAAGCTCACTCCAGCCTATCCAACTATCTCGTTATTTGCAGAATAGCTATTGTAAAGTCTGGCCAGTAATGTCCTCATGTTCTAAGTTACTGGAGTTCTCATTGATGCCCTCCTCAACCCATTCTACACCGAATCACTATATATGAGACATACACTGTCCAGCTCTGCTCAGTACCGGTCTTACTGCTAGATACACTAAAGTCAGCGATCATCACTAAACCTGTTTTCACAGCTTTAGTGATGATCACTTTTACCAACCCAATTCACAAAATGGCTCACCATATTTTTTTCCCCTTGATCACCCAAATCAGGACCTTAGGCCCCTCCGTGTGCATCATGGGATACAGAGGGAGGAGCCTAATACCATGATTGGCTCAGATACCTAAGGCCTTCCCAAGGGGAGGGGCCTTAGGCTTCTGAGCAAATCAGGACCTTAGGCTCCTCCCTGTGCAACATAAGGTGCACTGGGGAGGGGAAGAGTCATCATTTTCAATGGGCAGGCCTCGGAGTTGGAGGGACTGCGCTCCCCTCCAGCTCCCAACATCTGCAAAAGGTACGGGGTTCGGGGGTGGGAGTGGGGTTCAGGGGAGCATCCTGAAAAAATGTCTCCCTTTTTATATTTCTAGCTATTTGCTCTTGTCCTTGCACTTTTGCCAGATGTATACTCTTTTGGCTTCTTTCAGTTTCATCTGATATTCCTTTCTGTACTGATCTTCTTGAGTTTTTTTTTTAAATATTTCATGAACGTCAACTCTTTTGCCTTTATTTTTTCTGCCACTAGTTTGGAGAACCCCATTGGTTTCCTTTTTCTCTTATTTTTATTTATTTTCCTCACATAAAGTTCAGTAGCCCTTTGTATTGCTCTTTTCAACTTGGACCACTGTTTTCCTACTTTGCTTATGTCCTACCATCCAATCAGCTCTTTCTTCTGTGGTAAGAGCGGATAACCTAGCTGGTTTTAAGAAAGGTTTGGACAAGTTCCTGGAGGAAAAATCCATAGTCTGTTATTCAAAAAGGCATGGGGGAAGTCACTGAACTTAGTAAATACTAGAAGGATGTAGAAGATGAAAAAGTGAGGCAAACTGGAACCAACCACAAAATCACACAGTCAAAATGTTTTTAGGTATATTAAAAGCAAGAAGCCAGGAAGAGAATTGTTTGGCCACTAGATGACTGAGGGATAAAAGGGGCTCTCAGGGAAGACAAGGCCATAGCAGACAGATTAAATTAATTCTTTGCTTCGGTCTTCACTGTGCTAAAAATGGTATTCAATTCTGATGAATCAGAGAAATTCTTACAAATCTCTGTAACACTGGATGATGTAATGAGTCAATTTGACAAACTGAACAGTAGCAAATTGCCTAGACTGGATGGTATACAACCCAGAGTGCTGATAGAATTGAAAAAATGAACTTGTAGAACTATTCTTAGTAATTTGTAATTTTTCATTAAAATCTAGCATAGTTCCAGAAGACTGGAGGGTGGCCAACATGACACTGATTTTTTGAAAGGGTTCCAGAGGTAATCTAGGAAATTATAGACTGCTGAGTTTAACATCATTGCCGGGCAAAAAGGTAGAGACTATTATAAAGAACAAAATGACAGAACATATATATATAAATATGGATTAATGAGAGAAAGCCAACATGAAATCTTGCCTCACCAATCTACTGCATTTCTTTGATGGAGTGAATGAACATGTGGATAAAGGTGAACTGGTTGATATTGTATGTTTGAATTTTCAAAAGTCATTTGACAAAGTACCTCATGAAAGACTTCTGAGGAAATTAGAAAGTCATGGGATAGGAGATAATGTCCTATTATGGATTAAAAACTGGTTGAAAGACAGAAAACAGAGAGTAGGTTTAAATGGTCAATATTCTCAGTGGAGAAGTGTAAATAATGAGGTCCCCTAGGGGTTTGTGCCGGGACTGCTGCTTTTTAACATATTTATCAGTAGTCTAGAGGTAGAATAACTAGTGAGATGATTAAATTTGTTGATGACACAAAGTTGTTCAAAGTTGTTAAATCATAAGAGGATTGTGAAAAATTGCAAATGGACCTTGTGAGATTAAAAGACTGGGCGTCAAAATAGCAGATAATGATTAATGTGAGCAAATGGAAAATGATGCATGTGGGAAAGAGGAATCCAAACTATAGGTATGTGATGCTGGGTTTTGTATTAGGGGTCACTGCCCAGGAAAAGGATCTAGGTGTCATTATTGAGGATATATTGAAACCCTTGGCTCAGTGTACAGTGGCAGCTAAGAAAGCAAATAGAATGTTAGGAATTATCAAAAAAGGAATGGCAAACAAAGATTAAAATGTTATAATCCCTCATATTGCTCTATGGCAGGGGTGCCCACACTTTCTTGGCTTGCGAGCTACTCTTAAAATGACCAAGTCAAAATGATCTATCAACAATAAAATTTAAAAAAACACACAGCACACTATACGCAGAGAAAATGTTATCATTTATATTCGGGTTTTTTTTTTTAAAGAGGTGAAGGCAGATGACATCAAAATATGCAATGTCGCCTCAGTAACAACTATACAAAATAGACAAATATACTCCCTCCCCTTTTACTAAACCGCGATAGTGGATTTTAGCACAGGGAGCTGCGTTGAATGGCCCACGCTGCTCCCAATGCTCATAGGCTCCCTGCACTAAAAATTGCTATCGCGGTTTAGTAAAAGGGGGCCATAGTGCAAAATATAGAGAGCAAATATAAATCTGGATACATTTTGATCACTAAATTTAAAATAAAATAATTTTTCCTACCTTTGCTGTCTGGTGATTTCATGAATCTCTGGTTGCACTTCCTTCTTCTGATTGTAAATCCAATATTTCTTTCTTTCTTTCTGCCTCCTGCATGCTTCCTCTCCTCCAGACCTCATTCCATTCCCCAACCATCTCTCTCTGTCCCTCCATGAGTCCAACTTTTTCTTCCTCTCTCTCTGCCCCTTTCTTTCTCTCTCTCTCTCTCTCTCTCTCTCTCCCTGCCCCTCCCCTCCCCTTTCTTTTTTAAATTTATTTTATTTTAACAAGTTTTATTGAATTTTCACAATGGCAAATACAGCACAAAACAATACAACCAAAACACCAGATAGCCAAATCCCCACCCCAAAACATAAACAATCATACCAGTACTCTTCAGTATAAGGAGCCAAATGCCCACCCCAAAACATAAACAGTCATACTGGTACTCTTCAATATAAGGCAATACTATCCAACCCAAAATTTCCCCCTCCCTCTCTTTCTTTTTCTCTCTCCCTGCCCTCCCTTTCTGTCTTTCTTTCTCTCTCCCTGCCCCCTTTCTTTCTTTCTGTTGGTCTGTCTTTCTCTTTCCTTGCCCCCCCACCGCCAATTTCTCCCTGTTTCTCTGACGCCAGGCCAGGCACATACAAGTGCCAGACCCACAGCCTTCCCACCCCAACGTCAATTCTGTGGTCTGAGAGGAAGTTTGTGGCCAGCCAGGCAGCATTTGGCTGGCCTGGAACTTCCTCTCCAATGTTAGAATTGACATCAGGGTGGGAAGGCTGTGGGCCCAGCTCTTGTAAGCGCCTGGCCTGGCGTCGGGGAAGCAGGGAAAACAGAACACAAAGGCAACGCGAGTCTATCGCGGAGCCCGGGTTGGGCTCCACGATTGACTCGCATTGCCTTTGCAATCTACTGGTCGATCGTGATCGACCTTTTGGGCACCCCTGTTCTATGATATGGCTGTAATTTGAATATTGTCTACAGTTCTGGTCACTGTATCTTAAAAAAGATATAGCAGAATTAGAAAAGATACAGAGAAGGGTGATGAAAATGATAACAGGGATAGAATGACTTCCCTATGAGGAGAGGCTAAAGTGGCTAGGGATCTTCAGCTGGGAAAAGAGATGGCTCAGGGTGCATATAAGAGGTCTATAAACTACTGAGTGGAGTGGAAAGGGTAGATGTGAATCTTTCCAAAAATACTAAGACTAGGAGACATGCGATGAAGCTACTAAGTAGTAGTTTTGAAACTGGAGAAAATATTTCTTCACACAACATATAATTGAACTCTGGAATTTGTTGCTGGAGAATTTGGTGAAATCAGTTAGCTTAGCAGGGTTAAAATTCCCTAAAAGAGAAGTCCATAGGCCAATATTGAGATGGTTTGGGGATATATGAGGGACGTTCAAAAAGTATCAGACCTTAATTTTTTAAGGAGATTAGAATAAGATTGTTGTATCTGAATATGAGTATTTTTTATGAATAAAGGTCTGATACTTTTTGAACAGCCCTCATACACTGTTTATTCCTAGGATAAGCAGCATAAAATTTGTTTTACTACTTGGGATCTTGCTAGTACTTGGGACCTGGGATGGCCACTGTTGGAAACAGGATACTGGGCTTGATAGATTTTCAGTTATGTACTTAAGGTGGTTTACAAACAACAATACTTATCGCATACAATATTTAAGTTATCTCTATCTAAACCCCAATATTAACATAATAAAATCAGAATTAATAATTCAGCAAGATCACTCATCAAAAATTCAATCTTAACTTCCTAAATAGCATAAATAGTAAAAGCAGTGATTTTTAGAAGAAAAAATATACATATACTTTACATACATAAATTGGCTGAATCCACTTATGTAGACAATTCTAATATTACATCCTAAATTCATCTAATACATTTGTAGATTGTTACAATATATAGTAAGTTCACTTTGAAAATTACCTGCATAATTTGTCTGCTATGTTATTATTTACATTGTACACAAATAATTATATATATATATTCTTTTCTCTGTACTGTACTGGAGACTTTCTTGTGGGAGAGTTGTCAGGACAAAATCTACGCTCCTAAGGGTCCATTAACTCAGTCATGGTGAAATTTGCAATTATCACAGCTTAATGCAATACTTTGTCATCTAATAATTGCAAATTTAACACAGCAACCATTGGTGGCCTTCCCAGCATTTGTCTTAATAGGTGCCACATTAAATTTGCAGATCATGTGGAAACCCTTAGCACTTTCTATTTAGAAGCAATTAAGTGGTCCCAAACTAACTACATAAGTGCTGATTAGTGCACATTATGTGTAGCGCTAATCTAAAAATAGGAATAATGAATGTCAACTACAGGAAATAATTGCAATCTAGTAAACACATCCTAATTTCAAATGTTAATTTTAATATTGAATTCTAAGAAACAAAAGTTACATACCTAGATTTTTCATGGATTTTTTACAGCAGCAACGACTTCATTGAACTGTCTTTAATGAGGGAGTTCTCTTATCATATCTTTTCGATTTTAACCAGATAATAATTAACTTTATTTGATGACTCTTTTTAAAGCAAATAAATGTTGGTCTAAGTACATTGTTTTATCTTCTGTCCCTGAAGGTAAATACACACAAAGAATTGCACAGAAACATATCTTTTTTTTCCAGATAATTATGCATGTGCTAAAGATTTCTACATTACAATAATTATTACCACAAAAAAATGCAATATACCAGTACTCACTAGAATAGAAAATTAAAGCTGTGCAGTTCTGGTAATGTTGATCAGTAGTTCCCAAATTGTGGGTCATAATCCCAAATGAGGTCACAGAATCATTCAGTGTGATCTCAAGTAGCTTTTAATGGATTTTTAAGTCAAGCACTTGGCCACGTCCACAGGACCAGCTTTAGGGTGTACAACTTGATGGAAATGGGGAATGAATCATAATGGCCAGTGATGGTTAAAATAGATGTACCAGTAGTCTGGGTTGCCACTGGCAGCTCTATGGAGCTGGTGTTATGGGTTATGGATGTTGCCTTTTTCTCCTCAAGCTGTGGCTCATGTGGTCTGGATGAGTTTTTATGTTTTGTTTAGAGGTAATTTTATAAGAAGGTATCTATATCAAAGTATTAAGAAACTACTTTCTTTATGCTTATTTCTTATATGATAGTCTTCCATAATTAAATGTTATCTAAGGATCTTGGAATCTTGCTCAAGACTTTGTGTGGGATTATTTTTTAAATATTATTTTATAAAGGCAACATAGACATTTATGTGCTTTCACAAAAAAAACACCACAAAAGGCAACAAACAGGCACATTTATTAGCATAAAAACATCCTAGTCTGTTTATGTGGCTGGACAACAAAGTTTAAGTCCCGACTAGGATTCCAGTTTTGGCTATCTGGAATACCTTCAGGGAACAAAGTACATATATATATGAATGTATAATCAAAAAGCATTAAAAACGGTTGTCATAAACCATGAGACATAAAAATCAAGCATAAATATCATGGGGCTCCTAATAAAAAACCCAAACATCTAAAAAGTGGCCTAAATGGGTACTTGGACAATCAAAAAGCCTGATCGTCCAAGTACCCATAATCAAAGCTGGTTTTAGACGTATCTAAAACCAGCTTAGGCCTTTCCCCTGCCTCTAAATGCATAGAGCGAAAAGAGGTTTTGATTTGATTTTTGATTTGATTTTATTTCTTATATACCGCTATACCGTGAGGTTCAAAGCGGTTTACAATGAAGATAGATTAAAGATACATTAAAATAAAATAAATAAAAATGGTACTTTGGATTTCCTTAGCTGTCCCAAAGGCTCACAATCTAGCTAAAGTACCTGAGAAAACAATAAATAAATATAAAGTAAATGAAATAAAGTAAATTCCAGTCAGACAATAGGATCTGATGTTAGAAGTTCATAAAGACGATAAGCCAAGGAGCGAAAGCTGATATGCTCCTTGAGCCCTGACGTATGCAGCCAAACCAACACACAATATTTCAGCCATGAGGTTTCCCAGGACGTAGTAATGAGTGCCAAAATACAGGCTAGTCATGTAGATCAGAGTCAGTGCAATGCTAAAATGCAGACATGTCATTTGGATCAGATGACCTCTGCAACAGCCAGACAACCGCCACTATCATCTCGGTGCATCAGCTGCATTAAACGTTCAACTGCCACCATTCTCAGATCCGATATCTAGTATGGTATAGAACCCTGCTGGATCGGGGGAGGGGCGGAGCTGTGCTCTTAAGTCTCTGCAACTGCTTCTGCTGCCTGCCGCTGGTTTCGGTGTGGCCCCGGCGTCTCCTTGTGCTCACCGTTATCCCCTGCTGGATCGGGGGAGGAGCGGAGCTGTGCTCATTAAGTCCCTGCTGCTGATTCTGCTGTCTGCCGCTGGTTTTGATGCAGCCCCAGCGTCTCCTCATGCTTATCCGTTAGCCCCTGCTGGATCGGGAGAGGGGTGGAGCTGTGCTCATAAGTCCCCGCCGCTGCTTTTGCTGCCTGCCGCTCTTTTCGGTGCGGCCCCGGCGTCTCCTTATGCTCATCATTATCCCCTGCTGGATCAGGGGAGGGGCGGAGTTGTGCTCTTTAGACCCTACTGCTGATTCTGCTGCCTGCCGCTGGTTTTGGTACTGCCCCGACATCTCCTTGTGCTCACCGTTATCCCCTGCTGGATCGGGGGAGGGGCGGAGCTGTGCTCATAAGTCCCTGCCACTGCTTCTGTTGCCTGCCGCTGTTTTCGGTACGGCCCCAGCGTCTACTTGTGCTCACCATTATCCCCTACTGAATCAGGGGAGAGGGAAGGAAGAAAGGAAGGACGCAGGAGGGCCTCTGCTGAAAATGCACCATTCTAGGCCTTTAGGTTTGTAGACAGTTATGCTGCGATTCTATAACTGTCAAACTCCTCCTTTCCAGGATGTTTTCTGACTCGCCCGAGTGAAAATTAAAAGAAAAAAGTGCAGAACCCTGTAAAACTATGAATAAGGTATATGAAAGGAACAAAATAAACTAGAAATCAACAAAGAAAACCAAATATAACTAAAAACTTAAAAATATAAGAGAGAGACACTGAAGCCCAGGTCTTACTCAGGCAACATTCTAGAATTCAAGGTTTTTTTAGAGGCGGGGAAAGGGCAGGAGGTAGGCCGACCTAGACCTAGGCGTGCAGCAGATATAACCAAAACTTTAGGCAGGTTGCCTAGTTGGCACTTATACGTTTTGACTTAGACCAAGTCAAAACAGGTATGAGTGCCGAAAAGTGGGCGCTGAGCTGATTGTGGCTGTTGCGATCAGCTCAGCGGCCCCAGCATCCTGCCTACCCCCTACAGCAATGATCATAGCAGGAGAGATGGTGGCACTTGGTTATCGCTATAGCGGCAAGAGAGATGAGCCATCTCTTCTGCAGCAATCTACCCCTCCCCTCTGCCCGACAACGATCAGGGCAGGAGGGAGCCCAAGCCCTCCTGCCCCGCTGAAACCCCACTCAGCCGATCTGATCGGGCCAGGAGGGAGCCCAAGCCCTCCTGGCCCGGCAACTGCCCAACCCCCGACTAAGATCGGGGCAAGAGGGAGCCCAAGCCTTCTTGCCCCACGGTACCCCGAACTCCCCCACCAATTACAATTGGGCAGGAGGGAGCCCAAGCCCTCCTGCCAAGATGAACTCCCTACCCCCCACCCTCACTAAGATATGGACAGGAGGAATAACAGGCCCTCCTGCCCTCGACGCACCCACTGCTACAAATGCCCCCCATGAACCTACGATCAGCCTCCCCTGCTGACCCGCGAGACCCCGCCAATCCTTCGACCCCCACCCCTAACCCCCCTCCCCATACCTTAAATTCGTTGGCTGGACAGACAGGTGCCAAGCCCATCCGTCTGGCAGGTCAGCCATCCATTGAATGGCTGGCCTTAGGGCCTGATTGGCCCACGTGGCTCAAACCCTGCCCACAGGTGGGGCCTTAGGCATCTGGGTCAACCGGAATAGGCCCAGTAGCATTAGGCCCATCCTGTGGGCAGGGCCTGAGGCACAAGGGCCCAACCCTGCCCATGTGCCTCAGACCCCAACCACAGGAGGGGCCTAAGGCTATTGGGCCTATTGATCAAAGGGTGTTGTCAGGTATAAATGTAACTAAGGAATATGTCTTGTGGTTCCATTTCTTTTTTAATACAGCATAATGATTCTGAAAATATTTTCTCTAAATGTCAATGGTCTCAATCATCCGATTAAGAGGAAAAAAAACATTTAACTTCCTAAAAAAACAAAATGCGGATATATACTATATATAAGAGACCCATTTAAATGCCATGGAAGCAAAAAAGCTAGGAGGGTAGATGGATTGTTTTTTTGTTCCTGCGGTAGGGAAAAAAGCTGAGGTGGCCATCTTAGTTAATAGAAAGTGTTTGGCTACATTCAAATTGATGTCTGCGGATCCCACAGGGAGATGGGTACTGGTGGATATGAGCTTGTGCAAAGATACTCTGAGGCTTGTTAATGTCTACGCACCTAATTCAAATCTTGAGGTACGGCGACCATTACTGGACATAGTATTCCAGATGTGGGCACACCATTGCACGATACAGTGGCATGATGACTTCCTTTGTCCTGGCCGTGATATCCTTCTTAATGATACCCAACATTTTTTTTGCTTTCCTTGAGGCCATTGCGCACTGTGCCGATGCCTTCAATGTTGTGTCTACCATCACCCCCATGTCTCTTTCAAGGTTACTTACCGCTAACAGTGATCCCCCCATTTTGTAGCTGAACATCGGGTTCTTTTTCCCTACATGCATGACCTTGCATTTCTCTATGTTAAAGCTCGTTTGCCACTTTTTTGCCCACTCTTCCAGTATCGTTAGGTCCCTTTGCAGGTCTTCGCAGTCTTCCGCAGTTCTAACCCTGCTGCAGAGTTTGGTGTCATCCGCAAATTTGATAACCTCACATTTTGTTCCCGCCTCCAGGTCGTTAATAAGTATATTGAACAGGAGCGGTCCCAGCACTGACCCCTGCGGAACTCCGCTCGTGACCCATTGCCAGTCTGAGTAATGGCCCTTTACTCCAACCCTCTGTTTCCTGCCTGCCAGCCAGTTTTTGATCCATCGGTGGACATCCCCTTGCACCCCGTGGTTCCACAGCTTCTTAAGCAGCCGTTCGTGTGGTACCTTGTCGAAGGCTTTTTGGAAGTCAAGGTAAATGATGTCTATGGATTCCCCTTTATCCATCTGGCTATTTACCCCTCAAAGAAGTACAGTAAGTTTGTGAGACACGACCTTCCCTTGCAGAAGCCGTTCTGGCTCGCCTTCAGCAGTCCATTGTTTTCTATGTGATCACATATGCTGTCCTTAACCAGTGCTTCCATCATCTTTCCCGGAACTGAGGTCAGGCACACCGGCCTGTAGTTTCCCGGGTCACCCCTTGAACCCTTCTTAAAGATGGGCATGACATTCGCTATTTTCCACTCCTCCGGGATCCCCCCAGTTTTTAAGGTTAGATTACATATTTGGCGAAGTGGTTCCGCTATTTCGTTCCTTAGCTATTTGAGTACCCTTGGGTGGATGCCGTCCGGACCCGGTGATTTATCGCTCTTTAGTCTGTCTATCTGTCGGAGGACATCCTCTTGGCTTACGTCTAGTTGGACCAGCTTTTCATCCTGATCCCCATTTATGATCTCCAAAGGTTCTGGAATATTGGATGTGTCCTCTCTCGTGAAGACTGACGAGAAGAACTTATTTAACCTGTCAGCTATCTCTTTTTCCTCCTTTACCACTCCCTTCTTGTCTCCATCGTCCAATGGTCCCACTTCCTCCCTGGCCGGTTGCTTCCCCTTCACGTACCTGAAGAATGATTTGAAGGTTGTTGCTTCCCCCGCCAGTCTCTCTTCATATTCTCGTTTTGCTTTCCTAACCACTCGGTGACACTCCTTTTGGTGTTTTTTGTGCTCCTTTTGGTTGTCCTCTGATTGGTCCTTTTTCCATTTTTTGAATGATGCCTTCTTGTCACTTATCGCCCTTTTCACTGCATTTGTCATCCACACTGGGTTTTTGGTTCGATTCTTTTTGCACCCCTTCCTGGACCTGGGGACGTACAGGTTCTGAGCTTCGTGCACCATGCCCTTGAATAGGGCCCAGGCTTCCTCTACGGTCTCCATCTTACCTGAGCTATTGCTGAGCTTCTTTCTTACCATTTTTCTCATGGCCTCGTAATTTCCTGTTCTAAAATTGAGTGCTGTCGTTGTGGTTCTTGTCACCTTTGATGATCCACTTTCTAGCTTGCACTGGATCATGTTATGATCACTGTTTTCTAGTGGCGCTAGTACTGCCACCTCTTTTGCGGGCCCTCCTAGCCTGTTGAGGATTAGGTCAAGAGTGGCATCTCCCCATGTTGGTTCCGTGACCAGCTATTCCATGAAACAATCCCTCATAGCCTCCAGGAATTTGGTCTCCCTCATGCAGTTTGAGTGTCCAATACTCCAGTCTATCCCAGTGTAGTTGAAGTCCCCCATCACCACCACACTTCCGCTTTTGCATGCCTGCCTCAACTCAGCCTCCAGGTCCTGGTCGATTGCTTCCGGTTGTCCAGGTGGGCAATAGTACAGACCCAATTTTATGTCTGCTCCAGGTCCTCCTTGAAGCTTAACCCATTGTGATTCCAAGCCATCCGCCCTTACCGTTGTTTCCATCCTGGTTGAAGGAATGGAGTCCTTTATATATATCGCTATTCCTCCACCCTTCTTGTGTGTCCTGTCTCTCCTATAGAGTTTATTCCCTGGTATGACCACATCCCATTTGTTGTCATCAGACCACCATGTTTCTATGACTCCAATTATGTCTAGGTCCTTCTTGCTGGCTATGACTTCCAGCTCTCCCATTTTGGCTCTTAGGCTCCTAGCATTAGTGTATAGGCAATTTAAGTCCCGGTTGTTTGCCTTCCCTGCTGGTTTTCCTCATGGTTTGGGGCTCCTGCCAACCCCCTCATGGGTTGCCAGTCTCCGAGCCTTGTTTCGTTCATCCTCATCCTGCGGTGTGTCTATCCCATCCTCAGCCTGCTTCCCCATTTTTGGATGCCCCTCTGGCTCCTGTTGTTCTCTCTTAATCCTGCTTGCTAGTTTCATTTGTGCCTTGGGCCCCTGCATTGCATGATTGGGTCCTTTTTCCAAAAGTTCCCACTCAGTCCCGAGCCCTCTTTTACAATTTCCTGGCTCAGTATCTTTGTTTGATACTTTTGTCCGATGTGTCAAGGTCAGATCGACTATCGGCTTTCCCCTTCTCCTCAGTTTAAAGCCAAGTCTATGCCGCTCTGGACGTTGCGTGCCAGCATCCTCGTCCCAGCCGTGCTCAGGAGCAATCCTGTGATTTAAAGGATATATGGCAGATTCTTCATTTTAATGATCGGGAATTTTCTTTCTGCTCCCAGGTACATAAATCATTTTCCAGAATAGAGTATATATTTGTATCAGATCATTTAATGCAGAAGGTTACAAAGGCCGCCATAAATCCAATCATTTTCTCAGATTATGGTGGAAATTGGATTGAACTGAAAATGAATGAACAAGATTACAGTAGACCTGTCTGGAGATTCAATAATACATTGCTTGCAGATTCCAACTTTATTGAGGAATTTCAATCAAAGATTACTGAATATTTTCAACTCAATGTTTCTTTAGAAACCTTATGGGATGCTTTTAAAGCTATTATGAGATGGCAAATAATCTCATATTCGACACACGTCAGGAAACAAGTCAATAATGAATTTTCAAATTTGCAGCAACAATTGGCCTTGAAATGGGACCAAACTACTTTACAGGCCCTCTTAAAAGCTAAATATAAATACAATGAGATTTCCACTCAAATGGCTAGGAAAGAGCTGTTTTCTCAGCAGGTTCTGTATTATGGAAACTTGAATAAAGCGGGAAGAGTATTAGCTAATTACCTTAAAGCTAAAAAAAGGAAAGTAAAAATTGTGGCTATCACAGATGAGAATGGGGAAACTCATTCTCAAATTGGAATTATCTTAAAACAATTTTTAAAATATTATAAAGCTTTGTGTTCTTCCGAGCTTTATTCAAATAAAGAACTTGAGGGTTTAAAGTTTTTGGAGTTGATTAAGGGGCCTAAAATTCCTGAGCATATAAAAGGAACTCTTGATGCGCCTATATTAATGAAAGAATTACAAGCAGCATTGAGGTCCCTTAGAGTTGGATCTGCTCCAGATGGTAATGGGTTCACTGTAGAGTTTAACAAATCATTTCAAAGTACCCTATTACCTCATCTATTAAATTTATATCAGGTTCAACTGACTAAAGGTTGCATTACAGGTACTATGGCAGAATCATTAACTATTGTTTTGCCAAAGCCAAATAACGATCCTATGTTGGTTTCAAATTACAGGCCTATTTCTTTGATAAATGTAGATGGCAAACTTTTGGCTAAGTTATTGGCTTTGCGCTTGGCCAAGGCTCTCCCTTATATTATTGGTATGCACCAAATGGGGTTTGTTGCTCAAAGACATTCTTCAAATAACACCAGGCTGGCTTTTCACATGTTAAATTTAACAAAAGTCACGGATGATCCACCCTTTTCTATATCCTTGGATGCAGAGAAGACCTTTGATCGGGTGGAATGGACCTTTATGTATCAAGCAATGGATTGGCTTGGTATTGGTTCTGGATTTATACAAATGATTCAAACCTTGTATAGTTCCCCTTCTGCCAGATTATATATAAATAATTCTTTTTTGAAACGTTTCTGTCTGGAGAGGGGAGTTAGACAAGGATATCTGTTATCTCCTTTGCTGTTTGATATTGGGCTCCATTTACAAAGGTGCGCTAGGGTCTTAATGCGTGCAATAGCGCACGTTAAATTCCCGAGCGCGCTAGCCACTACCGCCTCCTTTTTAAGAGGTGGTAGATTTTTGGCTACTGCGAGCTATAGCATGCGGTAATTTGGGGCGTGCGCTAAAAACCCTAGCGCACCTTTGTAAAAGGAGCCCATTGTTTTGGAACCCTTGTTATTGGCTATACAACAGGCAAAGGAGATACAGGGTATTCCTTACGCAGGTCGGGAATACAAGGTCTCTGCTTATGTAGATGACATATTGCTTCATTTGAGGATTCCTGAAACAACCATTCCACATTTACTAGATTTGATTGAAAGATTTGGAAAAATTTCAGAATATAAAATAAATTGGAGTAAATCAGAGATTCTTCCACTTAATGTACATTGTCAGAAAGGATTGTTTGATTCATTCAATTTTCTTTGGAAGGAAGAGGGTATAAAGTATTTAGGAATTTGGATTTATAAAAAGCTGGAAGAAACAATGAAAGTAAATGAAAAATCCTTATTACGAAAGGTCACAGAAATGTGTGCGCATTGGAACCCATTACATTTGTCTTGGTTGGGGAGAGAACAAACAGTTAAGATGATGATTTTGCCTGTGGTTTGTTACCAAATGGGTGTTTTTTCAGGAGTCCTTTTACAAAAAATTAAATAGTATTCTTACAAAATTTATTTGGCTGGGGAAAGCAGCAAGAATTGCTTTAGCATCCTTACAAAAGCCAATTGTGGAGGGTGGGGTAAATTTTCCAAATTTTTATAGGTACCATCAAGCCTATATAATGCGTCAGGGTATGTATTGAATCCTCCCTGAGCTCATGGAAAATCTTCCAGACCGGTTATGGTTGGACTGGCAACTCCTGTCTCCATTGAGATTGTGTCACGTTTTGAGTATGAAGATGCCTAGGCTATATAAGGAGAATAGAATTTTAATGGACACTTGGAAGACATTAAAATTTATTACTAATTTAACAGATATTCCAATTCATAAATCCACTTGTCAGTCCCTTTGGTTGAACCCCAAGATTCAAATTGGCGGGTTTAAGGTCATCTGAAAGTACTGGATGAAGGTACGTACTTTAGACCACAGTTCTTCAACCGCCGGTCTGTGGACTGGTGCCGGTCTGCAGAAAATTTCTGCCAGTCCGCACAGGGCCGGCGAGATCAAGTCGGCAGTTAAATTTCCTGCCGACTGCGGTTCCTGCTCATTAATGTTCCTCCCAGCCTCAGGCGATTAAGATAGGCTGCCGACGTCGGGGCTTTCCCTCTCTGAGTCTCACCTGTTCGGAAACAGGAAGTTGAAACAAAATAGGCGGGACTCAGAGAGTGAAGGTCCCGACGTGGCAGCCTGTCTTGATCGCCGCCCCTGCTGAGTTGCTGAAGAAGGCCACGGAGAGAGCTGCAGATTCAGGTGCAGGTGGAGGGAGATGGTCAGCGTGTGCGAGCAAGATCCTGGGGAGCCTTCACAGTGACTTCCTCCCCTCCCACCAGCTCTCCTACTTGCCAGGGCAGTGATTTACCGGCAACTTCCTGCAGGCAAGTACTGAGAGCTGCTGGAAGGGGAGACAGCCACTGTAGGAGGCAGGGAAACTGCTGGATAAAGGGAAAGCTGTTACTGGGCTTGGAGAGAGTTAGAAGGAGAGATGCTGCTGGGAGGGGAGGAGGGAAAGGGATGGGAAGAGAAGAGAGTTAATGTTGGATAGAGGGAGGAGGGAAGGGAGAAGAAGGAGAGATGCTGCTGGGAGGGGAGGAGGGAAAGGGATGGGAAGAGAGTTAATGTTGGATAGAGGGAGGAGGGAAGGGAGAAGGGAAAAAAGGAAGGAGGGAAGGGAGAAAGAAAAAAGGAAGGAAACAGCTGGCAGGGAGATTACAGGAGGGGAAGGGGGTCAGGGTGGAATGGAGAGATCAGATGAGGGAAAGGGGAGAGAGAGGAATGAGAAAGTAGAGAGACATTGATGCTGGAAAGGGGGTCAGCAGAGAAATGAAAGAGGGATAAAGATGCTAGATCTGGTGTAGGAGAGATAAAAATGAAGAAGGCAGTGAAGCTGGAATGAATGATGTAAAAAGGAGAGAGGAGGAACAGGCTGGATGGACAGGGAAGAGGGGCATAGAAAGAAGTCAGATACATATGGAAGGGGGAGAGGACAGACATTGGATGGAACGGGCAGATGCTGGAAGGAAAAGTGAAAAGAAGATGAAAGCAGAAACCAGAGACAACAAAAGGTAGAAAAAAATAATTTTATTTCTATTTTGTCATTAGAATATATCAGATTTGAAATATATATCCTGCTAGAGACATAACTGGGGACTGCAGTATTCTGTTAGCATGATATTTCTATGTAGCATTCTATAATAATGTAATGTAATGTAATGTAATTTATTTCTTATATACCGCTACATCCGTTAGGTTCTAAGCGGTTTACAGAAAATATACATTAAGATTAGAAATAAGAAAGGTACTTGAAAAATTCCCTTACTGTCCCGAAGGCTCACAATCTAACTAAAGTACCTGGAGGGTAATAGAGAAGTGAAAAGTAGAGTTAGAGGAAAAATAAAAATAAAATAAACATTTTAACAAGACAGCATTGATCTAAATACTTTGGAAGGTAGAAGAGAGGAGAGAAAGGAATAGAAGCAGAAGGGGGAGCCGTTGAACAGTAGAATTCTGGAGAAATTTAAATGATAGAAATAGAACAAAACAAAGACAAAAGGCAAAACAATAGATAAGATTAAAGATAAATCATAAGCTGGAAAGAAAAATAAAATAAAACTTTGTCTTCAATCCACGGTTTCAGCGTCACATTCCTGGCAGGTTCGGGTCTGTGGGTTCTTGGTGGTTGCGGATGGACCCGCTGCTGCTTAGGTGTAAAAGCAGTTGTTTTCCCAATGCTGCTGATATTTAAAAGCAGGCAGATTGATCTCTCCAACAAATTGTATGGTGAAGAGCATATACGTCTGGCTGGATTGGGATAAAAGCTCTCGATAGTGGCGGCTGGTCTTGGTGCTGCTTAGGTGTAAAAGCTGTTGATCTCCTACTTCTGATGATATTTAAAAGCAAGCATATTGATTTTTCCAACGGAATGCTGGGGGAAGAGCTTACTTGTCTGGCTGGATCAGGGCAAAGGGCTCTCGGTAGTGGTGGCTGGTCCTGTTGCTGCTTAGGTGTAAAAAACAGTTGATCTTCCTAGTGGACTGCAGGGGGAGGTGGAGCTCACACTCTTGGCTGGATCGGGTCTGTGGGCTCTTGGTAGTTGTGGATAGTTCCGCTGCTGCTGAGGTGTAAAAGCAGTTGATTTCCCACTGTTGCTGATATTTAAAAGCAGGTAGATTGATCTCTCCAATGGACTGCAGAGGGAGGAGCTCACATGCCTGGCTGGATCGGGGCAAAGGGCTCTTGGTAGTGGTGGCTGGTCCTGCTGCTGCTTAGGTGTAAAAGCAGTTGATTTTCCTTGGCTTGATAACTTGGCTTGTTCAGTTTTCTTGATAGTAGAGGGGATATATGTGAAGGGGAGGGGAGACAGGGATTTTGCTGGTCCGTGCTCTGTATATTTGTATTTATAAAATCACAATTGTTCAGAATATTGTTTCTTTTTATACTTTAATAAAATACGTTCAATATAAAATCATAATTGCAGCTTGTGCAGATGGGATCAGATGGTTTGCGGGGACTGAGCTCGCAGAGATGGGGCGTAAACGGGGTTTTTTAATTTTAGTCCTAGTAGTTTGCCGGTCCACAAAATAATTATTTTATTTCTGCCGGTCCACGGGTGTAAAAAGGTTGAAGAACACTGCTTTAGACGATGTAGTATCAGACGGAAAGCTGCTTGAGTTTTCATGACTGCAACAAAAATTTGGTATTGCTAAAACTCAATGTTATAGGTGGTTGCAGTTGAAGCAGGCCATTCAGGAGGAGTTCCCTGACTGGAAAAATCTTAAAAATCAGTATAGTTTGCTGTTCCTGTGCTTCCAGGTAGATTTCCTGGGTCACTAGGCCGCTCAGTGGTATAAATTAATATCTGGATTTTTAAATAAGAAACCACAAACTAGTCTTCGTGACATTTGGAGTATTGAGATAAAGCATCAGATTACTGTGTCTCAATGGCCATGAATCTCGAGTTGGAGGATGAGATGTACGGTGTCTGCCTCTATGAGACAAACATGTTTTTTCTTGTTACATAGAGCGTGTTGGACTCCGGTTAGATTACAGAAATTAGATAGTTCCAAGTCTTGAACCTGGGACATTGGATAATTTATTATATTATTGTCCCTTGACACATCAATTTTGGAGATCCATTTGGGATCAGGTAAACAAAGTAATGGAAAATCCAGTGGCACCAACATACGACACTGTGCTATTTGGCACTATGATAAGAGCTAAAAGACAAATATCATCTCACAATAATAAACTTCTCTTTATTATGACCGGGGTTGCCATACAGCTTATTTTAAGGAATTGGAAAAACTGAGATAGATTGAACTATACTTTTTTGGTGGGAGTCTCTCTATCATGTTTATAAAATGGAACGTATTATGGCTATACAACAGGGACTTTATAAGAGGTTTCTGAAGATTTGAAAGCCATTGACAAAATTGTTCAAAGAGTGATTGGTGATTTTGCCCTTTGGTCCTACACATCCAGGGTGGGTTGGAACATATTTTTAATTTCTTAATTTGAGTGTACTTTTTGAATATAATTATGGGTGTGTGTGTGATATATCTATTTGTCATAGATTACAATTTTAATTATATTTAAGTGCTTTTATAGTGTAATATGATTGTATTATATGTTGCACTTCAAAATGTGTGGCTTCAAAATGAATAAAGATAATTAAAAAAAAGAGAAGGGTGAAACTCATTCTCAAATTGGAGACATTTTAAAACAATTTTACATATCAAGCCTTCTTTGGATAAATATAAAAGTCAACTTTTTATGTTAATGACGGGAATAGCTATCCAATTGATCACACATAATTGGAAGAGGTATGACAGACTAAATTACACGTTTTGGTGGACAAATGTTTGTACCACATATAAATATGAAAAAATGAATGCAGAGTGTTTGGGGGTTAGCAGTACATTTAATAGAGTGTGGAGTCCATTGACTATATTTGTAACAACATAATAATTGTAATGTATTTATTTATTTATTTTTTTTTTTTGAAGGTTGGTAGAATTCCTTACACATCCAGGGGAGGGAGGGAGGGGGGAGGGAAAGATATTTTATTTATTTAAATACTTAATTCTAATATTATAATTACATAATTTGTCTAGGGGGAGAAAATGATTGTTCTAAGTATAAATTGTATGTTTAATAATGCGTTTTATGAAATATTTATGTTCAGATAATTGTATTGCATTGTTAAAAATCAATAAAGATTTATTAAAAAAAAAAAATTTTTGAATTTTATTTAAAAAAATAATAAAAATTTAAAAAGCCGGCAGAAGCCTTGACAGCAGTGACAGGAGGCTATTTCTCCTGTCACTACTGTCAGGGCTTTAGTGATCCGTGCAGTTGGCTGGGGGCATGCCAACGATCATCTCCATTTGCATGCAGGCCTTTAGTGAATTCGTCGGCCTGCATGCAAACAGAAACGGATCACACATGGATCGGAGGGTTAGTGAATCTAGCCCTAAATCTGCCTCAGCTCTTCTGCTCAGAGCTAAAGAGTTCAGTGTATTTTAGGACATGTAGTTCACCGAGATGTAAAACTCTAGTTCACATTTTTACTCACTGAGCTACATCACCTTCCTAGTTCACATTTTTAAAGGTCTAAGATAGATTAATACTGTATTTGATTGTGCATAATTTTCTTTACTGCAGCAACAAGTAACATAACACTTTGGAACAAAATTGTAGTTGTTTTTGTTCCTAAGTAATAAGTATTATTTCTTAATTGTCTATGCCACAAAAGTATAGAAAATGGCTATCATTCCCCTCAAACTTTGCTTTTGTGCCTTATGCATCTGGGCCAGTTAGAGCCCTAGTTACTCTGGCCAGCCATCTGAAAATAAAGGGGGAGAGGTCGGAGTTATCAGAGGCACTGGGGGTTGCATGGTGGAGGGAGAGGGTAGGCAACTGTCCCATTGCCGAGGGGGGTTGGAGGGGTATTGGTTGGTGGCAGGAGAGATTGGGCTTTTCTCCCACTGCCGGTGGTGTGTGTTGGTTGGTGGTGGGAGAGCGTGGGTAACTCTCCCACTGCCAAGGGGGGATTGGGGGTGTTGGTTGACAGCAGGAAATATTGGGCATCTCTCCTGCTGCCTAGGGTGTGTTGGATGAGCGGGAAAGACTGGGCATCTCTCCCGCTGCCAAAGGGGGCTATAATACATGCGCTTAAGAAGCATGCTTTTACTACTCCTACGAAAAAATTAAATAAACTACAATTTAGGATTCTTCATGTAATTTTTTATTTGTTTTTATTAGCCATTGTCAAAACACATGCCACAAGATGCACTTTTAACAATGCTGTCACTGTACCAGCACCCCGGACCAGTCGCTGATTTTTGTTGCCAAAAGCAGACGCTGTTCTTGAAGAATGGCTCAGCGATTTTTAAGAATCCATCGGAGTGCTCATTTCATTATTGAAGAGCTCATATGCATGGCAGTGTCAGAGACTGCTAGAAAGCTCTCTAAAGACCGAGATAAGCTGTTTTGATAATGTGCCGCTAAAATGCCTGCAGGCTAAACCATCAGAAACCAGTTTAGTGACCGCATTAAAGTTTTGAGAACCTGGGTCTGAGTTCTCTGTGGGGAGAAACAACATCAAATAAGAAATATGGTGGACCCTGTAAAGGTGCTGATGCCACCACTTGTGATAAACCTACTGCATCCTCAAGGTTTGTCACAGAGAAATGTAGGAAAGTATACAAACCCCAGTGCAGAAGGGTTGACTAGGTCAGTGCCCAAGACAATAAGTTAGCTGACTACCCTGTGAGTGATGAAGAAGAAATGGAAATAGAACAGGAAAGCTTTGACTTACCTAGAGCAGTCCCAAAGCCAGGCAAGAAGAATCTGCCTTTCTATTATCCAATGCCTGTAAGGCAGAAAGCTCACAAATAGTTTCCCCTCAGAGAAACGGCACAGGGAATGCCCTTCTCCATCAGAAGCCAAGGGGGAGTGATTCTTTCCCTCAGCTTAAAGGCAGGCTCATCAGAGAGCAAGGGTGAGGAGAGAGAGGCTTGGCAGAAAAAGCAAAACATGAGCAGAGGCAACAAAAGAAAATCTTAATAGAAAAATCGACTTCCTATGCAAAACCAGCAGTTACTTTTCTGGCTCTGCAGATGCTCCATTTCTCTAAAATGCTTCAGCTGGAGCTTGAACTAGTGCTTCACAATTCTCCAATTCAAATTGATTCACCGATCCACTTTGGTGAATCGATTTTTTTGTCTGAAAAAAATCAGACTCACTGATTCAGCGACCACTACCCCTCCTCCGGTGAGACTTGACATACCTCCGGGCCTTCTAAAGCACCAGTAGCAGCGGTGGTGGTGGCCAGTCAGCAGAGGTAGTGCTCTGCATGGACTGCTCGCGGCATGCCCCGCCGGGTTCTTCCCTCTTCTGCGTCACTGATGATGTCACTGATGATGTGGCAGGGAACCCTGGTGGGGCAGGCCACTATCAGCCTGTATACATCACTGTCTCTTCAAGGCCAGCCACTGCCACCACTGCTGCTTTGCAAAAGCTGGAGGTATGTCATGTCTCACAGTAGGATGGTCAGTAAGGTGCTGCTGCACAGGGGCATGGGAGGGAGGGATGGAAAGCTGCTGCACATGGGGATGGGAGGGAATAATGCAAAGCTGATGCACAGGGGATAGTTGGGAGGGATGGAAAACTGTTGCACAAATGGATGGATGGGAGGGAAGGAAAGATGCTATTCGGAGGGATGGATGGGAGGGGAGGAAAGCTGCTGCTCAAGGGGATGGATGGGAGGAAAGATGTTGAACATGGGGTTAGAGAGGAGAGAGGAAGAATTGGGGTGGAGGAGAGAAAGGGAGAGATGAAACAAAGAGGTAGAAAGAGGTAAGAGGGAGAAATCTTGCATATAGTGGAGGGGAGAGATATATGCATGGAGAAGAGAGAGTGAGAAATATTGGACATAGGGTGGAGGGCAGGGAGAGATGATGCATGGGGAGAGAGAAACATGTTGCACATGATAATGGAGGGGAATATAGAGGTTTGACTCAGGGTACAAGGCAGGGAGAGATAGAGAGAGAGAGAGATATGGTAGACAGTGGGAAAGAAATAAATGTATATGGCAGTGGAAGGTAGAAAAAAATAATTTTATTTTCTTTTTTCTGATTACAATATGTCGGAATTGAAACATGGATCCTGCCAGAGCTCTTGTTAGACAGTGAACATGAGCTAAGATCTAACAGAGAGAGAAAAGTCTTTTTTGTTTATTTTTTTTACACCACAACGCTGGCATGGAGTTGGATAGGGCAAAGGGGAGTGGGGTGGGTGGAAAGGCTACAAAATAAACCCACTAGGATGTTTGAAAATAATACAAGCTTAATTTGGCAGGAAAAACAAATCAAATTGAAAAATTGATTCAATAGGCCAAATTGGAATCGAATCAAATAGAAATTTTTTCCCTGAATCAGGCAGCACTAGCCTGAACTTGCCAGCTATGAAGACTTTTCCATTCTCAGATATATAATTCCATCTATGTTGTATGCTTTCTGTCAGTATGCAATGACAGTCATTTATTGCCATTTTGCAGTGCTGATGACATTGATTTACTGCCCTGTAAATATTTTTTTATAAGTGAATAATATAACATAGGATTGGCTAAAAATCTACTTACAGACTTTCCATATTAATACCATCATCTTACTATTTGCATTGCTGTTCTATTATGTTCTACCACTAAACTCAGTCATAAGAACATAAGAAGTGCCTCTGCTGGGTCAGACCAGAGGTCCATCGTGCCCAGCAGTCCGCTCACGCGGTGGCCCAACAGGTCCAGGACCTGTGTAGTAGTCCTTTATCTATACCCCTCTGTCCCCTTTTCCTTCAGAAAATTATCCAATTCCTTCTTAAACCCTAATACCGTACTCTGTCCTATCACGCCCTCTGGCCACAGTAAAATTTGGTAACCCTAGGCATGTGGTATGCAAGGCCAGATTAAAGCGTAGGCCCAGTAGGCACGTGCTTTGGGCCCAAGAAGGTCAGGATAGCATGATGCACTGCTCCGATGACATCACGTTATCTACTGCAGCACCGAGCAGCTCTTCTTCCTCCCCTGAGTCAGCATCATCTCTCTCATCCCCCCTCCCCCCTGGGACTAGCAGCCACCCTCTCTGATCCAGCAGTATCCATCCCTCTTCTATTCCCAGGGCCAGTAACAACCCTTTCTATCCCCCAACCGACCCTCAGTCCTTCTGCCTCTGAGTTGTAACCACTGCTTCCATTCGGCTCTCTCACTGTCTGGATCGCTACAGATCGTGGAAGCCCAGCTATTCCTATACACAGACTCATGACCTTTGGCTAGGCCATGCCCTGCTTCCGAGGAAATAGGAAGCTGCATTGAGGAGGCAGGGCAAGGCCTATCCAAAGGTCATGAGTCTGAATAAAGGAATAGCTGGGCTTCTACTATCTGCAGCAATCTAGGACAGTGAGAGAACTGAATGGGAGCAGTGGTACCAGCTTGGGGGCAGAAGGAAGGAGGGCCAGTTAGGGGATATAAAGGGGTATTGCTGGTCCTGGTGATAGAAGAAGGATGGATGCTAGTCCTGGTGGGGGGAAGAGACAGAGGGTGCTTCTGAATTGGGAGAGATGCTGTGCTGCTGGCCCTGGGAACAGGAGAAGGAGCGGTACAGCTGACCGTGAGGATGAGAGGGAGAGGTGCTGCTGGAAATGGGAGGGGAAGTGAGAGGGAAAGGTATTGTTGGCCCTGGGGACAGGAGAGGGAAGGATGCTGCTGGCCCGGGGAAGGAGGTAGGGAGACAAGAGGGAGGGAGTATTGCTAGAATTTGAAGAGAAGAGTGAGGGGTGATGCTGGACCTGTGGAGCAGAATGATAAGTGCTGCTGAAGTGGGAAAGGGAGATGTGCTGCTGGATCTAGGGGGAGGGGAGAGAGGGAGAGGTGCTGCTAAATCTGGGGATGGAGAAGGAAAGATGCTGCTGAAACTGTAAGGAGAGAGAGAGAGAGAGAGAGAGACTGGATTGAGGGGCAATGGAGAAAGAAAGAAAGAAAGACTGGATTAGGGTAAGAGAAGGGGAGAGACACTGGATTGCAGGGGAGAGCAAGGAATAGAGAAGAAAAAATATTAGCCCTTGGGTGAGGGTGCGAGGGCAGAAGGGAAGAGAGAGAGAAGAAGGGTCACAGAGAAGATTCTGGGCATGGAGAGAGCATAAAGACAATATTTACTGACCACAGAGGGAGAGATAGAGACTGAGAACAGATTCTGAATATTGGGAGAAAAGGAACAAGGACACAGAAGGGATATGCTATACTGGGCATAGAAGAAAGATGGAGGGTGGGCATGAAGAAAGAAGACATGTCAAATGAACAGGAGGCCCTGCAATGACAGGAACACCCCCCTTCCCCAAAAAGCTGAAGAAAGACACTGGAATGGAAAATAAAATGCTCAAAAAAAGGTAGGAAAAAAAGGAATTTATTAAAGGGAATATGTCAGCTTTTAGAAATGCCCATTTCTGATACCTTGTATTTCACCTTTTATTTCTCTAGTATTGCTGTACAGAGTCTGATTTCTTGAGATTTCCAGCTCAGTTTCTTGCCTTTATATCGCTATTACTGATCTGTGGTCCTTAGTTTCATATTTGTTGAAGGTCTATGTTTTGCATGTGTGACCAGGATGTGGTATTCTTCTAACATGCAGTTTCTGTGTAGAGATCTTGTGGCAGTCTCATGTGGGTTTTTTTCCCCCATTAGGTGGTGTAATAGTGTTTTAGGGCCCAGTGCAATATTTACAGTGCTATCTGGATGGGGCTGTGAGAAGGGTGGGGAGTGGACGGGGCCATGGCTAGGGGGCCCAGTGTACTTGTGTACCTAGGGCCCACCAAAGAATTAATCCTGACCTGTGTGAATGGCCTCCCCAAATAGGCAGCCTGTTATAAAATCACCCTTTATCTGTATAAGCTTAGCGATTGTAATCTTTAGTGAACCAACCTCTAAACTGTACTATGCATGTGTACTTTTAAGAGTTTGTTCAATAATTTATTTTTTCTTCCTTTCTTTCTATAAAATATCATTAAATTGTACAAGCTCAAAGAAGCTATGACTTTCCAGCTAAGGCAACACTGCCGTAATTCAATTGCTCTGCCATGTGTCTGCATGGATCAGATTGTAGATTCTAAATTTGCTGCCTTAAAAATGTAACTCATTTGAGAACTATTAATAGCCTCAAGGGCATTGCACAGAAAAGTGGGTGTACACGGGATACTGATAGTTCAACATTCAGTTTAAAGTCACTGGTGGAAAATCATTTTTGTTTCCTCATTTCTTCATATTTGTATCACAGTAAGTGATTTTTAAAAATTATATTTATCCTTTTCTGGGATGTATTGGGCTATTGGTTGTGTGTAATAGCTTTTTCATTTAGGCAGTCTTACTTATTAGTGAAAATACTTTTATGAATGTAACTCAAACACATTCGCCATATACTTAAACAGGATATTGAAAAATGCCAACGTGTTACTTCCTTAGCTTTTCTCAAAGTCCTTATAAATGCAGGAAAGAGACAGAATTTCAACACTATTTGTCTTCTTTTTTATACCTAAAGTTTCTTATTACAATTCTAGAGTGAACAGATTAGCAGAAGTAGTCATGTTTCCCATGCTTTCCTGGAGATTGGCTTTCATTTTATAAATTTCTATCTATCTGCAGGAAGAGCTGGCACAGGAAACAGACAGCACACAGCTGCTAGAGACAAAATCAAGTTCTTTGAGTTATAGTTTATTTGCAATAGAATGTATTAATTAATACGCAATGTTAAATTCTCCACATTTTTTTTTATTTTTTATTTATTAATCTGATTATCTTCTTTCTACAGGTGATGGGAGTCCTGGCCTTCTTTGTATTACCTTTGATTCTCTTTGGAATCAGTGGACTTGTTTATATTTACAAAGAAATTGTCAGATTGATGTCTAAATCTGTGATGAGAAATAAAGTGGTGGTGATCACTGATGCCATCTCTGGATTGGGCAAAGGTATGGGAATTGTCAGTTTTCCTGCTGAGCAGAGATAGCACTAGCATACAAAACATAATTTTTTTTGCAAAGCTTGCTCAAATGTCTCATGGTTATCCCCAGTATCACATGCCATAGTTTGTATAAATTGTTGGCATTATTATGAAAAGGATCAGGGGTGCAATTCAAGTATGTCCTCTTCATGGGACATGCCCAGAGTATTAAAGACTTGATTTATTTTGGCTAGGTTCTAATTGATAGTAAAGGCCTTGCCCCCAAATGAAGTGAGTATCTGTTTAAGTGATTTTATAATTTGAACTCATTCTGCTGAAGACAGTACAACTCTGCTTTTTTCTTTCTTTCTTTTTTTTTTTTTTTTAAAATACTTTATTCATTTCAAATCTGAAATTAGGTACAATAAATACATATAACATTTAAGCTTACAATTACACCTGATATCTTATAATTGATCCTTATAAAATAAAATAATATTCCCCGCCCCTAAATATTTATGAAAATGATTTATTTTAATTATAATCAAAAACTCTGCTTTTTTCCTTCTCTGATCTGGAAAGCTAAGTAAGGATTTGGTGGAACATCACCCCTTATAGCAAAGAGTGGTCAAAATTCATGAGATGAAAGAAAAATTCCTCAGCTGTCTTACTCCAACTTTCAAATTCCTGCCCTTCCTTATGAACTTGCAGTCCCTGTTTTAACATTCCAGGCTAGAGTTCACACTGTTTGACTTTGAAATGCCATAATTCTATCTCATTGATTAATTGGAAATAATGTGTCGCTATCTCCACTTTCTTAGCTTTTAATTTCAGAATTTGCTCAGAGTTATTCTCTTGCACTATTGTAAGATGATCTATCAATTCACCAGAGACTTGATATGCCTGTTCCAGCTCTACAGTATTTTAACTGTGTAATCTGTCTGGCAAAAGAGGTTTCATTACTCTTCAAGTGATAAATTTCATTCATAAGTATTGAAAGTATCTGCACTTTCAGGCATTATCTAGATCACACATTGTGCATTCTCTTTCTTTCTCCAGAATACCACAACATTCCTTTACCACTGTGACCTCCTCTTGTGCCAATCAATTCTGTCTGTACCTGCTCTGCCACGATATATGTGTGATTCAAATCATTTTGTAATTTTTCTTTGAGAAAATATAGCACACATTTACACTCATGCACAAACTCTGTGGGCATCTTAGGCTTAGCTGCTAAAACATTTCTATAGGCAACTGTCAGGAGTTGTCAGTGTTCCAGGGTTTATTGCTGTAGCCTGTCTGAACTCGTCTAAGTATCAACCCCATTTTACATAACAGAAGGCAGCCACTATACAATCTGCTGATTCAAAATCAGTCTATTCTGACTGTAGTCATGTGAAAACTCCCCTACAAAAATACAGCGGGACAGAATATTGCTCAGTTAAAATACATTGCCAAAAAAATAATCACAGTAATAATAAAAATATTTGTGTCCAATGAGCTTTAATATTATAGTGGCATTGTGCAATGTTTAAAAACTTGCCCAAATGTGAAACAGTAAACAGTCCTTTATAGCCATTAAGGGGCTCTCATAGTATGTTGCAGTAAGCAGTAATATCTGGTTACCACAGCACAAAATGGCATTCTCTGGGGCACACAGAGGCATACTCATGGTAGTTTTGCCATGTGCGCATGCTACCTACACGTTAAACAAAGAATTTATTTTTTGGCGCAGAGGATGTGTCTGGGGCAGAGTGGACACATTTATGTACATTGGTTAGTATATCGTCAATGCTGTGTGTTATCGATTAGCGCTGTTTTAGTGTATGAGTCCCTACCAACTATAAGATAGGTGGCAGTAGAGGCACAGGTGCTAATGCCCAGGTGCTAATGGGATAATTAGTGCATGACTATTAATGGAAAAATCTGAAAAGTGACCATTTTTACCCTGTGTCAAAAATGGCCTTAATGTGTAGGAAAGACCTGTGTAAGGGCATGCTAAGGTCACTTTTTTTTCCGTTCAAAATTTTTTCTTAAGTTTTGAATAAGGCAATAACAAGAAAGTAGAACAATCTGCAAAGTGCAACACAACAAGAAACAAAAAAAAGACCCAATATTCCACAGTGAGAACAATCCAGAGACTGTGGATATAGATATTCTGAAAGATCATAATAATAATAATAATAACTTTATTTTTTTATACCGCCATAGTCAAACTGACTTCTAGGCGGTTCACATAGAAAGAAGGCTGGACAATCAGCGAATTACAAAATGCAAGAAGAAGGAAGTTACATCATGAATTGGAGAAGCATGGGGAAAGAATACATGAGAGAAGAAAGATGTTACATAATACAATGGGGTTATATGGGGAAGAAAAAAAAACCTGAGAGGGTGATCTGATTAAGCAAGGAATTTGCCAAATAGAACGGTTTTAATTGATTTTCGGAATGTGTTGTAGGTCTGTCTGGCTTTATTTATGTGGTTTCCCAGCCAGGATTGCTGTCTGCTTGGAACATGAAGGTTCTTTCTAGGAAGGATTTGTATTTGTAGCCTGTGATCTTTGGGTATGCAGATATTTTTGTGTAGAGTGGGGTTGTGTAGAGTTAAGTGTGTTTACAGGTAGGAAGGTGCTAGGCCCCAGACTTGTTTGAAGCAGATATAAGCAAATTTGAACAGTATTCGCGCCTCCACAGATAGCCAGTGTAATTTCTTGTAATAGGGGCTAATGTGGTCTTTTTTTATCAGTCCGAAGATCAAGCGAACTGCAGTGTTTTGCACTAATCTTAATTTTTGTACTGTTTTTTTGGGGATACCCAGGTAGGCGATGTTGCAGTAATCTAGGGTAGATAGGATCAGTGACTGCACCAGTAATCTGAATGATGTTGTGTCAAAGTATTTTTTAATAGTCCTTAGCTTCCACAGCATGTAAAAGCATTTCTTCACCAGTAGGTTGTGTGGTCAGTCATGGTTAAGTGAGTATCTAGAGTGAGGCCCAATATTTTTATGGTTTTGGCGATTGGATATTCATGGCCGTTTATTTTTAACGATGTTTTCATTATTTTGTTGTTGGGGCTTACCAAAAAGACTTGTTTTCTCTGCGTTTATTTTTAGTTTGAAGCTGGTGGTCCATTTTTCAATTTCTATCGTTGTGTGTGAGAGGTTATCTATAGTTTCATTTGTGATGTCATTTAAGGGGATTAGGATGGTCTGTGTATATATAGTGTTTTAAGTTTAATTTTTGTAGTAGGTGACCTAAGGATGCGAGGTAGATGTTGAATAATATGGGTGATAGAGGGGAGCCTTGTGGCACCTCTGATGGGTTGGAGTAATTTCTGTTGCTGGTTACTCGGTAGGATCTGTTTGTTAGGAATTCTTGGAACCATTTCATTACCTTTCCTGAGATTCCTATTGCATCAAGGCATAGTAGCATGATTTCGTGGTCTACTAGGTCAAACGCACTGCTGAGGTCAAGTTGCAGAATCAATGCGCTTTTGCCTTTGCTGAAAAGATCATAGAGGTGGTTTAGTATGGAAGCTATAACTGTTTCTGTGCTGTATCCTTTCCTGAAGCCTGATTGGTGTTCACTGAGGATGTTAAATTTGTCTAGGTAGTCTGTTAGTTATAGGTTGACCAATCCTTCCTGTAGCTTTGTAAAAAGGGGAATGCTTGCTGTGGGTCTGTAATTGGTTGTTAGTGCTGTTGAGGTTTTTTGACCTTTGGGTATCAGAGTAATTAGTATGTGTCCCATATCCTTGTTTAATGGTCCGTTTAAAAGGGAAGTTGTTAACCACGTGAATAGTTCCATTTTGAAGTTAGGGGGGGGGCAACTGTCATGATTTTAGGGGAGCATTCATCGAGAAGGCAGTTAGATTTGGAGTAGTTGTTGAATAAACTTAGGAACTGGTGCCAGTTTGGGAATTCAAAGTGATCCCTATTCATGTCTGCTCTGGGAACCTGATCATGAGGTTCAAGGTATTGAAGTGTATTGGTTGTGGGTATGGGTAGAGTAGTTCTTAGGTCAGTGATTTTATTTTTAAAAAAGTTAGCTAGGGTTTGAGTGGATGGAGTGCTCTCATTGTCCTTTTTCAGGATTCATGTTGTGTCTGTTAACGTTTTTACTAGTTTGAATAATTTTTTACTGTTTATTTTTGTTGAACCAATTTTTTGTGCGTAGTGCTTTGTGCGTTTTTCTTTGATCAGATTTTTGTATATTTTCATTTTTTGTTTCCAGTTTGTCTTGTCTATTTCTTTGTTTTTTGCCAGATTCTTTCCAATTTTCTTAGTTTCTGTTTGTTGGTTAGTAGCTCTGAGTCGAACCATTCGTTTGGTGGTCTATCTTTCTTTTTGTATGTTTGGTATGGGGCTATTTGGTCTAAGAGGTCTTTACTGAACTTTTCCCATCTTGTTGGGAATTCCTGTATTTCGTTGGTTGTGGGACGTAGCTCATAGTGAGCCCAGAATTCTGTTGGGTTTATGGTAACACGACAGGTTATTGTTTTTGTGTTTTTACTTTTGTATTTCAGTTGAGAGCTCTTTTTTTGCCGGTGTAGGTTGAAATTGCCAATATAGTGGTCTGACCAGATGCATTTTTTCCAGGTCCCTGTGTAATATTGTATTCTTGGATCAAGGGGGGGGGGGTTTGAGAGAAAGTAATTATGTCTAGTTTATGTCCTTTTTCATGGGTTATCTCTGTGTCTGGAATTGGAAAATTGAGTGACATTAGGAAGTTGGCAATTTTGGTTACTTCTGGCTTTCCCTTTTGTTCTAGGTGTATGTTTATGTCCCCCAGAAGTAGATTGTATGATCCTTTTAGTGTATTTACGGTTAGAAATTCGGAGAATTCATCTCTGGCGTTTGACCATTTTTTGGGTGGGAAATAAAATAGAGTAGTAGTCAATGATTCTTCTAGTTTGGCGTTGGTGATTTTGCAAGTTAGTATTTCTAGGTTTTCTGATGTTTTGGAGTCTGTCTTAGAGTAGTTAAAGGGTTCTTTTAGTATAATCGCTAGGCCGCCTCCTTTTTTCCAGCTTCTTGATAGTGGGAGTATTTTGTATCCCTGTGGTAGAATTTCTTTCATGATAATGTCTGTGTCAGAGACCATCCATGTTTCTTTTAGGAAAAGGAAATCTGGCTTTGTTTGCAATATCCAATCGTTTAATATGTGTGCTTTGTTTCTCACGGAGCGGGTATTTAGATAGTATCTCGTGATGTTTTCATAGTTGGATGGGGTGAGAGTGTCAGAATATATTAACTTTTTTAGGTTTCTGTTTTTGGTCTGGTTCCTATATGGTTTGTGGGGTTTGCAGCTGGTGTTTATCACTGGGATTTGAAGTGGGCCTTGCTCTGGATAGATTTTTGGTAGTTGATGGGAGTTTGTTGATTTGGATAGTTTGGCTGGTCTGTGCCAGGAGGGATAGTTGTGAATAGGTTGATGAGATTTGTCTTCAATGGCCCAGCATCTAGAGCAGATTAGGTATAGTATCCCTAATAGTTGTTGGTGTTTTTTAAAAAAATTGCCATGTTGTGTGGGTGTAGTGGGATGTAAGTTGTATTTTAATATTTTGTACATCACTTAGAATGTGGAATAAGCGATTAATCAAATATTTAATAAACGTGGAAACTTGGAAACTTATCAGGTAGTAGTGGGCAGAACAGGCTATACATGTGGTAATAGGCTATGCATGCGGTAACAGTACTGGGTAGTACCGGCTATATATGAGGTAGCAGTCTAAACATGCGGTGGCAGGCTGTACATGCAGTAAACAGGCTATACGGGCAGTCTATACAAGCTATGCATACAGTCTATAGAAGTTGTACAGGCTATATATGCAGGTTATACTGTCTATACAGGCTAAACATGCGGTAGCAGGCTAAACATGTGATAACAGGTTGTACATGTAGTCTATACAAGCTATATATGCAGTCTATACATGTTATGCAGTCTATACTTGGTATACAGGCTATATATGCAGGCTATACAAGCTATACAAGCAGTCTATACCTGCGGTAGTAAGCTGTACATGTAGGCTATAATTATAGATTATACTGGCTCTTTGCAATAAAAACATTAAAATGTAAATATAAGTCTATAGTACATATGTAATAGTCCAACCGGTAATATGTAATATTAGTATGTAATATACATATGTAATAGTCCAACTGCTACAAACTCTATTCCTGACAAATCTGTGCCTATTCCTAGGACCCGAAAGCAAACTGTAAGTCTGACAGGCAGGCAGCACACATGGCAGAGAGTCAGAGAATAGGACAAAGTGCAACAGCACCTCAGAATACCTACAATGAATCCTATTATTCCTTATTCAAAACTACAGAAGTAAAAACTCCTTTTAAACCTGCAGCTTTCCAAGCTGACACACACAGGGTTAAGAAAAGGGGTGGAGTCAGCAAGGCTGACTGTATCCAGCAGGGCTAGAGCCAGGAAGAATGAAGCTTCCACAGCTGAGAGCTGGAGGAGGGAGTGGCAGGAACAGGAAGACCCAGAACAGCCTGTGAAACAACGGAGAAGCAGGGGTCTCCCAGGCACGGAGTGTGCTGTTTTTATCCCAGGACAAGCAGGCAGGTATTCTCACGTATGGGTGACGTCATCCGACGGAGCCCCGATGCGGACGCTTCACAAACAGACTTGCTTGAAGAAACTAGAAGTTTCGGGTCGCCCGCACCGCGCATGCGCGAGTGCCTTCCCGCCCAGTGCACAGGGCGCGTCTCCTTGGTTCTTAGTTTTCCGCGGAGCCAAGAAGTCCGTCTTTGACTCTCTGCGTTCAACTTAGTTCACTTTTGCCTTCTCTCAATCGCGGTTGGTGTTCTTTATTCACGAATCGCTGTTTTATTTTATTTTATTTGTTTTTATCTAGTTTAAAAAAAAAAAAAAATTTTGTCTTCCGTCCGTTTTCCGGGACGGGCCGCTCGGCCGCAGCCCACAAGCTTCGACCTTGCAGCGGCTGTTTTTAGGCCTATGTCCCGGCCTGCTCCAGGCTTTAAGAAGTGTAGCAAGTGTTGGCGCATGATCTCTCTCACGGACCCTCATAGACGCTGCCTCAAGTGTCTGGGGCCTAAACATCATCCCACGTCATGCCTGCCTTGCCAAACACTTCTGCCTCATGCTTTTAAGCGTCGTTGCATTCAAGTAGACAAGCTCTTCGAGATGGAGTCTTCGACTGATCCCTCGACTTCGAAGGCGTCTTCGGCTTCGACTTCCATCGAGCCTCCTTCCGCGCCTCCTGCTTCTACCTCGAGCCTCATCAAGCCTTTCTCGTTTGCAGCGGCTCTTGCTTTGACATCATCTGCTGTATCTTCCCCTGTTTCCTCAGGTCAGATAGCTCAGCAGTTGGTTCCGCCGGTGGTGATCAAAGTGTCTAAGACTACTAAGTCGAAGCACACTCACACTCCCTCGAAGGAACCTCCAGCCAAGGCAGGTGGACCGGTTTCAGGTGCGGATCCCACCTTGCCGGCTTCTTTCCAGACCATTTTAGAGAAGCAGTTTCTTCAGTACCTTACCATTATGGGTCCTAAACTGCTTCCTATTATCCTGCCTGGGCATCCAGCAACCTCCTACGAGGTCAAGCCGCCTCCTATGCCCCAGTTGGAGCCACACTCTTTGCAGGGAACAGAATCTTTGTGAGTGTCTGGTCTGCCACCTAAGCACGAAAGGCAAGGAGTAGATTCTTTGCGAGTGCATCAACAAGATTCCTCACACTCTCAGCAAGAAGCAGAGTCTTTGCGAGTGCATCGAGGTTCCTCCTCCAAGCCTCTGGAGCTTCGATCTACAGCCTCTAGTCCTATTCATACATTGGCATCGGCTGCTTCCGTCTCCGAGGCAAAATCTCCTCGATCATCGAGGTCTGGTTCTAGACACAGTTCTCACCATCACTCGAGACCTTCATCGAGGCATTCTTCATGGCATCGTTTCTCGCAGCATATTCCATCTTCCTCAAAGCCTTGTTCTACACCGACCTCGACCAGACCACCGACTCCTCGTTCCAGGTTTCCGATGCCGGACCTCGAGGATATCCCGGCCTCGATTGCCTTGACCAAGTCACCAGGTTCCTATGAGACTTTTTTCCATGCCGAAGCTTCTTCTTCGACACATGCTGCCTCGACATCCTCTCGAGACAAGGCATTACCGGATCAGTTGTCTTTTTCATCTTTCCTACGACAGATGGCTGTAGATTTGGATGTTAAATTGGATACTGGCTCCAAATATTCTAAGGAATATCTTGAAGTCATGCGTCTCCCTCAGCCTCAGGCAGAGAGTCTCAAGTTTTCACTTCACAAGCTTTTGGACCAGACTTTTACTCGATGTATGGAGACTCCATTTTCTATACCAACATTTCCTGGAAAATTGGACTCAAGGTATAAAACGGTGCATCACAAGGGATTTGACAACTCACAGTTATCTCATCAATCCCTACTAGTTGAATCTTCCTTGAAAAGATCCCATCCTTCCAAGGTCTATGCTACAGTCCCCCCTGGCAGGGAGGGGAAAACTAAGGACAAATTTGGACGTCGCATCTACCAGAATGCTATGATGTCCTCTAAAGTCCTCAATTATAATTTTTATTTCATTACTTATTTTGAATTTCTTCTTTCTCTACTGCCAAAATTTTTGACTTTCAAGAAGTCATTGCTTCTTTTTCTCAGTTGCATCTCCATCTCCTGCAATCATCTTACGATGCCTTTGAGTTATCTGCCCGAGCGGCTACTTGCTCTGTGGCTATGCGTCGTCTTGCATGGCTTTGTACCATTGACATGGACTCTAATCTTCAAGACTGCCTGGCTGACATCCCTTGTCAAGGCAATGACCTTTTTGATGAGTCCATCGAAGCAGCCACTAAAAAATTATCTGACCATGAAAAGTCATTTGCTTCAATTGTGAGACCTAAACCGAAGCCAACACCTGTCAAGCCTGCACATCCGGCTGTTATCTATCAAAGGCGTTTTGCTCCAAAGCCAGCTCCTTATATTTGCCCTCCTCTGAAAAAACAGCCACCTCAGAAGCAACAGAAATCCCAACCTTCTGCTGCACCTAAGGCTTCTCAGCCTATTTGACTGTTTAAAACAGAGCACAACCTCCACCGTTCTGTCTCTGTCTCTCTTTTCCCCTATAGGAGGTCGTCTCCATCATTTTTACAACAGATGGACTTAATTACCTCAGACCTCTGGGTACTTACCATCATCAAAGAAGGATACTCTCTTCATTTCATTCAGGTTCCACCGGAGCTTCCTCCAAGAGAGTATCCTTCCAATCCATCCCAGACCGCCCTTCTTCAGGAAGCTCAAGCTCTGCTTTGTCACCATGCCATCGAACCAGTTCCTTTGGACCAGAAGAACAGGGGATTTTACTCCCGTTACTTCCTTGTTCCGAAGAAGACGGGCGATCTGTGACCCATTCTGGATCTCAGTGCTCTCAACAAATTTCTAGTCAAAGAAAAGTTTTGAATGTTGTCCCTGGCATTCCTTTATCCCCTTCTCGAGTAGAACGACTGGTTATGCTCTCTGGATCTCAAGGAGGCCTACATTCATATTCCCATCCTTCCGGCCTCCCGTCAATACCTCAGATTTCGGGTGGGGAATCTGCACTACCAATACAGAGTTCTACCCTTCGGCCTGGCCTCATCTCCCAGAGTGTTCACCAAGTGCCTGGTAGTGGTAGCAGCAGCTCTACGGAATCATGGTCTTCAGGTATTTCCCTACCTCGACGACTGACTCATCAAAGATTCCACATCTCAAGGGGTTATTGTAGCGACCCAACAGACTACCTGGTTCCTACAAAGTTTGGGATTCGAAATCAACTTCAGCCCTCTCAGAAACTACAGTTCATTGGGGCTGTTCTGGACACTGTCCAACTCAGAGCTATCCTTCCACAACAACGCCTGGCAGCTCTTCTTCAACTCTGTCACACTGTGTCTTCCTGCTCTTCCATCTCAGCGAGACACATGATGGTGCTTCTGGGTCACATGGCCTCCACAATACACATGACTCCTTTTGCCAGACTTCACCTCAGAATTCCTCAATGGAGTCTGGCATCTCAGTGGACGCAGGCTTGCGATCCTTTTTCTTGACACATTACAGTCTTTGAAGAAGTCTCTCCGTTGGTGGATGCTCTCTTCCAATCTTTCCAGAGGCTTGCTTTTTCAAACACCCCCTCATCAGAAGGTCCTCACGACAGACTTGTCGACCTACGCTTGGGGCGCTCATCTCGATGGTCTCCATATTCAAGGCCTCTGGACCAGTACGGATCGTCAGTGTCATATCAATCAGTTGGAACTCAGAGCGATCCTCAAAGCTCTCCATGCTTTTCAACATCTCCTTCACGACACAGTAGTCCTCATCCGCACGGACAACCAAGTCGCCATGTATTATGTCAACAAACAGGGAAAGACAGGATCTGCCTCCCTTTGTCAAGAAGCTCTGGAGGTTTGGGACTGGGCGATCCATCACAACACCTTCCTCAAAGCTGTCTACATTCAAGGGGCACAGAATTGCTTGGTGGACAACTTGAGTCGTCTCCTGCAACCTCATGAATGGACTCTCCATTCCTCGTCTCTTCATCACATTTTCTCACAGTGGGGAACACCTCAGATAGACCTCTTTAAAGCTCCCCACAACTACAAACTGCCTCAGTTCTGCTCCAGTATATACTCTCCTCATCGCCTTGAGGCAGATGCTTTTCTTCTGGAATGGATGAATCTGTTCCTCTACGCATTTCCTCCATTGCCTCTCATTCTCAAGTCTCTAGTCAAATTGAAGAACGATCATGCCATCATGATTCTAATCGCTCCTCGGTGGCCGAGACAACCATGGTACTCCCGTCTACTTTAACTCAGCAGCAGGGAGCCATACCTTCTACCAGTTTTTCCTTCTCTACTTACAAAGAGTCAAGGATCTCTGCTTCATCCCAACCTGCAGTCTCTGCACCTGACAGCTTGGTACCTCTCAACATAACACCTCTTCAGTTTTCTCGATCTGTAAGAGACATTTTAGAAGCTTCTAGAAAGCTTACCACTCGACAATGCTATCACCAAAAATGGACTAGATTTTCTCATCATAAGGAGCCTCATCATTCCTCCTTATCTTCTGTTTTAGATTATCTTTTGCACCTATCCAACTCTGGCCTCAAGTCTACATCCATACGAGTCCATCTCAGTGCAATTGCAGCTTTTCATCAGCCTATTGAAGGGAAACCCCTCTCTGCTCAACCGGTAGTTTCCAGATTCATGAAAGGACTTTTCAATGTTAAACCTCCTCTCAAACCGCCTCTTGTGGTTTGGGACTTCAATGTTGTCCTTTCTCAACTCATGAAGCCTCCTTTTGAACCAATTGATAAGGCTCTTCTGAAGTATCTCACATGGAAAGTGGTGTTTCTCATTGCCCTTATTTCTGCTCGACGAGTCAATGAGCTACAAGCTTTAGTTACTGATCAATCATTCACTGTGTTCCATCATGACAATGAGCTACAAGCTTTAGTTACTGATCCACCATTCACTGTGTTCCATCTTCGTACTCATCCAAAATTCCTACCTAAAGTGGTCTCAGAATTTCATCTTAACCAATCTATCATCTTTCCAGTGTTTTTTCCAAAGCCTCATTCTCACCCTGGAGAATCAGATCTTCATACTCTGGACTGTAAACGTGCTTTGGCCTTCTACTTGGAACGCACCAAACCACACAGAGCTGCTCCTCAATTTTTTGTCTCTTTCGATCCAAATAAGTTGGGACATCCAATTTCTAAACATACCATCTCCAACTGGATGGCGGCTTGTATCTCTTTCTGCTATGCCCAGGCTGGATTACCACTTCACAGTAAAGTCACAGCCCATAAAGTCAAAGCAATGGCAGCTTCTGTAGTTTTTCTCAGATCGACACCTATTGAGGAAATTTGCAAGGCTGCTACTTGGTCCTCGGTTCATACCTTCACTTCTCATTATTGTCTGGATACTTTCTCCAGACGGGATGGACAGTTTGGCCAAACAGTATTACAAAATTTATTCTCCTAAGTTGCCAACACTCCCACCATCCCATTCTGGTTAACTTGGAGGTCACCCATACGTGAGAATACCTACCTGCTTGTCCTGGGATAAAGCACAGTTACTTACCATAACAGGTGTTATCCAGGGACAGCAGGCAGCTATTCTCACAACCCAACCACCTCCCCTGGTTGGCTTCTCTGCTAGCTATCTGAACTGAGTAGACACGCCCTGTGCACTGGGCGGGAAGGCACTCGCGCATGCGTGGTGTGGGCAACTCAAAACTTCTAGTTTCTTCAAGCAAGTCTGCTTGTGATGTGTCCGAATCGAGGCTCCGTCGGATGATGTCACCCATATATGAGAATAGCTGCCTGCTGTCCCTGGATAACACCTGTTACGGTAAGTAACTGTGCTTTCTTTCCAATGCCTTTGCCTTGTTCCAGGTTGACGTCTGTAACTCCCAGGCAGAGCAGGAATCATTTGCCCAGAGCCAGGTTAGCTTTTGAGGGGGATATTCCTGGGGAGAACTGTAAGCAGGCTGGCTGAGAAAAATGGAACCACATGGCAGAGAAGTAACTCCTATGGAGGTAAATGAACAAGAGTTTGAGAGTAATATTGTAGATTATCCTATGGAGTTTGATTATGAACCAGAGGAAAGAATGTGTGTGGAAGGCAAGGATGGGATGACTAAACCTTATTTAGACAAGAAGCCTTCCTGGTTAAAAGTACAATAAAGATCCTATAACTGAAAAGGATTGGAAACAAAGATTGAATGTGTGGACAGGTGTGTTGGTTGAATGAGCTTTGGTGTAGGGGAGAAAAGCCCAGCAGTGTTACAATTGAAGCCAGATTTAAAACCAGGGCTGTTATAACTACCAAAGTTTGTCCCTGTCCAGAGATATTGTTTAATTGGGAACACGGGAGGTGTACAGGGTTCATTTATCTATATTTGTGTGGAGCTTGTTCCCACACCTACTGGCCCCAGCTAGAGAGTCAGGGCAGTAAGGTGAGAGAACTCTTTGGAGCTAGGCACAAGAGTGTGTGCTTTAATTAGACTGTGGAGAATAGTAGCAGTCTGTGAATTGAGTGCAGGCAGGAGCGCTGCTTGGAGTGGCTTGCAGGGCTGAGATAAGCCAATGTGAGCCGATTTGCCAAGGCTGCTTGGACTGAGATAAGGCAGCAGCCCAGGGACAAAAACAGTGAAACCAATTGGCTGTTTTTGATTTGGAAAAGTAATGGATTCCTGAACTGTGGGAGATCTGTACAGTGGGCTGTATATTGAAGTATGGACTGTGTTGAAAGCCCGGCTAGCAGGTTTTGCAGCCACTAGCCTGTTTAAAGAATTGTCAAAGAAAATAAAAGTTTTTGTTTTTGAATGTGCAAAAGGAAGAAAAGACTTTATTTGCTGAAATCTACACACCTCATTGACACTCTGTGGGAACTAGATCCAAGCATGCGTGGTCGGGGCTCCAACCACGCCACTAGCGGTAACCTATATAACAAATTATACAGGAACTGAGTTAGGGCATTACTGATGGTATTAAGATGCACAATATCTAGACAGTGGTGACCATATCCATCCACTATAATAAAACCCTTAGTGCACAAATTTAGATCCAAGATGGCCGCGAGTGGCTGAATGTTGGGAAGCGTCTCTCAAGTGTTTGGTAGAAATTGGAATTTTTACCTTATCGCATTTTCTCAGCTTTGCCTGAGTGTTTCCCCATGCCTAAAAGGAGAGGGAGAAGTGCCGCTGGAGCCTTGAGGTGCTCTGAAAATCCTCCTCCTCTTACTATCGAGCAGCTCCTGAATCGCCTTCAGAGGGAGTCGATGACTTCAGGGAATCACCCGCAGGACTCGGCGGCACAGAGTGAAGCCGCAAAAATCCCTGGGTTAGAGGTTACGCTGAGCCCTGAAGCATGAGACACTCACCCCCAACCGCAGCATACTAGCTCACCGCGGGAACCAGGCGTATCCAACGAGACAGTGCCTGTAACCCAGGAGGCTTGTTCATCTGGGAGCTTTGTGACGGACACACCAAAAGACTTTTTGAGTCTGGAGAGTGATACTGAGGCTGGAACATCGAGGAAGAGGGAGGCACAACAAGACCAACAAACTACAAACTTGGGAGGTGAGATTTCTTCTTTCATTTTTGAAAAACCTACTGAAATTACAATGAAGTCTCTCTGGGAATTAGTTGTTAAACTGGGAAACTCCTTGAATCCACAAATTAAAGTGCTGGAAAAGAAAATTGATAAACAGGAACAAGAACTGAATGCATTACAATTCGAAATGACTTCAGTTAAAACTATGTCTCAAAAAAATGAAGCTGAAATAACAGGGGTCAAACAAGTACAAGAAGTTGTGATTAAAGACAGTATTAACATTAGGTGGAAACAGCCACATGCCAATAATTTGTAGTTCCTAAATTTCCCTAGGGTTCCCTCTATGTCCCACAGGGAAATGTTAAAGAAATATTTCTTGGAGATTTTTTCAGTTTCAGAGGAACTAATTCCACCATTCACACAAGTATTCTATTTGCCTGTTAGAAAATTGGATCAGCAATTGACTAATGAGGGTCAACAGGAACTATTACACTATTGGAAACTTCAATAAGTGAATTGGCTATACCAGCAACATTGTTGGTGACTGTTGCATTGGCGCCAGATAAGAACTGGATAATGAAGATGTTCTTTAAAAATAGAACTAAAGAGTTTCTGGGTCAGAAAGTACAAATCTTTCCAGATGTTACCAAAGAGACTCAAAAATGGAGAAAGCTGTTCTTATTATTAAAATCTGGAGTAATTTCAGTGGGGGGAAAAATTTTTCCTTAGGTTTCCCTGTAAATGTATTCATTATGGTTCAGATAAATATGTTTTCTTTGATCTGACATACCTAACAAAGTTTGTAGCTTTGAAACGTCTTGAGAAAGGTGGAATAATGAAAGTAACAGATGAGACACATGGTTAATTACTCCCTGCGACTTCAGTCACTTAGATTTTCTTCAAGATTAAATTGATTTTTCTTGATTGTTATATTGTTACTCTTTTGAAGTCTTGGATCATAATAATTGTGGACTACAGATTGCTTAATTGTAAGGAGAATATGTTAGTATCTCTCCTATTGTGTTATTTTTTCTTCTAGTTCCTAATTACAATCTAACTGTACAAGATGTTATGCTTTTTTAAAACTCTTAGCGCGCATGCGCACTTCAAATTCTGTGCTTCCATGGTAACGCGCAGTGCCTGCCTCAACTGATTTCCTACCCCGACGCCGGCTGACTTCTGCCTTCTGACTACACTGCCGCTGCCGGGATGCCTCTTCTCACCCCCGGACCAGCAGCAGCCACAGCAGCAGCTGTGGTTTCATCAAGCAGCTGGTTTCATCAAGCAGCCGGCCCACTTTTATAATGCAAGGCGAGCCGGCCTAGCAAAAGCCCTGAGGCTGCCCAGGCTAGCGGATGCTGGACAGGGTGAGCAGGGAAGGGATAAGGGGTACTACTGGACATGGTGTCACAAGCCCAGTACTACAGCTAGTCTTGTTCCAGCTAGAAAGCATAGGAACTTAGCCCTGAAGCTGAAAAGAGCTAATCAGTGCAGCAGCTCTCCAACTAGCATGGAGTAGGACTCAGATTCTGGGGAGGTTTCCCCAAGAGCAGGAGCCCTGGGAGGAGTTGGGACATTATGAGAACCAGTAGCGTACCAAGGGGGGGCGTGGGGGGAGGTCCGCCCCGGGTGCAGCCTTAGGGGGGCGGTACACAGCCGGCCAGGTCAGGAAAATTCTACCGGGCCGATCTGCCTTCCTTTCCCCTTCTTCCTTTCAATTCTGCGTCGCCCTGTCATCTCGTTACCTCTCCGCCTCCACCCGCCACGCCAACATCCGTGTGCGCTGTCATGAGCTGCACTTTTGCAGCGTGCTGCCCCGCCTCCAATCCTCTGGCACCGCCCCTACCCGCGTAGCTGCTCATTCAAGGCTTCGGTTTTATTATGTAGTTTGGGGCGGTTCTGTCCATTGATTGGCCGTGCGACGCCTGCTGTCTCCGCCCCCTTCCCCCTCCACCCGTGGCTCATGCACCGCGCAGGCTGCTGCTCCCTCCTCCGAGCCGGTCTCTTCAGTGTCTCTCTCCGACGCTTTAGAGAACGGAGTAGCCTCCAACGCGGTGACTTGGGGGGCTGTTCCCCGATGGCAGCAGCAATGGCTTGGGGGAGGGCAGGGAGAAAGAAAGATAGGGGGCAGGGAGACAGAAGGAAAGAAGGGAAACAGAGGAAAAGAAGGGAAACAGAGGAAAAGAAAGGGGGCATAAAGAGAGAAAAAAAGAAAGGGAGGCAGGGAGAAAGAAAGGGCAGGGAGAGAGGAAGAAAAAGTTGGGAGAGGGAAGGAGGTCTGGAGGAGAGGAAGCATACAGGCTGAAAGAAGGGAAGAAAGATTGGATTCACAGTCAGAAGAAGAAAGTGCAACCAGAGACTCATGAAATCACTAGACAAGGTAGGAAAAATGATTTTATTTTAAATTTAGTGATCAAAATGTGTCTGAATTTATATCTGCTGTCTATATTTTGCACTATGGCCCCCCTTTTACTAAAACACAATAGCGGTTTTTAGCGCAGGGAGCCTATGAATGTCGAGAGAAGCCCTGGGCATTCAACGCAGCTCCCTGCGATAAAAACTGCTATTGTGCTTTAGTAAAAAGGGAGGGGGAGTATTTTTCTATTTTTGTATGGTTGTTACTGAGGTGACAGTGCATAGAGTCATCTGCCTTGACCTCTTTGAAAAAACCCCAGAATAGGAATGATAATTAACATTTTCTCAGCGTACAGTGTGCTTTGTGTTTTTTAAAAAATTTTATTGTTGATAAATCATTTTGACTTGGCCATTTTAAAAGTAGCTTGCAAGCCCAAAAAATGTGGGCACCCCTGAGCTAGAGCATTGAAGCTGCGTGTTTCTGCCGTAAAGGTCATCTCTGACTCAACCGGAAGTTGCATCAGAGATGACCTTTACAGCAGCCATATGCAACTACAACGCTCTGGCTGCTGTAAGAAGGCAGTTTAGACATCGCCGGCCACAGGGCAGGGAGGTTTGTTGGACCGGGCCTGTTGTCCGGGCTGGGGGGGGAGAAAGCGCCACGAAGGTAAGGGGCAGGGATGGAGAAAGGAAGAAAAGGTGGGGTGGAGAGGAAAACAGGGTAAAACAGAGGGGGGAGAAGGATGCTGAACGCACATGGGGAAGACAGAGTGGGAAGAAGATGCTGAATGGAAATGGGGAACAGAGAGTGGGGAGAAGATGCTGAAGGGAAATGAGGAACAGAGAGTAGGGAGAAGATGCTGCAGGAAAATGGGGAAGAGAGAATAGGGAGAAGACGCTGAAGGGAAATGGGGAAGAGAGAGTTGGGAGAAGACACTGGCAGGGAAGAAGACAGAGATGCCAGACTATGTGAGGAGCAGAGGGAAGAAGATGGGTGCCAGACCAATTTGGAAGGAGGGAGAAAGGGAGAGGCACAGTAACAGAGCAAATAGAAGATGCAGAGAGAAGGGAGACAGTGGATGGAAGGAAGAGAGTAACAGGAAGATGAGGAAAGGAAAAATCAGAGAAGACAAAGGTAGAACAAAAATTTTCTATTTATTTATTGCTTTAGGAGACATGTGTCACTGTTTCTGTGGTGTTGCATTGTATGCAGAGTCCAGCTTCTTGCTGGTTCAATTTAACCTTTGTCTATGTATTTCTATTTTATCCCCCTTTTACAAAACTGTGGAGCATTTTTTAGCACCAGCTGTGGTGGTAGCAGCTCTGATGCTCAGAATTCTATGAGCGTCAGAGCTGTTACCACCGTGGCTAAAATCCACACTATAGTTTTGTAAAAGGGGGAGGGGTTAGTTTGTGATGACATATTCCATACTAGACAAAGGTGTGTTCTATGTGTTGGAAAGACTGGTTTTCTGTTAGGATTGACGGTGTAGGATTGATCTGTACTAGTCTGGCTTGTTTAGTTTTACAATGGGTGTATTGATGTTGTACTGCTCACTGCAGTATGTAAGATGCTGCCTTTTCCTAGGTACTCATGTGTGACATGTGGCTTGTAAAGTCATGTTTTTCGCACAGATGGGGGGGGGGGTGCCAAAAAATGATGGGTCCCGGGTGTCACATATGCTAGGTACGCCACTGATGAGAACAAAAACTCTTTTAAACCTAGGCCAGTCACTGGTAGGACACAGCCTAAGAAACAGGCTCTAGCCCCTTTAGGCACACACCTGCTGAGACTAATTGCAGATCAGGAGAAAGCCCAGGGAAAGCTGAAGCCTGCCCATCCCCCATACAGGCTTGGGCATGGCTCCCACAGAGAAAGGCAGTTGGAGCATGCAAACCAGGAAGAGACAGGGCTGAGCCAGCAGAGGAAACAGACCCATGGCTAGGTGCTCCAGAAGCCAGGCAAGATAATGAAGTTGGAATCTTTACCTGTAAACCAGCCAGACTGCCTGAGGCCAGAGGAAGCTATGGACATTGCACTGTAACCAGTTGAGAGTTAAGTTTTTCCTTTTATTTCTTTCGCTTGGAAAAGCTTTCAACTACACTGTGTTTTTGGAAGAAGGAACTGTATGTTTGCTGGCTGTTTCGGAATTTAAAAGACCATTACAGGAAAAGGCTACCCTGCCTGGAAAGGACTTTGTAATGTGTTTTTATTTTTGTTTTGTTTTTGAAAGTTAAAGCCACTGATTGATATAGTGGGGATTGTGGGGCAGAATCCACACAAAATCCATAGGGTTGGGATTGCGGGGCTTATAAGGCTGTTTGATAGTGGATTCAGCAATTCCCCACCCCTACCAACTTACTAGGGTTGGTAGGGGAAGCCTGACTATATTTAGGCAGGCACAGTGAGCTTTGCAGGGACAAGTTTGTGATTTCATGGACTGTGAATTACTTACCAATTTTGGATGTTTTTTTTTTACTTGAAAGAAGCCAGTAAGGTAATTCCTGGACTTACCCAGAGGCAAAGGGTGTGGCCAGCCATGTGCTGACCCGGCAGCCAGTAGAACTGCAGGGCTACTAGCCGGAACAGGTGAACTGTTTGGATTTTTTTTTCCTTATTTTGGATACATGTTTGAACATTGGCTTAATTACCAAATAAAGCCTTCCTTATTTGAACAGGGGCTGTACTGTAGCCTTATTATGTTTGGGGAACTTTTGCCATTCTGACTATTATTTTCCCAGGACATTATTTTCCCAGCAGGGCTTTCATCTTTTGAGGGCACGCTAGAATCAGCGATTGCGCTCAGCCAGGTACTCGCCTCAGGACCCGGTACCGGCTGCGCAACAATGGGGTAAGAGGAACCGTATCAAAGGCTTTGCTGAAATCTAAGTAATATACATCTAGCTTATGTCCTTGATCCAGTTCTCTGGTCACCCAATAAAAAATTTAAATCAGGTTCGTTTGACACGATTTACATTTAATAAAGCCATGTTGCCTCAGATCCTGTAACCCATTAGATTTTAGAAAGTTCACTATCCTTTCTTTCAGCAACACTTCCATAATTTTACCAGCCTGTGGTTTCCCGCTTCATCTCTGCGACTACTTTTGCAAATAGGGACCACATCCGCTCTTCTCCAATCCCCAGAAACCATTCCGGTCTCCAGAGATTTGTTGAACAAGTCTTTAATAGGACCTGCCAGAACCTCTCTGAGCTCCCTCAGTATCTTGGGATGGATCCTGTTCGGTACCATCGCTTTGTCCACCTTCAGTTTTTCAAGTTGTTCATAAACACTTTCCTCCGTGAACAGCGCAGATTCTACTCCATTTTCTTGTGTAACTTTGCCAGACAATCTCGGTCCTTCTCCAGGATTTTCTTCCGTGAACACAGAGCAGAAGTATTTGTTTAGCTCATTTGCTTTTTCCTCATCACTCTCCATATATCGGTTCATAGCATCTATTAGTTTTGAAATTCCATTTTTCATCTTCCTCCTTTCACTAATGTATCAGAAAAAAATTTTGTCTCCTTTTTTTACATTTTTAGCCATTGCGCTTCCGCCTGCGCTTTCGCCAGACATATCTCTCTCTTGGCTTCATTCAGTTTCACCCGGTAGTCCTTTCTGTACTCCTCTTCTTGGGGGCTTTTAGTATTATAGGAACGGTAACTCTTTCGCCTTTATTTTCTCTGCTACTAGTTTGGAAAATCATATCGGTTTCCTTTTTCTCTTGTTTTTATTTATTTTCTTCACATAAAGGTCCGTAGCCATTTTTATTGCTCCTTTCAGCTTAGATCACCTACATAGATAGAGGCTATTATGTGGGGAGTTTGTTTTGGTTTTTGTAGACACATGTGCTGCTACTAGGGCCCTTCTCTGCCACAACATAAAGCTCTGCCCACTTCTGGCACTGACAGTAGTGGTATCTGTGTCATGAGGATGCGCCCAAAGAGCAGGCTGAGCCCCTTGAATGAACTCCTAGGGATGACAACCTGTTGCACTGCCCTTTTCTGTTCTTCCAGCATTCCTTCCGGTATTTCCAGGAACTTTCAGGTAAAGTCCGATCCCACTTTGCATAATACGAGTTGCTTTCTTTTTATTACATGTAAATATTTTCTCTCCTGGTCCATCGGGTAAGGTATTTTATGTGTTTGCTTTAATTAAACCTGATACATATTTAATGTTAGTTTTTTTAGTTTCAAGTTTATTAAAAATTTGATTTGATCGATTATCAGATATCTAAGTGATGTACAATAACTTAAAATTGGGACTAATACATGCAGCATAATTAAACAACAAAAACACAACATAGACAAATACACAGATCAAGGTAAAAAGGGGAAAGAACTACAGTAGTTACAGGACAGAAGAATGTGGAAGGTGAAAACACAAGTAGGGGGGATATTTAGGATGATCTAGATTAGGAAAGAAAAAATGCAAAGAAATCCTTTCAAAAGCATCTTTAAATAACAAATTTGTTTGGTTTCCTTTAAATCTATCTATGGATGTTTACTCTCTCAGGCAAGCTGGTAGGGAGTTCCAAAGTTGTGGGGCTGTGACGGAGAAAATATTAGAGTGTCGTGTGTTAATAACTCTCAATGAAGGGACGGACAAAAGGTGTTGCTCATTTGTTCTTAGTGTTCGTGAAGCGGCATAGGTATGAGAAATCTGTTTAAAAATATAGGTGCTTTGAAGAATCGTGTTTTGAAGGTTAGTAAAGCTATCTTGTACGTAATCCTTGTACGTTATCCTTGTGGTGATAATGCTTTCTGTTATTTTTTGCTTATTCAGAATGTTCCAGAGTGTTTCATGCTGAAGGATCTCGTCTGGTACTTTGTGGTAGAACGTTGGAGAAGTTAAGAGATTTACATGATGCTTTAATCAGTGTTGCAGACCCAAGTGTTGTGAGTACTTTACTTAGATAGACATTTCAATATCCTGTTGTTTTTTTTCTTAGAAAGGATTTTATGACATGCAATCTTGAGTTTGAATAAGGGCCACTGAGCCCAGTTTACTGTTTCTAACAGTGGCCTAGCTAGGTCAATAGTCCATTCTCAACAGATCCCAAATACTAAATTATTTCCTTGTTGCTCACTCACTGTGATTTTCCACACAGCTACTTTAGCTAAAAAATGTTTATGGAATGGACTTTTTCCTCAAGAATTTTCCCATACCCTATGGGGTTCATAATAATTTAAAAAAAACAAACATCTAAAAAGTGGCCTAAATGGCTACTTGGACGATCAAAAAGCCTGATTGTCCAAGTACTCATAACCAAAGCTGGTTTTTAGACATATCTAAAACCAGCTTAGGCCTTTCCCCTGCCACTAAACGCACAGAAAGAAAAGAGGCGTGTTTAGAGGAAGGGAAAGGGCGGGTGGTGTGTGGGAGGTGGGCCGACCTACTCCTAGGTGTGCAGCAAGTATAACCAAAACCTTAGGCAGGTTGCCTAGTCGGCACTTATACGTTTTGACTTAGACAAAGTCAAAACAGGTCTGAATGCCGAAAAAAGGGCCGCTGAGCTGATCAGAGCTGCTGCGATCAGCTCAGCGGCCCCAGCAACCTGCCTACCCCCTACAGCAATGATCGCGGCAGGAGAGATGCCTCATCTCCTCTACCGCGATGCCATCACTCCTCTACCCAAACTGCTGTGACCCGCGGCAGGAGAGATGACCTATCTCTAATAATTAATCATACTCAATATATTTTATCCCATTCCCTCCCAACTCTTCAATATATCATAACACATATATCATATAATAAAGACTTTCCTTTCATTCAAAGCACGTAGTGAAAATTCAAAAAATTACACCCCCTCCCCATTGTTTCATTTGTACTAATCAGGGAAATGATATTTATTCATTGTAATAATTTGTTAATGGCCCACACACATCTTGAAATTTATTAAAATTTCCTTTCTGAAGAGCTAATGTTCTTTTCATTTTATAAATATGACACATTGAATTCCACTAAAAACTATAGTTTAATCTACTCCAATTTTTCCAATTGCATGTTATTTGTTGTATGGCAACTCCTGTTAAAATATGTAAGAGTTTATTATTTTTGGAAGATATTTGGCTCTTAGCCCTCATAGACATGCCAAATAATACTGTATCATACGATAATGCCACATAATTTTCTAACAAACTATTAATTTGGCCTCAAATTGATTTCCAGAAAGCCATAATAAATGGAGAATAGAACATTAAATGATCTAAAGTCCCTGCTTCAAGATGACAATACCAACATCTGTCCGACATAGAATAATCTAATATTTTAAATGAACAGGGGTCCAGAATGCTCTATGTAACAGGAAAAACCATGTTTGTCTCATAGATGCAGACATTGTACGTCTCGTCCTCCAAGACCAAATTTATGGCCATTGAGCCACAGTAATTTGATGCTTAATCTCAATGCTCCAAATGTCCTGGAGACCAATCTTTGTTTTTTTTATTCATAAATCCAGATATTAATTTATATCACTGAGTGGCCTGGTGTCCCAGGAAATCCACCTGAAAGCATAAGAACTCTAAACTATATTGATTATTAAGATTTTTCCATTCAGGGAACCCCACCTGAATGGCCTGCTTCAATTGCATCCATCTAAAATGTTGTGATTTATTAAGGCCATATTTATGTTGCAACTGTGAAAACTCAAGCAATTTACCATTAGAAATAACATCTTCTAATACACGTATTCCTGCAATCATCCAATGCTTCCAGATGACCTTAAATCTGCCAATTTGAATCTTGGAGTTCAGTCATATAGTTTGATTTGTTGAATTGTGAATTGGAATAGGTGACAAATTACTCACATATCTTATTGTTTTCCATATGTCTATAAATAATCTATTTTCTTTATATAATCTAGGCATTTTGATACTAAGTACATGGCATAATCGCAGAGGAAACATGAGGCGCCATTCCAACCATAACCAATCTGGGATATTATCAACAGGCTCTGGGAGGATCCAATACATACCCTGGCGCATAATATAGGATTGATGATGCCTATAAAAGTTGGGAAAATTTACCCCTCCCTCTGTAATCGTTTTTTGTAGAGATACTAAAGCAATTCTAACCTTTTTGCCCAGCCAAATAAATTTTGTGAGAATATTTAACTTTTTATAAAAAGACCCCTGAAAAAAAACTGGTAACATACTCATTTGATAACAAACCATAGGCAAAATCATCGTTTTAATAGTTTGAACTCTCCCCCACCAAGAAAGATGTAAAGGATTCCATTGCTCACACATTTCTGTTACACATTCACTTTCATTGTTTCGTCCAACGTGGTTTTTATCCAAATGCCTAAATATTTTATTCCGTCCTCTTACCATAGAGAGGGGAATGTTTCAAATAAACCTTTTTGTATAATGGACATTAAGTGGAAGAACTTCTGATTTACTCCAATTTATCTTATACGCTGAGAATTTTTCAAATTTTTCTATCAATTCTAGTAAGCTTGGAATGGTTGATTCCAGATTTCTCAAATGAAGCAATATATCATCTGCATAAGCAGAAACTTTATATTCCTGATCTAAATAATGAATACCCTGTATCTCCTTCACCTGCTGAATAGCTAACAAGGGTTCTAATATAATATCAAAAAGCAAAGGAGACAAAAGATAACCTTGTCTAACCCCCTTCTGCAGACTAAAATGCTCTGAGAAGTTATTATTAATATATAATCTAGCAACAGGAGAGCTATATAATGTTTGGATCATTTGTATAAATCCTGAACCTATACCAATCCATTCCATTGCTTGATACATGAAGGCCTATTCTATCTGATCAAAGGCCTTCTCTGCGTCCAAGGATACAGAAAAGGCTGGATCATTCATGGCTTTTGTTAAATTTAATATATGAAAAGCCAATCTGGTGTGGAATGTCTCTGAGCAACAAATCCTGTTTGGTGCATACCAATAATAAAAGGGAGAGCCTTGGCCAAGCGTAAAGCCAATGTTTTAGCTAGAAGTTTGCCATCCACATTAATTACAGAAATAGGCCTGTAATTTGAAACCAATGTGGGATCTTTATTTGGCTTCGGCAAAACTATAGTAACAGATTCTGCCATAGTACCTATGATGTAACCATTTGTTAGTTGAACCTGATATAAATTTAACAGATACGGTAATAGGGTATTTTGAAATGATTTATAAAACTCTACTGTGACACCATCACCACCTGGAGCGGATCCAACTCTAAGGGACTTCAACGCTGCTTGCAACTCTTTTAGAGATATTGGCTTTTCTAAGCTTTCTTGTATATGTTCAGGAATTTTTGGTCCCTTAATTAATTTTAAAAAATCTAACACATCTTTTTCTTTATCTAAATAATGCTCAGAAGAATACAGGCCTTTATAAAAATTTAAAAATTGTTTTTAAAATCGGTCCAATTTGAGAATAGGTATTACCGTTCTCATCCTTTACTGCTATTATTTTTGTTTTCCTTTTTTTGCTTTTAGATAATTTGCCAATAATCTTCCCGCCTTATTTGAATTTCCATAATACAAAGCTTGTTGAGAAAAGAAGTCTTATCAGTTTAGAAGAAATCTCATTGTATTTACCTTTAGCTTTTAAAAGAGCCTGTAACGTAGAGCATTCCCATTTATCAATCAATTTTGACTCCAAAAGCTTAATTTCTTGTTCCAAACTGGAAAATTGTTTTTTAACTTGCTTCCTAATATATGTTGAAAATGAAATAATTTGACCTTTCTTGGTAGCCTTAAAAGCATCCCATATAGTCTCAATGGAGATATCTTCCGTATTATTAATTTGAAAATAATAATTTATTTTTGATTGAACTTCCTCAATAAAATTTGGCTCTGCAAGCAGTGTATTATCAAATCTCCATAGAGATCTACTATTATTTGAATCAATTATTTTAAATTTAATTCACACCCCACCATGATCAGACAAAATAATTGGATCTATGGAGGCTTGTGTTACTTGAACTAATGAATTGAAACAAATATATAATCTATTCTTGAAAAATATTTATGAACATGGGAGCATAAAGAAAATTCCCGATCATTAAGATGAAATATTCGCCATATATCTTTCAAATCACAATTCTGTACCAAATTATCTAATCCTATTGACTTCATAACTCTGCTAGATTTTTTGTCAATTAAAGGATCTATAGCAGCATTAAAATCCCCTGCCACAACTAAATTAGAAGCAGCCAGTGGTAGTAACAATGGTTGTAGAGATTTTAAAAATCCCATTTGGTTCGAATTAGGTACCCACCTTCCTGAAGGATCAGTAGCAATCATCTTAAAGATAGCATTACATTTTTTATTTACCAATATTGCAACATTTGCCTTTTTCCTCACTGCTGGAACAAAAAAAAACAATGTTTTACCCAGTCTCCTTCTAGTTTTTGGGATTCTAAAGCCGATAGATGAGTCTCCTGGATAAAACATATCTACATTCTGTTGTTTTAGAAACAATAGTGTTTTCTTTCTTTTTATAGGATGGTTGAGGCCATTAACATTTAATGAAAATAATTTAAGCTCCATTAAGATCTTTACTTACAGGATACATGAATCTCATCAAATATGTCCTATTTTTATAATATCTCTGTATATATTTCATTTCTCTTAATTTAATATGTGAAATAAAATACCCATTTTTCCCAAACTCCTCCTTCACAACTCTCCCGCCTTGATCTCTTAAATACCCTAATTATAAGATCCTGAAAACCGTTCCCTATTCCTACTCATAACCCCCTATTCATATTATGATAACTTGAAGACATAAATCAGACTGGTAGCCCCCTAGCCTCCCCCCTAGCATCTTACTTCATTATTTCCTCTAAACTATAAAAACCTATACCCCTTTAATATGACAATTTATCAATTTTTGAATTTTACTAAATTGAGAAAATCACAATTCTAAAAGATATACTTTCCCCATTCATGAAATATAATCAAGCATCCCTTAAATAGTAATATTTCTTAAATATTTAGCTTTATCAATTCATGTAAGAAGATTAAATATTAACTAGATTTTATTAATCATATAAATTAATTAATTTAGTTTCCTGGAAAATTCATTCCAGGCATAATCTTATACAGCTATGCAGATGACATCACTATTCTCCTTTCCTTTGACCACCCATAACCCACCATGACAAGCACAATACACAGAATACTCGAAACAGTAGCAACATGGATGACAGAGCACATATTAAAACTTAACCCTGACAAAACAAACTTCATCCTCCTAGAAAACAATAAAACTCCTACCTTAACAAATCTAGTAATAAACTCGATCTCATGCCCTATTCAACCCACACTAAAACTTCTGGGAGTACTAATTGACAGAGGCTGTACCATGCAACCACAAAGTAATAAAAGCATCATTTGTGACCATGAGAAATCTAAGACAAATCCAAAAAATCTTCGACAGGAAAATTCCTACTTTTGGTACAATCCCTTATCCTTGGACTACTGCAACATACTATACCTCCCATGTACAGCGACCATGATAAAACAATTACAAACTATCCAAAATACAGCCCTAAGACTCATCTACTCATTGAAAAAATATGATCATATCACAGAAGCATACCATGACTCTCACTGGCTCCCAATACAAGCAAGAGTACACTTCAAATTCTACTGCCTACTGTTCAAAGCTATTAACATAGAAAGCCCAACCTACTGGAATAACTGACTAATTCAATCCTCCTTATCCAGGCACAGGAGAACCCACTCACTTTTCACACACCTACCATCCAAAAATAATAATAATAACTTTTATTTTGTATACCGCCATACCCAGAGAGTTCTAGACAGTTCACATCAGTTAAACAAAGTTACAAATGAAGAAGTCGTGGAAGTTAAGAAGTCAGTTAAACAGAGTTAGCTGACCGGAAGTCAGTTAAACAGAAGTTACAAACAATGAAGTCATTGGAGTTCGGAGAGTACAGAAGAAGGAGTAGGTAGGGGTTCCAGTACAAGGTGTGGGGGGGAGGTGGTGGAAGGTGTTAAGGGTTCTGTTCATGGAATAGGTGTGATTTGAGTTGTTTTCTGAAGGCGAGGTAGGTGGGGGCCTCGAGTATAATTCGAGCTAGCCAAGGGTTAAGTTTGGCTGCCTGGAAGGAGAAAGTTTTGTCAAGGAACCTTTTGAAGTGACATGATTTTAGAGAGGGGAAGGCGAACAAGTGAATTCTGCGGGAGTTCTTGTTGTTGTAATTTAAATTGAAGTGAGGGTTGAGGTAGCTTGGTGATATGCTGAATACTGTTTTGTAGCAGAAGCATGCAAACTTGAATAGGATTCTGGATTCAAGTGGCAGCCAATGCAATTTGTGGTAGAAGGGGGTGATGTGTTCCCATTTATTTAAGCCAAAGATAAGGCGGACTGTGGTGTTCTGGATCAGTTTCAGTCTCTTGATGGTTTTCTTCGTGGAGCCCAGGTAGATGATGTTGCAGTAGTCCAGGATGCTGAGAATGGAGGTCTGAACTAACAGACGAAAGGAGGTGTCATCGAAGTATTTTTTTATGGTGCGGAGTTTCCAGAGCACTGAGATGCTTTTCTTAACTGTGAGGTCTGTGTGTTTTTCAAAGGACAGATGTTTGTCTAAGGTGACTCCCAAAATTTTTAAAGTTTGTTCTAGGGGGAAATCCGATCCATTCACTTGTATTGTGGTGTCTTTGAGTTTGTTTTTGTCAAACAAAAAAACTATATGACAACCTAATAGCCACCAAAGCAGCTAAACTGGACAGACAAATCACCATTCTGTTGTCATCGACCACAGACTACAAAACCTTCAAGAAAGGTACTAAAACCCTACTCTTCAAAAAATACATAAAACCTATCTAATACGACCAGTTCCTACCTAAACCCCACCTACCCACTCTATACCCTTAATATACTCTAATATGCTTCTAACTACCCAACTAATGCTAAAATGCCTCTATTTACCCAACACTTACCACCTTAAGATATCGACAACTCTTTGGTAATTCTTATGTAACTCTTATGACATCTCTTATGCTATTCCTGTAAACTTTTATGTAATCTCTGAAAACTTTGATGTAATCCACCTTGAACCACAAGGTATTGGCGGAATAGAAATCACTAATGTAATGTAATATAATATAAAATTATTTCTTAATTATTAATGATTTAATACAAATATTAAGAATCCCCTTATAATTATTATAACAACTGTATTAACTTATATTTCATATCTTTGTCTATAAATAATAAAAACAATCTACATGCACTCTTGAAAAAAGTGTGCTTGGACTCTTGGAAAATATACATGTACTCCTGAAAAAAGTGTGTTTGCACACTTAAAAATGAATAGACATACATATTTGAAAAAAGTGTGCATTTATTTCAAAGAGTACATGCATATGTGTTCTACCTCAAAAGTGCATTTGGCATATAAATTTATAGTAACATAACCTGAACATTCATGTACGTATTACAAAAAACTAATCTGAATAATTCATAAGTCTAAGAAATAAATTATATATCCCTGTTCATGAAATATAATTATCACCCCTTATACAATAATATTTTATAAATATTTTAGTTTTATGTACTCATATAAGAAGACTAAAAAAAAATCTATTACATTAATAATTAAATAATTAATTGTCTAAGAAATACATCCAATTCATATTTATCTTCATCTTTCTTTATAATTATGACAACTGGAATTGTAATATATTTAGAGATACTACTTGGGGAGACAGGTGGATGAACATGTCTCTGGAACAGCTACCCACATAACCCAACAGATGTAGTAAATCCATGTGTGCAGTTTTCAAAAGGAAAACTCCTGTAAACTTTATTTCTTTCACTCTCCACCGCACTGTAAAAGATCACAGCACATTGCTAGCATACATTTGCCATTAACTGCACACAACTATATCCAGCTTTAATGTGATCAGCAAGAATATGAGCGGGCTTAGTGTCTGCAGCCCTAGACTCTCATTATCTGTACTGACACAGAGTAAGCAGAGTTACTGAAGAAATGCAGAAGCTGGTCGGCTTGCTTTTTGTAACATTAGTTCTGCCGTAATCCATACAAATAGGGAGCTGCAGTACTTGGTGGAGAGTGTTTCATTGAAACGTTCAAACCTGAGCGTCAGTGGCGCAAGGGAGAGGGCAGTTAGAACCACCACGTATAACCACAAACTGTGTAGAAAAGCAGGCACTGCTGAAGCCTCCCTTAAGTCTCTTCTGATTACAGCTCTTGTTCCTACCGGCCCAATGAAGACACAAGTTAAATAAAGACTCTATTCAGCGGCGTAAGATTCCAAACCAAATCGGCCGCCAACCCGAGCTAATCTAATCTAATCCTTAGGTTTGTATACCGCATCATCTCCACGTTCGTAGAGCTTGGCACGGTTTACAGTAGATGAAATAGGAAGGAACTACAACAAAGGGTTAGAGGTCAAAGTATGAAGAATATTTAGAGGACTTGGGATGCCAGATATGAAGAGTTTTTGGAGGACTTGGGATACCAAAGTTGGAGAGAGGCTTACATTTTTAAGAAAAGCCAGGTTTTCAGATGTTTTCAGAAAACTTGGAGAGAGCTAAAGTTCCTAAGAGGGGAGGTAAGGTTGTTCCAGAGCTCAGTGATTTTGAAGAGGAGGGAGGTCTTAGCTTTCCTGTATGGGAAATGCCTTTTAGCGAGGGGAAGGACAGTTTTAATTTGTGGGAGGGTCTGGTGGTATTAGGGTTTGAAGAATTCCAAGAAAGAGGGATAAAGGGAGGGAGGATACCGTGTAGGATTTTGAAAGCTAAACAGGTGCATTTAAAGTGGACCCTGGTGATTATTGAAGCCAGTGAAGCTTGGACAGCAGCGGAGAGACATGGTCAAATTTACTTTTAGCGAAGATGAGCTTGGCCGCGGCATTCTGAATCCGCTGAAGTCGGTGAAGGTTTTTCTTAGTTAGGCTTAAGTAGATAGAGTTGCAATAGTCCAATCTGGAAAGGATGATGGATTGGACAAGGAGGGTAAAATGTTTTTGATGGAAGCAGGCTCTAACTTTCCTCAGCATGTGAAGGCTGAAAAAGCATTTTTTTTTACCAAGGATTGGAGGTGGTCATTGAAGGACAATGTGGAATCAATGATGACGCCCAAGACATTGCTCGTGAACTCAAGCTGCAGAGTGGAGCCAGAGGGTAGTGGGATAGAGGTGGGTAGTTGGTCTAGTTTTGGGCCGAGCCAAAGAAATCTTGTTTTGGACTCGTTCAGTTTCATTTGCACAGTGTGGGTCCAGGATTGTAGGTTCATTATACAAGAGGATATGTTCTTAGACAGGTTGGTGAGGTTCGAATCGGTCTCGAGGAGGATGAGGATGTCGTCAGCATAAGTGTAAATTGTTTCAAGAGATGAGGAGTTTTAGGAAGGACATATAAATGTTGAAAAGGATAGGAGATAGGGGAGAGCCTTGCGGGACTCCACAATTCGGTTTCCAGGGGGAGAATGAGGTGCCATTCATGTTGACAGTGTAAGAACGAAAGCAGAGGAATTTTGAGAACCAGTCTAGGACTGTGGAGTTAATGCCTATCTCAGAGAATTGGTAAACAAGAATATCATGGTGGACAACGTCGAAAGCAGCGGAAAGGTCAAATTGTAGGAGGACGGTGAACTTGTTTCGAGAGTGAAGTTGTTGAACCTTTGAGATCAGGGAGGACAGTAGGGATTCAGTGCTGAAGTTGGAACGAAAGCCATATTGATAGGGTAGAAGAATAGAGAATCTCTCTAAGTATGATGAGAGTTGGGTAGAAATGATGGACTCTAGCATCTTGGTTAGGAGAGGGATATTTGCAATTGGGTGATAGCTGGATGGTATGGAAGTGTCAAGGTCAGATTTTTTCAGTAGTGGGGTCAAGGCAATATGACCCATTTCTGGGGAGAAAAGGCCCGAATGAAGGGCGGAGTTTATGAGATTAGTGATAGAAGAAATGGCCTGTGCGGGAATATTCTCGTATAGGTAGGAGGGGAATGGGTCCAAGGAACAGTTACAGGATTTCATTTTGAGGCAGAGATTGAGGACCAGGGATTCAGATACGTGCTCAAAGGTAGTCCAGGATCTGTCAGCTGGGATAGGGTTGGAGACCATTAGGGTGGGAATGGAATCGGTGGGCACCAGGGAGTTGTAGGAGACTGAAGGAGGGAAGGAGCATCTCAAGGTCAAAGAGACCTTACCGTTGAAGAATTTTGCTAGAACATCGGCTGAGGGAGAGGGGAGCATGGTGGGGTCTCTTTTGGAGGTTAGGGAGTACCAGATGTTGAATAGTGTACTACTCTGATTGATGGATCTGGAGATTTTGTCACCGAAGAAGTTCTTCCTTGCTTTTTTTAGCGCTGCATTGTACAGCTTAATATTGACTCTCCAGGACTGTCTGTCTATGGGACATTTTGATTTTTTCCATATGCGCTCCAGAGCTCGACATTTCTGTTTTAGTTCTCTGTGATATGGGAGGTACCAAGGGGCCTTGCGGGGGTAGGAGATGGATTTAGTGGAGAGAGGGGCGAGGGAATGATAGGTGGATTCGGAGAGAGTGACCCAGTTATGCCAGTTAGTACCTGAATCTGCAGGCTTGGGAGCAGAGGAGGATAGATTGAGAAATTTAGACCAGAACAGATCGCTTGTGATTTTTTTGCGGAAGGTAATGGGGTTGGAAGTGCGGGGTAGAACCCCAAGGTGCGACATGAAGATGGGGAGACAGAAAGCCCATAAGAAGTGGTCAGACCAGGGGACATGTTCCCAGCGAGTGTCGTCAACTGATGTCTTGTGAGCGGTAAGATCGAGGAAGCTAATGAGGTCTAGTGTGTGCCCCTTTTCATGGGTTGGGGATGGTGCAGGTGGGGGGAGGCCAAGGGAGGTGAGGAAGCTAGTAAGTTCAATCGTATCCTTGCTGGTGATATTGTGTAGGTGGAGATTGATGTCTCCAATGATCAGTAATCTTTGAAACTTGAGGAAGGCATTTGTTATGGTCTCGAGGACGAGTTCGGAGGAATTGTTCCAAGGGGTAGGTGGGCGATATAGAAGCAGGATGCCCAGTGGGTGAGGGTGAAGTTCATCGTTGACAGAAGCTAGCATGTATTCTAGTGAGGTGTGGCTACCCCTTTTGAGGAGCTGAACATCAAAGAAGGATTGTAGAGAATTGCCAGGCCACCTCCTTTATCGTTAGATCTGGGTGAGAAGAGACCTTGGTAGCCATGGGAGCAGAGTTCATTTTGTGTAAATAGGTCATCTTTTTTAATCCATGATTCCGTGAAGCATAGGAAACCAGGGTCAGAATCCTCGAGTAGGTCCTTCAGAATTTGAATCTTGTTGCAAGCGGATCTTGCGTTGCAATAAAGTGTTGGGACTGGGGTGAGCGAGTCAGAGGCAAGGTTGGGGAGACTGGCGGGGGAAACAAACTTTAAAGAAGTGTGGTTGATTCTTCGGGGGTTTTTTTGGGGGGGTTGTGATCTGATGCGAATCAGCATGGGGATTTTGAGGCCAGGGCAGATATTGTTGGTACTCGCGGAATCGAGAAGATTGGGAGAGGTAGGTATTACGCAGAGGGTAGTGTTGAGGGAAAAGCAAAGTAGGAGGAGAAAGAACCGCGAGGGTGGCTTTATGGTGAGAAATTGGTGAGCCTTTGGGTTGTATATATTTTTTTTTATTGGGAAAGTTCGATCGGGGGAAGAGCTAGGCAACTTGGCCTCTAAACAGGAAGAGGATCTAAACAACTAAGTAGGGAGAGGACTAGACAGACTTAGCATACCGGGATGAACTAAGCATAAAGGGCTTAAATATTGCGCTCGTCCCTTTACATTGAAAGCACTTAGCAACTGGATGGTGTCCTATAAGAAGCTGTGAACAAGGTCAGGCACTTAGCAACTGGATAGTGTCCTATAAGAAACTTTGAGCAAGGTCAGGCACTTAGCAACTAGATAGTGTCCTGTAAAAAACTTTGAACAGGACAAGCACTTAGCAACTAGATAGTGTCCTATAAAAATCTTTGAACAGGTCAAGCACTGAATAGTGTCCTAAAAGAAAACTTTGAACAAGGTCAAGTATAGCATCAGGATTCGTGGAGTAAAACTGAATTATCCTGCTTGCTTAAGAGATGTGAGGTGGAGGGAGGAGGGAGCAGGATGGATGAGAGCTTCCTCCTTCCTCTACCTTGTAGGTCGCTGGGGGGGAAAACTTTTGGCGGCCCTTAAGGGCTGAAGAAGAATCTGATGTTGAGACAGGTAGAGTCAGCCCGAACAAACCTAAACAGGCAGGAAGGCTTTCGGCGATCCCCGGTGGGCTGGAGGAAGCAGGGGCTCTGAGAGAGTAGATGCAGAGCCCTCCTGCTTGAACGGCATCGGGCAGAGGAAGGAGGGACAAGATGGTGGAAACTTCCTCCTTCCTCTGCCTTGGAAGTCGCTGGGGGGGGGAAAACTTTTGGCGGCCCTCAAGGGCTGAAGACAAATCTGACGTTGAGATGGGCAGAGTCTGCCCGAACAAAACCTGCACAGGCAGGAAGGCTTTCGGTGATCCCCGGTGGGCTGGGGGAAGCAGGGGCTCTGAGAGAGTAGATGCAGAGCCCTCCTGCTTGAACGGCTGCATGAGGATCACTTTAAACACTTCCTCCATACAACCGGAATAGTGACGGAAGTGAGCAGGGGCAATGCAGTCAGAATGAACCGGACCTAAGCCGCTTCCTCTCATAAACACAGCACTGCTCACCTCCTTTTCTCACAACCCTCTCCTTCCATTTAGAATCATCTTTGCTCTTCGCAATCAATCTCCCAGAAACATCAGGGCTCATAATAGAATGATTCCATTACTGGCCTCATCCACGGAGGGCCTGCACTGGAGGAGGGAGGCAGGGCATCTGTTTGATTGATGACATTATTATTATTGTTGTTTTTAGAGGATTTATACTCAGATAAAAGAAACAATTTTCTTGTTGGAGTCTATTAAATGATGTCTAGAGGAGGGAGCTTAACTGCTAGCCAGCCATTCAACAGGTCTCCAAGTTCCGGAATCAGTTATGTCATTTTAAAGATTGTGTGAGGGAAATGGTGGTGCAAGACAGAGTTTCCTTAAGAACACACTCTCACTGAACTGGAGACACCTTAAGAATAGATATGTTAGCCTTTCAGAGTAGGATGGGGCTCAAGCAGAGAGCAGGAAGTTAAAAGCTCTCTGGCAGAAGGTAAAAGGGAAGCCCTAAGAGAGGATTTTCCTAGGGTGTTCTGGTTTGGTTGTAGAACTTGAGGGGAGTTCTAGGAAAGAGGAGTGACTCTAGCTCAGATGATTGCACCCTGTGTTTGTAAAAAAACAACAACAACAAACCAACTGTAAGTAAACACTTCAAGGGAACATGTGTGAGGTACCTGACCAGCCAAGGTAGATCAATTATTCCTTTGTAGCTGGAACAGGGGCAGGCTGTTAGAACTGTGATTATGTTTGAGAACATTATTATATATTGAAGTGTGAAGCCATGTCAAGGACAGGGTACTAGAACTGTGGGTGTGCTTGAATAGACTTTACTAGGAGTACCAAGCCTTTGAGGAAACAGGACTGGCTATTTTTCTTTGTGTACATAAAGTGGTTTGACTTTACCTGCAATCCATATGTGCCATAGTCCTGCATTAGTGGCTGCTAATTCACTCATGGTGTAGTCACAAAACAGATCAAAGCAGGTGCATTATTGTATTCTTTGGTATATTCACTATTCCTTCTTTAATAATACCTCATGGAAAATCTTCCAGATTGGTTATGATTGGAATGGCAACTCCTGTCTCCATTGAGATTGTGTCACATTTTGAGTATCAAGTTACCTAGGTTGTATAACAACAATAGAATTTTATTAGACACTTGGCAAACATTAAAATTTATCAATAATTTAACATCTATTCTGATTCATAAATCCACGTGTCAGTCCCTTTGGCTGAACTCCAAGATTCAAATTAGCGGGTTTAAGATCATCTGGAAGCATTTGACGAAGGCAGGCATACATACTCTGGATGATGTAATATCAGATGGACAGATGCTTGAATTTTAACGACTGCAACAAACATTTGGTATTGATAAGTTTCAAAATTATAAGTGGTTGCAGTTGAAGCAAGCCATTCAGAAGGGGTTCCCTGATTGGCGAAATCTTAAAAATCAGTATAGTTTGCCGATCCTATGCTTCCAGACAGATTTCCTAGGGCATCAGGCTGCCCATTGGTATAAATTAATATCTGAATTTTTGAATAAAAAAACAAAGGCTGGTTTTCATGACATTTTGGAGCATTGAGATAAAGAATCAGATTACTGCATCTCAATAGTTTTTCTTGTTACATAGAGCATTTTGGACCCCTGTTCGATTACAGAAATTAGATAGTTCCAAGTCTAATAGATGCTGACACTGTCATCTCGATGTAAGGACATTGGATCATTTACTGTACTATTTTCCCTTGATACTTAAATTTTGGAGATCCATCTGGGATCAAGTGAATAAAATATTAGAAAATCCAGTGGCATTAATGTACAAATCGTGCTATTTGGTATATTAATGAGGGCTAAAAGCCAAACTTTTCTCTTTATAATGACAGGGGTTGCCATACAACTTATTTTGGGATCAGTTAAATTACACCTTTTGGTGGGAATCTCTATGCCACACTTTTAAAATGGAGCGAATGATGGCCATACAACAGGGACATTATTGGAAATTTATGGATGTTTGGGAGCCATTGACAAAATTTTGTAAGGAGTGATTGTTGATTTTGCCCTTTGATAATACACGTCTAGGGTGGGTGGGTGGGGAGATACTTTTAATAGAGTGCAATTGTTGGATATGTATAAAGGGGGGGATGATATATGTATTTGTCATAAATATAGTTTGATAGAATTTAAGTGCTGTTAAAGTGTAAAATGTCTGTATAATATGTTGCACTTATTTTTGGCTTTAAAATGAATAAAGATATTAAAAAAATAATTCCTAACATTCTATTGCTTTTTTTTTTTTTTACTGCCACTGCACAATAAACTGAGAATTTTAATAACTTTTTCACAGTTGGCCTGCAACCTAGATAATGCCACTTTTACAGACCACCTCATCTACAAAGCACTGGAGAAGTCCAGTGAGTGGAGTGAGGGTGAGGACAGAAAATATCCAGATAGTGACAGTATTCGATACCACTATCTGGATAAATAACTAGATAAAAAAGAGACAGAAATACTTTTTTCCTAAGTTGTCTGATCAGTTATTTGGAGAGATGTGCTGAATATCATCATTATCCAGATAATGGTTGATGGTATTTTGTAGGACATACATTGTAAGGAGATATACATGTGTTTCATTTTACAGCATAAGAAAATCATAACAGTACATAGTAACATTTGTACAATTAAGATAATGATAGGATGAATCTGCAGTTGGGATGGGTCATAGGTTCAGAGGGCCTGCAGGCAGGAGGGAGTGTGCATCCCTCTGGTCTATCATAGTGGTGATGGTGGGGTGCTTTAGGGGTTCCAGAAGGAGGAAGTGGGCATCCCTCCTGCTGTAGGATTTTGAATGGGTGTTCGGAGATTCCATCAGGAGGGAAGTAGGCATCCCTTCTGCCGATGTCAGGGGTCCCCTGCCACAGCCGTTCAGCTGATTATGGCCCTCACCATTTCCCTCCAAGTTTCCAAGTTTATTTGTCACTTGATATACCGTCTATCAAAGAATAATTAAATGGTTCACAATATTTTAGTAAAATACAGCTATAAGAAAAAAACAAACCCCAATATCGGGTAAAATTGCTGGGGTTTATTTACTAAAATAAACTGACTTAATCCAATAGGAAAGGGGAAACAGGGAAATAAAAAATACATTGAGATGGAAAATAAAAGAAAAGGGAGGGGAGGAGGAAAATGCAATAGGTAGGGAATAACTTTATCTTTCTTCTGAAGTGTTAGTATTCTATGTATAAGGGGTCTCATCTCAAGTGTTATTGGTTGGAGTTAGGGGGGTCCTGGTAAGGGTGGGGGGTCGGGGGGTAGGCTGAGCAGTCCAGCAGGGGGGTGAGGGGGATCCGGCAGGAGGGACTGGACATCCCTCCTGCCGGTGAAGAACATTCTGGTTTTGGGGGGGAGGTCCGGCAGGAGGGACTGGGCATCCCTCCTGCCGGTGAAGAGCGTGCTAGTTTGGGGGGTGTCCGGCAGGAGGAATGCCCAGTCCCTCCTGCCGGTGAAGAGCATGTCGGTTCATAGGGGTTCCGGCAGGAGAGATTGGGCATCTCTCTTGCCATGATGTGTCGGGGGGAGGGGGGTCGTGGCGGGTGGCAGCAGAAGAGATTGGGCATCTCTCATGCCACGATTGTTGTAGGGAGGGGGGGAACCGGTTCCATGATTCTCTAACTGGTGTTGTTTATAACAGATGCCGGTTAGAGAATCTTGCTTTTAGGTGACGGACTGGCCCCTCCTTCGCCTAAAAGGTCTTGTTCTAGACGTTTTGGACTTGGAAGAATTTTTGGATGAAAATGGGGTATAAAGATAGACGACAGCGGCAAACGCCTGGACGTATAATCAGACGATTCTCAAAAAAAAAAAAAAAAGATATTTTGGATGTACTTTTTGAGAATGGACTTTGGACGTTTCCAACTTTGGACAACTAGCATTCTAGGCCCAAAATGGACTTAAATGTATTTTTTTATTTTGCTCCTCCACCTGTCCACCAATCAAGGTGAGCTAAAGCAAATTCAGGTACTTTAATACTAGCTATCTGGATAAGGGATAGTGGCCCGTAGCCTAACTTTAAGAGAGTAATAAGCTTGATCTGTACTTGATCACAGACCATAGCCCAGGAAATATTCTTGCCCGACCTATATTCTTCATGTGCTAATGTCACATTTTTTTTGTTCTATAATAGGTGAAATAAGAACAAATGTGTCTACAATTACATTGGACAGTTTGGAGGAAGCCTCATTAATAATATGTTGTGAGGTAAACCCATCAGAAGTGTGTTGAGATCTTGGTCCCATTTTATTGCAGAGTACCTCTGTATCAATTGTATTAAGGGCACCCATTGCAGTGCCTGTACCACCTAAAATGGTATCCAATAATTCACGTTTGTGTCTAAGTGGCTTGGTTTGGAGGTGTAAATAACAGCAACGGCGGAGGAGATAAAGAGACAAAACAGTCTATGGTACTGAAAATAGTGTATCTAAATACTGGTGAGAGTGGTGAGGCTTTTTCTTCCATTGAGAGTGAGCTTTCTAACTACAAGAGTGGAGAATTTGCATTGAAACACACTCACAGACACCCTGAACTGTCTATTATGCTACATCACTCCAGGAAAATGGAACACCTCAAAACTTGAACTCGAAGAATTCATATTCCAGAACTCTATAACCTCCACATACAATTTGCTCCTAGGAGACATCAATCTCCACCTCGAGGACCACACATCCAAACAAGTAGACGATATACTCTCATACCTCGACGCCCTATCCTACCAGATCCTCAATCCTGAACCCACGCACGAAAAAGGCCACCAACTTGATATAGCAGCATTCACGTCTCATAACCTCCACACCCCAAAAATTCATATCACCAATGGTACCTGGCATCCCTCTCTTTGGTCAGACCACCACAAATACACTTTCACCATCAACTGGCCTCAAAATAACACAAAACCCAAGCCACAAAAAACAACCTTCAAATCTAGACAGAAAATTGAGCCTGCCACATTCTGGGATAAAGTTGACCCTATAATCGCCCCCATCGACCCAACTGACTTCGTAAATCACTGGCGCATCCTAAGTGAAACAACCTTGAACGAGCTAGCCCCTGAAAAAACCAAACATAGAACCTGCAGATCCTCAGACAAGTGGTTCGACTCCGAACTCCTCCTACAAAAAAGGCACTGCAGACAACTTGAAAGATCTTGGAAAAAAAAGAAAAATGATCAAACCAAATCCGCTTGGAGAACCCAAATCAAACTATACAACATCAAACTAAAAGAAAAGCGCAAAACATACTACTCTAAACTAATTGGCACAAACACCTCTGACACAAAAACACTCTTCAACTTAGTAAAACAACTTACGGACACAAACCCATTCCTTGCCACTCAAGGCAATAAACCACCAACAGCTTCTCAACTAGCAGAACACTTCAAACACAAGATCACTACAATCAGAAATACCCTCAACAACTCAACCACCAAACTCTACGAGATAATAACCCCCACAACGGAAGAAGCCATATCTGCAGACAGAACATGGACCACATTCCCAACTCTACAATGGTCTGATTTGAACCGACTATACAAAAAATACAGCCACGCCTCATGCGACTTGAACTACTGCCCATCGTATCTGCTAACAAATGCCTCCCTTAAATTCAAAACCAACCTCATGCAATGGATTCAAAGCACTCTCATAGAAGGTCAATTCCCACAAGATCTTGGAGAGATCATAATCACACCCCTACTGAAAGATCAAAAAGGCCCTATAGACGCTCCTACCAACTACAGACCTATCGCTTCGATCCCATTATATGTCAAACTGATTGAAGGACTTGTGGCTCAATACCTCACCAACTACCTATTTGACCATAATATACTTCACTCCTCTCAATCAGGATTTAGATCTCACCACAGCACGGAAACACTACTAGCAACACTACTAGACATAGCCCGACAACACCTCAGTAAAGGACACAGGATCCTAATTATCCAACTGGATCTTTCCGCCGCCTTCGATCTAGTCGATCACACCATATTACTCCAGATACTTGATGCAATCGGGATCTCAGGGGTGGTTTACAATTGGTTCCAAGGATTCCTTAAAACAAGAACGTACAGAGTTAAGACAAACAACACGAAATCTAACTCATGGTCAAATCCATGCGGAGTCCCGCAGGGGTCACCACTATCGCCCATTCTATTCAATCTCTTCATCTCCTCCCTCGGCACCACTCTAGACAACCTAAATGTAACATCATTCAGCTACGCAGATGACATAACTATTCTCCTCCCCTTTGAAATCCAAGATCACACCTCAACAGGACACCTGGAAATAATTCTGGATGAAGTAGAAAAATGGATGACAAACCACAAACTGAAACTAAACTCGGACAAAACCAAATTCCTAATGCTTGAAACGGACAAAAACCCATCCATAACAGACCTAGAAATTAAAGCAACCAAATACCCAATCCAGACCTCACTCAGAATCTTGGGAGTGCTGATAGACAGAAGCTGCACTATGCAGACCCAGATCAACAAAACTACCCAAAAAGCATTCTTCACAATGCGCAACTTAAGAAAAATAAGGAAATTCTTTGACAAAGAACACTACAGGATAATTGTACAATCCCTGGTACTAGGTCTCGTGGACTACTGCAATATCCTTTATCTACCATGCCCCACAAACATGATCAAAAAACTTCAAACCGTTCAGAACACAGCCCTTAGACTAATTTACTCACTCGGAAAATTTGACCACATCACCAATGCCTACCTAGACTCACACTGGCTACCGATTCGAGCCAGAATTCAATTCAAACTATACTGTCTACTCTTCAAAGTAATTAACGGTACTGCACCCACCTACCTAAATGACCGCCTAAACCGTAACCTTCCAACCAGAACAAGAAGAACACTGACATCATTCACATACCCACCACTCAAGGGTACTCACCGCAAAAAGCTTTATGATAGCCTCCTGGCAACACATGCTGCAAAACTCGAACCTTCCATCACCAGATTGTTAACCACAACATCAGACCTCAAGACATTCCGTAAAGAAATCAAAACACTGCTGTTCAAAAAATATATACAATCTACCTAACCTCCCTCACCCCATCCCCCAAGAAACCAAAACACTGCCGTCCAAAACATCTTCCGATGTTATTAAGTCTTTACTATCATTCTGTTATTAAGTCTCTATCCTCAAACTGTATTCTCTATTGTCATGTACCATCCTGGAAATGTCCAGTTCTCTTCTTATGTAATCCGCTTTGAACCGCAAGGTACAAGCGGAATAAAAATCACTAATGTAATGTAATGTAATGTAATAAATTTATTGAATAAGATGACTCAACATGATCCATGTTTCAGCCATGAGGCCTGTATCAGGAGCCTAAATATGTAAAAAACAAAACAAAAAACAAATCATAATATTAAAAACAAAAAAACATATAATGCTACTCACCCTCCCTTTCTGTCTTTCCTGAACAGATTATAACTCAGTATAATTATATCCCAGACATGGTCCTCTGTAAACTATGTCTCTGTGACTGCCATTAAATTGAAATCAACCTCTTCTATCTTAGGGCTAGATTCACTAAGGGCACAGATCGGATCAGATCTGTGTCCGGGGGGGCTGATTCACGAATTGCCCTCATGAAAATGAGGATGCTTAGAATTATGGCTCCAACTGCCTGCCCAGATTGCTCTATAGAGATCCAATCTGTAGATGGTCTGCGCATGCGCTGGCCCTTCGAGCTCAGCAGAGAATTCTTTAAAACTGTTTTTAACTTTTTTGTGAGCCTGTGGTTTTAACCCACTTTAAGCCAGTGGGTTAAAACCACGGGCTTGCACTGCGAGGATGGGTGAGAGAATCGGAGTAGGCAGGAGTTCAGGGCAGGAGGGAGAGTCGGGGCTCCAGGAGTTCGAGGCAGGTGGGAGAGTCGGGGCAGGCAGGAGATCGGGGCAGGTGGGAGGTTCAGGGCAGGCAGAAGATTGGGGCTGAAAGCAGGAGTTCGGGGCAGAGAGTAGAAAAACAGGGCAGAAAGCAGGGCGGCAGAAGGCGGAAAGGACCTGAGTAACTGGTCCTCAGCAGTCGTTTATTTGTGATCGGCCAGCTCAGTCGATGTTGCATGGTTTTTGCTTGTGAATCGCTGCCTGCCATCATTTGAATGCCGTTCCACCTCATTTGCATGTGCGGATCGGAGGATGATCGGGACACAGGTTAGTAAATCGGGACGGAGGGAAATCTGGTCGCAAACTGATTGGTACACGATTGGTTTGCTTAGTGAATCTTGCCCAAAGTCTCTTGATCTAAAACTTTATTTCCCTTACTATGGGCATTGGTATATACCGTTTTGCAGGCAGTGCTTCTTTTTCCCATTTGTATAGAGATATCTAATGCTTCACTTATCTGAGGGCTTATACTTTCCCGGGGGTTTTGATCACTCAGCCCCACTATGTATTTATCTCCAGAAAGCGAGTTTCTGTGCCTTGGTATTTATCATCAATAGGGAGAACTGATGAGAACACCATTTGCACACCTATCTGCTTCACCTTCTTTTCTAGAGCCATGAAATCACTTTTGATATGTGCAGAAGTACCAATTGTGCCAACATGGATGAGCAGCATCAGATAATAGTCATTAGGCTTGAGTCTTGGAAAGATCTCTAAAACATCTCAAATTTTGGCACCTCAGAAGGGAATCACCAATCACCACTTCCTTTTGCCTCCTAGTGGTCACTGATCCAACAACTTGTGAGATTTCAAGCTTTGGTTCCTCCTCTTCTGGGATGCTCTAACATAGAGTTACCAGATTTTCCGTCTGGAAAATCCAGATCCCTAGACTCACCCCCAAACCTGGCAAGTTCCACCCATCCCTACCCTGATCCCACCCTCAATCCCACCCCAGCCTTGTCCCCGCTGCTTGCTATCATTGGGCAGGACATCTGCGCATGTGCGGATGTGTTGCAATGACATTACACATGCGTGCATGCGACGTCATCATGTCATATCTGCACATGTGCAGATGCTCTACTGTGTGAAAGAAAGCTTTTCAAACCCCGGACAAAGTGCCAGGTTTTGAAAAGCCGACCGAACCCGCAGACATGTCCTCAAAAGGAGGACATGTCTGGAGAAATCCAGATGTCTGGTAACCAGTGTTCCCTCTAAGCGGGCGGGTGTTGTGAGCAAACTTTTTTCACTGTGAGCTAAAAATATCGGGCGCCAGCAAGTTATGAGCCAAATAAATATGTTGCTTTCTACCACAGAACTTCCTTACGTTTGTATGGAATCTATCCCCTTTCAACTTTAGAGAGTGCCCTCTCGTTCTCCCTGCCTTAGCTACTAAGTCTATTCCCTTCAGTACCTTGAATGTTTCTATCATGTCCCCTCTCAATCTCCTCTGCTCAAGGGAGAAGAGGCCCAGTTTCTCTAATCTTTCGCTGTACGGCAACTCCTCCAGCCCCTTAACCATACGTGACAAAAAATCAATTCATGTAGCAAATGCTACATTTATCTTTTGGCATGGCCCATCATGTAGCAAATGCTATAACTGATGGGCCATGCCAAAAGATAAATATATATATACTAAAAAATAAAAAATAAAAATAAATATATACTAGGAGTAAAGGGGCATGCAATAAAGCTTTTAAGTAGTAGATTTAAAACAAACCTGGGAAAATATTTTTCATTCAACATGTAATTAAAAAAAGATTTGGATAATTTCCTTAAAAAATCTGCATGACATTATTAAGATGGACTTAGGAAAGCCCACTGCTTATTCCTAGAATAAACAGCATAAAATCTGTTTTACTCTTTTGCACTGTTGTGCTTTCAGCAAAATGTTTTAAACACAAAAACAGAAAATCACATGCACAGGCATTAGGTCACCCAGGCATCTAGAATTAGCAATCTTGCACAGCCAGCCTATGATTGACAGGAGCTGCCAAATCACATTGAAAAGGATGATAAGGAAGGCAGATAAGAGATGGTGGAAGGAAGACAAAACGAAAAGGCAAGAACAAAACTGAAGTAGAAACGAGCCAAACATACAGTATAGCATACAAAAAATGTATGTTTTCCTTTGGCTTCCAAAAACTGATTGGCATCCAAGTTCCCTAAAGTTTCACACAGTCATCTTCTAATAATGTCACCATATACAGTTGGCTTGCCAGAAATATGTTTAGGATGCCACTGCAACTCTACCAACAGCATATTAACTTAACAGTGTAGCTTCAAAATAACTGCATCTCTATCCTTCCCTCCCCCCTGTGGTTTTTAGCATATCTCTCTTCTCATTTCCTCCACTCAGATCTGATCATTCTCTGCTCTCTCTTCCCTTTTCTTCTCTGGTCTTCCTTCTCTATTTTCTGCCTCCATCTAAATTAAATTCTTTCTTACTATTTAGTCCCGTTTCCCTCTTTTCACTGTGTCTACACACAGCTTGTCACCCCTTTCCCTCACCCCTCCATTATCTTACTATTTTCTTCCCCCTTTATTTATCTCCTCCTTCCATCCAGTATGTGTTCTTTCCCCACTTCCATTCAGCATCTGCTCTCCCTTCTCAACTGACATCCATCTGCCTTCTGCTCTCTCTCCCTTCTTCTCACTTCCATCATCTGTCCCCTTCTCTCTCTCTCTCATCTCCTCCATTCCATCATCTGCCCCTTCTCTCTCTCTCTCCCCCCCCCCAACTTCCATCATCTGCCCCCCTTCCCCTCACCTTTGTGGGTCACTTTCTTTCCCCTGAGGGTGGCTCATGTCACAGGGGAAGCTTTGGCCGAGCAGAACCGCTTGATTGACAGTGGAACTTACTTGATTGATGTCGATGCTGGGGCCCGTTGCCGTTTGAAGGAAAAAAAAAAAAGGTGGAAAAAAGGAACCTGTAAAGGCGAGAGGAAGGGAAACCTCCAGGACAGCTGCTTTTTGCCCTCCTTCAGCGGCCCAAGAGTTCAGACCAGCAGCGGCAGCTCTGTATGCTTTTAACTTCGGCACAGAGCTGCCCCTAATCAATAGTTTAGCGCGATTTCATGAGGCAGCCTCGGGGCCTTTGATAGCCGGCCCGCTTCGATGATGCGATGTGGGCCGGCCTAGCAAAGGCCCCGAGGCTGCCTTATGAAACCGCGCTAAACTATTGATTAGGGGCAGCTCTGTGCCGAAGTTAAAAGCATACACAGCTGCTGGTCTGGAGGTGCGGAGACAAGGCAGGAGGCAAACGCGGTGGAAGGCAGGAGTCCCGGCGAAGGCAGGAGTCCCGGCACAGCGACTACAACAGGAAGTTGCAAGTCAGCTGACGCCGGCCTTTCGTTGCGGCGGGGACCGAATCCTTCGCGGACCGGCAAGATTTTGTTTGCGGACCGGCGGTTGAAGAACTGTGCTCTACACTGTGTGCGCTGTGACGAGAAACTTGTGCGCTGCGAGGTAATATTTTGTGCGCCAGCGCACCCCAGCGCAGCTTAGCGGGAACAGTGGAACCCTATTCTCACACCCTCCACTTCCAGGGCTGCATATTGGTTCTTCATTTTGAGGGCATATGGAGTCATGGTAGTGATATCCTGTAGGGCAAGGGTTCCCAATAGGTCGATCGTGATCGACGGGTAGCTCGCCAAGGCAAAGTGAGTCGATCACCCAGGACTCACTTTGCCTTGGCGATCTATTGGGCCGATCAGTCTTCCTCTCCCCAACGTCAATTCTACCGTCGGAGAGGAAGTTCGGGCCAGCCAATCGCTGCCTGGCTGGATGGAACTTCCTCTCCGACGGCAGAATTGACATCGGGGAGAGGAATGCTGGTCGGCCCGAAGCAGGGAGAGCATGGGGCGGTGTTGGCTTTGGGGCCTGTTACCATTGGTAGCAGTTTGGGTCCTGTTCCCCGATGGCAGTGGCAGTGGCAGTGGCTTGAAGAAGGGCAGGGAGAAAGAAATAAAGGGGGCAGGCAAGGAGACAGAAAGAAAGAAGAGAAACAGAAAAAAAGAAAGGTGGCATGAAGAGAGAAAGAAAGAAAGGTCAGGGAGAGAGGAAGAAAAAGTTGGGAGAGGGAATGAGGTGTGGAGGTGACAGGGCTGCCATCAGAAATTTTTGGGCCCCTTACTGAGCAATCCTATTGGGCCCCCCACGCACCCCTTCCCCCCAACCCCCCCTTCTTCCATGGGCCGAATACACACATACTTTTCTCTGTCACCGCACTCTTTGACCAAAAGATTTGTAAGCCTGCAACCACGTCAAGGTGGACTCTTTCAGCAGGGCCCTAACCTAACCTAAACTAAACTAATCTATACCTATCTATTCTAAACTAACATATGTCTAGCGCGCACAAACCCCTGCTCTACATGGGAAAAATAACACCAGCTCAATGCTGGCGTTAGCATTTAGCGCACATGGCATACACTAAAGCCACTATCGTAACTTAGTAAAAGGAGCCCTATTTTTATTAGTTAATTATTATTATTATTTTCCAATGCTCAATATGACTTCCTTTTTTAAGGTTTGACACTTGTGCCAGAATATTTTTACTAAATTTAAGAAGTATTTGCCCTCTTTCAAATGGTATAGAAGTTAAAAAAAGGGACAGGCGTTAATGAAGTCATTAGGTTCAGTCTAGCCATTTATTTCTGCATGAATTTAAACAACTAAAAAAAAAGATAAATATAGCTCATCCAGTCATACAAGAAATGGCTCTACAGCAAGGGTGCCCACACTTTTTGGGCTTGCGAGCTACTTTTAAAATGACTAAGTCAAAATGATCTACCAACAATAAAATTAAAAAAAAACCCACAAAGCACACTGTATGCAGAGAAAATATTAATTATCATTTATATTCCGCAGGTTTTCAAAGAGGTCAAGTCAGACGATTCTATGCAATGTCACCTCCGGAACAACTATACAAAAATAGACAAATATACCCCTCCCTTTTTACTAAATCGCAATAGCAGTTTTTAGAGCAGGGAGCTGCACTGAATGCCCTGTGCTGCTCTCGATTCTCATAGGCTCCCTGCGCTAAAAACCGCTATTGCAGATATAAATTCTCTAAACAGACACATTTTGATCACTAAACTGAAAATAAAATCATTTTTCCTACCTTTTTGTCAGGTGATTTCATGAGTCTCTGTTTGCACTTCCTTCTTCTGACTATAAATCCAATATTTTTTTCTTTCTGCCCCTCCCCTTTTCTTTCTGTCTCTCTTTCTCTCTCCCCCTGCCCCCCAAGCCATCACACCAATTTCTCCACTTCCCCTACCCCCTAAGCCACCATGCCGATTTCTCCCTGCTTCCACGAGCCAGGCCAGGAATGTACAAGCGCCAGACTCACAAGACTTCACCTCTGATGTCAATTCTAACGACGGAGAGGAAGTTCCAGGCCAGCCAGGCAGCGATTGGCTGGCCCAGAACTTCCTCTCTGACGTCAGAATTGACGTCAGAAGTGAAGTCTTGTGAGTCCGGCGCATCTACGCGCCAGGCCTGGCTAAGGGAGGCAGGAAGAAAAAGATTGCCAAGGCAACGCGATCGACTCACATTGCCTTTGCGATCTACTGGTCGATCGCGCTCGACCATTTGGGCACCCCTGCTGTTATGGTATCCTGTCCTGACCTGAGGAAAGGGGTTTAATCCCCAAAAAACTGCCTTATTTCCATTTCCTATTTATAAACTTTAATCAATAGATACAATACTACTTGATTCTATGTAAAGCAACAAAACAATTTTTTCTACTTTTTGTCGTTTTTGCTTTAATCATCTTGTCTTCACTCTTCTTTCTAGCCAGCTTCTGTCCTCTCTGTCTTCCATACAGCATCAGCCCCTTCCATCCACTGTCCGCCCTCTCCCCGTTCCATATGGCATCTTCCCTCTTTTTATGCTCCTTAAATAAACTGTCTATCCTGTGCCTCTTCTCTTCTCCTTTGTACATGATTGATTTCAGCTCTGCCACCTCTCCATTTTTCTCTCTCTGTCACCACCCTTTCCCCTGTGCTCTGGCAACTCTCTCTTCTCCTTTCTTTCCTTCGCACCCCACAGTCTGGTATCTTCCCTTCTCTGATTCTCTAGCATCTCACTCCTTTCCTTTTCTTCCATCTCTCCCTCCCCCTCCATGCTCTGACATCTCCTCCTTCCTTTTCCCTTGGTCTGGCATACTTTCCTCCTTCCCTCCATGCCCTGGCATCTCTTCCTCCCTCCCTTCCCTCCAATCCCTGGCATCTCGTTTCATTCCCTCCCTCATCTTCTTTCTCCCTCCAGTTGGGTGCAGCAAGTCTCTCCCCCTCTGCTCCCTTTCCTCCTTCTGTCACCCATGACCTGGCGTCATGAACTTCTTCAGGCAGCAGCATTCACAATTCGCTGCTGTTGCCAGCTTCGGGTCTTCTTCTCTGTCGGGTCCTGCATTCATGGAAACAGAAGTAGGCAGGACCCGGCAGAGAGGAAGGCCTGAAGCTGGCAACAGCAGTGAATTGTAAATGCTGATGCTAGCCGAAGAAGTTCATGACGCCAGCTCGAACACCCGGGGCAGACTGCTACTCTCCCCCTCCCACAACCCTCCTATCTCTCCCTCCCTCCCATCACGAGACTCTAAACAGCACTGCTCTACTCTAAGCAGGCTGCTTCAGGGCTTTCTCCTGCTGTGATTCCCTCTGGCACGTCACTGATGAGGGAAGGAGGGAGAGATAGGAGGGTCGGATTGGGTTGGGGGTCGCCCGGGATGATGATGAGGCTGCTGCTGCTAACAGCAAATCCAGCAAGGGTGGGGCCCCAAAGCACAGCACTGGCAGGCCCCCCCTGAGTATTTCAGGCCCTATGCCTGTGCCTACTGGGCCTATCCTTTAATCTGGCCCTGCTTCCCCCCCATATGCCCTGACATCTCTCTCTTCCACTCCATGGTATGGTATCTCATTTCCCTCCCTCCCATGGTCTTTGCATCTCTTTCCTCCTTTTCCTGATCTTCCTTCTCCCTCCTTCCCTCTCTCTCCCCAAATGGGTGCAGCAGTATTTCTCTTTCCCCTCCCCCCACTGGGTACAGCAGTATCATCAGCATTTCTCTTCCCTCCCCCAATTGGGTACAGCAGAAGCAGCATTTCTCTTCCCCCTCCCCCCTAATTGGGTGCAGCAGCATTACTCCTCCCATTCCCCCCGTCTCACACACTCAACAGATTCGCTACAGACAAAGGCAAGTTGCAAGTTTCCCTTGGTTGCTGACCTATCTCCCAAAGGGCAGCGACAGAGCGAAGTTTACAACTTGCTGCTCTTGCTTACTTCGGGCCTTTCTCATTGCCGGGTCATGCCTTCATGGAAACAGAAAGTAGGCAGGACCCGGCAGCGAGAAAGGCCCGAAGTAAGCAAGAGCAAGTAAGCTTCACTCCGTGGCTGGCCTATCTCCCGCATGCTCCAGGGCTCTAATGGTCCGTGCCAGCTTCTCTTCTCTACCCCCCCCCCCCCCCCCGACGTAACTTCTGGTTTCGGAGGGAAGCCGAGTTCGAGTCGCTTGCTGGGGGGTTTTTTTGTTTAAAGGCTGGCGGGTTTTTCGGCAGCTCTTCAGGCTGTGCATTAAGCAGTGGCGGCAGCAGGATTCGGCAGATGACAGCCGGGCGGGCATCTAAATTTGCTGGGCGTTGCACCCGGCTGAAAAGCGCTGGGAAGAACACTGGGGAGCCCGGGCCCCATGTCAGCTCCGGGCCCCTGAATGCAGGACTGGTAGTACTGCCCTGATGGCGGCCCTGGGAGGAGAGGAAGCATACAGGCTGAAAGAAAGATTGGATGCACAATCAGAAGAAGAAAGTGCAACCAGACTCATGAAATCACCAGACAAGGTAGGAAAAATGATTTTATTTTAAATTTAGTGATCAAAATGTGTCTGAATTTATATCTGCTGTCTATATTTTACAATATGGTCCCCTTTTACTAAACTGCAATAGTGGTTTTTAGCGCAGTGAGTGCCCTCTCGTTCTCTTCACCTTGGAGAAGGTAAACATAGTAACATGTAACATAGTAGATGACGGCAGATAAAGACCCAAATGGTCCATCTAGGCTGCCCAACCTGATTCAATCTAAAAGTTTGTTGGGTTGTTTTTTTTCTTCTTCTCCTTAGCTATTTCTGGGCAAGAATCTAAAGCTCTGCCCGGTACTGTTCTTAGGTTCCAACTACTGAAGTCTCTATCAAAACTCACTCCATTCCATCTACACCCTCCCAGCTATTGAAGCCCTCTCCAGCCCATCCTCCCCCAAACAGCCATATACAGACACAAACCGTGCAAGTCTGTCCAGTACTGGCCTTAGTTCTTCAATATTTACTTTTATTTTCTGATTCTAGATCCTCTGTGTTCATCCCACGCTTTTTTGAACTCCGTCACCATTTTCCTCTCCACTACCTCTCTTGGGAGTGCATTCCAGGTATCCACCACCCTCTCCATAAAGAATTTCCTTACATTGCTCTTGAGTCTCCCACCCTTCAAATTATGTCCTCTGGTTTTACCATTTTCCTTTCTCTGGAAAAGATTTTATTCTACGTTAATACCTTTCAAGTATTTGAACGTCTGAATCATATCTCCCCCATCCCTCCTTTCCTCTAAGGTATACATATTCAGGGCTTCCAGTCTCTTATACGTCTTTTGGCGCAGTCTCTCTACTAAGTCAATTCCCTTCAATATCTTGAATGTTTCAATCATGTCCCCTCTCAGTCTTCCCTTCTCAAGAGAGAAGAGGCCAAGTTTCTCAAGCCTCTCGTTGTATGGCAACTCCCCCAGTCCCTTAACCATTTTTGTCGCTCTTCTCTGGACCCTTTTGAGTAGTACTTTGTCCTTTTTCATGTAGGGCGACCAGTGTTGGAGGCAATATTCCATGTGGGGGCAATGGATATCCCAGCAATATAAAATTAGAATGTAAATAACTCTTTTCTTAAAATAAATCAGGCACAGCACTTTTTGAAAAACAAACAAAACCAAGTCTACCTCAACCTACAGTATCCGCCTTCTAATTAGTTGAAGAGCCTATAAATCAAAGCTCAGCCTTGGGGTGTGGAGAGGGAGGGAATTAACATTGGCTTTCCTCCACTGGTACATGTGTTCTAAAATATTAAATTAGACTTTAAAACACTATCCAGCTGATATTCAGTGAAACTTAACTGGCTATCTGCCAATATTCAGCAGGACATAGCTGGATATCTTCTGCTGAATATCTAGATCACCAGCTAGCCGAGTAACTGGCTATGTCTCGCAACATAGCCAGCCAAGCTGATATTTAGTAACTAGCCAGGTAAGGCATGCGACCAGATAGACCCACCTAAGAAGCAGGTTTAACCTTCACCATTAGGCCTTAGCCAGCCGCTGATTATCGGTCTGGCCAGTTAAGTCTGCAGCAGTGAACTTTAAACCAGAAATTCAGTGCTGGTGGCCAGATACAGCCTTTCATAGGATGAATATTGGGACCTATTTAAATAAGCAACTTTAAAGGCGAAACTATTGTCTAAACTGATTTTGCTAAATAAGCAGAGTAATTTTAAAAAAAGACATGGGGCCAATCTTGAGACCATGGGAGGGAGGGCTTCTAACTGTCGCAGTTAGCCTGTGCCTGGATATTCAATGTCTGGCCGTTTCCGGTGAATATCCGTTCTATTTTTGGCCAGCTTAGGCTTAGCTGGCTAAGTTGATTTTAAGTGCTGGCCAGTTAAATTATAGCAACCAAAGATAGATCAGCTATTTGGGGCAGCCAATTTGACCACTAAACTTGGTCAGTGCTTAAAATCAGTGGCTATCACACAATATAGCTAAGTTTTAGCTACTAAAGCACTAATATTCAGCAGAGATTGATGGCTGTCTCCTACTGAATATTAGTGCTTAGCCGACCAAACAATTATTTAATCAGCCAGGAACCATTCCTAGCCAATTAAATAGCACTGACTATCGGGCGGAATGAAATTACCCCAAATTTACCTTTTCCCAAGTTTGAATGCAATCTCCACTATGTAAGCTACTTCAATAAAATTTTCCTCTCCTGAGCAGTTCTCTATCAGTACTTATTGAGACTGAGGGGACTTGGGGGGGGGGATTTTCCAGAGGTGGGTGGGAAATACTTATTGTCACGGGTTAAGGGGAGGGGGAATGGAAGGAGGAACATATTTCAGGGGTGGGAGGAGACTCAGAAGGCTCAAAAAAGGATTTAAAATTTTATGTGATGCTGGCTGGGCTCTGGCTGAATATTGACCAGGATCTGCATAATCTCTGGGGGCTGTCAGCAAGACAATTAATCCTGGATAGTCAATGTGTTTGCCAATGTTCTCCTTAGCATCTTTTAGCCAGGTGCTCCACCTGGCTAATTTAGGTGAGCTCCCAGCTGTCTTCCTCCAATGACATGCTTCCCCCACAGGAGTAAGTAACATTTTGACAAAAAAAAGTTCTGTGATGGCATTTTCTTTTATGCTGCGTTCCCTTCCCTCAGGGCGTCTCTCCCACACTCCCTTTGCAGCACAACCAAGGGACCTGCTTTGGGGTCTGTTTGGCTCCCGCCAGTTGGTCCTTGACAAGTGGCGGTCACAGTGTGGAAGACAACCACTTTCGTTGGGTATGGGAAGCAGCAGAGGTAAGGCCCCACCCATTGGAGTAAGACTGTGTCCATCACGAGGGTCCCAGCAGGATGAGGATGTCATAGAGACGCTGGATCTGGATATGGGGTGGGGGGAACAGAAATGGATCTGGAAGAGGGGCAGGAAAGCAGACTTGAACCAAAATGGAGGGGGAAGACAGGGAAGATCCTGGACTAGATGGGGTGTAGAGGGAAAGAAAGAGACTGCAGAGAGGGGAAACACCCTGAACCAAGGAGAGAGAGAGATGCCAGGCCCTGAGGAGGGGGAAGACAAAGAGTATGAGAAACAGAAAGACCTGGAACAAAAGTGGGAGGATTCAAAATGTTAGCAGAAGGAAGATAGAGAGAGGGAGTAACCTGAAACAAAGGGGAGGCAAAAAAGAGGGGGGCAGATGTTAGGCTTGGGGGTATAAAGAGGAAAGAGAGAAAAAGAGACTGCAGAGAGATGGAAAGATTCTGAACTACGAAGGGAGGAAGGGAGGAACAAATGAGAGAGGCAGAGAGGCAGAGAAAGACCTGAAAGAAAGGAGAACAAATGCTGGTGGGGGGTTGTAAGCAGAAGAAAGAGAGAGAGACCTAGACCAAAGGGGAAAGACAGGAGGAAGATGCTGGACTATGGGAGGTGCAGACAGAAGAGACAGAGGGGGAGAGACCCTAAGGAAGAACAGAGAGATGCAAGATTATAACAGAGGAGGAAGAGAGAGAGGGAGATATGTCACCAATAGGGGTGGAGGAGAGAGGAAGAAAAGTTGGACTTATGGAGGGACAGAGAGAGATGTTGGTTGGGGAAGGAAATGAGGTCCAGCGGAGAGGAAGCATACAGGGGCAGAAAGAAAGAAATGTTGGATGCACAGTCAGAAGGAAATCCAACCAGAAACTAATTAAATCACCAGACAACAAAGGTAGGAAAAATTATATTTTCAGTTTAGTGATTGAAATGTGTCCGTTTTGAGAATTTATAATCTGCTGTCTATGTTTTGCACTATGGCCTCCTTTTACGAAACTGCGATAGCAGTTTCTAGCATGGGGAGCCGCGCTGAATGTCCTGTGTTGTTCCCGATGCTCATTGAGTTCCTATGAGCGTTGGGAGCAGCACGGGCCATTCAGCGGCTCCCCACGCTAGAAACTGCTATCGCAGTTTTATAAAAGAGGGGGTATATTTATCTGTTTTTCTATAGTTGTTACTGAGGTGACATTGCATATTTTAAAGTCATCTGCCTTGACCTCTTTGAAAAATAAAACAAATATAAATGATAATTAACATTTTCTTTGCTTACAGTGTGCTTTGTGGTTTTGTTTTTTTAAAAATTTTGTGGTTACCATTATGACTTCATAAGATTATATAGTGTGTACATGAAAAATGAATGGAAGAAATTGCATTACAATTAGTACTATTATAATTGGGGTTGGGTCAGGAGCGGAGTTTGGACTGGGGTGGTCGGTTGGTATTTGTTAGACTTAGGGGGTACTTGGCTTGAAGAAGTTGAGAAACACTGGTCTAGGTGACTATGGAGTTCAATCAGTAAGGGCCCCTTTTACAAAGCCACAGTAGCGATTCTCCCATGGCAAATGCACCAAAGTCCATTCAATTCCCATAGACTTCAGTGCATTTGCTGTGGCAGAATTGCTATCACAGCTTTGTATAAGGAGCCCTAAGGCAGGAACTACTGTCTCTGTGCTATATCTTAAACAAAAAACAGATTGCCGGGGATGCAAAGCATTAACTGATTCAACATGAGTTTGAAGTTGGTTGAATACCATTCTCTCAAGTACGGTAGTTTTGAAAGAAATGGAAGGCTTGGTACTTGCCAGTAGTTATTCAGAATAAGAGGATCTGCATTACTTTTTTTCAAGGGTGGCTTAAATGCTACTGGAACACTGCCTAAGTGTCAAAAAAGGAAGTCATATTGAGCACTGGAAAATAATTAATAATAATTAACTAATAAAAATAGTGTACATATAATTTTCCCTGCCACCAAATTTCCCTGTCCTGCCCCACCTGGCTACTTTTTCATGCCACCCGGCTGGAAAAAATTTCTGGGGAGAATACTGGCCTTTCACCATACATGGCCCAACAATGAATATCTGGGTATAATGTCAGCATTTAAAAAACACTAATAGGATGGGATTAAGGGGTTCAGAAATCTCCCTCAGCGTTGCCATTATGAAAGGTGTTGGCAAGTCTTGCTTGGGACTTTTGGATCTGCCAGCAAAAAGGAAAACCATATCAATTTTGTTTTGTTTAGATTTTGACATCTTACAGAACTCACTTATGTTGTTGCCATCCACAAAAACCTGCTGTAAGCAGAATGCAGGACATAATACAGAGGAGCAGCACAAGAGCTACTTATCTAGGCGGCCTTCTCAGATCTGAGCTGAACTGGAAGTCCTGATAAATGTTTGTTTTGATTTCATGTCTAGTACAACTATTAAAAGACTCTTTGGGGCTCATAATAAAAAAAAGTCTCAAAAGTGGCCTAAATGGGTACTTGGATAGAGCGAAAAGAGGCATTTTTAGAGGAGGGGAAAGGGTGGGTGGTGGGCGGGAGGTGGGCCGACCTAGACTTAGGCATGCAACAGGTTTAACCAAAATTTTAGGCAGGTTGCCTAGTCGGCACTTATACGTTTTGACTTAGACCAAGTCAAAACAGGTATAAGTGCCAAAAAGGGGCCACTGAGCTGATTGTTGCAGCTCAGCTGCCCCAGCAACCTGCCTACCCCCTACAGCAATGATCACGGCAGGAGAGATGGCAGCACTTGGCTATGGCTATCGCAGCAAGAGAGATGAGCCATCTCTCCTGCAGCGAACCACCCCTCCCCCCACCGACAACGATCAGGGCAGGAGGGAGCTCAAGCCCTCCTGCCCCACTGAAACCCCACCCGGCCAATCCGATCAGGCCAGGAGGGAGCCCAAGCCCTCCTGGCCCAGCAACTGCCCAACCCCCGACTAAGATTGGGGCAAGAGGGAGCCCAAGCCCTCTTGCCCCACGGCACCCCAAACCTCCCCCCCCTACTGATTATGATTGGGCAGAAGGGAGCCCAAGCCCTCCTGCCCAGACGAAACCCCTACCCCCCACCCCCACTAAGATACAGGCAGGAGGGAACCCAGGCCCTTCTGCCCTCGATGCACCCCTGCCACTAATTCCCCCCGAACCTACGATCGGCCCCCACCCATCGACCTGCAAGACCTCACCGACCCCTCAACCCCCCACCCCTGATCCCTCTCCCCATACCTTAGATTCATTATCCGGAAGGACAGGTTCCCAGCCCGTCCATCCGGCAGGTCAGCCATCCGTTGAATGGCTGGCCTTAAGGCCTGATTGGTCCAGGTGGCTCATACCCCACCCACAGGTGGGCCTTAGGTGCCTGGGTCAACCAGAATAGGCCCAGTAGACTTAGGCCCCTCCTGTGGGCGAGGCCTAAGGCTACTGGGCCTATTGATCAAAGGGTGTTGTCAGGTATAAATGTAACTAAGGAATATGTCTTGTGGTTCCATTTCTTTTTTAATACAGCATAATGATTCTGAAAATATTTTCTCTAAATGTCAATGATCTCAATCATCTGAATAAGAGGGAAAAAGCACTTAACTCCTAAAAAAAAAAAAAAGCGAATAGATACTATATACAAGAGACCCATTTAAATGCCATGGAAGCAAAAAAGCTAGAGGGTGGATGGATTGTTTTTTTGCTCCTGCAGTGGGGAAAAAGCTGGGATGGCCATCTTAGTTAATGGAAAGTGTTCAGCTACATTCAAATTGATGTCTGCGGATCCCACAGGGAGATGGGTACTGGTGGATATGAGCTTGGGGAAATACTCTGAGGCTTGTTAATGTCTCACCCTCGAAGTGCTGTGGTTCGGAGGGGGGTGGGCGATCACCATCGCCGGCAGGAGAGATGAACCATCTCTCCTGCAGCGATTAGCCCTCCCCCAGCAATTATGATCGGACAGAAGGGAGCCCAAGCCCTCCTGCACTGCGGCACACCAAACCCCCGACAACATCGGGGCAAGAGGGAGACCAAGCCCTCCTGATCCGAAGCACCCCAAACCCCAGACTAAGATCAGGGCAAGAGGGAGCCCAAGCCCTTTTGCCCCGGCAACTGCCCGAACCCCCGACGAAGAGCCCAAGCCCTCTTGCCCCGATGATTCCCCAACCCCCCTCCCATTACGATAGGGCCAGGAGGGAGCCCAAGCCCTCCTGGCCCGGTGAAACCCCTACCCCCACCCCCACTAAAAGGCCTTTCTGCCCTCGACACACCACCCCGCTGACCCCTCGATCCCCCCACCCCCAATCCCCCCTCCTACCTTTAAATCGTTGGCCGGATGGACGGGTGCCAAGCCCGTCCATCCAGCAGGGCAGCCATCCATTAAATGGCTGGCCTTAGGGCTTGATTGGCCCAGGCAGCTCAAATCCCGCCCACAGGTGGGGCTTGAGGTGCCTGAGCAAACCAGAATTGGCCCAGTAGCCTTAGGCCCCTCCTTAGGGGCCTAAGGCTACTGGGCCAATTCCGGTTGGCCCATGTGCCTAAGGCCCCGCCCAGAGGAGGGGGCCTAAGGCTACTGGGCCAATTCTGGTTGGCCCAGGCGCCTCAAGCCCCACCTGTGGGCGGGATTTGAGCTGCCTGGGCCAATCAGTCCCTAAGGACAGCCATTCAATGGATGGCTGGCCTGCCGGACGGACAGGCTTGGCACCCGTCCATCTGGCCAATGATTTAAAGATAGGAGGGGGGATTGGAGGTGGGGGGATCAAGGGGTTGGTGGGGGGATGTCGAGGGCAGGAGGGCCTGGGATCCCTCCTGCCCATATTTTAGTGGGGGTGGTGGTAGGGGGTTTCGCCAGGCCAGGAGGGCTTGGGCCCTATCGTAATGGGAGGGGAGGGGGATTGGGGAATCGCCAGGGCAAGAGGGCTTGGGTTCCCTCTTGCCCTGATCTTCATCGGGGGTTCGGGCAGTCGCCAGGGCAAGAGGGCTTGGGCTTCCTCTTGCTCCGATCTTAGTCAGGGGTTCGGGGTGCTGCGGGGCAGGAGGGCTTGGGCTCCCTCTTGCCCCAATGTTGTCGGGGGTTCGGGGTGCCACGGGGCAGAAGGGCTTGGGCCCCCTCCTGCCCTGATTGTTGTAGGGGAGTGGATTCTGTAACCAGCGTTCTTTTTGACAGACATCAGTTACAGAACCCAGCTTTTAGGTGAAGGACTGGCTCCTCCTTTGCCTAAAAGCCCTTGTTTTGGACATTTGGGACTTAGACTTTTTTTAGGTTGATTATATGGTGTAAGTTTAGACGTAGTGGTGGTCTGGGCATTTAAACAGCTGAACGTAGAGTCAGGCCATTATCAAAAAATCCTTTTGGATGTTTTTTTTGATAATGGACATTTTCCCTACTTCTACTTTCAAAGTTTAGGCCAAAAGGGGACTTAGACGCTTTTTTGATTATGCCCCTCCACGGCATTACTTTTTTGCTATATTGCACAGGCTCTCATGAAGTGCATTTGGTATGCATATATTATCATATAAAATAAATTTATAAAAGAGTGATGATTTGAAATTGTGATTTTTAGTTATTTTCAGATTATTCTTTTACTTTGGAGTTTGGTGTCTTTTCTTGCATGTGCCTAGTATGTGAATTCATGGCTTTTGGCACAGCAGGAGAGACATCAGCTAAGAAATATTGTTTTTACTTGTTTCATATTTTTGTGGCTTTCATGATTTGTGGAGAACATCTGAAAACAGGAGTGTTATCTGATCTGATAATATTATGGTTGTACTTGCTACTAAAGGCAGTCTGCCAGGTATCAGTTGACTGGAGATATTAAAGATATTTGTTGTAAGTTCGTATTTAAATGTAATGTTAACTTCTTACAAGTTCCTACCATTGACAATGAAATTGGGGATGCTTTGTGTTGTGTCCAGTAGTCTGTTTTTGTTTGCTTGTTCTCAAGTGGACAGTCAGCACTTCTTCTTGGGGCTGGTTTTTCCCTAAATCTTCCCTTTCAATATGAATGCTGCCACTCCTCTGTGCATCAAGCTCTCTTAATATACTGCTGGCTTTGTGCAATTGTCAGCCGCATTTCTTTCTTTTTTCTCTCACTCTCTTTCTCCCTCCCCCCCCCCCGAGAACTATGATAATTAGTGAGAGAAAATCCACAATTTCTTTGTTTCTTGTGTGATAGGGAAAAGTGCTGGAATTTTCTTGCTTTCTCTCCTGTCCCCCTTCCCCCTTTCCCCTCTTCTCATTCTATTACAGGACTTCTCTGTCACAATACATGCTGTACTTGGCATATACATTGAGGTTTATGAACTATTATCCAGGACAGAGATAATACAGTTTGCTTTTCAGTTATGCTGAATAATGCAAATGCAAATCAAAAGTTAATCATAAATTGGAAAAATGACAACATAAAGCATAAAGATTTCTGCTTTTCTCTGCCAGACATTTACACCAAAACTTGTTCTACTGGATATAAGTGATATAAGCAATGTTCGTAATGCAGCCAAAGAAATCCTGGACTGTTATGGATGTGTGGATGTACTTATCAGCAATGCAAGCATGAAAATCAAAGGTCCTGTGCAAAGTGTTACTTTGGAACTAGATAAAAAAATAATGGATGCCAACTATTTTGGACCCATAACAGTAACCAAAGGTACTTTTTAAAATTATTCTTTTGTGTCATATAATCCCAGCTACCTGTGGTAGGAAATAATGAGGTTGATATTTATACAAGTAGGAGTATCTCCTATTTGGTTATGTGCTGAGAATCAAGGCCAGCCAGTGGCATGCTGAAACACTTTGCTGACTGTATATGGATGGTGCTGGGAAAGTCCAGACTATAGCCAATGCCTTATGCTGTCTTTACATATCCAGATAGTTATCCAGGTACTGACGCTGAATATCAACAGAACCTTCATATCTTCTGGCGGGTGCCTTATACCCAGATATTCATGAACTTGTGTGTAATATTGTTTACATGAGGATTTCTAAGTTTAATATTAGAAGCTTACACATATTACAAAATGTTTTGAAATTGTTGGATAATTAAAAAAGATTTGATCATGTTACTCCGCTTTTCCTTCAATATCATTGGCTTTCATATTCTTATAGGATATTGTTTAAAGTTCTAGTTCTCACACATAAAGATTTATATGCTCAAACACTGGCTTATTTACATTTCTTTTTTTTTGTGTGTGTTCAATATTTTTATTGGTTTTACAGTATGAATACAAACTAGGAAAATATATTTTATTTATTTAAAAATTTATATACCTTATATTACCTATACAAACATACATAGTTCAGTTGTTAAAAAATTACACTCTTAAAAATGGTTGATAAAACATCAGGAATCTTCAAATCCAGTTTGAATATAAAATTTCAACTTAAAAAAGCCAAACAGGAAACAGGTATATAAATAGCACATTAGGCCAAAGTTAGAATTACATATGTAATTAAGTTGGTAGCATGGTATATTGCATTCATTAGTTATTGTGGTACATATAGGTAGAACTGATATCTCTATCCGGTTGGGGCAAACAAGATTTAATGGAGATTGATCTAACTAGCTGCAATAGCAGATAGCACATTGTATTGTTAGTGTGAACTTGTAAAACAGTAATCAATAAGAACCACCTATAGAGTTGGTGTTTACCATTTGTAAGAGAGAATCGAGCAATTGAGCCTTACAATGTGTGTACAATGGTTCCCATATTTACATGAATTTTAAGATAATTATTCCCTCGTATTGCATAATTGTGCAAACTAAATTCCACCATGATGAAAATGAAAGTTTAGCAGGATGTTTCCAATTTGTTAATATGGATTTGATAGTAATCATGAATAGAGTTCTCAGTAGTAATGCTTGATCTTTCATAAGGAGGGATTTCATTGCCAGGTCTCCAAATAGGATTATGGCTAGCGAGAGATTTTCTTTTAAATGAAGTATTTGGCAGATGAAGTCCCATATCTGAGACCAGTATTTGTGTATTACTGCCTCTTGAGCAGGCAGTAGTTTTTTGGCTAGCGCGCGCTATAGCACGCACTAATCCGGTGCTTGCGCTAAAAACGCTAGCGCACCTTTGTAAAAGGAGCCCTTAGCTTCCTTATAAATCAAAGTTCTGGCTGCTGAACTAGAGAAAGAGATGTTCAGCTGGCAGGGCTTTGTTTATAAATTTTTATCAACATAACTAATATACTACTTTATCCTAAAGCAAAAAAAATAGAAATTTTTTTTCTACTTGTGTTGTCTGGTTTTTGCTTTCCTCATCCTCTTGTTCAATTCCTTCCATCCACTGTGTCTTCCATTTGCTCTGTTACTGTGCCTCTCCCTTCACCCCCCCCCCCCAATTGGTCTGGCACCCATTTTCTTCCCTCTGCTTCCCCCATAATCTGGCATCTCTGTCTTCTTCCCTTCCAGCATCTTCTCCCCACTCTCTGTTCCCCATTTCTTTCAGCGTCTTCTCCCCACTCTTTGTTCCCCATTTCCATTCTGCGTCTTCTTCCCACTCTGTCTTCCACATTTCCCTTCAGCATCTGTTTCTCTCCACCCACCTTCAGCATCTGTTTCATTCCTTTCCACCACCACTCTTCCCTCTCGGTACCCCCTTCAGTGTCTGTTCCTTTCTACCGTCCTCGCACGGTCCGACCATCTCCCTCCCTCTTACCTTCGTGGCGTGTCCCGTCCCCACAAACCATCTGATCCCATCTGCACAAACCATCTCGCTTCTGTGTTCCTGTTTTACCCATTTTTAATATCTCCCCTATGTATCTGGCATTTCCCCCCCCCCCTGTGTCCATATACCATCCCCATGTATTTCCCCTTTATGTCTCTGTCCCTATGCTCCATGCACATAATTTCCCTTCTGTTTCTGTTACCTTCCTGTGTCAAGATTTCCCTTATCTTCCTCTTCCACACCAATGTGTCTCTTCTCTGCAACCCCATCTAGCTTCTTTCTCTCTTTCTTCCCCCCCCCCCCCCATGCTTTCAGCATCTGGCTCACCTGCCTGTCCTTCCCTTTCTTTCCTGCTGTGGGTTTATTTCTCTCCCTCTTTATCCCCTTGGCCCAGCATCTCTTTCCCTTTCACTCCCTGCTTCCTAGTATGAGGGATGCGGCGATTGGGTGGGGATGCTGGACTGCGCAATCCGTGCTTACTGCACTGTAGAAACAAGATCATTCACTGCTCCACGGGGCAGTGAATGGCCTTGTCCCCGTAGCAACCACTATTTTTTCTCTTCCTGTTTCGGCGGGTTACCCACGGCTACCCATGGGTAACAACCACCATGTCATTCTCTACTGTAGAGCATTTAAGACCCAGATTGCAAATGGTATTTATAGCATCAGGGCAATTCAGAGGTAGTGCCTCGGTCTTGCATGAGTTTAACTTATACCCTGACACTTGGAGAAAGCAGTGATGATATGCAAAATGTGAGGAATGGAGTCAGGAGATGCGTATAGCATAACATCATCTGTGTAGGCAGATAATTTTACTTCTAGTTGACCAAATTTTGCTACTGAAATTTTGGAATTTGAACGAAAAGTCATGAGAGGGATTCCAATATTAAGTTGAAGAATAGGGGAGAGAGTGGACACCCCTGTAGAGTGTCTTTACTCGGATGAAAAGGTACTTAAAAATGGCCATTGATGTATATTCTCGTAGATGAATGAGAATAGAGTATTTTGGTCATATTGATAAATATGTCTGGAAGTCCAAACCACTTCAGCATGAAAAAAATAGGGCTATTTTATGCGGTCCAGAGCAATGGCTACTATTGGAGAAGAGGATGAGGCAGCCTGAGTGATCACATTGGTTAGAACTCGTGAATTGTCGCTAGCGAGTCTGCCTATCATAAAACCATTCTGGTCAGTAGTAATTAGAGCAGGCAATACAGATTGTAGTCTGGTAGCAAGTAGCCTGGCGTAAATTTTTGCATCAGTGTTTATTAGTGAAAATGGCCTGTAGTTTTGAGTTGACAGAGGATCTTTACCATGCTTCAAGAACACAATGGTCGTGGCTTCTGTGAACATTCCACAAATATGTCCAGAGTTGATTAGGTAATTGAAGAATTGAAGTAGGTATAGAACCAATATGTTCATAAAAGCAAGGTAAAATTCAAGAGTCAAGCCATCAGGCCTGGCTGCTTTGTTCTTCTTCATATTTTTAATGGAAGTGATGATTTCCAGCATAGTTAGGTCCATGGACAATAAGTGTTGCTGTGATGGAGAGATGAAGGGATAGGATAACTCACTTAAAAAGTCATCAAAATCCGATGTCGAGTCCAGTTCAGATGTATAAAGATTGTTATAAAAGTCCTGAAACTGTTGCAGAATGGCCTTTGGATTTTTTTTTTTTTTAATCTTTAAATCTTTTAATTTTCCAAGCTGAAGAAAAAGTGCATACAGATTAACATACAGATATGAACAATTAATAGCACTTACAATTGCATAAATATAAAAAACAAAATACCTTACACCCTTCCCCCTCCCTACCCTTCCCCCCTATCTGGATGTTGGATGTGTGTGGAAAAGTTAAAAAAATAAAAAAATTAAGGATTGCTTCAATTAACCAATCTACAATTTAATAAATGTTTCCAATGGATCCCAGACTTCTTAGAATTTTTTATTATTTCCCATTTGTTCCGCATATACTCTCTCATACCTATAATATAAGCACAACTTTTACCACCAAAAGGAAAGGTTTAACCTGTCATAAATTTTCCAATTCCTGGTTATCATCTGCATAGCAACCCCTGTCATAATTAAAAGAAGTCTGCTTTTATGTTTGTCAACTGAATTCTTCGGTTTTAATAATATTCCAAATAAAACCATCGTGTATGTCAATGGCAAAGGAACACCAAGTATCCTAATAATCTTCCCCATTTCAATTTCCAGAAATTGAGTATCATGGGACAATAAAACAACAAATGATCTAGTGTCCCAAGATGACAGTGCCAGCATCTATTAGACTTTGAACTATCCAACTTTTGTAAATGAACAAGGGTCCAAAAAAATTCAATATAACAGAAAAAACAAGTTTGTTTCATAGATGCTGAATCTGTACATCTCATTCTCCAAGTCCAAATCCGTGGCCATTGAGTAGCAGAAATATGCTGCTTTGTCTCAATGCTCCAAATGTCTTTAAGACTTGTTTTAGGTTTTTTATTCAAATATTCCAATATTATTTTATACCAAATGGTGGCCTGGTGTCCTTGCCAATCTGTCTAGAAACATAGGCCCGGCAAGCTATACTGATTTTTTTTTTAAGTTGTGCCCTTTCTGAATGGTCTTTTTCAACTGCAACCATTTAAATCCTTGAAACTTTGATATGCCAAATGATTGTTGCAGCTGTAATAAATTTACCATTTTCCTATTCTGAATCACATCATCTAAAGTTCATATGCCTACCTGCAACCAGTGTTTCCAAAGGATTTTAGACTCGCCGATTTGTATCTTCGGAGTTTAACCATAGAGATTGACATGTGGATTGTTATATTGGAGTAGGTGTTAAATTATTAATACATTTTTATGTATTCTAGGTGGAAAAAAGAATACTATTTTCCTTATATATTCTAGGCAGCTTGATACCCAAAATATGGTTAAGACATAATGAGGACATGAGATGACTCTCTAATATCAGCCAGTCCGGTAGATTCTCCATGAGTTCAGGAAGGATCCAATACATACCCTGATACAATATGAAGGCTTGATGATATCTATGAAAATTTACCCCCCCCCCTCCTGCCGATTGAGATTTTTGCAAAGATACTAAGGCTATTCTAGCAGTTTTACCCAACCAAATACATTTTGTAAGAATCCCATTCAGTTTTTTATAAAAGGACCCTTGGAAATAAACTGGCAACATACTCATTTGGTAGCATACAGGCAAAATCATCATTTTGATGGTTTGGACTCTCCCCCACCATGAAAGATGTAATAGTTTCCAATGCTCACACATTTCTTTGACTTTCAATAATAAGGATTTTTCATTTACTGTCATTGTATCTTCCAATGTTCTTTGAATCATGATACCCAAATATTTTATACCCTCTTCCTTCCAAAGAAATGGAAATGGGTCAAATAAACCTTTTACAAAATGCACATTTAATGGAAGAACCTCTTATTTGCTCCAATGTATTTTGAAACCAAAAAATTTGCCAAATCGATTAATCAATTCCAGTAAATGTGGTATGGTAGATTCAGGATTCTTCAAATGAAGCAAAATATCATCTGCATAGGCCGAAACCTTATAATATCGACCTGCATATAGAATTCTCTGTATCTCCTTTGCCTGTTGAATGGCCAACAACAAGGGTTCCAAAACAATATCAAAAAGTAAAGGAGATAAGGGACATCCTTATCTAACTCCCCTCTTCAGACAAAAACGCTCTGAAAATGTATTATTAATATATCATCTGGCAGAAGGGGAACTACACAAGGTTTGAATCATTTGAATAAATCCAGATCCTATTCCAAACCAATCCAATGCTTGATATATGAAAGTCCATTCTACACGATAAAAAGGCCTTCTCTGCATCCAAAGAAACAGAAAAGACCGGTCATCCATTGTTTTTGCTAAATTTAGCATATGAAATGCCAATCTGGTATTATTTGAAGAATGTCTTTGTGCAACGAAACTTGTTTGGTGCACACCAATCATATAAGGGAGAGCCTTGGCTAATCTTAAAGCCAATAACTTAGCCAGGATTTTCCCATCCACATTAATTAAATAGGCCTGTAGTTTGAAACCAACATGGGATCTCGGTTTGGTTTTGGCAAAACAATGGTTAATGATTCCACCATAGTACCTGATATAGAACTCTGTCAGTTGTGATTGATATACATTTAAAAGATGAGGTAATAGTAAATTTTGAAAAACTCCACTGTGAATCCATCCCTTCCTGGGGCGAATCCAGCCCTGTGACACTTCAATGCTGCCTGGAGTTCTGTAGATAATATAGGCGCTTCAAGTTTTTCCTTTATATGCTCGGGAATTTTCAGCTCATTTATTGAATATAAAAATTCTCTACCATCATGTTCTTTATCTGAATAAAGCTCAGAAGAATATAAAGCCTTATAATAGTCTAAAATTTGCTTTAAAACATCACCATTAAGGGTATGAATGTTATCTTTTTCATCTTTAATGTTGATAGGAAAAATGGAGTGATGATGATAATTAGGAATAGACCTGATACTACTATTCTGACCCAGCTGACTGATAAACAAGGCCGATGGATACTGGTGGTACTTGAAATACCAGGTTGCAAAATCATGATCATGAATATCTATGGTCCAAATGTTGATGATGCTAATTTCTATAATGATATTGCTGATCAAATGTACAACTATAATGATATGACATGCATCCTAGGGGGTGATTTTAACCTTGTTTTGGATCCCCTTAAAGATAGGAAATCCACAGTTCCGTGGAGAATTATGGATGAAGATGATTTGGATTACACTTTCTACTCAGCACCACACAATTCCTACTCCCGGATTGATTATTTTCTGGTTAGCCTACCGTTAGTGCAACATGTCCGGTCTGCTGCTATCAAAGGAATTAGTGTGTTGGTCTGCTAACATTTTCTAATATAGGAAAGCCTTTGACTTGCAGTCAGTGGAGATTTAATAATAGCCTTCTACAAGATGAAGACTTCATAGCGCTTATTTCTAAAGCCATTAGGGACTAATTTGACCTGAACAAACCTGGGGTCACTACTTGGATAGTATTGTGGGATGCATTTAAATCATAAGGGGCATTATTATTTCTTATGCTGCCCACAATAAAAAACAGGTTAAAGCTGAGCTGCTGGGTCTAGAAACAGAAATTAAGGCTCAGCATAGCAATTGTATTTCTAATATGCAGATCTTACAACAATTACAAGCCCTAAAATATAAATATAATGTTATGCTCAGCAATACAGCAGCCCAGCAGATCTTTACTCATTCTGCTAACTATTATATGGAGGCTAATAAATGTGGGTATGGCTTAGCTAGTTACATAAAAGGCAGGAGAGATAAAATTGGTATCTCTGCCATTAAAACAGAATTTAACCTTGTTTTAACTGATCATAAGGATATACTGGAACAATTTCAGATTTACTACAGTCACTTATACACCACAGAAGTTGGGGCCACGTCTGATATGAAACTGTTCTTAGATTTGCCGCATTCTACTTTGATGGCTGCTGACAATCTATTTTTAAACAATGATATGTCTGCTGATGAATTTCAACTTATGAAAATAACCACAAAAACTGACTTCTTGTTAAGTTAATACCCACAGAGAGTGATCAAGAGGTTTTATAAGTGCTCAGAGATGTGGAACTCTACAGGGTAACCTAATCCAAGTTACCCAGCACAGAGTTCACCTTCCAGTCATTGCACTATCTTGGGACCCCCAAAGATATTGCTTTAAGATAAGTGTAATCCAATTTTACTATTCCAGTGACCTTTGCACCTTGTATACTGGCATTAGGAGAGAAGCGTTTTTCCAGTTCTCAAAGGATTTAACCTGTCTTTAACACCAAGTCTCAGAGAGTGTTCAATATCATAAAATGGTGCAATGACTGGAAGGTGAACTCTTTGTGCTGGGTAACTTGGATTAGGTTACCTTGTAGAGTTCCACATCTCTGAGCACTTATAAAACCTCTTGATCACTCTCTGTGGGTATTAACTTAACAAGAAGTCAGTTTTTGTAGTTATTTTCATAAGTTGCTTTCTGGCTTTTTTTGATACATTATCCCTGATTCTCAAAGGAGATGAATTTCAACTGGCTATAGCCTCAATGGCTAGGGCAAAAGCGCCCGGCCTAGAGTTTTATCATGCCTTCCATGCTTTATTGATCCCTCAGCTTCCATGCTTTATTGATCCCTCAGATCCCTCAGCTTCCATGCTTTATTGATCCCTCAGATTCCTTTTTTGAGTACCTTATAGACTCGGGCAATGTATCTGGGACATTTACAGAGGCAACCATCATCATATTACTGAAGCCTAACAAAGACCCAAAGAAGATATTGAACTATAGGCCTCTGTCGTTTATCAACGCTGACGCGAAAATATATGTGAAAGTCCTAGCAAATAGATTATATTAGATCTTACCGAGTATCATCTTGCTAGAACAAAATGGATTTATGATGGGATGACTAGCCTGTGTTAACACCAGAACATTCACAAATGTGATTGACTATGCCAGCCATTCTGATATTCCTATTGTGGCCATGGCCTTAGATGCAGAAAAAAAACCTTCGACCGCATTGAGTGGCAATGAAATGGTTTGGATTCCATCAAGATTTTATATCTATGGTCAAAGTACTCTACTCATCGCCCAGTACACAGATACACATTAATGGCCTTTTCTCTAGCTCGTTCCACCCCTCCAGAGGCACAAGACAGGGGTACCCATTATCACCATTATTGTTTAATATCACTCTGGAACCCCTGCTTGTTGTGCTAAGAACTCATCACCAAATCATCAGAGTCAATTGTGGTGGTACTGAGCTGCGAGTCTCTGCCTATGCTGATGATGTGTTACTGTACGTGACCCCAGACTCTATAAAACCGATTCTGCTTACGATATCAAAATATTCCGACATCTCTGGTTACAAACTTAACTTGAACAAGATGGAAGTCATGGCTTTGAACTACCCTGAGGTATACGGTGATATAGCTGATCTTGGCCTTCAAAGGGCAGGTGATAGGTTAAAATACTTGGGACTCTATTTCGGAACAACTATTGCTACAACTGTCGTATACAATATGGAGTATGTCTTAGAATCAATTAATAAGCTTACTTCCAGATGGTTGCCACTAAGATTGATATGGTGGGGCAAGCTAAGCACCATTAAAATGATGGTGGCTCCAGTAGTAAACCATATCCTTAGTATGTTACCTGTGTATTTACTGCCTTCGGCATACAAAAAAATGGACTCGCTACTAACTAAGTTTCTATGGAACAACTCCACCCCACGTATAAGCCTGAAAAAACTGAAAGGTGATATATCAAATGGTGGTGTAAGGTTCCCCAGCTTTTACGATTATCATACAGCATTCATCATGAGGCACGGATCATTCTGGCTTGCTGATCAAATGGTTACGGAATCATCTCCTTGGTTACTTTTCAAGAAGCCTTCTATAGGCAACTGTGATTTGCGTTCAACTGCCTTCATGAGCAGCAAGGCTTCAACTAAATGCAGAGAGCCTACCCGTTCTACCAAACTGGCAATTCAGGAATTGGACAGATTAACAGAAGTGTGTTGGAATGAGACTACTCATATTTGTGTATGGAATAACCCCAAGATTTTAATTCAAGGGAAACAAATTAATTGGCCTACCTGGCAGGCTCCATGTATTTGGTCATTACATCAACTGTATGATAATAAAACATGGATTCTGGTCAAATAACTACAAGAGATATATGGCCTACCAGAATTGCAACAGTATAAATGGCTGCAATTATGCCACTCAGCTAAGGCTCTTCTTAATGTTTCTTCACTCCAAGAGATGAAGCCCACATTGGCCTCATTTTATGACCAAATCGAACTTAGATGCAAGGGTAAAGCAGTCTCTTGGTACAAATTCATCATTAAGGAGAAATTTGCTGGGTCCACTGCAGTTAAAGACATTTGGATAAAAGACACTGGAAAACATACTGAGGAGAATGAATGGGAAAAAGTTTGGATTGAATCAACACATTCCTTGCACTCAGCTACTGTTTCTCAATCAGCATATTTTTTTGTTGAACAGAGTGTTTTGGACACCTTACAAATTGTCCAAGTTACCAGAGGCCAGTTCCAACTGTTGTTGGTCTTGTAAAACCAAAGTGGGCACCCTAGACCACATGATCTTTCAATGTCCTCTGATAATAGATTATTGGAAAAAAGTATGGACAACAATCAGATCCATTACTGGAATTGAGGAAGACATATCATTGGCCATTGTTGTATATGGGCAACATGGATTGACGCTGGAAATTAATAAAGACCTAAGTAAACTCCTTAGATATCTTCTACTTATTACACTCAAAACTATACTGACTAATTGGAAAAATAGCTATAACCTTTCATACAACTTGTGGTGGAGTAATGTTTGCACGATTGCTAAATTTGAATTCACTTATGCTGAAAAATGTGGTCATATAGATACTTATGATAGAATATGATTACCTTTAACCAAGTTTTGTGACTTATAATGATACTTCCATTTAAGGTTCATTTCACTTTTCCTACTGGTATACCTAATTCTCACCCTTCACATATTACTGTTAAATTGAAATATGGGCTGTCATCTGTTGTGTTTTGTTTTGTATGTTTTGATGGATTTGTATGATCTGTTCACTCATTATTGGTCAAGACTCTGTTTGTTATAAAATGTATTTTATTCAAATTTTCATCAATAAAAAAATATTGAACATATAAATAAATTAAATAGCACCGGTCCCAGTACAGATTCCTGTAGCACTCCACTTTTTACTCTCCTCCATTGAGAACATAAGAACATAAGAAATGCCTTCACCGGATCAGACCTTAGGTCCATCTTGTCCGGCGACCCGCACATGCGGAGGCTAAGCTAGGTATTCCCTGATGGACACCTTGTTCACCCGTATCTCTCAATGTGATTTGCAAGAAGGTGTGCATCCAACTTGCCCTTGAATCTCAGAACGGTGGTCTCTGTCACAACCAACTCCGGGAGAGCATTCCAAGCATCCACCATTCGCTGTGTGAAGCAGAACTTCCTGACATTAGTCCTGAGTCTGCCGCCCCTCAGTTTCAGTCCATGACCTCTTGTTCGAGTCACTTTTGACAATGTGAATAACGAAGTTTCTTGCTCTATTTTGTCGAAACCTTTTAGTATTTTAAAAGTCTCTATCATATCCCCTCGTAGCCTTCTCTTCTTGAGGGTGAACAATCCCAGTTTTTCGAGGTGTTCTTTGTAGCTCAAATTCTCCACACCTTTTATTAGCTTTGTGGCTCGTCTCTTCACCCTCTCCAGCAGGGTTATATCCTTCTTTAGGTAGGGAGACCAGTGTTGGACACAGTATTCCAAGTGTGGTCTGACCATTGCTCTATAAAGCGGCATTATGACGTCCGCCGATCTACTCGTGATGCCCTTCTTTATCATGTCCAACATCCTGTTTGCTTTCTTTGCCGCTGCTGCGCATTGAGCCGACGGCTTCAGGGTCCTTTTTATCAGTGCCCCCAGGTCCCTTTTTTGTTCGCTCTTGCCCAATGTTACACCTAACATTTTATATTCTTGTTCTTTGTTTTTCCTGCCCAGGTGCATCACTTTGCATTTTTCTATATTAAATTTCACCTGCCACTTTTCCGCCCATTTCTCTAGTTGGTTCAAATCTCTTTGAAGTGCATCTCTGTCCATTTTCGACCCAACTGCCCGACATAGTTTTGTGTCATCTACAAACTTGATTATGTTACTTGTTGTTTCCTCTTCTAGGTCATTTATGAAGATATTGAATAAGATGGGCCCAAGAACCGAGCCCTGGGGCACGCCGCTTGTCACCTTCTCCCAGTCTGAGAACTTCCCATTTATGCCCACCCTCTGCAATCTGTTCTCCAGCCATTCGCCTATCCAACTTAGTATATCCCCTTCTATTCCATGGCTTTGTAGTTTCCTCAGAAGCCTTGTGTGTGGTACCTTGTTGAACGCTTTTTGGAAGTCCAAGTATATTATATCCACCAGTTCTCCGCTATCAATTTGTTGGTTCACCTTCTTAAAATATTGAAGCAAATTTGTCAAACATGACTTCCCCTTCCTGAAACTGTGTTGACTAGCTCTCATCAGGTCGTGATTTTCCAGGTGTTGCACTATGCTATCCTTAATTAGTGCTTCAACCAGCTTCCCAGGAACCGACATAAGACTCACAGGTCTGTAGTTTCCCGGTTCTCCCCTTGATCCTTTTTTGAAGATTGGGATGACATTTGCTATCCTCCAGTCGTCTGGTATTTGTCCGGTTCTAATTGACAAGTTAGCTAGGGATTGTAACAGTTCTCTGATTTCTAACTTAAGCTCCTTTAGCACACTCGAGTGAATTCCATCCAGTCCAGGGGATTTATCACTTTTTAGTTTGTTTATCTGATAGTATATCATGTCCAAATCCACATTCACTGTGGTGAGGCTTTCCTCATTTTCACCCTACCCTCTGTTTTCTATCCAATAACCAATTCCTAATCCACAACTGAACTTTGCCTCCTATCCCATGACTCTTTAATTTTTTCCAGAGCCTCTCATGAGGAACTTTGTCAAAAATTTTCTGAAAATCTCGATACACTGTATCAACTGGCTCACCTTTATCCATATTTGTATTCAAACCTTCAAAGAATGTAATGTAATGTAATGTAATTTATTTCTTATATACCGCTACATCCGTTAGGTTCTAAGCGGTTTACAGAAAATATACATTAAGATTAGAAATAAGAAAGGTACTTGAAAAATTCCCTAACTTAAAGAAGTTAAGCAAATTGGTGAGACAAGATCTCGCTCGGCTGAACTCATGCTGACTCTGTCTCATTAAATCATGTTTGTCTACGTGTTCCACAATTTTATTTTTTATAATTGTTTCCACCATTTTGCCCAGTACTGAAGTCAGGCTTACCAGTCTGTAATTTTCCAGATCTCCCCTTGAACCCTTTATAAAAATTGGCGTAACATTGGCCACCCTCTAATCTTCAGGTACTACAAATGATTTTAGCGACAGCAATTTCATGTTTGAGTTCCTTTAGTACTCTGGGATGTATACCATCCGGTCCAGGTGATTTATCACTTTTTAACTTGTCGATTTGGTTTCGTACATCTTCCAGATTCACAGAGATTTCTTTCAGTTCCTCTGCATCATCACCCTTTAATATCATCTCCAGTTCTGGTAGATCTCTTACATCTTCTTCTGTAAAGACCAAAGCAAAAAATTCATTCAGTCTCTCCGCTATGGCCTTATCCTTCTTGAGTGCTCCTTTTGCTCTTTGATCATCCAGTGGTCCCATGAATTCCCTCTCTGGTTTTCTGCTTCTGATGTACCTAAAGAAATTGTTATGAGTTTCTGCCTCTTTGGCAAGTTTCTCTTCATATTCTTTCTTAGCTTTCTTTATCAATGCTTTGCATCTAACTTGCCAGTACTTGTGTCTCTTCTTATTTTCTTCATTTGAATCCTTTTTCCATTCTTTAAAGGATTTTTTTTGGCTCTAATAGCTTCTTTCAGTTCACTTTTTAACCATGCTGGCTCTCATTTTCTCTTCTTTCCACCTTTGCTAATACGTGGGATATATCTGGTGTGGGCTTCCACGATGGTATTTTAAAATAACAACCACACTGATTTACAGTCCTAACCTTTGCAATTGATCCTTTCAGCTTCTTTTTAACTATTTTCCTAATTTTATCATAGTCTCTCTTTTTTATTTATTTTATTTATTTAGTCATTTATTTAGCCCGTCCTCCCAAAGAAGCCCAGAATGGGTTATAGGAGTATATTCATAGTATGGGTTGGACAACTTTAGTGAGACATAGACTCTTCAGCATTTACAGCATGGACCAAGGGGTTTAGATTACAGCAATTACAATATAGACATAACATGCAGACTTACAAATACAGACTTAGTGGACATAGGGTGGTTTAAATTTCAGCATTTCCAGTGTAAATATACTAGGAAGTGAAATAGCTTTCTTTGCAGGTGGGTGCATATTTGTTGTCAAAGAAAAGTGGTAGCAGTTTGCAGTGGCATGCGAGTTTTAGTGAGATTCCATTTAGTATATTAGGTGGTGTCTTTGGGATTCTTTCCATCCGGGGTGTAGACGTGGGTCTTCAAAATTAAATGCCTCTATAGCAGATTTCATTTGTGATGTCACTCCAGATATCAGCTCAAATTTGATCACATTATGATCACTGTTTAAAAGTGGACCCAACACAACTATGCCTTACATTCCACTAAGAACCAAATCTAAAATAGTTCCTCCTCTTGTCAGTTCCCGGACCAGTTGCTCCAAGAAGCAGTCATTTATGACTTCTAAGGATTTTACCTCCCTAGCACTCCCTGATGTAACATTAAACCAGTCAATGTTGGGGTAATTGAAATCAACAAGTAACTAAGCTCATACTCTATAAACAAATATATCTATATAACCCCCTAAAATTCCACTCAGGGCTGCCAAATAATAACTCACAGAGAGAGGAAATACAATACCACAATCATACACCACACACTAAATTCAAAGCAGAAACAGAGGGAAAAAGAGCACAAAAGAACCAGAAAAGAAAATGGAGAAAAAGCCTCAGTTCAGCTTCATGGGCGCAAAAAACTCTACTTTCTCTCAAATGGGCTCCGTTTTTCTGAATCAAAATGTTTACTGATCAAGTATCAGCAGTAGCCACTCCCCTTTTGGAGATTGAAACATCCAAAAGTCTTGGAAAATATAGGGAAAGTTTAAAAATCACTAACAAGCACAGATTTTTTTAAACTTTATTTAGTTTTTAATGCCAACAAAAAGTGCAATACAATTTACATTAATCCATGGTTCAACGCTGAACTTAACTTAATTAAAAAACAACTTCGTTCCTTAGAACGAAATTGGAGGAAAGACAAAAGTCCTTCAAATTTATCAAAATATAAAGAACATGCAATATTTTATAAAAAAAAAAATAATTCAAGCCAAATCAACACATTATTCCAAACAAATTATTCAAGCTAAAAACACGTTCATGTTACACAATATCTTAAAATCAATCACCAACAAGTCTAAAAACCTCTTTCAAGATGCTAAAACACTTCCAACTGCACAGGAATTAGCAGATTGCTTTGTAGATAAAGTTAATAACATAAGGAAAAATTTTTCATTAAATTCACAAACCACTCTTGTTTCAGATCAAAAAACCAGTTCTTCATTTTCCTCTAAATGTTCCAAGTCTTAAAGATCTTGAATTAATAATCAAAACAGTCAATCCCAAGGGATCCTTTACAGAATCCATCCCTCCTTTTATCCTCAAGAAATATTTCTCAATATTTGGCCCGCATATACTTGCCTTAATTAATATGAGCTTACAACAGGGAGTTATGCCTCTAGCTTGGAAAAAAATCCACTATTCGACCAGTCTTAAAAGACCAAAAAATAGGCCCCGAGGAAAAAACTAATTACAGACCAATTGCTAACATTCCTTTTCTAGCAAAAGTTACTGAAAAAATTGTGTTCAATCAAATATCAGAATACATTGAAAAAACTAATGTCTTACATCCAAATCAGACAGGATTTAGGCAAAATCACTCCACAGAGCACTCTTTAATTGATATGACCACGTCCATTCTGTATCATTTAGATCATCATACTTCTGTATTATTAATTTCACTCGACCTTTCATCTGCATTTGACACAATTGACCATACCCTTTTAATAAACAGACTTCAATCTATTGGTGTGACAGACCAGGTTTTGCTCTGGTTCAAGTCTTACTTCGAAAACCGTTCATCTAATGTCTTTTTCAATAATTCATCTTCTGATAGTTTTTCATTTCCATATGGCATCCCTCAAGGATCAATACTTTCGCCTTTAATGTTCAACATTTTTCTTGCTCCCCTTATGACTCTTTTCCAGTCTATCAGATTCTCAGTATTCGCATACACAGATGACATACAGTTGATACATCCAATTGATCCCAATAATTTACAAGAAATAACAGCAATAAATGGAAAGCTGGATCAAATTCATCACTGGCTAGATACCAATAGACTAGCCTTGAATATCAATAAAACTAACGTTATGCTCTTTCCATGGAAGGATTGCCATAGACTTCTTTCTCCCATTTCTATTAAAGGCACTCCTTTGCAGATGGCACACAATATTAGGATTCTTGGAGTACTATTCGATAATAAACTAACTTATCATGATCACATAAGCCATGTGGTCAAATCTACTTTCTACAGACTCCGTCAAATTCGTTCAGTGGCCAAATTTTTATGTGCAAAATTTCTGAATGTTTTAATTCATTCGTTAGTAATTTCCAAAATTGATTATTGTGGTGCACTATTTAAAGGTCTACCGCAAAAAGAAATCAGACGTCTGCAAATTATTCAGAATGCCTCCGTTAAAATTATTTATAAAGCCAAAAAATTTGATCACGTCTCTCCATTACTTAAAAAGGCACATTGGCTCCCAGTTGCACACCGTATCTTATTTAAAATATGCCTGCTTACTTTTAAATCATTATTATTTAAAACCCCTGCTTTTATTTTTAGAGTTTTAATTCCTCATCTTACTTCAAGACAGTTAAGATCACAAGATCAACACTTATTGGCCATTCCCTCACTGAAAGTTATCAATACGAGGCGTCACACCATTTTTTCAATAACAGCTCCCCAATCTTGGAATGACCTCCCACTATTTATTAGAGGGGAAAAGCACTTAGATAAATTCAAATCCAAACTTAAGAGTTTCCTTTTTATAGATGCTTTTAGTGAATAAATCTCAAAGACTCGGTCTCTTTTTACTTTCTACTTTATATATTATTATAAATTTTATCTGTTGCCCTTCCTATTGTTCTTTCCTTAAACGTTATTAAATTAATATTGAGTGTAACCCATTAATAATTTTCCCTCTGCTTTGATATTATATGTATAAGTTAAATTATGTATAGAAATGTTTGTATTTGTTATTTTTAATTCGATATGATTATTGTTTGTCTGATTTGTTCCCCATATTTGATTATTTATGAAATTGTACATCGCCTAGAAATTGTGATAGGCGATTAATCAAATTATATAATAAACTTGGAAACTCAAATTATATAATTAAAAAAGTTATATACATACAAATAATATTAATCAAATAAGCACTTATAAACAATCAGAATCTATACAAAAGATAAAAATTCCCTCCCCCACCCATCATTACCATCAGGAATTATACCAAAACAAAAGATATACCCGCCTCCCGCTACCCCCCCTCCCCCACCGGATGTGTGACTGCAATACAATGGAAAATAAAGATAAAGGGCAACTATAACAAATCTATAAAAGATGCCAATGGACCCCAAACCAATCTGAATATCTCATTATGCCCCAACAAGTCAGCATTCATTTTCTCATACTTATAAGTTACTCTTGGGAATTTTCAAGCTATAAAATACTGCAGGAGCATACTGTTTTTAAACCAGGTTTAGAGGTCCTTTTACAAAGCTGGACAAAAAATGACCTTACGTGGGTGTTTCTTATGCGCTGTCACTTTTGCTGTGACCAATTTTCCATGTTGCCATTAACATGTGGCTATTAACAAAAAATATAGTGGATGAATCCTTATTGCCACTTATTTTGTAGGTGTAAAAGCTCACGTGCTAATGCTGCACTAACCAGTTAGTGTGTGGTAATGTAGGTGCGCTGATTAATGCAGAAATGCCTACTTTCTGCCCTAGACATTTGGCTCTCCCATGGCTAAAAATTAAAAAAGATTTTTTAGTATGAGTAGTGCACACATATTTGAAATGTACTGTGGGATGCCTTACTACAGCTTAGTAAAAGGGCCTCCTACTATTATAAGGTATAGTAAAGATTTACAGATACATTTTTTTCTGATCATGTTTTGCCCTCTCATTTCAGCTATTCTTCCCAACATGATTTCACGAAGAACTGGACATATTGTGGTAGTGAACACTATTCAGGGCAAATTAGGAGTTCCTTTCCGTGCAGCCTGTGAGTATTTAATCTCTCAAGTCTTGAAATAGTATTTTTTTTTCCTTATGGCAGCAGGTAATCAACAAACACCTCATGAATAAGAGGTAAAGATACTCATAAAAAGACAGCTATCAAAAAAAAAAAAAAAAGCCTTTGCAGTTTCTCATGGTAAAAGTTTACTTTTTAAGAAAGTCTAGTGACTTATCAATTTAAGAGCAATTCTATAACTACACTGGTGTAGAAGTAGAAGGGACGCTGGAAAGCAGTGATCACAATATGATCCACTTCAACCTGGACACAGGGGCAAAACTTCGATCCAGAACGACGGCCAAGGCACTGAACTTCCGAAAAGGGAATTACGAAGAGATGAGACTCATGGTAATAATAATAATAAAAATAACTTTATTCTTCTATACCGCCATGTGGAGGTAATGTGGTCAGCTCTGAAATCTACCCTACAGGAAGCAGCCAACCTCTTTATAAGAACCATGAGTAAACGGCAGAGAAATAACAAACCTCAATGGTTCTCCGTGGAGATCTCGGAACTCATAAAACAGAAGAAAAGAGCATTTGTATCCTACAAATGATCACAATGACCAGAAGACAAAGATTATCTAGAGAAATCTAGAACTGTCAAAACATCAGTCAGAAACACCAAACTCAGGATGGAAGAAGATTTAGCTAGGAATATTAAAAAAGGGGATAAATCCTTCTTCAGGTATGTTAGTGATAGAAAGAGAAATACAGATGGGATAGTGCGTCTGAGGAAACCCGACAGCAACTTTGCAGAATCGGACTCCGATAAAGCCGAACTACTGAACAAATACTTCTGCTCAGTATTTACCTTTGAGGCACCAGGATCCGGTCCATAGCTGCAAACAAGGGAGAGCTCAGAAGACCCATTTAGGAACTTTGAATTTTCCACTAGCAGCATCTACCAAGAATTATCAAGGCTCAAAGTGAATAAAGCCATGGGACCGGATAAATTGCACCCCAGAGTGCTTAGGGAATTGAGAGATGTCCTGGCAGAGCCATTAGCCACGCTCTTCAATCTTTATCTGAGCACGGGAAAACAGCTAACGTCATTCCGCTCCACAAAAAGGGATGCAGGTTAGAGACTGCAAATTACAGACCGGTAAGTCTCACGTCAATAGTGGAAACATTGATTAAGCACAAATTAGATATGGTTATGGACGACGAGAGACTGAGGGATCCCCACCAGCATAGATTTACAAAGGGGAGATCCTGCCAATCCAACCTGATCAGCTTCTTTGACTGGGTAACAAAAGATCTAGACAAAGGAGAGTCCCTAGATGTAGTGTATCTGGACTTCAGCGAGGCTTTTGATAGCATCCCATACCGTAGACTTTTGAACAAGATGAGTTCGTTGGGGCTAGGAGAAATATTAACTGCATGGGTTAAGGACTGGCTCAGTGGCAGACATCAGAGGGTGGTGGTAAACGGTACTCCCTCTGAAAAGTCGGAAGTGCACAGTGGAGTACCACAGGGCTCGGTCCTGGGTCCAATCCTATTTAATATCTTCATACAAGATCTGCCTAAGGGACTTTGGGGTAAAATTGCATTATTTGCCGATGATGCTAAATTATGCAACATAGTGGGCGGAGGTACCATGCCCGACACTATGACATAGGACATACTTTTTCTGGAGCACTGGTCTATTATTTGGCAGCTGAATTTTAATGCCTAGAAGTGTAAAGTTATGCACCTTGGTAGCAGAAATCCATGCAGAACCTACGCTCTGAATGATGAGACCTTAACCAGACCTTAACCAGAACGGGACCTGGAGTAATCATTAGTGAAGATATGAAGGCAGCCAATCAAGTAGAGAAAGCCTCATCCAAGGCTAGACAAATGCTGGGTTGCATCTGGAGAAGCTTTGTCAGCAGGAAACCCGAGAAGGTAATGCCATTGTATAGGTCCATGGTGAGACCACATCTGGAGGCCACACTATTGGAAGGATGTGCTAAGAATGGAATCGATTCAATGATTGGCCAGCAAGATGGTCTCAGGGCTCAAGGATATCCCATATGAAGAACATCTAGGTAAGTTGTAGCTTTATTCTGTCGAGGAACGCAGAGAAAGGGGTGACATGATAGAGACATTCAAATACGTTACTGACCGTATTGAGGTGGAAGAAGACATCTTTTTCCTTACAGGCCCTATGACGACAAGAGGGCATCCGCTAAAACTCAGGGACGGGAAATTTCATAGTGACACTAGGAAGTACTTCTTCACCGAAAGGGTGGTTGACTGTTGGAATGATCTTCCACTTCAGGTACTTGAGGCCAGTAACGTGACTGACTTTAAGAATAAATGGGATCAACACGTGGGTTCACTTCAAAGAAGAACTTAGAGGGGAGGGTTATTTGAGTGGGCAGACTTGTTGGGCCGAAGGCCCTTTTCTGCCATCATATTCTATGTTTCTATAGTCAGATGACTTCTAGGGGAAGAAGATTAAGAAGAGGATAAGCACTGTAAAAACACTAGAGCAAACATGGTCCCTTTTTAAGGACAAAGTCACTGAGGCGCAAAATCTACATATACCGCGTATCAACAAGGGATCCAAGAGGAAAAAGAACAAAGAACCGGCGTGGCTCACTGTAGCGGTGAAGGAAGTGATCAGAGACAAGAAGAAGTCGTTTAAGGAATGGAAAAGGTCAAAAATGGACGAAAACTGGAAAAATAAACAACAACATCAAAGCAGGTGCCATAAGGTGGTAAGAGGGTCCTAAAGAGACTATGAAGAGAATATAGCTAAGGAGGCAAAAAACTTCAAGCCGTTCTTTTGATATTAAGGGGAAACGACCTGTTAAGGAAGTGGTGGGGCCATTAGATGACCATGTAATAAAGGGAGTGCTAAAGGAGGACAAAGCCATCGCCGACAAACTGAACACATTTTTTGCATCTGTATTTACCAAAGAGAATAGACACAACATACCTGAAGCTGACAGGCTATACACAGGAAACAAAGACGGGAAACTGACAGGGCTGACGGTCAGTCTAGAAGAGGTATGCAGGCGGATTGATAGGCTTAAAAATGATAAATCCTCGGGACCAGATGGCATCCATCCAAGGGTAATCAAGGAACTGAAAGGGGCTATAGCTGAACTGTTCCAACTAATAACCAATCTGTCGATCAAATCGGGAAGGATTCTGAAAGACTAGACAGTGGCAAATGTTACGCCGATCTTCAAGAAAGGTTTGAGGGGAGATCCGGGAAACTACAGACCGGTGAGTCTGACCTCGGAACCGGGAAAGATGGTAGAGGTGCTGATAAAGAACGGCATCATTGATCAACTAGAACAGTGTTCTTCAACCACCGGCCCATGGACCATGCCGGTCCACAGAAATTTTCTGCCGGTCCACAGGGCCAGCATGTGCATCAGGCCCAAAACAGTGTTCTTCAACCGCCGGTTCGTGGTGCGATTGATGCAGCGTTATCTTTGGGCTGGCTCCCTCTTCCTTTATGACTCAATGCATAAAGCCATGGGCAGCGTCTCCTACGTATGTTCTGCGCCTGAACTGGAAGCCTTCTCTCTGATGTCGCAACGTCAGAGGGAAGGCTTCCAGATGAGGCACGGGATGTGCAAGGAGCCGCTGCCTGCAGCTTTCTGCACTGCGTCAGTGAGGAAGAAGGAGCAGGCCTTAAGCTAACACCAGGGGCAGCATAAAATGGCCAGGCGGGAGCAGTTAAGAAGGTAAGGCACAGCATGGAGGAAGGGAGACAACAAAGGTAGGGGGAATGATTTTAGTTTTGAATTTAGTGATTGAATTGTATCAATTTTGAGAATTTACATCTGTCTGTATTTTGCACTATTCAGGAAGAAATGCATTTTTTTCTTTTTCTCTGGGGGTTGTACTGCATGCAGAGTCTTGAATCTTAGGATTTGTTTGTATATTTTACTTTTAGTTTTTGGTATTTGCATAGGAGTAATCTGTTCTGGTAACACGTTTTATAAGTATAATGTTATGTTTTGAATGTTGAGAAGCATACAGTGTGCTTTGTGTAGTTTAATTTTGTGGTTAACCATTGTGTGGTGTTAATAAGATTATATTGTGTGTATATATTAAAAATGAATGGAAAAAATAGTGTTACAATTAGTACTGTGGGGGCAGAATCTGGGGCAGAGATTGGATAAAGATGATCAGGGTCTGGCCCACGACTTAGCCCAGTGTTCTTCAACTACCGGTCCACAAAATAATTATTTTATTTCTTCTGGTCCATAGGTATAAAAAGGTTGAAGAACACTGACCTAGACGAACACAATCTGATGAGGACCAGCCAGCACAGCTTCAGCAAAGGAAGATCTTGCTTGACGAACTTGTTGCACTTCTTCGGGGGAGTAAACAGGCAGAGAGATAAGGGTGACCCAGTCGCCATGTATATCTGGATTTTCAGAAGGTGTTCGACAAGGTCCCGCATGAACGACTACTTTGAAAAATTGAGAGCTATGGAATCGAGGGTGAAATACTCACATGGATTAAAAACTGGTTGGCGGATAGAAAACAGAGAGTGGGGGTAAATGGACAATACTCAGACTGGAAAAGCATCACGAGTGGAGTGCCGCAGGGTTCGGTGCTTGGACCCGTGCTCTTCAACATATTTATTAATGACCTGGAAATTGGTATGATGAGTGAGGTGATTAAATTTGCAGATGATATGAAGTTATTCAGAGTAGTAAAGATACAGAAGGATTGCGAAGACCTGCAACGTGACATAAATACGCTTGAGAAATGGGCCGTGACAGGCAAATAAGGTTTAACATGGAAAAGTATAAGGTGATGCATGTCGGTAACAAAAATCTTCTACACGAAAACAGGATGTCCAATGCAGTACTCAGAGAGACCCCCCAGGAAAGAGACTTGGGAGTACTGGTTGGCAAGTCAATGAAGCCGTCCGAGCAATGTGTGGTGGCGGCGAAAAGGGCGAACAGAATGCTAGGAATGATTAAGAAGGGGATCACGAACAGATCGGAGAAGGATATCATGCCGCTGTACCGGGCCAGGATACGCCTCCACCGGGAATACTGCGTCCAGCACTGGTCGCCGTACATGAAGGACACGTACTACTCGAAAGGGTCCAGAGAAGAGCAACTAAAATGGTTAAGGGGCTGGAGGAATTGCCGTACATTGTGAGAGGCTAGAGAAACTGGGCCTCTTATTCCTTGAAAAGAGGAGGCAGAGAGGGGACATGATCAAAACATTTAAAATAATGAAAGGAATAGTCTTAGTAGATAGAGACAGGTTGTTCACCCTCTCCAAGGTAGAGAGAATGAGAGAGCACTCTCTAAAGTTAAAAGGGGATAGATTCCGTACAAACATAAGGAAGTTCTTCTTCACCCAGAGAGTGGTAGAAAACTGAAACGCTCTTCCGGAGGCAGTTATAGGGGAAAACAGCCTCCAGGGATTCAAGACAAAGTTAGACAACTTGCTGCTGAACCAGAATGTAAGGCTAGACTCAGTTAGGGCACTGGTCTTTGAACTAAGGGCCGACGTGTGAGTGGACTGATGATGGACGTGTGAGTGGACGTGTGCATGATGGAGCACTGGTCTGACCCAGCAGCAGCAATTCTGATGTTCTTGTCCTGGATTGATAGCATGGAATGTTACTACTATTTGGGTTTCTGCTAGGTTCTGTGACATGGATTGGCCTCTGTTGGAAACAGGAGACTGGGCTAGATGGACCATTTGTCTAACTCAGCATGGCTGATCTTATGTAACAACAATAATAATTATTATTTTTATAGCGCTACCAGACGCACATAGTGCTGTACATTGTACATGCAAGAGATGGTCCCTGCTCAGAAAAGCTTACAATCTAATTATGACAGACACACAGAGGGGGCTATAAGGTGGTAGGGGACTATTAAGGGATTGACAGAGAGATAGGTTGGTTGGGTCAGCGTTTAAACAAACAGCTTCAAATAAGTGGATTTTTAGTCTGGCTTTGAATACCACCAGAGACGAATCGAATATAAGGCAAAATTTTTGGCCCATAAAATGGCCTACAAATGGGGATCTCATCTTATATTTGGGCCATCATCTACCTGACCCCCCTCCCGGACCTATTGCAGGCCTCCCCGGGGCTGCTGCAAAATCTGGTGGTCCAGTGGTGGGCTCGGACATAAGAGATCCCCCTGTCTCCCATCCTGGTCAAATCCAAAGCCCCCCGCATCTCCTGCATACACCCCTACGCGCCTCCCTACTCCTCAGCGGCCTCGCTGTGGACAGGATAGGAGGAATCCCTTCACGACTCGTGAATACTTACAGCAGCAAATCAACCAGCAGCCTTGAAAGGAGCGGAAGGGTAGGAAGATCATTTCTGCTCCGTGCACTGGCTGGCTACCAGGGACCCAAAATGTACATGGGGAATGTGGGAGGGAGGTGTGGTTGTCAATTTCAGCAGGCGGGATTTGTCCTGTACTGCCTACTGTGAGGCTGCCGAAGTGTCAGGGTGTGTGCAGGGGAGATGGGGGGGGGGAGGTGTTGCACTGGGGTTTTTTGGATTCAACTGGGACAGGAGATAGGGGATCCCTCATATCACAGCACACCCCTGGACTACCGGGTCCCATAGCAGACCTGGTGGAAGCCTGCAAGGCATCGGGAGGGAGGGAGATAGTACAGGGTAGTGAGGGAAGGAGGGGGGCTGGGTATAGAGCCTGGCAGAGAGTGAGGGGGGATGGATGCAGAGCCTGGCAGGGCAGGGTACTTGAATATTAAGCCCCCGTTTTATATTCGAGTCAACTATTTTTCTCCTTTTTGGGGGGAAAATGGAGGTCTCAACTTGTATTCGAGTATATACGGTAATACAAGTTTTCTTACCAATCTGGATTTTCAGAAATGTTTGTTGATGAATTATGCATTATTTATTGTAATCCATTTAGGTGTTAAGTGGGAAAGAAATGTTAAAATAAATAAATAATAGAATACTTTTAAAATAATAAAATAGAACATAAGAACATATGCAATGCCTCTGCTGGGTCAGACCTGAGGTCCATCATGCCCAGCAGTCCGCTCACGCGGCGGCCCAACAGGTCCAGGACCTGTGCAGTAATCCTCTATTTATATCCCTCAATCCCCTTTTCCAGCAGGAAATTGTCCAATCCTTTCTTAAACCCCTGTACTGTACTCTGCCCTATTACACCCTCTGGAAGCGCATTCCAGGTGTCCACCACTCGTTGGGTAAAGAAGAACTTCCTAGCATTCGTTTTAAATCTGTCCCCTTTCAACTTTTCCAAATGTCCTCTTGTTCTTTTATTTTTCGAAAGTTTGAAGAATCCGTCCCTCTCTACTCTCTCTATGCCCTTCATGATCTTATAAGTCTCTATCATATCCCCTCTAAGTCTCCTCTTCTCCAGGGAAAAGAGACCCAGTTTCTCCAATCTCTCAGCATATGAGAGGTTTTCCATCCCATTTATCAAACGTGTCGCTCTCCTCTGAACCCTCTCGAGTAACGCCATATCCTTCCTAAGGTACGGAGACCAATATTGGACGCAGTATTCCAGATGCGGGCGCACCATCGCCCGATACAATGGCAGGATAACTTCTTTCGTCCTTGTTGTAATACCCTTCTTGATTATGCCTAGCATTCTATTTGCTTTCTTAGCGGCTGCTGCGCACTGTGCCGTCGACTTCATTGTCATGTCCACCATTACCCCCAAGTCCCTTTCTTGGTTACTCTCATTCAATAATATCCCTCCCATCGTATAGTTGTACCTCAGGTCTCTGTTTCCAACATGCAATACTTTACATTTCTCAACGTTGAACTTCATCTGCCATCTCGCCGCCCATTCCCCCAATTTGTTCAAGTCCCTTTGCAATTCTTCGCATTCCTCTTTAGTCCCAGCTCCACTAAATAGTTTTGTATCGTCCGCAAATTTTATTATCTCACACTTCGTGCCCATTTCTAGATCATTTATGAATATATTAAATAGCAGCGGCCCGAGCACCGAGCCCTGCGGAACACCACTCGTGACCCTCATCCAGTCCGAGTAGTGGCCCTTCACCCCCACCTTCTGTTTCCTACCCGCCAACCAGTTTCTGATCCATCTATGTACGTCTCCATCCACTCCATGGTTCTTCAGTTTCCGGAGTAGACGTTCGTGAGGCACCTTGTCAAAGGCTTTTTGGAAATCAAGGTATATGATGTCTATGGGGTCTCCTCTGTCCATCCGTTTGTTAATTCCTTCGAAGAAGTGCAATAAGTTCGTTAGGCACGATCTCCCCCTGCAGAAACCATGTTGGGTTGTTATCAAAAGTTCGTTCCTTTCCAAATGTTCATCGATGTGTTCTTTAATCAGTGCTTCCTCCAGTTTCCCCAGAACCGAGGTCAAACTCACTGGTCTGTAGTTTCCCGGGTCACCTCTTGATCCCTTTTTAAAGATGGGCGTGACATTGGCTATCTTCCAATCCTCCGGGATCATGCCTGTTTTCAAGGATAGTTTGCAAATTTGCTGCAGTAGTTCCGCTACCTCCTCCTTTAATTCCTTCAGAACTCTGGGATGGATTCCGTCCGGACCCGGGGATTTGTCAGTTTTAAGTTTTTCTATCTGCCTGTGTACATCATCAAGGCTCACTTCCATGGATGTTAATTTTTCTGCTTGATTTCCATTGAAGATTTGTTCAGGTTCCGGTATGTTGGTTGTGTCTTCGTTTGTAAATACAGACGAGAAGAACATGTTGAGTCTTTCTGCGAATTCTTTCTCCTCCTTCACCGCTCCCTTCCTGTCTCCTTCGTCCAGCGGTCCCACCTCCTCCCTAGCTGGCTGTTTCCCTTTAACATATCTGAAGAACGGTTTGAAATTTCGTGCCTCCCTAGCCTCTCTTCATACTCTCTTTTGGCTTTTCGAACCACACGGTGACATTCTTTTTGATACTTCCTGTGCTCCTTCTGGTTCCCTTCAGTTTTGTACTTTTTCCATTTCCTGAATGAATTTTTCTTATTGCCTATCGCTTCCTTCACTATTTTAGTCATCCATACTGGGTCTTTTGTTCGACCCTTTTTGCACCCCTTTCTGAATCTGGGGATGTGCAGATTTTGTGCCTCGCTCACCGTGTCTTTGAAAAAAGACCAGGCATGTTCTACTGTTTGCCATTTTTTGGAAGTGTTCCTAAGTTTCTTCCTTACCATTTCCCTCATTGCTTCATAGTTTCCTTTCCTGAAGTTGAAAGATGTCGCTATGGTTCTCTTTCCGTTCGGTATGCCTACTTCAACCTTGAACTTGATCATATTATGATCGCTGTTTCCCAACGGTCCCACTACTTCCACTTCCTTTGCAGGTCCCCTTAGTCCATTTAGGATTAAATCCAGAGTGGCATTTCCTCTCGTCGGTTCTCTAACAAGCTGCTCCATAAAGCAATCTTGTATAGCCTCCAGGAATTCTGTCTCCCTAGCGCATCTTGAGCTTCCAAGACTCCAGTCTATCCCAGGGTAGTTGAAATCTCCCATAACAACTGTGTAACCGCTTTTGCATTCTCGCTTCATCTTGGCATCCATTTATTTATCGCTATCTCCGGTTTGCCCGGGTGGACGATAGTATAGGCCCATCTTTATTTCATGCCCTTTCCTACCCGGTATTTTAACCCAAAGCGATTCCAGTTTGTTGATCATCTCCGCTGTGTCCATTCTTGTCGATTGTATGCTTTCTTTTACGTATAGGGCTATTCCTCCTCCTTTCTGACCTGACCTGTCCTGGCGATAGAGCTTGTACCCCGGCAGTGCTGTATCCCATTTGTTTTCCTCATTCCACCACGTTTCAGAGATTCCAATGATGTCTATGTCCTCTGCATTGGCCATGGCTTCTAGTTCCCCCATTTTGTTTCTCAAACTCCTTGCATTAGTATATATGCAGTTTAGATCCTGGCATTTTGTCGTCTTCATTTCTTTTCCCTGTGCTTCGGTCTTTGGTGTCTTCTCTTTTGCTACAATCTTTCTAACCTCCTCTTCTGGGTTAGTTGACTCCTGTAATTTGTCTCTTGTTTCTTCCCTGCCTTTTTTCCCCTCAGTATCTTCACGGGATACCTTCTTCCAAATCATCGACGCTAGGTCGACTGTCGGCTTTCCCCTTTCTCTTAGTTTAAAGCCTGTTCTATTCCTCTCTTGACGTTGTTTGCTAGAAGTCTTGTTCCCGCCATGCTCAGGTGCAGTCCATCTCTCCTGTAGAGCTTGCTCTTGCCCCAGAACGTTGTCCAGTTTCTCACAAAGAGGAATCCTTCTTCCTCACACCATCTCCTCATCCACGCATTTATTGATTGTAGTTCTTCCTGCCTTTTCACATCTGCCCTCGGTACCGGTAGGATCTCTGAGAATACTATCTTCTGGGCCCTCATCTTCAGCTTCCTTCCCAGAATCTTGAACTGTTCTATCAGCGCGCCTCTTCTGTAGTCTCTCCTGCTGACATCATTCGTCCCGATGTGGATCATTACTGCGGTCTCTTCCGTCTCCGCTCCATCCAGGATCATCCCAATTTTGTCCACGATGTCCTTGGTTCTCGCTCCTGGGAGGCAGGTCACCAGTCGATCCTCTCTCCCTCCTGCTATGTGGCTGTCCACATGCCTCAGTATCGAGTCTCCCACCAGGATCGTTGACTTTCCCTTCTTCAATTTTCGTTTCGGTCTCAGGTCAATGTCCTCAGCGTGCTTCACTCTCTCTTCTTCTGGGCATCGACTAACCAATTCTTCCCCCTCGTGCGGTATTCTTTTGTGGGTGTCTTCTATGAGGCCACCTGCTTCTTGCTCCTCCTTCCAAGTTGGTGTTGGTGTAACTTCATCTCTCCTCTGGAGTTCGTTCTCTTCCACCCTCCTCCTGTATGCTTCCTCAATGAATTCCTCGAGTTCCCTGACTTCCTTCTCGATGTGTCTCTCACTCTTGAAGTCTTCAAATGCCCTGGTAGGGTCCTCTGTGGTGTACATTCCTTCTAGCTCCTGTATCTTGTCCTCAAGTCACTTGACTTCTTTCCTCAAGCTTTTCAGCTCCTGACACCGACTGCATACGTATGATTGTCTCCCAGAGGGGAGGTAGTCATACATATGGCAGTCCGTGCAGAACACTGGAAAGCTCATCTTCTGATTACCTTCTGCTTCCATCGGGGTTACTACTTTAAGAAAACAGTTAAGTTTACGTGTTCCTTCTGTGCCTGCTGCCTTTGCACAACCTTGCCTAACTTTTGCTTGTGTGTGGTTGTTCCTTCTATATCTGCTTCTTGCCTTGATGCCTTCTTGTGTGTGCTGTCTTTTCTCTTCCTTACCTTACTGTTGCTTGAATGTCTTCGTCCCTTCTGCTCCTGCTTATTCTTACCTTTTGTGCTTTTGTGCTTGCCGCTTCTTTACCTTTCAGTCCTTCCCTGTGCTCTTGGGTGTAGTGACTTGGCCCTTCTTGAGGCCCTTCGCAAAGGTGCTCTCGCTAAGGCGAGCGCCTTTGCCGCTCGCCTTCGCCGCGCGCCTAACAGCTGCGTGCTGTTGGCTCCGCCCCTTTTATGGGGGAGTTCGGTTGCTGACTCTCCGACGCGGTGGGGGTGGGCGGAGCTAACTCTCGCCCTGCCCCTAGCCTCCTGCTCTTCTGTCTCCCTCCTCTGCTTTAAAACAGCTTTAAAACTGCTTTTCTCCCTTTCTCCTGCTGACTCTCTTGCTTTCCTCTTTGCTTCTGCTGCTCCTCTTGGTGGGAAGTGTTTAAGGCCACAGAGGGACTTATTTAATTAAGAAAATAAGAGGTGAGTAGTATAATGGATACACCATCCTCAAAATGATTGATAGGTGAGATAAGGAGTAGCCAATCAGATTTTGCTTCTGGTTTAGACCCTGCCAACACTCCACCCACACCCCATGGAAATGAATGGTGGTAGCTCCACCCTCTGCTTGCCGCCACAATAATACCCCCTGTATAAGTCACTGGAACTAACCACTGATGCTTCCTGATAACATCAACAGAAATTGGGTGACTGACCCTGGAAATGCACTTTCTGCTGATGCCCGTGGAAACAGGAGTGTCTGGCCTTTGAAATGCACTTTCTGTTTATGTCAGCAGAAACAGGGGTGTCTGAACCACAGAAATGCAAGTGACTGCTACAAGAATACACAGTTATTACTAGAAGCAGTCTAATAAAACAGAACAGAAAATGTTACCTCAGTTAAAAGTCAGAGGCTTAAAGACCTAATTGTTAGAGATAGTGTTGGGTTGTGATAGTGCAGTGGTGTGATAAAAGAGCAGATATTACAGCTACCTGAAACGGAGAACAATGCTTATAATTTACACAGACCCAGCTACGGTTTGCTTTTAAAATCTAAAATGTGACAGCACTCAATATCTTTTAGTTCCAAATATATTTTAAAAAGAGGCATGTCTGAACATGCCCTTGTGACTGTTTGGGGTTTAGCAGTCCTGTTGTCATGGTGAGGGGCTTAAAGGAAATGATGTAGCAAATAACACATAATGACTGTAGAAAGAATAGGTGATCACAAGCTGTGTTAAACCAAGTAGCCAGTGTGGAACAAAAAAGTTCTCACATAGCAATTAAAAAAATGGATCCTTTTAAAACACCCTAACAGATGGACAACAGAAAAAGTGTGACCCAGGAAATACAACTAACTGCTACTGGAGTTTACAGTCATTACCAGAAGCAGTTTAATAAAACAGAGAACAGAAAAATGTTACCCCCCTGTTAAAAGATAGAGGCTTTAAGACCTAAAGGCCGGATTCTGTAACTGGTGCCCAGGTCGGTGGCTGCCTTAAAAGCGGCTGCTGATTGCTTGTCAATCATTCGAAGGCACCAGTTACAGAATGTGCCTATTCAGTCAAGATAGGCAGCTGAAATGTAGGCCCAGAAAATCCTGCTGCTTACCTTTGCCATTAGACCGCAGCAGCCAATCACGGCAGGGGAATTCCCCTATCAGCTGATTGGCAGGGACTCCCCAAAGCCATGGTTCTGTAACTATGCCCAAGTCGCATTGCCTGTCAATCATTCTAGGGTGCCAGTTACAGAATCATGGCTTTGGGAAGTTCCTTCCACTCAGCTGATGGGGGAGGGGGGAATTCCCATGCCTCAATCAGCTGAGCAGCTGCAGCAGGGAATGCCTGAACCCCACCACAAGTCGTCAGGCAGGAGGGAAGCCCACTCTCTCCTGCTGCCACCCGGAACCTCCCAATACTGTCCGTAGCAGGAGGACACCTACTCCCTCTTGCTATCACCCCCCCGCAACATCCCTGGCAGTAGGGATGCCCACTCCCTTCTGTCATCACCCCTCACAACATCCCCTCCCATGGGAGTTGCCTTAGAGATCTGGCCAATTAAGAGTCTTAGGCCACTCCCAGTGCATCCCAGAATGCACTGGGAATGAGGCCTAATACTCCGGTTGGCCCAGGTGCCAAACACCCCTCCTATGGGAGGGGCCTTAGGCACCTGGGCAAATCGGGGCCTTAGGCCCCTCCCCAGTGCATTCCAGGATGCACTGGGAAGGGAAAGGCCCACCATTCTGAAGAGGCAGGCCTGCCGGCCAGAGGGAATGGGCATCCCTTCGGCCAGTCTTCCAGATAAAGGTACAGGAAGATCTGGGTGGGTTTCGGAGTGTGGGAGTGTTTGGGGGATGCCAGTAGGAGGGATTGGGCATCCCTCATGCAGGGGATGTTAGGGGGGTTGATGGCAGGAGGGAGTAGGCATCCCTTCTGCCGTGGACAGCGTGAGGGGTTCAGGGGGTGGCGGCGGGATGGAGTGGGCATCCTTCCTGCCATCCAATTTGTAGTAGGGTTCAGGCGTTCCCTGCCTTGGCCATTCAGCTGATTGCGGCAGGAGAATTCCCCCCTCTCCTATCAGCTGAGCAGCAGAGACTTCCCACAGCTGCAATTCTGAGACTGGCTCCCTAGTGACAGGCAATCCAACTTGGGTGCCGGTTATAGAATTGCGACTTTGGGGAGTCCCTGCCGCTCAGCTAAAGGGGGAGTGGGGGGGAATTTCCCTGTCACTATTGGCTGCTGTGGTCTAGTGCCAAAGGTAGGTGGCTGAAATATAGGCCAGGATTTTTCAGGCCTACATTTCAGCCACCTATCGGCGTGATTCACGGCTGGGTAGCTGCTTTAGCCCACCTAACGCCACTTCTGGCATTGTCCACACCTACTTTGGTGTTCTGCGGCCTAAAGCGGCTACCTAGTCACAATTCCAGGTGCCATTTTAGCCTCCTTTTATTTTTTAGGCATCAGCAGGTACTTCAACATTTCCGTTTCTGACTGCATTTTTCAATTACTTAAGCATCTGCAGGGCATCTACCAACGCCTAAATTTAGGCACTGGTTATAGAATTTCCCCCCAATTGTTAGAGAGATATTAGTTGTGTTGTGATAGCAGAGCGGATAATTTTGCAACCTGAAATAGAGAACAGATGACAATCATGAAGGAAACTTTATTGAAGAGCATTTGCTAAGACCCAAAAGCAATAGGGAGCTTTAGGGGAATAAACCCTCTACTACAAGCTGCTAAAAAGCACAATTAAACAATCAGCAGAAGAGATATAATCAGACTATATATGGGTTGCAGGCCACGGTGCTTATAATTTACACAGACCATTTTATAAGAACATAAGAATTGCTACTGCTGGGTCAGACCAGCAGTCCATCGTGCCCAGCAGTCGCTCACGCGGCGGCCCTTAGATCAAAGACCAGTGCCGTATTTGAGTCTAGCCTTACTGCGTATGTTCTGTTCCAGCAGAAACTTATCCAACCTTGAAAGGGTCCAGAGAAGAGTGACTAAAATGGTTAAGGGGCTGGAAGAGTTTCCGTACAGTGAGAGATTGGAGAAACTGGGCCTCATCTCCCTTGAAAAGAGGAGACTGAGAGGGGACTTGATCGAAACGTTCAAAATACTGGAGAATAGACTTAGTAGAGAAAGACAGACTGTTCAACCTCTCCAACATAGGGAGAACGAGAAGGCACTCTCTAAAGTTGAAAGGGGATAGATTCTGTACAAACGTAAGGAAACTCTTCTTCACCCAGAGAGTGGTGGAAAGCTGGAATGCTCTTCCGGAGTCTGTTATGGGGGAAAACACCCTCCAGGGTTTCAAGACAAAGTTGGATAAGTTCCTGCTAAACTGGATCATACGCAGGACTCATTTAGAGCACTGGTCTTTGACTTGAGGGTCTGCCACAAGAGCGGACTGCTGGGCAGGATGGACCACTGGTCTGACCCAGCAGCGGCATTTCTTATGTTCTTTTCTTGAATCCCTGAAGGGTACTTTCCCCTATAACAGCCTCTGGAAGAGCATTCCAGATTTCTATCACTCTCTGGGTGACGAATAACTTCCTTACATTTGTACAGAATCCATCCCCTTCTAACTTTAGTGAGTGCCCTCTCGTTCTCTTCACCTCAGAGAGGGTGAACAATCTCTCTTTCTCTACTAAGCCAATTCCCTTCAATATCTTGAATATTTCGATCATGTCCCCTCTCAGTCTCCTCTTTTCAAGGGAGAAGAGGCCCAGTTTCTCTAGCCTCTCATTGTATGGCAACTCCTCCAGTCCCTTAACCATTTTAGTCGCTCTTCTCTGGACCCTTTCAAGTAGTACTATGTCCTTTTTCATGTACAGCCATTAGTGTTGGACGCAGTATTCCAGGTGGGGGCATAACATGGCTTGGTACAGCAGCATGATAACCTTCTCAGATCTGTTTGTGATCCCCTTCTTAATCATTCCTAGCATTCGCCACTGCCATGTATTGTGCAGACGGTTTCATTGACTTGTCTACAAGTACTCCCAAGTCTCTTTCCTGGGGGCTCTCTCCGAATATAGCACTGGACATCCTATATTCGTTCATATGATTTCTGTTACCGACATGCATTACCTTGCACTTATCCACATTGAACCTCATTTGCCATTTCGCTGCACATTCCTCGAGTGTGTTTATGTCTCGTTGTAGGTCTTGGCAATCCTGTGTCCTTACTACTCTGAACAACTTTGTATCGTCTGCAAATTTAATCACCTCACTCGTCGTGCCAATTTCTAGGTCGTTTATAAATATGTTGAAGAGCACAGGCCCGAGCATCAAACCCTGCGGCACTCCACTCGTGATGCTTTTCCAGTCCAAGTATTATCCATTTATCCCTATTCTCTGTTTCCTATCCATGAACAAGTTTTTAATCCATGTGAGTATATCACCCTCTAGTAATTTTTCGAAGTAGATGTTCATGCGGGACCTTGTCGAACGTCTTCTGAAAATCTAGATATATGATGTCGACCGTGTGTCCCTTGCTACCTGCTTATTTATTCCCTTGAAGAAGTGCAGTAAGTTTGTCAAGCAAGATCTTCCTTTGCTGAAGCTGTGCTGGCTGGTCCTCAATAGTTTGTGTCTGTCAAGGTGATCGATGATACGGTCTTTTATCAGCGTCTCTACCATGTCAGATGTAGATGCACAATGGCAAACAGCACAGTATCATAGGATAATGCCACTGGATTTTCTAACATACAATTTATTTGACCACATATTGATTTCCAAAAAGCAAGAATCAATGGACAATAGAATAACAAATGATCTATTGTCCCAGCTTCAAGATGACAGTGCCAGCATCTATTAGATTTAGAGCTATCTAACTTCTGTAAACCGGGGTCCAAAATGCTCTATGTAACAGAAAAAAACAAGTTTGTCTCATAGATGCAGACACTGTACATCTCATCCTCCAAGACCAAATTTGTGGCCATTGATGCTTAATCTCAATGCTCCAAATGTCCCTAAGATCCGTTTTTGGTTTTTTATTCATAAATCCAGATATCAATTTGTACCACTGAGCAGCCTGGCGACCCAGAAAGTCCACCTGAAAACACAAGAACGGCAAACTATACTGATCACTAAGATTTTTCCATTCAGGGAAAACTACCTGAATGGCCTGCTTCAATTGCAACCACTTATAATTTTGTGATTTATTAAGACCATATTTGTGTTATAATTGTGAAAAGTCAAGCAGCTTACCATTAGAAATAACATCATCTAAAGTGCGTATACCTTGCGATCATCTGGAAGTATTGGATGAAAACAATTTATTTTTACTGCATTCCACTTAAAACCACATCTGGACTTCTCAGTTTAGCCACCTGATGGCAGTGTTGAATTAGTAATCAGGTAGTACAACCATATAAAGAGAGAAAAATGAAGGCAGATAAGATCCAGTCTGCCCATACATGCCATCTACTATGCCTTCCTCTCCCTTAGAAATTCTATGTACTTGTCCCAAGCTTTTTTGAATTCAGATACAGTTTTCATTTCCACTGGGAGGCTGTTCCAAGTATTCACCACCCTTTCCATGAAAGTATTTTCTGAGGTTACTTCTGAATCTATCCCCTTTCACCTTTCATCCTATGCCCCCTCATTCCAGAGCTTCCTTTCAATTGAAAGAGACTTGGCTCCTGTGCATTTATGCCACATAAGTATTTAAAGGTCTGTCATATCTTCCTTATCCTAATAAGAGTCATTTGGCAATAACTTCCATGAATAACATTCTAGAAGGTGAAGGGCAGAATGTCTTATTCAGAGATAAAGAGGGATCTAGCTTATTGGAAAAGGTAGATAATGTAACAACTATGAGAAAAATATTTAGCTAGTGGCAGCGAGCGCTTTGCTGACTTCTACCGGCATTATTCCTGGATAAGCCATGTTTGGGTGTTTGCATTGAACACATAGCCAGTTAAGTTGATATTCAGAAATTAACCCCCTCTTTTACTAACCCTGATACTATGGGCCAACACATTAAATGCTCCAGTGCCCATAGGGATTGAATGGTTATCGAAGCATTTGCTGCTCGGCACTCGCTCCCATGACTTAGTAAAAGGGGGCCTAAGTGGCTATGGATTACTTCATGAAGATAGCAGTGTATTTTATGCAATCCCACTTATATGGATACCCTAACCTCGTGATGTTTTTTTTAAAAACGGGCATCCCGATTGGCTGGTTAGGCAGCAGTAGACCACCTACAATCGGGACACCATTTATAGAATTTGCCCCTGTATGTATATATAAAACATTTTTACCCCCAAAATGGAAAAAGTGCTAAGTCTATGGGCTCCTTTTACTAAGGTGTGCTAGCGGTTTTAGCGCGTGCTACAATACCACTTGCACTAAACACTAACACTTCCATAGAGCTTGCATTAGTATTTTTCATTGAGCACGTGATTAGCGCATGCTAATCTTTAGCGCACACTAAAAACGCTAGCGCATCTTAGTAAAAGGAGCCCTATGTATCTATAATGCCAAAAACATTCAAAAAATTAGGAAATGCTCCTCTAGAATAGTCATGTAAAAAGTACATAAGGTTATAAAAACCTTGTATGATATACTATTTTGATATATTATTTTGAGAACCATAACAACCAATAAAAATTATGGCATCAAAAAGAACATTTCCAGCTCAGGTCACAGTGAGCAAGGCTATCACAGCCTATGAGGTGAACTCCAATTTTTCATGGTTTCTTCATGTTACCATGTGCTCCCCATCCTGAAAAATCCTGTTTGCCAGTTTTTGACTTTTGTTTGGGGGGGTTTTTAGTGAATTTTGGAGCAAAAATCTGATGGCAGCCATCTTGAATTTTTTGTGATCTTTTTTTCAAAAGTTCTCTACAGCTCCAAATCAATTTTTTATTTTGCCTTAAAACTTATTGGGATGGAATCCTTGGGCTCTTTTACCACCAATACATGCCAGGATTGCGCAAATTCTGTGCCTCAGGAGTGTCCATGCACCATGTGTCATGCTGCATGGGAAGGAGAGGGGAGAGCATCTGACTTAGTATCTCCTGGGCTTTCTTGGCTTGTGAAAAGGGAGGCTAGCCCACTGGAGCAGATGTTTCTCTTCTCGGGTCCCAGAAACAGCGACCATCCTGCATGAAGGAGTGTGGAAATTGCAGAGCCCAAGAAACACAAGTTAAAGTAATCACAGGTTGACTACTCCCTGGTTTGGTTTTTTTCTTTGGAATTTATCAATTTAATGTAGAAAGTCTCTCAGGAGAACCAATCTCCCAAAACGCAGACCTCCTGTGCTTCAGACTCAGCATGTCAGGGCGCAGCCCCTCAGGGGATTTCTGCCTTGCAGTCTAACACTGCCCAGCCCTTAGGAAACCTGTTTGCAAGAGATACAGATGATGAAATGTCTCTCTGTGCCATTACTGTCCATGGATGCGCCTCATATGTTGGGGAGGCTGGTCTACAGATTGGCACTCTGGATCCTATTATGGCACTGGATTCTGGGGATGATTCCACGGTTCTACATTTATTTAAGCCCATGGCCCTGCTGGATCTTATCTCTGAGTCTTGCATAAACTAAATTTAGACTCCCAGCCAGTTCCTGCTACTCCCTCCTCCCTTAATGGAGTGAGGGTTCAGTCTGTTGCATTTCCCTGGCATCTGGACATTAATGTTTTAGTCACAGAGCAGTGGGATTCTCCTGGGGGGTCTCTCAAGGTATCGAGAGCCATGTCTTGCCTGTATCCTATGGCACAGGAGGCTGTTCAATCTAAAGTGGATTCTTTCGTTGCACAGGTTACTAAGTGCTCCTCTCGTCCGAGTGAGGAAGGTATGGTGCTCAAAGATATGCAGGACTGCTGTGTTGTGGTTCTTAAGAAATCTCACAATACTCAAATAAGTGCAAAGTTTCTAATCAATAACTTAATGGTACTCTAGTTTCTACCTTAAATATGTCCAGTGGTTACCAACCAGCATGTTCCTCAGAAAGCCACACTGAATCTATAAGTTCTTTAGAAACATAGAAACATAGAAAGATGACGGCAGAAAAGGGCTATAGCCCATCAAGTCTGCCCACTCTACTGTCCCACCCCATTAAGTCAGAGTGCTGCTCGACCCATGTAGAGATCCCACGTGGATGTCCCATTTATTCTTAAAGTCGAGCACGCTAGTGGCCTTGATCACCTGCACTGGTAGTTTGTTCCAGTGATCCACCACCCTTTCTGTAAAGAAATACTTCCTCACCACCAAATCTCCCTCCTCTGAGTTTGAGTGGGTGCCCCCTTGTGACTGAAGGTCCCTTAGGAAAGAATATGTCGTTTTCCACCTCGACACGACCTGTGACGTACTTAAATGTCTCAATCATGTCACCCCTCTCCCTGTGCTCCTCTAGAGAGTAGAGCTGCAACTTGCCCAGTCTTTCCTCGTATGAGAGACCCTTGAGTCCGGAGACCATCCTAGTGGCCATTCGCTGGACTGACTCAGCTCGAAGTACATCTTTACGGTAATGTGGCCTCTAGAATTGCACACAGTACTCCAGATGAGGTCTCACCATGGTTCTGTACAGTGGCATTATGACTTCAGGTTTACGGCTGACGAAGCTTCTATTGATACATCCCATCATCCGCCTTGCCTTGGATGAGGCCTTTTCTACTTGTTTGGCGGCCTTCATGTCTGCACTGAGTCCCGTTCTTCTGCACCCTTCCTGCTCCATTAAAGGTATGGGGGCTCTAGCAATCCGTGCAGTTGGCTGGGGGCGTGTTAACAATTGTCCTCATTTGCATGTAGGTCTTTCGTGAATTTGTTGGCCTGCATGCAATCGGGCACGGATCAGACACGGAATTGGGGGTTTGTGAATCTAGCCCTTAGTTTCCAGGATTTCCCCTTCAGTGCTATTTTCTGACCCAGCCCACATGGACTGGCTCTTTCTGTAAACACCCACCAGGCTGAACATTCCAGCCTTCCTTGCTTAGTGACTGCTCTAATAAAACCTTCTTTCCACATCCAAAGCAGGGACATTTTCAGAGTGTGTATGTGTGTGTGTGTGTATGGCGGTGGGGGGAGGGGGTGGGGGAGAGGAGTCACACTGGTAATGGTAGTGATGGCCTGCACGGCGACACCAGGAAATTCTTTTTCAGTGAAAGGGTGGTTGATCGCTGGAATAGTCTTCCACTTCAGGTGATTAAGGTCAGCAGCGTGCCTGATTTTAAGGCCAAATGGGATCGACACTTGGGATCTATTCACAGGGTAAAGGTAGGGGAGGGTCATTAGGATGGGCAGACTGGATGGGCCATGGCCCTTATCTGCCGTCTATTTCTATGTTTTATGTTTCTATATAACTGCAGTGTTAATGAAATATATGTGTACCATAGTCAGGCACCATGGCCTGCGATATCCAGGTCTTCCACACCATGAATTAGAAACATAGAATATGACGGCAGAAAAGGGCCACGGCCCATCTAGTCTGCCCACACTAATGGCCCACCCCCTAACTACCTCCATGAAGAGATCCCACATGCCAATCCCATCTTTTCTCAAAATCTGGCACGCAGCTGGCCTCAATTACCTGTTGTGGAAGATTATTCCAGCGATCAATCATCCTTTCGGTAAAGAAATATTTTCTGGTGTCGCCATGAAATTTCCCACCCCTGATTTTCAACAGATGCCCTCTTGTTGCCGTGGGTCCTTTAAGGAAAAAGAGATCCTCTTCCACCTCAATATGGCCTGTGACATATTTGAACATCTCGATCATGTCTCCCCTCTCTCTGCGTTCCTCGAGTGAGTACAGCTGCAACTTACCCAGTCATTCCTCATACGGGAGATCACTGAGTCCAGAGACCATCCTGGTGGCCATTCGCTGAACCGACTCAACTCTCTGCACATCTTTTTGATAATGCGGCCTCCAGAATTGTACACAGTATTCCAGATGGGGTCTCACCACGGATCTGTACAACGGCATTATGACCTCGGGCTTACGGCTGACGAAACTTCTACGGATACAGCCCATGATTTGTCTAGCCCTGGATGAAGCTTTCTCCACTTGATTGGCAGTCTTCATGTCTTCGCTAATGATCACCCCCAAGTCACGTTCTGCTACAGTCCTTGCTCGGATCTCACATTTAGGGTGTAAGTCCTGCATGGATTTTTGCCGCCAAGGTGCATGACCTTGCATTTTTTGGCATTGAAACTTAGTTGCCAAATCTTTGACCAATGCTCCAGCAGGAGTAGGTCCTGCGTCATACTGTCGGGCATTGATTTTTTTGTTGGGCACTGTGCTTTCATCTGTTGTGAGGTTGCCTACCATGTTGCATAGTTTGGCGTCATCAGCGAATAATGTAATTTTACCTCGAAGCCCCTCAGCCAAGTCTCTTACGAAGATGTTAAATAGGATCGGGCCCAAGCCCGAGCCCTGCGGCATTCCACTGATCACCTCCGTCGTATCGGAGAGGGTACCGTTTACCACTACCCTCTGAAGTCTACCTCTAAGCCAGTCCCTAACCCATGCGGTTAATGTTTCACCCAGTCCCATCGAACCCATCTTGCTCAATAACCTGCGGTGTGGGACGCTATCAAACGCTTTGCTGAAGTCCAAGTACACGACATCCAGGGACTCCCCTATATCCAGCTTTCTTGTTACCCTGTCAAAGAAGCTGATCAGATCTGATTGGCAGGACCTTCCCTTTGTAAAACCAAAATCTCATAGATTCTCCTCATTCAGGATCGTATCCAATTGGCGTTTGATTAGTGTTTCCATAAGTTTACTCACTATCGATGTGAGACTCACCAGTCTATAATTCTCAGCTTCTGTCCTGCATCCCTTTTTGTGGAATGGAATGACGTTAGCCATTTTCCAATCCAATGGGACTCTTCCTGAACTCATGGAAAGATTGAAGAGTGCGGATAACGGTTCCGCCAGGATGTCACTCAACTCCCTGAGCACCCTGGGGTGTAGTTTGTCCGGTCCCATAGCTTTGTTCACCTTGAGTCTTGATAGCTCCTCGTAGACACTGCTGGGTGTAAACTCGAAATTTCAAAACGTGTCTTCCGAGTTTTCCCTTGGCAGCTGAGGGCCGGATCCCGGCGCCTCGCAAGTGAAGACCAAACAGAAGTATTCATTTAAAAGTTTGGCTTTGTCGAAGTCCGATTCTACATAGTTCCCGTCGGGTTTCCTAAGGCGTACTATCCCATCTGTGTTTCTTTTTCTGTCACTAATATACCGGAAGAAGGATTTATCGTCCTTCTTGATGTTCTTCGCAAGGTTCTCCTCCATTCGGAGTTTGCCTCCCTGACTGCCGTTTTGACTGCTTTTGACTTGGCCAGATAGTCTTCTTTGGATTCTCGCTTCCCTGATTGTTTGTAGATGATGAACGTTCTTTTCTTCTTTTTTATGAGGTCTGAGATCTCCACAGAGAACCACTGTGGTCTATTGTTTCTTCGCCGTTTACTTACTGATTTCATGTAGCGATTGGTTGCTTCGTGTAAGGTTGATTTCAGAGTTGACCACATTACCTCTACATTATCCATTTCGGCATGGTTTTGCAGTGCCCGATGGATGAAATCTCCCATGCTTTTGAAGTTTGTGCCCTTAAAGTTGAGGATCTTGGTTGATGTGATTGACTTAGTGAAACCTTTCCTGAGGTTGAACCATATCATGCTGTGGTCCCTGGAGGCCAACGTATCGCCTACCGAGACCTCTGTGACACTTTCTCCATTGGTGAGTATTAGGTCTAGTATTGCCCGATCCCTAGTGGGCTCTAATATCATTTGTCTGAGTCTCACTCCCTTTATAGAGGTTAATAGCTTCCTGCTGCCGCTGGTCATAGTGGAAAGATTGTTCCAATCCACATCAGGCATATTGAAGTCTCCTAACAATACTGTGTCTCCACGCAAAGTGATATTCTCAATGTCTTCGACTAATTCTATATCCATGTCCTCCTGTTGTCTTGGAGGTCTGTATACTACACTAAGATTCAGGCATTTGTCCTTCCCCCTAGCTAAATTCACCCAGAGGGATTCCCCTGTGTACTTGACATCTGCGATTTTGATAACTTTGATGTCCTCTTTAGTGTATAGTGCTAACCCTCCTCCCATTTTGCTCTTTCTGTCCCGCCAAAGTAAGTTGTATCCCGGTATAGCACATTGCAAACAGTTCTTTAGGAGTCACACCAACTCGGGTAGGATACGCCTCACAGGGACTTAGCAAACACAAGATATGGAGGGCCATGTATGTCAATGCACACAGTTTAGGTAACAAAATTCTAGAATTGGAGGCTGAAATAAGGAATGCCGACCTAGATGTGGTGGCAATATCTGAAACTTGGTTCACGGACTCACATGGGTGGGATATAGCTATACCGGGCTACAATCTACTTCGTCAGGACAGAGAGGGCATGTTAGGAGGGGGGGGTAGCTCTATACATTAAAGAGGACATCAAAACCACCAGGATCACAGATGTCAAGTACACCGGGGAGTCCCTCTGGGTAAACCTGGCAAGAGGCAGAGAAAAATGCCTGTATCTAGGTGTGGTATATAGACCCCCAAGACAACTGGAAGACATGGACGCAGAATTAATTGAAGACATAGAGAATATCACTCTATGAGGAGAAGCTGTAGTGCTAGGGGACTTCAATATGCCTGATCCAGACTGGAACTCATTTTCAGCGACAACCAGCGGTAGCAGGAGGCTCTTAACCTCCATAAAGGGAGCATGTCTCAAATAAATGGTAACAGAGCCCACTAGGGCCCAGGTGATCCTCGACCTGGTACTCACCAATGGGGAAAGCGTCTCAGAGGTCTCAGTAGGAGATACGCTAGCCTCCAGCGACCACAACATAGTATAGTTCAACCTTAGGAAAGGCTTCCCTAGATCAAACACGAAAACAAAGGTACTCAATTTCCGGGGCACAGGCTTCGCACGCATGGGAGATTTCATCCATCTGACGCTGCAGGACCAAGCGAAAACCGATGATGTAGAAGCTAAGTGGTTAACACTGAAATCAACCATACATGAAGCAACTAGCCGCTTCATAAAATCAGTAAATAAACGACAAAGAAACAATAAACCCCAATGGTTCACCGCGGAGATCTCGCACCTCATTAAGGAAAAGAAAAAAGCATTTCTCTCCTACAAGCGCACGGAGAAAAGAGAGGCAAAGGTAGAATATAGGACCAGGTCTACAGCAGTCAAAATGGCAGTTAGGGAGGCAAAACTTCGAGTGGAAGAAATTCTGGCAAAAAAACATTAAAAAGGGGGACAAATCCTTCTTCAGGTATATTAGTGACAGAAAAAGGAACACAGGCGGGATAGTACACCTTAGAAGACCGGACGGAAGTTACGTGGAAGCAGATTCCGATAAAGCCGAACTACTGAATGAATACTTCTGCTCAGTCTTCACCTGTGAGGCACCGGGACACGGTCTACAGTTGAAGGCAACACAAAGCACAGAAGACCCATTTCAGAATTTTGAGTTCACACCAGGTGAAGTTTACAGTGAACTGGCAAGACTCAAGATGAACAAAGCCATGGGACCAGACAATTTGCACCCAAGAGTGCTCAGAGAATTGAGCAATGTCCTGGTGAAACCGTTGGCTGAGCTATTCAATCTCTCCCTAAGGGGAAAGTTCCCCTGGACTGGAAATTAGCTAATGTCGTTCCTCTGCATAAAAAGGGTTGCAGGGCAGAGGCTGCAAATTATAGACCGGTGAGTCTCACATCAATAGTGTGCAAACTCATGGAAACACTAATTAAAAGCAAATTGGACATGATCTTGAATGAAGGGAATCTTCGGGATCCCAGTCAGCATGGATTCACCAAGGGTAGGTCCTGCCAATCCAATCTCATCAGCTTCTTTGACTGGGTAACAAGAAAGTTGGACTTGGGAGAGTCTTTGGATGTCGTGTACCTGGACTTCAGTAAAGCTTTTGACAGTGTCCCACACTGCAGGCTGCTAAGCAAGATGGAATCGATGGGGTTAGGAGAGACACTAACTGCATGGGTCAATGATTGGCTGAGTGGTAGACTTCAGAGGGTGGTGGTTAATGGTACCTTCTCTAAAACATCGGAGGTGACCAGTGGAGTGCCGCAGGGCTTGGTCCTGGGTCCACTCCTTTTCAACATATTCATAGGGGATCTGACTCAAGGGCTTCAAGGTAAAATAACACTATTCGCCGATGACGCCAAACTATGTAATATAGTAAGCGAATGCAGTTTACAGAATTATATGGTGCAGGATCTGCTTACATTGGAAAGTTGGTCCTCAACCTGGCAGCTAGGCTTCAATGCTAAGAAATGTAAGGTCATGCACCTCGGAAGCAGAAATCCATGCAGGACGTACTTCTTGAACGGAGAACTTTAACTAGGACTTCAGCAGAACGAGATTTAGGAGTAATCATCAGTGCAGACATGAAAACTGCCAATCAAGTGGAGAAGGCTTCATCTAAGGCAAGGCAGATATTGGGTTGTATCAATAGAAGTTTCGTCAGCCGAAAGCATGAAGTCATAATGCCGTTGTACAGGGCCATGGTGAAACCTCATCTGGAGTACTGTGTGCAATTCTGGAGGCCACATTACAGTAAAGATGTGCGTAGAATTGAATCGGTTCAGTGAACGGCCACCAGGATGATCTCGGGGCTCAAGGGTCTCTCGTACAAAGAGAGACTGAACAAATTGCAGCTCTACACTCTCGAGGAACGTAGGGAGAGGGGAGACATGATCGAAACATTTAAGTACCTCACGGGACGTGTCGAAGTGGAAGATGATATTTTCATTCTCAAGGGACCCTTGGCCACAAGAGGGCATCTGCTCAAACTCAGGGGCGGAAAATTTCATGGCGACACCAGAAAGTAATTCTTCACAGAGAGAGTGGTTGATCATTGGAACAAGCTTCCAGTGCAGGTGATCGAGGCAGACAGCGTGCCAGACTTTAAGAATAAATGGGATACCCATGTGGGATCCCTACGAGGGTCAAGATAAGAAAATTGGGTCATTAGGGCATAGACAGGGGGTAGGTAAGCAGAGTGGGCAGACTCGATGGGCTGTAGCCCTTTTCTGCCGTCATCTTCTATGTTTCTATGTTTCTATGTTTCTCCCACCCATGGGAGTCCGTGAACCAAGTCTCGGATATCGCCACCATATCTAGGTCGGCGTTCCTCATTTCTGTCTCTAATTCCAGAATCTTATTGCCCAAACTGTGGGCATTAACGTACATAGCCCTCCATACCTTATGTTTGCTATGTCTCTGTGTAGATATTCCTGCTTGAGCTAATTGGACTCCTATAATACTGTTTGCAATGTGTGTACTTACCTCTTACTCGGAAATGCAGTGTGTACTTACCTCGGACTCAGAAATGGATTGGTAACTTACCTCGCCAAGTTGGTTACTTGCGCCAGCACATGAGTGGGTACCCTTCCCCAACTTACCTAGTTTAAAGCCCTACGAAGTAGGCGGGCTAGTCGGTGTCCAAAGACGTTCTTTCCCCTTCTGGTCAGGTGAAGTCCGCCAGGTCCCTGTAGTCCTTGCAGTGTCTCTCCATGGTTCAGGAATCCGAAGTTCATCTCCCTGCACCATCCGTGCAGCCAGTCGTTTGTCCTCTGGATACGATCCTCCCTGGCTCTCCCCTTGCCTCTCACTGGGAGGATCGAGGAGAAGACCACCTGCGCTTCCATCCTCCTCAGCTTCTCACCCAGGGCTCCAAAGTCCTCTACAGCTACTATTTGTAGTACCATGTGCTCTAGTTCAGGAAGCTAATCCTTTCCCTGCTATGGCCTGGCAGTAGCCTTAACTTTAGCAGCACGGTACAGCTGCCTCCACTTCCTTTTGAGATCTTCCACTTCTCTTTTATTGTGCAGCATAGCATTTACATAATGGCATATTCCTACCCATTTCTTCTTAGAGTTTGTGCTCAAATGCTATCCAGGCCTGCTAAAACAAATTAAGTTGGAGCTTGGTATTTCCCTGGGTGAAATTGCCCTTTCAGGTCAAAAGGTCTTTGTGTCTTGCCATCATCAAGTAGGTGCGGAACTGGTGTCAAAGAGTGTAAAATGGGATATGGCTTTAATTGGATGTCCAATTACAATCCCCTTGAACATCCATATAAAGCAGGGGTCTCGAAGTCCCTCCTTGAGGGCCGCAATCCAGTCGGGTTTTCAGGATTTTCCCAATGAATATGCATGAGATCTATGTGCATGCACTGCTTTAAATGCATATTCATTGGGGAAATACTGAAAACCCGACTGGATTGCGGCCCTCAAGAAGGGACTTTAAGATCCCTGATAAAGAGTATCTTTTCCAAAATGGAGACCACCTGTGGACTTCCAATCACAGTCTTCTTGACCCATCTACATTATGGGTTTTCAATGCAAACAGCAGCCTACCTTTCAATGGCATAGCTAAGGAAATTGGTGCCTGGGGCTGTGGCACCCAACATTGCAGCACCTTGTGGCCCCCACTCTTCCCTGCCCCTTGAGCACCCCCCCTCACCCCTCTAGCACTGGTCCTCCGCATACCTCTTGAAATGTTTGCTGGCATGAGCAGCATCTTCCATCCACTGGTCACACTGACATTGGCTCTCTTCTGATATCACGTCCTGGTTCAACGACTAGGAAGTGATGTCAAAAGGGAACCAAGGCCAGTGAGATTAGCAGGTGGAAGATGCTGCTCGCATCAGTGAACATTTAAAGAGATATGCTGGGGAGCAGAGAGGAGGCACTGCTGACGAAGGCACAAAGGCAGCACCCGGGGCAGTCCGTGCCACACCCTCTTACTACACCACTACCTTTCAAAATTACATGCCTGTACACATCCATGGAGATCAGACTCACCCTTCCAGTTTATAATTTATTTTCCCACAGATCTAACAGACAAATATGAAAATGGCTGATGGAATCCTTGTACACATTGATGAAACAACCATTGTCACCCTTTATGGATATTTGTAGTGCCAAATCTCACAGTTTCTGAGAAAATTACAGGAATATAGTTGCAGATAAGTGGCTGGTGTGACTGACCTTGATCATGGTACTCAACAGGTGACTGTGAAACATAGGTGTAAGGAAGATCTCATACAGAAATTATTTTATTGACTGAGTGTTTACAAAGGAAATCAAAGATTTATGGCACTCATCAGGATTTGAAAGCCCCATGAGTTTTTGTAAAAAAAAAAAAATAAAGGTACCAAGTGGATGTCTGAATAACAACAGGAAAGTAAAAATACACTGCTTGGTCTCCTCCCACTGCATGAGCACAGCTGATAGTATTGGCTACTGTGAAAGTCCCTAGGAGCTCAGCTTAAAGCAGTAGCCAGAAGGGAGAAGAGGGTGGAAGCTGGAGAGATGAGTTAGCTTCTGGAACTCACACAAAACATGAGAAATCACAGAAATAATTAGGAATTCACCAGTGCAAAAGAAAACACAGCCACTGGATACTTTAGCTACTATGTATCTCAGACAGTTTTAGAAAGGAAAACTCATAAACTACCCCCCCCAACCTGGCCATATAGGCCAGGACCCCGACCCCCTGACATCCCCAGACACCAGTACCTTGCATGGAAGACCAGCAGTAGGGATGCCCACTTCCTCCTGCCTCAGGGTCTGCCTCTTCAAAATAGTGACCCTGAAACTGCCTGGTGCATCCTGGGATGCACTGGGAGGGGCCTAAATACCAAATGTAACCAGGGTTAAAAATTTAATAGCTACTTGAGAAAAAAAACCAGGGTTTAAAGAAGTTTTTAAAGGGTTTAATGAAGCAGAAAGAATCTGGAAGGAAATATCTGTGTTTTTTTATTTTGAGAAGTATGGTTTGTGTATTGTTTGTATTGGTGCAGTTTTGAGGTTTTCTGTTGCTGATCTCTTGCACAGGTCTGCTGTCCTCATGCAGAGATCAGCATCAGCTTTCTGAACATTCTAACTGTGAGATTTGACAGTTGGGAGGGTGACTTGGTTCTGTGAGGAGGTGTTTTGGCTTGTGTGGCTCTTGTGAAGGTAATTATATTTGATTTTATTGAATTTTGAATAAGAATTGTAAGTTGTGGTTGAAGTTGGTTTGATTCATAGATTCTGGTAATTTCTAAGGTTGAAATATTTCTTTCTGGCGGATGTGAAGAATTGTTTTATCTGTGAGACTATTGGGTGTTAGAAATAGTCTGTGAGATTTCTGTGTGAGGGAATATTGGTGAAGAAAATTCGATAAACTGTTTTGGAAGTTTAATATCTTCTGTAAAATTTATTGAGACTTTGGGTTTTATTTGTGTTTTGAGATATAAGAAATTTGAGTGATTTTGGAAATAGGAAATTCTGGGGAGGGAAAATGTATAGAGAACATCAATTATCTATTTTTTTCCTAGCTTAGAAAGTATATTTAGGCAATTTGGAGTTATTAGATTAGGATAGGGTTTTCCCTTATTGGTTTGTTTAAGTCAGAGTAGTAGGTTGGTTCCAGCAAGAGAGAGTCTGCTAGCAACAGCGCGCCTACGTGGTACCCCTTCATAGCAAGAACATAAAGCCTCAAATACCCAAATCTGAGGAAAAAGAAGAACTTTACAGAGGGGAAGTAGAATCTCTTTGTTTAGATTTGATTTACAGCATTTGTTTATTAAATATTATTTCTAATTTAAATTCTGAATCCTTAGTGCTTCTTTATATTTATTTTATTATATGTTTAATAACTATTTTTATTTCAAGGTTATACCATATTATTATATATTATTATTTTGTTTATGTAATTCACCCCTTCTCCTGGGGAAAGGTATCAATTTAACCCTCGGTGTGCACGACTACAAAACAAATCTTATTTCAAGAGGGATACCTTTTACCTCAGTCTGAGAAGGAGGGGGTTACATAAATAAGGAGTTTTTTGAAGAGGGGGGCCCTGAGGCCCATTAGACCACCAGGGTTTTCTTTTGGGGATTGGCAGCAGGAGGAATTATCAGCATTTGGGATAGTGTTCGGTGGCATCAGGGGGGTTAGGTCCACCACCGAACCACCAAGGCCACATTTGGAGAGCTTGGGTGATCAGGGGGATTTTAGAGGGGTTCAAATGTGGCAGGGGAGAGGGGTTCAATGTGTTGTGGCTTTGGAAGGTTTGGGGGAGTTTGGGAAGGGGTCCAGTGGACCTCTTAGGAAAGGTTCAATTATTACCACAAGAGGTCCAAGTCTAAGGCCGCCCAAAGCCTGCCCAGAACATGCCTCCAGCCCATACCCCTTTAGATCTGGGTGCACAGGGACGTCTCCCAAGTTGTCCAGAAAGATGGTTTTGAAAATTGGCACTTGGACACCCTGGCAATTAGGACTACTGTCATGTCACTTCCGGATTCCATGCACTAGGTGTTCAACCTCAACCCGTAATCCAGGTGTTACAGAAATCCACAACTTTTCTGAGCCTATGCTCTACCCCCTTAGCCTGACAGCTAGTAAACAAATCCAGTTACAATTTCTGCAAGCAGTCCATGCAGAAGTCTTTTGCAGTAGTTCTGCTTCTTGTTTTTATTTTATGATTAAAGTTTGTTTCTTGGTGGCTTTAGTGCCTTGAACCCCCTCCCCGGTGGTCCTCTGTCAAAGAAAAGGATGCAGTTCTGCGATGCTGCACTGCAGCATCACAGAGAAGCTCTGGTGGGTCTGTGGAGCCAGCCTGCTGTGTGCCACATTCTTGAAGTACCCAGGATTCCTTCCTGTGGGAGTCTGCTGGCCGAGGATCCTGTCACAGGTTTCTAATGCAGGCTATGTGTGTCTGAATAAAAACCCACCTGGGTTTCAAGGCACAGGCTTTTTCCCACCCCCAACCACGTGGCAGAGAATCCGTGGGGGTGGAGGTTGTTGTAGGTATCTGGCCGGCAGTCCAAAGATCTTCCATTTTAAGTCAGAAAGTCCTTTTTCTCCACTCAGCTGCTTTTAAAAACGTTGACAGGCAAAGGCACTACAAAACTGTGAGTACCTCCATTATTTCCTATGGGAACTTCGAGAGTGGCTTGTGAAATTATTTAAAAATCATTTTTCACAGTTTCTGTGGGTAAGGTTCAGATCCCCCACCTCCTCAGACCCCAAATCACTATTTTTTTATTTTTGGCTTTTCATTTTTGCCGCATTTTTAGCGCATATTCGTGATGGTGTCCATCTTGGATTTTAAAATAAATCTTTTTTTTTCTATTTCTGCCTCAAAACCCCCTCAATTTGACTCAAAATTGTTTGGGATGGGCTCCCCAGTCCCTAACCTGTTGAATGTTGATATTGATTGTGCCGGATTGGTGCTGGATCAGTGAATGTGTACCACGTGTTATAGTGCACTGGGGGAGGGGCTGGGGAGCTGGCCTAGGTCTGTGCCTTCCAAAGAAAATATTGCCCAGAGGCCGTTCTGTAGTCTGGGGACTCCAACACATGTACCTCAACAGAGCCCTGCCATGGTTGCCAAGTGGGCCTTTTCACCAGATTTTTTTCACCTCCTCTGAATAGCATATCCTCAGACCCCGCTTGTTTGACATAGCCAGCGGGCGCGTCAGGGTTTTTTTCAGTCTGTTGCGTCTGTGGCGAAGCTTCCTGTTCAGGAGCCCTCTTGTCTGGCAATGCCAGACCTCGATTTCAGGGGTTGCCATGCAGATTTTATGATTCTTCTGTCTCTTGCCACTGTCTTTATTTTGGATCCGGCTGATGCCTTTGATGAGACTGGTCTCCTCAGCCGTCCTGAGCATCCGGGTTTGGGTGCTGACCTTTCTTCACCAATTTTTAAGCAGGCTTATGTCTGCCTCTTTATGGATGATGTTCTGAAAGAGCTCCATTTGTCTGTAAGATCACTCTTGGGGCTGTCGGTTCCCTTTTTTCCACGTTGAAGAAATGCCGCACAAATGGATAGGAATTGTCAGGGTACCTGCCTCCTCGATGCCCTCGCAACCATTGAGACAGCTCCTGATTCAGCATTTTCTGCCAGTAATCTGCTCACAAGCTGGCGAAATGAGTCCTGCTGCAAGTATGACTAGAGAGAGCTAATCTCACTTTGACCTGAGATCTCGTTATCGCCACCAATCTCAGCGGCGCCTCTCTTTCCAGCTGAAACAGCTGCCGTTTAAGTGGGGAATAAAGCAGCCAAAGTTGCACCTGAAAGCCCTTTTGAGAAGGGAGGTGACTTTAGAGGCAATTTGGAAGGTGCTCCAAGGGCTGGATGCCGCGACCCAGAAAACATCAAAGGAGGTAAAGGCTCTGGGAGGGAAAATTGACGATATTTCCAAGACTTTAATATTGAAATGAAAAATTCTATTACCACAATACAAACATAAGTTCAGTCCCTTTAGGGCAGGGGTGCCCACACTTTTTGGGCTTGCGATATACTTTTAAAATGACCAAGTCAAAATGATCTACCAACAATAAAATAAAAATAAAAAAACACAAAGCACACTGTACGCAGAGAAAATGTAAATTATCATTTATATTCCGGGTTTTTTTCAAAGAGGTCAAGGCAGATGACTCTATGCAATGTCACCTCAGTAACAACCATACAAAAATAGGCAAATATACCCCCTTCCATTTTACTAAACCACGATAGCAGTTTTTAGCGCAGGGAGCTGCTCTTGACGTTCATAGGCTTCCTGCACTAAAAACCGCTATTGCGGTTTAGTAAAAGGAAGCCATAGTGCAAAATATAGACAGCAGATATAAATTCTCAAAACGAACATATTTTGATCACTAATTGAAAATAAAATCATTTTTCCTACCTTTGTTATCTGGTGATTTCATGAGTCTCTGGTTGCACTTTCTTCTTCTGACTGTGCATCCAATATTTCTTCCCTTTTTCAGCCACCTGTATGCTTCCTCTCCTCCAGACCTCATTCTCTCCCCCAACTTTTTCTTTCTCCCTGCCCCCTTCTTTCTTTCGGTCTCCCTGCCTCCCTTTCTTTCTCTTTCTCTCTCCATGCCCCCTTTCTGACTCCCTGTTCCCCCTTTCTTTCTGTTTTCCTTCTTTCTTTGTCTCCTTGCCCCCCTTATTTGTATCTCCCTGCCTGCCCCCTTTCTTTCTTTCTTTCTCCCTGCCCTCCCCCAAGCCACTAGGTTTGCCACCGTTGCCATCAGGGAACAGGCCCTCAAGCCACTAGGTTTGCTGCCACCACCGCAATCGGGGAACAGGTCCCCAAGCCACCGCCAACCCAAGCTCTCCCTGTAGAAGCATCGCGCTGACCAACATTCCGCTCCCCAACGCCAATTCTGACGTTGGAGAGGAATTCCAGGCCAGCCAGGCAGCGATTGGCTGGCCCAGAACTTCCTCTCCAATGTCAGAATTGACGTCGGGGAGCAGAATGCTGGTAGGTCCGACGCTTCTACAGGGAGGGTGGTGGGGGATGTCAGGGAGAGGAAGGCTGATCGGCCGGTAGATGGACTCAACGATTGACTCACATTGCCTTCCCGATCTACCGGTCAATCGCGATTGACGTATTGGGTACCTCTGCTTTAGGGGTTCAGGAATATGGTAATTAAAGATAATACAGCCTTGCACAAGAAAATTGAGAATACTGAGAACTTTAACCGGCGGTTAAATGTAAGGATTCTTAATTTCTTTAAGTCTTCTGGGATATCGTCTTATGATATGTTTAAACTTTATGTTGTTGAAATACTAAAGTATACCTCAGACTGTATAACCCCATTAAACAAAATGTACTATTTACCATGTAACACTAAGCAATCCCAAGAAGCTTTGAAAAGACAGAATGCCCAAATATATCAACTTGATTTACAAAATATATCAGCTATCCTGGAAGAGTCTATTTCATACACCTCTATAAGAACAACACTCCTGGCATCTTTTGTCTTCCAGCAAGACTTAGAGGTATTTATGAAGCAATACTTTTGATCCTCAAAGGATTTATTCAACGGTAAAAGGATTTGGGCCTATCAGGACATCACCAAGTCCATACAAGAAAGAAGAAAACAGTTTTTGTCATTAAGACAAGAAACTAAATCCCTGGGGGCTTTGTTTTCACTTGTTTACCCATGTAAGTGTATAGAAAAATATACTCAGGTTAAATATGTGTTTTTCCTCCTAGAGCAGCTCAAGGCTTTTTTGGAACTAAAAAGAATTGCCTCAAATTGACTGAGTGAAAAAGTAAATGAGCAGAATTCAGTGTTATGCTTGTTCCTCAATTTGTTTGCCTTATTGTTTAAACTATCTTCTCAGTTTTTCGGTTTAAACTCCCCTAAATTTTTGGTGGTCTAAGAAAGGATTAAATATTATTCTTGCTTTCTTTCTATATATGAAATAACATTATACCTACTGTATTTCTGTAACAAGATGTTTATTTTTCTTATAAAATATGTTGAAATTATAAATAAATTTTAAAAAATGAAAGCTCCATTTGGATTCTCCACCTTTCATTTCTCAGGCTTTGGTCCTGGATCGTTCTCCTGTGCCCTTTTTTCCATTCAGTCCACAGCTCCTTGGTCTGGTTTCAGAACAATGTGATACCCCGGTAAGCTCTTTCTGACCTTCTAAAGCTATGACTATGCTTTATCACCTGGATCCTGATTTGTGGCAGTTTTGAACAGCCTGAGGTAGATTCCACTGTGGGGCTTGTTATCCAGCACGCAGCCCTCCCTAGTGATGGGGGAGTGTAGTTTAAGAACTCTCAGGATCGCAGGGTGGACTTTATATTACAAAACATTCTTTTCTAGCGGCATCTTCAGGTAGCCAAGCGACAGTGGTAGCTTCCTTTATGGCACGTGCCTTTCATTCTGCATCCTCCGTGGAGATGTATGCCTGTCCTCCAATGGTGATGGTTGGTGTGGATTAGGGGTCGGGTTCCCTTTATGATCTCATTCGAGTTCTTAGTATATTTTCAACTGGTGCAGTGTCAGCGCACCAGACTCTTTGGATTGTCTTTGGACTAGGGCCACTGCCTCAAGGATTCACCTTAGGTGGATGTCTTTTTTTCAAGGACCAACTTCTTGTGGGTATAGGTCTGGATGACCTCTACTCAGGTGTTGCTGAGTGCCACCTTAAGTCTCTCCCTATGAACATGTTTTGCTGGACGTCGGGATGAGGTTGTAGTACTCTTTGTTCCTCCCACAGGTGTTGTCAGGGATACTCAGGTTTTTCCTTGTAGAGACATTCCCAGGGCTATGCCACATTCCAACGGTTCTGATTCCAGGCTTCCTAAAGTTCCTGTGCAGTGACTGCATCTAAAAAGCCCTAATAGTGCCAGGGGTTGGGCGTGGTTTCCTCATCGTAGGCTGACTTCTCAGTTATGCCAGGCTATTCTGAATGGGAAAAGCTTAGCTTCAGTTTAAGTTCCCCCGACCTTGATAAAGTCAAGCGAAACACGTCGGGACGGGGAATCATTCAATACAAAGCTAAGTTATGAACTTATTATCAACTTATTAATCAATTTATTTATAAACAATTTATTGTACTGGTTTTCTAAAAATGAAATGAAGAGAACTTTAGGAAAAGTTATTGGTTTTCTAAAAATGAAACAGATAAAACCTTAGGAAAAATAAACCAAAATATCTAAAATGCTGTACTGGGAATGATGAAGACCCATACCACCCTGAGTTTATTAACCCGGGTGGAAATCTGAACTCCCTTATAGTATTATGCATTGTGATTTGAAAGAAAAGAAGTTAGTGCATTAACAGTTTTGTTTGAATTTACTACAAATTTATTTTGACTGTATCAACAGTATTACTGAAAGATGGCTCTCATGATGGATGCCAGCCTGTTGGGTTGGGATGCTCACTGCGGGGCATGTTCCATTCAGGGGCAGTAGACTCCTCGTCAGAAACATTGTTGATCAATCATCTGGAACTCACAATTTGGCTGGTGTTACTTGTTCTCCAGCCCATTCTAGTATGAAAAGTAGTTCATGTCTTCTTCGACAACGCCACGTCGGTGGCATACATAAATCATCAAGGGGGCCCGAGAAGTGCTCCCTTAGGCCAGGAAGCTTGCATGCTGTTTTGTTCAGCAGCAGCTCTTCTTCTGTCACTCTCAGTGGTCCACGTGGCCGGCGTCGACAGCATTTGGTCAGATTTCCTCAGCCCACAGATTCTGGACCGGGGAGAATGGTCCCTCTTGCAGAAGGCATTCAGTCTGATTGTTCAGTCTGAGGACAGCCTCAGCTGGACTTGATGGTTTCAGCAGATAACTCAAAGGCCAGGCACTTTTTCAGTCGAAGAACACAATGCGGAAACCTAGGGCTGGATGCTTTGGTGCAGCCCTGGTAGGTTCATGAGCTCCTGTAAGTGATTGTTGCAGGTTTCCGGGTCTCGCTGCATGTGTGTCAGGTAGAAACCAACATTTCAGCCATCATGCTGTGGCTTTCTTCATGGTATGCTCTGAAGTCTGCAGTATGACTTTGGAAATAGTGAATTCACGTGATTGGGAAAAGGGCAGTCCACCAATTTGAATTTTAGCGGGAAAGTCAGTTGGTCAAAAATTTGAATTTTGTTGTGAAAGTCCATAGAATAGAAAAGTCTCTGGTAAGTTTAAAGATGTTCTTCCCATGGAGCTGCGAGACCCGGAAACCTGCAACAAGCACAATGCCAGCTGTGGAAACCCTGCGAGAACATCTTTAAACCTACCAGAGACTTTTCCATTCTATGGACTTTCACAATGAAATTCAAATTTCTGACCAACTGACTTTCCCGCCAAAATTCAAATTGGTGGACTATCCTGTTCCCAGGTCAGTGAACTCACTATTTCCATGATGATCTCTTGGAAAATTCCTACCTGTTAAAGAAACCACTGTGGTCAAGAGGAAAAATGCCTCAGATTCCCGTATGCCGCCGACAGAGTAACTTTGCAGGCAATACTAGAAAGGGCAATCACCTCATAGGCAAAAAAACCACCTCATAAAGTTCCCACGTTAAATCAGTTCTTCAGTCAGTTATTCATTGCATGCTTAAATGTAATGATTCTGCTGAAACTTATTAATATTTGCAAAACCAGGGAACATTACTTATCTTGATGTTGTCCTCTGTTCAAAAGAACCTTATATTCAAAGTTCTTGACTTGATCTCTGCCTTGTCAATGGTCTGCCACTTCCAAAGGCAAGCCCATGTTTTACTCCAAGCTGCGTCAGGGCATGGGACCCAGGACCTTTAAACAAAACAAACAGGAATGAGTCAAAAAAACAAAAATTTCCAGTTCAACAAAAAAAATCTCATCACAAAAGCTCTATCCCAGTGTAGAGATGCTTACACGTGGCAACAACCTCCATGCTCAAAAGTAGCAAAGATGGCTGTACGTCAGAATGGCCTCTGTTAAAATCTGTAATGACACAAGGGTTATCCCATTTCACCCACTCAAATATCAAGCTTATCCATGCTGCTGGCTGTTCTGTGTTATTAAAAGAAAATGCACATGATCCAACATGCTCACAAGAAATGCCCACAAAAACTGCTCATAAACAAAATGCTCACAAACTTACTTCAGAAAACTTCCAATGCATCCAAGGCAGTGGCGTACCAAGGGGGGGTGGTCTGCCCCAGGTGCAGCCTTAGGGGGGTGCACAGCCAGCCCGGTCCCTATCGCGCTCCCACCCTCCCAGTGAGAGAAGCAAACCACCCTCCAGTAACGTCGGCTGCTTCGCAGCTTTCTCCTCCCTCTGCCGCGTCACTGATGACGTCATCAGTGACGCTTCACCGGCAGGAGAAAGCTGCGAAGCAGCCGACGCTACTGGAAGGAGGTTTTCTGCTGTCGCTGGGAGGGTCGGAAAGGTTCACTGAGGGGGGAGAGATAGGAGGGTCAGCGGGGGTTCGGCTGGGAGGGGAGAGAAGCGGTCTGCTTCGGTCTGCCTCGGTGCTCCATTACCTTCTTCAGGCAGCAGCAGCTTTTACAATTCATTGCTGTTGCCGGCTTCAGGCCTTCCTCTCTGCCGGGTCCTGCCTACTTCCTGTTTTCATGAAGACAGGACCCGACAGAGAGGAAGGCCTGAAGCGGGCAACAGCAGTGAATTTTGAATGCTGCTGCTGCCCGATGAAGTTCAGGACATCAGGCCTTGGGTGACAGAAGGAGAAAAGGGAGGAGAGAATTGGGGAGAGAATTGGGGAGAGTGTGGCTGTACCCAACTAGAGGGAATGAAAGGAGATGCCAGGGCTTGGAGGGAAGAAGATACGCCAGGGCATGGAGGGAAAGAGGAAGGTATGCCAGATCAAGGGGAAAGGAAGGAGGAGATGTCAGAGCATGGAGGGGGAGAGAGAGATGGAAGAAAAGGAAAGGAGAGAAATGCTGGGAATCAGGGAAGGGATGATGCCAGACCGTGAGGTGGGAAGGAAAGAAAGGAGAAGAGAGAGATGCCAGAGCATAGGGGAGGGGGTGGTGACAGAGAGAGAAAAACAGAGAGGTGACAGAGTTGAAATCAATCATGTACAAAGGAGAGAAGGGGCACGGGATAAATAGTTTATGGAAGGAGCATAGAAAGAGAGAAGATGCCATATGGAAGAGAGAGAGAAAGGGTGCACACAGGATAGAAAGAGCACAGAGGGCAGTGAATGGAAGGGGTGAGATAGAGGGTGAACAGTAGATGGAAGGGGTAGAGAGAGGGAAACAGACACTGAATGGAAGTATGGGGGAGAGGACGGACAGCTGCTGAATGGAAGTGTGAGGGAAAGGGGGAGCAGATGCTGGAAGGAAGTGGGGAAGAGAAAGAAAAAAAGGGCACATGCAGGATTGAGGGAAGAGGATAGAGTTAGTTACTGGAAGGGGTGAGGGAAAGAGGTGGCAAGCTATAGGTAGACACAGTGAAAGGGAAATTGAGGACTAAATAGTAAAAAAGAATTTAGACAGAGGCAGGAAATAAATTGAGAAGGAAGACCAGGGAAAAACAGGAGGAAGGGAGCAGAGAGAGAGAGATGCCAAAGCAGGGGGGAAGGAGAGGAGATAGATACCAGACCAATGGGGGTAAAAGGAGAGATGGAAGGGGGAGGCATACTGTTTCTGGAAGGGGCATAGAAGGAGAGAAGATGCCATATAGGGGCAGAGAGATGGCAGACAGTGGATGGAAGGAAGAGAGTAACAAGAAGATGAGGAAAGCAGAAACCAGAGAAGACAAAGGTAGAACAAAAATTTTCTATTTATTTATTGCTTTAGGAGACGTGTCACTGTTTCTGTGGTATTGCATTGTATGCAGAGTCCAGCTTCTTGCTGGTTCAATTTAACCTTTGTCTATGTATTTCTATTTTATCCCCCCTTTTACAAAACTGTGGAGCGTTTTTTAGCACCAGCCGTGGTGGTAGCAGCTCTGATGCTCAGAATTCTATGAACATCAGAGCTGTTACCACCATGGCTAAAATCCACACTACAGTTTTATAAAAGGGGGAGGGGTAAGTTTCTGATGACATTCCATACTAGGCGAAGGTGTTTTCTGTGTTCTGTGTGTTCGAAAGACATGGTTTTTTGTTAGGATTGATTACAGGATTGATCTGTACTAGTCTGGCTTGTTTAGTTTTACAATGGGCGTATTGATGTTGTACTTCTCACCGCAGTATGTAAGATGCTGCCTTTTCCTAGGTACTCATGTGTGACGTGTGGCTTGTTACTAAAAATCATGTTTAAAAATCATGGGGAGGGGGGGTGCCAAAAAATGATGGGTGTCACACAAGCCAGGTACGCCACTGATCCAAGGGCTTCAGTAATGGTCAATACCACTGACTATGTGCACTATTTCGTAGCTCAGAACACAAAAAATTACAAGAGTTTTCAGAAAAAATGGATCATATGACTTAGCAAAAATCACATCATATAAGTAAAAGTGATTTTATTTTCAATTTAGTGATTGAAAAGTTAGCTTTCAGAATTTATATCTGCTATCTATATTTTGCACTGTTAAGGAAGAAATATTTTTATTTCTATTTTTCTGGTCTGGCATCTTAGGGTTTCATTTGTGTATATTAGGACTTTTAGTTTGTGGTCCTGTATTTGCATAGAGGGGCATAATAAAAAAAAAGTCTAAGTCCCCTTTTGGCCTAACGCCTTAAACGTTGAAAGTAGAAGCAGGGAAAATGTCCATTATCAAAAAAAACATCCAAAAGGAGGGTTTTTTTTTATAATGGCCTGCCTCTATGTTCAGCTGTTTAAACGCCCAGACCACCACAATGTCTAAACTTATACCATATAATCAAACTAAAGAAAAGCCTAAGCCCCAAACGTCCAAAACAAGGGCTTTTAGGCGAAGGAGGAGCCAGTCCTTTGCCTAAAAGCTGGATTCTGTAACCGGTGTCTGTCAAAAACAACACCGGTTACAGAATCCACCCCCCCATGACATTGGGGCAAGAGGGAGCCCAAGCCCTCTTGCCCCGCGATCCCCAACCCCCACCGACGACATCAGGGCAAGAGGGAGCCCAAGCCCTCTTCCCCCGTGGCATCCCGAACTTCCCCGACTCGATGGGGCAAGAAGGAGCCCAAGCCCTCTTGCCCTGTGATCCCCAACCCCCCCGGGCCAAATACGTGGGGGCCAGCAGGGAGAAAAAGCCCTCCTGGCCTGGCGATTACTCCCCCTCCCCCACCACACGATCCGGCCAGGAGGGAGCCCAAACCCTCCTGGCCTGGCGATCTCCCCCCTCCCCCACCACATGATCCAGCCAGGAGGGAGCCCAAGCCCTCCTGGCCCGCGACCCCCTCTAGCCCCCACCCCCCACTAAAATATGGGCAAGAGGTGTCCCAGGCCCTCCTGTCCTCGATGCAACCCCCCCAAAGACCGACCCCGAACCACTGACCGGCCCACCCATCGACCCCACAACCCCCTACCTCCACCCCCCTTCCCCGTACCTCAAAAAATGTTAGCCGGATGGACGGGTGCCAAGCCTGCCCATCCGGCAGGCCAGCCAGCCCAGGAATGGGGCCGGATTGGCCCATGCGGCTCAAACTACACCCACAGGTGGGGCCTGAAGCACCTGGGCCAACCAGAATAGGCCCTGGAGCCTTAGGCTCCTCCTGTGGGTGGGGCCTTAAGCACATGGGACGGGTTGTGTCCATGTGCCTAAGGCCCTGCCCACAGGAGGAGCCTAAAGCTCCTGGGCCTACTCTGGTTGGCCCAGGCACCTAAGGCCCCACCTTTGGGCGGGGTTTGTGCCGCTTGGGCCAATCCTGACCCATTCCTGCGCTGGTTGGCCTGCCGGATGGACGGGCTAGGCACCCGTCTATCAGGCCAACATTTTTTGAGGTACGGGGAAGGGGGTGGGGTAGGGGATCGTGGGGTCGACGGGGGGCCGGTCAGTGGTTCGGGGGCGGTCCTTGGGGGGGTTGTGGTTGACGGGGGGTCTCGAGTCAGAGGGGGGCCAGTCGGGGGTTCAGGGGGTCGGTCATTGTGGGGTGGTTGCGTCGAGGGCAGGAGGGCCTGGGATCCTTCCTGCCCATATTTTAGTAGGGGGTCAGGGTTAGAGGGGGTTGCAGGCCAGGAGGCCTTGGGCTCCCTCCTGGCCGGATCGTGTGTTGGGGGAGCGGGGGGAGATCACCGGGCCAGGAGGGCTTGGGCTCCCTCCTGGCACTAACGGGTTCGGCCCGGGGGGGTTGGGAATCGCAGGGCAAGAGGGCTTGGACTTCCTCTTGCCCCATCGAGTCGGGGAAGGTTGCGGTACCATGGGGCAAGAGGGCTTGGGCTCCCTCTTGCCCCGATAGTACTTGGCGGGGCCAGGAGGGCTTGGGCTCTCTCCTGACCTGATTGGAGGGGTGGATCGCTGCAGGAGAGATGGGTTATCTCTCCTGCCGCTTTAGCGATCCCAAGTGCCGCATTTGGCGGCACTTGGTGGTATCGCTATTGCGGCAGGGGAGATGACCCATCTCTCCTGCCTTGATGGTTGCGGTGGAGGGTGGGTAGGTTGCCGGACCGATGAGCTGATCGCGCCAGCCGCCATCAGCTCAGCGGCCCCTTTTTCGGCACTTGTACCTGTTTTGACTTGGTCTAAGTCAAAACGTAGAAGTGCCGATTAGGCAACCTGTCAAATGTTTTGGTTATACGTGTTGTACGCCTAGGTGTAGGTCGGCCCACCTCCCGCCCACCGCCTGCCCTTTCCCCTCCTCTAAAAACGCCTCTTTTCTCTCTGTGTGTTTAGAGGCAGGGGAAAGGCCTAGGCTGGTTTTAGATACGTCAGCTTTGATTATGGGTACTTAGACTTTTTTTTTTATTATGAACCCCATAGGGTTTATCTGTGTTTTGAACATATGACCAAGGCCAGGTGTTCTGGTAGGAATGAATGTCATAAAGTGTTATTGGTGTCATGGCCCCAAGTAGGAAGACATTTGTTGGCAGATTGTCCAGGTTTTGGAAAGCCCCCAAGCTCGGGGCCGCATCTCGAGGACTTCTGCGCATGCGTGGATATTGACGGCATGTGGATATATGTCGGCATGTGCATGATGTCATTGTGTTGAAATCCACGCATATGTGGAGGCCCTGCAAACCCTGCATTCATTTCTAGTAAGCATGATGTTAGTTTTGTTTACTACCTTGAACTGTATTGCTGTATTAGCCTGGAGATATTACTTCTCCATTTTATGCCACAAATCATTCTGGAATATCTGGTGCTACTGATTATTTTTTGTTTAGTTTCCAGGACCAGAGAATATAATTCTTATTTGATTTCTCCTTAGATGCTGCATCGAAGCATGCAACACAAGGATTCTTTGATTGCTTGAGAGCTGAAGTTGCAGAGTTTGAAGTTGCTGTCAGCATTGTGAATCCAACATTCATTCGATCTTATCGCCTGCAATCAAAACCTGGAAACTGGGAAGCCTCTATCTGGAAATGTAAGATATTGTTGGGGTTAACCAGGCAGGAAAGGCTCCTATCCAGTTTAAACCCCACTGAGGTGGCCATGTCCAGATATTCAGCAGCCCTTAACTGGAGATTGTCACTGAATATCTCCTCTTACTGCCAAAGAATTAACCATCTAAATGGCTGTGCAACTTTAACTGCCAAGATAACTGGCACTGATCTCAATATTTGCTGGTATCTAGTTAACTTCTAGGTTGCCACACTAATCCAGATATTCAGTGCCAGAGGCTGGACATAACCCAGCATTAAATATCTGGGCTAATTTAGTCCACAGCTTTAAGTGACTTACAAGCTACTTACTGCTGAGGGTGCAATATTGGGCCCATTATTATTAGTGAGGTTGACTATCTCTCAACTTGAATCAGTTCATTCCAGTTCAAAGTTTTGCTTTGGGAAAGAAGTGTAATAAGTATGTCTTCTTTTTTTTGCTATTTCAGGCAGATATTACTCTCCCTCTTTAAATAAATACTATGTGGTATATTTTTTAAGCATTTTCTAGTGCAAAAGGCATATGAGTCTTAAACCAGTGAGTTATTCATCTCTCTTTGCAAGTTATATAAAAGGAATTATCTACATTTTTTCTCTCTCTCAGCTGTGCCTCCTGCCTCAAAGGGTTGTGCTGTAGCTTCTCAGTTTTTTCCTTCTACATACTAGTTGGAAGGTGTCTTTCTGATCTGCTTCCAAAACTACGTTGTGCAGGCTACCTTCCAAAGGACAAATGCTGCTTAGCAAAGGGCTGGATTATCTTATGGCCAGTATGGCAGTTCATCGTCCTAAGTCTTTGCCAGACAGTAGACCACATGCCTCAGTGGGGAAAGTCATGGTTTTTTTGTCACTTCTTAGTGAGGTCCTTTGCTCAGAGATTGTTCCACAGCTCATGGCAGGGCTTTCAAGGCTCCAAGCAAGCTCAAACCTCAGGTTCCCACCCAGCAGCAGCCTCCAGGAAGTCCCAATTATGTCAGCCTGGTTTCAGAACTCCCACGAATAGGAGAGAGATTGTCAGCTCACTGGGAGTCCTAGGCAAGGATTAGCTCAGACCCCTGGGGACCAGACATCATTCAAGAGAGCTTCAATCTTGAATTCTTTTGTCCTCTATTGGACTTATTTGTAGACTCTCTAACCTGACCTCCAGAGAAAGCGGCCAAAGTCTGAGCAATGATAAAACGGCTCATGGATATACAACTGTAGAATCCGTAGTGACCAAGGAATCAACGCATAGGCAGACACTCTATATACTTTATTGTGACCAGGAAAGACTCAGACATCTGGAGATCAAACCTGATTCTGAGCTCAGTCAATGCAGCATTGAAAGTATTCCTATTCCAGATGGAGGCCATGTGTTCGATCATAGCTTCAGTAGTTCTAGGGGAATTTCTAGTTCCCATGGATCTAACAAATGCTTACTTGCGTATTCCTTTATTTCTAGTTCACAGGAAATTACTAAGATTCCATGTGCTGGAGAGGCATCTCCAATTCTCAGCACTTCCATTCGGTCTGTCAATGGCACCTCACACTTTTACCAAGGTGCTAGTAGTTGCAGCAGCATACCTGCACAAGGCAGGGTTCCAGCTGCATCCATGTTAGGACAATTGGCTGATCAGAACTTCATCCAAAGCCAATGATGAGAAAGCAGTGGCAACAGTTGCCTAACTGCTAGAGGATCTGGGTTGGATCATCAGTGCAGATGACCCATCTGAAGCCGACACTATCTCTAGGGTTCATGGGGATCTGTTTCAACATGATAGAAGGCTGTGTTTATCTTCTAGAGCCACACAAACTGAAGTTAAGATACCAGATATTGGAGATCCTGGCAAGGTAAGCTCCTATGGCTTGGTACTGATCTGTAGGTGCTGGTGTCGATAATAGCAACTATAGAGATTCTTCTTTAGGCAAAATCTTATCTATGTCCTCTCCAGCACATGCTAGTGTCCCTCTGGTCACCATAGACAGATTCTTTCCAAATGCCGCTAACATGGATGGTGGAGGCGCATCACAGTTTGAGTTGGTGGCTCCAGCCGGAGTTGGTGTCCAAAGACTTGACTTTACACATATCAATCATCTTGGGTTATCCTAGTGGAAGATGCCAGTCTTTAAGGCTGGGGGGGGGGTTCATTTTGAGGGTCATCTCATTCATGGCAGATGGTTGCCCTCTTGGAGGAAAGAGTCTATCAACAGACTGGAGCTGCAGGCCATCGTCTTGCGCTTTAGTCATTGGAGAATACTCTAGAACAGTGTTCTTCAACCAGTGCCGGTCCACAGGGCCAGCACGTGCATCAGGCCCAAAACAGTGTTCTTCAATCACCAGTCCACGGTGCGATCGATGTGGCGTTATCTTTGAGCCAGCTCCCTCTTTCTAACTGATTCAGTGCACAAAGCCACGGGCAGTGGCTCCTACGGGCATCATCCGCCTGAACCGGAAGCCTTCTCTCTGACATTGCAATGTCGGAGGGAAGGCTTCCAGATGAGGCACGGGACGTGCAAGGTGCAATTAATACTATTATGGGGGGCGGGGTCTGGAGTGGAGATTGGGTAGAAATGGGCGGGGTCTGGCCCACAACTTAGTCTTGTGTTCTCCAACCACCAGTCCACAGACCGATGCCGGTCCACAGAATATTTTATTTCTGCCGGTCCATAGGTGTAAAAAGGTTGAACCCTTGTACACAAAGATCAAACAGGATTCATCAAACAAAGATACATAGGAGATAATTTACGCTTATTTCACCATATCAATGCTCACGCCAAAACACTGTCGGATCCTGTGATTGGTCTAGCCATTGATGCTGAGAATGCATTTGACCGAGTGGAGTGGCCATTCTTATTCCGAGTACTGAAATGGTACAATTTTGGTCCTTTCTTCACAGATTGGATAGAAACACTATATAGACAACCCACAGCTCGTATTCTGATTAACAACTCTCTCTCCAACAAATTCCCCCTTCAAAGAGGCACCCGTCAAGGCTGTTCCCTTTCACCATTGTTATTTGACTTAGCGTTGGAACCTCTCTTGTCAGCTATCCGACAATGTCCCCTAATTAAGGGTATCCCCTCGTCCAGTCGAGACATTAAATTAGCAGCCTATGCTGACGATGTCCTTCTCTTTCTCAGAGATCCTCTTGTCTCCTTGCCCCATCTTATCAACATTGTTTCTCAATACTCTCAACTCTCTGGATATTCTGTTAATTGGGAGAAATCAGAGATCTTTCCTCTCAATGACCATATCTCCTCCTCAGATCTGGCTCAATTTCCCTTTTCATGGTCACAGGGATCTGTGAAATATTTAGGGGTCCTAATTCATAAAGATCCAGTACACGCCCAGGATCTGAACATATCCAAAATCAAAAATTTAGTTTCAAACACTACAACTCGCTGGTCCCCACTTTATTTGTCATGGTGGGGTAGAATAGCCTCCATTAAAATGACTTTAGCCCCGCAAATTAATTACACCCTTTCCATGCTTCCTTTCCTATGCCAGAAAAAATTATTTCATTGGCTCAATATGAAAATCTCTGAATTTATTTGGAACAAGAAAAAACCCCGTATTGCTCTCGCCAAGCTGAAGGCCTCTAAGATTAATGGCGGACTAAATTTACCAGATTTTTATTATTATTATATCGCATCTTTAGCCAAATATGGAGCTTATTGGATCGTTGATTCTAATCCTCAAGATCAACCAGCATGGTTTGAAATGGAACACTTTTTATGTGCACCACTGCACGTTTCCTGCTTCCTTACAGTGTCAGTACCTAGACACTTGAGAAAGTATTCCTTGTTGAGTGCAACGCAGCATGCTTTTCATCTTCTAGATGCAACAGCTGAGATCTCTATTAGTGAAAGCCCGCTCATGTCCCTTTGGAATAACCCTAAAATTCAAAATAAAGGTAGATCCCTCTCATGGAAGAGGTGGCAACGGGCGGGTGTCAAGTTTGCTCATCAATTGATCTCCTCCACCTCATTCGTTCCTTTTGATATTTTTTGTTCTGCATATTCACTTCCATCCTCTATACATTCCCAATGGCTCATGCTTACTGGAATACTATCTAAGGTACATATGCGCCCTGACTTTATGACCTCAATCCACACTGTTCACCACTGGTCTACTCTGGCCTTAATGAAGGGTAGAGCGATATCTCTTTTTTATAGTATTCTAAGGGATCACTCTTTCACTTTTTCACCTCAATCAATGAACCAATGGGACTCGATTCTACAGACTACGCTTTCTGATATAGATTGGGAACTTTTCTGGTCCTCCACAAACCGTCCTCTCCTATCTTCCAGAGTCTCGCAATCAATGTTCTTCGTTATGTGGAATGCAGTATGGACCCCATATCGCATGTGGAAAGCGAAGCTAAAACAAGACTCCACCTGCTGGAACTGTTTGAAAGAATCTGGAACTCTCGATCACATGCTTTTTCATTGCACTATAGTTCACTCCTTCTGGATTCGTATTTGGGACACTATAAAATCTATTACTAAGTGTTCAGAAGAGATTTCCATGGACATTGTAATTCTTCGTTCTCAACACCCTTGTTTCGCACAAACAAACTGCCCACCTAAACTCATTGATGCCATGTTTGTAACAGCTCTTATGCATATTCTGAAAAATTGGAAATCATCCTCGCTACTTGACTACACCTTTTGGTGGAACTCTCTGAGCATGTATCACAAATTTGAATCTTATGCATATGAGAAAAACATGATTTCTCGACTCTCCACAAACATGGTGCGAAATAAATCACCTTGGTCATTCTTAGATTCATTTGTTCATTCTAACCAGTAGACACTTCTGCCTCTCTATCTCTATCTATCTATCTCTCTTTTTTTCTTTTTCTCCCTCTTTCTTTCCCTCTCTCTTATTTCACTCTCCCTGCTTTTCTGCCTTTCATATATCTTCTATTAGCAGTTACACATACCCTAGATTCTTTTTATTAATCTGGTTGTATGTAAATGATTGTAGATATGGACTTTTTCTACACCATTGTGTCTTATTCAGATTTTGTGTGTTTGAACTGCCTTCTGTAAATTTCTTATAATATTCAATAAAAACTAATGAACTAAAAAAAAAAAAAAAAAAAAAGGTTGAAAAACACTGCTCTAGAAGGCAAAGCAGTCCCTCCTGCCGGGAACCCTCCCACCCCCAAATATCATGGTCCACCCCCCAGGCCCTCCCCCTGGAACTCCACCTTAAATCATTAGCTGGCAGGTGGTATCCTTCCAGCCTCCATTTCGTGAATAGCGGGTCTTCCCCTTCCTGGTGCATTGTGGGATGCACCGGAGAGGGGCCTTAGGCACTGATTGGCCCAGGCGCTTAATGGCCCTCCCAGAGGAGGGTCCATAGGCACCTGGGCCAACCAGAATCTTAGGCCCCATTCGAAAGTACATTCTGGGATGCATTGGGAGTGGCCTAAGATATCAATTGGCCAGATACCTTAGGCCACCCCCAATGAAAGAGGGAGGGGGTTGCATGGTCTGCTGTACTGGCTAGAGCTAAAGGGAAAGAGATAGGTGCTGGATCTGGTCTGGGAATTGGGGGAAGGGAAAGAGGTGCCGGGCCCATGTGGTGCTGGGGGGAAGCCGCTAGAGCTGGAGGGAAGGGAGAGGTGCCAGACTCACACCTGGGTGTTGAAGGGAATGGACAGAGGTGTTAGACCCATGGGAAAGGGGGTAGAGGGAGGGAAGAGAGGAGCAGGACCTGCAGGGAGGAGGAGAGAGAAGGGAAGGGAAAGAGAAAAGCTGAATCAAGGGAATGAACGAAGAGTGAGTGAAATATTTAACATAGCAAAGGGAGGGAGGAAAAAGAGAGTGTGAGAGACACATTGGTATAAGGGAGTAAGAGAGGGGAGAAGCTGAAAATAGTGAGATATACAAAAAGAGGGAAGATGGTAAGCATGGCTGGGAGCAAGGAACCGGGATAAAAAGGGAAATACTGCATGGGGGTGGTATATGGGCACAGAGAGGTAATGCTAGACATGGGAGGGTATATGGATACAGAAAGAAGATGGCTAGACATGGGGGGGGGGTGGACATAGAGATATAGAGGAGTGATACTGTACACAGGGGGAGAGGATCATAGGATGGTGAGATGAAGGCAAGGAATGGGCAGAAAGGAAATACTAGAAAGGGATGTTTAGGAGACAGAAAAGGGAGATGCTGAATATGGGAAACAATGCATAAACAGAGATAGAAGATGGATGGTGAGCATGGAGAAAGAAGAAATGTCTAATGGTCAGAAAACCCTGACAAATGAGTTAAGAGAAGACAAAAGAAAACAGAGACTAGTGCCTGAGACCAACATGATTTGAAAAATAAAATGATGAGACAACAAAAGGTAGAAAAAATAATTTTATTTTCTATTTTGTGATTAGAATATATCAGATTTGAAATATGTATTAGAGCTGGCATTAGACATAACTGAGGACTACAAACCCCAGGACATGCTTCTTTAGCTTCCTGCTGGCTTAGGACTCTCTCTAACCAAGGGGCAGTTGCCCTAGTTGCATTCCCCTAACACTATTCCTGCCATGTGTGACTGAAGTATTTTGTTAACTTGATTTTTCTATGTAGCATTCTATAGTAATTTGGCTTGTTCAGTTTTCTCGATAGTGGAAGGGATATTTGTGAAGGGGAGGGGAGACAGGGGTTTTGGTGATCCTTGTTCTGTATTATTTGTGTTTATAAAATGACAATTGTACAAAATATTGTTTCTTTTTATACTTTAATAAAGTAAGTTAATATAAAATCATAACTATTCAAGGCTTGTGCGGATGGGAGAGGACCGAGCTCGCGGAAACAGGGACAGGGACCGAGCTCACAGGGATGTGATGGGAACCGAACTCATGGGGATGGAGCCAAATTTTTTCCCTGTGTCATTCTCTAGTAGAGAGTCCATTGAAGATGACCCTCACACTGGATGGCCTATAAAAGCAACTTCCACAGAAATGTGCAAGAAAGTTGAGGATTTAATTTTGTCAGATAGACAAATTAAGGTTTCCTGAATAGCTGTAGAAATGGGCATCTTGGCCGGTACAGTTTGGAAAATAATTCATGAAAAGTTGGGCAAGTCCAAGGTAAGTACAAGATGGGTTCAAAGAATTCTGACACCATGTGAGAAGGCCATAAGGCTCCAGTGTTGTCAGGAGAACTTGGAGGTGCTCCGTGAAAACCAAGTGAATTTTTTTTCATTGTTTGGTGACTGGAGATGAGACTTGGGTCTATCACAGAGATCCTGAGTCCAAAACAGAGTCATTTCTGTAGAAGCACAAGTCATCTCCCACCCTCAAAAAAGTCAAGACAGAAAAAGTCTGCAGGCAAAGTTATGGCAACTGTCTTCTGAGATGATGAAGGACTTTTGATTCTGGTGTTCAAGCCACACAAGACAACCATAACCAGGGAGAGTTATGCCAACATAATGATCACTTTGCAGGAATCAATCAAGGAGAAAAGATGAGAAACTCACAGCAGGAGTGTTGCTTCTTCATAACAATGAGCCAGTGCACATGTCAAGACAATCACAGGCCGCCATTCAAGAATTTCAGTAGCTGAACCATCCACCCTAAAGTCCTGACCTGGTTCCCTCAGATTATTTCCTGCTCGGAGTTTTGAAGAAATCTCTCCATGGAAAGCAGTTTTCAAATGATGAAGACGTCAAGGAAGCTCTGACATCCTGATTTGAAGGTCAAACACAAGAATTATTTTCAAAGGGGTTAAAGCCATTGTAAGAAAAGTGGATGAAATGTATGGAGCTATCAGGGGACTACATTGAACAATAAAACATTTTTTTTTTAACTTTTCTTTCCCACTGAGGTAGATAAATTATTGAACACCCCTCGTACATGCATATTTTTTAAAACACATATGTACTTGTATAGCACAAACACACACATTTCTAAAAGTAAGTGTATAAGCTTTCACAAGAGATGCCAATCTGCTTCCATAATGTGAAAAATAAGCACACAGATTTCAAAACTCTGAAGATAGATGTGAAGTCTCAAGACCACTATTATAAATACAAGGGCAAATCAAAAATTAAAGGCAATTATTTAATTACGCAATAACTGGAACAAAGCTAGTGAAATGCAACATATGGACTCATACATTGCTTGTTAGATAGTTCATCCACTCACAATAATAGTGCTCAGCCTTTAGTCGTGTAGCAGCCATGAGGTCAGAAACATGGACGCTCCATTGCAAAATTGCACCATTGAAGAACGTGCAGTAGTGCGCTTTCTTTGAGCAGAGGGAGTGAAACCTGTTGAAATTCACCGTTGGATATTGGCTCAGTATGGAAATAGCATCATGAATCAACAAAAGGTTTATGAGTTGGTAAAAAGGTTTAAAGCGGGAAGAACAGGTATAACCGATGAAGGTCGTTCTTGTCGCCCATGAACATCACACACATTGACAGGGTGGATGCCAGCTATGGATCTGCATTTGCCATAATGCATGATGACTTGAGATACAGGAAAATTTGTGCACGATGGGTTCCCAAACAGCTTACTGATATGCACAAGCAACAGCATGTGGAGATAGCAACCTAGTTCCTGAAATAGTATGAAGGAAATCCGAGTATTCTGGAGAGAATTGTCACTGACGACGAGACATGGGTGTATCACTGTAACCAATGAGCAAAAGACAGCATGATAAAGTAAAGGAAGCAGAGTTCACCTGGCTTTGGGAGCAGCCAAAAAACATATTCTCTGCAGGAATGCAGAAGCTAGTTGAATGATACAACAAATGTGTCATCTTATATGGGGACTATGTGGAAAAGTGATATGTTCAGTTGCTCACAGTTACTTCTTTTAGAACCATTAAATGTATTTTGCCTATACTTTTTGATTTACCCTTGTATATTTTATACATCAGTTCCTGTAGTCTATTAAAAAACAGAGTACACAAATTGACGCATGGTGCCCAAAGTTGCACACGCAGTTGTAGAACAGAGTAATATGTGTGTACATATTAAAATAAAAATTGGCTATTAATTGGACTTAGCCAATTATTGGCTATAATCAGAGTTAATTGGCACGATTTGCAGATGCACATTCTATTACCCTTAGTTGCTATTCTATAACTTGGGTGTGTAATTTCAAGCATGTGTATCTTCAAAAGGGGTGTTAACGTGAAAGAGCATGGGCAGGTCAAGGCTGTGCCCAGAATATGAAGGCATAGGTTACAGAATACCTGCATTTATGCATGCATATGGCAAACTTAGCACCTGCATTTACAGCAGCCTTTCTGGTGGCATAAGTGGAGGTGCCTAAATGGGCTCGTGTAAATTGCAGACTTAGTCAGTATTCTATAATAGTATGTACATACTTTCCATTATAGAATTTCCGCTTAAGGTGCACTTTCCTGGCACCCAAGTCAAACACCCTATACAGAATCTACCCCTAAATCATAGTGCGTGATGGAAGCATCATCTGTGATTTTTTTTTTTTTGGGGGGGGGAGGATGATATTGCAAAATAAAAAAAAAAATCAATATTTTTATATCTTTAATTTTTTATATTTATAAATTAACAGATACTAATTCTATTTAGGTTGAGCTTCATCTCTAAAACAGTTTTTGAGCAGAACTGACTGGTTTGAACTTATAATGGTTTATATGTTTGAAGAAGTTGTTTGTTCTACTAGAACTAGATGAATAACTTTGTTATGGGACATTAGTGTTCCTTTACAATGATGGCAAGCCCTTCTCAGCAAACTTTGAACTGGGTGTGGACCACAAAATGTGAGTGGTCTGCCCTTCTGAAGGGGAAGCTATAAAGGGTGGGATAGTGGAGTAATAATAAAGGATTAGTCCACTAGGACATTAAGGGCCTGATTCTTTAAAAGACATCTAACTCCTAAACTTCATTCAGCATGGCTGTCAATCAACCACTAGGTGTCATTTATACCTCTTAACTTCATCTTAGGCCCTCTCATTCTGGAGTTTCCTTTCAACTAAAAGAGACTCACCTCATGCGCATATATTGCCATGTAGGTATTTAAACTATCATATTTCCTGATTTTTTTTCAATTACAATAACTTAGGTCAATTAAACATCTGGTAACTACAGGTGCATTGTGCATTGTTATTCATGCTCTAGTGATTACTAATTTGGACTAAGAACATAAGACTAGCCTTTCTGGGTCAGATCAATGGTCCATCAAGCCCAGTAGCCCATTCTCACGGTGGCCAATCCAGGTCACTAGTATCTGGCCAAAACCCAAGGAGTAGCAATATTCCATGCTACCGATCCAGGGCAAGCAGTGGCTTCCCCAATGTCTTTCTCACTAACAGACTGTAGACATTTCCTCCAGGAAATATTCCAAACCTTTCTTAAAACCAGCTACGCTATCTGCTCTTACCACAACCTCTGGCAAGGGATTCTAGAGCTTAACTCTTCTCTGAGTGAAAAAATATTCCCTCCTATTGGTTTTAAAAGTATTTCCCTGTAATTTCATTGAGTGTTCCCTAGTCTTTGTAATTTTTGACAGAGTGAAAAATCGATCTACTTGTACTTGTTCTACTCCACTCAGGATTTTGTAGACTTCAATCATATTTCCCCTCAGGGCATGTGTGACAAGTAGATCCGAAGGCTTCAGCTGGTACAAAATACTGCTGTGAAGTTGCTATTGGACAACCATAAGTTTGACCATGTGACACCTTTTTTTCAGCTGGAACACTAGTTGCCAGTTATATTTCAGTTCAAAAAAAAGATTTTGGTATTAGACCTCCCACCTCCATAATAATAGTACTAAATGTAATGCCATTTTTTCCATTAATTTTTCATATATACACATACAATATAATCTTATTAAGAATACATAATGGTTAACCACAAAATTAAACTATACTATATGGGGTTAATAATAATAATAAAAAATGTCTAAAAAGTATCCTAAATGGCTACTTGGACGATCAAAAAGCCTGGTTTTTAGACGTATCTAAAAACAGCTTAGGCCTTTCCCCTGCCTCTAAACGCACAGAGAGAAAAGCGGTGTGTTTAGAGGAGGGGAAAGGGCGGGCGGTGGGCGGGAGGTGTGCCGACCTACACCTAGGTGTACAACACCTATAACCAAAACAGTTTAGTCGGCACTTAGACCTGTATGACAGACGAAAGAAAACCAGGTCTAAGTGCCAAAAAAGGGGCCACTGAGCTGAGCTGAGCCATCAGTTCAGCGGCCCGGCAACCTAACCATCGCGGCAGGAGAGATGCCTCATCTCCCCTACCACGATGCCATCACTCTTCTACCCGAACTGCTGCGACCCGCGGCAGTTCGGTTAGAGGAGTGATGGCATCGCGGTAGGGGAGATGAGGCATCTCTCCTGCTGCGATGCATCACTCACCCCCCACACACAACATCGGAGCAAGAGGGAGCCCAAGCCCTCTTGCCCCAGGCACCCACGGCACCCCCGACATATCAGGGCAAGAGGGAGCCCAAGCCCTCTTGCCCCGCCGACTCTCTGACACCCCAACATGATCGGGGCAAGAGGGAGCCCAAGCCCTCTTGCCCTGCTGCAACCGTGACCCCCCCGACTCGATTGGACCAGGAGGGAGCCCAAGCCCACCTGGCTCAGGCGACCCCCTACCCCCACCCCCCACTACATTACGGGCAGGAGGGATCCCAGGCCCTCCTGCCCTCGACGAACCCCCCCCCCCCAACGTCCGCCCCCCCAGAACTCCCAACCGCTCCCCCCAGCCGACTCCCCGACCCCCTCACCCCCCTTCCCCGTACCTGGTTTGAAGTTGGCCGGACAGATGGGTGCCCAAACCTGCCTGTCCGGCAGGCAGCCACCGGCAGAATGAGGCCGGTTTGGTCCAGCCATCCCAAAGGCCCGCCCACAGGCCCATGTGCCTCATGCTTCGCCCCCAGGAGGGGCCTAAGGCTCCCGGGCCTATTCTGATTGGCCCAGGTACCTTAGGCCCCACCTGTGGGCGGGCCTTTGAGATGGCTGGGCCAATCCGGCCTCATTCTGCTGGTGGCTGCCTGCCGGACAGGCGGGTTTGGGCACCCGTTTGTCCGGCCAACTTCAAACCAGGTACGGGGAAGGGTGGTGGGGGTGGGGGGTCATGGAGGTCAGCCGGGGGGTTGTGGGTCAGCCGGGGGGGCGGTCGGGGGTTCTGGGGGGGCGGACGTTGGGGAGAGGGGGTTCATTGAGGGCAGGAGGGCCTGGGATCCCTCCTGCCCGTAATGTAGTGGGAGGTGGGGGTAGGGGGTCGCCTTGGCCAGGAGGGCTTGAGCTCCATCCTGGCCCGATCGAGTCGGGGGGGTCACAGTTGCAGCAGGGCAAGAGGGCTTGGGCTCCCTCTTGCTCCGATCGTGTCGGGGGGGGGGGTCGCGGCTGCAGCAGGGCAAGAGGGCTTGGACTCCCTCTTGCCCCGATCGAGTCGGGGTGTCGGGGAGTCGGCGGGGAAAGAGGGCTTGGGCTCCCTCTTTCCCCGATATGTCGGGAGTGCCACGGTTGGCCGAGGCAAGAGGGCTTGAGCTCCCTCTTGCCCCGATATGTCGGGGGTGCCACGGTTGGCTGAGGCAAGAGGGCTTGATATCCATCTTGCCCCGATGTTGTCGGGAGGGGGGGTCGCGGTTTGCCATGGCAGGAGGGCTTGGGCACCCTCCTGCCTGGATGGTTGTGGGGAGGGATGGGATTCTGTAACCGGTATTCTTTTTGACAGACACCGGTTACAGAATCCAGCTTTTAGGCTAAGGACTGGCTCCTCCTTCGCCTAAAAGCCCTTCTGTTGGACGTTTGTGGCTTAGACATTGTTTTGTTTCATTATTGCTAAAATGTATAGACGTGGTGTGGGTGTACCTTTAGATATAGTGGAGATTGGGCGTTTAGGCAGAGGAAGGCCATAATCAAAACATGGACGTTTGTTTTGGTTATGGACACTTTTCCTGCTTCTGGGTTGAACGTTTAGGGACTTAGGTCAAAAGGGGACTTAGACGCTTTTTTTGATTATGCCCCTCCACGCTTTTCAACATTCATTTCTACCAGGACACCTGGCCTTGGGCACACATGCAGAACACAGATAACCCCTATGCAAATATAGGACCACAAACTAAACCCTAAGATGCCAGACTCTTCATGCAGTACAACACCAGAGAAAAAGAAAGAAATTAATTTCTTTCTGAACAGTGCAAAATATAGACAGCAGATATAAATTCTCAAAACTGACACATTTCAATTACTAAATTGAAAATAAAATAAATTTCCCTATCTTTGTTGTCTGGCGATTTCATTTTTCTAATCATCATTTCCAAGGTGTGGTTGTACTTTCTCAGATTACGCTGGAGTCTGTGCTCTTAACTATGTTTCCAGGGCCTTCCTATCTATTTGCTGCTTTTCTCTTCTGCTTCCCTACATCTATCTTTGGCATTAACTTTTAACATTCAACTTTCTTCTAGTTTTTCTACTTTCTTCTCAAAATCTACCTACTTTTCCATAAGAACATAAGAATAGCTTTACTGGGTCAGATCAATGGTCCATCAGGCCCAGTAGCTTGTTCTCATGGTGGCCAATCCAGGTCCCTAGTGCCTGGCCAAAACTCAAGGAGTAGTAATATTCCATACTAGCAATACAGGGCAAGCAGTGGCTTCCCCCATGTCTTTCTCAATAACAGAGTATGGACTTTTCCTCCAGGAACTTGTCCAAACCTTTCTTAAAACCAGCTATGCTATCTGCTCTTACCACATCCTTTGGTAGCGCTTTCCAGAGCTTAACTATTCTCTGAGTGAAAAATTTTCCCCTCCTATTGGTTTTAAAAGTATTTCCGTGTAACTTCATCAAGGTTCAAGTTTCAAGTTTATTTAAAAATTTTATAAACCGCCCAATCGGCCTTCTAGGCGGTGAACATTATGTTAAAAACATATATGGGATAACTATACATCCTTTAAAACAATAATCATTATTAAAAACAATACAAAAACAAACAGAAACAAAAAAGGGAAGAAGGGTCGAACTACAATTTATCAAGTAAGAAAGAGAACATATAGGGAAAGAACAAAAGGGAGGGTGTCTAAAAGTAGAATAAAACTATGTAGCCCTAAAAAGGGCATTTAGGTCTCGAAAACATCAAGAAAAAGAAATGTTGATTCTTCCTGTAAGTGAACCGGAATATTATTCCAAAGAGATGAAGCGCTGACAGAGAAAATAATAGACCTCATTGTCTTGATAAACATCAGAGATAGAACAGATAACAGATTTTTAGAAGATCTTAGGGTCCCCTAGACTTTGTAATTTTTGACGGATCGAAAAATCGATCCACTTGTACCCGTTCTACTCCACTCAGGATTTTGTAGACTTCAATCATATCTTCCCTCAGCTGCCTCTTTTCCAAGCTGAAGAGCCCTAACCATTTTAGTCTTTCCTCATACAAGAGGAGTTCCATCTCCTTTACCATCTTGGTCGCTCTTCTTTGAACCATTTCTATAGCCACTATATCTTTCTTGAGATAAGGAGACCAGAATTGAACGCAATACTCCAAATGAGGTTGCACCATGGAACGATATGGGGGCATTATGAAATTCTTAGTTTTGTTAACCATCCCTCTTTTAATAATTCCCAGTATCCTGTTTGCTTTTTTTGGCTTCCGCCACATATTGGGCAGAAGGTTTCATCGTATTGTCTGCAATGATAACCAGATCCTTTTCTTGGGCGCTAACCCCCATGGTGGACCCTAGCATCCGGTAACTGTGATTCAGGTTATTCTTCCCAATGTGCATCACTTTGTATTTGTACACATTAAATTTCATCTGCCACTTGGATGCCCAGTCTTCCAATTTCCTAAGGTCCACCTGTAATTTTTCACAATCTGCATGCGTTTTAACAACTTTGAACAGTTTAGTGTCATTTGCAAATTTAATCACCACACTTGTCGTTCCAATTTCCAGATCATTTATAAATAAATTAAATAGCACCGGTCCCACTGTGGCACTCCACTGTTTACTCTCTTCCATTGAGAAAAATGACCATTTAAACCTACCCTCTGTTTTCTAACCGATAACTAATTCCTTATCCACAACTGAACTTTGCCACCTATCCCATGACTCTTTAATTTTCTCAGGAGCCTCTCGTGAGGAACTTTATGAAAAGCTTTCTGAAAATCTAGATACACTATATCAACTGGTTCACCTTTATCCACATGTTTATTCACACCTTCAAAGAAGTCAAGCAAATTTGTGAGGCAAGATCTCCCTCGGCTGAACCCATGTTGACTCCGTCTCATTAAATTATGTTTGTCTACATGTTCCACAATTTTATTTTTTATAATCGTTTCTACCATTTTGCCTGGCACCGAAGTCAGGCTTACCGGTCTGTAATTTTCTGGATCTCCCCTGGAGCTCTTTTTAAAAATTGGCGTAACATTGGCCACCCTCCAATCTTCAGGTAGAAACATAAACATAGAAACATAGAAATAGACGGCAGATAAGGGCCACGGCCCATCTAGTCTGCCCACCCCAATGACCCTCCTCTACCTTTCTCTGTGAATAGATCCCACGTGTCTATCCCATTTGGCCTTAAAATCAGGCATGCTGCTGGCCTCAATAACCTGAAGTGGAAGACTATTCCAGTGATCAACCACCCTTTCAGTGAAAAAGAATTTCCTGGTGTCCCCGTGCAGTTTCCCACCCCTGATTTTCCACGGATGTCCTCTTGTTGCCGCGGGACCCTTGAAAAAGAAGATATCTTCTTCCACCTCGATGCAGCCCGTGAGATACTTGAATGTCTTGATCATGTCACCCCTCTCTCTGCATTCCTCGAATGAGTACAGCTGCAACTTATCCAGCCGTTCCTCGTACGGGAGATCCTTGAGTCCCGAGACCATCCGGGTGGCCATTCTCTGGACCGACTCCAGTCTCAGCACATCCTTACGGTAATGCGGCCTCCAGAATTGCACACAGTATTCCAGGTGGGGCCTCACCATGGATCTATACAATGGCATAATGACTTTAGGCTTACGGCTGACGAAACTCCTGCGTATTGTAGGAAGATTTATGGTAGATACTAATCAGTTACATAACAAATTACATCTCTGATAATGTTGTCTAGGGAAAACCATAAACTCTGATCCAGGTCCAAATTTCTTGGTCTATTTATATGACACAAAACCCAGGCTAATGAGAAATATTTTTATTATGAAAATAGAAAAATATAATTCACAAGCCAGCTGCAATATCTAAATATTGTTCACAAAATATCTGATTACACAAATGAAACTCAGTACATAATTATCACACTACACTTGTTAGCAACTAAGTAAAACTAATTGTTACACACACACTACACAATTCCTTATAATAATAATAATCCCTGATTAGCAAATGATTACTGTATCACCAAGGTAACTTTACAAACCTTGTCCCATATTACAATTGGATCCTTATCTAACCCCAAGCTGATAAAACAGTAAATTCTATATGCTCACCCTTGATCAGGCCTCCGGCACAAATTAGGTGAAATGGAAAACTTTCTTGTTGGCTTCAGGAGATGCAAGAAATTCCTTGTAACAGGCACACGTGTTAGTCAGTCCTGGGTAAGGCTATAATTCATCAGCAGACAAGTTCCTTTTAGTGCTGAATTCAGAGCTGTATAAGAGTCCAAATCACCCTTTCTGAGGCAGAGAGTCTCCTGAGGTAACTTCACAGGTCTAATTATTAAAAGAAAAGGTCGCGTGCAGAACACCTGTGGTAAGATGTGAGCTTCCTCCCATCCCAACACAGACTAATTAATTAATTAGCACCTTCTCACTTGGATCTCATCAGATGACTTCCTCGGACCAATCCAGAAACAGAACTTGGATGAATAGCCTTTCTGTGTAAAGTATCATATAGGCTGGTAGACCCAGGGCCGTTAGACAGATAAGAACAGGATAACTTCCCCCCAGAATCACATAGTCCCATTATGAAGGCACAGATGGATGTCCTTGAGTAGAATAACATTCTGGTACACACCCATAATGCATCAGGCAGAAACAGTAAAGATGTTTCTTCTTTCTTCTTGCAATTCATGCTGGAAAGATTTCTTGTGCAGCAGAAAGATTTCTTGTAGACAATGGTTCAGGCTTTGATTAGGTCAGAGAGGCCTAATCTTCAGGTGCAAATACGGAAACACCCCTACAGTATGCAACCTATGATTTGCCTTGCCTTGGATAAAGCTTGCTCCACTTGATTGGCAGTCTTCATGTTCTCACTGACGATCACCCCTAAGTCAGTTCTTGACTTAGGGGTGATGGTCAGTGAGAACATGAAGACTGCCAATCAAGTGGAGCAAGCTTCATCCAAGGCAAGGCAAATCATAGGTTGCATACGCAGGAGTTTCGTTAGCCGTAAGCCTGAAGTCATTATGCCATTGTATAGATACAGACGATTTTAGTGACAGATTACAGATCACTAACAGCAGGTCAGCAATTTCATGTTTGAGTTCTTTTAGTACCCTAGGACAGTGGTCTCAAACTCAAACCCTTAGTGGGGCCACATTTTGGATTTGTAGGTACTTGGAGGGCCGCAGAAAAAATAGTTAATGTCTTATTAAAGAAATGACAACTTTGCATGAGGTAAAAGTCTTTATAGTTGATAAATCTTTCCTTTAACAATTAAAGGAAAGATTTATAAACTATAAAGAGTTTTACCTTATACAAAATTTTTTACCTTATACAAAATTTTACCTTATACAAAATTTTTACCTTATACAAAATTTTTTCTGCGGCTCTCCAAGTACCCTATTTTTTCTGCAGCCCTCACATTTAAAGTTTAATATCTTTCCTTTCTCAAAACTGACACATTTCAGTCACTATATTGAAAATAAAATCATTTTCCCTACCTTTGTTGTCTGGTGACTTTATTTTTCTGTGCATTTAACTATGTTTCCAGGGTCTTCTTGTCCTTTGACTGGTTTTCTCTCCGTCTTCACTTTCTGCCTTGCATCCATCTTTGGCATTAACTTAATATTCAATTTTTCTGTTTTCTTTTCAAAATATACGTTTCCATGTCTTACCTTCCCTTCTATCTCTCTCTTCTTCTGTCCCTATTTCCATGGTCTGACATCTCTTTCATTCCTTTCTCTCCCTCCCTCCTTCCTTCCTTTCCCCTGGTCTGGCATCTGTCTCCTTCCCTCCCCCAACTTTTTATTTCTTTCACCCTGCCCCCTTCTTTCTTTCTCTCTTTATCCATGCCCCCATTCTTTCTATATGTCTGTCTTTCTCTCTCTCTCCGTGCCCCCTTTCTTTCTTTCTGTCTTTCTCTATCCATGCCCCTTTCTGTCTGTGTCCCGTTTCCCTTCTTTCTTTCTGTCTCCCTTTCCCCCCTTTCTTTCTTTACTTCTCCCTGCCCTCACCAAGCCACCACTATTGGGGAACAGGCCACCACCGCCGCAATCAGGTAACAGGCTGCCACCGCCGCAATCAGGGAACAGGCTGCCGCCGCCACAATCGGGGAACAGGCCAGCGCCGAGGTCTTAACTCTCCCTGCTTATCTTCCCCAGCGCAGGGCCGACCAATTCACGCCACCCAACGTTAATTCTAATGTCGGGAAGGAACTTCCGGGCCAGCCAGGCAGCGATTGGCTGGCCCGCAACTTCCTCCCCGACGTTAGAATTGATGTCGGGTCGGCTTTGAGCTGGGGAAGATATGCAGGGAGAGCTAAGACCTCGGGCGCTGGCCTGTTCCCTGATTGTGGTGGCTTGGGGGAGGGCAGTGGGAAGGGAAGCAGATTAGGGACCCCTGCTTTAGGCAAGGACAAATCATGGGCCGCAAAATAGTCCCTGTGGGGCCACATGCGGCCCATGGGCCGCGTGTTTGAGACCACTGCCCTAGGATGTATTGTATACCATCCGATCCGGGCGATTTATCACCTTTTAACTTGTTGATTTCTAGATTCACCAAGATTTATTTCAGTTCCTCCGCATCATCACCCTTGAAAACCATTTCCAGTTCAGGTAGGTCTCTTACATCTTCTTCCGTAAAGACCGAAGCAAAGAGTTCATTCAGTCTTTCCACTATGGCCTTATCCTCCCTGAGCATCCCTTTCGCTCCTTGGTCATCCAATGGTCCCACAAATTCCCTCACAGGTTTTCTGCTTCTGATGTACCTGAAAAGATTGCTATGGGTTTTTGGCTCTTTTGCAAGTTTATTTTCATATTCTTTCTTAGCTGTCTTTATCAATGCTTTGCTTCTAACTTGCCAGTGCTTGTGTTTCTTCTTATTTTCGTCATTCAGATCCTTTTTCCATTCATTAAAGGATTTTTTTTTGCTCTAATAACCTCTTTCACTTCACTTTTTAACCATGCCGACTCTCATTTCCTCTTCTTTCCACCTTTGCTGATACGTGGAATATATCTGGTCTGGGATTCCACAATGGTATTTTTTAAATACCATCCACGCCTGGTTTACAGTCTTAACCTTTGCAACCGATCCTTTTAGCTTCTTTTAACCATTTTCTTCATAGTAACATAGTAGATGACGGCAGATAAAGATCCGAATGGTCCATCCAGTCTGCCTAAACTGATTAAATTTCTTTAAAATTTTTTCTTCTTAGCTACTTCTGGGCAAGAATACAAAGCTCTACCCAGTACTGTGCTTGAGTTCCAACTGCCGAAATCTCCGTTAAAACCTACTCCATCCCATCTAAACCCTCCCAGCCATTGAAGCCCTCTTCAGCCCATCCTCCCCCAAATGGCCATATACAGACACAGACCGTACAAGTCTGCCCAGTACTGGCCTTAGTTCAATTTTTAATATTATTTTCTGATTCTAGATCCTCTGTGTTCATCCCACGATACTTTGAACTCAATCACCGTTTTCCTCTACACCACCTCTCTTAGGAGCGTGTTCCAGGCATCTACCATCCTCTCCATAAAGTAGAATTTCCTAACATTGCTCTTGAATCTACCACCCCTCAACCTCAAATTATGTCCTCTGGTTTTACCATTTTCCTTTCTCTGGAAAAGATTCTGTTCTATGTTAATACCCTTCAAGTATTTGAATGTCTGAATCATATCTCTCCTGTCCCTCCTTTCCTCTAAGGTATAAATATTCAGGGCTTCCAGTCTCTTCTCATACGTCTTCTGGCGCAAGCCTCCTATCATTTTCGTCACTCTCCTCTGGACTGCTTCAAGTCTTCTTACGTCCTTCGCCAGATACAGTCTCCAAAACTGAACACAATACTCCAAGTGGGGCCTTACCAATGACCTATATAGGGGCATCAGCACTTTCTTCCTTCTACAGGTTACGCCTCTCTTTATATAGCCCAGCATCCTTCTGGAAGCAGCCACCACCTTGTCACACTGTTTTTTCACCTTTAGATCTTCAGATACTATCACCCCAAGGTCCCTCTCCCCGTCCGTGCATATCAGCTTCCCAACTCCAGGCATATACGGTTCCTTCTGATTATTATTCCCCAAATGCATTGCTTTGCATTTCTTTGCATTGAATTTTAGTTGCCAGGCATTAGACCATTCCTCTAACTTTTGCAGATCCTTTTTCATATTTTTCACTCCTTCTTCAGTGTCTACTCTGTTACAAATCTTGGTATCATCTGCAAAAAGGCACACTTTTCCTTCTAACCCTTCAGCAATGTCATTCATAAACATATTGAACAGGATTGGCCCCAGCACCGAACCCTGAAGGACTCCACTACTCACCTTTCCTTCCTCCGAGCGATTTCCATTAACCACCACCCTCTGGTGTCTGTCCGACAGCCAGTTTTAACCCAGTTCACCAATTTGGGTCCTAGCTTCAGCCCTTCGTTCAACAGCCTCCTATGAGGAACCATATCAAAGGCTTTGCTGAAATCTAAGTAAATTATATCTAGCATATGTCCTCGATCCAGCTCTCTGGTCACCCAATCAAAAAATTCAATCAGGTTTGTTTGGCACGATTTATCTTTTGTAAAGCCATGTTACCTTGGATCCCATAACCCATTAGATTCAAGGAAGTACACTATCCTTTCTTTCAGCAACACTTCCATTATTTTTCCAACAACTGAAGTGAGGCTCACCGGCCTGTAGTTTCCTGCTTCATCACTGTGACCACTTTTATGAATAGGGACCACATCCGCTCTTCTCCAATCCCCAGGAACCACTCCCGTCTCCAGAGATTTGTTGAACAAGTCTTTAATAGGACTCGCCAGAACCTATCTGAGCTCCCTTAGTATCCTGGGATGGATCTCGTCTGGTCCCATCGCTTTGTCCACCTTCAGTTTTTCAAGTTGCTCATAAACACTCTCCTCTGTGAATGGCGCAGAATCTACTCCATTTTCTCGTGTAACTTTGCCAGACAATCTCGGTCCTTCTCCAGGATTTTCTTCTGTGAACATAGAATAGAAGTATTTGTATAGCACATTTGCTTTTTCCTCATCACTCTCCACATATCGGTTCCCAGCATCTTTTAGTTTAGCAATTCCATTTTTCATCTTTCTCCTTTCATTAATATATCTGAAAAATTTTTTGTCTCCCTTTTTTACATTTTTAGCCATTTGTTCTTCCGCCTGTGCTTTCTCTCTCTTGGCTTCTTTCAGTTTCACCCGGTAGACTTTTCTGCACTCCTCTTCTTGGTTTTTTTTATATTTCACGAACGCCAACTCTTTCGCCTTTATTTTCTCCGCCACTAGTTTGGAGAACCATATCGGCTTCCTTTTTCTCTTGTTTTTATTTATTTTCTTCATATAATGGTCCGTAGCCATTTGTATCGCTCCTTTCAGCTTAGACCACTGTCTTTCCACTTCTCTTATGTCCTCCCATCCTAACAGCTCTTTCTTCAGGTACTCTCCCATTGCAATAAAGTCCGTACATTTGAAATCTAGGACTTTAAGTATTGTGCAGCCGCTCTCCACTTTAGCTGTTATATCAAAGCAAACCGTTTGATAATCACTACTTCCCAGGTGAGCACCCACTCGAACATTAGAGATACTCTCTCCATTTGTGAGGACCAGATCCAATTTTGGTTTTTCCCTCGTGGGTTCTATCACCATTTGTCTGAGCAGACCCTTTTGAAAAGCATCCACAATCTCCCTACTTCTTTCCGATTCCGCAGACGGAACTTTCCAGTCCGCATCCAGCAGGTTGAAATATTCCAACAGCAGCACCTCCTCTTTCCTTACAAACTTTTGGATAGCCACAATCAGATCCTTATCAATTTGCTGCGATTGATTCGGAGGTCTGTAGACTACACCCACATAGATAGAAGTTCCATCTTCTCTTTTCAGAGCGATCCATATCACTTCTTCCTCTCCGCAGGTCCCTTGCATTTTGGTTGCTTGGATATTGATCTTTACATAGAGAGCTACTCCTCCACCTTTTTGACCATCTCTGTCCTTCCTAAAAACATTATATCCCGGTATGTTTGAATCTCATCCATGTGATTCACTGAACCATTTCTCTGTGATAGATCTGCCTCTAATATCAGGGCTTGCAGATCATGAACTTTGTTGCTTAGACTGCGAGAATTTGTGGTCATCGCTTTCCAGCTATTTTTCAGCGGTAATCTCCTTTTTCATATAGATTTTTGTTTTGTTTCATTTTCCGTTGCAATGCTAAGATATGAGTTGCTGATATTGTTTATGTTGCAATCTTTACTACTATCACATCTTTTCTTTTGCCGGGGGTGGTCTCTATAATTGTCCTTCATACATACACCACCCCCACCTTCTAGTTTAAATGCCTAGAAACATATTGTCTAAATTTCTCTGCAAGGTTTCTTTTTCCTGCTGTAGTAATATATAGCCCATTGTCCTTCCATGTATTTCTCCATCCTCCTATGTATCTGAAGCCTTCTTGATGACACTAGGCTTTGAGCCATCTATTAAAGTCCTCTGTGTTTTTCACTGTGTGCTCTCCCTTTCCATATGCAGGCAGTATTTCAGAAAAAGCTAAAGTCTTTACAAAAGGTTTCAAGCCCTCACCAAGCTCCTGAAAAGCTTTCTGTGCTGCAGGTATGGAGTTGCTGGCCAGGTCATTTGTTCCCAGATGGATAACAAGATCAGTGTTAAAATCCATAGGGGCTCATAATTGAAAGAGAAAAACGTCCAAAAACCGGCCTAAGTCGGCACTAGGACGAACATTTCTCAAAAACGTCCAAGCACCGATAATAAAACCAGGTTTTGGACTGTATTTCTAAATGACCTAGACCTTCGTAGTGCTGCTTAATGTCCAAAGCTAAACGGGACGTTTCGGGAGGCGTGTCGAAGGCGGAATTTGGGTGGGACGTGGGCCGGCATAGACTTAGTCGTACAGCATGTATAACCGAAAGTTTAACAATAGAGCCTAGACGGAACTTGGACGTTGTGACTTAGAACATGTCAAACATGATCTAAGTCACAAACACCCACCTAAACTCACAAGATAAGCACTGCAAACACATAACATAGACCCCCACACACTACCCCAGTGCTCACCAACTCCCCCTTCACCCCCATAAAAATTTTATTTAAAACTTTAAATTTCAGCTTCCAGACCATCAACACCTGGCCGCCTGGTATAGGAAAGCCTAGTTGTCCAGCCAGAGGCAGCTTAAGTCGTCTTGGGGGTGGGTTAGAGAGGAGGACCCATGCCCATAAGCCCCTGTAATCACTGCATTGATACTGAAACATGTGCACTCCCCTATATACCCCTAAACCCCTTTTTTAATGGCATATAAGTGGCTCCTGCAGCCATAAGGGCTATTAGGGTGGTAGATAAGTGGGTCTAGGTGATTCTGGAGGTCGTTTGGGGGCTCACCATCACTTATAAGGGAGCTGTAGTGAGGAGAAGCCATGGCACCCTTTTTGTGAAGTTCACAGCAGTGCCCTGTAAGGTAATCCACTATTTAGGTGGCATGTCTGGGTGTGCAGTCCATCACTTTTCAGACTCCTCCCACATCCAACAGGGCTTGTTCTAGGCGTTTTGGACCTGGACGGAAAGTTGGACGGAAATGTGGTATAAAGATGGACGATTTAGCGGCTTGGACGATCAGATCGGCAGGACGTATAATTAGACGATTTTTGAAAGTAAAGAAAAGTTGGATGTATCTTTCGAAAATGTGTCTTAGGCTCTTTTTAACTTTGGACAAGTTGCGAGATGGACATAAACGGACTTAGACATCCCTTTCGATTATGCCCCTCCATGTTTCTTCCTTAATTATAGTCAGTATTTTCCTGGAATTCATGGTAGCTGAAGATCCTGGAAGACATTTCACTATTTTGGTCTCCTCGCCTTGTGTTCCAAGGTTAATGCTTCTGATGATGGAATCTCCCAACAGTAATAGTTTTCTGTTTTTGGCTTTTTTATTTGTGCTTAGGGTGTGCTTGTTCTCTTGAGTTACCTTAATTGGTTCCAGTCCCACCTCCCTTTTGTTTTCTTGAATATTGCAGTACACTAGTGGAGCGAAGGAATTATGTAGAGGTAATATTTGTGAAGGTGAATGTTTCTGTGTTACATGTCGCAGTCTTCCTGAGGCTTCTGTGACCCATTTATTCCTGGGCTGTTTTATTCTTTGAGGTAGAGATGGTAAGTTGGTATGATTTTGTGGAGTGAGGGAAGCTGCTTTAATTGTATTCAATTCCTGTTTAAGTTTGCAGAGCTCCTCCTTAATACTAGCAAGCTGAAGACAGATGGGGCAAGCCTTAAGCCTCCAAATAGTGTGTCTTGGAATTAAAGCACCACAGTGATTGCATAGAATAAAGTCATCTTGATTGATTGTGAAGTGATTTGATTTGAGTAGTTCTGATTACTTGGGTCTCTATATATGAACAGAGGTCCCTGGAGTGGGTGAGACTATAAGTCTTACCCTTAGTCCTATGAAGAGGAAGAGGAAATAAGATTTAACAAAGGAAAGAGAAGGGTTTATTTTTTTGTGTTTTTTAAATTTTTTTTAAGTAAGAAACAGGGAGGAGGAGAAATTAAGCAGATATAATGCTGAAAAACAGTGAAAAGAGCAGAATGTGAAATGCTAAGTACCTTAGCTTTTAGAAGTTCACAAGGCAGACTTGTTCACAGCACTGTCCAAAAGATAATTTTCAATTTATCATAGTCGTCCTTTCGAAAAGTAAACGCCCCTACAGTAGATTTCTTTTGCGACGTTACTCCCAGTATCAGCTCAAATTCGATCACGTTATGATCACTGTTTCCCAGCGGACCCAAACAGTTAACTCCTGTGCTATGTCTTGCTCGACTACTATTCAAGCTGTTTATATTTGATGTGTTTTAGTGTTTAATAACAATTTTCATTCATTTATAAATTAGTTTCATTATTGACTTTTTATGGGCAGATCAGAATCTTGGTTATGGGGAGTTCTCATGTCCCTCCTTCTCCTGTCTTTTACTCTAGAGCTGTTGCATGCATTGGTACAAACTGAAGGATGCAGCAGAAACTGGGGAGAAGGAGGGTGTGTTCAAAAGCTGTGATTGACATCTTTGTGCGGTGTGCTCGCAAGAATAGATAGGGATAGTATGCTGAACAATAGGGTACTCTATCTACTGGAAACAATATTATCTAGGTAAGAACCTATTGCTTTTTTACAATGCTATGAAGAGAATGGATATGATGTGGGAGACTGGTGTGCTGAGGTAAATGTGATGCAGTATTTATTTGTATTGTGACAAACCCATGGCCATCTTTGTCCCTGTGATTAATAAAAGCAGTACACGGTCCCTGATCAGGAGAGCTGACCAGGTTAGAAGTAATGAAATTGAAATGGCTGATTATCCCTCAGACAGTGAGGTAGAACAGGAAGGGTATGAGCCTAAGGATATTCAGCAGAAAGTGCCATACCAGAGTAAATACCAGAAAACCTGCCAGGACTTTTACTAAGAAGTGGAGACCTGGCCCTTTAAGGTATTCACAGTATCAACAGCCTAGGACTGGGGTAGGCAATTCCAGTCCTTGAGAGCTGAAGCCAGGTCAGGTTTTCAGGATATCCACAATGAATATGTATGCGATGGATTTGCATGCACTGCCTCCATCTCATGCATATTTATTGTGGATATCCTGAAAACCTGACCTAGCTCCGGCTCTCGAGGACTGGAATTGCCTACCCCTGGCCTAGGAGAAACCAGGTTCCACTTCCTAGGGAATTTCAGCCCAAACGCCCTCCTAGGAGAGAGGGGTGGGACTATGATACGTTTAAAAACAGAGCCCTGAATCACAGTAGAGGAGAGGCAGGAGAAGCAAAGCAGAGGCACCAACAGGAGCATGACCCAGAAGGTGAGGGGAGGAGTCTCTCTCCTCAACCTCCAAGCAGGGAGGACATAGAAATGGCAAAGGACTTGCCTAACCAAAGACCCACTGCTGAGAGCTGGGTAGGAGAAGATGCAATGGATATTTTTGACTTAACTTCAGATTCCAGCTGTGAACAGGATATAATGGAGGTTAGTTCCTAAGCTAAGGAAAGGATAGAACCTGCCTTTCAAATATCAAGACTGAGTTTTTGGTATTTCTGTGTGCTTGATAACTCTCTGCAAGCAGGGGTCAGGTGATCCTGATTAAACAGAGAAGGAAAAAGCTTCTCCATTTTCTCTGTGACTTCTCTGATGTTTTGTATGCTGAGAAGCTGTAAATGTAAACCTGTGAAGTTTCTGTGATAAAGCCTCTGCAACAAGAGCATCTTGTCTGAAGCACCCTGCAGTGCTATGTCCACAGAAAAGCTCAGCTGTTGCTGATAAGCCCTGTTAACAAGCGGAGCTCTGAACGAGCAGGGGCTGAGAGCTGGACACTATGGGCTAGATTCACTAACCCGTTTTTCCTGGGTGATCCATGGCCAATCCTCTCAGGCCCGACAAATTCACAGCATGAAAACATTCAAATGAGGGCGCTCGGAGGAATGCCCTCATCTGGCCTATATGGATTGCTACAGACCCCTGTGAGCCGCGAGTTTTTAAAATTTTTTTGTATTAACTTTTTTTTTACTTTTGTAGACCAGTGAGCCCGTGGTTTTAACCCGCTTTAAACCCGCGGGTTAGAACCATGGGCTCGCAATGCAGGAAAGGGCAGGAGCAGGCAGGAGAGATGGGGAAGAGCAGGATGACGATTGGGGCAGAGCAGGGTGGCATTTGGGTTGAGCAGGCAGGAGACAGATCGGGGCAGAGCAGGGCGGCATTCGGGGCGAGCAGGCAGGAGACAGAGCAGGGCAGAGCAGGGCGACATTCAGGGATAGCAGGCAGGAGACAGATTGGGGCAGAGCAGGGCGGCATTCGGGGAGAGCAGGCAGGAGACAGATCGAGGCAGAGCAGGGCGGCATTCGAGATGAGCAGGTAGGAGACAAATCGGGGCAGAGCAGGTTGACATTCGGAGCAAGCAGGCAGGAGACAGATCATGGTAGAGCAGGGCGGCATTTGGAGAGAGCAGGCAGGAGACATATCGGGGCAGAGCAGGGCTTTTATGGAGCTGGAGAGTCAGAAAGACATTTTCAACTGGTCCCCAGCAATCGCTTCTTGGATTGATTGGCCAGCCCAGTCGGTTTAAAATTTTGGTTGGTGAATCGCATCCCTGTCCATTTTGCATACGTTTCTCCTCATTTGCATGCACGGATTCGAAGCAGATCCCAGGAGAGGTTAGTGAATAGTGCAGGAGGGAAATCTGGCCGCAAACTGATTGGTACAAGATCGATTTGCTTTGTGAATCTAGCCCTATATCTCACAAGGCAAGCTGGTGACTGTGGCTTTATTTCTTATGTTTTGCTACTGTGTTTGCCTTCCATGTTTTGCAGTTTTCTTTTCTTGTATGGATTTATTTCCATGGCATTTCCACTTACCTGAACCCTGGTGAAGAGGACTGTCTTTAACCAGATAAAGTCCAGGGGAAATTATATTGTATGCCATACTTGAACTTTGGACATTTCTGACAACTGTGTGAACCATATTATTTTTGTGTTATTTATGAATTTCATGACTGTGGCTGACGGCACTCAGACCACTTACCAAATAAAGCCTAGAACTGTGAGTTTAACAATTCTTGGACTGTGTCTCCCATTCTTTATACAAATTACCTCAGTGTGGCCTGGGCAGACTAGGCAGGGGCCTAGGGCTGCTATATCTGAAAGGCCTTCCTCTTTCCTGAGGAAGCCATACCGACAGGTCAGAGGAAAACACTGGTAGGTCCGCTTGCAAGTCTAGGCAGGGGCTAGCTATTTGACAGTATTGAGAATGTGTGTATAATACAGAATCTGTAATGTGTGGATTTGCAAGAAGCTGATATAATGCAGAAATTCTACATTTTATTGAACTCACAGGTGGTATTATGTTTTAATCCAAATGTTTCCTTTCATTTACAGTCTTTTTCAGGAAGCTGGCTTATGGTGTTCATCCAGTGGAAGTAGCAGAGGAGGTTCTGTGCACAGTCAGCAGAAAGAAGCAAGAAGTTTTCATTGCAAACCCCATTCCCAAAACAGCAGTCTTTGTCCGCACTTTCTTCCCAGAGGTTTTTTTTGCAGTGGTGGCTTCTGGGGTTAGGGACAAGCAGCACATAGAAGAAGAAAAGTGATACACTCTCATATACTGACTAAAAATATGGGTTCATATTTTGAATTTCCTTCCTGATTCTTTTCTAGTTAATAGTTGTCAAAACAGAGAAAGCACCAAATTAAAGCAGGAGGGAAGTATAGCTGTCTGTTGTACTCCAAGGGCTGCTAAATATTTTGAGTAGTGATTGATATGTTTGACATCTTCTATTGTTACTCATAAAGGCCCTTTTTACTTAGGCTATTGAAATTGGAATTAAAAGATGTCCAAGGCAGGAAGAGCTCAATTCTCCCTTTATTATACAAAATGTTCTGCTAAATGCAAAACCTTTTGTAAAATATATATATAAGAGTATGCAAAAATAGCAGCATCAACTCAGCAACTTCCACATTCATGTAGAAGTAGTGGTCTTGCAACTTTCACATATATGTGCCCTACCTTTTAGCACAGGAGTTTTCTCTTGATATCCCAGTGCTAATAATACTCCAGATGGAATAAGAAATATTCATGCAGGAAAATCAGCAAAAAAGGTAGCAGAGTGGACATGCAAAAAGCTAAAAATTGTTCCCAATATAAAAAGGTGTGTAAAATCTAAGTTTTCTTTACTTCTCTTGTAGCTCTGCCCATTTTTTACCAGTTAAGGCTGGTGTGAAGATACAGTGTGGAAACAGAGGGTGATCTGAAGTGAAGTGTAGCACTTTGCCTTAGATCACCCAAAATCCCTGGAAGCCTAAGTAGGCTCTGAGCCCCTTCTCTGATCCCACAAAAGTAGTCTCTTGTGGCCCAAGTAGATCTTCTCCTGATCTCACAATAACAGTCATTGGCGGTCCAAGTGGATCTCTGCTTAGACTCAAATTCCCAGAGCCCCTCCATTTTGCACAATGGTTATGCTGGAAATAGGAGAAAATGGGTATTGCTCCTGCCTCCCATCTTTTGGAAAGGAATAAGAGTTATTAGACAAACTGTTAGGGAAGATCACATAGACCATGAAAGACTGAAGTCTAGTGTGAGAGTTCTGGGGTTCATTGGTAATCAGAGACTTCTTATGTGTTGCTGGGAGTTTGGGTCCCATTGGATCACTAGAACATTTTTGTGGTGTGGGTTTAAGGGATAGGAGTCAGAGAGTCCATCCTGGTTTTAATTATTATTATCTCCCTTTCTGTCAAATGTATGCACAAAGCCTCACTCATGCACTGATAGGAAGATATTTACTCATATTGCAGCAAATGGCTATAGATTAGCCTAATAACTCAAAATAGTATGTCAAGAGACCCAGTGTTTCAATAAATATTATTAGTATATATGGTCTCTAAAGATATATCTTCATGGATACTTTCTAAAGTTTATAAACCTCATTAGTGTCGGCTGCATGAAAACAAACTTTCTTCTATACAGACGAGTGACATGCTGAGATTGATAGTGCAATTTTCTTTATTGACTCACGTAGTATAAATAGTCATATATAAATAGTCCGGAACTTGGAGGCTGGATGGTGGCTGGCTGACAGTTGAGCTCCCTCCTTTTAATCATCACTTCTTCATCTATTTAATTATTTAATTATTAAAAACACCATCAGGAGTTCCTGGAGAGAGTTGAGCGTGGGAGCCCTTACTCCGCCCCTCTCCCAGACCAGCGGGGGACCCGAATTTAAAAATCTAAAGCGCCAACGGCGCACAGCCTTTACCGGACCCCCTTCAACCACCAGCAGGAGTTCCTGGGGAGAGTTGAGTGTGGGAGCCCTTACTCCGCCCCTCTCCCAGATCAGCGGGGGACCCGAATTTAAAAAATCTAAAGCGCCAACGGCGCACAGCCTTTACCGGACCCCCTCCAGCCACCAGCAGGAGTTCCTGGGGAGAGTTGCTCCGCCCCGAAGCCCAGAGACTCTCATCGCTCTCCTCAGAAGCAGCTCCCTGCCTTCGGGGCTGCTCCTCTCTTCGGCCCGGTGACTTCGGGTAGCGTGGGAGCCCTGCTCCGCCCCCAAATTCCCCTGCTGGACCGAGTTTTCTTCAAGAGCAGCACCTCTGGGTGTGGCCTGATCGCCACGGAGACCACACGAATGGTGTAACAGCTCCTCTTACACACACCTAAATTCAAATAAAACTGTGCATTTATACTTTATTATTTTTACATAGTCAGGTATATTTTGCTGCCAGAATCCTCAAATCCTTAAAGCGTCGGCGAAATCGGCAAAAAAAAAAGACCTGAATTCTCCAGCGCTGCTCAGCAGTAAGAGGCCTGGGGTCATGAGCGTCCCTGAGCTCTTTAGCCTGCCTAACGAATAAAATTATTCGAACTGTTTCTGCCTCACCTGTGGGCCTTTCTCGACGGTTGTGTATGTGTGGAGCCGTTTAAAAGTGCGCATCAGACAGGAATGCCGGTAAGATCGGCGAAAACGCCTAAACATAAATCAGCCTGCTCCGCACTCAAAATGGCGGCGGCGCCGACTCCCGCTCTAACCTCTGCGCACTGGGGTGAATGGGCCCAAGAAATTTCGAAAATGGTCACCGCGGCCCTGGAAGATAAACTTCTTAAATTACAGTCGGCTGTAGACTGTATTAATGATCGTTTTGAAGCACATGCTGGCCGTATTGCAGCAGTGGAGCAGAGGGTGTCTGAAGATGAGGATGCAGCACTGCAGGATCACGAGAATGTGATTGCTTTGCAGACTCAAGTGGCAGCATTGACAACACGATTGGATGATCAGGAGAACCGTCAACGCCGCAATAATCTACGAGTTGCGGGGCTACCTGAACTCCGAGCTGACCAAGATCTCTACCACTTTTTTCAGATTTGGCTCCCAAAGCAGCTTGGCCTGGTGACCCCAGTGACTGGATTTCTTTGCGAGTGGGCACACCGCTTGGGCTAACGTATGGAGGATAACAACCGCTCACGAGCAGCAATTGCTAGATATATAAACTGGAAAAACAAAGAGCTCATCATGCAAGCCTTTCGGAAATCTGGTCGACTTGAATATGAAAGTCAAAAAATGCTACTATTCAATGACTATTCCTTACATGTATCCACCCTTCGCAAGGTGATGGTGCCGCTATGTTCCACACTTCACCGTCGGGGAGTGCGGTTTGTACTTGTGTATCCGGCGTCTCTACGCATATGGAGTGATGGGAAACCACATACCTTCACAGACAGTGTAGCTGCACAACAATTTATAGACTCTATGCCTGTGATAGTGGCTAGCGGTACCCCAGTGATGGATCCAGCGGTTTAATTCTACTTGACATCAACCGTGCAGTTTCCTTTGAGGTCCCTGCTTGCTCAAATCAATTCCAGACTTGGTACTCCAGATTGTGCCAAGAAGCTCTTATCTCACCATGCTATGTAATGAAATACATATATTGCATAGTCTGCTAAGTTAAGCACATTAATCTCATGTTTTCTATTATTGATTAGGTGTGGATTTTGCTAGTTGTTCCATATGTGTTACTCTTCCGTGCTCACAGGAGCATCCTTAAAATGTTTTAAAATATGCATGATAATGTGATCTATTTCTTTTCTGACTATACATTATGCTGATATTACTGACTTCTTTTCTCTTATTTTCATGCTCTTTCTATTTTTCTTCTTAGACAGGAGTGTCTGCCTGACCTTACAAATATATCAGTTATCTTTTCTAGACAGAGGAGATATACTCTATGTTTCACCACTGCATATCATATACTATGGCTGATTTACATGTTTTCTCCTTTAATGTGAATGGTCTGAACCATCCCATTAAAAGAAAAAAGATAGCTAATTATGTGTCCAACAAACACCCTGATGTAGTTTTCTTGCAAGAAACCAACCTCCCACCCGCTGCTGCCACGAAATTCCAACTAAAGGGATTTTCCACTCACTTATATTCCCCTGCAACTCATCAAAAGAAAAATGGTGTTTCAATATTTCTCAATGATAAACTTTCTCCCGTTATTCGTTCTTTTAAAACAGACACGGAGGGAAGATGGTGTCTGGTACATGCTGCGGTGCACTCAGTGAATTTTGGTTTTTCTCAATATATATGGCCCGGTTAAAGATCACCCGGATTTTTTCAAAGAGATTCAGCTGGCGCTGGTTGAATTTGGTTCTTGTTCTCTGATATTGGGAGGAAATTTTAATCAAATCCAAGACTTATATATTGATAGATCTTCTTCTTGCAAACCCTCCAAATCCAAGTCTTTCACAGCTCTTCATGCTCTAAATGATGCCTTCTCCCTTGTGGATCCTTGGCGCTTACTTCACCCGAAAGGCAGAGAATACACACACTTTTCACCACCACATAATACCTACTCGAGAATTGATTTCTTTCTCCTATCCTCTTCTCTTATTCAAGATCTTACCAATACTATCATACATCCAATCTCTCTCACGGATCATGCTGCCGTCTCTTTATATATTTCCATCTCGGCTCCACGCAAAGAATCCCCCTCTTGGCGGCTAAACAACACTTTACTCCTAGATGAGGAAACTGTTGAAAAAATAAATTATTTCACAGCGGAATTTTTTGAAAATAACTCTAAAGATCCTGAAGTCTGTCCTTCCATTGTCTGGGAAGCATACAAAGCAACCCTTAGAGGTGAATTGATAAAAATTGCCTCTTGGAAAAAGAAACAGTCCACGATAAAGGAAAAAGACTTAGAAAATTCTATTAAAACATTAGAATTACAACATATGTCTAATCACCTACATGACCTAGCTACTCTCCAACGTATCCAAAAACTTAAATATGAATATAATACTTTAGTTTCATGTACAGCCAGGCGTGATATCTTCATTTCCAATTCTGGTCATTATATGGGAGATAATCTTATGGGTCGCCCTTTGGCCAGATACCTTAAAATTAAATCCAAAAGACTACATATCAAGATCCATCAGGTCAATTAGTCAAAACCAGATCTTTAATCTCCTCTCAATTCGAAAATTTTTATGCTTCATTATACCAATCCGAATTTGCTGCTCCTGAATCAGATATAGACTCCTTTCTTTCCTCCTTAACTCATCCGACCATATCGGATTCTGTTAAATTGGAACTAGATTCCCCGATAACTATATCAGAAATAGAAGCTGCCATATCTTCCCTACCTGCTGGGAAAGCCCCCGGCCCGGACGGCTTTACTAACGAATTCTTTAAACAATTTCGCACCATCTTAGCCCCTTATCTCCTTACATATTATGATTTCCTCCATTCCACTCCGGACAAACAATTCAATTTCACTGAAGCCACCATTGTAGTAATTCCTAAACCTGACAGAGACGCCACCTTGGTTAAAAACTTCCGCCCTATCTCTCTCCTTAACTTAGATTACAAGATAATGGCAAAATTACTTGCATTAAGACTTACCAAAGTGATTTCATCTCTTATACATAAAGATCAAACAGGGTTCATTAAACAAAGATATATAGGAGATAACCTGCGTCTCTTTCACCATAATAACGCTCACACTAAAAAAATGTCAGACCCTATAATAGGCCTAGCTATTGATGCTGAAAAAGCCTTTGACCGGGTGGAGTGGCCTTTTCTTTTCCGTGTCCTGAAATGGTATAATTTTGGCTCATTCTTCACGAATTGGATAGAAGCATTATATCACCAACCCACAGCTCATATTCTGATTAACAACTCTTTATCCAATAAATTTTCCCTTCAAAGAGGCACTCGACAGGGCTGTCCTCTCTCACTATTGCTATTTAATTTAGTGTTGGAGCCTCTTCTTTCTGCTATTAGACAAAGCCCCTTAATTAACGGTATTCCCTCCTCTGATCGAGACTTCAAATTAGCAGCCTATGCTGATGATGTTTTAATTTTTCTTAGGAACCCTCTATCCTCTCTTCCTCATCTTATACATATTGTCAAACAATATTCCCTCCTATCCGGATACTCTGTCAATTGGGAGAAATCAGAGATCTTCCCTCTGAATGATAACATTCTTCAATCAGATCTGGCTCATTTTCCCTTCTCATGGTCACATGAAGCTGTGAAATACTTGGGGATTTTAATACATAAGGATCCGGTTCTTGCTCAAGATCTTAATATATTTAAAGTCAAAAATCTAGTTCTAAATACTACATCTCGATGGTCTCCACTTTTTTTGTCTTGGTGGGGTAGAATAGCATCCATCAAAATGACCCTAGCACCTCAAATTAATTACACTCTCTCTATGCTTCCTCTTCTATGCCGGAAGTCGTTTTTTCATTGGCTAAATAGGAAGCTATCTGAATTCATTTGGAACAAGAAAAAACCTCGAATTGCTCTCGCCAAGCTGAAAGCCTCTAAGATTAACGGTGGTCTTAACTTCCCGGATTTCTATCATTATTATATTGCTTCACTAGCTAAATATGGAGCTTACTGGGTTACTGACTCCTATCCCCAAGATCCTCCTGCTTGGTTTGAAATGGAGTGCTTTTTATGCACGCCTTTACACATCTCCTGCTTACTAACGGTGTCAGTACCGACATTTGAGAAGGTACTCTTTGTTGGGTTCAACGCAGCATGCTCTTCATCTTTTAGATACATTAGCTGAGATCTCAGTTAATGTTAGCCCACTCATGTCTCTTTGGAATAATCCCAAAATCCAAAACCATGGCAAATCCCTCTCATGGAAACGGTGGCAGTGGGCAGGTATATGGTTTGCCCATCAATTGTCTACTCTTACTGCGTCAGTTCCTTTTGATATACTTTGCTCCACATACCTGCTGCCTTCTGTTTATTCACAGTGGCTCTCACTCATTGGAGTGCTGTCTTCTGTGCATATACGTTTTGACTTCATGACTTCCAAAAATACTATCCGCCATTGGTCTTTATTGACTCTATTAAAAGGCAAGGCTATATCTTTTTTCTATAATATTTTGAGAGATCATTCCTTCACTTTTTCACCTCAATCTATGAAACACTGGGATATTATACTCACCACTCCGCTTTCTGACATTGATTGGGAACTCTTTTGGTCTTCAACAAACCGCCCGCTTTTATCTTCTAGAGTTTCACAATCAATGTTCTTTATTATGTGGAATGCAGTATGGACCCCATTTCGCATGTGGAAAGCCAACTTAAAGCAAGACTCTGTTTGCTGGAACTGTTTGAAAGAGGAGGGAACTCTTGATCATATGTTTTTTCATTGTACTTTGGTCCGCTCCTTTTGGACTCAAATTTGGAACACCATACAATCTATCACTAACTGCTCGGAAGAGATCTCTATGAACATTATAATCCTTCGCTCTCAACATCCCTGTTTCACACAATCAAACTGTCCTCCTAAGCTCATCAATACCATGTTTATGACTGCTCTCATGCACATTCTGAAAAATTGGAAATCATCTTCGCTACTAGACTATACTTTTTGGTGGAACTCTCTGTGTATGTATCATAGATTTGAATCCTATGCATGTGAGAATAAAATTACACTCCAAACCTCACAAGAGCAAAAAATCACCCTGGTCATTCCTGGATTCCTATGTACGCTCTGCTTCATAGACACTCCTGTCTTCCCTTCTTTTTCTTCTCTTTTCTTCTTTCTTTCCTTTCTCTTTTAATTTCTATTTCTGTTCTCCCTCATCTTTTTCTCATATAGTCTTCACAAGCAGTTCCAATACTTGGAGCTTTTCTTACTGCTATGGTCCTCTACAGTTAAATATATATTTGCAGATTCTTTATACACAAAGCTTTATTTTGTTTTTATGTATTTGAAATGCTCCCTGTATTTTTCAAAATACTCAATAAAAATTATTGAACTAAAAAAAAAAATAATAAAAAAAAGAAAGTATCCATGAAGATATATCTTTAGAGACCATATATACTAATAATATTTATAGATTAGCCTGGCAGTGGTGATTTTTTTTTCTGATAGGGCATGAAACGAACAGGGTCTGTTTCTTGGTCCCGAAACCGCCCTGCACACACTCTGTCGCCTTTCAGATATCTGGAGGCAGTCCCCTTAGGAAGAAAGGATTCACAGAAGTCCCAAAGAGATTGCCTGTTCTTTATTAGCTTACATCCAGTTTTATACCTTTTTTTTTTTTTTTTTTTACAAGGGTCAGTGGTAACCAACACAAGAAAAGGCGGTTGGACAAGAAAGGGGGGGGTGGGTGAGCAGCATATGTGCTTCATTGTCTAAATCTAAAGGTGCTAAAGCTTCCCTTATCTCTCTCAACCGGTACATAGCAGTGGGAGGGGGGGGGGTCGAACCTCCATTGTCTCAAGCAGCTAACTTCATTAACAAGATTAAATGACCTTGTCTCAGAACATCAGCAGAATAAACAAACTGTGTCTGTGTTTGAGCTCCCCCAGCACAAACAGAGACAGAATACTTATAAGATATATGTGTCCTTTCAATCCCCTCTTAAGTCATGAAAATGACATCATAAATGCACAGCATGAGCGTGGAGGGAGAGATATTCTAGATATGTCTCTTGAGGAGGGGGGTTTAGGAGCTGTACAGAGACTGCTTCTGTGTTCTTGTGAATGAGAGAGAACACACAAAGAAAGAGAGAAAAACGGGGGTGGGAGGGCAATGTCCCAAGCTTCAGGTAGAGTGCGAGGGGGCTTTTATAGTTTTTAAACTTATTCTAAAATATAGAATAAACATAGTAAACTTGTGCTAGACAGAAAAAAGAATAGGCTGCAGTCAAATGTAATTTCCAGTATGCCTCTGACAATAGTTTCTGATTAATCTTGTGCACCTGGACCCACCGTACATCCCAAGCTGTCCATCCCAAGCATCAGACATCAACATATTAACACCTTTTAGCTACAAATTGGTCTGCAATTATGATTTAATCAGGGCTATTTGAAACCCATCTTTCTGGATGCTCTCTGTGAATAAGCACTCAGGGTCTGTCTGCATCTACGTTCCAGAGTCAGATTGATATAATTTCCCATAGGCCTTTGCTGACATTAGTTATGCCAACTGAAAATGCTGATTGCTAGCAATAGCTATGCTGACATCTCCCATACTTTGTTTATTTTATTTTTATTCTTTGAAATGAAGGCAAGCTTGTGGTACCCTTCTATAAACAGCCAGTCTGCATTTCACAGATGCCTCGCTTACCTCCAACATTATAGCAGCACGTCCCCTGTCCTGCAGAATCTCCAAGCTATGAAGATAAACAGTTCCCATTATGAGTTCAAACCTCTGTCTTAGGTTGTACAGTCAGTATGCTATATCTTACCCGTCATTGAGCGAATGAACGGTGCATAAGGGCTGCAGGAAACTTTCTCAGGAGGTTCAGGCATAAAGGTACTAAGATGTCATGAGAGAGTATGCAAGTATGGGATATGAGATAATATATTATGTCTGACCCTAGTATGCAATGCAATAGGCCATGCCAAATTAAAACCAAATTAGCAAGTGTCAGAGAAGGTACTGGAAATATGTGTATAACTGTCTTAAAAGCTAGAAGGAATGTTGTGGGATAAAGAAATGTACATGTGTTTCACTTTACAGCAGAGGAGAATCATAACAATACATAGCAAAATTTGTAGAATAATTAAGATAATGATAGGGTGAATTAAAACATTAAATACGTGGTTTGCAGTGGGTGAATACTCAAAGAAAAGTTCCCAAACTTGAGATATGAGCATCTCAGAACAAATTTTCTACAGTTTGTGCAATCTGTCCATTTTTAAAAGTGATAGTATTATTCACTTCTTTGGAGGTTTTCTTAAGTTGTTCAGCAGCTTGTGAAATGTCTCGTTCCCCATACCAAGAGGTAGTGGATGGACAGCATATGAAATCATTAGTTACCAGAGGTGTGCAGTAGGTTCTATTGTTCAGTAAATAGGTTGAACTGTACAGCAGAGCATTCTTAGGAAGGTGGCTGTCCTGAATCCATAGATCCAACGAACAGGAAACAACGAACAGGAAACATTGTGTACAGCATGTGTGAGAAGGTAGAAAAGTCTTTGCAGTCAGGGTGCAGGAAGATGAATTAGTCCAGCAGGAACCGACAGTCTCTTTAAACTGGTGAGATGCACACTTGGGATGAAATGATGTCTGCACAGGATCTGTCAGTCACTGGAAACTGGTGGTGTTCACCCTTGGGATTAAATGATGTCTGTGCATACAGGGAGGGATACACTGGCTTGAAAAGAGTCCAGATATCATTCAGCAGCTGTACCAGTGTGATCCAAATAAGAGATAGAAAATGAGAGAGAAACAATGTTGCCTGTACTGAATGTAGAGAGAGAGAGAGACCAGGTTGCCTGTACTGAATGTGGCAACATATGACAATATTAATGCATTTACTTGGTATAGTTATGGCAAAAGACAGACAATATTCAGTTACTTAAGGTTCTTAATTGGACGTTCCAAAAAGATATGTTTTTGTGTGCTGCATATAACGATTATGGCACTTCAGAGAGACCATAATTATGTACTGAATGTATTTGGAAATGTATTCTGAATGGTTCATATCTAGTGAACACCATAGAATAAACACTGTATAACCTTTTCTTAAACATATAACCCCTAACTAAGCTACATTTAGAATATGAAAGCTATAAGTAAAAAGAACATTGTGCAATTAGGCTAGTAAAAAGTGGGAAAAGAACTCTAGAAATGGCCAATGTTATGTATCCTGAGGTACCCCTCAAACTAAAACAAATAGACAAAACACAGACCACATGGCACAGACAAAACATAAAACACAAAGTTTTAGGCATGAAGCTATTTTTCCATCTGTCAAGTGTGCAGGGCTGAATTTAACTCTGCAAATAAACACATTGTTATAGAAAACCAAAATAAAGATGAACACATAAGTAATACAAATAATGTATATCATAACCATCTCATATTCGGAAAAAGGCACAAAGCTAATGTCTCTTTGGAGCGTCTCTATCTCTGCAGTGATAAAGAGTATCCTTGGAATACATTAGAAATATCTTTGTGCCAAAACTGGTCTGGGATGGCTATGTATATATCCGAATTGCTGCTAAGAAAAAGAAAAAACATTTTAAATTGGCAGCATCCTAATTTCAGCTAAAACAATAGGAAGGAATTTTTTTTCTAATTCACAAATGTGCCAGCTGTGGCTTTCCTGATTTTGTCTTTAATAGTCCTGTTCATGCGTTTGACAATACCGGAACTCTGTGGGTGATATGGGAGATGAGATTTCCACTCAATGCGGAGTGCGATAGCTAAATCTTTGCATACTCTGGCAGTGAAAGCAGGACCATTATCTGAGTTGATGTGTGTGGGACATCCCCACCTAGGGATGATTTCGCGAAGTAAAATGTTCACCACTGTCTGAGCAGTTTCATTTGTAGTGGGAAAAACTTCAGGCCATCGGGAGAACATGTCAACAATAACAAGGGCGTAATCCTGGCAGGTCCCGGTGGCATGAGGAATTTGAGTAAAGTCAATCTGTAAGTGTGTAAAAGGATAAGTGGGGTAAGTAAGATGCCGGTGTGGTGCTTTATGGGGTATGTTAGGATTAGCGCAGAGACAGGTTAGACATCGAGCTATATATGTCTGTATCAGGGAGCGAAGGTCAAGAATGAAAAAATCACTGGCAAGAAGTTGAAATGTCGAGCGAGCACTGCGGTGACCAATGCCATGATATTGGGCAATGAAAAAGGGAGAGCTAGCAGCTGATATACAGGGTTTCCCCTCTTTGCACCAAAGTCCGTCTGAAGGGCGGCTTTGGGCACCTGCCAGATGCCAGGCATCAAGTTCAGAGGGGGTAACAAAGGACTGAAGCTGAGAAAAAAGAGAGGAAGGGAATCCTGTTCACCCTTGAGACCCAGAAGCCCATTTAAAAGGAGGGCGGGGCCATAAGTCAGGGCAGAATATCTGATGGTGAGATTAGGATTAGAAAGAAGGATAACCTCACAACCACTAAGGCGCTGAGCAAACATATGCTGGGTATGAATGTTGCGAAGGAGGGATTGGACATCGTGAGAAGTGTGAAGGGTAGTGGGGTGACCAAGTTTTATGACTCCGCATATTACTGACATGTTCAGAATATTACTGATATGTATCCTCAAGTCTGCTTACCTGAACTCCCGACCTCCAAAGAACAGTAAAACCAGATGATCACCAGTAAAGACAGATGGGAGACTACATCACAAGGAAGGGGACAGTGACAAGTATCTGCTATCTTGACCTCTTTTGACCTGGGTGTTGTCAAAACAGATATCAAAAGACCAGGACCAGCTGTCTTACTAAGAGGCCAGTAACATCAAAAGGATCTTGACCTCTTTTGACCTGGGTGTTGTCAAAACAGATATCAAAAGAGCAGGACTAATCGTAACAGCAGGACCAGCTGTTTATGCTTTTACTATGAACTCCGCAGTGTGCATCCTATATAAGACCGGGATTCTGACCCTGACAGGAGAATCCATGATGTCTGTAGGGAGAAGCCACGACGTCTAAAGGGACAGTCCTTTGGTCCACCCATCTATCTATTGCACGGATTCCCAATGGTGAGGATGGTCGTTATATGGGGTCAAGGTGATGATATTTTATATTTAATTCTTATATGTGTATAATAAAGTGTTATTGTTTATGCTTCATATTGTCTGTGTGCTTTTCTGAGTGTCACTGATCATCCCACTTGACAGAAATTAGTGGCGGAACACCAAGGGTCAGAGGAGTAGCCATCTCTACCACCATAGCACATGCAGCCAGGGCTCTAAACATTGGCTGCAGGTGGAATGGAAGAGAGGAGGGAAGGAACATCAGGGACAATGGGTGCAATGAGAATTATCAAAGCATTAACAGCCCTAAGGTCTCGGAAGAAACGGGGGGTGCCATCAGTTTTGACAACAGGATTGATGGGCGTATTGTAGGAAGAGATGGTGGTTTTAATAATACCGGAGGAAAGAAAAGAAGCAATCAGTGGAATCATGACTCTCTCCTTTTCTCGGGAGATTGGGTACTGCTTAATGAAAATGGGAGTGAGTGTGAAGTAGGCCGCTGTCGGAGCCTACACCGAGATAGAGACCTCACACTCTATATACTGGTATCAATCAATATGTATATTTATTAACAAATCAGTAACAGCTTACAAGAATAAATCATTCAGCATATAGAGTAACAGAATGTGATCTTCAGGCCTGAGGATCCTTTGATGTCTGTTCTGCTTACTTCCTCTTAAAGGCCTGTTTTTAAACATTTTTTGGTGGTCAGCACCATGTTGGCACAAATCACATGATATATCTTTATTGGTTCTTTTCTTACACGTCATTACATCTGTAAATTCATTTATTGGTTTATACATTTGTGTCACGCTATACGTCTGTTCAGTTTACCGTAAGGCCTATCCTTTTCCCGCAAGTGTCCCTTTAATCTACCACATCAGCAACTTCTGAGCCTCATCCCTCCGCCCTTTTATCACAAGACACGTCTTACTAAATGCAATTCTCGAGAATTCTATTCTTGACCATGAGATGTGTTCATCATAACAGGTGTGAGGCTCTGTTGCCATGCAAAAGAGTTAAGTATTGCTTGTTTGTTCCTCTTCATAAGTTTCGCTTAGGCCAGTAGGTTATTTCCCAACCAGTACGTGACTGCTGGCAAGTGCAATCAGAAATGTCTATTTAATTTATTAATCTCTGTTGTAAGAGCAGGAGGGGAGAAAAGGGGATTTTTCTCATTTGAGGTCTGGTTTCTTCACCTTTGATGTTCTCCAAAGGACTTACTGTGCTTCACCTGTATCATACAAGGACTTAATGAGTGTATGTTTTCCTTCATCCCAGAGTTCACCGTATTTTCCCTCTTCCTCTCAAGTGATGTCAGAGAAGCACAATAGGGGGTGCATGAAATAGAGCCTACATCATTGTCAGCGGAAGCCCAAACCGGGGAGTCTGGGGGAAGGGGCAAAAGCATGTCAGGGCAAGTGGAAAGGTAAAGGGTAGACGGAGGACGAATGGGAATGATAGAGGAAAGGACATACAACCCTCCTGTATCATCTGTAGTGAGCTTGGAGAGGAGAGGGAAAAAAATCACGACCCAGAAGGCTGACAGAGCAATGGGGAATAATAAGAAAGGAGTGTTGGAAAAGAGTAAAGCCTGTCTCTGGATGGGCTACAGACAGGGGTGTAGTACAGTAGGATTTAGTCAAAACCCAATTAATTCCTATGGAAGGTTCAGCATTCATGCACGGACCCTGATAGTAATCCTCACTGATGGTGCTACAAGTGGCACCTGAATCTACAAGGAAAGGTACTGGACTCCCCTGGACAATAAGAGATATCAAAGGGGAATCCTTGGCAGAGGCAGAAACCAAAGTGAATGCTGGGACCCTCCAGGTCCTTTCATTGGGAAGTTGGAGGGTTATGCCAAGAGATGGGAAAACAAGGAAGAGTGGCAGATGGTCTCACAGTGGAGGGAGGGGTAGGCACCATGGATGGGGCGGACTGGACTGGCAATGCGGAGGGTCTGGGATGTGGGCATTGATTAAGCCAGTGACCAGGGTCCCCACAATTGTACTTCTGGATGGATTATTACCACCTCAACCGGAAGCAGGGGCCCAACCCCTGCGAAATTCGCGACCCCCTCTTCCACGAGGAGCGGACAGACGCGGTCTCCAGGTGGGTAGCTGGCCCTGATAATGCAGGATTTCCCGAGGCTTAGAGATCTCAAAGCAACCTGCGGCTTCTTTTTCCATTAATTTATTCTGAAATTCAGCACGAGAACTAGTGGGCCATTCTGAAATCATTTGTTTGACCAGAATTTGCAAGGGAGAACGGAGGTTAGAAAGGAAAGTCTGAATAGGTAGGGAATCCATATTTGCATGGGCACTAAGACCTGCCTCTTTCATTAAACCTCTTCCAGAAATCCACAACAGTTTCACCGGATTTTTGTTTGCAAGCTACTGCAGTGGGAAGGGAAGATCTAGATTTAAAACACCGATCAAGCTCTGCCTGCAATTCATTCCACATAACAGCATTTCCTGCTTCAGTATTAAGTTTATAAGCTGTAGCAGTGACAGTAGCAGGTTCTAAAACACTGACACTAGGGACGTTAGACCAGTCCCAGGGGGAACTGTGTCCAACAATGCCATCTGTAATGAGGCGCATATCATCCTGCGTATAATTTCGACCCTTGCATGCTTGCTTTAGATAGTGAAAAGTGGCAAGAGCAGAGACAAGAGGTTTGGGGCAGTGTTTAACAATCTTGTTAATGTCTTTTAATTCAATGGGTTTCTTTAAGAGGGTATCCCCTATTGTGAGAAAGGGCATCTGTTCTTGCATCAGCTCTTGTACTTCCGCAACCCTTTGAGTGCCGCTGCGAGGGGCGAAAAGGAGATTAAAGGTCCCCTGACGGTGGGGCTGGTAGTGGATACAGCGGACAAAGGTAGGGCTTGGGCAAAGTATCATTAACCTATCCCGATGCAGCTTCACTGGACAGGACGGGAGGTGGAAGAGGAGGAGGAGGGGGTACAACAAGAGTACTACTGACAAGGAGATCGATATCATCCTTAGATAAGGAGGGATAAAGTTTAAGAGGAGCACTGGGTGATGGAACTTGTAAATGATATGGAGGAGGACGAGCAGTACAGATAAATCTTTCTGCAGCATGTAATTTAGCAGGGGAGAGAATGGACAGCTTGGAAGTTTTGTTTTTTTGCAGTGGCTGACCAATAAGGAGCATATGTATTCTTTGTCCCAGTGGCCTAAATAATATGGCCATGCTTCATGATCCCCCAAACACAAACCTTTAACCATATCCATATGGAACTTATCATTTGCCCCATCTTGGGGAAACGGACTTGAACTACGAAGTCCTTCAGTCCAACCAGCCATATTATCTACCCAGGGGTCAATAAGATAATATCCAGTGTCACACACACGGGCAACATAAGCCTTACAAGTCTCATCTTTCTTAGGAGGGGGGGGAACCTTACTACCTTTCTGACCCATTACGAAACCAATATAGCAATGTGCAATGCTCGCTTACCTTACCTATAAGCGAGGTAAAATTCAGTAATATACAATATAATCTTATACTCTATAAAATCTTATTTCTAAGCGATAGAAGAGGAAAAGCGGATGCAAAGAGTGGTACAGATGACAGAGTGGGCAGGCGTTTCTATAAATAATATCGTTCTTCCCGAAAGAATGGCAGCTGCTTATTTTTGCGGCGGGAGCTTCCCGAAAACTCCACAATACAAATAGACTTCCCAAAAGCCTTTACTTGATAACTCCGCAATACAAATAGACTTCCCAAAAGCCTTTACTTAATCTCGTTCTTCCCGAAAGAACGGCAGCCGCTGCAGGAGTTTCCCTAAAACCAATAGAAATAGGCTTCCCAAAAGCCTTACTTAATAAATAAAGGGTTGGAACAGGACGCCAATACCAGTGAGTATTAAAGAACAGAAAAAATTCAGAAATATTCACAAACTACTGGTGATGTCCAATGTATCCAGGACCAGCCTCCAAATTGAAATGAACAGGGTCCGTTTCTTGGTCCCGAAACCACCCTGCACACACTCTGTCGCCTTTCAGATATCTGGAGGCAGTTTCCTTAGGAAGGAAGGATTCACAGAAGTCCCAAAGAGATTGCCTGTTCTTTATTAGCTTACATCCAGTTTTATACCTTTTTTTTAACAAGGGTCAGTGGTAACCAACACAAGAAAAGGGGGTTGGACAAGAAAGGGGGTGGGTCGGTGAGCAGGATATGTGCTTCATTGTCTAAATCTAAAGGTGCTAAAGCTTCCCTTATCTCTCTCAACCGGTACATAGCAGTGGGGGTCGAACCTCCATTGTCTCAAGCAGCTAACTTCATTAACAAGATTAAATGACCTTGTCTCAGAACATCAGCAGAATAAACATAAACTATGTCTGTGTTTGAGCCCCCCAGCACAGACATAGACAGAAGACTTATAAGATATATGTGTCCTTTCAAATGTGTCCTTTCAGGGCACACATTTTAAAATTGCAGTAATTTGCATGCTATTAGTTTCTTGTATTGAGAGAAAATTTATTTTTAAAGTTTGATGTGTGCTGAAGCTCAGCTCAGAATTCTAATGTAGCACATACTATTTCCAGTGTAATAGATGTGTCATTCTGGATGATCGGGTAATCTCCCCATGGCCACGAGCCTTGCAGAAAGATTCCACTGTGGATTTTTTCTGTATCCTTCCTACTTCACTGAAAGCTTTTTCCCTTTTGCATGCGAGCCTGAAGGAGTGGTTCTGGTTTCCCCTCCTTTTTATTTTATTCGCGTTTTGAGTTATTTTTGGATTTTCTTTGGGTTTTTGGTGCTTGGAGCTTCCCTGTTTGTGAGTTCAGCTCTATCTGTATGGAAAAGAAGCAGACAGTGGTCTGTAGCTGATAGGCCAATCCCTTGTGGTACTTGTTAGCCAGCCTGTAGAAGCATTTTTTGAGCTCGGGCCATCCTCAGTTAGCATTACTCACCTACTGCTTGGCAGGAGTTTGAGCGCAGGCCGTCAGGCATTCGTAAGATTGCTATCTGCATTTTTGCCCCCCCCCCCTTTTAGCTTTGTGCATTCATTGGTCTGCAGGGGTGTGGGGTTCAATCAGACATTGAGTCTGACTGGCAGTCTGAAGATTCAGTGTTGGATATTTACTCTGGATGAGGCAGTGATCTTTTCTCCTTTTTAAGAACATAAGAACATAAGAAGTTGCCTCCGCTGAGGCAGACCATAGGTCCATCCTGCTCAGCGGTCCGCTCCCGCGGCGGCCCATCAGGCCCATTGTCTGAGCAATGGTCTATACCTATCTATACCCCCCAATCCCTTTTTCTTCTAGGAATCTATCCAAACCTTCTTTGAAACCATTTAATGTTTTCTTGTCTACAACAGCCTCTGGAAGCGCGTTCCATGTGTCCACTACCCTCTGAGTGAAAAAGAACTTCCTAGCGTTTGTTCTAAACCTGTCCCCTTTCAATTTCTCCAAGTGCCCCCTTAGGGAGCTGAGGTAGGCTGCACAGGTGAGTAAGGCTGTTACAGCCTGTGAGGTGAATAGGGGATGTATGTGTGTTTGGAGGGGGATCTGTAAATTGCAAATATGAATGTTTATGTATGACTGTATATGTTCCCCCACCCCTAAATCCTAAAATCAATGTTTTTTGTTTTGCCATTCGTTTAGCATTTTTTTTGTGCCCCAAATCTTTTTTTTTTCAGAAGTCTCCTGTACCTTCAAATCTTCTTGTTTAGGGTGGGGATGGAGTCCTCTGGCTCTTTTACCCCTAGTACATGCCAGGATGGCACAAAAAAATGTGCTGAGGAGTGTCCTTGCGCCATGTGCCACAATATAAAGGAGGGGGAGGTGGGAGCATCTGGCTCAGCCTCCCCTTTGCGCTCTCAGGCTCTGGAATAGGCAGCAAGCCCTTTGGTTCATGCCATTTTCTTTTCTGGGCCTTAAAACAGCAACCATTCCATGCAGAAAGATGAGGATGCACCTGTGCTCAAGAGGCACAAGTTGGAGTCCTCTTCTGGAGACTCAGCTTTCCCTAGTTCAGCATTTTTCCTGGAATTCATCAATTTGATGTAGAAAGACTTTCAGGAGAGCCGTCCTGTCACAGTGTAGGCTGGAAACATTTCAGGTACTGCACATGGGGGCAAGATCTCCCAAAATGCTCCTGCTTCACTAGCTACCACTGACAAGGGCATAGGAGACATTACAGAAGCAGGTACAGATGATGATGAGTCTCTCACTGTTCCCTTATTGTGTCAAGATGCACCCACCCTGTTGGTGGATGCAGGGATCCAGTCTGGCGCTTTGGAGCCCATGCTGGCTCTTGAACCAGGGGATGATCCCACAGTTCTGTGCTTATTCAAACCCACTGCTCTACTAGATCTCATTTCTGAATCCCTTTGAGAGCTGAATTTAGACTTCCAGCCAATTCCTTCTAAGTCCTTCTCTCTGAGTGGTGTCAAGAGTTCAGTTTTCTATATTTCCCTAGCATCCTGACATCAATGTCTTAGTCTTGGAGCAGTGGGATGCTCTAGAGGAGTCTCTCAAGGTAGCGAGAGCTATGACTCAGCTATATCCCATGGTACAGGAGTGCCATCAGCTGTTTACTCAGCCCAAGGTGAATTCCTTGGTTGTGCAGATTACAAAACACACCTCTCTCCTGAGTGAGAGTAACGTGGTGCTCAAGGATATGCAAGCTTGCCGAGTAGATGTGGTCCTCAAGAGGCTTTGGGAGTCAAGACTACCTCTGCAGCATCCTTCGTGACCCACGCCTGTCTTTCCAGGCTGCAAATCCTAGTTTGTGAGGGCGATGAGCCCTTGCCCCAACTCCTTTTTATCAGGAGTTATGTGGCATATGCTCTCTACGACATATTTCATATCATGAGTAACGCATCAACTTACTTTATTTCTGCCTGAAGGATGTTATGGATCTGGCAATGTGCTGGGGTTTCTATCTCCAAAGCAATTCTTAACAGACTCTCTTTAAAAGGGCAGTTGTTATTCAAGAAAGGACTGGACAATCTAGAGGTACTGGGTGCTCTAATTTTTATAGCTCCAGGAGGTCTAGACAGCAGTGTTCTCCCTACTGTGTTTTAGCTGGGTGCTCCACCCGGCTAATTTAGGTGAGCACCTGGCTGTCATCTGGGGGTAATTTGCATAGCGTTCCAGGCCTCACCTGGTTTCTTAGCATATCCGCAAATCAGGAGCTGGCACGGAATACAGGGCCTCTAAGATGAGCTCTGTGCACCACCCCCAGGACTGCAAAAGCATTTCTGCCAGCCATAACCCCAAGCTCTGCCTCAAGCCTTCACGTGGGCACTCCTGTTTGCACGCTGCTCCTCTTTCAAGCCCACACCACACACACTGCATTCTGGGATGTGCAGTCCTAGAGGACTGCAGATGTTCTGCAAGTTATCACTCCTTCCTTATGTACTTGTATGTACATCGTGCACAAAAATATTAAATAGACCTGTTATCGGTATATAGGTGTATGGATGTGTGTAATTTTAAGTACATGCAATTTTTCTTGCTGCTACAAGCCTGATCTTTTTGAAAACAGATACGAGTTGATAAATAAATACCCTTAGTACCTAACTCCAGATGGAAACCAGAAGAGGGGGAGCTATCATTGGGCTCTTCTATGGGGCATGCTCCTTGCTCCGCACCTGCACAATGGGCCCAAGAGCGCGGTCTTGAATGTCCCAGGCCGGAGAGGAGTGAACTTCGGAGTCACAGAGGGAGTGATACGCTGTTAGTAGTGTCTCTTGCCTGTTAGAATCGGGTTGGGGTTTTGGGAAGTGTTGTCCTTGGTCCCTGGAAGTAAGTTTTCAGTTTCTCCTAGGGTTGGGAGATGCTTTTATGCTCCTTTTATTTGAAGTGAATCTTGCCTGACGCAGGCCCAGGAGACCTTGCTTTGCTGTGCGGCATGGAACGCTATGCAAATTACACCTTCATACCCACAGTGAAGGAGTAGGGGCAGGGAAGAGGCTCTTTCCCGCCCCTACTCCTTCACCGTGAGCAGGGAGGGGTAATTTGCATAGTGTTTGTCACATCGATCTGTTAAAATGTTTGCACCCACACTCCAAGGGTCCGCCCCCCTCAAGCTTTTGTTCCCGCTGAGCGTGAGGGATGCGGTAGAAAGTTTTTGGCAGATTAAGTTAACGGCAGACTTGTGGTTGTGCCTTTCCCTTTCCCTCTGTACTTTTATGAACCTATAGGAGGAAGGAGATCGTGCTGCTCGTTCATCTTCGCACTACTCGTTCGTTTTCATTCTAGTTTCATTTAATTTCGCTTACCTTTAACTTAATTTACCTTTAATTTCATTTAGACAATCGCCTTTGGCCGTTTTGATCACTTTCGATCGCCTTCAGCCGCCGCATCATGGCAGAGAGCCTTCGGGCGCTGGGGTGGAGAGCCACACGCCGTGACCAGGAGCTGGGGCAGTGAGGCGGCGGAGAGCTGAGGCCAGGATGCCCCCCACTCTCGTGAACCACCACTGTCGATCTCCGCCTAACATCAGCCCGCCCGGCATCCATCCGACCTTCGGCCCACCTGGCCCGCGCGCCCTGGTAGGGAAGAATCGCCCACTTGCCGCGGTGGAGAGCTGCCTGCTCCGCAGCATAGAGCAGAGACAAGGCATAGCAGAGAGCCAGGATCAGGGCCGAGGCCACCACGGGACACCTACAGCAGTGCCGCTCTCCCCACCAGTGCCGCCGCCGCCCACAACAGCAGTGCTCCCCGTGCGCAGTGGTGGAGCAGAGAGACACAATCCGAGGTTGGGATCTGAGCGACCGCGCTCCCAGGCGCTGCACTGGTGAGCCGAACGGGGAGTCCTGCGGAGGTTGCTGCTGCCTTGTCGGCCTTCAGTGGCATTGAGCTTCATCGTGGAACCATCGCGGGGAGGAGAGGGAGAGCGGGAGCCCGACCCTGTGGGCAGACAGTCTGTGGAAAACCTGGAGGATCGGCACTGATACCAGAGGGCAGGGGATTGAAGCAGGAGCCCGATCCTGCAAGCAAACAAATTGATTCCCCATCCCCCAAACCAACAGGGAAACCTATAAATAACACCGATACCAGCAGGGAAACTTAAAAATCTGCAGCAATACCAGCACCGATACCAGCGAATTGATCCACCCATCCCCCAAACCAGCAGGGAAACTTAAAACCAACACCAATACCAGTGGGGAAACTTAAAAGTCAGCACCAATACCAGTGGGCAGGAGCCCAGCCCTGCAGGCAAGTGAATTGATCTGCCCATCTCCCAAACCAGCAGGGAAACTCAAAACTAGCACCAACACCAGCGGGGAAACTTATAAATCAGCTCTGATACCAGCGGAGGCAGGAGCCCGACCCTGCAGACAAGAGAATTGATCCGCCCATCCCCGAACCAGCGGGGAAACTCAAGAACCAGCACCAATATCAGCGGGGATACTTATAAATCAGCATAGATATCAGTGGGCAGCAAGAGAGAGAGGCAGGAGCCCGAGCCTGCAGGCAAGCGATCTACCCCCCTCCCCCGAACCAACGGGAAACTTAAAATCACCTATCTGATTCACCGTTATTTAATTATCCTAGAAACGGGAAATATCAGAAACTCCAAATAGCCATTAGGACAAGAAGGAGTCAGTTTAACCTACAAGCATGCATCTCCTATTGCTCCTTCTAATCTATTTAATATGCAATAACATTAAGGATGTTAAGTCGCTCTATCCACAGCTACACTTTACCCATTACCCTGCTTTACACACTAGGTTTATAATCAACCAACAAGAAGATAGAGAAAATCAGATCAAGGTAATCTCAAGCAATGGAAGACATCAACGCACCCCAAAAAACAAAAGGATAAGGGAAGTAAAACCTATCAGAACAACTACACCCACCAAACCTATCACATCTACTTCCGTTCCCTGTGCATATCTCAATACCAGATCTGTCATGAACAAAGCATTCTTAATTAAAGATTGGATCATCAACAAGCAAATAGCCTGTCTCTTTCTAACAGAAACGTGGCTTCTGTCTGAAGCTGACCCAATAATAAATTATCTCATACCAGATAATTTTAAAATACACACGCTAAATCGCGAAGGAAGAAGAGGGGGAGGATTAGCAATTGTTGCCAAAGAAGGATTTGTAGTTGAACTTCTGGATTCCAAAATGACCGATCAATTAGAAATATTAGCTTGCAAAATTAGCAATAAAGAACTAGAAGACTCCCTTTCTTGTATTCTATTCTATGTTCCGCCAAAAAGCTGGCCAAAAGCTAGAGAGGACTTTTGCAAATTTGTCCTACACAACTCAATCACTTCATCACATAACCTAATCGCAGGAGACATAAACTTACATCTAGATGAAATAGACAATCCAGAAGCGAAAAACTTTAAAAACTTTCTTTCGCTACTCAATTACAATCTCCCTTCACCTACTCAAATGCATAAAAAAGGCCACCACCTAGATATGGTAGCGATGTCCATAAAGGAAAACACAAACCCTCCCATCTCTCTCTCAAACGGTACCTGGTGTCATGATATCTGGTCCAACCATTTCACATATTATTTCAATCTCATTTGGACCCAGCTAAAAACTAAGACACACCCAAGAACAAAAAGAGATCACATCACAAGGGGCCATATCAATCCAGAGGAATATTGGTCACAATATGATCTACAAGCGAAGATAGAAGAAGAAGGAGTCGACTTCCATGTTCACTGGATGAAAACTAGCACGTCCATCTTAGATAAAATTGCCCCAATACGAAAGAGCAAAAGCTGCTTAAACAAATACAACAAATGGTTTGACGTCGAACTCCTAACAATGAAACAATCAATAAGACGATTAGAGAGAATCTGGAAAAAAACGGCAAAAATGTCAGACCAAAACATCTGGAGATCCAACATAAAACTCTACAAACAACAGATAAAAGAAAAATGTAAAACATTTTACTTGTCCAAAATCAACTCTTCTAATACTGGCTTAAAAGGAGCCAATACAAAAGAACTGTTCAACATAGTTACAAATTTATTCGACACCACACGCCACACTCAACCCATGCATAATGCCAAACTACCCTCAGCAAACGAATGAGCACAACATTTTGACTCAAAAATCAAAAACCTAAGAAACAACTACTTGACAATTCCTGCATACGAACATCAATCAATTGATATACCAAGAAATGAAATACCAGCGGATATGATCTGGAGTTCCTTTCACAACTCAGATTGGAATAACTACATCAAATTATATAACAAATACTCTAATTCATACTGTGTCTTGGACTCATGTCCCCCAGAGATTATGAAAGCAGCTCCATTAGGCTTTAAATTATTCCTATTGAATTATCTAACCAATAATCTATAAAATGGTAATTTCCTCACCAACAATGATCATATTATAATAACCCCAATCCCAAAAAATTGTAAAGAACCAGCAACATCAATAGCCAACTATAGACCTGTAGCATCTATTCCATTTATGGTAAAAATCATGGAAGGACTGGTACACACCCAACTAATGGAATACCTTGACCAATTCTCTCTCCAATACGAAACCCAATCTGGTTTTAGGCCTCTATTTAGCACTGAAACAGTAATTGCGGCCATTCTGGACAATTTGCGCTATCTGTTCAGTAAAGGCCTCAACGCCCTAATCATGCAATTTGACATGAGTTCCGCCTTTGACTTGGTGGACCATGGAAAACTGTTACAATGCCTAGACGCAATCAGAATCAGAGGAGAAGTACTGAACTGGTTTCGAGGTTTCCTTATATCACGCACATACCAAATCCGTTTTAATCACGATCTCTCAGATACATGGAGCAATCCATCTGGCGTGCCACAAGGATCACCGCTATCCCCTTTGCTCTTCAATGTTTGCATGTCCTCATTGGGTGCACAACTATCCCTGCTGGGGATAAAACTAGCTACGCTGACGACTTCACGATAATCATCCCATTCACCAACTCTGTCTCAGAAGTCACCCCCAAAGCAACAGAAGTATTAAATCAGATGGAGCAAACTAAACTCAGAGAAAAGAAAATTTTTCATAGCAGCGCCATACCCACTCGACACTAAAGCACCAATGTGCATCAACAACCTTAGTTATCCAATTCAACCCACTATGAAGATATTGGGTCTAACACTGGACCAAAATCTGACCATGAAAGACCAGGTAGACTCCTTGATCAGAAAAATCTTTCACACCCTCTGGAAACTTCGGTCCATCAGAGCTTACTTCGATGCCTCATCATTTCAAATTCTAGTACAATCCCTTATTCTGAGTCAACTCGATTATTGTAACATCGCCTACTTGGCACTCCCCCAGAAGTACATGCGGCAATTGCAACTAGTTCAAAATACAGCGGTTAGACTACTTTGTGGACTGAAGAAGTTTGATCATGTGACACCTTCCTATCGACTTTTACACTGGCTACCGATGGAGGCACAAGTGAAATTCAAGTTTGGTTGTTTTTGCTTCAAGGTACTCTATGGCTTAGCCCCTAAATACATAACAGACCTTTTCTCTTTCTCAACCAAGAGACACAAGCGAAGCTCACACCTGAACTTCGTTTCTCCACTGGTTAGAGGTTGTAAATTTAAAAGTTTCATCAACATCTTCTCACACATCAAGCAGCATTATGGGGTAAAGACCTTAAACAATTGCTTGTGCCTACTACCTATGGAGAATTTAGGAAACGCCTGAAAACACATCTATTCCTGAAATACTTAGGAAACCAACCTATTCAATCTTAGTCCTTAACAACCAAGCGCAAGAACCACCTGTCGCTAAATCTGTACTTTGTTTATTCGTTCAATCTGTAACTTTGCTTACTCACTCAATCTGTAACATTTCTAATCATTGTAAACCGCATAGAATTTCACGGTCCTGCGGTATATAAACTGTTATTATTATTATTATTACTTTCCATCAGGGTGTTTTTGTCCTGAAGAGAGAAAAAAAGTTCACAGCCAGACTTGGTTGTGCTTTTCCTTCTTCTTTCATCAGGGTGTTTTAGGCAGGTTGTCCAGAAGAGAAAAAAAAAGGTTCACCGCCAGACTTGGTTATGCCTTTCCCTCTGTGCTTTCCATCAGGATGTTTTTGGCAGGTTGTCCAGAAGAGCAAAAAATGAAAAGTTCATGGCCAGACTTGTGATTATGCCTTTCCCTCTCTTCTTTAATCACAGGGTGTTGGTAGGTTAAGTCCAGAAGAAAAAAAAACCCAATTCTTGTAGCACTCATTGTGGTTTTTGTTAAAGTTACCCATCTGCCATTCCTTTTTTTTGTTCGTACCTTGCCCTGCCTTAGTACAAGTGTGCATTGAATATCTAACGGGCTCCCACTTTCCCACTCAAAAGTCTTATTCATAGGTACTTTTCATTTTTTCTAAACGTTTTACCAACATGAGTATAAAAAGTGCTCAGAAAACAACACTACTCAGTTATTTCAGAAAAGAGACGCCACAAACTAAAGTAGGTGCAGCATCACCTGCTGATGTGGCAATTTCAGACAAAGACATTGCAGAGGCTGGTCCATCAGGGGAAATCTTTTCAGCACACACTCTGCCAATTGATAAATCTAGTCAATAAATAGGGGGACCACAAATTCAATGATCACTGTGTGATGAGTGATTGACGGTACTATCATAAATCAAATGTAGAATCATTCCAAAATAATAAATAGTAGTTCATAAAGATAATATCAACTTATAATGAAACCGTGCTCAGAGACATGGAGGTGAAAGCAAGGGGCGAACCCCTAAACTATCACCTTATCACCCAATCATCGCATATTCAATATATTTTCAGTTGATATTTTAAAAAATCTTCAATTGGCTGTGTACCCACAGGTTGATAACTTTTTTGTATTATAATTGTTCAATAACTCTTCAAAAGAGGACTTATCTTAAATCCCAGGTTCTGACGTGGCCTGTTTCGATCCTGCGTCAGGGCAGTGGCGTACCTAGGGTATGTGGCACCCGGGGCCCATCATTTTTTTTTTTTTGCAATAACCATGAAATGGAATAAATGGTCAGAATAGAAACAGGCAGTGAAAATTTTCTTTTATTGAACCTCATATATGTAACCATTATTCCAAACATAACATAACATAAATTATGTCTAAATTGTCATGACATTAGAAGTACATATGGAGTAGTTGCAGGTGATGCTTGGGACAGTTCTGATTGTGTTAGTTCGGTTTTATGTGTTTTTTGAATAGAAGGGTTTTTATTTCTTTTTGCAGTCTGTGGTTGATGTCAATTGGTTGTAGAGTTGGGGGTCGAGTGTTGCAGCTCGAATGGCTAGGAGGTTGTCGAACAGTTTTTTTCTTTTGACGTTTTTGGTTGGAGGGTGTGTGAATGGTGCACAAGTTCTCCTATGTCTGTTTGAAGTGGATTGAATTATTTAGCTGAAGAAATTAGTTACCCCCCATTCCACACACATTAATTCTCTTCTATTTTTGTTCCCATTATAAAAAACACTGATAAGTTCCCAGAAAAAAAATACATTAAAATAAGAAGTGAAAACAAAGGCCCCTACAGATGAGAACATAACATAAGAATAGCCTAACTGGGTCAGACCAATGGTCCATCATGCCCAGTAGCCCATTCTCATGGTAGCCAATCCAGGACACTAATACCTGGTCAAAACCCAAAGAGTAGCAACATTCCATGCTACCGATCCAGGGCAAGCAGACACTTCCCCCATGTCTTAATAACAGATTATGGACTTTTCCTCCAGGAATTTGTCCAAATCTTTCTTAAAACCAGCTACACTATCTGCTTTTACCTATAACTTCTGGCCACTTCATTTTTAAGTTTAGATCTTTCCTTTCAAACAGAGACCTTGCTAGATGTCAAATACAGCACAAGGTAACTTCACATGGACTTAGCTGTGCAGGAAATGTGAATCTCCTCATACACCCACCATATAGTGCAAAAATGTGTAAAGGTCTGTTTTTTTCTTTCGATCACTACATAGCCTAATGCCACACAAGCAGCGCTGTTACAAACATATTCTGTAGGTCAATACTAAGGATAACAAAGTTTCCTTCCTTGGACCAGAAGGAGATAAACCACTGTAAGAGATCCCAAAACAACACCCAAAGACCCACTCAGTGTGTGAATCAGTTGAGTGGAGTGGACTAACTGGGGGGTGGAAATGGGCCCGGAGTTTGCTCAGCAGAATTTCCCAGACCACCTCTTCCTCTCAACACATTGACACGCTGCCACCATCACCACTAGGAACACCTCACTGGGTAGGCCAGCTATGCTATAAACTTTATAAAACACATTATTATATTTTCTTATAAAGCACATATTTTAACTGACCTCTCTGACATCCTCAGCCTTTCCATTCACAAAAATAGAAGGAAGAAAAGTTCCCATTTCCTGCTGTCTCATGTCCCCGGCCTATACAATATTTTTTTTCTGCAGACCCTTCAAAAGTCTGACCAAATCCTCGTTTCACTTGCATTATAAAGTACTGAGGATGCCATCTCTCCCCAATCCCAGGTCCTAAAGTCTAAGACAGTAGCGCAAACTAATGCTGCCAGATACAGGAAAAAAAAATTTTGATTCGATTCAGCCCTATTGAATTGGTTTTTCAATTCGATTTTCCTGCCCAGTTGGGCTGATTTTTTTCAAAACTCCTGGTGGGTTTTATAGCTTTTTCACCCCCTTTGGCTTCTCCTAACCACACTGGCGCTGTGGTGTAAATAAAATAAAGAAACAAAAAGGACTTTTCCTCTTTCTGTTAAATCCTAGCTCACGTTTGCAGTCCAACACCAGCTCTGGCAGGATACACATTTCAAATCTGACATGTTATAATCACAAAACAGAAAATAAAATTAATTTTTCTACCTTTTGTTGTCTGGTTATATTTCAAATCTTGTTGGTCCAAGGCTCTGGTTTTCTTCTGATAACTTGCTTGCCAGGGTCTCCTTCTTTCTGCATGCTAACCATCCATCTGCCAACTCTGTCCTCCCTTTCCATTTCCCTTCCCTTCCCAGGAAGTCTGGTATCTTTCCTTTTTTTCATCTCCCTCCACAGATCCACCTTTTCTTAAATACCCTTTCATCCGGCATCTCTCCCTCCTTCCCCACCATCCCAGAGTCCACCATCTCTCCGTTTCTTTTCCTAATTACCCTCCTATCCAGTATCTCTATCCCTCCTCCACACCATCCCTTGTGTCCAATTTCTCTCCCTTTCTGTTCCTTCCCTCCCTAAATCCCATGGTCCATCATCTCTCTCCCTCTCCTCTATTTTCAGACCCATTATTTATTCCCCCCCCCCAAAGTTTGGCATATGCATGTCTCTTTGAACACCCCCTTCCCTCCGTGTACTTCTAAATCATGGTCCCCCCCCAAAGGCCTGTCCCCCCTTAAAGGTCTGCCTGTCCCTCCTTGAAGGCCTGCACCCCCCTTGAAGGCCTGTCCCTTCCCCTTGTAGGCCTGTCCCCCCCTTGAAGGCCTGCCTGCCTGTCCCCCCCTTGAAGGTCTGCACCCCCCGAAGGCCTGCACCCCCCTGAAGGCCTGTCCCCCACTTGAAGGCCTGTCCCACCCCCTTGTAGCTTCTCCCCCCCCCTTGTAGGCCTGTCCCCCCTTGAAGGCCTGCCTGCCTTTCCCCCCTTGAAGGCCTGTCCCCCCTTGAAGGCCTGCACCCCCTTGAAGGCCTGCACCACCCCCCTCGAAGGCCTGCACTCCCTTGAAGGTCTGCCCCCCCCCCCCCGAAGGCCTGTCCCCCACTTGAAGGCTTGTACCACCCCCTTGTAGCTTCTCCTCCCCTTGTAGGCCTGTCCCCCCCTTGAAGGCCTGTCCCACCCCCTTGTAGGCCTGTCCCCCCCTTGTAGGCCTGTCCCCCCTTTAAGGCCTGCCTGCCTGCCTTTCCCCCCCTTGAAGGCCTGTCTCCCCCTTGAAGGCCTGCACCCCCCTTGAAGGCCTGCACCCCCCCTTGAAGGCCTGTCCCCCCCTTGTAGGCCTGTCCCCCCCCTTGTAGGCCGGTCCCCCCCCCCCTTGTAGGCCTGTCCCCCCCTTGAAGGCCTGCCTGCCTTTCCCCCCTTGAAGGCCTGTTCCCCCCCTTGAAGGCCTGCACCCCTTGAGGGTCTGCACCCCCCCAAAGGCCTACACCCCCCCGAAGGCCTGCACCCCCCTGAAGGCCTGCCTGCCCCCCTTGATGGCCTGCACCCCTTGAAGGTCTGCACCCCCCCCGAAGGCCTGTCCCCCCTTGAAGGCCTGCCTGCCTGCCTGTCACCCCCTCCCCCTTGAAAGCCTGCTTGCCTGCCCGCCCGCCCCACCCTGAAGGCCTGATGCCCCGACCCACCCCGAAGGACCGCTCGCCCCCCTGGCCTCCCCGCACCACCTATGAAGCAGCCGCAGCAGGATCGCGAAGTCAGCGTCAGTGATCCCTGCGCTGCTTCCTGCGCCACGGTCCCGCCCCTCCTCTGACGTCAGAGTAGGGGCGGGATCGCGGCGCAGGAAGCAGCGCAGGGATGCTGACGCTGACTTCGCGATCCTGCTGCGGGCTGCTTCACAGGTGGTGCAGGAAGGTCAGTGGGGCGAGCGGTCCTTCGGGGGTGGCGGGGGACTGAACGGCAAGGCCGGGAACACCCCCTTAGGGCTGGTACCCGGGGCGGCCCGCCCCCCCCCGCGGTACGCCACTGCGTCAGGGAACCAAAAAGTTTGACTCCAAATAGTGCTTCAAGGGTGGGAATGTCTCTGAAACACAAGCAAATTTTCAAAACTAATTTATTTAGAAAACATATTTAAAACTTGTATTTAAATCCTAATCAAAAGATCCTGGCTATTATGGAAGGCACTCATCAAAAATCTGAATTCATTTAAAGCTGTGACTAGCGCAATGTTTAACCTCCACCAGTTCTAATGGCTAAACGAACGCCGTGAATCTTCTTCATTAAAAACAGCTGATTGATCAACATCATCATGCAATAGTTTGAAGTGCATAAAAGTAATGCAATGCTGGTTTTAAAAAAAGGGGATGTCTTCTTTCCTGATAGCTACAATATATTGTGAAACAGTGCAGTGGACAAAACTTTATGGAACAATGTTTTATACACGGAAGGAACAGGATAATTTAAACATAGGCTGATCAAAAGATATAAGACTGTCCGAATTACAATGTCCAATGAAGAGCAAAAGATCGTGTGCACCCGAAAATAGAAACTACTGACATTCACAGGAAAGCATGCCATTCAATCTCATTCTTAAGTCCCCCCCCCCCACACACACACACTGTCTGGAGAATGCCAAGCTTATATATCCAACTTTGTTCTTTCACATGCAGACGTTCCTTCAAATTGCCCCCCTGCGGGAGTACGGGTGCTTTTAACACAGAGTATTGCAACATAGTAGTCGGATGATGTTTGTCTAACCAATGTTGCACAAGGGGGGCTTCCAAAACTTGCATGGTAATCCTGCTAATATGTTCCCCAATGTAGACTCTCACATTTCTCATTGTATGGCTGATGTACATCAGCTTGAAAGGGCATTGAATCACATATACCACTCTGCTGGTAGAACAATCAGTAGCCGCTATTGATTTCCTATTGTGTACCCAATCTGGAACATTCATATCTTTCAACTCCCTACTGTATTGGCATGCTTTACATTTGGTACAAGCCATATGTCCCAAAGTAGATGTAGATGTGGATACTGTACCATGTACACTTACTGAACAAAATTATGCTCTCATTAGATATTGCTTAAGGTTACGTCCTTGAGAGTAGGCAAAGCGTGGAGGATCTGTAAATACTGTATGATATTGGAGGATACCCCAATGGGATTTAGCAATTTGCTTGATTTTGAATGCGTTATGTGTACAAGACAGCACACACACAATCGACGTATCCCTGGTCTTGACCATTGGAATCATTAGTATATCTCGCTGGCTGTACAGTGCTCTCTCGTAAGCCTTTTTTTCATTTTTCCCAACATTTATTTAGATATGAAAAAACAAAAAGAATACACAAGCTGAATGCCAACAAAAGAAGCATACATTAGTGCAAACAGAAAACAAAACATCACCCCCCATCCCCTTAATAAAACAAACAGAATAATAGACAGGTGTGTAGCAATCACCCTCCCACCCCGAGAGTCGAGAAGCAAATAATACAGTTCCACAAATAATAATCCACTGTCATCAGGGGATACCTCTCCATTGACTATAAGAAAGACAAATGTGACGGAAGGAGCCATAAGTGTCAGTATGCAAGGCAGTCAGTTTGGACATCAAATAGATCTGGTACAGCTTGGTAAGAAGGTCAGACTGTGCGGGAAGAAATGGCTTTTTCTACCAAGAGGTCACACAGAGCCGAGGCGCCGTAGCGACCAGCGTCACAAAACATGCAAACTCATACTCTAGCCCCCGAAAGGGTTTATTAAGGTGAAAACTGTCCATCTGAAAAGGTACAGGAAAATGCAAAACACTAGATGACTTTTGGGTTGATCATTTTCTCCTGTGTTTCCTGCTCTGTATTGATTTGTTTCTCTGTTTTGATTGTTTGCTCTGTTGTGTCATCAATAAAAATTGTTTCAACCTAAATTAAAATACAATGTCTGCCACTAATGATGTATTCATCTGCATTCTGCAAAGCAATAAAAGCTCAGCAAAAAAAAAAAAAATCAAATTAAAGGTGTAATCTCATTTTCTCAAGATTTTATTTTGGATCTTAATGACAATGATCTTCATCAGCAATGGTACATTTTAGGAAGTCAGGTTTCAAGGACATATTATTATCTGCCTGGCAAAAGCTAGCCTCAAACCAATGACCCTTGGGTTAAGGGGAGCATCTGTCTTCCAGGTGGAGCTGTTCTGCCTCCTGGGACCTGGCTCTAGCACCCATTTCTAGCAGTTTCTTGTATGTTATTGTTTGTTGAATTTGATATACTGCCAAGCTTTATCAAATCCTGTTTGTCTGTCTTGCCTGTTTAGATTGTAAGCTCTTTCAAGCAGGGACTGTTTTCTTACTCTTTGTGACTCTGTGCAATGCTGTGTGCGTCTGGTAGCACTATGGAAATATTTAATAGTAGTAGTAGATGATTTACAATAATGCAAAATGAAAAATAATGTAAAATAGGAAAGTTCCAACACAGGCACACAAGGAAATAAACTATTCAGATATTCTAGATCAGGGGTGCCCAATAGGTCGATCCTAGGACTCACGTTGCCTTGGCGATCTATCGAGCCGATCAATCTTCCTCTCCCCGACGTCAATTCTGCCATCGGAGAGGAAGTTCGGGCCAGCCAATCGCTGCCTGGCTGGGTGGAACTTCCTCTCCGATGGCAGAATTGATGTCGGGGAGAGGAAGATTGATTGCCCGAAGCAGAGAGAGCATGGTGCGGCGTCGGCGTCGGGTCCTGTTATCCATTGGTGGCATTTGGGTCCTGTTCCCTGATGGCAGCGGCAGTGGCAGTGGCTTGGGGAAGGGCAGGCAGAAAGAAAGAAAGGGGGCAGGCAGGGAGACAGAAGGAAAGAAGAGAAACAGAAAAAAAGAAAGGGGACATGAAGAGAGAAAGAAAGAAAGGTCAGGGAGAGAGGAAGAAAAAGTTGGGGGAGGGAATGAGGTGTGGAGGAGAGGAAGCATACAGGCTGAAAGATTGGATGCACAGTCAGAAGAAGAAAGTGCATCACCAGACAAGGTAGGAAAAATGATTTTATTTTAAATTTAGTGATCAAAATGTGTCTGAATTTATATCTGCTGTCTATATTTTACAATATGGTCCCCTTTTACTAAACCGCAATAGTGGTTTTTAGCGCAGGGAGCCTATGAGCGTCGAGAGCAGCGCTGGGCATTCAGCGCAGCTCCCTGCGCTAAAAAATACTTTTGTGGTTTAGTAAAAAGGGAGGGGGTGGGTATTTCTCTATTTTTGTATGGTTGTTACTGAGGTGACAGTGCATAGAGTCATCTGCTTTGACCTCTTTGAAAAAACCCCGGAATAGGAATGATAATTAACAATTCTATATGTACAGTGTGCGTTGTGTTTTTAAAAAATTTTATTGTTGGTAGATCATTTTGACTTGGTCATTTTAAAAGTAACTCGCGAGTCAAAAAAGTGTGGGCACCCCTGTTCTAGATGATAACTTACAGAGGTGATTAGGTTGCTCACCAAAACCTTGAATCAGTTAATAGGGTTAATAGGTTTTAATAGGGTTTTACATTTTTCAGCTTTGCCTCCTTCCTAATATAGATTGGAAGCATGTTTCATAATGCAGTGACCAAGCAAAAGAATGTGCTATCACAAGTACTCTCCCACCAAGCTCTATGATCATGTAAAAAATCTTAGAGCCCTGACAGGTACATAATGACCATAGTACTTAAATACTGAGGCAGCTGTTCATAATAAGCTTACTAGGCAAGAATCAGAATTTTAAATTGTATTCTATAACAAATAAGACAGCTAATGAAAAAATTAAAAAGAGGAGTGATATGGTCAAATTTACATATATCACCTAATATCCTAATTACAGAATTTTGCAGTTTGAAGATATTTGATATTGCTTGACGTGACTCCAGTATAGACCACAGTACTATGGTCAATACGAGAGATAAACGTATGAATCAGAGCCCGTAAGCCAGTATCATCAAGTAACAAACAAGAGGAGAGAATAATTTTGCCTCAAAAATAGCACAGAAACAGAGGCAAATGAAATGTCAAAAAATCAACCAAGGAGATACTTTATTGGGTCAATAATAAAAATGTCACTAAAAATAAATAGAGTCTAAAACATAATGTCCATCTTGATAAAGATGAAACTTGGTCTAGGGCAGTATTTTTCAACCTTTTTACACCCGTGGACCGGCAGAAATAATTATTTTGTGGACCGGCAAACTACTAGGACTAAAATTTTAAAACCCCGTTTCCACCCCATCTCCGCGAGCTCGGTCCCCCACAAATCATCTGATCCCATCCACGCAAGCCTCAGTTATGATTGTATATTGAATGTATTTTATTAAAGTATAAAAAGAAACAATATTCTGTACAATTGTCATTTTATAAATACAAATAACACAGGACAAGGATCAACAAAACCCATGTCCCTTCCCCTTCATATATATCCCCTCTACTATCAAGAAAACTGAACAAGCCAAATTATTACAGAATGCTACACAGAAATATCATGCTAACAGAATACTGCAGTCACACATGACAGGAATAGTGTTAAGAGAGTGCAACTAGGGTAACTGCCCCCTGGTCAGAGAGCGCCCTAAGCCAGCTGGAAGCTATAGAAGCACTGCCTGGGCTTTGCAGTCCCCAGTTATGTCTAACACCAGCTCTAGCAAAATATATATTTCAAATCTGATATATTCTAATCACAAAATAGAAATAAAATTATTCTTTCTACCTTTTTTTGTTTCTGGTTTCATCTTCTTTTCACTCTCTTCCTTCCAGCATCTGCCCTCTCTGTCTCTTCAATCCAGCATCTGCCCCTTCCATCCACTGTCTGTCCTCTCCCCCTTCCATATGGTATCTGTCTTCTTTCTATGCCCCTCTCCCCTTTCCATCCAGCCTGCCTGCGCTCCCTCTCTCATTTTTACATGATTCATTCCAGCTTCACTGCTCTCTTCATTTTTATCTCTCCTACATCAGATATACCATCATTGTCCCTCTCTGCTTATTTTTCTGCTGACCCCTTCTCATCATCAATCTTTCTACTTTCTCATGCCTGTCTCTCCCCTTCCCCTCCTCTAATGTCCCTGCCAGCTGTTTCCTTCCTTTTTTTCCTTCTCCCTTCCCTCCTCTTCCTGTCCAGCAGTAACTCTCTTCCCTTCATCCCCTCCCAGCAGTATCTCTCCTTTTCCTTCCCTCCAGGTCCAGTAGCAGCTGTCCCTTTTTCTCCTTGCCCAGCAGCTTCCCAGACTCCTTTCCCTCCTCCCCTCCCAGCAGCATCTCTCCTTCTCCCTCTCCAGGTCCAGTAGCAGCTCTCCTTTTTTCCCCTTGCCCAGCAGCTTCCCAGACTCCTTTCCCTCCTCCCCTCCCAGCAGCATCTCTCCTTCTCCTTCTCCAGGTCCAATAGCAGCTGTCCCTTTTTTTCCCTTGCCCAGCAGCTTCTCAGCCTCCAACAATGGCTTTCTCCCCTCCCAGCAGCTCCCCTTACTTCCCAACGCAGCGATTCATTAAGGCAGCCTTGGCTCCTTTGTTGGGTTGCGCCGCCTCTGAGGAAAGAGGAAGTTGCATCATCAGAGACAGCCGTGACTCAGCAAAAGCCCCAAGGCTGCCTTTCTGAATCGCTGTGCTGGTAAGTAAGGAGAGCTGCAGAGAGGAGAGAAAGCCACTGTCGGAGGCTCCCCATGATCTCTCCTGCCCAGCACGGACCAACTGAAAATATCTCGATCTCGCTGGTCCTGTGCGGACCAGCAGAAATTTCCTGCGGACCGGCACTGGTCCACAGACCAGCGGTTGAAGAACAGTGGTCTAGGGCACACCTAGATTGTCCCAACTAGGATCCCAGTTTCAGCAGCCGTAAATGCCTTCATCAGGGGATAAATGGTCACTGCCGTGGATGGTGACAGCATAAACATACAGGAAAAATAACAATCTAAGTGCAGGAAAGCATCTGTGAGGGCAAAAGCTTGCCAAATAGTAAAATTTTGAAGAATGGCATGATCAGAGAATACTAACAAGACTGTTGCAATTAGCAGAGCAGCCTTACCCCAAAACTTTGGATGAAGGTAATAAGGGAACATTTGTAGATCTTAAATAACATAGGGGAAAGAGCAGAGCTCTCTGGTATACCTCAGTCCAACTGATACAATTTGGATGTCTTAGACTGAGATGTCACTGAAAAAGATCTATTGATTAATATGGATGAGAACTATTCCAACACCTTACCTGAGACACCTATTGAGTGAAACCCTGATATAAAAGCTTATGTTTTGTAAAATCAAAGGTTGAAGCTACATCTAATAAAATAACTAAAGCAATTTGACCATTATTTAATATGGTATATAGTTCACAGAGTAGAGTAGACAAGATTGTTTCCGTATCATGTCCCATCCTGAACCCCAACTAGCGTGGGTGTAATATGTTGGCGTCTTCAATAAAACTCTAAGACTTTTTAAGCACAATTTTCTCAGTTATTTTAGAAAGGAAACATAAGCTTGAGATAGGTCTATAATTTTGAGGGTCAGAGGAATCCATTGTAGTGGATTTCACAATGGGTTGAATGATGGCATGTACCCAATTCCAGAAATTTACCTCAGAAGACAAACTTTGATTACCTATGTGAAGGAACAAAGGCAAAAGTCCTTGTTTCAAGTGTTTAATCAAGGTAAAGCAGAGGTGTCAAAGTCCCTCCTCAAGGGCCGCAATCCAGTCGGGTTTTCAGGATTTCCCCAATGAATATTGTGACCAGGCAGGACTGGTCCTGCTCTGATCACGGTGATTTCTTGGTTATCCACCAGGGGGAGCCAGTAGAACTAAGAACTCACCAGGTATCTGATATCCAGGTCACCACCATGGGAGCCCAAGAGCTGTGCAGGTCCAAGCTGACTCAGCTAGATCAGGTTGTGCTCCTACTCTAGAAAAGGCAGCAGTTTGGGACAAACAGTTAGGCAGGCTAGGGAGAAGGATAAGGTTCCTCTCCCACAATGACTCCCCTGGTCCAAGCAGAGGTGAGAGAGCTGTACACCCATGGAGGTAATTGAGGCTGGTGACTCACTGGATCTACAAATGCTGGAGGAAGAAACCCCTATGGAATTACAAGAGAGTCTGCCTGAGGAGCTTGGGGAATATCCTGAATCCATGGAAGTTGGATTAATTACCAGATGCCAAGAATGACCTTTTGACTGTGAGTTTTTGTTTGAACTCATTTTGGACTCTGCATTTTTGTTTGAAGCTGTGAGTGTGTCTTTTTGGGTGAGGTTTGCAAATACCCAGGGAGGGAATTATGATAGCTGTTTTGTAAAGCTGTTTGGAAAGGCAAACCTAGGACACTCTTTATTTCCCAGCAGTGCTCCAAAGACTGCTGGAGGCTTCCGTTTTGGGGAACTGAACTTTACACATACCAGAGCAAAGAACTATATTGTTGCATTTCAACCTGCTTGGCAGCAGGCTGTGAGCGCCCTGAGAAAAGAAGCTCTGAACAGAGCAAGATCTCAGGAGGCTAAAGGACTATTGTTTGGAAAGGAAGAATCCTGAACTATTATTGACTGATTGTGCTTTGTGTTTTGTTTTACTTTATGAACCTTTTGCAAGAGGCACTATCTATTTTGCTTGAACCATCCTGACCTTTATTTTTGAAAGTAAATTTATGTTATATTACATAACTGTAGTTGTGGTTTTTGATTTGAGTTCCTTGTTGTCAATCCAATCCTGCAGGGTGACTCCAGGCCAGGTCACACGCTGGTGTACTTTTTGTGTTTAGCCACTTGGAGCGTAGGAGAGCCTCAAGGTTGGGCTGCTGTGTGGCTACAATATGCATGAGATCCATTTTCATGCACTGCTTTCATTGTATGCTAATAGATCTCATGCATATTCATTGGGGAAATCCTGAAAACCTGACTGGATTGCGGCCCTCGAGGAGGGACTTTGACACCCCTGAGGTAAAGGGTATCAAGTCTAATTGACAAGCTTTCTTCACAGATAAAACAAATTCTCAGATGAGAAATCAAAAGAGCATTCTTGGAAAGATTTTCATTGAGCTGTAGGCAAAGAATTGATTCCCCAGTGCATTATGATGTCAATTACTGCTTCTACAAGGAAACATCCAATGTTATGCTACCTGAGTCATGTACCTCTGGATCAGACATGGGCAACTCTGGTCCTCGAGGGCCGGAATCCAATCGGGTTTTCAGGATTTCCCCAATGAATATGCATGAGATCTATTTGCATGCACTCCTTTTAATAAATATTCATTGGGGAAATCCTGAAAACCCGATTGGATTCCTGCCATCGAGGACCAGAGTTGCCCATGTCTGCTCTGGATTCTATATATGATGCCTAGATTTATGTGCCTAAATTTGTATGCACTCCTGAGATGTACTGTACACACAAATTAATTGGCTAATGAGCCTTCAGTAATTGGGTACAAATAACCAAGTATTGATATTTACATGCACATTTAGTTGCACACTATTCTATAAGGCATGGCACCAAACTCTAGTGGCATGCAACACAAAAGGTGGTATGGCCTAGGTATGGTATGGGCATGTCAGGGGCATTCCAAAAAGTTATGCATGTTATTGCATCGATGTACCTAACTTAGGGCTCCTTTTATCAAACAGCAGTGCAGCCTTTTACCACAGGCTGGCAAGGTAAATGCTCTGATGCTCATTCAATTCCTATGAGCATTGGAGCATTTATCTCACCAGCCCGCAGTAAAAGGCTTGACCGCTGCTTGATAAAAGAAGCCCTTAGACTGCAGCATTTACAACAGGTTTTAGCAGATGTAACTCTGGTGCCAAAACTTAGTCATGGGAATCTGCATTACATGTGATTCTATAAAGGTCCCTTCCCATGCATTCCAGGATGCACCGGGAAGGGGAAGACCAGCCATTTTGAAGAGGCGGGCAGGAGGGACTAGGAATCCCGCATGCTGCCTTCTTCACATAAGAGGTAAGGGGCTGGTGTGGGTATATGGGGGGAGCCTGAGAGCTGAGGCAGGAGGGTGTGGGCATCCCTGCTGCTTATTTTTAAAGTAAGGGGGGTTGGTTCCATGGAGGGTGAGGTACCTGGGGACAGGAGGGAATGGACATCTCTCCTGCCTCTCTTTATTTTTGTTCCGGGAGTCATTAGGGGGCCTTCATTGGGGGGAGGGGCGGCTTGACTTTTCTTTATGGGGCAGATATTGTATGTGTGTAACACAGAAACATGATGACAGATAAAGGCCAAATGGCCATTCAGTCTGCCCATCTGCAATAACCATTATCTTCCTCTCTGAGATCCCAAGTGCCTATCACAGGCTTTCTTAAATTCAGACACAGCCTCTGTCTCCACCACCTCTTCTAGCAGACTGTTCCACACATCTACCACCCTTTCTGTAAAAAAGTATTTCCTTAGATTACTCCTGAACCTATCACCTCTTAACTTTGTCCTATGCCCTTTCATTCCAGAGCTTCCTTTCAAATGAAAGAGACTCAACTCATGCGCATTTACATCATGGAGGTATTTAAATGTATATCATATCTCCCCTCTCCCACCTTTCCTCCAAAGTATACAGATTGAGATCTTTAAGTCTGTCCCCATAAGCCTTATGCCGAAGATCACGTACCATTTTAGTAGCATTCTTCCGGACCAACTCCATCTTTTTTTATATCTTTTTGAAGTTGGGGTCTCCAGAATTGTACACAATATTCTAAATGAGGTCTCACCAAAGTTTTATACAGGGACATCAATATCTCCTTTTCCCTACTGGCCATACCTCTCCTTATGCACCCTAGCATCCTTCTAGCTTTCACCATCACCTTTTCAACCGGTTTGGCTACCTTACAATCATCATAAGTATAGGGACAGACTTAAAGATCTCAATATGTATACGTTAGAGGAAAGGTGGGAGAGGGGAGATATGATAGAGACATTTAAATACCTATGTGGCATAAATGCTCATGAGTTGAAACTCTTTCAATTGAAAGGAAGCTCTGGAATGAGAGGGCATAGGAAGAAGTTATGATGTGATAGGCTCCAGAATAATCAAAGGAAATATTTTTTTACTGAAAGGATGGTAGATGCGTGGAACAGTCTCCCGGAAGAAGTGGTGGAGATAGACTGTCTGAATTCAAGAAGACGTGGGATCTCTCAGAGAGAGAAAGAGATAATGGTTACTGCAAATTAGTGCTGCCCGATTCAGGAAAAAAATTTCAATTTGATTCGATTCAATTCAGTCTACTGAATTGGTTTTTCGATTCGATTCGATTTTCCTGCCCAATTGGGTGTTTTTTTCAAACATCCTGGTGGGTTTATTTTATAGCCTCTTCACCCCCTTTGCCTTCTCCTAACCACACTAGCGCTGTGGTGTAAACAAAATAAACAAACAAAAAACACTTTTCCTCTCTCTCTTAAATCCTAGCTCACGTTTGCGGTCTAACACCAGCTCTGGCAGGATATACGTTTCAAATCTGACATATAATCACAAAATGGAAAATAAAATTAGTTTTTCTACCTTTTCTTGTCTGGTCATTATTCAAATCTTGTTGGTCCCAGGGTCTGGTTGTCTTCTGATAACTTGCTTGCCAGGGTCTCCTTCTTTCTTCTTTCTCTGTTCTAACCATCCATCTGCCATCTCTGTCCTCCCCTTCCACTTTCCTTCCCTCCCCCGGAGCTATGGCATCTTTCCTTTTTTTGTCTCCATCCACAGATCCACCTTTTCTTAACTACCCTTTCATCCAGCATCTCTCTCTCCTTCCCCACCACCCCAGGGTCCACCATCTCTCCCTTTCTTTTCCCAACTACCCTCCTATCCAGTATCTCTATCCCCCCTCCACACCATCCCTTGTGTCCAACTTCTGTCCCTTTCTTCCCTAAATCCCATTGTCCATCATCTTTCTTCCTCTCCTCTATTTTCAGACCCATTATTTCTTTCCCCCCCCAAAGTCCGACATATGCACGTCTCTTTGAACCACCTCTTCCCTTCCTCCCTCTGTGTACTTCTACACTAGGAATCCCCTCCCATGGTCTGTCCCCCCCTTGAAGGCCTGCACCTCCCCCTAAAGGCCTGTCCCCCCCCTTGAAGACCTACATCCTCCCAAAGACCTGCCTGCCTGCCTGTCCCCCCCTTTGAAGGCCTGCATCCCCCCCCGAAGGCCGGCATGCCTGTCCCCCCCTTTGAAGGCCTGCATCTCCCCCAAAGGCCTGCCTACCTGTCCCCCCCTTTGAAGGCCTGCATCTCCCCCGAAGGCCTGCCTTTCCACCCTGAAGGTCTGTCCCCCCCTTTAAAGGCCTGCATCTCCCCCGAAGGCCGGCCTGCCTATCTCCTCTGAAGGCCTGTACCCCTCTCCCCCAGAAGGCTGTACCCCCCCCCCACAGAAGGCTGTTTCCCCCGAAGGCCTGCGTGTTCCCCCTGGCCTCCCGGAACGAATTTTCCTAATTTCAGCAGCCTGCAATAAGATCGCTAGCGATCTTTGCAAGCTGCTGTACGACTTCGGGGCGCTCTTCTCTCTGCCGCGGTCCCGCCCCTTCTCTGAAATCAGAGAAGGGGCAGGACCACGGCAGAGAGAAGAGAGTTTCGAAGCTATACAGCAGCTTGCAAAGATTGCTAGCGCCAGCGATCTTATTGCAGCGGCGGAGGCCCAGGGTTTGAATCAGCGCGGCAGGGAGGGAAAGTGATCGCCCGTCCTGGTGTCCCCGCGCACAGCTTCGGGATGCTGTCCCTGAAAACGGGACATTTCGGTGTCCCGCAGTGGTGGGTCGGGACAACGGGATGGTCGGTCCGAAAATGGGACTGTCCCATTGAAAATGGGATGTATGGTCACCTTATCCATATAGAACTGGGGGGATGTGGTCAGCTGTACCTACAGCTTCCTCTGCCCCACCATGATGTCCGCATTGCCATGGTAGACTGGGTCGAGGTGCTAACAGATGGCCACTCACTGTTTCCTCTGGCTGCAGGGGAAATGCGCTGCCCACTCTATTATACTGCATTCTAGCCTCCTATGCATAGAATAAATTCTAGTCCCTCCACTGGCTGAGTACACCAGTAGTCTCAAACTTGCAACCTGGGGACCACATACAGCCCACCTCAGTATGTTTATCATAACCACAAAAGTAAAATAAAACAGTTTCTTGATCATATGTCTCTTTAGCTATAAATTACAATATTATTAAGACTTATCCAAAAGGAAAGATGTATAAACTATAAAGAGTTTTACCTCATGCAAAATTGTCATTTCTTTAATAGGATATTAACTATTTTTTCCTGAAGCCCTCCAAGTTCCTACAAATCCAAAATGTGGCCCTACAAAGGGTTTGTGTTTGAGACCACTGTTCTGGTCCATATCTGATGGGTTGCCATAGTGGGACAACAGACATCTTATCTTTATTGGTATGATATACCACAAGTTTGCCTATAAAGCGTCTAAGCAGGTTACATAAAAATAATATATTATCAAAAATGTACAAAAACATACAAAATAATGTGTACGGTCTGAGAGAATAAAGCAGGTGGAAAAGCTGGACCAGATAAATGTAAAATTAGTGATTAGGTCATGGTTAGGTACCAAATAACTATTTGAAGAGAGGTGTTTTGAGCATTCTTGCATGGTAAGTGAATTTCTAAGTTGCAGAGGAAGATCGTTCCAAAGTTTTGGACCAAGTAAGCAGAAAGCAGGTTGATGGGAAGAGGATAAATGAATCTCAGAAAGAGGGGAAGTGATAGCAGATTGTTGTTTGCAAGGGGCAGATAAATTGATAGGGGATGATTAATCAGTTGAGATATGATGGAGATGAGAAAGAGATTTGTAGAATAATGTTTGTAGATCAAAGTTTAATGGTAATGTAACCTGATAGAGGGAGTCGGTGTTCTTGTTTGAGGAGTGATGTGATCAAAACGGTATGCTGAATAGAGGAGTTTAACAGCCATAGATTGTATTAGTTGTAAATTCTTAAGAGATGAGAGAGGTAGTCCTGCCTCATATATGTCTATAGTTCTTCCCTGACCTCTTCTTCATGTGTCTATGCCAAATTTGTGTCATTCCCCTCCTTTTCTCTGCAATGTCCCCTCTCCATCTGCTTGTATGTATAGTAACAGAGATCCTTATTTTAGCATTACCTGTTACACAGGAGATGGCAGTTAATGATAATTCAAGTAATTAATTTTTTTTTTACCTTTATGAATGTTTATATAGATCAATTATTTTATTTATTGTATTTTTTATTTATGTATAATATTGTAAAGGTTTGTAGCTATTGAAAGCAGTATCTGTTAGCATCACCTTTGTCAGTAGAATCATCTTTGTAATCTTTGAAAGTGGTGTAATTCTTCTGACTTAAAATAATAGAAACATTATGGCAGATAAAGGCCAAATGGCCCATCTAGTATGCCCATTCGCAGTAGTGCTGCTCGATTCACGATTCAAATTGATTCACCGATTCATTTTGGGTGAATTGATTCGAATCGATTTACCCCGACAAAAAAATCGGCCTCCCGATTCGTTGACTGACCTTCCCCACTCGCCCTCTAAAGCAGGAGTGGCAGCACTGCCTTTTGCTGGCCTGCTGCTCCTGCTTTAGAGGGAGAGTGGGGAGGGTCAGTCGGGAAGTGGCTTACCCGCTGGCCTCCCGCTAATGTGCTGTCCTGTCCGTCTTCCCCACTGGCGCGGTCCCACCCCTTCTCTGATGTCAGAGAAGGAGCGGGACCGCGGCAGAGAGAAGAGAGTTTCGAAGCCATACAGCAGCTTGCAAAGATTGCTAGCACCAGCGATCTTATTGCAGGCTGCTGAAATTAGGAAAATTCATTCCGGTAGGCCAGTAGGGAAGACGGACAGACAGTCCCATTTTCGGACCGACCGTCCCGTTGTCCCGACTCACCACTGCGGGACACCAAAATGTCCCGTTTTCAGGGACAGCGTCCCAAAGCTGTACGCGGGGACACCAGGACGGGCGATCACTTTCCCTCCCTGCCGCGCTGATTCAAACCCTGGGCCACCGCCGCTGCTTCTTGCCTTCTTCCCTTCTTCCCGACGTCAATTTTAACGTCAGAGAGGAAGTTCCGGGCCAGCCAATCGCTGCCTGGCTAGCCCAAACTTCCTCTCCGACGTCAAAATTGACGTCAGGAAGAAGGCAAGAAGCAGCTGTGGCGGCCCAGGGTTTGAATTGGCGTGGCAGGGAGGCAGACTGGCAGGCAGCGGCAGTACATGGATGGACAGGCGGGCGGGGGGTTTGAATCCAGGGGGGTGAATCGCAGGGGGTTGAATCCGCGGGGGGTTGAATCCGCGGGGGAGGGGGGTTGAATCAGGCACTGGAGGGAGGGAAGGAGGTAGGCAGGCAGGCTGGCTTTGGGGGAGGGACAAAGGCAAGGGAAGACATAGGAAGGAGGCACTGGGGACACTATGGACATGGGAAGGAGGCACTGGGGGCACTAGGGACATGGGAAGGAGGTACTGGGGGCACTAAGGACACAGGACAGGCACTGGGGGCACTATGGACATGGGAAGGAGGCACAGGGGGCACTAGGGACATGGGAAGGAGGCACTGGGGGCACTAAAGACACAGGATAGAGGCACTAGGGACATGGGAAGGAGGCACTGGGGGCACTAAGGACACAGGACAGGCACTGGGGGAACTATGGACATGGGAAGGAGGCACTGGGGGCACTAAGGACACAGGACAGGCACTGGGGGCACTAGGGAAACAGGACAGGCACTGGGGGCATTAGGGACATGGGAAGGAGGCACTGTGGGCACTAGGGATATGGGAAGGAGGCACTAAGGACACAGGACAGGCACTGGGGGCACTAGGGACATGGGAAGGAGGCACTGTGGGCACTAAGGACACAGGACAGGCACTGGGGGCACTAGGGACATGGGAAGGAGGCATTGGGGGCACTAAGGACACAGGACAGAGGCACTATGGACATGGGAAGAAGGCACTGGGGCACTAAGGACACAGGACAGGCACTGGGGGCACTAGGGACATGGGTAGGAGGCACTGGGGGCACTAAGGACACAGGACAGAGGCACTATGGACATGGGAAGGAGGCACAGGGGGCACTAAGGACACAGGACAGGCACTGGGGGCACTATGGACATGGGAAGGAGGCACTGGTTGCACTAGGGACATGGGAAGGCAGTACTGGGGGCACTAAGGACACAGGACAGGCACTGGGGGCACTAGGGACATTGGAAGGAGGCACTGGGGGCACTAAAGACATGGGAAGGAGGCACTGGGGGCACTAAGGACACAGGACAGGCACTGGGGGCACTATGTACATGGGAAGGAGGCATTGGGGGCACTACGGACATGGGAAGGAGGCACTGGGGGCACTAAGGTCACGGGAAGGAGGCACTTGGGACACTAGGGACATGAGAAGGAGGCACTGGGGGCACTATGGACACAGAACAGAGACACTGGGGGCACTAAGGACACAGGACAGAGGCACTGGGGGGCACTATGGACATGGGAAGGAAGCACTGGGGCACTAAAAACAGGAAGGGGTCCACAGCTGCAGGCAAGGGAGAGCTCAACCGACCCATTCCGGAATTTTGAATTTACCACCGGCAGCGTCTACCAAGAACTATCAAGGCTCAAAGTGAGCAAAGGCATGGGACTGGATAAACTATATTCTGGAGTACAGGAAGAGTCCCATTGGACTGGGAAACAGCTAATGTCATTCCGCTGCACAAAAAGGGATGCAAGACAGAGGCTGAAAATTACAGACCGGTAAGTCTCACATCGATAGTGTGTAAACTTATGGAAATGTTGATTAAACACAAATTAGATACGATCCTAAACAATGAGAGACTAAGGGATCCCCACCAACATGGATTTACAAAGGGAAGGTCCTGCCAATCCAATCTGATCAGTTTTTTTGACTGGGTAATGAAAAAACTAGATATGAGAGAGTCCCTGGATATCGTGTACTTGGACTTTAGTAAGGTTTTTGACAGTGTCCCACACCGTAGGTTATTGAACAAGATGAGTTCGTTGGGATTAAGGGAAACATTGATGGCATGGGTTAAATACTGGCTCAGCGGCAGACTTCAGAGGGTGGTGGTAAATGGTACTCCCTCAGAAACATCGGAAGTGATTAGTTGAGTGCTGCAGGGCTCGGTCTTGGGTCCCATCCTATTTAATATCTTTGTACAGGACCTGCCTCACGGACTTCGAGACATAATTGCATTATTTGCAGACGACGCTAAACTGTGGGCAAAAGCACAGTGCCCGACAGTATGACGCAAGACCTAGTCTTACTGGAACAATGGTCTGCAACTTGGCAACTGAGTTTTAATGCCAAAAAATGTAAAGTTATGCACCTTGGCAGCAGAAATCCATGCAGTACTTACACTCTGAATGGTGAGACCTTAACAAGAACTTCTGCAGAACACGACCTAGGAGTAATCATTAGTGAAGCTATGAAGACTGCCAATCAAGTAGAGAAAGCTTCATCCAAGGCTAGGCAAATGCTGGGTTGCATCCGAAGAAGTTTTGTTAGCTGAAAGCCCAAAGTTGTAATGCCGTTGTACAGGTCCATGGTGAGATCTCATCTGGAATATTGTATTCAATTTTGGAGGCCACATTATCAAAAGGATGTGCTGAGAGTGGAGTCGGTTCAGCGAATGGCCACCAGGATGGTCTCAGGACTTAAGGATCTCCCATATGAGGAACGTCTAGGTAAGTTGCAGCTATACTCTCTCGAGGAATGCAAAGAGAGGGGAGATATGATAGAGACGTTCAAATATGTAACTGGCCGAATTGAGGTAGAAGAAGATATCTTTTTCCTTACAGGACCTACGGCAACAAGAGGGCATCCTTTGAAACTCAGGGGTGGGAGATTTCATAGCACTAGGAAGTATTTCTTCACTGAAAGGGTGGTTGATCGTTGGAATGATCTTCCACTTCAGGTAATTAAGGCAAGCAACGTGCTCGATTTTAAGAAAAAATGGGATAAGCATGTGGGTTCACTTCGTGGAAGTGCTTAGGGGGGAAGGTCCTTAGAGTGGGCAGGCTTGTTGGGCCAGTGGCCCTTTTCTGCCATCATATTCTATGTTTCTATGTTTCTTAGGACATGGGAAGGTGGCACTGGGGGCACTAAGGACATGGGAAGGAGGCACTGGGGGCACTAAAGACATGGGAAGGAGACACCGGGGGCACTAAGGACATAGGAAGGAAAGAGGGAGGGAATAGAATTCCCCCTTTCAAGAAAACCCCCCGAAAAGCCAACTTAAACTCACTAAAGCCCCTGCCCCCAGCCAATCTTCCCAATGCTGTCTCTAACTCTCTCATCCCAGTCCCGACATTTTATTGTAATGCCAGATCAACATGCAATAAGACCCAAATTTTGAAGGACCTTCTAGACGAGTTCGACCCTGGATTCCTGTGCATCACGGAATCATGGATCGCCAAAGATGATCTTTTTACACAAAATGAAGTCCTCCCCCATGGTTATCAAGGCCTCTTCTCCCCCAGATCCAACCGAAAAGGAAGCAGACTGGCATTGCTCTACAAATCTTTCTTTGACGTCCAGCTCCTCGAGAAGGGCACTCACGCCACTCTAGAATATATGCTTACCTCTGTCAATGATGAACTCCTCACTCACCCATTGGGCATTTTGTTACTATACCGCCCACCTACCCCTGGGAACAACTCCTCCAATCTCGTCTTTGAGGCTATAACAAACGCCTTTCTTAAATTTCAAAGACTACTGATTGTTGGCGATATTAATCTCCACCTTGATGACACCAATAGCAAGGACACGATCGAATTTAACAACTTCCTTACCTCTCTAGGTTTCCCCTCACCTATCTCTTCTCCAACCCACGAAAAAGAACATGCATTAGACTTCACCACTTTTCTCGACCTTACTGCCTTCAAAACTTCAATTGATGACACCCGTTGGGAACAAGTCCCTTGGTCTGACCACTTCCTAGGGGCTACTTGCCTCCCCATTTTCATGTCACACCTTGAATCCCCATCCCATTCCTCCCTTCCGCAAGAAAATTTTGAGTAATCTTTTCTGGTCCAAATTTCTCAACCAACTCTCCTCCAATCCTAAGCCTACAGACTCTGAATCCTACTGGTGCAATTGGATCTCCCTCTCCGAATCCATCTATCACTCCCTCGCTCCAATATCCACAAAAACCATCTCCTACCCCCGAAAGGCTCCTTGGTATCTACCGCTCCATAGAGAGCTGAAACAGAAATGTCGCACTTTGGAGCGCAAATGAAAAAAATCTAAATCCCCCTCAGATAGACAGACCTGGAGGGTCAATATTAAACATTACAATTCATTACTAAAAAAAGCCAGGAAGAACTTCTTCGGAGATAAAATCTCCAGATCCAACAACCAGATCAGTGCGTTGTTTAACATTTGGCGCTCCTTAACTACAAAAAAGGACCCATCCTTGCTCCCCTCGTCTCTATCAGCAGATGCCCTTGCAAAATTCTTCAATGAAAAGGTTACCACCCTAAGATGCTCCTTCCCGCCTACAGTCTCCTACAACTCCCTAATCTCTACTGACCTGAACCCTTCCCTATCTGTCTCTAATCCCATTCCAGCCGACAGATCCTGGACCGTTTTTGAGCTTGTTTCCGAATTGCAAGTCTCCAAACTCTGCCTCAAACTAAAATCTTGCAAGTGTACCTTGGACCCTTTCCCCTCCTACCTATTCGAGAATATCTCTACACAGGCCATCGCTTCCCTCACCAAACTTATAAACGCTGCTCTAACATCGGGCCTTTTCTCCTCCGAAATGGGACATATCGCACTAACCCCTCTACTGAAAAAGACTGACCTTGATCCCTCTATTCTCTCCAATTACCATCCAATAGCAAACATCCCTCTCCTAACCAAGATGTTAGAATCCATCATATCCACTCAACTCTCATCCTACCTAGAAAGATTCTCTATTCTCCTACCCTACCAATTCGGCTTCAGACCCAACTTCAGCACCGAATCCCTATTAGCCTCACTAATCTCTAAGGTACAACAACTTCATTCTCGCAACAAATTCGCTGTACTTCTACAATTCGACCTCTCCGCAGCTTTCGACGTCGTCCATCATGATATCTTAATCTTCCAACTCTCTGAAATAGGCATAAGTTCCACAGTCCTAGACTGGTTCTCGAAATTCCTACACTTACGCTCCTACACCATTAACATAAACGGTACCTCATCACTTCCCTGGAAGCCAATATGTGGAGTCCCGCAAGGCTCACCCCTCTCTCCTATCCTTTTCAATATTTACATGTCCTCTCTGAAACTTCTTCACCTATCCCCCCTGGAAACTCTCTACACCTATGCTGACGATAACCTCATCCTCCTCGAGACCGACTCGAACCTCACATCTCGCTGAGAACATATCCGCATGTATAATGAACCTCCATTCCTGGGCACATTCTGTACAAATGAAATTGAATGAGTCCAAAACAAAATTACTTTGGCTCGGCCCAATATTAGATCATTTACCCACCTCAATCCCATTATATTCTGGCTCCACTCTTCATCTTGAGTTTTCAAGCAAAGTCCTTGGCATCATCATAGACTCCTCTCTCTCCTTCAACGACCACCTCAACTTCTTGGTAAAAAAATGCTTCTTTAGTCTTCATATGCTGAGGAAAGTGAGATCGTACTTTCATCATTCTCATTTCACCGTCCTTGTTCAATCCACCATCCTCTCTAGACTGGATTATTGCAACTCCATCTATTTAAGCCTAACTAAAAAAAAACTCCATAGACTTCAGCTAATCCAGAACGCCGCGGCCAAGCTTATTTTCGCAAAAGGCAAGTTCGACAACGTCTCCCCACTCCTGTCCAAACTTCACTGGCTCCCAGTTCACTCCAGAGTCCTCTTTAAATGTGCCTGTTTAGCCTTCAAGATCCTACATGGCATCCTCCCTCCCGTTATCCCACTCTTCTGGAATCCCTCTAATCCTAATTCCACTAGATCCTCCCAAAAACTAAAACTATCATTCTCCTCTACAAAAGGTATATCCTGCGTAGGAAAACTAGGAACATCCCTCCCCTTAGGAACCAAAGAACTCTGGAATAACCTCGCATCCCTGCTCAGAGTTTCAAGTTCCCTCCAATCCTTCCGCAAACACCTGAAAACTTGGCTCTTTTCAAAAATCTAACACTTCCCGCTTTTTGGTTCCCAGTCCCTCTTTATCTTCCTAGCTCCTTTCCTATAACCCTTCATTGTAGCTCCTTTTCAACCTAACCCTGTAAACCGTGCCGAGCTCTACGCTTGTGGAGATGGCGCGGTATACAAACCTAAGGTTTAGTTTAGTTTAGTTTAGAAAGGGACAATTCTTGGGCCTGAGTGCAGAAAGAAAGGATACACAGTCAGAAGGAAATACAACCATAGACTCATGAAATCACCAGACAGCAAAGGTAGGAAAAATGATTTTATTTTTAATTTAGTGATCAAAACGTGTCAGTTTTGAGAATTTATATCTGCTGTCTATATTTTGCACTATATTTGTCTATTTTTCTATAGTTACAGAGGTGACATTGCATATTTTAAAGTCATTTGCCTTGATATCTTTGAAAACTCCCCAAGTATAAATAATTAACATTTTCTCTGCGTATAGTGTGCTTTGTAGTTTTTTTTTAATTTTAAGGTTACCATTATGAATTAATATGAAGAAATCATGTGTACATGAAAAATGAATGGAAGAAATTGGGCGCGGGATTGGGGGTGGGTTTTGAAAAGCTGTCTGGAGCCCCGGACATGTCCTCAAAAGGATGTTTGGTAATCCTACCCCAGTCCACCTCTGGTTGTAGTTGTTAGGTATCATCGACTTGAGTTTGAGTCCCAGCGATTTGATGAGTTAAAGATCCAAAAATAAGTCGATCAAGTGCAAGTCTGACAATGTCTTTCAGCATCATCCCTATAGTAGTTTTCAATGTTTTCAGTTACCTAGTTGCAGGTGTGAGAAACAAAGAGCTACCACTGGAAAAACTCAGGATGGACTCAGAAGTGAAGCATAAACTAATTTTATTTTACTCTCTTGCAAGAAAGGGTGTCTTACATACAGAGTAGACACACAAAGCTGACTGTGGTTATGTATTATATAGTTAGTTCACACATTTCTAGTCCCTCCTGTCTACGTGCCCATTGGTCCAGGGTAGAAGTAGCTCACATTTCCAGACAACCTATCAACTGCGACTTGCTGTACTTTCGTTTTCCGCGCCTCTGTTTACTTCTCACATTACTCTTGCTCTGTCCCTCCTCTAGGTGCCCCTAACCCTATTTACATTCACCCATATATGGTTTATCTACATGTACATTCCTTCCTTCACATGCCCAGTCCTTTAGTTACATGTAGAGAATGACACGGTGACAAAATTCATCACCGTTCCCGTCCCCGCGGATAACCGCGGGAAATAATCCCATGTCATTTTCTAGTGTCTATTTCAACCTCAGTCCTTCTACACCAGCATTCTTCAAAGCAAAGCTTGCAGGTCAGTGGTTGTGGCCATTCATACTCTGATTCTTCCCTCTCTCCTTAAAGAATGACATGAAGATAGTTTCCCGCGGTTATCCGTGGGGACGGGAACGGTGATGAATTTTGTCACCGTGTCATTCTCTAGTTACATGCTTATGTCCTTCAAGTAGTTATTTTAACAAAGCTTGCATTCTGTTGTGCTGAAGCAGCATGTTCTCATACTGGCTTGAAACAATGAGTTCCCAGATAGTTACAAAGAATGTCTTATCTCCCCTCCCTTCTACATCTCAAGCAGTTTGTCAATTCTTTCTCCCCTTACTGTCTCTATATGTATTTGCAACTTGCAATAATTAACACCAGAATATACAAAAAGTGTTAGTAAAAATATTAGTATAAACACTATATTATAAAAGTTCTCTTTTTATACTTCTCACAATCCCTCCCCCACCCTTTTTTTATACCCATGTTAATTTTGCATTATTTTTGATGAGCTGCCCTGCTCTGATAACATCATCTCTACCAGATTCACATATTCAGGTTGTTTTTTCTCCTTTCCCTCCATTTCTTCCTCTAGCAGGAGTAGTTTGCTCACTGTCTGAAGTTGATTCAATGGGCATTCGCTTGCTAATGGCTGTTTCCATTAACCTTTGTGTTAGTCCTCACACACAGGGGATTATACAATTTCCTACAGCAGTCAGGACTCCAGCTACTACAATAAGGGAAGTAAGTATGGCAATCACCATTCCCTTCCACCTTCCAAACGAAGACTCCAACCATCCAGTGAGTGAGGTATCTGTCCCTGAATTTTCTGCTGATTCTACTGCTAGTGTGGTCAATCCCTGCAAAGCTTTGGTAATAGTTCCATCAGGAGCTGTGTTGTTGGGAACAAAAATACAACAGCTTTCCCCCCACCATAACAGACCTCTCCTTTCTCTGCTAACATCATGTCTAACTCCATCCTGTTTTCCCTTGCCATTCTGCTGGTGGCATCAAGTTGCTTAGCTATTTCTTTCACTGCATCTCTGGTGTAATTAATGAATCACTCTTGGTTGTAGTAGATACATTTTTATTGATGGTAACCCACCAAAATAAAGCAGACTCAAACCTAGCTGCTGATTCTGAGCCTTAAACTCATTTGGAACCTTTCAGTGGTCCCCTATGGCATCTATACAGTATATATCAGGGCTGCCCAAGTCCAGTCCTCGAGATCTACTGGCAGGCCAGGTTTTCAGGATATCCACAATGAATATGCATAAGAGAAATTTACCTGCACTGCCTTTTTGCATGTTCATTGTGGAAATCCTGAAAACCTGGCCTGCTAGTAGATCTTGAGGACCGGACTTGGGCATGTTATCATCAAATGAAGTCCCCAGTATGTCCTGCTTAAGCCTGGCTTTCCCTTCTACCTGCTCCAAAATACCGCAATCAAACTAATTTACAATGCAAAAAAATTTGACCACGTCACCCCTCTGCTGATAGACTCCCATTGGCTTCCTATTACACATCGAATTTCGTTCAAAATATTATTGCTAGTTTTTAAATCTATGACCTATAATGAACCCCAGTTCATTACTAGAATGCTTATTCCATACAACGTTTCACGGACCCTCCGATCAGCCTCAAACAATCTATTAACAGTTCCATCTCTGAAAATAATTGGAACTAGAAGACAAGACATGTTTTCAGTCATTGCCCCTATGTTGTGGAACTCTATGCCCCAGTACATTAGAGACATAAAGGACCTCTTCTCTTTTAAAAGAGCTCTAAAAACTTATCTTTTCAAGGATGCTTTTAGATATTTTTTTTTTCCATGGGCTTGACATCATACAATTTTTTTTTTCCTCCCCCTCCTTGAGTTATCTTCCCTTTAATATATTTCTTCTTCTACAAACTTATTGTAACTCTCCCCCCTAATCCTCACGGTTCATGTATGTTACCCCAGTATGTTTTTATTTAAAGTCAGTGTATTTGTATTTCTATTTTACTTGAATTGTACATCGCTTAGATATTTAATAAGCGATTTATCAAGAACTAATAAAACTTGAAACTTTCTCTCATATGCCAGGGTAAATGGTATAGCCAATTGTACAATTTACACATGTACCGCTCCACCTAGAGGGAAGTATTGGTCTCGGGATTCTTCTTCCACAGTACCACTACAATTCAGCTCTGGGCACTCCAAGTGCTGAGTAGATCTTTTGTTCCTCCCTACTTGTGACATGAAAGGTAGTAATGCAAGTCTTCAGTTCCCCCAGGTTACTTGTGAACTCTACACCCTACCCACTCCCTTCTTCATCAGCCAAGTTCAGCTAAATGTGTTGTTAATCTAATAAATTGTTGTAAATCGGCATGTCAATGCAGATCCTAATGTAATTGTTGTGAACCGCCTAGAACTCGAAGGATATGGCGGTATATAAGAATAAAATTATTATTATTATTATTATATCCGGCCTGTTTAGTGTTTTAATCTGGCCTGCCGAAAATTTCCTGTCAGGCCCTGCAGGGCCGGCAAGATCGGTGTGCAGAAATTTCCTGCCAGTCCTTGTAGGGCCGACGAGATCAGGGGGCCCGATTAGCACTGACATTTTGCTTCCCAGCCTCCGACAGTGGCTTCCTTCCCTCCCAGAAGCTCTCAGCACTTGCCTGCAGCAGTGCCAGTAGCGTCAGCGCAGTGATTCACTTAGGCAGCCTTGGGACTTTTGCTGAGTCATGGCCCGCCAATGATGATGCAAATTCCTCTTTCCTCAGAGGTGGGCATGACCCTTCAAAGGACTCAAGGCTGTCTAAGTGAATCACTGCACTGACGCTACTGGTGGAGGGAGGGAGGGGGAGAATGAGATATGCTGCTGGGAGGGGAGGAGGGAAAGGGAAGGGAAGAGAGTTACTGTTGGATAGGGGGAGGAGGGAAGAGAGAAGGGGTACTGCTGGACAGGGGAGGAAGGACAAAGGAAGGAAACAGCTGGCAGGGAGATTAGAGGAGGGGAAGGGGTCAGGGTGGAATGGAGAGATCAGTTGAGGGAAAGAGGAGAGACAGAGGAATGAGAAAGTAGAGAGAAATTGATGCTGAGAAGGGGGTCAGCAGAGAAATAAGGAGAGAGGGACAAAGATGCTAGATTTGGTGTAGGAGAAATAAAAATGACGCTGGAATGAATCATGTAAAAAGGAGAGATGGAAAGGGGAGAGGGGCATAGAAAGAAAGTAGATACCATATGGGGGCATAGAAAGAAGGCAGATACCATGTGGAAGGGGGAGAGGGCAGACAGTGGATGGAAGGGGCAGAATGCTGGATTGAAAAGACAGAGAGGGCAGACGCTGGAAGGGAGTGAAAAGAAGATGAAAGCAGAAACCAGAGATAACAGTCTGCCTTTGACGGGTGTCCTTTCTTTCTGCCTTAGCCCTTTCTCTTACTATCATCGCTCTGTAGTGGCCATGAAACGCTGTTCTTTTGGAAAGTGGGGCGCATCAGACACCCTCCCCCTCCAATCGCCCGGCCCCTCTGGCAAATTTAAGAACCCATTGTGGCCCAAGAGTCAAAAAGTTTGCCCACCCCTGTTGTACAGACTGCTATTCTGGGGGGTTAAAATACATATTGTCACTATTTCCAATTCCAAGGCAGCCTCTTTTTCTGCCTCATCAGCTAGCCTATTCACCTTGCTTCCAGTATATGTGCTTTTTAAAAAGTTGGCTCCTATGACCAAAGGGGAGGATAGAGGCACAGGGAGGAGGCACAGGATCAAGGCCCACAGCTTCTCTTATGGTGAGCGGCTGTAGTATCTGTTGTCCAGTATCCAGGTCCTACAATAGCACAAGGAGACAAATGTTAGCAGGGAGCTGAACCAGCTTCTCTGCCATGGCTAGGGGGGACTGATCTGATCAGCGGTGGTAGCATACCTGAAAACTGAAACTGCAGGATGACTCTACCCTGTGGAGTCAGAGTCAGAAAGTTCCTGTTGCAGGGATAGCACTTAGCAAACTTTTCAAGCCTCCTTTAGGTTGTGGACATTCAGGTGTGTTGAGGATTCAAAAAATAGAGACTAAGGGGCAGGATCTCTGCTAAATGCCTTCCTGATTGGGCCATAATCGAAACTTGAAAAGTCCATCCCCTGAATATTCTAAAGCCTGCTGTGGAGACTTCTGGAAATGGTTATTTAAACTAGATTTTCAAATCTTTAAATGTTTGATAGGAGATGGCCCCAAAAAAGCAGCCCAAGCCACTGACCCACAAGATGAACTTCTCAGATGCTGAGATAGAGTCCCTGGTGCAGAGGTTCAGGCATGCTACATACACCTGTATGTCCCCAAAGGACAAAAGCTATGTGCCTTAAGAAAGGGCAAATAATGGGCTGCCATTTGTGAGTGTCTGATGCAGTCTACCACAACAACAGGAAAACAGATGACTTCAAATGAAAATAGAGGCAGCTAAAGAGAGATGTCCGTGCTGAGGCAGCAAAGAGACCTCAAGGGACAGACATGTTTGACCTCAGCCCAGTAGAGCAGATGGTCCTCAGCATCCTCCCTGAGGAAAGCATCCATGGGATTGGCAACCTAGACTTTCAGCTGCAGCACAGGATTTAGGTACATATTGGGGATGGAAGCCATGTTGTGAGTCTCCCATTTGCTGTATCCACTCCCCCAGGCATGGAAAATGTGGGGGGAGGGGGGTACTTCACTTTCAGGGCATCTATGTGAGGTATAGGGTCCTTAGGTGATGGTGGAAGGCACCAGGGTCTTTCTTGATTGGTATCATAACATGGCACATGGATCATAGGTGCAACAGGGAGTGGAAGCCTTTGGCAGCTGATTGACCATGTGCCTAAGCAACTGCTGTGGCCCTCTACTTGCCAGTGGTTGACCCTTCTCCCCCTCCCTAACATTGTACATACCTTCACCTGACATCTCTGTGTTCCAGCAGCCCTACCACATTCTTTCTGTCTTTCCTCATCTTGATGTGTTGCTGTCAGGCACCTTGGCATCTGAGGGACACAATTCAGCTTCATATTTGGCTCTAGCAGGTGTGCATTAGGGGCAGCCATCCTTGGGGTGCATGACACTGGCACTGCTTCTCAGTTGATGACTGCAGGGGCATCTGTAGAGGCAAATACAGGAACACTAGTGAGCCGTAGTAGGCTACAAAGATGGATAGGACCCATAACTCCTCCCCTTTTCTTATGCAAATGATGCCAATGTGGAAGATGAACTGGGAACTAGTGGTATGCAGGTGGTCAGGCCGAAACCCAACCAGAGATTCTCCCAGCAAATGGAGGCGAGGCTACAACAGAGAATGGACAGGAGACCAGTGAAGCACCTGCAGAAGCAGAGGAGGCAGAAAGTGTGATGGGTGAAGCCAACCAGCTTAAGGAGGAATCTCTTATTCACCTCCCCCCAGTGAGCATGCCTACCCTGACCAGAGGAGAACATTCCAACAGAGGTGCCAGCCTCTCCTTGTGGCCTCTCCTTGTGGCCACATGGCTGACAAAAATTATAAAAGGGATGGGACGACTTCCCTATGAGGAGAGGCTAAAGCGGCTAGGTGTCTTCAGTTTGAAGAGATGACTCAGGGTGATATGATAGAGGTCTATAAAATAATAAATGGAGTGCAAAGGATAGATGTGAATCACTTGTCCACTATTTCCAAAAATACTAGAACTAGGGGACATGCGATGAAGCTACTAAGTAGTATATTTAAAACAAACTGGAGAAAATATTATATTATGTAATTAAACTCTGGAATTCATTGCCGGAGAATGTGGTGAAATCAGTTAACTTAGTGGGGTTTAAAAAAGGTTTGGATAATTTCCTAAAAGAGAAGTCCATAGGCCATTATTGGATGTGGTAGCCATGTCCACAAAGGATATCCCAGACCCTGCCATTTCGCTACTTAAAGGCACCTGGATTCATAATATCTGTTCTGACCATTTTACTTATTATTTCCAGCTATTCTGGTCTTATCATAAATCTAAAACACGCCCAATTATAAAAAGAGAACATCACACAAGAGGCTATATTAATCCAAAAGAATTCTGGTCACAATACGAATTGCAAACAGAGATAGATGAAGGAATCGATTTTTGGGATCACTGGACAACAACCAGCACATCCATTTTAGATAAAATCGCCCCTATACGTAATAGCAAAAGCAATTCAAATAAATATAACAAATGGTTTGACATCGAACTTCTAAAAATGAAACAACTAGCTAGACGACTGGAAAGAACTTGGAAAAAAACAGGAGAACTAGCCGACCGTAACAACTGGAGAGCTAACATAAAAATCTACAAACAAATGTTAAAAGACAAACGTAAAGCATTCTACTCCACTAAAATCAACTCATCTTGTAATGGTTCACAAGGAATCAATACAAAAGAGCTATTCAACCTGATCACAAATTTATTTGACACCACTTGCTACACCTCACCCACACACAACATTAAACTACCCTCTGCAAATGACTTAGCTCTGTACTTCAATTCTAAAATTAAGAACCTTAGAATCCATTGTTCAACAAACGACTCTTGTGATCATCAAATAGCGAACACCCAAGGAAATGATATGCCGGCAGACATGATCTGGAGTTCCTTTCAGGATTTAGAATGGAATGATTATATCAAATTATATAACAAATACTCTAGATCCTATTGCGTTCTGGACTCATGCCCCCCAGAAATTATGAAAGCAGCACCTTTAGAATTTAAATTATCACTGATGCAATACTTGGTTTACAACCTAAACAATGGGAAGTTCCTCTCTAATAATGGTCACATTATTATAACCCCAATTCTAAAAAATCGTAAAGTATCCTCAGCCCTAATATCCAACTATAGACCGGTAGCTTCCATTCCGTTTATTATAAAAATTATGGAGGGATTGGTTCACACCCAACTGATGGGTTATCTTGATCAATTCTCTCTCCTCCATGAAACTCAATCTGGTTTTAGGCCATTATTCAGTACGGAGACAGTAATTGCGGCTATCTTAGACAATTTGCACCTACTGTTTAGTAAAGGCATTAATGCCCTGATAATGCAATTCGATATGAATTCTGCCTTTGATCTAGTGGACCACATGAAACTGCTGCAATGCCTAGATGCCATTGGTATCCGGGATAAGGTGCTGAACTGGTTTCGTGGCTTCCTTATATCCTGCACCTATCAGGTTCATTTTAATTATGAGCTTTCCGACACCTGGAGCAATCCATCCGGTGTGCCCCAAGGCTCTCCACTATCCCCATTGCTCTTCAATGTCTACATTTCCTCACTGGGCACGAAGCTAACCCAGCTGGGGATAAAACTATTTAGTTATGCAGATGATTTTACGATTATCATCCCATTCACCAATTCTGTCTCCGAAACTATTCCCAAAGCTTCAGAAGCTATAAACATGATGGAACAATGGATGACAAACTTTAGGCTCAAACTTAATTCAGATAAAACGACTTTTTTCATTGCTTCACCACATCCACTTGACATTAAATCACCCCTCTGTATCAATAACCTTAGTTACCCTATCCAGCCCTCCATAAAGATACTAGGTGTAACTCTGGATCAATGCCTAACCATGAAAGACCAAGTAGATTCCTTAATCAGAAAGAGATTTTTCACTCTCTGGAATCCTAGTCCAATCCCTCGTACTAAGCTTGCTTGACTACTGTAACATCGCCTATTTGGCAATTTCCCAAAAAAATATGCGACGCCTACAACTGTTGCAGAATGCGGCAGTCAGACTAATCTTTGGACTAAAAAAATTTGACCACGTGACACCCTACTACCGGCAGCTACATTGGCTGCCGATGAAGGCACGCGTAAAGTTCAAATTTGCCTGTTTCTGCTTTAAAGCATTACACGGACTTGCCCTCAAATACATTACTGACCTTTTCTCCTTCTCAACCAACAGACACAAGAGAAGTTCACATTCCAACTTCGTTTCCCCCCCAGTGAGAGGTTGCAAACTGAAAAAACACCATGAGTTCCTTCTCTCACACCAAGCAGCATCATGGGGTAAAGGCCTAAAACAATTACTTTCGCCCTCTACTTATGAGGTATTTAGGAAACGTCTAAAAACACACCTGTTCCTAAAACATCTTGACAACTGATCCACTTATCTCTTTCCTCTCAATAGCGACCTACTGTCCTTTTGATCACTTTTCTCCTCAACACTGAATTTCCTGTCTAATTACTTCTCTTTCTTCTTCCCCTCTTGAAGTCAGTCAATTTGTACCTTTGCTTAATCTTTTGTAAACCGCATAGAACTTCACGGTATTGCGGTATATAAGCTGTTATTATTATTATTATTATTATTATTGAGATGGTTTGGGGAAATCCACTACTTATTTCTAGGATAAGCAGCATAGAATCTCTTTTGCTATTTGGGATCTAGCTAGGTACTTGGGACCAGGGTTGGCCACTGTTGGAAACAGGATACTGGGCTTGATGGTCTATCCCAGTATGGCAATTTTTATGTTCTTATGTACTACAGTAGTTGTTCTTTCAGCTCACACAGCACATAGAATTATCCAATGTTCTTCATAGCAATCAGGTTTTCAGAGGGTTCACTCAACAGAAACAATAATGACTTCTCATCTTAATGACTGTTATTCAGCTCTCAATTGGGGCAATGTTGTCCTCATATCTTTGGACCTCTCTGCAGCTATCAATTTGGTGAGTCATTCACTTTTAATTTCCTGGCTTGCATCACTAGGTATCTCCATAGTTGTTCTAGTGTGGTTTAAGTCCTTTTTATAAGAAATGTTCTTTGTTGTTTTGTTCTCTTCCTCTACTTCATTGCTCTGTCCACTTTCCTGTGGTGTTCCTCAGGTTTCTGTCCTCTCACCTCTGTTATTCAATATCTTTCTAAGACTTCTTGCTTTGAGGATCCAGGAATTTCAGGTCAAATGCTACATCTATGTAGATCAGGGATCTCAAAGTCCCTCCTTGAGGGCTGCAATCCAGTCGGGTTTTCAGGATTTCCCCAATTAATATGCATTGAAAGCAGCGCATGCACATAGATCTCATTCATATTCATTGGGGAAATCCTGAAAACCTGACTGGATTGCGGCCCTCAAGGAGGGACTTTGAGACCCCTGATGTAGATGATATTTTATTGGTATCTACACAGAACTCAACTAATCCTAATTTAATTCCCTTGCAGGCATGCCTTGACATGATTGACACCTGGATGTTAGAGAATAAACTAGTAATGAATCCACACAATACAATTGAAATGTGGGTTACAGGTACTCACCACTCAGTTTCTCCCTCTTTACGCTCCATAACTATTTGGTTAGTTGGCACTATGAAATATTTAACAATTGTCAAATTGCCTCTGTTAAATCCTTTTTTTACTCATTGTGTCAAATCCACTCCATCCATCCTTATATTGATACTCCCAGTTGTGCATCTCTACTTTGTGCTCTGGTTGCTTCAAAACTTGATTACTACGATATCATTTATACCAGTGTTCCTTCTTCTGTACTTAAAAAACTTCAAACAGTTTAAAATACTGCAATAAGACTCCTCACTAACACTCGCTGATTTGATCATGTATCTCTGCTCCTAAAAAAACATCACTGGCTACCAATCAAGTTCCATCTGGTTCATAAAATTTAACTTTAGCTTTTAAGGCTTTACACTTAGGTTTCCCTTGTTATTTAGCCAACCTTCATGTGCCTTTCAGACCCTCCTGATCCCTCCGTTCTTCAACTGCTCACCAATTTGTAATTCCATCAGTTTATATGTCAAGACTAGTATCAGCCTGACACTTGGCTTTTTTTTTTTTTTTTAATCTGTTCCAACCTTATGGAATTTTCTTCCTATTGAAGCCCATTCTGAATTCTCCTATCCAAGTTTAGGCGCTCTTCTTAAATCCCATTTATTCCATCACTGTTGGGGATTCATGGCTACCATGGTAGCTGGACTGGATTGATTAGTTAACTGATAGATCTATTAACTGTTTGTATGAAGAGTAGGGAGAGGACCTGGAATTGCTGGAAGAACCATGGAGTCCAGAGAGGACCAGGAGGATCTAGAGGAACCTGGTAAGGAATTTATGTTGAATAAAGTATTTGTGTTTGTTCCAACAGGCCTGGGGACAGATGTGTTGACTGTTTGGCCTGATCACAAGGTGACATCTCATATGTTGGATTTGGGTGGAATTTGGAAGGCTCATAGATTCCACCATAAGTGTAGTGATTAGAGTAGTATATGGGCCTGAGTTTCCATCTTTATGGTTGACTACACTGCCCACTATGCTCCTCTATGAATTTGCTTGCTGCTCTACTAGGACTAGCCATAACTTCTGAAGCTGTCATACAAGGTGATTTGTACTGTTTCATTCACATCTTTCGGGGTTGGTAGGGGGGTCAGGGATAATTGGTGGAGCGTGTGTATGGGATCATGTTTACATCCTTCCAGTGAATCCACAAGGAGCTGCACAGAGCTATAAGGTTCCTTGAGGAATTCATTGAGGGAGTGCTGCTGTTAAAGTTATTTATAGGGCCAAAAGATTTGGTCATGTAACCCCACTCTTAATAAAAGCCCATTGGCTTCCTATCCATCATCGAGTTACGTATAAAATATTATTACTGACTTTTAAAACAAGAAACACTGGTTAGCCTGAATTTATCAATAGACTTTTGATTCCATATACCTCATCACGTTTTCTTCGATCCTCTGATCAAAATCTATTATCAATTCCATCCCTAAGCTATATATATACTAGGAGAAAAACTATCTTTTTTGTGGTCACTCCAACCCTTTGGAACTCAGTACCAAACACATTAAGAGAGATAACAACCCTCGAGAAATTTAAGTCATCCCTTAAGACATTTCTTTTTAAAGATGCTTTCCAAGTTTAGCTGTCATAAGGATTTTTAAACTATTCTTAGTCCTTTTGCATTGGACCTACTGTTACATCCCTGCCCTGTTGTCCTTTTCCTGGTATCCTTTCTTTTCTTTAAATATTATTGTAGTTCTCCCTTTTTTCCTTTTGTATCTGTTTGTCCAGTCATGTGTCTTGTTTTCTGTCCTTCTATGTTGATGGTTTTTATGGTATATTATTTGTATTACCCCAATTGTTATTGTACAACCACCTTGAAATATATGATAAGGTGATGTATCAAATTTACAATAAACTTGGAAACTTATTAAAGCTCTAATTAAAACATCCACCTATGTGAGTAACCCTGTTTGGGGCCCTATGGATAGATATATATATTTTGCCTTCTATAGGGGCCTTGGACTCTTTTGTCTCTCTTTTTAATGGAATTTCCATTAGTCCTTCTGAAACGACTCCCCCTCCTATGCCAAGTGGCTCCTTACAGACCTCTCCACAAGCTAACAGTTCTCAGGTACATTCTGCAAGACAGAAGGCTCTTGAATTGTCAGGGGAGGGGGGCTTGGTACAGGTAATTAAAAAGCTACACCTGTGTTGTTGGACTGAATGATACTGTTTTATCCAAACCTAGTCATGATAATTCTTTATAGGATATTTGGACAGTAATTTTCAGAACTGAGTCTCTAGTAAAATCTGAGATGCATCATCTTTGTAGATTTACACAGGAGACTCTTAATTAGTTTGAAGAGGTTGATAAATCTATTTCTACTTTAGATAAAAGGCTGCAAAGTTTGGATCCTCAAATTGCTACTTTGCAGGCAACTGAAGCAATGGTGATTAAGGATAGTCTTTCTGTGCATTTGGGAATGGAGATATTAGGAAATTTGCTGCATTCCAGGAATCTGTGTTTTTTTTAAAACTTTCCTCAAACTAGACTTTCTGTAGAAGTTTTGCTTAAGCAGTATTTTAGGGAGGCACTTAAATTGTCTGATTTTGATGAATCTAAAATTGTTCAACATTATAATATTTCAAAGCGTACTCAGATAGTTAATGAGGCAGAAGGGGATATGGAGGTTAATTGTTTGATCTATTTTAATATGTATTAATACATTTAAAAATTAAAAAAAAATATTTGTGATCCTGAAAGATGTACTTAGCCAAATCAACAAATTAAAAAGTAGTAAGTCACCTGGACTGGATGGTATGCACCCCAGAATACTGAAAGAACTCAAACATGAAATTGCTAATCTGCTGTGAGTGATCTGTAACCTTTCATTAAAACTGTAGTACCTGAACAATTGAGGGTGACCAATATAATGCAGATTTTTTTTAAAAAAGGTTAAAGAGGTGATCCAGGAAATTACAGACCTGTAAGCCTGACTTCAGTACCAGGCAAGATGGTGGAAACTATTATAAAGAATAAAATTACAGAACGCATAGACAAATTTGGTTTAATGGGATAGAGGCAGCATGGATTCAGCATAGGAAAGTCTTGCCTCACCAATTTGTTTAATTTCTTTGAAGGCATGAATAAACATGTGGATAAATTTGAGCCTGTTGATGTAGTGTATCTAGATTATCAGAAAGCTTTTGACAAAGTTCCTCATGAGAGACTCCTGAGAAAATGAAAAAGCAATGAGATAGGAGGCAATGTTCTGTTGTGGGTTTGGAACTGGTTAATTGATAGAAAATAGAGGGTAGGGTTATAATGGCCATTTTCTCAGTGGAGGAAGGAGACTAGTGGAGTGCTGCAGGGATGTGTCCTGAGACTGATGCTATTTAACAAATTTTAAATGATATGGAAATCAGAATAAGTGATGTGATTAATGGGGTCTTTTGCTAAAGATTAGAGCATGTTGGCCACAGGACTCATTTTATCCCTATGGACCCAGCTGCAAATAACATGCACTAATCTTTAGAAAAAGTTTAAATTTGCAGATGACACAAAACTATTCAAAGTTGTTAAAACACATGCGGACTGTCAAAAATTGCAGGAAGACCTTAGGAAATTGGAAAACTAGGTGGTTATCCAAATGGCAGATGAAATTTAATGTGGACAAATGCAACATGCATCATGTTGGGAAGTAGAGAATGACACGGTGACAAAATTCATCACCATTCTCGTCCCCACGGATAACCGTGGGAAACCATCTTCATGTCATTCTTTAAGGAGAGAGGGAAGAATCAGAGTATGAATGGCCACAACCACTGACCCGCAAGCTTTGCTTTGAAGAATGCTGGTGTAGAAGGACTGAGGTTGAAATAGACACAAGAATATGACATGGGATTATTTCCCGCGGTTATCCGGGGGGACGGGAACGGTGGTGAATTTTGTCACCATGTTATTCTCTATTGGGAAAAATCCAAACCATAGTAACGTAATACTAGAATCAACCTTAGGAGATAGCACTCATGAAAAGCAGTGGCCAAAAAAGCAAACAGGATGTTATAAGACAAAGAATATTATAATGCTTCTGTTTCGCTCTGTGGTGTGACTTCACTTTGAGTATTGTGTGCAGTTCTGGTCATAATATCTTTAAAAAGATATAGCAGAATTAAAAAAGGTTCAAAGAAGGGCAACCAAAATAATATAGGGGATGTAAATCCTCTCATATTAGGAAAGGCTAAAGAGGTTAGGGCTCTTCAGTTTGGAAAAGTGATGGCTGAGGTGGGATATGATAAAGGTCTACTAGAGAGTGATACAAGGATAGGTACCCATGGTTAACAGCAGAGCAGGAATGGGAACAGAGCCCATGGGGTGGGGACAGAGACAGAGTCTGCGGGGCAGGGATGGAGACAGAGTGCACAGGGATGAGGACAGCTTGCAGGGTAGGGGATAGGGTTCACCTGTCAGTACTATAACAAATAAAACCCCTCCACTGAATGTTTGTCAGTGCTCTTATATGACAAGGTGAACTCATTCAGTACACTGTACTACCTGACTCCAAGAGATTATTTCCTCATCATCTTTTGGGTAATGGCAGGAGGCAGTGTTCAGGAATATTTCCCATGCAACTTTTGACAGTTGGACACTGAACTTTCATCAGTATAAAACCAGTTATATTAAACTGTCAAGACTACATGTGTTCACTTGAACCAGCATCTCCATATGACCCCATCACTCCCCTCACTAGAGTGATTCTCATTTGTAACAGATGCAATTTAATTGCAAACCAACAGTATCCTAGCAAACTGATAAACCTTTTATTTTGTGGGTTGGGTCAGATGACCTCATACATGCACTTTCTTCTTCCCAGATGGTATCTTATAAGCCAGTGGTCTTCACTAATTTTTAAGTGAGGGCTATTTGGATTCAAAGAGGCTGAAAGAGAGCTGAAAAATATCTTCCTACTTGGGGTCATGACACTAATAGTGCTCATCTTCCAGAAGTCATGGATTCAAATCACAGCACATATTTTAATTGTTGAATTCTACCTTGCAGGTGCACCTTGATGATCTCACAAGGAGGTCAGCATTGTGCAGCTGCACACCTCCATTTGCAATGAAGTAGAAGCCATGCTAAGGTATGTATCTGGGTTTTTTTTCCAGTTTTTAAGCTTTTGCAAATGAAGTTATGTATGCAATCTATATTTTTTTCATGTACTTTCCTTGCTTGCAGTAATGAGCTGATTGGAGCACTGGTTAGTCAGAAAAAAGAGTAGCTTTTTAGCAAGAAATCTAAAGCTGTGTTTTTTTCATATGCTTTGCTTCATATAATTGATGTGTTCCTCTAATTAGCAAATAACATTGCTGTTTGTCCACAAAAATAGAAGGTTTTGCATGCAATATATCTGTTTTGATGTGCCCTGTTTATGTGGTGCCTTATTAAATGTATTTTGAGCTTAATAAAGCAAAAATAAAAACCCAGAGAGCTATTTAGCAGATCGCATTAAGGACGTCCAAACTGTGCCTAAGTTCCGTCCATAGAACTCACGTCTATCTGAAGTCCAAACTACGCTCAAAAGTAGACCTCCTTTACAATGCCTATAGGACCTAGTTTTACAATTGCTATTCAACTTGCTAGCTCATTGTATAGCACACGGTTAAACCTACAGCCTTCTACCCTATTGTTGCTGGTTCAAATCCCAGTCACTCTCTCTGATGGAAGAGAAATAAATAAAAGCATTAAACAGATCCAACTCCCAGTATCATAGTTATAATGAAAAACCATAAAATTGCCATTCTAATAACGTCATAATAATAAAATATTATGGCATTGTTTGGACATATAACTCTTGCCTAAAATCCAATTCTCTAAAGGATGTCTCAAAATTTGGACATCTAAACAGTGCTGAGCGTCGCTGAGCGCGATTCTACGAAGGACGTCCAAACTGCGCTTTGCAGAATCAGGGCATTTGGGCATACACGGCACTTTGCCTACATCCAAAACCTCAAACTGTTTGTCTATAGAGTACATTGTCTTTGTCTTTGTCTGAGCCACTGACATCAATGTTGCACCTCACATACAATACTTCTAGACCTGCAGTGTTCCATGTCCTTAAGAAGAGAATATGGCTGCTGTTTATGACACGCTGTTCAGGGCATTAATAAATGCTGTGTGGCATTGCATGTTTACTAATACCTAATCAGTGCATCACTAACACTCTTGTGCTCTTTCACCTTGTATTAATTTGTCCATTAGTGCATAACTATTCCCAGCTATGCGCATCTGTGCATTAATTTTCTTAGCTCATGTTATTAAAATGGGGCCTATATTTGCAAAACACCTGCATATCAATGAAGTACATGAAATCAAAGCCTTCCTCTCTGTTATGCAAATTGTTTTGACAAAAAACAAGGAACAGCCATCCTATATAATAAAACCCTAGCCACGCATGCACACTTACCTGCGTGTTTCCGTGATCTCTGATCTGTGATCAGTAGGTCCGTGGCAAGCAGGAGTGCGGATGCGGCAGCCAGAAAACTCGGAGAAACAGCACAGCCACCGACTCCCCCCTCTCGCCCTCATTCACCACCAAAACCACCACCGCCAAAGCCTCCTCCTTCTAGCCAGCTCACCCGCCTTTAAATTAAGAGAAAAGCACTGCACCACGCTAAAGCTGGCCTCGCCGTCTTCTGTTCACTGTGGCCCTCCCTCTCTGACTACTTCTGTTTCCGCTAGGGTTGGCCGCAGTGGATAGAAGATGCTGAAGCCAGCGGTAGCGGTAGCGCTTTTCTATTAATTTCAATGCAGCGGCTGGGAAGGGGGCAGCGGAAAATGCTAATGCTACACAGGGAAGGCTGGGAAATACTGCTGCTTCACAGGCAAGTGTGTGTGTGGGAAATGCTGATGCTGCACAGGGAAGTGTGTGTGTGGTGGGGAAATGCTGCTTCTGCACAGGGTACTGTATGTGGGGGGGGGGCAGGACTGCGGGAAGGGAAGGGGGGGTAAGGGAAATGCTACTGCTGCACAGGAAAGTGGTGTGGGGGGAGGGAATGCTGCTGCTGTGGCTGCTGCACAGGGAAGTGGGGGGATCAAAATGCTGCTGTACAGGGAAGTAGGGTGGGGGGAAATGCTGCTGCACAGGGACATGGAGGGGGAGGGAATGCTGCTGTGGCTGCTGCACAGGGAAGTGGGGGGAGGGGGTGAAGAAAGACAGACAGCTAGCATCCGTTAATGTAATGGGCTAAAATACTAGTATTGTTAATATTACAGAAGAATCATTGTTTGCCCATATATAAAATTCTAGGTATAGTGGCTGTGGAAATGTACAGAATGTTAAACAAATACATTGCAGCTGGCTGCATGGTGCATGCTGATAAAGGAATGCTTCAAACATTCTAGCTTGATTCATTTTCTCGAGCTCCCTCTGCCTAGTGAAATGCTGAGGCTTGAGCTATTTATACCTATTATAAACCATCAGATTTCTTTTTTTCAGTTCCCATCAATCTGTTTTGAATTATATTTTACCACTTTGGTTTTAAAAAATTAGACCGACATCCATCCTTAACAAGACTGCAATGAATTTCATTTTTATCAGGAGTCTATTTTGAATAAATCGACAGATCTTGAGCTTTTGATGAAAAAGTGCCTGGTGAAGGATCCCAGAAAACAAAAAGACAAAGAGGTTTACTGGTCCTTTTTTCCTTTTCAGTGACTCTGCTTTTCAGAAAACAAAGAATCTCTTTATTAGCCTGTGCCTGAGTGCTTTGAACCTTACCAGACGAGCTTTGTTATTCTTTCTGTTCCTAACCAGAAGCAATCTTTTGAACTGCTATATAATAATGGTTCATTGCCTTCTAAGGTGATTTTACTCAACATGGATATATTGATATAAACTGGTTTCATGTCCTTATCTATTCAATGTAGAACAATCGTTTACGTCTATTGGTAAGTGTATTTTCTTAATTTCATGCATAAATCTAGCCTTTCTTTGTCTCTTCCCTTCTGTACATATTCTTGGTTGATATTTACAGTACATTGTAATATTTCTGTCATTCATTCTGGTTAATCTATATTTCCTGTTAAGACAAGATGTGGGAAGACTACAATACCCTTTTAGTCACTTAGTATTGTTGTAGCATAAAATTAATTTGAGAATAGTATATAGATAACTATATACAATAAAATTCTGTTACTAAGGTGATCGGATGGTAAAACACTGTCATTATATGAAATATGCAATAACAGTTTTGCAAAAATAATCTTAGCTGAATTGAAGTCATTTATGCAATGTGCTTTACTGATCTATATAGGCTATGCCACAGGTACTAAGTCTAGGACTCATACTTTCAGATACAACAATGTCATATATAGCAAAATAATAAACAGCTCTTTCCCTTAAACATAATAATTTGAGATTTATTCTGAAAAGTGGAAGGTGAAAAGTAGAAAACAAGCTCATTTTAAAAGCATTTCTTAAATCCTTTGACTTTTATTTCAATTTGTAGATTAATTTATTTGTAATGCCTTTAAATATTAGTTTCAAATTGTTGTTCTTTTTCATGGTAATTAAATGATAGTGGAATTAACACCTTAGACAAGTTAATTCATTTTATAATGTATTTTTATTGCAACCAACAAAGAGCATGACTGTATATAATAATACAAATTTCCATAGTACAATTCATTTATAAGGGACATAAACAGCTATTAAATTGATGTTAAGCATGTTAATTGATTTTTATTAAAAAAATAAAAAATAAAAAAATGAAGCACAAATGCTTTCTTGACTTGATCCAAACACCAATATTTTGTTAAAATCATGCATTTATAGATTCAAGGAAAGGATTTGTGACACATGAAATATATGTAATATAAACACAGATGAACTTATGGCCCCTTTAATCAAGCTGCATTAGAGGTTTTTAGCGCGGGCCAGTGCAGTAAATGTTCAGATGCTCATAGAATGAGCATCGGAGCATCTAACTTGCTGGCCTGTGCTAAAAACTTCTAGCACTGCTTGATAAAAGATGGGGTTAATGACATAAAATTGATATATTTGTTTAGAAACATACCTTTACAAACATAGGGTCCCCTTTACAAGACCGTGGTGGCAATGCTGCTGCAGTAAATGCACCAAAGCCTATAGAAATTCAATGGTCTTTGGTGCATTTACCATGGCAGCTTCGCAACCTCGGTTTTGTAAGAGGGTCCCATAGTCACAAATATAAGAAAACACTATGCACTATGATATACACTTAAAAGGGCATAATGGAAAGGAACATCTAAGTCCGTTTTCGTCTAAGTCACAAGTTGTCCAAAGTAAAAAACAGCCTAGGACACATTTTCAAAAATGCATCCAAAATTTTTTTTTGTTTCGAAAATCGTCTAACTATACGTCCTGCCGATCTGATTGTCCAAGTCGCTAAATCGTCCGTCTTTATACCACATTTTCATCCAAGTCAAAAACGCCTAGAACAAGCCCTGTTGGACGTGGGAGGGGTCTGCAAAGTGATGGACTGCACACCCAGACATGGCATATAAATAGCGGGGTACCTTACAGGGCACTGCTGTGAACTTCACAAAAAGGGTTGCATGTCTTCATCTCACTACAGCTCCCTTATAGGACATGGTGAGCCCCCAAACGACCTCCAGAATCCCCTAGACCCACTTATCTACCACCCTAATAGCCCTTATGGCTGCAGGAGCCACTTATATGTCAGTAAAAAAGGATTTTGGGGGTATATAGGGGAATGCACATGTTTAAGTATCAATGCAGTGATTACAGGGGCTCATGGGCATGGGTTCTCCTCTCCATGAGTCCCTAACCCACCCTCAAGATGGCTTAAGCCACCTCTGTGCTGGCCGACTAGGCTTTCCTATGCCAGGCTGCCAGGTGATGATGGTCTGGAGGCTGAATTGTAAAGGTGTGATTAATATTTTCATGGGGGTGAGGAGGGGTCGGTGATCACTGGGGTAGTGTGTGAGGGTCTGTTTTATGTTTTTGCAGTGCTTATCTGATTACTTTAGGTGGGTTTTTGTGACTTAGACCATGTTTTACACGGTCTAAGTCACAACGTCCAAGTTCTGTCGATTCTGGGCTGTATAACTTTCGGTTATACATGCTGTACGACTAAGTCTAAGCCAGCCCATGTCCCGCCATCGACACTCCTGAAACGCCCTGTTTAGCTTTGGTCGTTCAGCAGCACTATGAAGGCCTAAGTCATTTAGAAATACGTCCAAAACCCGTTTTTATTATCGGCACTTGGACGTATTTGAAACATAGAAACATAGAAGATGACGGCAGAAAAGGGCTACAGCCCATCAAGTCTGCCCACTCTGCTTACACCACCCCCTGTCTATGCCCTAATGACCCAATTTCCTTATCTTGACCCTCGTAGGGATCCCACATGGGTATCCCATTTATTCTTAAAGTCTGGCACGCTGTCTGCCTCAATCACCTGCACTGGAAGCTTGTTCCAATGATCAACCACTCTCTCTGTGAAGAAATACTTTCTGGTGTCACCATGAAATTTTACGCCCCTGAGTTTGAGCGGGTGCCCTCTTGTGGCCGAGGGTCCCTTGAGAAAGAAAATATCATCTTCCACTTCGACGCGTCCCGTGAGGTACTTAAATGTTTCGATCATGTCTCCCCTCTCCCTACGTTCCTCGAGAGTGTAGAGCTGCAATTTGTTCAGTCTCTCTTCATACGAGAGACCCTTGAGCCCCGAGATCATCTTGATGGCCATCTGCTGAACCAATTCAATTCTGCGCAATCTTTACTTTATTTGGACAATGTTCATCCAAGTGCTGACTTAGGCCGATTTTTGGACATTTTTCTCTTTCGATTATGAGCCCCGGCCCATACTATATAATCAAAGATATGGACGAGGTCTGACAATTAAATTCATGAACTTGCCACCGTGCACTTAGATTGGCTGCACTGTACAAACAACTCAGTAAGGTTTCATAACCTTGGTATATCAGTGTCTCACAGCTGTGTTTGTGTCAACGTGTGGTGGTGTCTTGCTGAGTGGTGTTCATTATTGTTGCAAGTTTTTGTGTGCCATCATGAGAATTTTGGAGCTTGAATTAGAGCAATGAACAGACATTAAATTTCTTGTTAAACTTGGCAAGAGTGAAAATGAAATCAGGGACACGTTAGTTCAAGTTTATGGGGATAATGCCATGAAGAAAATTGCAGTGTATAAATGGATTAAATGTGTTTCTGAGGAGAGAGAAAGCGTCATTGATGAAAAGAGGTCAGAGCGGCCAGTAACAAGCAGAACTGACAAAAACTGCAAAAATTTGTTGAATCGTGAGTCAAAATCATCGATTGACTGTGAGAATCATAGCAGACCAAGTAAACATTGATAGAAAAACAGGAAAATCTTAACTGAAAATATTGGCATGAGAAAGGTGTGTGCAAAAAAGATACCGAAGGAGCTCAACAAGGAACAAAAGCAAAGGAGAGTCAAAATTTGTCAAGACCTTTTGGAGAGGCAAGACAATGTTTTGGGCCATGTTATCACTGGTAATGAAACATGGGTGTACCAGTACGACCCTGAAACGAAGCATCAAAGTAGTCAGCCAATTCTCCACGACCAAAAAAGTTCCACCAGTTCAAATCAAGAGTCAAAATGATGTTCCAAACCTTTTTTGATATTAGGATTGTTCATTATGAATTTGTACCAACTTGACAAACAGTTAACCAAGTTTATTATTCTGAAGTGCTGAAAAGGCTGCGTGAAAAATTTAGATGAAAACGACTTGAACTTTTTACCATCAACTCATGACTCTTGCATAACGACAATGCACCAGCTCATACGGCATTGTCTGTGAGGGAGATTTTATCCATAAAACACATAACTGTATTGGAACACCCTTCATATTCACCTGATCTGGCCCCCGATGACTTTTTTCTTTACCTAAAGATAAAGGATATATTGAAAGGAAGACATTTTGGTGATATTCAGGACATCAAGAGTAATATGACAATAGCTTTGATAAGCATTCTAGAAAAAGAGTTCCAAAATTTGCTTTATAGGGTGAACTAGGCACTGGCATTGCTGCATAGCTTCAAAAGGGGAGTACTTTGAAGGTGACTATAGTGATATTCAGCAATGAGGTATGTAGCATTTTTTCAAGGATGAGTTCGCAAACTTAATTGTCAGATCTCGTACATACACATGTACATCCAAAAAGATATACTTACTAAAGGAGGAGTGGAGTTGTGGATCCTAGTGGTTAGAACTGACGCCTCACTTAATCTCTCCATTGCCCAAGTACCATAGTTTTATTGTGAGCCTACCAGGATGGATAGATTTTCAGAAAGCTTTTGAGAAAGTTCCTTATGAGAGACTCCTGAGAAAATTAAAGAGTTAGGGGATAGGAGACAATATTCAGTTGTGGATTAGGAATTGGTTATCAAACAGAAAACAGAGTGTAGGGTTAAATGGCCATTTTTCTCAATGGATGAAAATGAATAGTTCAGCAGGGTCTGTACTGAGACCAGTTCTACTTAACTGGAACAGCAAGAGGGGTGATGAAATTTGCAGATGACACCAAACTGTTCAAAGTTGTTGAAATGCATGCAGTGTGAAAAATTGCAGGCAGACCTTAGGAAGTTGGAAGATTGGACATCCAAATGGCAGATGAAATTTAATGTGTACAAATGCAAAGTGATGCACATTGGGAAGAATATCTCAAATCATAATTACTAGATGCTAGAGTCCGCTTTGAGAGAGAAAGAAAAAGTGCCAAGAAAAAGATCTGGGTGTCATTATAGACAATATGCTGAAACCTTCTGTCCAGTGTGCAGTAGTGGCCAAAAAAGCAAACAAGATGCTAGGAATTATTTAAAAAAGGGTAAACAAAAGCAAGAATATTATAATCGCTCCATGGTATGACCTCACCTTGAGGATTGCATTAGTTTTCGTCGTGTTATCTCAAAAAAACTATAGCAGAAATAGAAAAGGTTCAAAGAAGAGCAACCAAGATGATAAAGAGGATTGAATTCATTTTGTTTAAAGAAAAACTAAAAAGGTTAAGGATCTTCAGCTTGGAAAAGAGACAGCTGAGGGGAGATATGATTGAAGTCTATAAAATCCTGAGTGGTATAAAATGGATAGAAGTGGATCGATTTTTTTACTCCATCAAAAATTACAAAGGCTAGGGGACACTCTGTGAAGTTACAGGGAGGAAATATTTCCTTCAATAGGAGGAAATATTTTTTTCACTCAGAGAATAGTTAAGCTCTGGGACGCATTGCCAGAGGATGTGGTGAGAGCAGTTAACATAGCTGGTGCCAAACCTTTAAAATGGAGAAAATATTAGCTATTCAACAGGGACGCTATAATAAATTTGTTGATGTTTGGGAGCCATTAGCAAATTATTGTAAGGATTGATTATATTTAATATATTTTTTTTTAATTCCCCTTTTATTTATTGAGGTATAGGGTGGGGGGGAGGGTGGGTTTATTTTTTCAAATTATATGAAATTATTAAGTTATAATGAAGGGAGGGTGGGAGTGAGGATTTATATATTACTAGTGTTTAAGCCTGTTACATTAACGGGTGCTAGAGTACATGTCTGTCTGTTTTGTTTTGTTTTTTTGTCTCTCTCCCCTTGGATGCTGTCTGTCTGTCATTCTTTCTATCTGTCTCTCCCTAGCCCCCTGTCTGTCTATCTTTATTTCTAACTCTATCCTCTTCTCTCAATCCTGCATGTGCCCTTTTTTTATTTCTCCTTCCCACTTCCTTCCAACATCTGCTTCCCCTGTCCCTCAGACTTCCATTCAGCGACTGTCCCTCCTCTCCTCCACACTTCCATTCAGTGTCTATCTCCCTCTCTCTACCCCTTCTATCTACTGTTCACCCTCTGTCTTGCCCCTTCCATTCACTGCCCTCTCTTCTCTTTCCATCCAGTGTCCGCCCTCTCTCTCTGTTCCATATGGCATCTCCTCCTTCCTTTCCCCTTCCTTTTCCCTTTGTCTGGCATACATTCCTCCTTCCCTCCATGCCCTGCCATCTCTTCTTCCCTCCAAGCCATTTTCTCCCCCTCTGCTCCCTTTCCTCCTTGAACTTTATCAGGCAGCATCAGCATTCACAATTCATTGCTGTTGCCAGCTTCAGGTCTTCCTCTCTGTTGGGTCGTCTTCCTGAAAATAGAAAGTAGGCAGGACCCACCAGAGAGGAAGGCCTGAAGCCGGCAACAGCAGCGAATTGTAAACGCTGCTGCTGCCCGAAGAAGCCAGGCCTTGCAAAACCTGAAGCAGACCGCTTCTCTCCCCTCCCAGCCCAACCCCCGCTGACTCGGCTCCCTTACCCTTTCCGATCCCCACCTGTGTCGCGGAAGCGTGAAGACTGAGCACCGGCAATCGGGGTGGCGAGGACGCGGCTCAGGAGACTGTGAAGTTGTTGGCAAGCGGCAGCGCTTCACGAAGCCTTCCTCCTGGCTGCCGCTGCCAGCACCAATCGGGACGGCAAGGACACGGGCAGGGAGAGAGCTTGCCTGCGCTTCCTCCAGCGGTTGGCGAGTGAGGGCGGAAGGAGGGGAGTGGCTAGAGTGATCCCTGCCACCGTGTTCTAAAATGGAACATGGCCACGGATTAGAAATCACAGCGGCAGGGATCACGAAGTTTCAAGAGCGCATGGGTGCTCTAGGGTTTTATTATTATAGATGTTTCAATATATGTGTGATAAAAAGTGATATTAAAGTTTGTATGATTATATTGTATTATGAAACACTTGTTGGAAGTATAAAAATGAATAAAGATTAAAAAAAAAAAAAAAAAGGTTTGGACAAGTTCCTGGAGGAAAAGTCTATAGTCTGCTATTGAGACAGAATTGGGGAAAGCTACTGCTTACCCTGGATCAGTAGCATGGAATATTGCTACTATTTGGGTTTTTGCCAAGTACTTGTGACCTGTATTAGCCACTGTAAAGATGGGATACTGGGCTAAATGGATCATTGGTCTGACCCAGTAAAGCTATTCTTATGTTCTTATGTACTTGAGTACCTGATTACTATTCTGTACAGCACTGACTAGCAAGAACATGTGTTGCCAATCTATGTCAAAGTTACCACAACCTTTGCTTTACTAGCCACAGAGCATTCCAGACACCGTTCGCTGCAGCAGTGGGCATCAACCAGCTAGCTATATCAAGATGCTTTGAACTAGGGTTACCAGGTGTCCGGGAAAACCCGGACATGTCCTCTTTTTCAAGGTCTGTCTGGATGCCAGGATGGTTTTTCAAAAATGGGGAGTCTGTCTGGGTTTAGCCAGCTAACCCTTCTCCTCCACTTACCTCCACTCCAGGCCCAGCCGCTGTAATTAATCTTTGGGCAGCTGGCAGAAATAGCAACGAGGTAAGCCTGCTGCCGCCAGCTTGCTCTGGATGCCACCTCTCTACAGCAACTTCATATTCCTGCATAGATGGGACTTGCAGAGAGATGACTTTCAGGGCAGGAGGTGGGTGGAGAACTCAGGAGCTTAGAGAGTAGCATTGGAGGAGGGAGGGGAGGGGGCTGGAGAAACAGCATGAAAGGAGGGAGATTGAGAAATGGCATGGAGGGGAAATGGAAAAATGGGAGGGAGGGACTGGAAAAATAGCATGAGGGGGCTGGAGATACAGCATGAAGGAAGGGAGGAAGGGCTGGGAAAACAGCATGGAGGGGGCTGGAGAAACTGCATGGAGGGAGAGAGGGATATTCTACCTTCCCCTTTGTCACATTTATATATATTTTTTTATCTTGATGTATTTTTTTGAAACCTTATGTACCTACCTTCCCCATAATGTTAGTCTTAAATTATGTAATCCCCCCTTCACCAATTGTGGTGATGGGTTTTTCTATTTCCCCATTGGCTTTTAAACTTATTTTATAAATTGTAAACCGCCTAGATATTATTTTGTGATAGACGGTATATCAAGATATTAATAAACTTGGATGGAGAAGCATTATTACATTACATTAGTGATTTCTATTCCACCATTACCTTGCGGTTCAAGGCGGATAACAAAAGATGATATCTGGCAATTTCCAGGGGAGATAAAGAGTAGATCAGGATGCTTCGGGGAAATGGGAAGGTGCTTGCAGTATTAAGTCGATTTCAGGAATTTCTTGAACAGTAGGGTCTTTATTATTTTTCTGAATGTTATGAAGTCTGGGGTCGTTGTCAGTAGATTAGAGATTTGGTTGTCTAGTTTTGCTGCTTTTGTGGCTAGGAGGCCATCATACAGTTTTTTCCATTTAACTTCTTTGATTGAAGGGTGCATGAATGGGGTGTGGGTTTTCCTATGTCTAGTTGAGGTAGTTTGGATGAAGCGGTTGTTCAGGTAGGTTGGGCTGTCACCGTTTATAGTTTTAAGTAGTAGACAGTAGAATTTGAATAGTAGTCTTGCCGGAATTGGAAGCCAGTGTGAGTTGAGGTATGCCTCCATGATGTGGTCGTGTTTCCTCAATGAATAGATAAGTCTCAGTGCTGTGTTTTTGATTGTTTGTAGGATTAGGGTTTGTACTAAGAGCTGGAATTGTGTTATGTTGAAGAATTTTCGAACTTGTCTTAAGTTTCTCATTACTGCGCAGTGTCCCAGACATTTTCCTCATTCCACCATGTTTCCGTGATGTCGATGATGTCAAAGTTCTCTTTTTGTGCTATAGTTTCTAATCCACCCATCTTGTTCCTTAGACTTCTTGCATTCGTGTATATACATTTGAGTTTTCGGCATGTTACTTTCTTGCACTTTCTTCCTTCTTACGTCCCATTTGATCCATCTGGATTTCTGTCCTGTCCATGATCCGCTGAGTCTTCCCCACTAACTTCTTGCATAGTATCCTCTGGGTATACTGGTTCCCGAACCATCGACTTTCGGTCAATTGTCGGCTTTCCCCTTCTTCCTAGTTTAAAAACTTCTCAATCTCTCTCCTGATGTTGCTTGCAAGAAGCCTCATTCCACCTCCACTGCGGTAGAGTCCATCCTTCCTGAATAGCTTGTTCTTCCCCCAGAACATTGTCCAGTTGCACACGAAGTGAAATACTTCTTCCTCACACCAGTGTCGCATCCACACGTTGACTGCTTGCAGCTCTGTCTGCCTCTTCTCATTGGCCCTGGGTACCGGCAGGATCTCTGAGAATACTACCCTCTGTGTTCTGGTCTTCAGCTTCTTTCCTAGCATCCGGAACTGGTCCTTCAGTACTTCCCTGCTGTAATTCCTGTTGCTCATGTTGTTAGTTCCCACATGGATCACCACCGCCGTATCTTCCTCTTCCACGCTGTTGATGATCCTATTGATACGGATCACTGTGTCTTCTACCTTGGCTCCCAGTAGACAGGTCACCAGCCAATCCTGCCTTCCTCCCTGTAGGTGTATCTGGTGTTGGCTGATAGTTCCACTGTTGCTGGTGATTTTCCACAGCATCCCTGTATGCTTCCTCAATGAACTTCTCCAGCTTCCGGACTTCATCCTCAATGGTTTCCTCTGATTCGACGTTCTCTGCATCTCTGTCCTTCTCGAAGTGCTTCTAGTTCCAGTATTCTGCCCTCTAGGAGTCTAATTTGTTTCTTCAGGCTCTCCAGTTCTCCGCACTGAGTGCACAAATAAGACCACCTCCCAGAGGGGAGGTAGTCATACATATGGCAGACGGTGCAAAAAACTGGGTAGCTCATCTTGCTGCTCCTGTCTTCAGCTTCCATAGCTGCTGGTGTCCTATCTCTCTCTCTCTCTCTCTCTGTCTGTTGATGGTGTCCTCTCTCTCTCTCTCTGCTGCTGGTGTCTTCTCTCTCTCTCTCTCTCTCTCTCTCTCTCTCTTTCTGTCTGCTGCTGGTGCCCTCTCTCTCTCTCTCTCTCTCTGACTGCTGCTGGTGAACTCTCTGTCTGCTGCTGGTGTTCTCTCTCTCTCTCTCTCTCTCTGTCTGTCTGCTTCTGGTGTCCTCTCTCTCTCTCTCTCTCTCTGACTGCTGCTGGTGAACTCTCTGTCTGCTGCTGGTGTTCTCTCTCTCTCTCTCTCTCTCTGTCTGTCTGCTTCTGGTGTCCTCTCTCTCTCTCTCTCTCTCTGTCTGCTGCTGGTGTCCTCTCTCTCTCTCTCTCTGTCTGCAGGTGTCCTCTCTCTCTCTGTCTGCTGCTGGTGTCCTCTCACTCTCTCTCTCTGCTGCTGGTGTCCTCTCTCTCTGTCTGCTGCTGGTGTCCTCTCTCTCTCTGTCTGCTGCTGGTGTCCTCTCTCTCTCTGTCTGCTGCTGGTGTCCTATCTCTCTCTCTCTCTCTATCTGCTGCTGGTGTCCTCTCTCTCTTTCTGCTGCTGGTGTCCTCTCTCTCTCTCTGTCTGCTGCTGGTGTCCTCTCTCTCTCTCTCTGTCTGCTTCTGGTGTCCTCTCTCTCTCTCTCTGCTGCTTGTGCCCTCTCTCTCTCTGTCGGCTGCTGGTGTCCTCTCTATCTGTCTGCTGCTGGTGTCCCCCCCCCTCTCTCTCTCTCTGTCTACTGCTGGTGTCCCTTCTCTCTCTCTCTCTCTGTCTACTGCTGGTGTCCTCTCTCTCTCTCTCTCTGTCTGCTGCTGGTGCCCTCTCTCTCTCTGTCTGCTTCTGGTGCCCTCTCTCTCTCTCTCTGTCTGCTTCTGGTGCCCTCTCTCTCTCTGTCTGCTGCTGGTGTCCTCTCTCTCTCTCTACTGCAGGTGTCCTCTCTCTCTCTCTCTCTGTCTGCTGCTGGTGTCCTCTCTCTCTCTCTCTCTTTGCTGCTGCTGCTGGTGTCCTCTCTCTCTCTCTGTCTGCTGATGTTGCCCTCTCTCTCTCTGTCTGCTGCAGGTGCCCTCTCTCTCTGTCTGCTGCTGATGTCCTCTCTCTCTCTCTCTGTCTGCTGCTGGTGCCCTCTCTCTCTGTCTGCTGCTGGTGTCCTCTCTCTCTCTGTTTGCTGTTGGTGTCCTCTCTCTCTCTGATCCTGGTGCCCCATCTCTCTCTGTCTGCTGCTGGTGTCCTCTCTCTCTCTCTCTCTCTCTCTCTCTCTCTGCTGCTTATGTCCTCTCTCTCTCTCTCTCTCTCTCTCTCTCTCTCTCTCTCTCTGTCTGCTGCTGGTGTCCTCTCTCTCTCTCTCTCTCTGTCTGATCCTGGTGCCCCATCTCTCTCTGTCTGCTGCTGGTGTCCTCTCTCTCTGTCTGCTGCTGGTGTCCTCTCTCTCTCTCTCTCTCTCTGTCTGCTTCTGGTGTCCTCTCTCTCTCTCTCTCTCTCTCTCTCTCTCTCTCTGTCTGCTGCTGGTGTCCTCTCTCTCTCTCTCTCTCTCTCTCTCTCTCTCTCTCTGTCTGCTGCTGGTGTCCTCTCTCTCTCTCTCTCTCTCTCTCTGTCTGCAGGTGTCCTCTCTCTCTGTATGCTGCTGGTGTCCTCTCACTCTCTCTCTGCTGCTGGTGTCCTCTCTCTCTGTCTGCTGCTGGTGTCCTCTCTCTCTGTGTCTGCTGCTGGTGTCCTATCTCTCTCTCTCTCTATCTGCTGCTGGTGTCCTCTCTCTCTCTCTGCTGCTTGTGCTCTCTCTCTCTCTGTCGGCTGCTGGTGTCCTCTATCTCTCTCTGTCGGCTGCTGGTGTCCTCTCTATCTGTCTGCTGCTGGTGTTCCCCCCCCTCTCTCTATCTGTCTACTGCTGGTGTCCCTTCTCTCTCTCTCTCTGTTTGCTGCTGGTGTCCTCTCTCTCTCTCTCTCTCTCTCTCTCTCTGTCTGCTGCTGGTGCCCTCTCTCTCTCTCTGTCTGCTTCTGGTGCCCTCTCTCTCTCTCTCTCTGTCTGCTTCTGGTGCCCTCTCTCTCTCTCTGTCTGCTGCTGGTGTCCTCTCTCTCTCTCTACTGCAGGTGTCCTCTCTCTCTCTCTCTCTCTCTCTCTCTCTCTCTCTCTCTCTGTCTGCTGCTGGTGTCCTCTCTCTCTCTCTCTCTCTCTCTCTCTCTCTCTCTCTCTTTGCTGCTGCTGCTGGTGTCCTCTCTCTCTCTCTCTCTGTCTGCTGATGTTGCCCTCTCTCTCTCTGTCTGCTGCAGGTGCCCTCTCTCTCTGTCTGCTGCTGATGTCCTCTCTCTCTCTGTCTGCTGCTGGTGCCCTCTCTCTCTGTCTGCTGCTGGTGTCCTCTCTCTCTCTCTGTTTGCTGCTGGTGTCCTCTCTCTCTCTCTCTGATCCTGGTGCCCCATCTCTCTCTGTCTGCTGCTGGTGTCCTCTCTCTCTCTCTCTCTGCTGCTTATGTCCTCTCTCTCTCTCTGTTTGCTGCTGGTGTCCTCTCTCTCTCTCTCTGATCCTGGTGCCCCATCTCTCTCTGTCTGCTGCTGGTGTCCTCTCTCTCTCTCTCTCTGCTGCTTATGTCCTCTCTCTCTCTCTCTCTCTCTCTCTGTCTGCTGCTGGTGTCCTCTCTCTCTCTCTCTCTGTCTGATCCTGGTGCCCCATCTCTCTCTGTCTGCTGCTGGTGTCCTCTCTCTCTCTCTGTGTCTGCTGCTGGTGTCCTCTCTCTCTCTCTCTCTCTTTCTCTCTGTCTGCTTCTGGTGCCCTCTCTCTCTCTGTCTGCTGCTGGTGTCCTCTCTCTCTCTCTGTTTGCTGCTCATGCAGTGACTCGCCCCTTATGAAGGCCCTTTCGCAAAGGTGCTCTCGCTAAGGCGAGCACCTTTAACTCTCTCCTTTGATGCGTGTCAAACAGCTGAGCCTCGTTGGCTCCTCTCCTTTTAAGGTGAAGCTCCAGATCAGTGCCTGGCTGATATCAGAGGGGTAAGTGGAGCTATCTCTCGCTGCTGCCCCTCACTCTAGCCTGCCCTGCTTCTCTGTTCCTCTCTTACTCTCCTCTCTCAGCTCCCAATGCTTGTCTCCTCTTCGCCTGCCTCCCGAATTTCTCCTTCCCGCCCTGCTCACTGAGCTCTGATGTTAACTCGCCATTGGCTCCTCCCCTGGTGGAGCTCCCCTTAGTATTTTGGAATGTTTCGATCACGTCCCCTTTCAGTCTCCTCTTTTCAAGGGAGAAGAGGCCCAGTTTCTCTAATCTCTCACTGTATGGCAACTCCTCCAGCCCCTTAAACATTTTAGTCGCTCTTCTCTGGACACTTTCAAGTAGTACCATGTCCTTCTTCATGTTTGATGACCAGAGCTGGACGCAGTACTCCAGGTGAAGGCGCATCATGGCCCGGTACAGCGGCATAATAACCTTCTCCAATCTGTTCATGATCCCCTTCTTAATCATTCCTAGCATTCTGTTTGCCCTTTTCGCTGCCGCTGCGCATTGTGCGGATGGCTTCATTGACTTGTTGATCAGAACTCCCAAGTCTCTTTCCTGGGAGGTCTCTCCAAGTACCGCCCCGGACATCCTGTATTCGTGCATGAGATTTTTGTTACCGACATGCATCACTTTACAATTATACACGTTGTACCTCATTTGCCATGTCGATGCCCATTTCTTGAGCTTGATTATGTCACATTGCAGATCTTCGCAATCCCCATGTGTCTTTACTACTCTGAATAACTTTGTATCGTCCGCAAATTTAATCATACCAATTTAGTCGTACCAATGTCCACATCATTTATAAAGATGTTGAAGAGTACGGGTCCAAGCACCGAACCCTGCGGCACCTCACTGGTGATGCTCTTCCAGTCCGCGTATTGTCCATTTACCCCCACTCTCTGTTTCCTATGCCCCAGCCAGTTTTTAATCCATGTGAGTATTTCACCCTCGATTCCATGGCTCACAATTTTCCAAAGTAGTCATTCATGCGGAACCTTGTCGAATGCCTTCTGAAAATCCAGATATACAATGTCGATCGGGTCGCCCTTGTCTATCTGCCTGTTTATTCCCTCGAAAAAGTGCATCAAGTTTGTCAAGCAAGATCTGCCTTTGCTGAAACCATGCTGGCTGGTCCTCATCAGATCGTGTCCATCAAGGTGATCAATGATGCGGTCCTTTATCAGCACCGCTACCATCTTTCCCGGTACCGAGGTCAAACCTTTTATTGGCTTCATTGTGCGTAGTAGGAGGCGTGGGCAGGGTGGTGTGTGTGCAATGGGTTTAGAGTGAGTAGTTTGCCTTGGGGATTTCTTTGGTGATTTTAGTGGGATGTGGTGGTTTTATTTTTTCATGGGGATTTTTGTGGCTTGGTCCTTCTTGGTCCGAATGAAGGGCCACACTTCTGCAGGGTCTGCCGGAAGGAGAGGTCCACCTGCTCTGCAGCCCTTTAAAGGGAGAAATGAAGAGGCTTTGCTCCTGGAAATGAGGCGGGGCTTCACACCAAAGAAAATCAATCAGATCAAGCAAAGATTTTTTGTAGATGTCTCACTGTATAATTTGATGTTCAACTGCAGGATGTCCAGTAATGGCTATATAGATGCCCAAACTACTTTTTCCAAATCTTTGGCATTTCATCTCCATGGCTTCCAAAAAGCAGCAAAATCTAGATCAGCCTCTGACCCAAAAACCTAATTTCACCCAGGCAAAGACTGAGATGCTGGTCAGAGAGATCCAGGCTTACTATCAACACCTCTTTTCTCCTAAGGGAGAACGGCTAAGGGCCTACTTCAAAAGTAAGGCTTCGGCTACCATAGCCAACTGTCTCAATGCAGTTCACTGCCATAAAAGAGATGTGGAAGACTGCAAGAAGAAGTGACGGGTCCTGAAGGGAGAGGTGCGGATAAAGGCTGGCAGCAGATCTGCTGATGCAGATATGTCCGACCTTAACCCACTGGAGCAGGTGGTACTCAACTTTGTATCACCAAGTGAGCATGCAGGACACCTATGCAGGAGTACATGCCTCAAGTACATTGATTACCTACTCCCCATTCTAACATCATTGTTCCCTAACCACCTCCCCCCTCAAACCACAACTCTGTTTTCCAAGAAACACTCTCTTCTCACTTTTCCTCTTTGTATGACTGCTCACCCTCAGGTGGTTGGGTTAGACCACTTCACATCATAGCAACACATTTCACCTGCATATTGTGCTCAGATCGGTGAGTATGTACTGACACACACCTTTGGTATGCATGAAACTGGCACTTCTACTGACCTGGACAGTGGAAGGGCACCTGGAGGGGTAAAAACAGAAATGTTGATATGCTGTGGTAAAGAAATGGCTAGGAATCACATATGTTCCTTTTCCCTATGCAGATGTCAGCTCAGAGGAAGAGGCAGGACCCAGTGGTCTCCAGATACCACCACCACAAGGTGATGAAGCAGCAGGGGATGGAGCTCTGACAGCCATCAAGGTCCAACAGGATACAGAGGAGAGTCAGAAGGATGTGACAGCAGCATATGCTGTGGTGGAGGCGAATGAGGATGCTGCTTCTTTAGAGCCTATTGTCCCCCCTCCTGACGGGTTTTCTGATGCGGGTGCTGAATGAAATGAGGGATGCCAGACTGCTCAGAGGAGGGAACCCTATCGACAGCACAAACACCTTATCTGCCTAGCTCAAAGGCTCCTGGGATATAAAATTTTCCTTGATGATTATAGTCAGCAGAAGCTGCAGCTCCTGAGGTAGGGTTTGGAAGCCCAGAGGGAACATAAGAATTGCCGCTGCTGGCTCAGACCAGTAGTCAATCATGCCCAGCAGTCCGCTCACGCGGTGGCCCTTAGGTCAAAGACCAGTGCCCTAACTGAGACTGGCCTTACCTGCATACGTTCTGATTCAGCAGGAACTTGTCTAACTTTGTCTTGAATCCCTGGAGGGGTGTGTGTGTATAGTGATGTGGGTATGGGGGTAAGGGTGTGTGGGAGCAAATGGAGGTCCTGAGGTAGGGCATGGAAGCCCAGAGGGAGTAGATAGAGTTCTTGTGGCTGCTTTTGCAAAGCAACACAGCCATCAGCACCCAGATCCAAGGTCTACAGAGCGACTTGCGGAATCTCATTGGGACTCAGAATACTATCCAGCCCCCTGCTCAGCAGCCTAAAACACTCTCCAGCTCCAGCACTAGGCCAGCACAGAGAGGCAAAGTGACTGCCAAACAGCACTTTGCCCCAATCCTGAGCCCTGTACCATGCCATCCATTTACCACACCTATGAAATGGCCGCAATTTCACAGGCAAGCACCTGAAAACAATGATAACAGTGACACTGGGGATGGGGACTCTGGCAGTGTCTCTGAAGCTGCAGAAGCTACCTCCTGTGCTTTAGCCTAGTCAAGATGGGGGTCTAGGAGAGCTCAGAAGGGACATGAGTGATGTAGGGGCCAAGGCAAGGGAAGGGGAGGTAGGCAAGGGGCTCTTACTTGTGTGGGGAAGGGGGTATAAGTATGTGTGTGTGGGGTGTATAGTGATGTGGGTGTGTGGGGAAGGGTGTGTGTTTTGGGTGTTATGTGGGGGGGATGTGTGGGAGAAGAGTATGTAGGGGTGGGGGGGGGTTTTGTGGTGGATTTGGTGGTGGTTTACAACAGGTGGTATCCGCTATAATAAAACCCTTAGCGTGCATGCACACTTCAATCTGCGTCTCTCCATGCCTCCATGATCCGTGACTCTGTGCTGCCACATGCGCAGTAGAAGAAGCCTGTGGCAGTTTCCCTATCGCCCTCCCTCGGCAATGCTGGCTCCTTCTACTGCGCATGCGGAGGAACCTTAAGCATAGACACATGGAGGCAGCGACCATAGTGGCGACTCCTCCCTCCCGCCCTCACTCCGTCTAACAGGACCAAGGAGAGCACAAAAATAACGGAAGCAGGCAAAGGAATGATTTAAGGGTAAGTGGGAGAAGGGGGCTGGAGCTGAAGCATCTCAGCGCATGAGAATGAAAGACAGACACAAAGAAAGACAGCGGGCAGGGAGAGAGACAGACAGACAGAAAGAAAGACAGACAGACAGGGGGCCAGGGAGAGAGACAGAAAGAAAGAAAGGCAGACAGTTATATATTCTAGCACCCGTTAATGTAACGAGCTTAAACACTAGTGTATAAATAAAGCTGTTCATTTCACTGACCTTTACTGGAAGCTTGTGTGTATTAAGCATTCATCTGGTGTGGACCCTCTCCTAGAATGCACCCTAGTCAGCTCTGTGGCATGGATGCGGGGGAACTCCTCACCTTCTGCATCTAGTGGCTATTGATGGTGTTGCTTTGGGGGGGTCTGGAAGGGGCTGCCTTTTTCAGAGGGCAGGGCTATGGAGCATGCAGCAGGCCATGAATATCTGAGTCACATTCTCAGGTCAGTAAAGCAGCTGCCCCTCTGAATGGTCAAGACATCTGAAGCGGTTCTTGAACTGTCCAAAGGTGCACTCGATGATGGCTCTGGTTCTTCTGTGTCGTTTATTGTGTTCCTCCTCTGCAGCATTTTGTGGGTGCACAATGGGAGTCATTAGCCAGATTCACTGTGGATACCGTCACCTATGGGGGAGAGAGAGGGAGAAATGAGGAGTGGCAGTGAGTTCCATTTCACCTCTGAAGTAGGAGATTAGTGGGACTTGGCAGGAAGAAAGTGTTTTGGGGGGATGGTGTGTCCCTGTGGTGCTTACCTAGCAGCCAACTGCCATTGAACTCCCCTCTGGTTGCTCTCCTATAGATTCCAGAATGCTGGAAAATGTAAGCATCATGGATTGAGCCTGGGTATCTGGCTGTGTGTGTACCCCACCATTCTTTCCATGCCAAACCCCCTCCCCCACCCATGCTCCTTCCACGCCATACTCACACCCTCCTTTCCCATCCCCGTACCTCTTTAAATCTTCGCCAGTGCAAGCGGCTTCTCCAGACTGCTGTTTATGCTGGCTTTCCCTCTAATTTAGCTTCCTGGCCCAGAAGTGATTTCAGAGGGAGCCAAGCCAGCATGAGCAGCAGGCTAGAGTAGTTGCTCACGTTGGTGAAGATTTTAAAGAGGAATTGAGTCAGGGAAGAGAGCGGTGTGAATGTGGCATGGGATTGGGTTGGGTGGAGAGGTGCTGGTGACCCCACCAAGATGATGCCTGGGGTAGTCTGCCCCCACCCCCTTATTATGCCACTGTCTGCAGCATTCTACTATTTACCCTCCTCCATAGAGAAAAATGGCTATTTACCCCTACTTTGTTTTCTATCCGATAACCAATTCTTAATCCATAACTGAACATTGCCTCCCCTCCCATGACTCTTTAATTTTCACAGGAGCCTCTCTAAGGAACTTTGTCAAATGTCTTCTGAAAATCTAGATACACTACATCAACTGGCTTATTTTTATCCACATGTGTATTTTGGTATGACAAGATCTCCCTTGGCTGAACCTATGCTATCTATGTGTTTAACAATTTTATTTTATATAATTATTTCCACTATTTTGTCCGGCACTGAAGTCAGGCTTACTGGTCTGTAATTTTCCAGATCTTTCCTGGAACCCTTTTTAAAATTGGTGTAGCATTGACCATCCTCCAATCTTCAGGTACTACAGATGATTTTTGCAACAAGTTACAAATCACTAATAGCAGGTCAGCAATTTAATGTTTAATGTATACCATCTGGTCCAGGTGATTTATCATTTTTTAACTTGTCAATTTGGCATCTTACAGATTCAATGAGATTTCTTTCAATTCCTCCACATCATCCTTGAAAACCATTAACAGTTCAGGTACCAGCATAGTAAATGACAACAGATAAAGACCTGAATCTCTTACATCTTCTTCTGTAAAGACCGAAAAAAAAAATTCAGTCAATCACTCCTCTATGACCTTATTCTCCCTAAGTGCTCCTTTTGCTCATTGATCATCCAACGATCCCACGGATTCCCTTACTGGTTTTCTGCTTCTGATGTACCTAAAAAACATTGTTACATTGTTACTCTTTGGCAAGTTTCTCTTCATATTCTTTCTTAGTTTTCTTTATCAATGCTTTGCATCTAACTTGCCAGTGCTTATGTCTCTTATGTCACCAGAAAAGAGTGTCAAAACCACACTCTTAAAAAAGTTTTCAGCATAGTAGACACAAAAACCATGTGAAACCTACAGAGCTATCCACAAATGTGCCCTGAATCCCTAAGGTTGGGGCAATGGCTGTGGAAATTACCACGAGGTAGGAAAAAGCCTCATATCCCCTCCACCATCAAGTCAACTGAATAAAGTTGCAGATAAATAGGAGGCTTAGTCAGAGTGGATTTAATCACTGGCATAAAAAAACCTCGCGTAATGTTACACTAAGCATAAGCCTTATGCAATGCAATATAATTTTCTAATTGCCTACAATATCTCGGGAAACTAAGGAACACTCGGTAGCTAATGTTTAATAGATCCAACTAGAGCAGTATTCATTGTAGCAGGAACCTAAATACCACACATCTGATTGATTTGCTCACAGACAACATCTTCAGTCTATGGGTAGTCATTCTAAATGTCACACCTGCCAAGTATGTGCTATCACAATGGAACTATCAGAAAAATTTGTGCACCCGATTACGGGTAAGACATTTTTCGTTCAGTTTAACACCACTTGTCTGACAAATCATGTAGTGTATTTAATAATATGCCCATGCCATGCCATGTTGGCCAAACTATACGGTCCTTCAAGCTCAGGATAACTGAACATAAGAGTTGTTTGAACACGGGGAAGATACAAGCTCCAATTGTTGCTCATTGTCTCGAATATAGCCATACTTTCCAAGATCTGAGGTGTTGTGTAATAGACCATATTGTTGAAAGCCATCAGAACAGACAGTAGCTACTTTTACAGAGAGAACTATTCTGGATTTTTACTTTAGAGACAGAAGAACCAAACGGGTTAAATTCTAGAACTGAATGGCATCATTTGTTATGAATTGAAATTATTTTATTATACTACATGTTAGTTATTTTCAGTGTTATAGATTCAAAGTTTCTATTATTTTCTATCGTATATTGCTGCATCCAATCAGAACCATGCTATAAAATTTTTAAAGGCAGGGCGTGATCCACTTCCTGTGTCTGAGGAGCCGCCATGTTTTCAAACCCGGAGCTTCTACAAAAGATTAACCATTTATATGTCTTGAGGCAGCTATTTTGTGAAGTGAAACGCTGGCCATCGTCGATGTGTGGTATTTAGGTTCCTGCTACAATGAATACTGCTCTAGCAGGTTCTATTAAACATTAGCTACCGAGTGTTCCTTAGTCTCCTGAGATATTGTAGGCAATTAGAGAATTATATTGCATTGCATAAGGCTTATGCTTAGTGTAACATTACACGAGGAGGCTTTTTTATGCCAGTGATTACATCCACCCCGACTAAGCCTCCTATTTATCTGCAACTTTATTCAGTTGACTGGATGGAGGAGGGGATATGAGGCTTTTTCCTACCTCAGGGTAATTTCCACAGCCATTGCTTTTATAGCAGATGCTGGTTAATCCTTACTTGTCCAAAACTCAGGGATTCAGGGCACATTTGCGGATAGCTCTGTAGGTTTCACATGGTTTTTGTGTCTACTATGCTGAAAACATTTTTGAGAGTGTGATTTTGATATTGTTATTTTTCTCATATTGGCTTGGGTGTGTTGTACCAGAGAAGAGTGTGACATAGTGGTTAGAGCTATAGCTTCTTAGCACCCTGAGTTTGTGGGTTCAAACCCTACACTGCTCCTTGTGACCCTGAACAAGTCATTTAATTATCCACTGCCCCAGGTACACTAGATAGATTGTGAGCCCACAGGGAAAGATAGGAAAAATGCTTGAAGTACCTGTGTATAAACTGCTTTGAGTGTGGTTGTAAAACTACAAACAGGCAGTATACAAGTCCCAATCCCTTCTCCCCTTTCCCTGCAGAGATCAGTCCTTAGCCTGGCTCTTTTTAACATTTCTGTGAGTGATACTGCCTAGAAAGTGACGCTGGGATAAAGATTCATCGCCATCCAGGACCAGATATTGTTAAAACCTTGCCATGACTTCCTCTCTTACTTGACTGCAGTGAGAAAGAGAAAAGGAAATGAGAAAATGGTGGTGGTGGGGTTACACTGAACTGACTTAAATTTTTTTTCTTTGCAATGTACTTTGATAATATATACCGTATTATTTGTTTCAAGTGAAGTTTTCTTCATGTGTATAATTGATGAACTGTATGGTTGTTTCTTTCAATGTTACTGTTTTAGACATGAAATGGTTTCTTATATTAAAGCATTGTTTGCTTAACATAAGAATAGCCATACTGTGTCAGACCAATGGTCCATCTAGCCCAGTATCCTGTTTCCAAAGTGGCCAATCCAGGTTACAAATACCCGACAAAACCCCAGATGAGTAACATTCCATGCTACTGATCTTAAGGCAAGTATTGGCTTCCCCCTGTCTGTTTTATAATCTCAGCTTTTTATGTCTAAGGTTACAGTTTGAAATTAGTGTCTGCATCCTATTTTAATGACAGGAAAAGATAACAAAATTGCAACATTTTAAACTATTTTAGTATGTCTTGTTCTATTCTTGTCCAATTTAATTTTTAAATTGTCTGTAAAACTGTTAACATTTCTGTGTTTCATTTTTCTTTTCCACACACAATAAAGTAAAATAGTAAAGCTTGTTGTCTGCAGTGACAAACCAAGGGTGGGGGGTCCACCTGGGTGCATGCCCCAAGGTTATGTACAGCCGGCATACCGGATCTGGAACTTCCCACCCTATTCTACCACAAGACCTTCCTGCACCTGCCCGTGGCTGCCAGTCTACCCCCTCTGATGTCACTTACTTGTTCCAGAGCAGAGTCGGCAGCCATGGGGAGGTGCAGGAAGGCCCCTTGATGACTGCGTCTGCCGGCTCTGCTCCAGAACAAGTAAGTGATGTCGGGGTGGACCAGCAGCCACAGAGAGGTGCAGAAAGGTCCCTCTATGACTGTGGATGCCGGCTCTGCTCCGGAACAAGTAAGTGACATTGGAGGGGGTAGACCTGCAGCCGCAGTCATCGTGGGATCCAGCTTCACCTCCCCGCGGCTTCTGGTCCACCCCCTCCGATGTCACTTACTTGTTCCAGAGCAGAGCCAGCAGCTGCAGTCATCGTGGAATCTTGCTGCATGTCATTGGGATGGAAGGGGAGAGAAAGGAGCAGGATACTTTTATGGAAGTGGGGTGGAGGGAGAAGGAAGTGGGGTGGAAGGGGAGAGAAGGGAGCAGGATACTGGTATGGAAGGATGGTGGAAGGAGGGGGAAGGGGCAGATTCTTATGGAATTGGTGTGCAGGGAAAGGGTAGAGGGACATAAGGGGGAAGGTTACTAGATGGAATTGGGTTGGAGGGAAAGAAAAGGGTAGATATTGATGAAAGAGGGGCGAGGGAGAGACAAGGGACAGATGCTGATGGAAAAGGGGTGGATGCAGAGAAAGAAAGGGCAGACATTGGATTAGTGCGGATGGTAGAGGGGGAGCCTATGCTGGATGGAAGTGCGGATGGGAGAGAGATGGGAGTAGATGCTGGATGGAAGTGATGAGGAGAGAGAGAAAGAGGGAAGCAGATGCAGGAAGAAATGGAGAGAGGAGGAAGATGCTGGATGGAAGTAGACAGAGAAGAAGATGCTGGATGGAAGGGGTGGAGAAAGAGGGCAAATGATGGAAAGAGGGGATAAATTAAAAGAGGGCACATGATGGGGAGAAGAGGACTGAATTAGTAAAATACTGGAGGGGGTGAACGAAAGAGGTGGCAAGCTGTAGGTAGACAGTGAAAAGGGAAATTGATGATAGGGTAGTAAGAACTTAATCTAGACAGATGAAAAAAATAAATTGAGAAGGAAGATGAGGGAAGAAAAGGAAAGGGAGAGGAGAGAGGGAAATGCCAGACCATGGGGGTATGGGAGAGGGAAGGGAAGAAGAGGGGAGAGATACCAGACCATTGGAGGAGGGGAGGGAAGAGAAGATGGATGCCACACCAATGGGGTGAAGGGAAAGATGGAAGGGGGAGGCAAACAGTTTCTGAAAGGGGCACAGAAGGAGAGAAGATGCCATATAGAAGCGGCAGAGAGAGGGAAGACAGTGGATGGAAGGAAGAGAATGACACGGAGATGAGTAAAGTAGAAACCAGAGAAGACAAGGGTAGAAAAACATTTTCTATTTATTTTTTTGCTTAGGATAAAGTAATATTGAAACTGTGTTGATAAATATTTATAAATAGAAAATTGAAATAAGGTGATTCTTTTATTAGACTAATTGTAATACATTTTTGACTAATTCAGAGTCCAAAACCATCTTTCTCAGGTCAGGAAAAGAAACTGTAACAGCAGTATACTTTACTGACCTGAGAAAAGAGGTTCTGGCCTCTGAAAGCTAATTGAAAATGTATTAGTCTAATAAAATATTATTAACTTATTTTATATTTTTGTTTTATTCCCTCCGCCCCCCATTTTTTGGCCCCCTTTTATGAAGCTGCATTAGGCTTTTTTTTATCACCAGCCGTGATGAGCGCCAGAGCTTTTACTGCTGCGGCCTGCAATAAAATAAAACAACCCTAATGCAGCTTCATAAAAGGGGGGTGGGGTGGAGGGGAGGTGTTATTTGTTAATTTGTAAAGTGATGATCTCTTAGAGAGAGAAAGAGATGGTTACTGTGGATGGGCAGACTAGATGAGCCATTTGGCCTTTATATTTTGCACAATATTAGGGGACATGTGTTACTGTTTCAGTTTTTGTGGTATTGCATTGTATGCAGAGTCTAGCTTCTTGGTGGTTCAGTTTAACTTTTATCTACATATTTCTATTTTATCCCCCCTTTTACAAAACTGTAGCATGTTTTTTTTACCACCAGCCATGGTGGTAACAGCTCTGATGCTCAGAATTCTATGAGCATCAGATTTGTTACCACTGTGACTAAAAACCGCACTACAGTTTTGTAAAAGGGGGAGAGTTTAGTTTGTGATTACATATTCCATACCGGGCAAAGGTGTTTTCTGTGTTCTGTGTGTTTGAAAGACATAGGGCTCCTTTTACTAAGCCGCGCTAGTGGTTTTAATGCACACACCGGATTAGGGTGCGCTATAGCGCACGCTAGCTGAAAATCTACCGCCTGCTCAAGATGAGGTGGTAGCTGCTAGTGCACGCGGCAAATTAGCGCACGCTATTCCGTGCGTTAAGGCCCTAGCATGGCTTTGTAAAAGGAGCCCATAGTTTTCTGTTAGCATTGACTACACAATCTCAATTTGTACTAGGTCTGGCTTGTTTAGTTTTACAATGGGTGTATTGATGTTCTACTGATCACTGCAGTATGTAAGATGCTGCCTTTTCGTAGGTACACTCTTGTTATGTGACATGTGGATTGTTACTAAACATCATGTTTTTCATAGAAATGGGGGGGGGGTAAAAAATGACTTGAAACTTGAAATTTAACTGTTTTAATGAAGGAGAAATTGCTATTAGTAAGGAAAGTAGAAAATTTGGAAAATTATACTAAAATGTTGAATTTAAGATTACTTAACTTTCCTAAAACTTTAGCAATGACGCCTAAAGATTTATTCTACAAATTTCTGAAAGAGATACTTAAATATCCTGAGAATGGTTTTCCCCCATTACACAAAGTTTATTATCTTCCAGTTTCAAAGAAGGCTTCAGTTAATTTAAGCCCTATGGATGTTACAAAAATTTTGGAAACCTCAGAGGATGAAGTCATCTCATATTCTACACTTCTGGTGACATTTGTCTTTCAGCAAGATAAAGAGGCACTTCTTAGACTGTTTTTTAGGCTTAAAGAGGTGACCTTTATGGACTCAAAGATTTCCATGTTTCCGGATGTATCCAAATTAACTCAATCCCGAAGGAAAGAGTTCCTGGAAATGAGACAATTTGTATTAACTTTGGGGGCTAAGTTTCAACTCAGATATCCCTGCAAATGTTTGATCTTGTTGGATCAACATTCATATATTTTTTTTGATCCCTCCCAATTACGATTTTTTCTTGAGTCTAAAGGGGTAATGCTGTCCAGTGCTCCCACAGTGGAATAAGGTCTAGTTTTCATTTATTTGAAGAAGTAACACTGCATTTTCATATTATAAATTTCTGTATAATATAAGGCCCTACTAATGTGAATTGCTTTTCCAATAATGTGGACTTTTTGGAGAGATTATTTATATTGCATTGGAAGTTGTTTAGTTTTCTTCTTTTTCCTTTTTATTTTTAATTAATGTGTTTAATCTCTCTTTCTCATATACATATTGTATGAATGTATATCTATAAAATTAAATAAATAATTATAAAAAAAAGAAACTTGAAATTTATTACATATGCTAGGAACGTCACTGTTTGACTTATTTATAGTTTCAAAGATAATTAGCAAAGGTGAAGGAATAAGCAATTAGGTTTCTTTGGGCAATTGGTGTTAAAATAGTTTTGAAATCTAAATACAAAAATTTTTAAAAGTAGAACTATTAAATTGTATGTAGTAAAGTTATGAAAGATTTGGAAATAAGCTCTCAGCCATCCTTGGGAAATTCTATGTTGAAGGAATTATGCAAGTAAAAGTTTTTGCTAAAAATTTTTTCTGGTTATGGTTAAAGAAAGTGGTTTGAGGAAATTGGTTTTTAGTGTGGTTTTTAGTGCTGGCCGTGGTGGTAACAGCTTTGATGCTCATAGAAATTCTATGAGTGTTGAAGCTGTTACCGCTGCAGTCGGCACTAAAAACCGTACTACGGTTTTGTAAAAGGGAAGAGGAGTGTATTAGTAACAAAAAAGTGATTTATTGCAATTTGTTAGCTGCTATTATGAGAGATGTGTTAATTATATAATAGCTAATTGACATAGCAGGGATGGGATGGATTTCAGCAAGACACTAATATAATTTTAGACACATTTATAGAAAGAAAAGAAATTGCAAGTTGACTTGAATGTATGTGTAAAGTGAAAAAAAGGAAGTGAAAGTATGTGAATTATGATATGCACTGCCAGGATCTAGTTTTTAGTGGAGCACATGAATTGGTTTTGTAGGTCAGTGTTTCTCAACACACAGTATGCATACCTTTAAGGGTACATGGACCGCTTGTTGGGGGTACGTGACCTAGCTGACGCGGAGGATATTCCCGCCTGTCTATTGAAGCTGCTGCTGCTGGTGGGGATCTCACCTTCCTTCCTGCCGCTGCTGGAGATCTTGCCTCCCTCCCTGCCCGCCTGCCTGTCTACCCCCCAAAACCGACCCAGTTCTTGTTCAAGCTGCACTCACTCCTTCAGTCTTCAGCAGCACTCCTTGCAGGGAAGGTACAGGCAGTGATTTCCACTCTGCATGTAAGTAGTTGACATCAGAGGGAAGGCTTGTGGGTCAGCCATATTCAGCGTGTGAATTGCTGCTTGCACCGTCCCTGCAAGGAGTACCACTGAAAACTGAAGGAGCGAGTGCAGCTCATACAAGAACTGGGTTGGCTTTGGGGGTGGGAGATGGGTGGATAGCGAGGGAGGGATACGGCAGGTGGCGGGAAGGAAGCCGAGATCCCTGGATGCAGTGGTGACTTCTATGGATGGCAGTTACTTGCGTGCAGCTACTTGTGTGCAGGGAGAGGGGCATGAACTCAACTCAGATGGAAGGGAGGGGGCATGAACATGGGACACAGAAGAGAGGGAGGAAGGGGGCACTAACTTGGGACTTAGGAGGGAGGGAATAGAAAGTGAGAATTGTTGGGTTTGAGTATGTGAGTGAGAGGGAAAGATTGTGGCAGATGGAGAAAGGAAGAAAAAGGAAAATTGGTCAGAGTGAGAGAGGAGAGAGATGCACGGGAGAAAGAAGGATGAGAAGTAGAAATGTTGGATATGGTAATAGAGAGGGTACAGAGGGACAGATTGAAGGGGATTGCAAGGGGGAGGAATATTGGACATAGTGATGGAGGGAGCGATGTGGCATTGTGCTGGAGAGGGGTGATAGAAGAAGAAATGGGCATGGGGCTGGTGGGCATTGGTGAAAAATGCTGCACATGATCTGAGGGTTGAGAGAGGGAGAAATGTTGGATGTGACAGTAGAGGGGTGAGAGAGATGCCTGGACCTCTCAAGACAGATGGACAGTGAGAGAAAGGAAGACTTGTCAATAGGGGTAGAGGAGAGAGTAAGAAAATTTGGACTCAAGGAGAGACAGAGAGAGAGAGAGATGTTGGTTGGGGAAGGGAATGAGGTCCGGAGGAGAGAAAGCATGCAGGAGGCATGAAGTGTTGGACTCATGGAGAGAGAGTGAGAGATGGATGGGGGAGAGGGCAGAGAGTAAAATGTTGAACTCATGGAGGAGAGAGAGAGAGATGTTGGTTGGGGGAGGGAATGAGGACTGGAGGAGAGGAAGTGTACAAGAGGCAGAGAGAAAGATATGTTGGAGTGGTGGAAAGGAGGGAGAAAAGTTGGATGTGGCAATAGAGGGAGTAGGAGAGATGCACTCTGGATCTCTCTGTCTTTCCCCTCCCTTTGCAGCAAGGGAGGGAATGAGAGAAGGATAGTGAGAGAGAAAGGGAAACATATTGCTAATGGGGGTGGAGGAGAGAGGAAAAAAAGTTGGACTAATGGAGGGACAGAGAGAGATGCTGGTTAAGGAAAATGTAATGAGGTCTGGAAGAAGCATGCAGGAGGCAGAAAAAAAGAAATATTTGATGCACAGTCAGAAGGAAGTGCAACCAGAGTCTTTGCCCAGGAAAAGGATCTTGGTGTCATCACTGAAGATACGTTGAAACCTTCAGCTCAATGTGTGGCAGTGAAAAAAATAAATAAAGATTTTTTTTTTAAAAGATAGCAAATAGAATGTTAGGAATTATCAGGAAAGGAACGGAAAACAATGATGAAAATGTTATGATATCCTTGTATTGCTCTATGGCAGGGGTAGGGAACTCCGGTCCTCGAGAGCCATATTCCAGTTGGGTTTTCAGGATTTCCCCAAAGAATATGCATTGAAAACAGTGCATGTAAATAGATCTCATGCATATTCATTGGGGAAATCCTGAAAACTCGACTGGAATACGGCTCTCGAGGACCGGAGTTCCCTCCCCCTGCTCTATGGTATGACCACACTTCGAATACTGTGGGCTAGTGCTGCCCGATTCAGGAAAAAATATTTTGATTCGATTCAATTCAATTCAGCCTATTGAATTGATTTTTCAATTCGATTCAATTTTCCTGCCCAAATGGGTATTTTTTTCAAACATCCTGGTGGTTTTATTTTATAGCTTCTTCATCCCTTTTATAGCCTGTTCACCCCCTTTGTCCTCTCCTACCCACACTGGCACTGTGGTGTAAACTGTTAAATCCTAGCTCACGTTCGCGGTCTAAAACCATCTCTGGCAGGATACACATTTCAAATCTGACATATTGTAATCACAAAATAGAAAATAAAATTATTTTTTCTACCTTTTGTTTTCTGGTCATTATTCAGATCTTGTTGGTCCCAGGCTCTGGTTGTCTTGTGATAACTCACTTGCCAGGATCTCCTTCATTCTTTGTGCTAACCATCCATTTTCTATCTCTGCCCTCCCTTTCTGTTTCCCTTCCCTTCCCCAGAGGTCTGGCTTCTTTCCTTTCTTTCGTTTCTATTCTCATAGCTGCAGCGATGGACCCCACCATCTCTCCTTTTCTCAACTACCCTTTCATACAGCATCTTTCCCTCCTTCCCCACCACCCTAGGTTCCTCCAGTTCTCCCTTTTTCTTCCCAACTACACTCCTATCCAGTATTTCTACTCCCCCCCCATGTACAACTTCTCTCCCTTTCTGTTTCTTCCCTCCCTAAATCCCATTGGCCACCATCTCTCTCCCTCTCCTGTTTTTAGATCCATTATTTCTTCTATCCCTCCCCCCATTTCCCCTCTCCCTCCCCCAACTCCCCTTTCCCCAAGTTCATCTCTCCTTTTCCAGTCCACCAACTCCATCTCCCAACTTCCCCCAGCTCTGACTCCCAACACAGAAGCCCAGTATTTGGCTGACAGAGGGTAACACTCGTGCATTGTGGCACTTACCAAGAGCTCCGGACGCTTCACATAGCAGACATACACTTTTCCTGTGAGCTGCAGAAGATGCGGCCTTGCGCTTGCAGCGCTCCTCGGGAACCCCCGTGCAGCACATGTCACCTGGTTCTCGCAGGTGTGCGGGGCTCTGGCGGTCATGTGGCAGATGAAAGGCCAGCCGCTGGCAGGACCTGGAAGAGCAGGTGCGTGCCACTGAGCTGCAGCAGCAAGAGCAGTGCATGCAGGTGGCAGATCGGGATCGTTTGCTGGGCTCCGGGGGAAGCATGAGCGTGCATGCGGGAAGATGAGGGGCGGGCATCTGATGCCAGCCAACTAATTAAAAATCACCTTGTTGCCGCCGTTCTGTACCCAGAGGTCCACTCGACTTTCCCTCTGGTGTAACTTCCGGTTTTGCAAAACCAGAAGTTACATTAGATGGAAGGATTCCGGTGGCAGAGGGAATGCCCAAACGGGTCTCTAGGAAGGGGGCAGACGAATCGGTGAGTTCGATTTTTTTACAAAATCAAATCAATTCGAATTGATTCACCTGAAGTGAATCGGTGAATTGATTCAAATTGTGAATCGGGCAGCACTACTGTGGGCAATTCTGGTCACCGTATCTCAAAAAAGATATAGCGGAATTAGAAAAGGTAGAGAGAAGGGCAATGAAAATTATAAAAGTGATGGAACAACTTACCTATAAGGAAAGGCTAAAGTAGCTAGGGCTCTTCAGTTTGGAGAAGAGATGGCTCAGGGGTGATATGATAGAGGTCTATAAAATACTGAATGGAGTAGAAAGAGTAGATTTAAATCACTTGTTTACTCCTTCCAAAAATACTAGTACTATGGGGAATGTGATGTAACTACTAAGTAGTAGATTTAAAACAAACAGGAGAAAATATTTCTTCACACGTATAATTAAATTCTGGAATTTGTTGCATGAGAATGTGGTAAAATCAGTTAGCTTAGCAGGGATTAAGAAAGGTTTGGATAATTTCATAAAAGAGAAGTCCATAGACCATTATTGAGATGGCTTGGGGAAAACCACTGCTCATTCCTAGGATAAGCAGCATAACATCGGTTTTACTACTTGGGATCTAGCTAGGTACTTGGGACCTGGTTGGCCACTGCTGGAAAGAGGATTCTGGACTTTATGGACCTTTGGTCTGTCCTAGTATGGCAATTCTTATGTTCTTATGATAGGCAAGAATTGTGAATGATTTTTATTCCACTTAGCACAGTAAGGAACTGAGACTTTACACCTTGTAAATACAAGGAAAATCTTTTTTTAAATGTGCATATTGTGACAGGGAAAGAAATAGGCAGCCAAAATTCTCTGAGTCTGTCTCTTTAAGACTGACTGCTCTGCAGCCTGAGGGTAATTTTCCTCCCCCATGCTGTTTGAACTGGTCTGCCTTAACATTTTTTGAACCAGGAACAAGGAAAGGAGGGCCTGACTTATCTTTAAGAGAAGAGAAGAGTAGCCCTAAACAAATCCCTGGTGAGGCAGATATAAGGTGACCATACGTCCCGTTTTCAATGGGACAGTCCCGTTATTGGACAGTCCCGTTGTCCCAAGCCACCGCTTCGGGACGGCGAAATGTCCCGTTTTCAGGGACAGCATCCCAAAGCTGTGCGCAGGGACAAGGCGACGGTCGGTCCAGTGCCAAACCCCCGCAGTGTTCTCCACGCCCTAATCCTGCTGCTGCTGTCGATGTTCCTTCCCGGGCTGACTCCAGAATTCAAATTGAACCCATGCTCTGGGGCTCTAACGTGTGCGTGCCGGCTTCCCTTCTCTTCCCTCCGAAACCGGAAGTTACGTACTGGTGGGGGGGGGGGGAGGAGAAGAGAAGGGAAGCCGGCCCGTACACATTCGAGCCTCGGAGCAGGAGTTCACTACAGGCAGCGACAGAGGGAAGCTAAGGGAGACACGGAGGAAAGCTTACAACTTGCTTCGGGCCTTCCTTTCTGCCGGGTCCGACTCCTGCCTACTTTCTGTTTCAGCGAAGGCAGAACCTGGCAACGAGGAAGCAAGGAAGAGCAGCAAGTTATAAGCTTCCCTCCGTCGCTGACCTATGGAAGATAGGTCAGTGATGGAGGAAAGCTTGCGACTCTGCCGTTGGGAGGGATGGGAAGAGAAATGATGCTGCTGCACCCAAGGGGGGAGGGGGGAATAGAAAGGCTGCTGCTGCAATGAAGGTGGGGAGGGGGAAGAGAAAAGCTGCTGCACCCAAGGGGGAAAGAGAAAAGCTGCTGCTGCTCCCAAGGGAGGAGAGGGGAAGAGAAAAGCTGCTACTGCCCCAAATTGGGGAGGGGATAGGGGAAGAGAAGTGCTGCTGCTGCACCCAATTGGGGAGAGAGAGGGGAGAAGGAAGACCAGGGAAGGGAGAGGAGAGGAAAGAGATGCCAAGAGGGAGGGAGGGAAAGGAAAGGAGATACCAGACCATGGAGGGGGGAATATGTCAGGGTATATGAAGGAGGGGGGAGACAGATTCAAGACCAGGAGGAAGGAAGGAAGGAGAGAAAGGAAGAAGAGATGCCTGATAATGGAGTGGGAGGGGGAGATGGAAAGAGAGGAGAGAGATGTGAAGGAGATAGAAATGGCAGACCATGGGGTGGAGTGGGAAGGAAGGAAAGGAGAAGAGAGAGATGCCAGAGCATAGGGGAGGGGGTGGAGACAAAGGCTGGAAGGCAGTGAGGGGGACATAGGAAGGAAGCACTAAGGACATAGGAAGGAGGCACTGGGAGCACAAATTACACAGGAAGGGGCACTAAGGACATAGGAAGGAGGCACTGAGGGCACTAAGGACATAGGAAGGAAGGAGGGAGGGAATAGAAAGGGACAACTGTTGGGCCTGAGTGCAGAAACAAAGAAATGAAAGAAAGGATGCACAGTCAGAAGGAAACGCAACAAGAGACTCATGAAATCACCAGACATTTAGTTATCAAAATGTGTCTGTTTTGAGAATTTATATCTGTACTATATTTGTCTATTTTTCTATAGTTACTGAGGTGACATTGCATATTTTAAAGTTATCTGCCTTGACATCTTTGAAAACTCCCCAAATATAAATGATAATTAACATTTTTTCTGCGTATAGTATGCTTTGTGGTTTTTTAAAAAATTTATGGTTACCATTATGACTTAAGATATTATGTGTACATGAAAAATGAATGGAAGAAATTGGGGGCGGAGCTTAGGCAGGGCTAGGGTAGGATTGGGGTGTGTGGCTAGGGCGGGATTGGGGGGCGGGACTGAATATTAATAGATGTCCCTTTTTGATGAAAAAAATAAATGGTCACGTAAGGCAGATAATACAGTCAGGTCTGCTCCTCCCTTTAAAATTCTTCTGGGAAGCAAGTTAGAGGAGTGGCTAAAAAAACCTCTCTCCTGAACCTATAGGGATGGAATGGGAATCTATTCCAGTCCAGGAGTTAGAAACAGGCCAGCAGTCAGCGCCAACACTCCTAAAAGAAGAAACTATGAAAGTTCTGATGGCAGGGAAGAGAAAAGCCTGAAGGTGTGTGTATTTATGTACATACTGACTAACCAGTGGCCTAAACAAGTATGAGGTCCACATAGCAAACAATAGTAAGAATAGTGGATGTGTATTAACTAATTTTGCAAAGCCTCTTTTTAACATTTGTTGAAGCATTCCACTCATTGTCTTTCCCGAAAAGGGTAACTTTTCCTATATAGATGACTAGGCCACATAAAAAGTGCTGCAGCACAAGTCTCTGCTGAAACCTAGCAAAGAAGGGCCCAGCTAAGCATTGAGGCTCAACATTACTGACTACAAAAGCCCTATAAGGAACATGCTGATGTTTAATAAACAAAGATTCCTGGATTTATTACAAATATTTTCTTTCTTAATAAATTATTTTAAAATTCACTTTTTAATGGACGCACATGGTAAAATAAAATCTGATTTTCCATTCACAAATAAAGGCGCTCTTGCTGTTCATTAGAAATTACAGAATTAGCTGTTCCAATATGTGCTGAACTTGGTTTTTTTTTCTTTTGCTTTTGTTGAAAAAAGATGTTTAAGCAAGTATGAAAGGTCATTCTATCTTCATCACATATTTCTCATGATGATTTATCATTAATTTAATCTTCAAGTATAACAGTGTGTTTTCTGTTTAAGGAAAGCTATAGCAGTTTAAACATTTTTTATTTTTTTTTGACTACTGCAGTAAATGTTTTAAATGCTTTGTTATAACAAATAATCTAGAGTGTGAATAGTAATTTGTCACAGGTATTATGCCAAATCTAAAAAGCACTTTTCCCAAACAAGGTTTATACAGTATGGGGCTCATAATCGAAATGGAAATACATCTAAAAACCAGCCTAAATCGGCACTTAGATGATCAGTGAGACAAGTCATCCAAGTGCCAATAATCGAACTGGGTTTTAGACGTATCTAAAAATGACTTAGGCCTTCACAGTGCTGCAGTACATCCAGAGCCAAAAAGGGGCATTTTAAGAGGAGTGGTGAGAGCGGGATTTGGGCAGGACATGGGCCATCCTAGACTTAGTCGTACTGCATGTATAACCGAAAGTGTTACAACACTGCCTAGATCAGTGGTCTCAAACTGAAACCCTTTGCAGGGCCACATTTTGGATTTGTAGGTATTTGGAGGGCCTCAGAAAAAAATAGTTAATGTCTTATTAAAGACATGACAATTTTGCATGAGGTAAAACTCTTTATAGTTCATAAATCTTTCCTTTTGGCTAAGTCTTAATAATAATATTGTAATTTATAGCTAAAGAGACATTTGATCAAGAAACTGTTTTATTTTACTTTTGTGATTATGATAGACATTTCGAAGGCCTCAAAATAGTACCTGGCGGGCCGCATGTGGCTCCCAGGCCGCGAGTTTGAGACCACTGGCCTAGATGGAATTGGACGTTGTGAGTTAGGCCATCTAAAACCAAGTCTAAGTCACAAGAAGGTATCCAAAGTGACCAGATAACCACTGTAGGGACAAAATACAGACTCCTACACACTCACCCAGTGATCACTGACCACCCCCCCTTACCACTGCCATAAAAATCGTAATAACTTTACATATCTGCCTCCAGAACATCAGCACCTGGCAGCCTGGCATAGGAAAGTCTAGTAGAACTGCACAGAGGTGGCTTAAGTGGTCGGGGAGGGGGGGGACTTGTGAACCATGGAGAGGATGACCCAGACCCATCAGTCACTCTAACCACTGCATGCATGGTGAAACATGTCCACCCCCCAAAAAATCTCCCAAGCCCCTATGTACTGCCATATAAGTGGCACCTGCAGCCATAAGGGCTATTGGGGTGGTAGACAGATGGGTCTAATTGGTTCTTGGAGGTGTTTTGGGGGGCTCACCATGACCTATAAGGTTGTGGTGAGATGTGTATGTGGCACCCTTTTTGTGAAGATCACAGTAGTGCCCTGTAAGGTACCCTACTACTCTGGTACAATGTGTGGGTATCCAGTTCATCACTTTGCTGACCCCGCCCATTCCAAAAGGTCTTTTTCTAAGCATTTTTGACTTGGACGAATTTTTAGACGAAAATGGGGTATAAAGATGGATGACTTAGTGGTCTGGACGATCAGACTGCTGGACGTACAGTTAGACGATTTTTGAAAAAAAATATATATATATGTTGGACGTATTTTTCGAAAATGGACCTTTTCCCAAGTCCAACTTTGGGTGACTAGCAACTTAGGCCCAAAGCTGACTTAGACGTATCTTTTGATTATGCCCCTCTATGTATATCTGCAAAGTGCAAATATTGCACATTCGGTTGGAAGTTCCTTGAAGCAGTATAAGATAAACAAGATAGTCAAAAACCATAAATATGAATGACTTTGGAAACACTTTTGAACAATTACTGATGTATTTAAGGAATGCATTAACATTACATATTACTAAGATAACAAACTATATTTTCCATTGTACTTTCAAGATTATGCTGTTCAAGAAATATGTACTATCTGAATTTTAACCCAAGTTGGGTCTCAGATTTCTGATTCTGTAATTCCTGGAATGATTGTATCCAGCTTCTTATTTTGCAAACCACTTTGAACTGTAACCAGTAGCTTCTTATTTTGCAAACCACTTTGAAATGTAACCGGTATGAGTGTTCGGCCAACCATGTGTAGAATTGCACAAAAACACATTCCGGTGCAATAGGGATGCGAGTCCATTGCAGGAGATAATGATCACTGTTTTGAGTAACTCCTCCTTCTCCCTGCTGTCTATTGCTCTCAGTCAGTTATTTCATCTGCAAGCAAGCCTTCAGGAGCAACTTTGATCTGTTTGGTCTTTTTTGGTTTTTTGCAAGACTTCATAAGAACATAAGTATTGCCTCTGCTGGGTCAGACCAGGGGTCCATCGCGCCTAGCAGTCCACTCCCACGGTGGCTCTCCAGGTCCTTGACCTGTAAGTTCCCTCCACCCGAATTGTTTATGCCCTAATCCTGAAGTACCTTGTATAGTACCCCTCTATCTATACCCTGTAATCCCTTTCTCCTTCAAGAAGTCATCCAAGCCCTTTTTGAAACCCATTATTGTACTTTGTCCTATCACCTCTCCTGGAAGCGCATTCCAGGTGTCCACCACCCTCTGAGTGAAGAAGTACTTCTGAGCATTTGTTTTGAATCTGTCTCCTTTCAGTTTTTCTGAGTGCCCTCTTGTTTTTGATGTCCCTGCTAGCCTGAAGAATCTGTCCCTCTCTACCTTATCTATACCTTTCATGATTTTATAGGTCTCTATCATGTCCCCTCTAAGTCTCCGTTTTTCCAGGGTGAAGAGCCCCAGCTTCTCCAGCCTTTCGGTATAAGCAAGGTTTTCCATGCCCTTAATCATTTTTATTGCTCTTCATGTTCCAGTAAAGCTCCAGTGACTGCTTAGCTTATGTGAGAGGAGCAGACTTTGGTCTGCAGCTGACATGTGGATCCTGCGGGGACCTGCTCAGCCAGCATGCTTGAACTGTGGAGCTTGGGGTTTTCCCCTACTGTTTGCTCACTCCTTGACTTGATCAGGAATGCTAGCACAGGCTGTATGGACATCAATTGTATTTCTTCGGGGCGCTTATAGTGTTGAGTGCATTTTCCTCCCCCATCCTCATGGTGTTTGAATCCTGGTCTCAAGGGTTGGGTTGAGGCTCAGTCCAGCAGTGGCCCAACTGGAAGCTGAAGATTAAAAAGAGGCAGCTTTCCTGGTGGTAGAGGTCCTCTCCAGTTTCCAGCTATCCTTAGAGGTGCTGAGGCAGACTGCAGCACTCCTTTCCAGTGTCTGGTGTACGAGTAGGGCTGTGACAGCCCACAGGGCAGTTCAGTGGGGGTAGGTGGGGGTCTGAAATTGTTCTTTTTGTGGGTATATTTTGATATAGCCTTGTTCTCCCACCCCAAAAATCCTAAAATCACTGGTTTTGGCTGTCCTCTGTTGGAGTTAGAGTTGTTTTTTCATCGGGAATTCCTGGTGGCAGCCATCTTGGATTTTTCCTGATTTGAATTTTAAGTTTTCAAACTTCCCTAAAAAGCCTAATTTTGTATTCTAACCACCAAGGATGGAATCCTCAGGCACAAATATCATGAATTTGTGTGAAGTTTGTTCCATTTGGGCACTGGAAGAGTGCTCTTGTGTTGTATGTTCTGCCGTGCAAGATGGGGAAGCGGGGACCTTGAGTTCGGGCTCTGACCATCTCATTAAGGCTGCCAAAAGATTGTTGGGATGGTTGGGGAATGATTTTAGCCTCTCCTAGAGTGTGGCACCAGTAAGGGCACTGATGGCCCCAAATTGAAAAGAAAGCACTCTAATCCTACCCTTGAGAGGGGGGGGTCTTGGTCCTCTAAGCCCTTTATACCTGACTTTGTGAACTTGCTCTAGCAAGTCTATGTTGGCAGGGCTAGCTTTCCCTCTTACCCAGAGTGAAGCCTCTGGCAAGTATGATTCGGTGCTGTATGAAATAGATCAGGGATTAAGTGCTGCTGCGGACCCCTCTGTAAACAGACTGTTCAGATTTGCTGCCCTGACAGACCTTCTTATTGAATCTCTGAAGGAGCTCAAAATTGATCATCCTCAGCCTACTACATTACATTACATTACATTAGGGATTTCTATTCCGCCATTACCTTGCAGTTCAAGGCGGATTACAAAAGAATTATCCAAGATGTATTACAACAAGAACTTACAAAAAAAAATAAAAATTGGTCATTTTCAAAAAGAGTAAGAAATAGGTAAGATTATTTGTTTGGGGTAGTTGGCTTTAGTGAGAGGTGGAGTTTGAGACTTGCGGTATTATTTCTTTTTTCAGAATTTTTTTGAAGAGTATGGTCTTTATTTATTTTCTAAAAGTCTTGTAGTCGAGGGATGCCGTCAGTAGATTGGCGATTTGGTTGTCTAGTTTGGCTGCTTGAGTGGCCAGGAGGCCATCATATAGTTTTTTTTCCGTTTGACCTCCTTAATTGGGGGGTATGAGAATGGGGTGTGAGTTTTCCTATGTCTGGTTGCGGTGTTGTGGATGAGGCGGTTATTCAGGTAGTTTGGACTGTCTCCGTATAAAGTCTTAAATAGTAGGCAGTAGAATTTAAATTGTATTCTTGCTGGGATCGGAAGCCAGTGCGATTGGAGATATGCTTCTGTAATGTGATCATGTTTCTTTAATGAGTAGATGAGTCTTAGTGCTGTGTTTTGGATAGTTTGTAGTTGTTTTGTTATGGTTATAGGGCATGGGAGGTAGAGGATATTACAGTAGTCAAGTAGGCCTAGTATTAAGGACTGAACTATGAGCTGGAATTGAGTTTTCTCGAAGAATTTCCAAACTTGTCTTAAGTTTCTCATGACTAAGAATGATTTTTGTATTGTTTTATTGATTTGCGGTTGCATGGTGCAGCATCTGTCGATAGTTATTCCTAGCAGTTTTAGGGTGGTTTGTATGGGGTAGTTGATTGCATTGATTTCCATGTTGGTTATGGTTGGTATTTTGTTGTTTTATAGGAGGATGAATTTTGTTTTATCTGGGTTCAATTTCATTTTGTGATCTTTCATCCAGGTTGCTATTGATTTTAGTGTTTGGTATATTGTGTTCATCATGGAGAGTTCAGGTTGATCATAGAAACATAGAAACATAGAAAGGTGACGGCAGAAAAGGGCCACAGCCCATCAAGTCTGCCCACTCTACTGACCCACCCCATTAAGTCTGAGTGCTGATGACTTAGTTCCTTAGCTCGACCCTCGTAGGGATCCCACGTGGATATCCCATCTATTTTTAAAGTCGAGCACGTTGGCGGCCTTGATCAACTGCATCGGAAGTTTGTTCCAATGATCCACCACCCTTTCCGTGAAGAAGTACTTTCTGGCGTCACCACTAAATTTCCCTCCTCTGAGTTTAAGCGGGTGCCCCCTTGTGACCGAGGGTCCCATGGGAAAGAATATGTCATTTTCCATCTCGACACGACCTGTGACGTATTTAAATGTCTCAATCATGTCACCCCTTTCCCTGCGCTCCTCTAGAGTATAGAGCTGCAATTTGCCCAGTCTTTCTTCGTATGAGAGACCCTTGAGTCCGGAGACCATTCTAGTGGCCATACGCTGGACCGACTCGGCTCGAAGCACATCTTTACGGTAATGCGGCCTCCAGAATTGCACACAGTATTCCAGATGAGGTCTCACTAATGATCTGTAAAGTGGCATGATGACTTCAGGTTTGCGGCTGACGAAGCTTCTCTTGATACATCCCATCATTTGCCTTGCCTTGGATGAGGCCTTCTCTACTTGTTTGGCAGCCTTCATGTCTGCACTGATGATAACTCCCAAGTCCCGTTCTTCTGAAGTCCTAGCTAGTGCTTCTCCATTCAAGGTGTATGTTCTGCATGGATTTCTACTGCCAAGATGCATGACCTTACACTTCTTAGCGTTGAAGCCCAGCTGCCATGTCGAGGACCAGTTTTCTAACGTGATCAGATCTTGCGTCATACTATCCACGAGATTGCTTTCACTTACTATATTACACAGTTTGGCGTCGTCAGCGAACAGTGTTACTTTACCCTGAAGCCCCCGGGTCAAGTCCCCTATGAATATGTTGAAAAGGGATGGTCCCAGGACTGATCCCTGCGGCACTCCGCTAGTCACCTCCGATGTCTCAGAGAGGGTGCCGTTGACCACCACTCTCTGAAGTCTTCCACTCAGCCAATCAGTGACCCATGCAGTTAGTTTCTCACCCAACCCCATCGATTTCATCTTGTTTAATAATCTGCGGTGCGGGACACTGTCAAAAGCTTTACTGAAATCCAAGTACACTATGTCTAGAGACTCTCCCGAGTCTAGCTTTCCTGTCACCCAGTTAAAGAAGCTGATAAGATTGGATTGGCATGACCTGCCCCTAGTGAATCCATGTTGACAGGGATCCCTCAGATTTCCCTCATCCAATATTGTGTCTAATTTACCTTTAAGCAGGGTTTCCATGAGTTTACACACTATTGATGTGAGACTCACTGGCCTGTAATTCGCAGCCTCTGCTTTGCAGCCCTTTTTGTGCAGAGGAACAACGTTGGCTGTTTTCCAGTCTAGGGGGACTCTCCCCGTACCTAGGGAGAGATTGAAGAGCGTGGCTAACGGTTTCGCCAGAACATCGCATAGCTCTCTGAGCACTCTTGGGTATGAGAATGGTAATGCCATCGGCATAGCTGTAGGAGGTTATGCCTTGTTTGTCTAGGTGAGAGCTGAGGGAGGCTGTATAGAGATTGAAGAGAGTTGGGGATAGAGGGGATCCTTGGGGAACTCTGCAGGAGTTTGACCAAGGTTCAGATTTTTGTTTGTCTGATTTTGCTCTATAGGTTCTTGATTTAAGGAATCCTTCAAAACATGTGTATACTTTATCTGCGATACCTACTATCCAATGTGATCTGCTCAGCAGGATCTGCTCTCAGCCTACTGCCTTTCCATGACATCCGCATATGAAGGTTCTGATTTCTAAGCCCTGGGAGAACCCTGAGGGCTCCCTTAAGGTGGCAAAAGCAAAGTTCAAGTTATATCCTATGGACCAGGAGTTCCAGCAGTTGTTTGCTATGCCTAAAATGGAATCTTTGGTGACTCAGGTGAGAAAGCACACCAGTGAGGGAGGCGTGATGCTCAAGGATCAACAGAATTGCAGAGTGGACATGTTGCTCAAAAGGAAATTTGAGGCCTTTACTCTGGTGGTTAAGGCTGCTGTGGCTGTCTCCTTTGTTGCTCGAGCATGACATTCTAAATTGTGTGACCCAGAAGTGACTTTGGAACCACCATCCCAGCTGTTACTGGTGGGAGTGGACTATGTGAATGATGCTCTGTATGACCTGCTTAGGTTAGTGTGCAAGGTCTCTGCTTATTCTGTGTCTGCCCACCAGATTTTGTGGATCAGACATTGGGCTGGGGACTTAACATCCAAAGCCACTCTCAGCAGGCTTCCTTTCAGGGGCAATATGCTATTCAGCCAAGAGTTGGATGATCTCATGACTAGCGTTCAGTACCGCCAACCAAAATCACTTCCAGACAGCAAGTCTTGGGCTGCAAAAGGGCAAACCATGGGTCCTTATGAGGCTCATGTTGTTCACGTCTGTTTTCCTCTGGATCCTCTTCCCAGAGATCCTTTCAGAGCCCATGACAGAGATTCACCGGGAAAAGAAAGTCACAGGGCTCCACCTCTCATCCAGGTGGGCAGCCCACATAATCACAATGATGCCAGACTTCTAGTCCCTATGTGCAAGATTGGAGGCAGGCTGCAGGACTTCCTGGAGGCATGGGAACTTATGACTGACCAATGGGTGCTAGAGGTAATCAGGGATGGCTATAAGTTGGAGTTCGCTCGTCCTCTTTCTACTTGGTTTGTGAACTCCTCATTGGGTTGACTGGAAAGAGCCACCCATGTCCATGTGACCCTAAACAGATTCCTCGACATTCAGGCAATCAAAAGAGTACCAGACGTAGACTTGGGCTTAGGCAGGTTCTCTATATACTTTGTCATGCACAAGAAAGGCTCCAAGGATTGGAGGCTGATCCTGGACCTCAAATATGTTAACACGTCTCTCAAAATGCCTCATTTTCATATGGAGACACTTCAGATGATCATTGTCTCTGTACAGCCAGGGGAGTTCCTGGCAGCTTTGGATTTGATGGAGGCGTATCTACACAATCCCATCTCTGCGGATCACAGGCACTTCCTTCGTTTTCATGTCCTGGAACAACATTTTCAGTTCATGACTCTGCTCTTCGGTCTTGCCACAGCCTCGTGGACCTCACCAAGGTGATGGTAGTGGTGGCAGCCCATCTCCACTAAATGAGTTTGCTTGTCCACCCTTATTTAGACAACTAGCTCATCAGAGCCTCCTCGAGGGAGGAAGGGGAGAGAGTGGTCCAGGCCATCATGACAACCCTTCAGAGTCTGGGCTGAATTGTCAACTTGAAAAAGAGCCAGTTGTAGCCAGTTCAATCACTGGAGTTCCTTAGTGTCCAATTCAACATGGAGAAAGACTGAATGTTACTTCCAGAGGCACACAAACAGAAGCTTTGGAGCCAAATTTCGGCTCTTCTGGCACAACAGAGTCCATCGGCCTGGGACTATATTCAAGTTCTGGGTTCGATGGCTGCCATGATAGAAGTAGTGACTTGAGCAAAAATGCACATGTGTACCCTGCAGCACTCCTTTCTATCTCACTAGTCCCTGCAGAGGGTCTCTCTGGAAGTACTACTGCCCTGAATGACAGCTGCTCACTGCAGCATGGTCTGGTGGCTACGTCCACAGTCATTGACCTCAGAGAAGCCTCTTCAGATCGATTCTTAGACCGTGCTGACAATGGATGGCAGCCTCTTGGATTAGGGAGTGCATTGCAAGGACCGTCCAGCTCAGGGGCAGTGGTCTCCATCTCAATCCCGTTAGTCCATCAACAGGCTGGAGCTCCAAGCCATCCAACGAGCACTAAAAACATATAAACATGATGGCAGATAAAGGCCAAATGGCCCATCCAGTCTGCCCATCTGCAGTAACCATTATCTATTCCTCTTTGTAAGAGATCCCATATTCCTATCCCAAGTTTCTTGAATTCAGACACAGTCTTTGTGTCCGCCACCACTTCCGAGAAACTGTTCCATGCATCTACCACCCTTTCGGTAAAAATGTATTTCCTTAGATTACTCCTGAGCCTATCACCTCTTAACTTCATCCTATGCCTTCTCATTTCAGAGTTTCCTTTCAAATGAAAGAGACTTGATGTATTCACATTTATGCCAGGCAGGTTTTTAAACGTCTCTATCATATCTACCCTCTCTCTCCTTTCCTCCAAAGTATACATATTAAGATCTTTAAGTCTGTCCCGATACGCCTTATGATGAAGACCACATACCATTTTAGTAGCCTTCCTCTGGACCGACTCCATCCTTTTTATAACTTTTTGAAGGTGCGGTCTCCAGAATTGCACACAATATTCTAAATGAGATCTCACCAGTCTTATAAAGGGGCATCAATGCTTCCTTTTTCCTACTGGCCATACCTCTCCCTATGCACCTTGGCATCCTTCTACATTTCGCTGTCATCTTTTCAACCTGTTTGGCCACCTTAAAATTATCACATACAATCGCAACCAAGTCCTGCTCGTCTGTCATGCACATAAGTTCTTCACCACATAAACTGTACCGTTCCTTCGGGATTTTGCTGCCCAAATGCATGACCTTGCATTTTTTAGCATTAAATTTTAGCTGCCAAATTTCAGACCATTATTCAAGCTTCACTAGGTATGTCTTCATGTTATTCACACCATCCGGGATATCAACTCTATTGAAGATTTTAGTATCATCCGCAAAGAGGCAAGTCTACCAAAAAGATGTGTTGAGAATTGAGTCGGTTCAGCGAATGGCTACCAGGATGGTTTTGGGGCTCAGGGAACTCACGTATGAAGAAAGGTTAAAAAAACTGCGGATGTACTCACTGGAGGAGCGAAGAGAGAGAGGGGACATGATTGAGACCTTTAAGTATATTACTGGGCGTATAGAGGTGAAAGATGATATCTTCAGTCTTACAGGGCCCTCGGTAACCAGAGGACACTCGCTGAAAATCAGGGGAGGGAAATTTCAGGGTGATGCGAGGAAGTACTTCTTCACTGAAAGGGTGGTCGATCATTGGAACGAGCTGCCTCAGAGGGTGATTGAGGCCAGCAGCGTGTTAGAGTTCAAGAGAAAATGGGATATTCATGTGGGATCTCTAGGAGAGTAAGAATCAGGGAGTGGGTCATTGGTATGGGCAGACTTGATGGGCTATAGCCCTTTTCTGCCGTCAATTTCTATGTTTCTATGTTTCTATGTCTTATCTGACAGCCCTTCAAGCAATATTGCATATAAAAATGTTAAAAAGAACAGGCACAAGAACAGAACATTGAGGCACACCACTGATAACATCACTTTCCTCAGAGTGATCTCTATTGACCACTACTCTCTGTTGCCTTCCACCCAACCAGTTCCTGACCCAGTCTGTCACTTTGAGGCCCATCCCAGGGCACTCAGTTTATTTATTAGATGCTTGTGTGGAACACTGTCAAAGCCTTTGTTCTCATCATTTGGTTTGCTAAAATCTAAATACACTACATCTAGCATACTCCCTCTATCCAACTCTCTGGTCACCCAGTCAAAGAAATTGATCAGATTTGTCTGACAAGACCTACCTCTAGTGAATCCACGTTGCCTTCAGTCCTGTAATCCACCCGATTCCAGAAACTTCACCATTCTATGTTTTAAGTTTCAAGTTTATTTAGGACTTGATATACCGCTTTTATAAGCAAAGTGGTTTCCAATTTATACAAAGAATTAAAAGCATTTAAAAAATATAAAATAGGGAACAAATTCACAGTTATAGTACATATATAACATTAAACATAAGGGCAAATGGGGAGAATACATTGCTTTAAATAGAAAGGGGAGGCAAAATACAAGAAGAGTAAAGGGAATCTTTAATGTAAGGCCTAATGTCTGAGATTTTTGAATAAGAAGAGCGAAGTATAGATCTCAAAAGCATCTTTGAAAAGAAATGTTTTGATGAGATTTAAAGTTGTTGAGATTCTTTTCTTGTCTCAGGGTCAGTGGTAGGACATTCCACAATGTGGGTGTGGTTACTGAAAAGATTGTTTTACGTGTTGTTTCATAAAATAACTGACAAACCCAAGGAACTGCAAAGAGATATTGTTGAGAAGAACATAGTGCCCTATGCGAATCATAAGGGATCAGCAATCTGTCTATGAATGAGGGAATATGATTAGATTGGATTTTGAAGGCAAGAAGCAGTGTTTTAAAAATAATCCTATGGGAAATAGGTAACCAGTGAGCTTTTCTGAGGAGAGGGGGTAACATGATTGAATTTCTTAGTATTAAAGATGACTTTTATGGCAGTATTTTGAATGACTTGTAATCTCCTGATCTCTTTTTGAGTAATGCCCTGGTAAAGGGAATTAAAGTTATCTAGGGTTGAAATAACTAATGAATGGATAAGAATGTTGATCGAATTAGGGATCTAATCATTTTTAGTTTAAAGAAACATTTTTGTACCATTGAACTGATTTGAGATTTAAAGGATAATGTGTTATCAAGGATTACTCCTAGAATTTTAATGTTTGGTACAAAGTGAATTGGAATTGAAGATACATATTGGGGATGCAAGGGTTTCATTCTGATCCTGCGAGAAAAGCATACATTTAGTTTTTTGATATATTGAGGGTAAGAAGATTTTGGCAGAGCCAATCATACATAAGATATAATTTTTGATTGATTTCTATGATTTCAGCTTGATTGCAGCCCTGGACTGGATGGACTAGTTGAATATCATCCACATAGGCATAAACTGAATCCAACAGATTGAGTGATGGTTAACAAGGGTGCAAGAAACATTTCCATTAATTGGCTTACCACAGAAGTCAGACTTACTGGCCTGTAATTCCCTACTTCTTTCTTACTTCTAATTTTGTGGAGACGGACCACACCTGCCCTTCTTCAGTCCTCTGGTACCACTCCAGATTCTAGAGAAGCATTGAAAATGTCAATCAGAAAAGCCACTAGAACTTCTCTAAGTTCCTTCAGCGCCTTCATATATACACCATCTGGCCTCATCGCTTTGCCCATCTTTAATTTAGCTAGCTCCTCTCAAACACAACCCTCTGAAAATTGATCAGGGTCTGCCAATCCTCTATCCCTATTAACGTATGTCATAAGAACATAAGTATTGCCTCTGCCGGGTCAGACCAGGGGTCCATCGTGCCCAGCAGTCCGCTCCCGCGGCAGCCCCCCAGGTCCATGACCTGTAAGTGGTCCATCATAAACATAGAACAGAAATATTTGTTAAGCAATTCAGCCTTTTCATGGTCAGCTCCTACATATTTCTCCCTTTCACGGTTCAGTCTCAGAATGCTACTTTTGAACTGATATATTAAAAAAAGTCTTGTCTCCACATTTTACTGTCAGCTATTTTTTCTTCCATTTGCATCTTTGCTATCCTGACTACTCGACCAGCCTCTCTTAACTTTTCCAGATATTTTTGCCTGTTTTTTCCTCTTTCTGTGATCTTTTGTAGCTTATGAAAGCTAATCTCTTATTTCTTACCTTCTCAGCTACTACTTTTGAGAACCAAAGCTAACTTCTTTTTCTCTTACTTACTTGCCTCTTCTACTACTATTAATTATTTCTATAGTGCTACCAGATGCACACAGCGCTGCACAGAGTCACAAAGAATAAGAAAACAGCCCCTGTTCGAAAGAGCTTATAATCTAAACAGGCAAGACAGACAAACAGGATGTCATGGATACAGTTAAGGGTAACAGTTAATCAGCAGGCTGGGTTGAAGGACATAGGAATAGGGTTAAGAATTGAAAGCTATATCAAAAAGGTGGGTTTTCAGTCTGCTTTTAAACAAGGGAAGGGAAGGGGCTTGATGGACAGACTCAGGTAATTTATTCCAGGCATAGGGGGCAGTTAGATGAAAGGAACAAAGTCTGGAATTGGCAGTGGAGGAGAAGGGTAACGCTAAGAGTGACTTAACTAAGGAACGGAGTTCGCTGGTGGTGTATAAGGAGAGAGAAGCGAGGAGAGATATTGAGGGGCAACAGAATGAACACACTTGTAGGTCAGCAATAAGATCTTGAACTGTATGCGATAGCAGATAGGGAGCCAGTGAAGTGACTTAAGGAAAGGGGTGATATGAGCATAGCGAGGTTGGTAGAAGATGAGTTGTGCAGGAGAGTTTTGCACAGATTGCAAGGGGGAGAGGCGACACTGTGGGTACTAGTTAAGAGTAGATTATGAGAACTTGGACAAGGGTCCAGGTAGTGTGCTCAGAGAAGAAGGGGTGAATTTTGGTGATATTGAAGAGATAGAAGCGACAGATCTTAATAGCTTGTTGAATATGCGTAGAAAATGAGAGGTCATAATCAAAGACCACTCCAAGGTTGAAAGCAGAGGAGACTGGAACAATGATAGTATTGTTATCCGAGATGGAGAAAGGAGGAGGAGGAGGAGCAGAGGGTTTAGGAGGAAAGAGGAGCAGCTCAGTCTTGGACATATTTAATTCAGATGATGGCAGGACATCCAGGCAGCAATGTCAGCCAAACAAGCAGAGACTTTTTCCTAGACTTTGGGTAATAAAGGTCTGTCACCCTTACAATAACTCCTTTCAATTTTGCCCACTGCATTTCTAAACCTTCCAGATGTTCCCATCCAGACAACAATTCCTTGATGGAATCCCCCATTAGAACTTTAATGTGGGAATGCCAACAATCACTACTAGTATTGACAAGTAATGGAAAGTGAATATAAAGATGAAAAACATTGTGTGCTCCGTTTACTGAGATGCGCTAATGGATTTAGCACATGCTAATGATTAGAGTGCACCATATGCTAAGAAGTCCATTTTATTGCTATGATTTTCTTAGCATGTATAAACTGATTCTGTATAGTGTGACCAAAATTGTGCGTACAAATCTGTGTGCATTGCCAATTTATGCCTGCAACTTAATTGTTTAACAAGTACTAATTAGAATTTAAATGCAACATTTCTCAAAGTTAGTTTTTTTTAAAGTCTAGAATCTTTATTTTTGAATGAGCCCTCTCTATATCTGTCTTATTAAACCGTACCATGCAGTGATCACTGGATGCCAGATGTTTACCCACTGTAACATCAGAAACATTTTCCCCATTTGTAAGTACTAAGTCCAGTATGACCCCATCTCACTTAGGTTCCATTACTAACTGTTGGAACAGTTCTCCTCTAGTGAATCCAGGATCTTCCTACATCTAGAAGACCCCCGCAATAGGGACCCCAGTCAACAGCCAGCATGTTAAAATCACCTATAAGTAAAACTTCCCCTTTTTTAAGATACCAGTTCTTCAGTTCAAGGCTGGGTAGAGTCAGTACAGATCTTGCAGGGTTCCATAATCTTGAGTCCAGCTGTCTTCCCTCAGCACAGCCTCTTCTTCCCCACTGATGGAAATCTTTGATGCCTCATGAACCATTGCTTTGATATACCTCTCATTCTCATGGATGCTTGTCACCTCCTCTCTCAGTCCTTATTTTTTTCATGAGTGATTCAAGCTGAAGACAAATTGCAAATGGAACCACTCCCTCTGCTTGGGTAACATTTTCTGTCTGCACAGAAACAGAAGCTGTAACCTGAGACTCAGCTTTGGTGACATGATGTTTTCCGGCATATTGGGGATGTAGAAGTACTTATACCTGGAAGAAAAAGAAAGAATAGAAATATTCTACCAAAGCAATGCCCTGTTCCTGGTTGGCTGAAGAGTCTATAAACCATAAAGCTCTGCCTTGGGGTAGGTGGGAGGGAATTAATACCAAACAGAGACTTTTCTCAACAGCTATTTGTGCCATAATCTGATCTTATGCCCTGAAATACAACCTAAAATACTGATCTAGACTAAAACACTTTTTTGTATGAAACCCTAACAGAGACTCTAAAGGCTACAGTATTGCCTAACTGATTTTGCTGAGCTAAAAAAGAAAACTACAATGAAATAACCTACTGAAACCCAAGTTTACCTTTCTCCAAGATTGAACACCAGCAGGCAAGATAAGATATTCCAATGGTTGTTTTTTCTCCTTCGCAGAGCAGATCCTCCCTCAGAGGCAGACAGTAGTTCATAGGTTGCTGTAAAAACTTTAATGCTGAGCCTCTAAAACCTCTCTCTTAGAATTAGGCTTACTGAGGGTTAGGCACTAGGCTAGCATTCCTCCTGTCCCACAGGGTCACCTGTGTTGTCTGATCTCTAAGAAAGCCCTCAGTGATCAGTCTCAAACTAAGAGGCTGAAACTAGCCAGATGTCTCTCCTCAAGGAGTGCTTTTTGGTTAGAGTGAGAGGATTCACACCCCCATGAAGTATAACGTGCGTGGCATCACTTAACAGTTTTCCAGTCCTCTCTTCTACTTACTACTTCCCAAAGTCTCAAAAAAAGTCCTAAACAGATCCAAAGAAGCCTTTTAGTCAACAGCTCATAAGAACATAAGAATTGTCATACAGAGACAGACCAAAGGTCCATCAAACCCAGTATCCTGTTTCCAACATTGGCCAATATAGGTCCCAAGTACCTAGCTTTATCCCAAGTAGTAAAACAGATGTTATGCTGCTTATCCTAGGAATAAGCAGTGGATTCCCAAGCCATCTCAATAATGGCCAATGGACTTCTCTTTTAGGAAATTATCTAAAACTTTTTAAAACCTCGCTAAGCTAACTGATTTCACCACAATCTCTGGCAATGAATTCCAGAGTTTAATTACACGTTATGTGAAGAAATATTTTCTCCTGTTTGTTTTAAATCTACTACTTAGTAGCTTCATCGCATGTCCCCTAGTCATAATATTTTTGGAAAGAGTGAACATGCAATTCTACACTTTTCACGCCACTCATTATTTTATAGACCTCTATCATATTGCCCCTGCTAATAAGAAAAGAAGAATAGTCTTACTGGGTCAGACCAATGGTCCATCAAGCCCAGTAGCCTATTCTCAGGATGGTCAATCCAGATCCCTAGTACCTGGCCAAAACCCAAGGAGTAGCAACATTCCATGCTACCGATCCAGGGCAAGCAGTGGTTTCCTTCATGTCTTTCTCAAAAAACAGACTATGGACTTTTCCTCCAGGAAATTGGCCAAACCTTTTTTTAAAACCAGCTATGCTATTTGCTCTTACCACAACCTCTGGCAATGTGTTCCAGAGCTTAACTATTCTCTGAGTGAAAAAAGGGAGCTGGGGAATGAGGCAGACCGCGGCGGCGCTTCTTCTTGCTTTTTTTAAAATTTTTTCCACAGCGGAGAGGCAGAGGGGAGGAAGCCGGAGAAGCAGAGGGGAGGAGGACTGAACAGGCAGGCAGACCGGGGTCGCAGCGAGAGCTAGCTCCGCCCACCCCTACCGCATCACAGGTCGCATCGGCGCCTGGGCTCCCCTTTAAGAGGAAGGGAGCCGGGGTACGAGGCAGACTGCGGCGGCGCTTCTTCTTGCTTTTTTTTTCTTTTTTTCCACAGAGGGGAGGAAGCCGGAGAAGCAGAGGGGAGGAGGACTGAACAGGCAGGCAGACCGGAGTCACGGCGAGAGCTAGCTCCGCCCACCCCCACCGCGTCACAGGTCGCATCGTCCCCAAGTTCAGGAAAGGGTGCAAAAAAAATAGAAAAAACCCCCAGTGTGGATAACAAATGTAGTGAAAAAGGCGATAAGTGATAAGAAGGCATCATTCAAAAAATGGAGAAAGGACCAGATAGAGGACAACCAAAAGGAGCATAAAAAACACCAAAAGGAGTGTCACCGAGTGGTTAGGAAATCAAAAAGAGAATATGAAGAGAGACTGGCAGGGGAAGCAACAAACTTCAAATCATTCTTCAGGTACGTCAAGGGGAAGCAACCAGCAAGGGAGGAAGTGGGACCCTTGTTTGATGGAGACAGAAAGGGAGTGGTAAAAGAGGAAAAGGAGATAGCTGACAGGTTAAATGAGTTCTTCACATCAGTTTTCACAAGGGAGGACACAACCAACATTCCGGAACCCGAGGAGATCATAAAAGGAGATCAGGATGAAAATCTGGTCCAACTAGAGGTGAGCAAGGTGGATGTTCTCAGGCAGATAGACAGGCTAAAGAGCGACAAATCACCAGGTCTGGATGGCATTCACCCAAGGGTACTCAAAGAATTAAGGAACGAAATAGCTGAGCCACTTCGACAAATATGCAACCTATCCTTAAAATCTGGAGAGATTCCGGAGGACTGGAAAATAGCAAATGTCACGCCCATCTTCAAGAAAGGCTCAAGGGGAGACCCAGGAAACTACAGGCCGGTGAGCTTGACCTCGGTCCCAGGAAAGATGATGGAAGCGCTGATTAAAGACAGCATCTGGGAACACATCGAAAACAATGGGCAGCTAAAGTCGAGCCAGCATGGCTTCTGCAAGGGCAGGTCATGTCTCATGAACTTACTATACTTCTTTGAGGGGGTAAACAGCCAGGTGGATAAAGGGGAATCCATAGACATCATCTACCTTGACTTCCAAAAAGCCTTCGACAAGGTACCACACGAAAGACTGCTAAGGAAGCTATGGAACCACGGGGTGCAAGGGGTGGTCCACCGATGGATCAAAAACTGGCTGGCGGACAGGAAACAGAGAGTTGGAGTAAAGGGCCATTACTCAGATTGGCAATGGGTCACGAGCGGAATTCTACAGGGACCACTCCTTTTCAATATATTTATTAATGACCTGGAGGCGGGAACAAAATGTGAGGTTATTAAATTTGCGGATGACACTAAACTATACAGCTGGGTCAAAAACATGGAGGACTGCGAAGACCTCCAAAAAGATCTGACAGCGCTGGAAGAGTGGGCCAAAAAGTGGCAAATGAGCTTCAAAATAGGGAAATGCAAGGTCATGCATGTAGGGAAAAAGAACCCAATGTTCACTTACAAGATGGGGGGATCACCGCTAGGGGTGAGCAACCTTGAAAGAGACCTGGGAGTGATGGTAGACACAACATTGAAGGCGTTGGCGCAGTGCACCATAGCCTCAAGGAAAGCGAACAAAATGTTGGGTATCATTAAGAAAGGTATCACGACCAGGACGAAGGAAGTCATCCTGTCACTGTATCGTGCAATGGTGCGCCCACACCTAGAGTACTGTGTCCAGTACTGGTCGCCGTACCCCAAGAAGGACATGGCGGTACTTGAGAGAGTCCAGAGAAGAGCAACTAAGCTAATAAAGGGTATGGGGGACCTCTCATATACTGACAGACTGAAAAAGCTGGGGCTTTTCTCCCTGGAAAAGCGGCGACTTAGAGGAGACATGATAGAAACCTTCAAGATCATGAAGGGCATAGAAAAAGTGGACAGGGACAGATTTTTCAAATTATGGGGAACCACAAGTACAAAGGGGCACTCAGAGAAATTGAAAGGGGAAAGGTTTAGAATAAACGCCAGGAAGTTCTTTTTCACCCAGAGGGTGGTGGATACATGGAACGCGCTACCGAAGGATGTGATAAGCAAAAGCACGCTACGGGGCTTCAAAGAAGGTCTGGACAGGTACCTGGAGGACAAAGGGATTGAGGGGTACAGATAGGAGTAGAGGTAGGTTATAGGGATAGGATTAGAGGTAATTTATAAAATTAGTCAGAGACCACTGTTCAGGCAATAGGCCTGATGGGCCGCCGCGGGAGCGAACCGCTGGGCAAGATGGACCTCTGGTCTGCCTCAGCGGAGGCAACTTCTTATGTTCTTATGTTCCTATTGGTTTTAAAAGTATTTTCCTGTCACTTTATCAAGTGTATCCTAGTCTGTAATTTTTGATGGAGTGAAAATTTGATCCACTTGTACCCATTCTACTCCACTCAGAATTTTTTAGACTTCAAACATATCTCCCCTCAGCTATCTCTTTTCCAAGCTGAAGAGCGCTAACCTTTTTAGTCTTTCCTCATACAAGAGGAGTTCCAGCCCCTTTATCAATCTTCGTTGCTCTTCTTTGAACTTTTTCTAGTGTCGCTATATCTTTCGTGAGATAAGGAGACCAGAATTGAACACAATACTCCAGATGAAGTCGCACCATGGAGTGATACAGAGGCATTATAACTAATCACCCCTTCTTCATTACCTCCCTTACTAAATGCCTCTGCTCTGTTTTATCGAATTCCGCAGTATATATCACCGCCGTATGTAACACTACTGTATGAACCCCGCTATATATATGCAACTTACAGCAAATGTAAGTTCTCTGCAATTGTAACCGACCTGAAAAATAACTTCACTGTAAATGTAGCATCGCCGAAAATGTAAATGTAGCTATGCCAAAAAAAAAAAAAAATGTGTAACTTCGCTGTAATGTACAGTCTCTTCATCTGTTAACCGCATAGAACTTCCATGGTAATGCGGTATACAAAAATAAAGTTATTATTATTATTCTTAAGGCCTCTTCTACTAAACCACGCTAGTGGTTTTAGTGCGGGGAGCCACGCTGAATGACTCGCGCAGCTCTCGACGCTCATAAGAACTCTGAGCGTTGGGAACAGCGTGGGCCATTCATCGCAGCTCCATGCGCTAAAACCGCTAGTATGGTTTAGTAGAAGAGGGGGGTAAGTCTAGTTAACTATCCCTTTTTAATTATTCATAGCATCCTGTTTGCTTTTTTGGCCACCACTGCACATTGGGCGGAAGGTTTCATCGTATTCTATACGATGACACCCAGATCATTTTCTTGGGCGCTAACCTCTAAGGTGGACCCTAGCATCTGGTAACTTTGCATTTGTCCACATTAAATTTCATCTGCCACTTGGAAGCCCAGTCTTCCAATTTCCTAAGGTCTGCCTGCAATTTTTCACAATCCACTTGTGTTTTAACAACTTTGAATAGATTAGTGTTATCTGCAAATTTAATCACCTCACTTGTCATTCCAATTTCCAGATCATTTATAAATAAGTTAAATAGCACCAGTCCCAGTACAGATCCCTGCGGCACTCCACTGTTTACTCTCCTTCATTGAGAAAAATGTCCATTTATCTCTACCCTCTGTTTTCTAACTGATAACCAATTCCTAACCCACAACTGAAGAGCCCTAGCCACTTTAGCCTTTCATCATAGGGAAGTCGACCCTTCGCTTTTATTATCTTTGTCACCCTTCTATGTACCTTTTCTAATTCTACTGTATCTTTTTTGAAATATGGTGATCAAAAATGCACACTGTATTTGAGGTGTGGCTGTACCAAAGATCAATACAAGTACATTATAACATTTCCTGATAATTCCTAACATTCTATTTGCTTTCTTAGCAGCCACCAATCAGGTCATAGTGCTAAAGAATTTCAATGTTTTATCTTGGATCATGTGCCACCGACACCGAAAGGAGGAGACAGAAGATTGGTTTTGCAAAAGAAAGAGCAGGAATGGATTTTCTGCTTACAGTCTGAGGAACCAAATGGGTTAAATCAGAAGATTGAATGGCACTTGTTTTTTAAGTCAACCATGGATCTGGAGAACTTTTGTCAATCATTAATTATACAGCGGTTTGCACCACGAGTGAGATTGTTTCTGTCAGACATAAGAATGAGGCTCCTGACTTGCCAGTCAGCTGTGAATGTGAGTGACGTGAGATGCCATAAAACTGGAGGCAGTTCTAACTGTAGCCATATTTGCCACGGTGAGCTTAAGAGTTAAACGCCACAGTAAGTCATATTATTGGAGAGTGTTTCTTCTGCTGACCCATACACCTTATGTTAATTCTCTTTAGCATTTTCTAGAAAATTGGTCCACAACCCTGATGCAGCTTGGCAAAGGGACTGGCAGAGATGGCAGAAGGATAATTACCTGCATTTGAGAATTCCACATCTGCCCTGCCCTTAAGCTAAGTTATTTTGATTTTATTCTAACTTTTTCTGAACATTGCAGTGCGAAAAAAGGCTGGAGTGGGAGTATGAGCCAGTGAGGTTATCTCCCTATCTAGTGTGGTTGCAGATTTACACATTGCATGGGGATCTGAGGCTCTTCCCCTTTAAGAATAAAATAAAGTAATTAAAAGGAGGGATTTTGTTGCAGAAGTGCACTCCAGATTTATTTTTAAGAGTACTAAAAATTTACGAAGTTCGGAGAGTGGTATTTTGTGAGATATATTGGTTTTCTTTTATCTCTGTATATTTTTGTGGTGAACCCCACTATTTAACCTTCTCCATTAAGAATACTGACCATTTAAACCTACTCTCTGTTTTCTATCTTTCAACCCGTTCTCAATCCATAAAAGGATATTACCTCCTATTCCATGACTTTCAAATTTCTTCAGAAGTCTTTCATGAGGTACTTTGTCAAATGCCTTTTGAAAATCCAAATACACAATATCAACTGGTTCTCCTTTATCCACATGTTCATTCACCCCTTCAAAGAAATGTAGTAGACTGGTGAGGGAAGATGTTAGCTTTCTCTCATTAATCTATGCTAACTGTGACCGGGTAAGACCTGGTCTGGATTAGCCAGAGTCCTGACCTGGGTCATCCAAGCCTCAGCTGAGCGGTTGAATGAGGCATGGGGGTAGAGGGGTGTTTGCATCAAATAAAAAGGTCCAGCAAAGAATTATTATGTCTTTATTTTCTGGCTTATATTTTGGTGAAGGAAAAACAAAACACAACTTGCTCTGGTGACCAAACAGCTTGTTAGCCCAACCAGGCTCCATAGTTGTACAGTTCACAATCTGGCAATTTTCACCAAACATGTGCTGTCAACCGGCTATGCTATGCCAGTCCTTATTACAAAAACAAAAGACCAAACTTTCAGTATCAAAGTCCTGAGCAGGCTGGGACTGCTCAGTCTGTTTCTTTCACAGTATTTCTGTGTTTGTGCAATTTCAGGACACAATTATTCCAACTCTTCTGTTAACTTCAATTTAATCAGAAGCAGGGATTCTACACCCTTCTGTTATTAGGGTTTGTGAGGCAATTTCACCTTCTTAGAAACAGCATATGATTTCCCCAAGCTTTGAATCAGTAAGCATGGCTTCAGGCAAATAGGATTCTACAGGTTCCATTTCATAATCACTTGTATACATTTCTTCTGGCATTTCTACATCCAAAACAGTGTTACCTTCAGAAGAATGCTGACAAGATTCAGACCTGAGATTTTTTCCCTGTTTCTTGTGAGAAATTCTGGTCTCTGGTTTGCACTAATCTGCCTCTTTCTAAGGGTTCAGGCAGGCTGATGGTTGGTGGCTGCCTGTCTGGCCTAGAGACCATATCCTTTTCTCTAGCCCTGTGCTGATTGCCTCTAGGAACACCTGTGGTTCCCTGGTGCTTTGCTAATGAGCTTGGATAGCTTCCCTGCTGACTAGCCCTGCCCCCAGCAAAGATGATTACAGGAGCTAATCTCTTTGTGGGTTTAGTTATCACTGGCCTGGTGCATGCTAGTACTTGTAGTTCTTTGCCTTTAGCATTCCCTACCCTAGAATTAGGCAAGTATAATCGGGTTACTTTTGGGCTGCCTTTCACTGGGGATAAATTCTGCAGGGCAGTTTCCCTAAACCTGCCTGCTTCTAGGAGCAGGTTTAGGGATAGTTTTAGAGCACTACAGGGCTTCTTCCAGCATGACAGGACTTTCTCTATCACATAACGTATAATTTATGTCATTTTGTTATTTATAATAGTCTCTACTATTTTGCCCGGCACTGACATCAGACTCACCGGTCTATAATTTCCCAGATCACATCTGGAACCCTTTTAAAAAATTGGTGTCACATTGGTAACCCTCCAGTGTTCCAGTACCATGCTGGTTTTTAAAGAAAAATGACTAATTACTAATAGCTCTGCAAGTTCACTTTTCAATTCTATCAACACTCTGGGATGTATACTATCTGGTCTAGGCAATTTCCTACTATTCAATTTATCAAATTGACCCATTACATTATCCAGTGTTACAGAGATTTGTATAAGTTTCTCTGATTCATCAGAATTGAATACAATTTCTGGCACTGATAACTCCTCCACATCTTCCTGGTAAAGACCGAGGCAAAGAATTCATTTAATCTCTCCACTATGTCCTTGCATTCACTGAGAGCCCCTTTTATCCCTTGGTCATCTAGCGGTATAACAGATTCTCTTCCCAGCTTCTTGCTTTTAATATACCTAAAAAGTTTTTACTATGTGTTTTTGCTTGCAGAGAAATCTTCTTTTCAAGATCTCTCTTCGCCTTCCTTATTAGTGCCTTTCATTTTACTTGACATTCCTTGTGTTGTTTACAATTATTTTCAGTCAGATCCTTCTTCCACTTTCTGAAGGATTCTCTTTCAGATCTAATAGCTTCCTTAACCATGTTGGCTGCAGTTTGGTCTCCCTTCCTCCTTTAATACATGGAATATATCTAGTCTTGGTTTCCAGGATGATATTTTTAAATAAAATCCAAGCCTGATATATATTTTTGACCTTTGCAGCTGCACCTTTAAATTTCTTTTTTACCATGTTATCATAGTCTCCTTTTTTAAAGTTAAGTGCTGTTGTATTGGATTTCCTGTATAGATTTATTCCAGGGATTATATCAAATCTGATCATGTTATGATCACTGCTATCAAACGGCCTTAGCAACATTACCTCCCTCACGAATTCATGTGCTGCAGTAAGAACTAGATCTAGAATTGCTTCACTTCTTATCAGTTCCAGAACCAGATGCTCCATAAAGCAATCCTTGATTTTATGAAGAAATTTTATTTCCCTAGCATGCCATGATGATACATTTACCCAGCCAATATTGGGATAGTTGAAATCACCAATAACTACCAATATCTTACTCAAATCAAAAATATAGGAGTCCACTGCCTAACACCCTCAATTCATATGTTGGGGGAAAAAAGGCCTCAGATGAGCTTCATAGGCCAAAAAACTCCCAAACTTCTGCTGATCTTGATCATAAAGTCTTAGATTTAAAGTGTATTCCTCACTTGATATCACACAATTTTCAAAATTTAATAACCACAAGAAGAAATGCAGGCAATGTATCTAAAACAGTCAACATAGCAGCGGAAAAAAATATCAAAATCAATTTAGCTTGCTCCAGTTTACAGCCATGCTCCATCGGACACTCATCAGCTGTTTCCAGCGACGTTCTATTCTACAAACCGCGGAGGCAAATGCAGAGATCCTATAGGGTCATCCCTGTTTTGCCAATCCAACTTCCTCAGAAATCTTCAGCTGTAGAGCCCATGAGCCAGCTTGAGCAGCTATCAAGAGATTTCAACTTCCGAGTAGTTGAAATCACCCATTATTACTGTGTTACTCAGTTTGTTAGCCTCCCTAATTTCTGATAACATTTCAGCATCTGTCCATTGATCCTGGTCAGGCGGATGGTAGTGCACTCCTATCACTATCCATTTCCCCCTAACACACAGAATTTCTACCCATAGGGATTCCAAGGTGTGTTTCTGCTCCTGTAGAATTTTTAGTCCATTCGATTCAAGGCCCTCTTTAACATTTAACGCTATGCCTCCACTGATTCGATGAACTGTAATATAACTTATACCCCGGTATGACATAGTAACATAGTAAATGACAGCAAATAAAGACCTGAATGGTCCATCCAGTCTGCTCAGACATACATGCTCCATAAATGAATCATTTAATTTATGTGGTCCTTTTTCTTAGATATTTCTGGGCAAGAAACCCAGAGCCTTGCCCTGTAGTATGCTTAAGTTCTCCGTCAAATCTCACTCCAGCCCATCTTAACCATCCCAGCCATCGAAGCCCTTCCCAGCCTGTCCTCAACTGAATGTCCATATATGGGACATAGACTATGCAAGCCTGCTCAGTACTTGCCGTAGTTCCTTCAATGTATACCCATAGATAGACAAGGGTGACCCAGTTGACATCGTATATCTAGATTTTCAGAAGGCATTCGACAAGGTTCTGCATGAACGTCTACTTCGAAAAATTGCGAGCCATGGAATCGAGGGTGATATACTCACATGGATTAAAAACTGGTTGGCGGATAGGAAACAGAGTGGGGGTGAATAGACAATACTCGGACTGGAAAAGCGTCACGAGTGGAGTGCCACAGTGTTCGGTGCTCAGGCCTGTGCTCTTCAACATATTTATAAACGACATAGAAATTGTCACGACGAGTGAGGTGATTAAATTTGTGGATGATACAAAGTTATTCAGAGTAATGAGGACACAGAAGGATTGTGAAGACCTACAAACAGACATAAATACACTCAAGGAATGGGCCACGAAATGGCAAATGAGGTTCAACGTGGTTAAAAGCAAGGTGATGCATGTCGATAACAAAAATCATATGCACAAATACAGGATGTCTGGTGCTATACTCGGAGAGAGCCCCCAGGAAAGAGACTTGGGAGTACTTGTATACAAGACAATTAAACTGTCCGCGCAATGTGTGGGGACGGCGAAAAGAGCAAATAGAATGCTAGGGGATCACAAACAGATCTGAAAAGGTTATTATGCTGCTGTACCAGGCCTTGGTACGCTCCCACCTGGAATACTGCATCCAACACTTGTCACCATACATGAAAAAGGACATAGTACTACTCGAAAGGGTCCAAAGAAGAGCGACAAAAATGGTTAAGGACTGGGAGAGTTGCCGTACAATGAGAAGCTAGAGAAACTGGGCCTCTTCTCCCTTGAAAAAAGAAGACTGAGAGGGGACATGATCAAAACATTCAAGATATTGAAGGGAATTGACTTAGTAGAGAAAGAGAGCTTGTTCACGCTCTCCAAGGTGAAGAGAATGAGAGGGCACTCACTAAAGTTAAAAGGGAAAAGATTCTGTACAAACGTAAGGAAGTTCTTCACTCAGAGAGTGGTAGAAATCTGGAATGCTGTTCTGGAGGCTGTTATTGGGAATGCATCCTTCAGGGATTCAACAAAAGGTTAGATAAGTTCCTACTGGAACAGAACATATGCAGGTAAGGCTAGACTCAAATAGGGCACTTGTCTTTAACCTAAGGGTCACCATGTGAGTGGACTGCTGGGCACAATAGACCACTGGTCTGACCCAGCAGTGGCAAATCTTATGTCCTTATGTTCATTATTTTCTGATTAGAGATCCTCTTTGTTCATCCTATACTTGCTTGAAATCTGTTACCGTTTTCTTCTCCACCACCTCCTTCAGGAGCACATTCCATGCATTAACCACCCTCTCCATAAGGAAGAATTTCCTAACATTACTCTTGAGTCTACCGACCCTCAACCTCAAATTATGCCCTCTGGTTTTACCATTTTCCTTTCTCTGGAATAGATTTTGTTCTACGTTAATATCTTTTGAACTATTTAATAGTTTTTAGTTATTAATACCTTTCAAGTATTTGAACATCTGAATCATATCTCCCCTGTCCTTCCTTTCCTCTAGGGTATACATATTCAGGGCTTCCGGTCTCTCCTCATACATCTTCTGGCGCAAACCTCCTACCATTTTTGTCGACTTCCTCTGGACCGCTTCAAATCTTCTTATGTCGTTTGCCAGATACGGTCTTCAAAATTGAACACAATACTCCAATGAGGCCTCACCATCGACCTGTAGAGGGGCATCAACATCTTCTTTCTTCTACTGGTCACATCTCTCTTTATATAGCCTAGCAGTGTCCCATTGATTATCTTCCTTCCACCAGATTTCAGAGATGCCTATTACATCTATCTTTTCATTTAGTGAAATATATTCTAACTCTCCTATCTTGTTCCTTAGGCTTTTGGCATTTGCATATAGACATTTCAACATAGACGCTGCCAGGCTGGAGGTGGGACTTTTCTACAACGTCCCTGTAGGTCTCCTCTATGTACCTCTCTGACTCCCTTAGCTCCTCTGCTACTCTAGCCTCAAGAGATCAGACCCATTCCCTGAGTGCTAGGAGCTCTTTACATTGGGCACACACATAAGACCTCTTGCCAACTGAGAGATAATCAAACATGTGACACTCGGTGCTAAAGACTGGATAGACCCCATCTTGCGGCTAGACTGCTGCCTACTTCTTAATATTGGCGATTTCTTTCTTAAGTTGCTATATGAGTTGGAATTTAAGTATTCTAAGTTCCCCTAAGATTGCTAGTTATATGTTAAGTTAAGGTAATGTTTAATTTTTATTATTATTTTGCAATGTTGTAATTGGTTGGTTACCCTCTAAGGACTTCTCAGACAATTTCTTAAGAGTTAATTACTAGCTAATTATGTTTATAGCCTAATTGGTTCAAGGAACTATAATTCAGAGATCAGGCAGGGATGGGTGGGAGCAGGGGGAGGGTGCCCTAATCTGTGCCCTAATCTGATCTAATTCTCTGAAATGCAACCTAAAATACTAATCTAGCCTAAAACACATTTTATATATAAACCTTAACAGAGACTCTAAAGGCTACACTATTGTCTAAACTGACAGCTAAAAAAGCAAAGCACTGTACTAAAAAAACAAGAAGGACAATGAAATAACCTACTGAAGCCCGATTTTACCTTTCTCCTATGTTTTAATGCTAGAAGGTAAGATATTCAAATGGAGTTTTTCTTCCTCTTAGTAGATTCTCTTTCAGCTCCTCCTCAGCACAAGAGTAGTTGAGATCTGGGTTAGCTATTTATTTGTTAGCTATGCTTCTAAAGTGAAGTGATGTCAACAGCACCTCCTGGATGAGTCACCCTTTTCCCAAGTTTGAATGCTAGCAGGTAAAATATTCCAATGGTGGAGTGTTTCTTCCCCTTAGTATATCTTCTTTCAGCTCCTCCTCAACACGCTATCCTGAAGCAAATATATGCAAATTATATATGCAGTTCACAGATTGCTGTGAAAACTATCTTTAATGCTGAAACAGCATTAAAGCTGATGAACAAGATGGTCAAAGTGTTTTCGGACCAACACCATGGTTGTGGCTTACGTCAACAGGCAAGGCGGCATCAGGAGTATTGGGCTCCAGAAGGAGGCAAATTAAATAAGTAAAGTTTAGTTTAGCTTAGTTTAGTTTAGTTTAGTTTAAAGAAGCAGATGCATATCTGATAAGTGCAATACAATTTAATATAAGTTTTGCACTTAAATATAAAAACACAAATATTCAAATTATTATTTAAGCAATAACAACTAAATGGTTTTGTTTCTTTTTCAGATACTTCAAAACACAAATTCAGAAGTTTAACTTTTCAAAAACAATCAGATAAGTAACGCTGTTTCTTCTTCCTGCAATGAACCTTAAATTTGATTTTAATCAGAAGAAACAGTCTCTAGATTAGAATTGATACTTTGTGTCGTAATATTTGTTTTACAGATTCTCAGTCTTGTGGATTTAGGTAAGTGTCTTCCTTTGTCAGTTCTGTCCTTGTTGTAATCTTCTTCATGGGGGGTACCTTTCTCTGTGCACTCTTGATTGGAGACACCTACTCCCTATCTTTAAAAAACTAAAAGAAAGAAACCTACCACTGACTAAATATTTTATATAGTTCAATATCTAATTCCTCTAAAAATGAAAAAAATAATTGTACAACCCTAAACTAAATCCTCCCACATCTATTAACCAATTTGTAATTATAACAGCCACAAAGTTTAATCAGAGCAGTATGAACCAAAGTTGAATTCAAATTGTAATTTTCTTTCACTGAGACTGCATATACAGAGCAGCAATACACAGCTCTCCTTCAGAACACTCAAACTGATAGCTTTAAATAGCTTTTAAATTAAGGACTTTGACCAGAAATCTTCAGAACTTTACCCAAAAGTTCTCAACACAAACAGCCTTAAAACTAATTTCATACACCAAATGAATGAAAGATTTCACTATGTGCTTACTGTGTGGAACCTTTAAACCAAGGTTATACAATCTTCTATCAAAATCACTAAGGGATGGGTTGTTTTGTTTTTTGCTTTTTTTTGGGGGGTGTCAGTAAATTGTCTTAATCAAATTCAATCTAATATAATAAAACGGTAAGCTGCACATGCGCATTTCCTAAGCGTGGGTCCGTTTTCCGTGAGCTGTAGCTAGGAAGTGCGCATGTGCGGCTCACCCCCTGCCCTCTCCATCGTCTCCCGGCTCCAGCGGCATCACAGTTTTCAAAGAGGCGCGGGATTGTTTCAATGCGGAACCACCAGCCGTTAAAGCTCCTGGTGCTGACTCCCGACGGTGGAGGAGAGGCAAGGTAGAAGAAGATTTCCGCCGCCCCCCCCTTCCCTTACCGCGGCCCCGACTGACGATTTCAGCAGCATGTCCAGCAGTCTTCACACGCTGCTTCGGGCCCTTCTACTACCCTGATTTGCTCCGGACGTGCCAGAGTAAATCAGGCCAGTAGAAGGACCCGAAGCAGCGTGTGAAGACTGCTGGACACGCTGCTTGAATCGCCATGTGTACTCGGACCCGCAGGAAGGGAAGGGAAGGGGGGGCCACCGGCAAAGGACTCAGGCCCGCGTTTGTAGTCGCGACTGTGGGAAGGGAAAGGGGGTAGAGGAAACAATAATGCTGCTGCACAGGGAACTGGTGTGGGGGGAGGGAAATGGAGGGGGAGGGAATGCTGCTTTGGACACACAGACAAAGGGAGGAAGGGAGACAGAAAGACAAGAAAAAAGACACAGGGGCAGGTGCACAGGGAACTGGTGTGAGGGGAGGGAAATGGAGGGGAAGGGAATGCTGCTTTGGACACACAGACAGAGGGAGGAAGGGAGATAGAAAGACAAGAAGAAAGACACAGGGGTAGGTGCACTGGGAACTGGTATGGGGGGAGGGAATGCTGCTTTGGACAGACAGACAGAGGAAGGAAGGGAGACAGAAAGACAAGAAGAAAGACACAGGTGCAGGGAGATATACAGAAAGACAAACAGACAAAGGGGGCCAGGGACAGAGACAGACAGAAAGAAAGACAGCAGGAGTCGCGTCAGGAGGGGTGCGGGATGCCGCAGAGGGAACTTTTCCAATGGGTGCAACTGGGCGGCTGTCGGGAACCTCTGATCAGGGGCAGAGCAAGGTAACTATATCATAGGGATAAGAAGGAGGAGGGGGGGAGAAAAAGGAAGGGACGCCTACTGTTGGACAGGGGGAGAAGGAAGGTGCTGCTGGACAGGGGGGAGGTAAAACAAAGGGAGAAGGGCTGCTGCTGCATAAGGAGAGCTGTGAAGGGATGGTGGTGGACACAGGGGAGGTAAAAGGAAGGGAGAATGGACAGGGGGAGCAGGCAAGGGGTGGTGATGGACAGCCAAGGAAAAAGAAAGAAAGAAAACGGCTAAGGAGAGAGAGAGAGAAAAAGAAATAAAGAGAGACACACACATATATATTCTAGCACCCGTTAATGTAACGGGCTATAAGACTAGTACAGTATAAAACACCAAAACACAGAGCTTCTAAAATTTACCAGTACTATTATGAAATATGTAAATTATCTCACCAAAATTAATTTTCTCAAAAGTTAACAACCTCACCACCTATCACTGCACAAAGCTAATCCTTTAAGTCCCTTAAACATTCTCATCAATTCTTAAATCAAAATGAAAATTTATCTTTTAAAAGATAATTTTCATAGGAGCACATAAATAAACCTCCTTTCCCTAACAGCACAAACCTTCCAAGCCAACTGACTAACTTGGCAGTTAGGAACTTTCCTGGGGATAGAGCTGTGCTGTCCAGAATTCCAAAGGGTGACACGTGCAGTTCTGAATTTTTAAAGCTACAGAGACAGGCTAATCTCCCTTTAAATAGCTCTAAACATTTTTCTTTCTTTCTGGTTACATTCCATTGGGTGGAATCTCATCTTCTGGCCATTTCAGAAGCTCATGTCACTGGAGTATAAATGTAAAGGCGGACTTCCTCAGCAGACAAACTCTGCACCTGGAAGAGTAGTCTCTCTGCTAGATGTGTCTCAGAGTTGCAGGCCTTATCCTGCAGAGATCCTTATCTCCATATCACAGATGTGGGAATCTCCTAGCAGACCATCCCTTCTTTCTTGCCAAAGGTGGTTTTAGCATTCCATATCAACCAGGAGGTTAGGCTTCCAGCTTTCCAGACCTCTGTTTTTAGAAAGAAGGGCTACTATGTGATACCTGGAAGTTATGAATGATTTTCTTCTCGAACCATCTCTTCATTTTGATGAATCTGGTGAAGAAAGGGAGGCCAGTTTCCAAGGCTACCATATCAGGATGGATTAGGTCAGCTATTTCATCCTTCTACATTGTCTGCAGAAAGTAGCCTCCTTTTGCTCCTTGAGCACATTCGACTAGAGGGGTTGCCTCTTCATAGATTGAATCTTGAACAATCCCACCAGTTGAGATTTGTAGAGCGGTGATTTGGTCATCTCTTCATGCTTCTAATTTAATCTAATCTAATTCTTAGTCTTATATACTGAATCATCTCCTAAAAATAGGAGCTTGAATCAGTTTACATAATTAGATCACAAAGATCCATTAACATTAATTGGAGCTATAGCTTAAAAAGCGATGAAACATAGGGCCTCTTCTATTAAACTGTGCTATCGGTTTTCTTGTGCGGGGAGCCGCGCTGAATGACCTGTGCTGATCCCGACACTCATAGAGTTCCTATGAGCATCAGGAGCAGCGCGGCCCATTCAGCGCAGCTCTCTGCACTAAAAACTGCTAGCACAGTTTAATAGAAGAGGGGGATAGTGGTTTTTAATGTTTTGCGAAAGATCTGAAGAGATAAAGATGATCTAATATGAGGAGGTAATCCATTCCATATCGCCATTAATAAGTATGAAAAGGAGTGTGAAATTTTACTAATGGACTTGTTTCCTCTTATTGATGGAAACGAGAGCTTATACATATGAGTTGTTCTCATGCTCAAAGATCTCGTGGTGTTTTGAGATAAAGACATCAAAGGAACAAATAATCCATGTAAAATTTTATGGACTCTACAGGCACATTTAGGTTCAAACAATTTTTATTGATGCAAACACAGCAAATACAACACCAGCGCACCCCCAAAGATGCAAAGTATAAATAATAATGCATCATATACAATAATAGAACAAGCATATACAATAAAAGAGTAACATCAACCAAATTCCCTCCCCTTCCTTCTCTACATAGGGCAAGTGAGATTAATGAGGGTGGAAAGGTATTCCAAAGCCCTGTACTCTTATGAACCCAAAAAATGTCACACCACCCCTTCCCCCACCTGAACCACTTATCCTAACTTTGACTAATTGCCAGAACCATTTCCCCTCCTCAACCCCCCCTCTCTTCCCCCCCAATGATACTCTCCACCCCTCCCCACCAGTACTCACCATTACTCTCCCAACTCAACTAACAAATTAGGACACCCATCTTAAAACCACACTGCGACCCTTAGGATGTAAGACTTGCAGATAAGGTTCCCATATATTCAAAAACAATATCTTTTGTTTCCTAGACCCTCCGGCATCTCGCGCCTCCCAAATGACCAACTGATGCAATTGATTCCACCAATGTCAATATGCCGGAGGGTGCGGAACCGTCCAGCACTGAAGAATACATTTCCTGGCCAGTAAACTCATCTTCCTACACAAAGCTCGATGCCCCCTAGGTAAATGGCCAAAAGCCTCTGCCAAATCCAAGACAAAGTGGTCCAGGGTACTGCATAAGACTCTCCCAATTAACCCTGACATATAAGAGATTATACGCCTCTAGAAGCGCTGAATAATAGGGCAGAACCAAAAAGCATGTCCCAAAGTATGACCCCCCATCCCACATTTATGACATAGTGGTGTAGGAAGACCTCCACTATAAAATATCTGTGTACGAGTGTAATACGTTTCCCGCAACCAAGCACACAGAGTCACCACAGGCGTCACCCTGCAATTCCTTTTCCCATTTACCCTTGATGCTCTGGTAGTCCCTAGCAGGTTGTAAATCTTGCAAACTAGCATAAATGCTAGAGACCGTAAGAAACGTCCCCTCCTCTCGAGCAAACAACTCCCGCAGCTTGGCCCCCAAGTGCAAACTCAATTGTGCTCTGTCAAGGGATCTCACATAGTGTTTTACTTGATGACATGCAAACTGTGCTTCCCACCTTAGCTAGTAAATCCTTAGCTAGTAAATCCTTAGCTAGTAAATCTGCACATGCCAACAGCTCCTCATCATCCCCCAAAATATGTTCTAAACTTGTAACTCCTTTTGCTCTCCAGGACAGATATTCTCTTGATTCCTTTCCCGGAGGAAAGGCCGGGTTTCCCCGCAAGGGCAAGAGATCAGTGACCTGATGGGCTATGGCCCTTATCTGCCGTCATCTTCTATGTTTCTATGGATCTCCTCCTAAGGCATGCACAAGCCAACATCAAGCTGCTTGCAATGCGCTAAATAATACACTGGATCTGATAGAAGGGGGCAGCACCCTCCGAGAACTATGCAGTAATGCAAACACATCATAGGGAGCAAAACATTCACGTTCCATCAGAAGAGGGGTATAATTGCTAGTCATATTCACCCAGTCTCCCAAATGACAAAGCAGACACGCATAATTATAAATTCGCACATCCGGTAATCCTAATCCTCCCCTATGCCAATTCCCCAACAACTGAGACACCTTCAATTTAGGTTTCTTAGCCGCCCAACAAAAACAAGTAACCCCTTTATAAAGAATACGTAAATCTTTTTTTAGCAAGCACAACGGCAGAGTCTGCAAAACATACAGCCATTTAGGTAAGATGAACATCTTAACCAAACAAATGTGCCCCATCAGAGAAAGGGGCAATGCCTTCCATGTTTCCAGCAAGAGCTCCGTCTGTTGCTGAAGCTTATCCACATTAAGACGATACAAACGGGGAACCTGCATAGTCATCAAAGTCCCCCAATACACAAACTGCCCAGGTGCCCATGTCAACGGAAATCCATTCCCCCATAGGACCTGAACTGCCGCAGAGGATGCTAATGCCTCTGATTTATCCACATTTAAGAGAAACCCTGCATATTCACCATATTCTTTTATCAAGTCCAGTAAGGCTGTCAAAGAAGGCAAAGGATATGTAAGATATACTAAAATATCATCCGCAAAGGCCGATAACTTAAAAGAGGTAGCTCCAATGTCAATTCCCTTTATAGATGGCATCACCTAAATATCCCGAATTAGGGGGGTCCAATGTAAGCACAAACAACAGCGATAAAGGGCAAATGTGTCTCGTCCCCCTAGAAATCAGGAACCTGTCCATTTCAAAATCTTTCAACACTATTCTAGCCTTTGGAAAAGCATACAATGTTCGCACCGCCGATACCAAAAACCATCAAAACCATAGGCCGCTAAAGTATCATAAAGAAAATCCCACCTCACCCTGTCAAATGCCTTTTCGGCATCAAAACTAACCAGCACAGATGAGAAATTGCTCACCGCATGCTGTTCCAAAGACAGCAACAATTTTCTTTTTTCTTTTTTCTTAATTCTTTATTCATTTTCAAAAATACATTAAGTGTTAAATATATTCATTCATATTAACAATAAATACATCACTTACAAACAATCATTGATATATTTCATAAATTCTTATCCCTTCCCCTTGCCCATTCCTCCCTCCCATATATTTCATTATCATATAAAACATTTAATAATAAACTCCCCCCCTCCCTATACCTTAAGTTGATAAATATAAGGGAAACAAATTCAAATTAATCTTTACAATACTTTGTCAATGGTTTCCATACATCCTGAAACTTCTTAAAATATCCCCGTTGTAATGCAATAAACCTTTCCATTTTATAGATATGGCATAAAGAATTCCACCAGAAGTTGTCATTTAATCTCCTCCAATCCTTCCAATTATATGTAATTTGCTGAATGGCAACACCAGTCATTATAAGTAGTAATTTATTGTTATTCGCAGAAATCTGACTTTTTGCTCTCATTTTCATACCAAATATCACAGTATCATAGGATAATGCCATTGGGTTATCTAATAAATTATTAATTTGGTCCCAAATTGATTTCCAAAAATTCATAATACATGGGCAATGAAACAATAAATGATCTAAAGTTCCTACTTCTAGATGACAATGCCAACATCTATTAGACAAAGAACTATCTAATTTTCATACATTTTTAGATATAGTTCATCCTTTCACAAATACCACCTGATCTTTGTGTATAAGGGAGGGAAGCATAGCAGCCATCCGCTTTGCCATGATTTTCGCTAACAATTTAACCTCCTTATTCAATAAGGAAATAGGTCAATAGGAACCTGCTTGTTCAGGGTTTTTATGCGGTTTAGGCAACAGCAAGATGCGTGCCGTGTTCATACCCTCCGGTAAAGCCTCTGCGCCAACCAAGACAGTAAACATCTGAGCAAGTGGCTGAATGATCTCCTCACCTAAGAGCTTATAAAATTCAATGCGCATGCCATCCTCGCCCAGCACCTTCAACAAAGGACTATTCCCTATTGCCCAATACACTTCCTCCGGCGTTATTGGTGCATTCAAATGCTCTCTGTCTGTCTCAGAGGTACAAGGCAATGCTATCCCATCCAAACAGGGCCCCGCCATTACACCCGCCTCCGATGGGGAGACATAAAAATTCTTAAAATAGCAAAAAAATATATCTCCGAACTCTGGGTCAGTTGTAACTCTCTTCCCCTGCTCATTCCTCAGAGCCTAAACCCTATGTGGACCCATCCTGGTAGAAACCAGTCAGGCCAGTAGTTTCCCCCTCTTATTCCCGTATCTATAAAGCTGGTACTTATAATAAGCGAGAGATTTACTCACCCGCTGAAGTAGTAGGGAATTAAGGACCACCTGATATTCCAACAACTCTTGTTTGTGCAGGAGATCACCAGTCTGGCCATACCGCCTCCAGGCCTTAGCAACATCCTTCTCTAAACACAGAATTTCCCTATCTCTAGCTTTCTTAACATGACTACTATAACTAAGGGTATCCCCCCTCACCATCGCCTTCGCTGCTTCCCAAAATAAGATGGGGTCCCCTTTTGCGTGAGCATTATTTCGTTTATATTCATTCCATGTTTTCAACAACCGTTCACTATAGGTCAAATCTCTATACAATGCAAGCGGAAATACCCAGCGCCACTTCCCCAGAGGCCCCCCTCCTTCTTGCCAAATCACTTGAACCCAAGCATGATCAGAAATTGTATAAGGACCTATCTCAGCCCGCTTCAGCTTTTGAAACACCTGTTCCGTCACCCAAATATAATCTATGCGAGACTGCGTACCGTGCGCCAGGGACATATGAGTATAATCCCTCTCAGGACTCTCAGGAGTCAATTAATTCCAGGTTATCACTAAATTTTTGGAGCTCCCTTTCCTCTGCTCGACACAGGGCACCCCACGGTCCCGTGCAATCCAAACTAGAATCACAAACAGTATTAAAGTCTCCCCTACAATCAGGGAGACCTGGGCATAGGGCAACAGCAAACGAGTCAATTTAGCATAATATGCCAAATCATTTTCATTAGGAGCATAGACACAGCAAAATACCATGTCCTGCTGCGCGATTACCCCTCGACATAGCACATATCTGCCCTCCCCATCTTTAGCCAAAATTTGTAAATTATCTAGGATACCCTTACGGAACAGAATTGCTACCCCCCTTTGTTTCCTCAATGCAGAAGCCGCAACACACTCCCCCACCCACCATTGCTTCAATTTCATATGTTCAAGATCAGACAAATGAGTCTCCTGGAGAAAGGCCACTTCCACCTTATGACACTGTAAGTGTTGTAAAATTTTTGAACATTTAATAGGGGAATTTATCCACCCACATTCCAAGTTACAAAGTTAACCAGGATCCACTATTACTAACCACTCCACATATTCTACCATCAATATCCACAGGACCCAGTCACCCCAGCCCCTGACCAGGCCCCACCAGAGCATCAGCCAACCATCCATTACCAAAGCAGGGCAGAGAGTACCATATCCCCTTCCCCTCATCCAAGCTCCCAACCCATCCTCCACCCCCCATCTTCCTCCTCCCCCCTCCAACACCCCCTCCCCCCCTATCCCCAATCCAAAACTACATCTCGAGACCATTCAAACAGATCTCAAGATCCCTTGAGGAAGAAGCAACTCCACCACCCCAATGCACACCTCACCACCCCAATATGGACACCAAATATATACCATATACTCTATCCGGAACCCCCACAAACAACCCTCTCCAACAGAACCTCCGTCCCTCCCCTCAGCACTTACCCAGCCACATCACAGCACAGCCCCCCATAATAGACCCCCCAACCAAACAGCAACAGACCACCTGACCCTCCTCCTAAATCCCCTCAGTACACAAACTCCCCGACCAATCCTCCTACCTTCCCAAAACACATTCATCCAATACACACACACACCGCCTACCTCCCATTAAAAAACCAAAAGCATCCAATCCAACAGATTAGTCCAGTGGAGTCAGAAACCCACTTGCATGGATTATCTCTGAGGCTCATTGTTCACAGCACTCCGCACTGTCACTCCTCTGGTCTGTCTCCGCCATCCAGAAGGTCCAGCTCTCTCCTCCTCTCTCTCTTCAGCAGATACCCTCTCAGGAAGCTTAGGAGCACCTAGTTCTTGTAGCACCGACCAAGCCTCCACCACTGTACAAACTCGTCTCGTCACGCTCCCCACAGTCAGCGCCAAGGCGAATTGAAAAAGCCATTGATATCGAAAGCCCTCTCTGCGTAGATAGGTGGTCACTGCTTGCAAATCCCTCCACTTTCGCAAGGTTATAGCCGCCACTTTCTGATAAATGTCCACCCGCAAATTATTCCATTTATAATCCTTCTGCTTCCGCGCTGCATGAAATATTTCCTCCTTCACTCGAAAGCTGCTCAGGCACTAAACAATGTCACGGGGCAAGTTAGATTTAGGGCGCCCCAAACCCGATGCGCTAGTTCTATTTCTATTTCTGGCACCTGTCCCCCATCCGCTAGATAACCAGTGAGAATGTCCGCAAGCTGTCTTGGGAGCATCCTGATAAGAACTTTCTTCTGGTACCCCCCGGATCCGAAGATTACACCTCCGGGATCTGTTCTCCAGATCTTCCAACTTGTCCAACAGTGCCAACTCCTCCACATGCACTCCAGCCACTGCCACTTCTATAATGTCCTCAGTCATGGTGTTAACATGTGCTTCCACTTCATCCTGTCTTTTCATAAGCTCCCCCAGGTCTTGTTTTAAATCTGTTACTACCTTGGTAACATCATGGTGTAAGGACTGCATTTCTTTATGAATGTCCAGCAGCAAATCTCTCAGGGAGTCTGGGGCCTCTATGGTGCTCCCCTGCCCACCACCACCTGGAGATCCATGTCGCCCCCCAAAGCGGCCTCTAAAACCACCATCTTGGCCACCTGTGGCGGGCTTGCTCCTAGTTCTTTCGAAACTCCCTGCTTCTTTCCTACAAACCAATAGCTGTCCAACTTTCTTCTCGTAGACATCTTTTGCATCCGTCAGCCAAGTACGGCAATGGCCTCGAGTGCCTCTATCGAGGCAGATAAGGCAAAGAATTTCTCAGCCTGCCGGTTTTCCCATCAGGGTCCTCCACAGCAGCAATGGGACACTCCAGCAACAGACGAAGTCAATCAGGCCACGCACTGGTAGAAAAGCAGGTCAAGGCCACTGGTAGAAAAGCAGGTCAGGGCTAGTGACGTCACACCTCAGAAACTCTGCTGGTCTCTCAGGGTCTCACACATGAATCAAAGCCACTCACTGGTAGAAAAGCAGGCCAGGGTTAGAGTCCACACACTGCAGAAGCTCTGCTAATCTCCGGGGTCTCACATACGAATCAAGGTAGAAAAGCAGGTCAGGGCTATAGTAGAAAAGCAGATCAGGGCTAGAGTCCACACACCGCTGAGCCCAGCAACTGTCACTCTCCTCCGTCCGAATCCACAGAGCAGCGGTCCAACATGCAGCCACTTCACAACGGCGAATCAAGCAGGGAAGGACACGAAGAGCCTTGGTTTTAGTCTGCCATCTTCTTGGTGACGTCACTTCCTCAATCTGCTTTTTCAATCTCTTATGTATACACTTTCTCTCATTGAGTAGAAGGGAATAGGAATATCATCTTATGTGATCAGAGGAAAATAGTGGATTATTACTATTTCTGAATTTCAGCCAGCTAATTATATAAGACATATGCTCAGAGTGACATCTCATCAGTGTAGGATTCCCAAATGCCAGCGCTGCCTGTGACTTTAAAACTCTGTATCTGTTTTGGAATGTGACATTCTGCAGTGTGTTCTTTTTCAACTGTCCCTTCTCCCACCACTCACTGCCCAGCTTGCCACATACCAAGTTGCTTTAACCCCCAGAAACCTTTACCGTGCATATCCAGTGCCTTCTACATGAGGTCCACCTCTCTTTCACCTCACACAGGCAGGAGAAATGTAAACTCAGGATCCACATGCACACCAATGAGCCGTTGATCTGTCACCTGTTTGCCTTCAATAGCGATTCATCTTCAAACCCTTTTTTTAGACACTCAGCCCCCAGAAAGCCCAGAGAGTTCGGCCATCACCGGCATCCAATAAAAAGATGAAAAGCCACCGCCGACATGAGGGGCATCGAGGCTGCTTGGAGTATAAGATGTAGCCTCGGTTTTAGACTGCCATCTTCTTGGTGATGTCACTTCTTCTACCATACAGGCACATTTAAATTGAACTCTCAATTGAAATGAAAGCCAATGAAATTTCTTCAATAAAGGCGACACTTGATCAAATTTTTTCTTTCCAAAAATCAGTCTGTCTGCAGCATTTTGAATCAATTGCTGCCATTTCTAATTTCCTTTGTTTAATCCCACATAAATGAAATTACAGTAATCCAGCTCTACCAAGATAATGGTTTGATGGAACAGATGACAAACTTTTCTCTGTATGTGAAAACTAAAAAAACATTTTTTGGTAAGATTATTTACCTGGCATTGAAAAGAGAGAGAAGAATCCAAAACACCACCCAATACTCTAGAACAATGGTTCCCAAACCTGTCCTGGGGACTACCCAGCCAGACAGGTTTTCAAGGTATCCACAATGAATATTTATGAGAGATATGTGCATGCAAATCTCTCCCATGAATGCAAATCTCTCCCATGAATATTTATTGTGGATATCCTGAAAACCTGACTGGTTGGAGAGTCCCCAGGACAGGTTTGGGAACCACCGCCCTAAAAAGATGATTCTATATGCAAAATATCACTGGATTTAAGGATAACTGAAGATGGCAAATTACCAATTTCTGGGCCAAATCATAATAATTTTGTCTTTGTTGCATTAAGCTTAATATGAGCCTGAAGTAACCACTTTGCAATTTAGATATACAAAAGTTTATATTAGCTGTAAAGTTGCTAAAATTAGGATCAACTTCTAGCAGGATGAAGATATCATCAGCATAAGTGAATATCGTCTCGATGGAACTTAATTTATAGTGTTTTAATGTGGTCATATAAATGTTGAAAAGAATCGGAGACAGCGAAGAGCCCTGTGGGACACCACAATCTGGCTTCCATGCAGCAGATGTCTTACCTTCAAAGTTTACCACATAAGAGCGTAATGTAAGAAATCCTTTAAACCAGCTTAGAACTTTTTCTTCTAATCCTATATCTGAGAGTAATTGAATCAAGATATCATGGCTGACTACATCAAAAGCAGCAGAAAGACCAAATTGTAGTAAATTGGCTTATCGATTCTGAGATAGTAAACTTTGAACCTTCTACCATCTCTGAACTTTCTACCAGCTATTATTACTTTAAAGAAATTGTATATTAAATATATATAGTTCCACTAGAGATTCCCCTGAGTTCCTCTCCTTGGCCTATCTGTGAGCATTATGCTATTTTGTATGAGCAGATCAAGTTCCTGTTGAGGGGTCTCCCCGTTCTCCTGTTCTCTTCTGTAGGTCTGTCACCAACTTTGACACTAATTGACAAGGGGCAGCAGAGAGCATGGAGAAGGAGGAGGTGATGTAAACAGTGATCAATCTCCTGCAATGGACTTGTAGGAGCGGATAAGAGACCCTTGGTTCAGCATACCATGCCTATCTACTGGAAAATATATTATCAAGGTAAAAACCTAATCTCTTTTTTTTTTTTTTTTTGCTTAAAGGGCAAATTCAACAAAAACAAACATTTAACTGTAACAACATTAGAAATTCAGCAGTATAAGACTGTCTGAATTCTCTGTGCTGTTCCTATTTTATTCCTATGCCAGTGTTTCCACTACAGGATCTTTAAGTTGAGCCAGCTAATAGTAAGAAGCTGTCTATTTTGTTTATTTTTGTTTCAGCAGCAGCAGCCCTGAGGTCTCGCCTAGCTGTGGCCTCTGCTTGAAATTACGTTTCCTGTACCAATCAGCGCCTATTGTATTATTTCAGACTTTTGTCTGAATGTTTTTGTTCCATTGGTCTGAACCAGTAAGGCTATTCTTATGTTCTTATGTTCCATAGAGGGATGGCTAACATTTCTTTTTATTATTCTCATCTACTGTTTGGGTTTTTTTTAAATCAGCCTTGTCTGTTATGCAGTAGGATTCCTGAGGAAAGCTTTATAGCTGAAACACAGCCTGTGTTAGATCTGCAGTCTGTTAAGTTGTAACTTCTGTTCAATATCTGAACTCCATTATCTTCAATAAAAGGACTTGTTGCTGTCATCGTGGTCTATTTTGTGTGGTTATTTCCATTGGCTTTTGCCCTTCCAGTCAGAAAAGTACCAGAAGCTTTCAGAAAGGAATAGAGCTGTATGGAACAGTTGAGGGGTTTCTGGAATCTGGTAGAAGTACAGGAGTCAGAAAGGGAAGGGCCATGGCCTTCACAAAAAATTGGTGGGTGCAGGAATGATTCCCTTAAATTATTATCACTAAATGTTAAGGGGCTCATAATAATAAAAAAGAGGTCTAAAAAGTAGCCTAAATGGGTACTTGGATGATCAAAAAGCCTGATCGTCCAAGTACCCATAATCAAAGCTGGTTTTAGACGTATCTAACACCAGCTTAGGCCTTTCCCCTGCCTCTAAACTCATAGAGCGAAAAGAGGCGTTTTTAGAGGAGGGGAAAGGGCGGGAGGTGGGCCGACTACATCTAGGCGTACAGCAGGTATAACCAAAAGTTTAGGCAGGTTGTCTAGTTGGCACTTATACGTTTTGACTTAGACCAAGTCAAAACAGGTATAAGTGCTGAAAAAGGGGCCGCTGAGCTGATCCCTAACCCTAACCCTAACCCCACCCACTGATTACGATGGGGCAAGAGGGAGCCCAAGACCTCTTTCCCCGGGGACTCCCCAACCCCAGACGAAGATTGGGGGAAGAGGGAGCCCAAGCCCTCTTGTCCCGTGGCACCCCCCTTGCCGATTACGATTGAGCAGGAGAGAGCTCAAGCCCTCCTGCCCAGGCGGCACCCTCACTGCCCTGCCGATTACAATTGGGCATGAGGGAGCCCAAGCACTCTTGCCCAGGTGGCACCCCCACCCCCCTGCTGATTACAATTGGGCATGAGGGAGCCCAAGCCCTCCTGCCCAGGTGAACCCCCTACCCTCCCCCCCCACTAAGATAAGGGCAGGAAGGATCCCAGGCCCTCCTGCCCTCGATGCAACCCCCTCCCACGAATGCCCCCCAAACCCCCGATCACTCCCCGCTGACCCGCAAAATCCCTCCGACCGACCCCCTCGACCCCCCCACCCCCAATCCCCCTCCCTGTACCTTAAATCATTGGCTGGATGGACGGGTGCCAAGCCCATCCATCTGGCAGGCCAGCCATCCCAGGAATGGCTGACTTTAGGGCCTGATTGGCCCAGGTGGCTCAAACTCCGCCCAAAGGTGGGGCCTGAAGCGCCTGGGCCAACCGGAATGAGCACCTAAAGATTAAGGAAACAGTCATCTTATCTTGAGATAAAGTAATTTTGGTTTTAACTGTCTTTAAAATTTAGTGCTTAACAAAGAAAACAGCAACTTACAGAGCACAGCTTCCTATGTGGCATGACAACCAGACCTTTCAAGACACATCTCGCAGAGCACAAATCCAATATCAAAAGAGCAAATATAAAAGAACCACTCATACAACATTGTATCGAGGCTTCACACACATTCAATAATCTTAAAGGGTTTATTATTGATATGATAAAAAAGAATGAACAAGGAGATAGAGGCTCAGTTCTAAAACGCAGAAAATGCTACTGGATTTTCATTTTACAAACATTGGCCGCTAACGGACTTAATGATAGAATTGATTGGTCTGCTTATTATTGACACAAACCATTTTTGATACTGATATAATTACTAGGTACGATTTTCAAATACGTATGACATAATTAACTGTGATTGGCTCTATAAAATCTTGGCGTTCTCAGCTGACGGCGCCATTTTGAATGAAATCTTTTGAGCCACATAGGAAGCCGTGCTCCGTAAGTTTTCTTTGTTAAGCACTAAATTTTAAAGACAGTTAAAACCAAAATTACTTTATCTCAAAATAAGATGACTGTTTCCTTAATCTTTAAGTGCTGCCATAATTTATCCCCTGATGAAGCCTACCAGGGTGAAACAGAGGCCCCATTGAGTTCCAAAGTGCAGTGCTATTTACATGCAACGACATCTATTAAGATAATTTTTTTGAAAATTTGTGCACTATCTTTTATATACTTATTCATAAGATGTTGATAATTAAGTTAAAATGTTAAAAAAAAAAAAAGACATATAAAATATATTAAAAAAGTTTTTTGACTCATTGAAGTTTCGGCCAATGATCAAGACATTGACCTGCAAACATTTCTAGCAGTCCACTGCCTGAATCTAAGGTCTCTGAGGCCATTCTTCATGGTTAAATTAATATTTTTGGTGCAAGTTCTGTGGGTGCTTTTGTTTTTGATTGTCTATTTTGTACACCCTTGTTTGTATTTGATTCATTGGTGTTACCAACCGGAATCAGCCCAGTAGCCTTAGGGCCCTCCTGTGAATGGGGCCTTAGGCACATGGGCCCAACCCAGCTCATGTGCCTAGGCACCACCCATAGGTGAGGCCTAAGGCTACTGGGCTGATTCCGATTGGCCCAGGCACCTCAGGCCCTATCTGTGGGCGGGGTTTGAGCTGCCTGGGCCAATCAGGCTCTAAATCAAGCCATTCCTGGAATGGCTGGCCTGCCAGATGGACGGGCTTGGCATCTGTCCATCCGGCCAATGATTTAAGGTACGGGGAGGGGGATTGAGGGTGCGGGGGGTCAGGTCGGCGGGGAGATCTCGTGGGTCGGTGGGGGCGATCAGAGGTTTGGGGGCATTCGGGAGAGGGCGGTGCATCAAGGGCAGGAGGGCCTGGGATCCCTCCTGTCCATATCTTAGTGGGGGTGGGGGGTAGGGGGTTCACCTTGGCATGAGGGCTTGGGCTCCCTCCTGCCCAATCATAATCAGCGGGAGGGGTGCTGCAGGGCAAGAGGACTTGGGCTCCCTCTTGTCCCGATCTTCGTCGGGGGTTGGGGAGTCACCAGGGCAAGAAGGCTTGGGCTCCATCTTGCCCCGATCGTAGTTGGGGGTTGGGGAGTCACTGGGGCAAGAGGGCTTGGGCTCCCTCTTGCCCTGATCATAGTCAGGGGTGGGGGTGCCATGGGGCAAGAGGGTTTGGGCTCCCTCTTACCCCGATCTTCGTAGGAGGTTGGAGAATCGCTGGGGCAAGAGAGCTTGGGCTCCCTCTTGCCCTGATCGTAGTTGGGGGGTTGGGGAGTCACTGGGGCAAGAGGGCTTGGGCTCCCTCTTGCTCTGATAATAGTCAGGGGTAGGGGAGTCACCGGGGGAGGTCTTGGGCTCCCTCCTGTCCCGATCGTTGTGGGGGGGGGAGTGGATTCTGTAACCGGTGTTGTTTTTGACAGACACCGGTTACTTAATCCAGCTTTTAGGCGAAGGACTGGCTCCTCCTTCACCTAAAAGCCCTTGTTTTGGGCTTTTGGGACTTAGGCTTTTTTGGGTTGATAATATGGTGTAAGTGTAGATGTAGTGGTGGTTTGAGCATTTAAACAGCTGAACCTAGAGGCAGGCCATTATAAAAAAAAGAACCTCCTTTTGGACTTTTTTTGATAATGGACTTTTTCCCTGCTTCTACTTTCAACGTTTAAGGCCTTAGACGTGTTTTTTTTATTATGCCCTCTAAGGGTCTAAATAATGTTATAAAGAAAAAAAAAGACATTATTTGTCTTCAAGAGACTCACCTAAATGCTTTTGAGGCTGCTAAAGTAAACCCTGGATGAGCTCATCACCTTTTTTTTCTCCAGCAGTAGGAATTAAGAATGGAGTTCTCATCTTATTTTAAAAAAAGTCCAGATATCACAGTATTGTCAGTATCCAATGATCTCCAGGATAGGTGGGTTCAAATTATTTTAAATATAAATAATATTACATTGACTTTAACTAACATTTATGCTCCTACAACAGACTCTCCTGAATTCTTTGGAAAACTGGCTAACAAATTAGTAGCAACTAACGTCCTGCATCACATTATAGCTTTTGATCATAACATGATTATGAACTCCCGATTAGATAGAATATCGAAAGCGACCTACATGACACCTGGCAAACCCTTCACCTGACCAGCAAAGAATTCACTTACCATTCACCATCATGTTATAATCAAAAGTTATAATGTGATGCAGGACGTTAGTTGCTACTAATTTGTTAGCCAATTTTCCAAAGAATTCAGGAGAGTCTGTTGTAGGAGCATAAATGTTAGTTAAAGTCAATGTAATATTATTTATATTTAAAATAATTTGAACCCACCTATCTTGGAGATCATTGGATGCCGACAATACTGTGTTGTCTGGACTTTTTTTTAACTAAGATGAAAACTCCATTCTTAATTCCTACTGCTGGAGAAAAAAAAGGTGATGAGCCCATCCAGGGTTTACTTTAGCAAATAGACATGTGCCTTTCAGCCACTCTCTTCATCAATTTTTTAAAGATGCCTCAATTGAAGAAATTTCAATTTCAGATCATGCCTCCATATCCTTATTTCTAGATAACATCACACGAATCCTGCCTCCTAGGCAGTGGAGATTTAATTCCAGTCTTCTTCTTGAAACAGACTTCAAGGATCACATCACCAAAGCTATTAAAGAATTCTTTCAATTTAATAAACCTGTGGATACTAATTGGATAACAACTTGGGATGCCTTTAAGGCATATATTTGGGGTGAGATCATCTCAATCAATTCCAAGCTTAATAAGATAAAAGTTGCAGAAATTAACGCGCTGGAGCGTGACTTTAAAAATTAAGAGCTTGAGCATCAACATGATACCAAGAACTTCAAAATTCTCTTGGATCTTCAAAAACTTCGCTTCCAGATTAATTCTAAACTACGAAAAGATGCAGCTCACTCTGTTTTCATCGCAGAAGCTAATTATTATTCTGAAAACAACAAATCTGGCCATCTTCTTGCAACATACTTGCAAAAGAAAAGTGAAAAGAAGTCAATTGATAGTTTAATCTCTGGCTGTGGTGACTCCGTCTTCTCAACCCATGAGATTCTAAATGAATTCAAAAAATATTATGGAAAATTATATATTTCAGAGTTGTTGGATAAGACAATTTTGCATATCTTTTTAGATGGAGTTGATCTTCCGACCTTACCCATCAATGATCAGGAATAGCTTTCTTTTCCTATTACACAAAATGAGATTATAGACGCTATTTCTGAAATGGCTAAGAAAAAATCACCTGGACCAGATGGATTTACGGTGAATTCTACTTGTCTTTCCAAAACATCCTAGCCCCATACATGCAGCAGTTTTTTGATCAGCTGATATTGAAAAGATCTGCCTCTGCTCCTTCACAGAAGCAACTCATGTAGTCATTCCTAAACCGGGGAAAGATCCACTGCATGTTACTAACTATAGACCGCTCTCAATGATCAATGTGAATGTCAAAATTTATGCTAAGATACTCATGACAAGACTACAACGAGTCATCCCACAGCTGATATAAGAACATAAGAACATAAGAATTGCCACTGCTGGGTCAGACCAGTGGTCCATCGTGCCCAGCAGTCCGCTCACGCAGCGGCCCCCAGGTCAAAGACCTGTGCCCTAATTGAGACCAGCCCTACCTGCGTTCATTCTGGTTGAGCAGGAACTTGTCCAACTTTGTCTTGAATCCCTGGAGAGTATTTTCCCTTACAACAGACTCCAGAAGAGCATTCCAGTTCTCTACCACTCTCTAGGTAAAGAAGAACTTCTTTATATTTGTACGGAATCTATCCCCTTTCAACTTCAGAGAGTGCCCTTTCATTCTCTCTACCTTGCAGAGGTCTCTATCTACTAAGTCTATTCCCTTCATTATCTTGAATGTTTCAATCATGTCTCCTCTCAGTCTCCTCTTTTCAAGGGAGAATAGGCCCAGCTTCCCTAATCTCTCACTGTACAGCAACTCCTCCAACCCCTTAACCATTTTAGTCGGTCTTCTCTAGACCCTTTCGAGTAGTACCATGTCCTTCTTCATGTACAGTGACCAGTGCTGGACGTAGTATTCCAGGTGAGGGCGTACCATGGCCCGGTACAGTGGCATGATAACCTTCTCCAATCTGTTCGTGATCCCCTTCTTAATCATTCCTAGCATCCTGTTCGCCCTTTTCGCCACCGCCGCACATTGTGCAGACAGCTTCATTGACTTGTCGACCAGTACTCCCAAGTCTCTTTCCTGGGGGGGTCTCTCCAAGTACCACCTCGGACATCTTGTATTCGTGTATGTGATTTTTGATACCGACATGCATTACCTTACACTTATCCACATTGAAACTCATTTGCCATGTCGCTGCCCTTTTCTCGAGTGTGGCTATGTCACGTTGCAGATCTTCACAATCCCCCTGTGTCTTCACTACTCTGAATAACTTTGTATCATTTTCAAATTTAATCACCTCACTCATCATACCCATTTCCAGGTCATTTATGAATATGTTGAAGAGCATGGATCAAACGAGTTTTATTAACAAGAGGCATTCATTTAACAACTCCCATACTTTACTGAAAATAATTGCTGCCTGTCAGTCTGCTCCGCATAAACTTGTACTCATAAGTCTGGATGCTGTAAAAGCGTTTGACAGAGTAGAATGGCCTTTCATCTTTGCCACTGTATGCAAATTCAACATACCCGCTCAGTATACTAGTGGTGGAGAAAAAAAGGCAAAAGAGTTGGCGTTTGTGAAATATTAAAAAACCCAAGAAGAGGAGTGCAGAAAGGACTACAGGGTGAAACTGAAAGAAGCCAAGAGAGAGATACGTCTGACGAAAGCACAGGTAGAAGAACAAATGGCTAAGAATGGAAAAAAGGAAGACAAAATTTTTTTCTGATATATTATTGAAAGGAGGAAGATGAAAAATGGAATTGCTAAACTTACAGATGCTGGGAACTGATATGTGGAGAGTGATGAGGAAAAAGCAAATGTGCTAAACAAATACTTCTGTTCTGTGTTCACAGAAGAAAATCCTGGAGAAGGACTGAGATTGTCTGGCAAAGTTACACGAGAAAATGGAGTAGATTCTGCGCCGTTCACGGAGCAACTTGAAAAACTGAAGGTGGACAAAGCGATGGGACCAGATGGGATCCATCCCAGGATACTAAGGGAGCTCAGAGAGGTTCTGGCGAGTCCTATTAAAGATTGTTCAACAAATCTCTGGAAATGGGAGTGGTTCCTGCGGATTGGAGGAGAGCGGATGGGGTCCCTATTCACAAAAGTGGTCACAAGAATGAAGCGGGAAACTACAGGCCAGTAAGCCTCACTTTGGTTGTTGGAAAAATAATGGAAGTGTTACTGAAAGAAAGGATAGTGTACTTCCTTGAATCTAATGGGTTACAGGATCTGAGGCAACATGGCTTTACAAAAGATAAATCGTGCCAAACGAACCTGATTGAATTTTTTGATTGGGTGACCAGAGAACTGGATCGAGGACATATGTTAGATGTAATTTACTTAGATTTCAGCAAAGCCTTTGATACGATTCCTCATAAGAGGCTGTTGAACAAACTTGAAGGGCTGAAGTTAGGACCCAAAGTGGTGAACTGGGTTAGAAATTGGCTGTCGGACAGACGCCAGAGGGTGGTGGTTAATGAAAGTCGCTCGGAGGAAGTAAAGGTGAGTAGTGGAGTCCCTCAGGGTTCGGTGCTGGACATTGCTGAAGGGTTAGAAGGAAAAGGGTGCCTTTTTGCAGATGATACCAAGATTTGTAATAGAGTAGACACCGAAGAGGAGTGGAAAATATGAAAAAGGATCTGCAAAAGTTAGAGGAATGGTCTAATACCTGCCAACTAAAATTCAATGCAAAGAAATGCAGAGTAATGCATTTGGGGATTAATAATCGGAAGGAACCATATATGCTGGGAGGTGAGAAGCTGATATGCACGGACGTGGAGAGGGACCTTGGGGTGATAGTGTCCAAAGATCTAAAGACGAAAAAAACAGTGTGACAAGGCGGTGGCTGCTGCCAGAAGGATGCTGGGCTGTATAAAGAGAGGTGTAGCTAGTAGAAAGAAGAAGGTGTTGATGCCCCTGTACAGGTCATTGGTGAGGCCCCACTTGGAGTATTGTGTTCAGTTTTGGAGACTGTATCTGGTGAAGACGCAAGAAGATTTGAAGCGGTACAGAGAGGGCTGACAAAATTGATAGGAGGCTTGAGCCAGAAGACGTATGAGGAGAGACTGGAAGCCCTGAATATGTATACCCTAGAGGAAAGGAGAGATAGGGGAGATCTGACTCAGATGTTCAAATACTTGAAGGGTATTAATGTAGAACAAAATCTTTTCCAGAGAAAGGAAAATGGTAAAACCAGAGGACATAATTTGAGGTTGAGGGATGGTAGATTCAAGAGCAATGTTAGGAAATTCTACTTTACGGAGAGGATGGTGGATGACTGGAATGCGCTTCTGGGAAAGGAATATGGTGACTGAGTTCAAAGAAGCATTGGATGAACACAGAGGATCTAGAATCAGAAAATAATATTAAATATTGAACTAAGGGCAGTACTGGACAGACTTGCATGGTCTTTTTCTGTATATGGCCGTTTGGGTGAGGATGGGCTGGAGAGGACTTCAATGGCTGGGAGGGTTTAGATGGGCTGGAGTAGGTTTTAATGGAGATTTCGGCAGTTGGAACCCAAACACTGTACCGGGTAGAGCTTTGGATTCTTGCCCAGAAATAGCTAAGAAGAAAAATTTTAAATTGAATCCGGTTGGGCAGACTGGATGGACTATTCGGGTCTTTATCTGCTGTCATCTACTATGTTACTATGTTAGTTTTATATTCTTATCCAAATACAAGAATGTCCATTAATGGCCACCTTTCAGAAAGATTTGAACCATCCAGAGGCACTCGTCAAGAATGCCCTTTGTCTCCGCTACTTTTAAATTTAGCATTGTAACTATTACTGGGGTGGCCATTAGGGCTTAACCAGACATTCATGGTTTTACATATAGGGATGGTGAAATTAAGCTCTATGCCTATGCTGATGACATCATGCTCTACGTAACTCCGGATTCCATCCCACTAGTCATCAAAGTTATTAAGCAATATGCACTTGTGTCAGGATATAAATTGAATACTACTAAGTCTGAATTAATGCTTCTTAACTGCTTGGAAGACAAACAGATCATTGAATCCATTGGATTTGACTGGAATGAAAGTAAACTGAAATATTTAGGTATTCTTATAGGTCCATCATTGAGGGATACTGAATGAGTAAATTCTGAATATCTATCAGATATGTTAAAGGACTTAACACATAGATGGTCACTACTTAAAATCACCTGGTGGGGCCATCTTGCAACAATAAAAATGATGATCCAGCCCAAAATTAACTATGTGTTAAGCATTCTACCTTACCTTTTACATAAGAAAATATACCTCAGTATAGAGCAAGTCCTGAGCAAATTTTTATGGAACAACAAGCAACCACGGCTTGCAATGCAGAAGCTTAAAAATGGAAAATCAAATGGGGCGTCAATTTCCCTGATTTCTTCAGATATCATAAAGCATTTATAATGCGGCAAGGTTCCATTTGGATTCTCAATAAAACCATATCTAACCCCCCATTGTGGCTTGTGCTGGAAAAAAGTATACTTGGAGCTAACACGCTTGCATTCTCTCTGTCAATATCTTCCCCTCCAAAACTACAAAATCAACTGAATAACATTCTTCGCTCAACTATAACAATATTACAACAATTTGATAGTGCTATGAAAATCGAATGGAATGACACCTCATTAATCTCCTTGTGGAATAATGATACTTTCAAAATCCAAAGCTCTACCCTGAATTGGCCGATATGGCAAAACTGTGAGATCCACACTTTACAAGATCTTCTTAAGCATAATTGCTGGATGACTTTTGAAGAAATATGCAATAAATTTAGCCTACCAGTTAATCAACTAGATAGATTGCTCGAGTTAAAGCAATGTGTTAATTCAGCACTTCCAGACATGAAAAAATTAAAGCCCATACCTGATCGCCTCCATCAAAGTATTATTATTATTGCTCCTCTCAAAGGTGTAGCCTCTAAATGCTATGATTTGTTTCGTTAAGGGTTGCCTGTGTCCATATCACAATTGATGAGTGTTTGGTATCCTGACTTAGACATTACTGCAGGTGATGAGCTTTGGAAAGATGTGTGGTCCAGAGCTTTCAAGTCAATTAGATCAGCCCCAGTTCTCCAGTCAATATACTTCTTCCTACATCGGGTTCACTGGACTTCATATAAGCTTAGTAAATTTTCACACAAAGTCTCTAATTTATGTTGATCCTGTGGGTTTGTCAGTGGGAACGCTGCCTCACATGATATTTCAATGTACTCACCTCACAGTATACTGGGATAAGGTTTGGAATACTATTTCATCCATATTGTAGATTCACGAACCGTTACATCTTAAAATTATTGTCCTTGATCAGCAGGGCCTCATGCAACCTTTCTCAGAACCAAATGCTCACCTCCTCAATATATTATTATTTTTGGCTATCAAAAATATACTGCATTCCTGGAAGAACTTATCCAATGTAGAATTCATGGTCTAGTGGAACACTGTATACATCACTACCAAATTTGAAAATGTAATTGCAGGAAAACATCATTCCACTGGTGCAAAGGGAGGGGCCATAGGGGCCATGGCCTCCACAAAAAATTGGTGGGTATAGAAATGATTATTTTTACTGCCCCGCAGGAACTGGAAAAAAAACTATGATTACCACTCCCCAAGTCATAGGCACCGGAACGGGGGCCACAGGAGCTGTGGCTTCCCCAAAAATTTGATCCCTGGTGATTCAGGGTAGCATCGGGCAGGTGTGAATTTCTGTGCTCCTGCCCACTGCTAACCCAGTTGGTGGCAGCTGATTTCTTCTGCCACTGAGCGGCAACCAGCAGGAATGCACTTTGGTGCTGCCTGCTCTGCGATCAGTGGCTTCTTTGATTGGCTTCTGTTAATTCTCACGAATCGTGAGAATTCACGTGAGACAGTCAAAGAATCCACTGAGTGCTGAGCAGGCAGCACCAAAATGCGCTCCTGCTGGTTGCCGCTCAGCGGCAGAAGAAATCAGCTGCCACAGACCAGAAGGAGGTAGGAGGAAAGACAGGGTACACTGCAGAGCCTGGGAGGGAGGGGGGCTGGGTGCAGAGTCTGATGGGTTGGGAGAGAAGGGAGCTGGGTGCAGAGTCTGACAAGGGAGGGAGGGAAGAAAGATGGCTCGGTGAAGAGCCTGACAGGGGTTGGAAGGGAAGGGGGCTTGGTTCAGAGTCTGACAGGGGAGGGAGGGAGGGAAGGAAGGAAGGAAAGGGGCTGGGTGCAGAGCCTGGCAGGGTGCAGGGGGTAAGGAGTTGGGAAGTCAGGGAGGATAGATGCTCAGGGGGTTGGGAAGACAGATATTGCATGTACTGGGAGAGGGTTGGAAAGGACAAATGCATGGGCTGGGGGGTAGGAAAAGAGAACTGCACAGGTAGAGTAGTGGGAATGGAGAGAAGGAAATGCTGCTGGTTGGCGAGGGAAAAGGAACGGAGAATTTTTGGACATAGGTGTATGGCATGATAGGGAAAGAGTGTGGCACAGTGGTTAAAGTTTCAAACTCAGCACCCTGAGGTTGTGGGTTCAAACCCATGCTGCTCCATGTGACCCTGGGCAAGTCACTTAATCCCCCCATTGCCCCAGGTACATTAGATAGATTGTGAGCCTGCTGGGACAGATAGGGAAAAATGCTTGAGTACCTGAAAAAACTCATTTAAAACGTTCTGAGCTCTCCTTGGAGAACAGTATAGAAAATTGAATAAATAAATAAATGTATACAGGGGAAGGAAGAAAGAGGCAGAATTTTTGGACATGATAGTGGTGGAGAGGAGGGAGGGAGAAATGTTACACTGGGAGGAAGGAGAGATGACCCAAAGAAGGGAGAGATGTCAGACCACTGGAATGGGAAGGAAAGAAAGAGAGATGCCAGACCACAGAATGGAAGGGAAGGAGGGGAGAGAGAGATGCCAGACTGCAGAAAGGAGAGGAGAGAGATGTTAGAGTGAGGGAAGGAGAGAGAGATGTCAGACCATGAGAGAGGAGAGAGATTCCAGGCTATGGAAAGGAGAGGAGAAAGATGCCAGACCATATGAGAGGAGAAGGAGGAAGACAGAGATGTCTGATCATGGGAGAGGGATGAGATGGTGCATAGGGATAGAGGGGAAGGGGAGACAGAGGGAGGAGATGGTGCACAGCGATGGGTGTGACAGGGAAGGGATAAGAAGAAATGCTTCTTATGGATAGATGGGAGTAGGGGAGAAGAAAGAGAGAGGAGATGGTACACATGGATAGATGGGAAGGGAAGGTATGGAAAAGTAGATTTTGAGAAGAAAGCAGAAAATGGAAGAAAGTTGAATGTTAAAAGTTAATGCTAAAGATGGATGTATAACAAAACACAAAAAAAACCCTCTCATCAATACTGGGCAAGTTTCTCAAATAATATCTTCATATAACATTTAAAGGATTTTAAATATTTAAATGTGCTCATAAGCTCTTCAGCAAGGCTCCACAGCAGTGGTACAATGTCGCTGGAAAGGTGCTTGAATTTTAATCATAACACATTGCATGGAGCAAGGATTCTTGCTTCTACTGGAGTGGCAAATGTTATGGCTCTACAAAAGTTGTTTAACAGTAGTCCACTTATCTGAAAAGGTCAGTTCACGGCTCCAACACAGTCTGTGTTTCGCTATGCTAAATCAGGAAGCCGGAAGGATAAACTTTTTATATTGATTTTATTTGCAGTGTGCAGTGCCTGAGTCCTTTGGTCTATACATTTGATGTTGAAAAAAGACGCTCTGGGGAACAGCACCAAACAGAGGCTGCAAAAAAAATTGGTGGGTATAGCCTCTGTTTAGTGCCGTTCCCCAGGGCATCTTTTTTCAACATCATGTGTATACTTTGCCTGTGATTCCTATTGTATCTAGTATTTGTAGCAGGATGTCGTGGTCTACCAGGTCAAATGCTGCGGTGAGATCTAGTTGAATAATTAGCATTTTTTTTTTGCCTGTGCTGAGGTGTTGTCTAGCTGTATCCAGAAGGGATCCTAGTAGTGTCTCAGTGCTGAAGTTGGTTCTGAATCCACAATTATTTCATCTTTTTCCTTAAAAATCAAAGAATTTTGTCGGTGGAGCCCCTGGCGCAGCGGGTGCGGATGAATCAGGATATTAAGGGAGTTGCAGTGCCGGGAGGGGACTATAAGTTGGCTCTGTTCGCGGATGATATTCTGTTCACGGTGGAGGATCCTGAAGGCTCCTTACCTGCTATATTAGGAGAGTTGGAGGAATTTGGTGCGGTATCGGGCTTTCGAGTCAATGTTGGAAAATCTGAGCTCCTTAATATTAACCTGTCTGATGACCGAGTGTCTTACCTTCGGGACCGGTTTTCATTTCGGTGGGTTCAGCATTCATTGCGATATCTTGGGGTATGTTTCGGACCGCCGGGAGTGGATCTCTATGATCTGAACTTTCCTCCGCTCTTCCGCCGCATCCGACAGGACTTGCTTAGTTGGAAGGATCAGTACTTTTCTTGGTTGGGCAGGGTGGCAATTGTGAAGATGATGATTATGCCGCGTCTTTTGTTCTTATTCCAGGTGTTACCGCTCTGGGTTGGCAGGAGAGCGTTGGAGGGGGTCCAAAGACATATCTTCGATTTTATTTGGGCTGGTCGGAGGCCTAGAGTGAGTAGGAAGGTCTTATGTATGGGGAGGAGCGATGGGGGACTGGGGGTTCCCAATGTGGTAAAATATTATCAGGCTGCCCAGCTGCGCGCCCTTTTAGAGTGGCAGACGCAGACACCGAAGCCGTGGGTGATGATAGAACAAAGTTTAAGTGATGGGGTGCCTTTATTACATCGGCCATGGTTACCTGGCAGGGTGCGGTGGGTGGGCGGTCTGTCCTCGGTTAGAACTGCTTTGAGGGTATGGAAGGGGTTTATTGTTGGGTAGGCGCCACTCCTGGTATACCCCGTTGAGACATAATACTGACTTCCCACCGGGAAGGGGAGGGGGAGTGTTCGCTACTTGGGAATCTAGGGGCTTAGTATGTGTGGGACAATTGTGGGATCCGGTTTTGGGCCGTATTAGACCCTTCACAGAGCTCCGAGGCCAGTTTGACTTTGGGGTCCGGGATCTGTTTCCCTATATACAAGTTGTTCACTATATCCGGACCTCGGGTCTACTGGGCGAGTTGAGGGGTGGCAAGACTCCCTTTGAGCTGGTGCTGGGTCCGGTGCTCCGGAAGGGAGCTCTATCTGCTGTGTATCGGTGCCTTAATAGTCGGGGAACCCAACATCCCTACATGAGGGCTTGGGAGGGTGATTGGGGTTCTGCTATTTCCTGGGACACCTGGGGGGACATCTGGTCAGAGATCTCCTCAGTGGGTATAGCTGCCTTGCTGATAGAGAATGGATATAAGGTCCTCTTTCGTTGGTACTATACCCCACAGGCTGTGGCACGTTGGCAGGAGGGTGCGAGTGTTCTTTGTTGGAGGGGCTGTGGGGAGGTGGGTACATACTTCCATATGTGGTGGCAATGTGGGAGGGTGTGTGGGTTCTGGACTGGGGTTTTCTCTCGAGTGTCCCGGATCCTGGGTATCCAGATTCCGGTTGATTGGCGTCATGCCCTGTTGTTCTGGCATCAATTGGATCTGGCTTGGGGGGATTCTCTGTTTTGCAAGTTGGCATTTACTGCTGCTAGATTGGCAATAGCCTCCTTATGGAATCAACCGCACCCTCCCACATGGGACATGGTGGAGCAACGCTTGCTCAATTGGCAGCTCCTTTACCATTTAACGGCCCTACGGCATGGTAAATTACATGGCTATGCTCACATTTGGCGTAGATTTCGGGCTTCTGTGGGGGGCTGTGGCAGGGGTGGCTGGGGGCCTTGAGTTGAGCTTGGGGCTGGACTGGAAAGATTGGGACTTGGGGGAATTCATAATCATTTTTCTCTTTTATTTTTGGTTTGCGTATAACCTTGGATGTATCTCAACCTATTGGGTGCTGTGGGTTTGGCGTTTTGTCCCTGGGGGTATGGGCTGTGTTCTGGTGGATATATTAGTCTGTTTTTGTTGAACTGTAGGGATTACATATGTTTTTGCTCTGGACTTCACTTCGGACGTTTTCTGGAGTGTGGTGTATTGCTTGTTGCTCCATTGCTGTTGTATCTCCTATGTATATGTAATACTTGCTGTGTTTATTGTTAATAAAAGCTTTCATTTAAAAAAAAAAAAAAATCAAAGAATTTTGTCTATTACCAATAAACAAACAAATCACATCATGGTATAGTGCAACAAAATTTTTTTAGAAAAGCTTGTTCCATTATATATTAAAACCATCTGTCAAAGGAAAATAAGGAACCCCTGGTTCACAGAAGAACTTTCACTTGTTAAAAAGCAACTAAGAGCACTAGAACAAAAATGGAGATGAATGAAAACAAGGGATAATTTGAATAAATGCAAAAAACAAATGCATTACTATAAAAATAAAATAAATTTAGCAAAAAAGACGTGGAGGGGCATAATCGAAAGGAACGTCAGTCCGTTTTCATCCAAGTCACAAGTCGTTCAAAGTAAAAAATACGTCCAAATTTTTTTTCGTTTCGAAAATCGTCTATATGTCCTGCTGATCTGATCATCCAAGCCGCTAAATCGTCTATCTGTATACCACATTTTCATCTAATTTTTCGTCCAAGTCAAAAACGCCTAGAACAAGCCCTGTTGGACGTGGGAGGGGTCTGCAAAGTGATGGACTGAACACCCAGACATGGCACCTAAATAGTGGGGTACCTTACAGGGCACTGCTATGAACTTCACAAAAAGGTTGCCATGTATTCATCTCACTACAGCTTCCATATAGGTCATGATGAGACCCCCAAACCACCTCCAGAATCCCCTAGACCAGGGTTAGATAATTCCAGTCCTCGAGAGTCGGAGCCAGGTCAGGTTTTCACGATATCCACAATACATATGCATGAGATAGATTTGCATCTCAAGGAGGCAGTGCATGCAAATCCATCTCATAGATATTCATTGTGGATATCCTGAAAACCTGACCTGGCTCTAGCTCATGAGGACCGGAATTGCCTACTGCTGCCCTAGACCCACTTATCTACCACCCTAATAGCCCTTATGGCTGCAGGAGCCACTTATATGCCAGTGCAAAAGGGTTTTGCGGGGTGTATAGGGGAGTGCATATGTTTTAGTATCAATGCAGTGATTACAGGGGCTTATGGGCATGGGGCTTCCTCTCTATGGGTCCCTAACCCACCCCCAAGACGCCTTAAGATGCCTCTTAGTAGGATGACTAGGCTTTCCTATGCCAGGCTGCCAGGTGATGATGGTCTGGAGGCTGAAGTTTACAGGTGTGATTACGATTTTTATGGGGTTGGGGGGGGTCGGTGATCACTGGAGTAGTGTGTGGGGGTCTGTATTATGTGTTTGCAGTGCTTATCTGGTGACTTTAGGTGGGTTTTTGTGACTTAGACCATGTTTTAAATGGTCTAAGTCACAACGTCCAAGTTCTGTCTAGGCTCTGTTGTAAAACTTTCAGTTATACATGCTGTACGACTAAGTCTAAGCCTGCCCACGTCCCGCCCAAATCCTGCCCTCGACACTTCTCCTGAAATGCCCAGTTTAGCTATGGTCGTTCAGCAGCATTATGAATGCTTATGTCGTTTAGAAATACATCCAAAACCCGGTTTGATTATCGGCACTTGGATGTCTTTCGTTTATGATCGTCCACTTAGGCTGGTTTTTGGACATTTTTCTATTTCGATTATGAGCCCCTTATTATTCCAATCGTATTTCTAATGCCAAAAACTCTTCCACCCTTTTCTCTATTCTTAAAAGTCTTACAAAAGTATAGAAGATCCAACTTTAGAAAGTAAACCTACTGCACAAAATCTAGCCAATTATTTCATAAAGAAAATCATAAAAAGTATTGACTCGAAAACCAATTCTAACACCGACGCAGAACAAATTCAAGTGATACCTACTGCAAAATGCTCTATTTTTAACATACCAACCTCAGAGGATCTGAAAGACTTCTGCATAGCATTAATATCAAGGGCTCCAATTCTAATTCAATCTCTCCTTTCCTCCTAAAACATTATTTCTCCTTTTTCGGCCCTTTTATTCATACTCTGATTGAAAACAGTTTGAAGGAGTCAACTATCCACCCAATAATTAAAAATCCAAAAGAATCAACTACAACTGAATTGAATTACCGACCTATAGTGAATATTTCCTTTCTTGCTAAACTAGTAGAAAAGGTCGTCTTTAATCACATAACTGATTTCATAGACAAAACACATACCTTGCACCCCAATCAGACAGGCTTTAGGTCTAACCATTCAACAAAACACTCTATAATAGGCTTTACAACTAGCATCCAGTATCATCTGGATCATCACAAATCTGTTCTCCTGATTTCACTTGACTTATCCTCAGCTTTCGACACTGTAGATCATCATTTACTCATCAACAGATTAGCTTCTATTGGTATTTCTGAACAAGTACTGAATTGGTTCAAATCATATTTTCTAGATCGCTCGTCAAAAGTTGTCTTTAACAACTCTGTTTCAAATAATTATTCAAATTCCTATGGTATACCCCAAGGTTCAATTCTTTCTCCACTTTTATTTAATATTTTTCTGTCACCTTTACTTACCCTCTGTCAATCAATTGGATTTTCCTCTTTTGCCTACGCTGATGATATTCAACTCCTGTACCCATTGAGTTTGGAAGACCCCAATGAGATAAATAGCATTAACATTAAACTAAAGCAGATAAATCAATGGCTTAAAGATAATATGTTAGTCCTGAACATACCAAAAGCCGTTTTCTTTTATTCAATATTTTTTCTGCTTACTGATATTTCATTTAAATTAAGTATACTTACACCTTACACTCCTATTAATTACCCTACTACTATGGATAATTATGCCTTACCTATTCCAGTAATCTGGGGACATAGACCACTCAAATCTCATTTCTATCAATTTTCTTCACGTTCCCTGGAACGCTTAAATATCACACTTCCCTCCAATCATTCAGTTCTTCCTTCACAACCTCTATCTTCCACAGACCAATCAGTTAGACATTTTAACATAGGTTTAATTAATACTCGGTCCATTAAAACTAAATATCATTTAATCAAAGATGTAATTATTCAGCATTCTCTTGACATTTTATGTCTAACAGAAACATGGCTTTCCGAAGGGCTGACATAACTGGCGCGGGGGAAGGGGGTGTTAGTCCCCGGTGCCGGTTCGTCAGGAGGATGTCGGGGAGGTATGGGTGGTGGTTTATTTTTTCTTTTGTAATGAGACAGATATTGTGCATGTGTAACACATACACCAAAATGAATACAGAAACCTTTTTTTTTATTTTTCTTTTTTATGGACACAGATGTGTGTGTTACACATGCATAATGAAACTGATATAATATCACAAAATAAAGTGAAAGCAGAACTGTATTCAAAAATCCAAAAACCATACACCAAAATGAATACAGAAAATAATAATATTTTGATATCATTTGCAAGGGGGAGAAAGACCTCAAATGTCCCCGTGCCCTAAGCTCATGGCTTGTTTCAAAGGACACAATGGGGGCAAGGGTATTATCATAGGTCAGAAAAAAAAACCTTATTTTTGCAAAAGTGAAAAATAGTGTCAAAAGCAAAAAAATTATTGGTTTCATTATATATGTGTAACAGACATCTGTGTCCGTAAAAAAGTTTCCTACTCTGAACAGCTGAGTGGCAGGAAGCTGCTTTGGGGATTCCCTTGCCTCTCAGCTGTTCAGGCTTCCCCTGCCGGCTCTGCACATGTGTGAAAAACGATCTAATAGCAATTCATTGGCGTGATATAAACTAAAAAACTAAAAACTTAGTTTTATAGACCGGGTTATCAACCAAAAGGAGCTCGACTTGGTTAACCATTGTGTAATACATGATACTTAAACTCGACAAGGAAACATAGACTAGAATAGTGGTGTTTCTAAAATGTTTAGCAAACAAAAAGGTTTTCAGAGCTTTCCGGAATAAAGCAAAAGAACCTAAACTTCTTAATGTAAGCAGTAAAGCATTCCAGAATTCAGTTAATTTAAAAGCAAATGAATGACTACCGGTAAATCTCTTGAAAGTTCTGTTTTTACCACTGAGAGAGGGAAATATAAGTTTTAATTTTTGAGAACTTCTGGCAAGATGAGATCTATGCACATTCCAGTCTAAAGGAGTCAAAGTAGCAAAAATGCCAAATAAGATCTTAAATGCAATATAAATGCACTAAAATTGAATTCAGAGATACACTGGAAGCCAATATAATTCCTTGAGCAGAGGGGTACGTGGTCGAATTTACTCTTACCGAAAATATGCTTAGCTGCAGTATTAGTTGGACTCTCTGCAGACTGACCTTTGAAAGACCCAAATACACTAACCCCCTCTTTTACGAAACTGCAATAGCAGTTTCTAGCGCGGAGAGCCGCACTGAATGGCTTGCACTGCTCCTGACACTCATAGGAACTCAATGAGCATCGGAAGCAGCGCGGGTCATTCAGTGCGGCTCCCCATGCTAGAACTGCTATCTCAGTTTCATAAAAGGAGGCCTAAGTTACAATAATCCAACCTTGACAAAATGATTGATTGAACCAATACAGAGAAGTATTGCTGATGAAAGCATGCTCTCACTCTTCTCAGAGCACGGAGGCTGAAAAAACACTTTTTAACAAGCAAGTTTAGCTGGTCCTTAAATGTACATGATGAATCGATGACAATACCCAATATTAGCGAGGAAAACTCAATTTTCAAAGATGGAGATTATGATTAGAGAGCTGCACGGGAATGGGGATGACGGGATTCCTGCGGGACCCGTGGGGATCTCACGGGTTCCCCCTTCGGGTCACGGGGATCCTGTGGGGATGCCCCTAGGGTCACAGGGATCCCGTGGGGACGCCCCTCGTGCTCTCGGGGATCCTGCGGGGTTCAATGCCCTGCCTTGCTGCGAGGCCTCATCTTCCATTTTCTGCCTGCCCTGCTGCAGCACACATAGCCAATCGGAAGTCTTCCCCGATGTCTGTGCTGACGTCAGAGGGAGGGCTTAAGCAAAGCCCTCCCTTCCTCCGACGTCAGCGCTGATATCGGGAAGACTTCCGGTCGGCTGTGTGTGGCAGGGCAGGTAGGGAGAAGGCAGTGGCGTACCAAAGCGGGGGGCGGTCCGCCCCGGGTGCAGCCATGGGGGGAGTGTGCACAGCCAGTCAGGTCCCCTTACCTTTGTGGCACTTCCCCCGATCGACCGACAAGAGGCCCGGCTGACAAACCTCCCTGCCCTGTAGCCTCGAATCTAAATTACCTTCTTACAGCAGTTTCAATATTCCAACTGCTGTAAGAAGGTAATTTAGATCTGCGGCTACAGGGCAGGGAGGTTTGTCCGACCGGGCCTGTTCTGTTGTCAGTCGGGTGGGGAAGCGCCATAAAGGTAAGGGGCAGGGAGGGAGAAAGGGAGGAAAGGTGGAGTGGAGAAGAAAAGACGCTTAAGGGAAATGGGTAAAACTGAGGGGGGAGAAGGACGCTGAAAGCACTGGGGAAAACAAAGGGGTGGAAAAGGACGCTGAAAGGATATGGGGAGGATGGGAGGGGGGGAGAAGGACACTGAAAGCACATGGGGAAGACAGAGGGGGGAGAAGGACCCTGAAAGGACATGGGGAAGACAAAGGGGTGGAGAAGGACGCTGAAAGGACATGGGAAGACGGAGGGAGAAGAACGCTGAAAGGACATGGGGAAGACAGGGGGGAGAAGGATGCTGAAAGGACATGGGGAAGACAGAGGGGGAGAAGGACACTGAAAGGACATGGGGAAGACAAAGGGGTGGAGAAGTATGCTGAAAGGACATGGGGAAGACATGGGGGAGAAGGACACTGAAAGCACATGTGGAAGACAGAGGGGGGAGAAGACGCTGGCAGGGAAGAAGACAGAGATGCCAGACTATGGGGGGAGCGGAGGGAAGAAGATGGGTGCCAGACCAATTTGGAAGGGGGGAGAAAGGGAGAGGCACAGTAACAGAGCAAATGGAAGACGCAGAGAGAAGAGAGACAGTGGATGGAAGGAATTGAATGAGAACATGAGGAAAGCAGAAACCAGGCAACAAAGGTAGGAAAAAAATTTTTTTTTTTTTTTTTTTGCTTCAGGATAAAGTAGTATATTAGTTGTGTTGATAAAAATTTATAAACATTAGAGGCTCTGGTAGAAACCCGTTTACAAAGTATGTATTCTTCCCAATTAATATTTCCAAATTAATAAAGTCTTTTTGCTTATTTTTAAATGGGTTTCTACCAGAGCCTTTAATTCAGTAGCATAATTAACTGAAAGGTAACTATTTCTGAAGTTTATAAGGACGGGCGGTGACGTAGGGGATTCCTCGCGGAGACGGGTGGGGACGGGTGGAATTTCTGTCCCAGCGCAACTCTCTAATTATGATAAACCTCCACTTAAATCATTTGCATGCAAACTTTTTTGAAATCGTCCCCCAAAAAAGGATCAGAATAGACCCACACAGTCTTACCAACCCTATTTAATGCATCTAGCTCTGTGCTGATAATCACTGCAAGCTTCCTGCAAGCTTCACCCAGTCTGTCTTTCCCAGATGCCTTCCTCACCCACAACTCTGATTGCATAGCCCTTCCTAGTATAGTTCAGGAGATTCAAGATACCATCACTGGCATAGTAAGGTGTGTGTGTGTGTGTGTGTGTGTTTGTAGGGGTCAGCACCTCTCCTCTTTCCTCCCAAAGCTTTGTCAGATGTAAGCAGTACCTCTTAACCACTTGATAACAGTGATCATAACATGATCAGATTTGATATAATCGCTGGAATAAGTCCACACAGGATATCCAAAAGCATTTAATTTTTTTAAAAGGAGTCTATGATAACATGAGAAGAATGGTTAAAAAGAAATTTAGAGGAGCAGCTGCAAAGGTCAAAAATTCCTTTTATTAAAAAAGGAGGAAGGCAGACCAAATGGCAACCAGCATGGTTAACGAGTAAGGTCAAGGAAACTATTAGGGCCAAAAGAGAATTCTTCAGAAAGTAGAAGGATCCAATTAAAAATAATTGTAAACAGTACAAGGAATGCCAAATCAAATGCAAGATGCTAATAAGGAAGGTGAAGAGAGACATTGGAAAGAAGATTGAGCTGGAAACACACAGTAAAAACTTATTAAGGTATATTAAAAGCAAGAAGCCAGGAAGAGAATCGGTTGGACCACTAGATGACTGAGGGATAAAAGGGACTTTCAGGGAAGACAAGGCAATAGCAGAGAGATTAAATGAATTCTTTGCTTCAGTCTTCACCAAGGAAGAGGTGGAGGGAGTTACCAATGCTAGATATGGTATTCAATTCTGATGAATCAAAGAAACTCAAACAAATCTCTGTAACCTTAGAAAATACAATGGGTTAATTTAACAAATTGAAGAGGAGTTAGGAATAGTCAAGGAACCACTGCACAGGTGATAGACCTGAAGGGCCGCCGCGGGAACGGACCGCTGGGCGGGATGGACCTCTGGTCTGACCCAGCGGAGGCAACTTTTTATGTTCTTATGTTCTTATGAATACTAGCAAATCACCTGGACCAGATGGTATACATCTCAGAGTGCTGATAAAATTGAAAAAGAACTTGCAGAGCTATTTATCATTTGTAATTTTTCTCTAAAATCCAGCAAAGTAACCAGAAGACTGGAGAGTGGCCAATCTGCTGCGAATTTTTATAAAAGGGTTCCAAAGGTGATCCAAGAAATTATAGACCAGTGAGTCTGACGTCACTGCTGGGAAAAATGGTAGAGGCTATTATAAAGAACAAAATGACAAAACATTTACATAAGCATGGATTAATGAGAGAAAGCCAACATGGATTTAGTCATGGGAAATCTTGCCTCACCAATCTACTACATTTCTTTGAAGGGGTGAATGAACATGTGAAATAGTGAGCCATTTTTATATTGTGTATTTAGATTTTCAAAAAGCATTTAACAAAATACCTCATTATTATTATTATTATTATTAGGTATTTTTATATACCGCCTATCAAGGTTATCTAAGTGGTTTTACAATCAGGTACTCAAGCATTTTCCCTCATGAAAGAAGTCTGAGGAAATTAGAGAGTCATGAGATAGGAGGTAATGTCCTATTATGGATTAAGGACTAATTGAAAGACAGAAAACAGAGAGTAGGTTTAAATGATCAATATTGTCAATGGGAAGGGTACATAGTGGGGTTATCCAGGGGTCTGTGCTAGGACCACTGCTTTTTAACATATTTATCAATGATCTAGAGGTGGAATTAACTAGTGAGATAATTAAATTTGCTGATGACACAAAGTTGTTCAAAGTTGTTAAATTACAAGAGGATTGTGAAAAATTGCAGGAGGACATTGTGAGACTGGGCATCAAATGGCAGATGATATTTAATGCTCGCAAGTACAAAGTGATGCACATGGGAAAGAGGATGCAGGGTTCCATGTCAGGAGACACTGCCCAGGAAAAGGATTAGGTGTCATTGTGGAGGATACGTTGAAACCCTCAGCTCAATGTGTGGCGGTGACTAAGAAAGCAAATAGAATGTTAGGAATTATCAGGAAAGGAATGGAAAACAAAGATGAAAATGTTAGAATGCCCTTGTATCGCTCTATGGTACAGCTGAACCTTAAATACTGTGTGCAAGTCTGGTCACCATATCTCAAAAAATATATATACTGGAATTAGTAAAAGTACAGAGAAGGGTGACAAAAATGATAAAAGGGATGGAATACAGCTTGCCTATACAAATGTTATGAACAACAAGCTGTGGAAAAACTCTGTTATTTCAAGAATCATCTGTGACAGTGTGAAGATCCTGTCACTGCCCAGCGGAGGGAAGCCTCAGCAGTGGGAAAGCAGCTAATTTGCATATAAGGTCATACAAAGGCATCTGGGAGCTGGTCACCTATCAACTCTTTTTTCTAATCAAACCAAATTTGCTCTTAATGTGACTTGTCATTCCTGCTTGTTCTTTTTTATATTGTTATTATTCTCCTTGCTATATCTGCAAGATCTAATCTAATCTTCTATTTTTGCGTCACTAGGCTCTAGGCGACTTAAAGAGAGGAGAGAGGGGAGAGGATGGAGAGGGAAGGGAGGAGAGGGGAGAGAGTAGGGAGGTGGATAGATAGGAGGTGAGAGAGGAAGTGAGGGGGAAAAGGGGATGGGTAAGAGGGGGAGGTAGAAGAAGGGGGAGGAGGGAGAGGAGGAGAGGATAAAGGAGGTTAGATATAACTCTGCAAGAAGCTTTTTGTTAACATTTTGTATTCAGAAATGTCAATAAAAATATTGAACTAAAAAAAAAAGAGTTGAATCATATCAATACAGTAGTAGTCTATAATTGGCAAGATGGTAAGAAGAAGCTCTTGATCTACAATAAAAGATTAAAAGCTGACAATAAATCAATGGAGATGAAAAGTATGGTCCAACCTTTTTCAAGGATAAAGTGTATCTCACTCAAAAGGCTAGTGAGAAGTCTCCATGCTATGACCTATGCAAATGCATAATTGGCTTGGATGGAGAATATGTGTGTCTTCTATATAACAGAGAGTTTGACTGTAGAATTCACTGTAGAAAGAGAACAGTTGCAACCAGCGGATTTGCTGGATTTGAGGGATCAAGTGAGGGTTCTTTCAAAAGAGGATGAATTAAAGCTGGCTAACAATTTAATACTACTACCGTGTTTCCCTGAAAATAAGCCCTACCCCCAAAATAAGCCCTAGTCGCTGGCAGCAGTGCTTCCCCGCCCCCCGCCCCCCACATGCCCCCTGCACCCCCTGCCCCCTGCCGACCCTTCTATCTCTCCCATTTGAACCCTGACCGCGAGTCCGAAATCCCTGGTAACTAATGGCAGCTTCGGCAAAACAGGCTGCATCGCAGCCTGCCCTTCTCATGCCCGACCATTCCATGCTGCGTCGCTGATGACGTCATCAGTGATGTGGCAGAGGAATGCCTGGATGTGAGAAGGGCAGGCCGCAATGCAGCCTGTGCTGCCAACGCTGCCATTTGTTTCCAGGTACTTTGGCTCACGGTCGGAGTTCAGATGGGAGGGAGAGATGAAAGGGTCAGCAGTGGGGGGGGGGAGGGTGCACAACGGCGGGGGGATGGCAGTGATAGAAAGATGCTGCACAGGGGGATGGTAGGAAGGGAGGGATAGAAGCTTCAAGGGTTCTGCTGCACAAGAGATGGGAGGGAGGGATGGGAGGAATAGAAGCTGCAAGGGTTCTGCTGCACAGGGGGAAGGGAGGAAGGGAGGGATAGAAAGATACTGCACAAAGGGATGGGTGAGAGGAGAGGAAAGATGCTGCACATGTGAGGGAGAGAAAGGAAATAGAAAGAATTGAAGTGGAGGGGAGGAAGGGAGAGATGATCATTGTACAGGAAAAAAAATAAGACCTACCCGAAAATAAGACCTAGTGCCTTTTTTTGGCCCCAAAATTAATATGACAGTGTCTTATTTTCGGGGAAACAAGATACTACTTATCACTTATATGGCGCTGAAAGGCATACACAGCGCTGTATAAATTTGTAGGAAATTTCCAGACTGAAGGGTAAATTTTGGGTTTTTTTCCCCATATCTTTATTCATTTTAAAAGCCAATATCAAGTACAACATATTATCAAACAATGTACAAATAAACGTAAATTACACACTAAGTATGATACCGGTCTACTTTAAAAGATCTACTTACAAATCGATTGAATCCTTACTCACCAAATTTCTATGGACTAACTCTACTCCATGTATCAGTTTAAAGAAATTAAAAAAAGATAAAACTGATGGGGGAGTCCGATTTCCAAGTTTCTATGAATACCACTCCACTATGTTGTTACGACAGGGAGCACACTGGATATCGGACCCTTTTGATGAAGATTTCCCGGCTTGGGTTACTCTAGAAACAGCTACTATCAACAATGCCAATGTTTTTACTGACACGTTCCTGACAACTACACCTGAATTGCCTTGTGATCCTGTTTCATCCACTAGATTGGCACTTAAAGACGTGGATAATCTTCTAAAGACGAAATGGAGGGATACAACTTACATCTCTATTTGGAATAACCCGAAAATTGTTATTGAAGATAAAACCATAAATTGGATTCCGTGGAAACGGGCTGGTATTACTTTTCTAGCGCATTTATATTGTGACAGTTCTTGGATTCCATTTGAAAAATTGTGTCAAGATTATAATTTGCCGTCTTCTCACCATTATAGATGGCTACAATTGCGTCACGCTATTACAGCGAGTTATGATTTGAGATCTCTTAAACAAACCAAACCTTCTATATTAAGATTATATGATTTAATGAAGCTTAAATGCAAAGGACACACATCTGCTTGGTATACAATGCTTGTCAATCTCAAATTTGATGCTAAATTGGGTTTGTACGACGTATGGGCACAGGATACTGGTGTCACTATGAAATTAAGTACCTGGTCCAAAATATGGAAAGATACCTTTTCGACACTCCATTCTGCAAATATCATGCAATCCTCTTTCTTCCTAATGCACAGAGCTTTCTGGACCCCCTATAAATTGGCCAAATTGCCTACTTCTGATGTTAGCTGTTGTTAGTCGTGTAGGATGGATGATGGTACACTTGATCACATGATCTTTTCCTGTCCTTCTATAAAAACTTTCTGGTTACGAATTTGGAAAACAATTACTGATATACTTAAAATCAAAGAACAGCTGACATTAGCTTTGGTGGTCTATGGTTCTTATGGGTTAACAAACACTCTTGATGACCCCAATGCAAAACTGTTAAAATGTTTACTTCTGATTGCATTGAAACTCATATTTTCCAACTGGAAAAATCCTGATAATCTGTCTCACACTTTATGGTGGCATAATGTTTGTTTAATTATGCGATATGAATGGAGTTTCGCTATCAAACATGGAGGGGTCAATAAACATGATATTATATGGCACCCTCTGTCAGTTTACTATGAAGCTCTGCGTACTCATGACTGATGTATTTTCACTTGCATTGATACACTAGTGATGCACACTTTATTGGTCACAATATGTCTTGAATTCTTAGATACTGATTGTCATCTACTGTTTATGCTTGTTCTTTATATTTCTTTATGGTTCTGACTCATTACACTTTTTGTAGAATCTGTCAAATATTTGTACTACTGTTTTATTCTTAAAACCAATAAAAAACATTGAACTTAAAAAAAACCAATGTACAAATAAACAGCACTTAATTCTATCAACTGATATAATGATATAATAAAAACATATTCCTCTCCACCCACCCATCCTTTCATATAGCAAAGAGACAATCAAGAATAATACAAATAATCAAACAAACAAAATTGCGATTAAATAATAAATTAAAGGCATATCCCCTCTCCCCTCCCACCCACCCATCCTGGACGTGTATAATCACAGGGCTATAGCCAATAATCAATCTTTACAAAATTTTGTCAATAAGACCCAAACCTCCTTGAATTTCTTATAATGTCCCAGTTGTATTGCACTCATACTTTCAAATTTATAAGTTTGGCACAAGGATTCCCACCAAAAACTATAATTTAACCTATCCCAAGTTTTCCAATTTTTCAAAATAAGCTGTATGGCAACTCCCGTCATAATAAGTAGTCTATTATTATATAGAGCTATTGGACTCTTGGCCCTCAGTAACGTATCAAACAGCACTACATCGTTTGTCAATGTTAATGGAACTTCCAATATTCTATTTATTTGACCCCAAATGGATCGCCAAAACTTAAGTATCAAGGGACAAAAGAAGAGCAGATGATCCATGTCCCTATATTGAGATGAGAGTGCCAGCATCTATTTGACTTAGAACTATCTAATTTTTGTAATTTAACAGGGGTCCAAAAACTCCTATGCAACAAAAAAAACCATGTTTGTCTCATAGACGCTGACACTGGACATCTCATCCTCCAAGTCCAAATCCATCTCCATTGAGTAGCAGAAATTTGCTGCTTTGTCTCAATGATCCAAATGTCTTTTAGACTAGTTTTTGGTTTTTTATTCAAAAATCAGATATTAATTTATACTACTTGGCTGCCTGATGCCCCAGCAAATCTGTCTGGAAGCACAGGCCCGGCAAGCTATACTGAGCTTTCAAGTTTCGCCAATCAGGGAACCCTTTCTGAATGGCCTGCTTCAACTGCAACCACTTATACATTTGAGACTTTGCAATACCAAATGTTTGTTGCAGTCGTGAAAAGTCAAGCAGCTTTCCATCTGATAACACATCCTCCAGTGTGCGTATGCCCGCCTGCAGCCAGTTCTTCCAGAGGATCTTATACTCGCCAATTTGAATCATGGAGTTCAACCACAAGGACTGACATGTGGATTGATGAATCGGAATAGGTATTAGGTTATTAATAAATTTTAATGTTTGCCATGTAGAGAATAAAATTCTATTGTCCTTATAAATCCTAGGTAACTTGATACTTAAAATATGACATAATCTCAATGGAGACAGGAGTTGCCATTCTAAGTATAGCCATGTTCCATGAACTCAGGAAGGATCCAATACATATCCTGACGCAGTATATAGACCTGATGGTACCTATAAAAGTGTGGGAAATTTACCCCACCCGCTGCAATTGGTTTTTGTAAAGATACTAAAGCAATTTGAGCAGTTTTACCCAGCCAAATAAATTTGGTGAGAATACTATTTAATTTCTTATAAAAAGACCCCTGAAAATAAATTGGCAACATACCCATTTGGTAGCAAACCACAGGCAAAATCATCATTTTAACCATTTGAACTCTCCCCCACTAAGACAGATGTAATGGGTTCCATTGCTCACACATTTTTGAGACCTTTAGCAATAAGGATTTTTCATTTACTCTCATTGTATCTTCCAGCATTTTTTGAATCCAAATATCTAAATATTTTATACCCTCTTCTTTCCAAAGTAAAGGGAATAAGTCAAATACTCCTTTTGGACAGTGTACATCTAGAGGAAGAACCTCCAATTTATTCTATATCCAAATAAAGTTTCCAAATCAGTCAATCAAATCTAGTAAATGTGGGATGGTAGATTCAGGATTCCTCAAATGAAGCTAAATATTATCTGCATAAGCAGAGACCTTATATTCCCGACCTGCATAAGGAATACCCTGAATCTCCTTTGCCTGTTGAATAGCCAATAGTAAGGGTTCCATGTGGGGATAAACAACGTGAGCAACAGGAACTACAACAGAGAAGTACTAAAGGACCAGTTCCGGATGCTGGGAATGAAGCTGAAGACCAGAATGCAGAGGATAGCATTCTCGGAGATCCTGCCGGTACCCAGGGCAGACGAGAAGAGGCAAATTGGGCTGTAAGCAATCAACGCGTGGATGCAGCGGTGGTGTGAGGAAGAAGAATTCCATTTCGTGTGCAACTAGGAGAAGAACAAGCCATTCAAGAAGGATGGATTCCACCACAGCGGAGACGGAACGAGGCTACTTGCAAGCAACATCAAGAGAGAAGTTGAGAAGTTTTTAAACTAGGCAGAAGGGAACCGTTGGATGACCATGTAATAAAGGGAGTGCTAAAGGAGGACAAAGCAATCGCTAACAAACTGAACACATTTTTTGCATCTGTATTTACCGAAGAGGATATGCACAGCATACCGGAACCCATCAGGCTATATGCTGGAAACGAAGACGGGAAACTTCAGTTGACGGTGAGTCTAGAAGAGGTATGCAGGCAGATAGATAGGCTTAAGAGTGATAAATCCATGGAACCGGATGGCATCCATCCAAGGGTCATCAAGGAACTGAAAGGGACTATAGCGGAACTGCTTCAACTAGTAGCCAACCTGTCGATCAAATCGGGAAAGATTCCGGAGGACTGGAAGGTGGCGAATGTTACGCCAATCTTCACAAAAGGTTCGAGGGGGGACCCGGGAAACTACAGACCGGTGAGTCTGACCTCGGTACTGGAAAACATGGTAGAAGTGCTGATAACGGACCGCATCATTGATCACCTTGACAGACACAGGCTGATGAGGACCATCCAGAACAGTTTCAGCAAAGGCAGATCTTGTTTGACAAACTTGCTGCACTTCTTCAAGGGAGTAAACAGGCAGATAGACAAGGGCGACCCGGTCGACATTGTGTATCTGGATTTTCAGAAGGTATTCAACAAGGTTCCACATGAACGACTACTTTGGAAAATTGCGAGCCATGGAATCGAGGGTGAAATACTCACGTGGATTAAAAACTGGCTGGAGCATAGGAAACAGAGAGTGGGGGTAAATGGACAATACTCGGACTGGAAGAGCGTCACCACTGGGGTGCCACAGGACTTGGTGCTTGGACCCGTGCTCTTTAACATCTTTATAAATGATCTGGACATAGGTACGATGAGCGAGGTGATTAAATTTGCGGATGATATGAAGTTATTCAGAGTAGTGAAGACGCAGGGGGATTGCGAAGATCTGCAATGTGACATAATCAGGCTCGAGGAATGGGCATCGACATGGCAGATGAGGTTCAACGTGAATAAGTGTAAAATGATGCATGTTGGTAACAAAAATCTCATGCATGAATACAGGATATCTGGGGCGGTACTTGGAGAGACATCCCAGGAAAGAGACTTGGGAGTTCTGATCGACAAGTCGATGAAGTCAATGCGCGACAGCGGTGAAAAGGGTGAACAGAATACTAGGAATGATAAAGAAGGGGATCACAAACAGATCGGAGACGGTTATCATGCCGCTGTACCAGGCCATGGTGCGCCCTCACCTGGAGTATTGCATCCAGCACTGGTCACCGTACATGAAGAAGGACATGGTACTACTCAAAAGGGTCCAGAGAAGAGCAACTAAAATGGTTAAGGGGCTGGAGGAGTTGCTGTATAGCGAGAGATTAGAGAAACTGGGCCTCTTCTCTCTCGAAAAGAGGAGATTGAGAGGGTCATGATTGAAACATTCAAGATACTGAAGGGAATAGACTTAATAGATAAAGACAGGTTGTTTATCCTCTCTAAGGTAGGGAGAACAAGAGGGCACTCTCTAAAATTGAAAGAGGATAGATTCCATAAGAACATAAGGAAGTTCTTCTTCACCCAGAGTGGTAGAAAACTGGAACACTCTCCCGGAGTCTGTTATAGGGGAAAACACCCTCCAGGGATTCAAGACAAAGTTGGACAAGTTCCTGCTCAACTGGAAAGTATGCAGGTGAGGCTGGGCTCATTTAGAGCACTGGTCTTTGACCTAGGGGCCACCACGTGAACGGACTGCTGGGCACGATGGACCACTGATCTGTCCCGGCAGCGGCAATTCTTATGTTCTTATGTTCTTAATATCAAAAAGCAAGGGAGATAAAGGACACTCTTGTGTAACTCCCCTCTCCAGATGAAAACTTTCTGAAAAAGTATTATTAATATATAATTTGGCAGAAGGGGAACTATACAAGCTTTGAATCATTTGTATAAATCCGGAACCAATACCAAACCAATCCATTGCTTGATACATCCAAAGATACAGAAAAGGCCGGATCTTCCATGACTTTTGTTAAATTTAACATATGAAAAGCCAGACTGAAGGCTAAAGTTAAGAATTAAAGGCACATATGGATCAAGTACACGAGAAGGAATTTTGACCCCGTTTGATAGATGCCTAGATTATGGCTCTTTCAAAATTTCTAGGATTTAGCATTTAAATTTAGGTACTTTACTTCACACCTTGCCTCAGTTTAGATTCCTAAAAGGGGGCAGGGCAAGGGCATATTGGGAGGGTGGAGATGTTAGGAATTCAGACCTGGTTTTCAGTTCTGGACATCATATTGAACCTGTAGTTAGGAAAGTTGATACCTTCCCTAAGTTTAAGAACAATTTTGGAACATTTAATTTAAGATTCTATGTAAAGCCCTAAAGGAACATAAATTATGCACATTTCTAAAGCAAGGCATCTGGTGCATTTTTTAATATCAGTATTATGGTTGTTAAGATACCTAAATATCTGCCTCTTTCTTTACTCTTTGTTTACTGTTTCCAAAAATACAAGGACTCGGGGGCGCACAATGAAGCTGCTAAGTAGTAGATTTAAAACAAATCAGAGAAAATATTTCCTTATGCAACATGTAATTAAACTCTGGAATTCATTGCCAGAAAATGTGGTAAAAATTATCAGGGTTTAAAAAATGTTTGGACCACTTACTAAAGAAAAGTCCATAAGCCATTATTAAGATGGACTTGGGTAAATCTACTGCTTATTTCTAGGATAAGCAGCATAAAATCTGTTTCATTCTTTTGGGATCTTGCTAGGTACTTGACCCTGGATTGGACACTGTTGGAAACAGGATACTGGGCTTGATAGACCTTTAGTCTAACCTTAAATGCAATGATCTTATGTTTCTTTTTCTTTTTCCTTTTCTTTTGAATTACTTATACTTGTATTGCCTTCAAAAATACTTTTGGAGTCATTTCCTCAGGGTCTGACATACAGAATAATAATAATAATAATAATTTTATTCTTATATACTGCCAAAGCCATGATAGTTTGAGGTGGTTTACAACAAGAAGCGCTGGACAATCAACGAAGAGGTCACAATTCAAAGTCATCAATACAATCTTACATAATGGAAGAAGTGGAAAGCTATATAGTTCTTAAGGTTACTGGTTGAATTAGCAGAGCTATAAAAATTCTTAGTTTACAAATCAATTGAACAAACTCGTTTTTACCAATTTTCTAAAATTGAAGTAGGTTGAGGAGTTCATGATAATGTTACTCAGCCAATCGTCTGCCTGGAAGGCAAGGGTTCTGGCCAGGAATCTTTTGTAGTGGCAGGCCTTTATTGTCAGATAGATGAATAGATATATTCTTCATGTGGGTCTAATCGAACTTGCCAGGTTAAATTGGGAAACTAGGTAAGTGAGGGCCAGACCAAATATTGATTTATAACACAGACAAGAGAACTTAAACAGAATTTGTGCCTCCAGGGACAGCCAATGGAGTTTTTGATAATAGGGGCTTATGTGTTTCCATTTCTTCAGCCCAAAAATCAGTTGAATTGCCGAATTTTGAATGACTCTGAGTCTTAGAATGATTTTTTTGAAAGATCCCAAGTAAATGATGTTGCAATAATCGAGCATGCATAAGATGGAAGATTGAACCAGTAAGCAGAAAGATGTTGCATCAAAGTACTTTCTGATGGTTCTGAGTTTCCATAGTAACGAGAAGCATTTTTTAACCAAGGGAATGTTAGCTGCAGAAATTTGGTCAAGAAGTGTAATATACTCCTATAAAAAGACACTGTCATATATTTATTTTTTAGACTTTATTTCTGTTCATTATGACAACAAAAATACTTAATCCTCCCTATGACCTTTAGATCTATAGCATAGATCAAATTCTTCAAAACCACAATGTATATCTATGTCACATTAGAAGCACTGTTTTATTTATTTATTCCGTTTTCTATACCATTCTCCCAGGAGAGCTCAGATTGGTTTACATGAATTTTATTCAAGTACTCAAGCATTTTTCCTTGTCTGTCCTGGTGGGCTCACAATCTATCTAATGTACCTGGGGCAATGGGGGAACTAAGTGACTTGCTCAGGGTCACAAGGAGGAGTGTGAGTTTGAACCCACAACCTCAGAGTGCTGAGACTGTAGCCTTAACTACTGTGTCAAATTCTCCCACCTGTTTATGTTTTGGATTTTCATAAACCAATACTTAGGGCTCCTTTTACTAAGCTGCGCTAGCGGTTTCAGCGCGCACTTAGCGTGCACTGCAATGCTGCACACACTAGACGCTAACGCTTTCATTGAGCTGGCGTTAGTTTTTCCACTAATCGCTAAGCATGTGCTAAAAACACTACCACAGCTTAGTAAAAGGAGCCCTTAAACATACATAGACATCTAAACTCCTGTTTTGCAAAACCAGGATATTGATGTCTAAAACTGAAGAACGAGCAAATGGTAAGGGGGCATGGTCTCAGCATGTTTTGGTGGGACTAGGGTGGGGCTAAAAATAGATGTGAATTCCGCATTTCAGAAGGGAAATGGATGTCTATGTCCAAAAATATGGATATTAGGAGTTAGACTTGCCACCTTGGATTTCCAGGTTTGAGAAAACTGCTCCTGTTGAGCAGTGTTCCACTGAAGAGATGAGAGAGGTCACCTTCTTCTTACCTCACTGGTAGTGTCACCCCTGAAAGTGAAATAGGGAAATCATACCAGGCTCTTTGATAGCTACGGGAGAAATAAATATCTTGTTTTCTAAAATGGCTGACATAACTGTTTATCTTCCAGACTATTTACATCTATATTTGTCATTCATAACATAGATGTTCATACACTGCCACAGAGATGTTTGTGTTCTTGTGTTGCCCATTGATATTTTAGACATTTCTTTTTTCTAAAATGAATGTTCTTACGCCAATTAACTGGCACATGAATGATGCATTAAAAGAAAATTCTGTAACATACAATTTCTACTTTCACAACATTTTTCTTTCTTCCCTTTTGTATAATATATTATAGTATCCATACGTGTATAATATATATATATATATATATATATATATATATACAGTGGTACCTTGGATTACGAGCATAATCCGTTCCAGGAGCATGCTCGTAATCCAAAATGCTCGTATATCAAAGCAAGTTTCCCTAAAGCAAGTTTCCCCATAGGAAGTAAGGAAAACTTGCTTTGATATGTTCCCACCCCCTACCTTCCCCCTCCGAAGCCAGCAGCGCTGCTCCCCCCCCACGAGAACCGGCACTGCTCTCCCCGAAGGCCCCCCCCCGCGAACCGGCACCCTCCCACCCGCGATCCAGCACCCCCCCCCCGCCGCCATCAGGCACCCCCCCCCCGCCACCATCGAGCACCCCCCCTCCGTGACCTGAGATCCCCCAACCCACCCGAACCCTCTTCTTACTTCCAGTGTAGCCTCCACATCGGCACCGGCACCGGCACCAGCATGTCCTGTGCGTTGGTGCCGGTTCCGAAAATCTGATTCCTGTGCCGGGCCTTGAACATGCGCGCATGCTCAAGGCCCGGCACAGAAAGGAGATTTTCGGGCACCGGCACCAACACACAGGACATGCTGGTGCCGGTGATGATGCGGAGGCTACAATGGAAGTAAGAAGAGGGTTCGGGTGGGTTGGGGGATCTCAGGTTGCAGCGGGGGGGTGCCCGATGGTGGCGGGGGGGGGCCGGATCGCGGGGGGGGGGGATGGTGCCGGTTCGCTGGGGGGGGGCACTCGTACAGCGAGGCAAGCTCGGTTTACGAGGCACCAAGTTTGCGAATGTTTTGCTCATCTTCCAAAACACTCGCAAACCGGTGCACTCGTAAACCGAGGTACCACTGTATATATATATATAATATAATATACACATATATATTATATACTAGTGTTTAAGCCCATTAGATTAACGGGTGCTAGATGACCGCCTCTCCTGCTTTTGAACCTGGGCAGGGGCAGAGGCAGAGCCGGAGCGGGAGGGAGTGACGGTGGGAGAGCAATTTCAAAGCCTGGGCAGCGGCGACTCCTTGACCAATCCGCGCTTACAACGTCCCCACACTCGCGGTCTGGCTGGCTCCCCCACCAAAGCCCTTCGCAGCGGCAGCCCCTCCCGCATCCGTCCCCGCGTCCCAAGCCTCTCCGAAGGCCGGCTCCCACGAAAATGGTACCCCTCTGTCCAAAACCGCGGCGGCAGCCTCCCTCAAGACACATTTCAAATCTGACATATTGTAATCACAAAACAGAAAATAAAATTATTTTTCTTACCTTTTGTTGTCTGGTCATTATTCATACCATGTAGGGGTCCCAGGCTATGGTTGGCTTTTGATAACTCGCTTGCCAGGGCCCCTTCTTTCTTCTTCCCTCCCTCCATCCCTGCAGCTGAAGACAGGCACCTCCCCCCAGTGGTCTAAGACAGGAGGGAGCAGTTAGGAGAGGATCTGAGGGCAAAGAGGGGCTCAACAGCGCATAACCACCTTTCCTTCCCTCCCTCCATCAGGTGTAGTGAATCCACCAATGTTAAAAGGAGCCACGTCGAAATCGGAGGCCTGCCACTGCCGTAGCACTTTTCCCTCTGCCTTGGTCCCGCCCCTTCTCTGACATATGGGACCGCGGCAGAGGGAATGTGTTACGGTGGCGGCAGGGCTCCAATTTCAAAGCAGCTCCTTTTAACATAGGCAGAGCTGAACTGTACCTGATGGAGGAAGGGAAGGAACGGTGGGGCAAATTTCGGCAACGGCAGGAATTGTTTGGCGGGCCAAAAACCGTGAAACTTTGTTTCTTTAGGCAGCACCGGTTGTTTACTTGGATTCAATGTCAGCATTAGGGTTTGCCAGCCGCCAGCCGTGAGAGCCAGGTGAGGAAGGCCGCCGCAGGTTCACGGCTAGGTAGGGGGACAACAATGGCGCTTATGCTCAAGCCCCCGCCGCAGCTCCTCTCTCGATCCTGGTGCGGTTCGAGAGAGGAGTTGTGGCGGCGGCTTGAGCATAAGCACGATTGTTGTCCCCCTACCTAGCCGCAAGGCTGCGGCGGCCTTCCTCACCTGGCTCTCAAGGCTGGCGGCCGGCGAACCCTAATGCTGACATTGAATCCAAGTAAACAACCGGGGCTGCCTAAAGAAACATGGTAATCATATTCTGTCCTGAAAGCCCCCGCCGCAGCTCCTCTCTCAATCCTGCTGCAGTTCGAGAGAGGAGCCATAGCGGCAGCTTGAGCATATTGCACAGTGAGAGCCAGGGGCGCGCATGCGCACTCGTGTTTCCGTGACGGATCAGGGAACACGACTTTTGAGTGCGCATGCGCGGCCTAGCATTTTATTATATTAGATATAATATACACATATATAATATACATATATATATACATACATATATATGTGTTTATATATACAAATATATACATACATACATATATAATATACATATATATATATATATATATACATATATATATATTATACACATACCAGCTGATATTCAGTCAACAGTCAACAGAAGGTTTTTGTCCTTTGCCAGTGCTAGAACTAGCATTGAATTTTCAGTTTTTATAAAACCGACTAGTCATGACTAATTAACTTAATATTCAGACTTAACTGGCTGTGGGTTAATGCATAAAGATAGGACAGCTATTTATGCAGACCTTAGGGCTCCTTTTACAAAAGTGCGCTAGTGGTTTTAGCGTGCGCGCTAGCCGCTACCGCCTCCTTTTAAGCAGGCGATAATTTTTCGGCTAGCGCGCACTATAACTTACTCTAATCTTGTGCGTGCGTTAAAAACGCTAGCGCACCTTTGTAAAAGGAGCCTTAAATATGTTAAATCTGGCCAGTTAGGTTTGAATATCGAGACGTAACTGTAATCCCCCAAAATAGCTGAGTTTAAGTTCGGTGCTAACTGGTCATTTTCAGCAAGGATGACCAGTGCCATTAAAAAATGGTACTTCAGCCTACACAGGTTGAGGAAAGTAAGATCCTGTTTCCATCAAAAACATTTTGCTGTTCTTGTCCAATCCATCATCCTCTCCAGACTGGACTACTGCAATTCTATCTTCATAAGCCTAACGAAGAAAAACCTTCACAAACTTCAACAGATTCAAAATGCCGCGGCCAAGCTTATCTTTGCAAAAAGTAAATTTGATCACGTCTCACCGCTTCTCTCCAAGCTTCATTGGCTCCCGATAATTTCCAGAGTTCACTTCAAATGCATCTGCCTAACTTTCAAGATCCTCCACGGCATCCTTCCTCCATTAATTCCACTCTCTTGGAATTCCTCAAATCTTAATACCACCAGACCTACCCAAAAACTAAAATTATCCTTCCCCTCACTAAAAGACATTTCCCACCCAGGAAAACTGGGGACCTCCCTCCTCTTCAGATTCATCGAGCTCTTGAATAGCCTTGCTTCCCCTCTTCGGAACCTGAGTACTCTCCAATCCTTCCATAAACATCTGAAAACCTGGCTTTTCTCAAAAACCTAATCACTCCCTCCTCTTCTGACATCCTAGCCCGCTAACACTCTTCCTTCTCCAATCTTCACCCAACCCTTCCTTGGAGTTCCTTTCTCATTACAATTCCTGTAAACCGTGCCGAGCTCCACAAATGTGGAGATGGCGCGGTATATAAACCCAAGATTTAGTTTAGTTTAGTTTAGTTTAGTTTAGAAAATGACTGGATAGCTGTGACCAAGCAAATTAACTGGTGAGTGACTGATTATGGCCAGTCAATTGACTTGAATATCTGCTGGATTGTGGCCAATATTTTAAAAAAATGCCCACTACTATTTTTGAATGTTGACAATATTTTAGATAATTTTCTATAAATTTCATATATGAGTGTTGGAACAATGTCATAGCATTTAGCACTCTGGGCTGCGGTAGAAACCTCTACTGTGGCTTAGTAAAAGAGAGCCTTAGTCATTTTTACTATTGCTAAAGAAATAACCCATCCTAAATATTTCAATACAATAAAAATCTATATTTCATTTGATATATAGACCGTTTGAATCATATTAAAGCTTTTCCTGATTACAGGAATCTGAAAACAAAATAATTTTGGCCTGTATCTAAATGAAAAAGCTGCTTTTTAGGGAAGTACAGAATAGAGAAGATGAGCTATGCCAGCTTTTTGAGAGAAAAAGTCTTTTCTGATGCAAAAATTCAAGATAAAGACAAATGCATTTGGAATTAATAAAAAGAAAAGGAGCAGACATTGATACTGAGATAGAAAGAAAAGGAAATGAAGTGAAAGAAAAATGTGAGAAAATAAGATGGTGACAATGATTTTATAAGAGAAAGAGAAATGAATGTGGCAGGAACAAAAGGAGAAGGGAAATGAGGGAGAGGAAAAATAGACACCCAGAGGTGGAAGGAAATGCATGAGAGGGAGAATATAGTTTTTATTCAGGGAAGCCACCAAATCAGGATCTAGTTTAGATTTCATTGGTGGAAAACCATAAAAGCCAAATCTTGTCATACTGAAATTAAATTGTAAATCCCTCTAGAAATGGTATGTGCACATATACAGTATATATATATTCACACAAACACACACCAGCCTCCACAGTATAAATTAACAGAGAACTACGTGAAAAAAATGAGTATATTCACCATGGAGGTGGGACTTCTCCCGAATCCTTTTTTATTGAGGAGGAAAATGAATTATTATCATGCTAGTTCCAACAGCTCTCCACTCCCTGCTATTTTTATTCTACTCATCTGTCTGGAACATTAAGTCGGCTCAGATAGCACTGTAGCTCTACATTTTTTGAAGGCAAATCAGCTTGGCTTGAGCTGAAGAAATCTAGTCTATCTGTTCATTTAAGAATCCCAACTGCCAGCAACAATGTGACAACCTAAATCATCCATCAGCAGCCTGGGCATTGTCACCTCTTGTTTGACATTTTGAAAACTGTTATTATTCTCCAGTGGCATAGGAGAAACTTATCTCATGTTCTGGGGAACGGAGAATGAAAGAGTAAAGCAAATCAGCTTGCTTTGTGCTTTGACTCACTCATTTGTATTGAAATTGTTGCAAGCTGGTTATTTGCCTTGTCCAAGCAACCCCGAGAAACGGAGACAGCACCTCCTTTTCATTGCCTTTTCTTCCAGGTATGGATCTTTATATTATTTCTGTACATACTCTCATATGAGTCATGGATGCATCTCATTCCAGATAGAAGCATTGTAAGAAAAATTTGGTCTATTGTGCTCTGAAAAGTCATTTTTGTTTACCTTTTAAATACTGTATTTTATTTGATTATTTTGATATTTTTGGCTATTATCTATTATCTGCAGGAAAAAAAAATGAATAAATGCAGTAACTATTATCAGAAAAAAACTAATTTCTATAGTATTTGTGAGAGTAGATCTTAATTACTTATTTCAGCAAAAGATTTACTATGGGATTATTTATAAAAGTTGCAGGCATCATATGAGATATTTACTCTAATATATATAACTTAATTGATACATGAACTTACCATCTTAAATAATACCTGGGTATTTTCTATTAAAACAAATTTATGCTAGCTGTAATAAGGTAGCTGTGCTGCAGCAAACATGCATGTCTTGAACTGAAAAGCAGAGATTTACTGCATAACAGAGTGATTTGTGGATTCTGGTCATGGTATATGCATTATAATAGGAATCAGGAAATAAAGGAAGGGCAAAACTCATAGGAAAACCCTATGGCCACGAGTCTGTTTTTAACCAAGCAAGCAAATTCTACTCATTCAGATATTGTTGAATTTACCCCTCCCCCCCTTTTTTTTTCCACAGTTTACAGAAGAGGTAGATAGTGCTCATAACTAAGGCTATTTTTTTTCTCTTAATTATAAACATGCTAGGGATTTAAATTCACATTGTTGCTAATAAATGATTTATTGGTAGAAGCTGGAAATTAATCCAATCACTTTGCTTTCTGCCTGCAAGTGCATTAAGTAATGATTTGCACATAAATCACCAGTGCAGATGCTGAGGTTGCCAAGGAGTAGACATTAGAGGAGAACAGTTTGATGTTTGTAACTAACAATACAGGTTATTCCTGGCAGATATGCCACACGGTATGAAATGTTTTGATATCAGTGTGAAAAGACACAGTCTACTGTAAGCAGATATTAGGAGAATCTGCTGGAAACAGAGATGGGAAAAGGTGCCCATATTCATCCCTATATTCAGAGCTGTGATTATAGGTTGTTTCAACTTCACTTCTTACTTGTATCATTATGAGTGCATAGCAGATACAGACTGTGAATATTATCTGGTTAATATTCAGTATCCACATTCTCTATTTTATAGAGACAGAAGGAGAGAAATGGGAATGCTTTACACTGAACATTCAGTTACTGTAATCATTATTGCATCCAGTGATCTCTTGAAGTATTGTTAATGCAGGATGGCTGTCATGCCACACATTTGATATATAGGTATTTAATGTAGGGTATATGCAAATTTAATATCATGCAATTTGTTTGATAAACATGTGTGCACACAATAAGCAGAATGTGCAGACTATATAATATATGTGTATATACAGCATATATAATTCATATCTAGCTATTTAATCTAGCTACTGTAGGTGTGTGGGTGTGTATGATATGAATTATATGATATGTATACTATAAAATAGTTTGATAAATCTTAAACTGATTAGATCTGCAGTTTGTATTAAAAAAACGTTACTTATAAAGTACATCTATTAGTCTATTCTTAATTAAGCTAATAGTATGCCTAAATGAACTCTGTATATATTCTACAAAAGTTACAAAAGAGCCATTTCTATATTGATGTATACATACTATAGAAACATGCATACAAATGTAACTTAGTAACATACTCTTCCTTTTACAAAGTCACACTATTGGCTGCCATGCAGTAACGGTGGCACTGAAGTCCATTAATTCCCAATGGGCTTCAGTGCTATTACCATGGGCCATCATGCTAATCGGCTTAGTAAAAGGGGGGATGGAGGTGAATACTTAATTAAACAGATAAAAGCCCATATGGCCCATTAAGTCTTCTCAGCAGTGATATGCCTTACTTTTGGTTGATGTGAAATCACATCCCCATGTGGAACCAAGCACCCATTCATCATTCTTCCATGTCCATCAGCTAGTCTTTCAAAGAAGCACTGCTGACCTCTAGGGTTCCAATTGCTATTCTGTACAAGTTTCCCTAATTCTTCCTCCTAGGTTTGATGGCATTATACCACTGCTGTATTGGACCACAACTTCTATTCTCTGTAGGTCACACTAGTGTTTAATTTCCACCATACTGCCACTAGAGATCTTTTTGAATTCTTTTACAATCGTCATCTCTGTAATAATATTCCAGATGAGGTAGTAAGCACCACCCTTTTGGCAAAAAAAAAAAATTCTTTTGTTGGAGCTTTATGTTGTGACTCATGCCAATTGGTTCCTATTTAATAAGCTGCTTTATGGCTTTCTACCTAACTGATGTTAATTGTAAAGTTAAGCGTGCCAGGTGCAAAATTTCTCTAATAACTATGGAGTAAAATGTGTTACTACTTGTTAAGAGAATAGCCAATAATATGGAATTCAGTTACCTATACCTCTAAAGGTATTATCTGTTGAATTAGCTAGCATAGTAATGATCCTTGCTTTTACTGCAAGCTGCTTTCTCCACCCATTCATTGCTGAACTCTTGCTTCGTAATAGTGATTTTCTCATTAAATGTTTAACATGGCAATTAGCACACATCTACAGTTAGTGTGTTGTGTTAACTGTTAGCTTGTCTTAAAAACTGTATTAAACACTGAACACCGTTTAGTAAATAGAGGCATTCTCTCTCTCTCTGTCCCCTGTGCACTTGCATCAAACTGTGAATACCTTATTGAGGTTCCTAAAAGCATGCTGGTTTTCTTGGCAGGCCTTATGTGGGGTGAGTTTGCCAGTGCTACCTTTGGCCATCCCAAGGCAATGGAGGGTTGTCCAAAGCCAGAAGGAGCTGCCATAAGCTTTGAACCAGCCTGCTGTTTAGTCATTAGGCTACTCTTCCCTTTAAACAAAAGCAATTGTTAATACCTTTAAGATATTTGAACATTTCAATTATATTACCCTTGATTGTCCTCTCCTATGGGATATACATATTTAGATCTTCAAGTCATATATGACTTCTAATGATATGACTTCTAATGCAGACCCACAGCATTTTAATTCCATTTCTCTGGACTGTTATTAGACTTTCTATGTTCTTTTTGAAGTATGGTCTCCAGAACTAAACATAACTGGCTGATACTGGCGGGAAACTGCATGGTGACACCAGGAAATTCTTTTTCACTGAAAGGGTGGTTGATCGCTGGAATAGTCTTCCACTTCAGGTCATTGAGGCCAGCAGCGTGCCTGATTTTAAGGCCAAATGAGATAGACATGTGGGATCTATTCACAGAGATAGGTAGGGGAGGGTCATTGGGGTGGGCAGACTAGATGGGCCGTGGCCCTTATCTGCCGTCTATTTCTATGTTTCTATGTTTCTATGATATTCAAAGTGATTTAAGCAAACAGGAGCCTCTCCCACTTGGTTAAACTGCTTACTCATGGTTAAGTAGTAATATTCTGTGGCGCTTAATTGGACAGTAAAACTGAATATCATCAAAGATTGCCCAATAAAAAGTGGGTAGGACAGGGGTAGCACTGTGGGAAACACTGGGGAGGAGCCAGGGGTTATATGGGTGCTGGCAGTATTCAGTGCTAGCACCCACAGGGCCAGATTAAAGGGTAGGTCCAGAAGGCACGTACCTAGAGCTTAAAATGTCCAGGGTCCACAGGTGTGGTGCTTTAGAGCCATTTGGGTCCTTGTGGTCTGGGCATTTCTCTCCCTAGTTGGCCCATCTCCCTCCCTTCCCTTCACCTTCCCGATGTTTTATTTTTCAAATGGGTGCCCCCTGGCATTGACGGCAACCATTATCTTGCAAATGGTGCTTGGCCCAAAGCTTCCCATTTGAAACAGCTTCCTGTTTCCACCTGGACAGCTCACATCAGAGGGGAAGCTTTGGCTGAGCACCGCTTGCAAGATTGCCGTTGATGCCCGTGGGGGGAAGGGGGTTTGAAAAAGAAAACATCAGGAAAGGTGACCCGCGAAGGTGAGGGGAAGGGAGGGAGTGGGCCAACTAGGAGGAGAGGTTAAGTGGTACTTTTGGTTTCTTGTGCCATCAGGAGCATATGGGAAAGCAGCAGTGGTGAGGAAGTGAGGGGGCAGGATAAAGTGATGGAATTGGGGTGGAGTGGGAAAGAGAGAGAGAAGGGGCAGATGATGGAAGTGGGGAGAAGAGAGAGACGATGAAAGTGGGAAAAAGGGAGAGAGAGAAGGAGAGATGATGGAAGTGGGGAGAAGGGAGAGAGAGACAGAGAAGGGGCAGATGGAAGTGGGGGAAGGGAGATAGAGAAGAGGGCAGACATTGTATGTCAGTTGAGAAGGAAGAGCAGATGCTGAATGGAAATGGAGAAAGAGAACACATACTGGATGGAAGAGGGGATATAGAAAAAGTGCATATGCTGGTTAGGGGAATAAGATAGAGTTAGTGAGATAGTGGAGGGTGAAGGAAAGGGGTGGCAAGCTGTGGATTGGTCACAGTAAAAAGAAGGAAACTGAGGACTGAATAGTAAGAATTTAATTTAGACGGAGGCAGAAAATAGAGAAGGAAGACCAGGGAAGGGAAGAGAGAGGAGAGAGAGATGCTATAAAATGAGGAAAGAGACAGATATCAGATCTGTGTGGAGGAAATGAGAAGAGAGAGATGCTAAAAACCACAGGGGGGAAGGAGAGTTGGAAGGCAAGAGATGCCAGTCCATGAGGAGAAGAAAGAGAAGAAGATGGATGCCAGACTAATAGGGGGTCAGGAGGAGAGATGGAAGGGGGAGGCAGACGGTTTCTGGAAGGGGCACAGTGGATGGAAGGAAGAGAATGCCAAGAAGATGAGGAAAGCAGAAACCAGACGACAAAGGTAGAAAAATAATGCTATGTTTATTTTTTTTGCTTTAGGATAAAGCTGTGTTGATAAATGTTTATAATTAGAAAATGGAAATACAGTGATCCATTTATTGGACTAATTTTAATACATTTTTGACTAACTTTCAGAGACTAAATTCTCCTTCCTCAGGTCAGGACAGGATACTGTAACAGCAGTATACTTTACTGACCTAAGGAAAGAGGTTTTGAACTCTGAAAGCTAATTAAAAAATATATTAGTCCAATAAAATGGTATCGAATTATTTTCCATTTTTTGTTTTATTTTTATTTGTTAATTTGTTATTTTTATTTGTTAATTTGTAAAATGATTTGTTATATCTCTTTTTTCAAATCTTTATATTTTGAATAGTATTAGGGGATATGCACCACTGTTTCTGTGGTATTGCATTGTATGCAGAGCCTGGCTTCTTTATAGTTCAGTTTTTGTATACATATTTCTAGTCCCCCTTCCCCTACGCCACACACACTTTACAAAAGAGTGGAAGAAACATAGAAACATGATGGCAGATAAAGGGCAAATGGCCCATCCTGTCTGCCCATCCATAGTAACCATTATCTTTTCCTTTCTCTAAGCGATCTCACATCCTTATCGCACACTTTCTTGAATTCAGACAGTTTCTTGTTTCCACCACCTCCTTCGGGAGACCGTTGCATGCATCCACTGCCCTTTCTGTAAAAAAGTATTTCCTTAGAATACTCCTGAGCCTATCACCTCTCAACTTCATCCTATGCCCTCTTATTCCAGAGCTTCCTTTCAAATGAAAGAGACCCAACTCATGCACATATATGCCACGTAGGTATTTAAATGTCTCTATCATATCTCACCTTCCCCGCTTTTCCTCCAAAGTATACATACAATATTGAGATTTTTAAGTCTGTCCCCATACGCCTTATGATGAAGACTATAAGGTTTAGCCCTCAAAATGTAAGGATTTGGAGGGGTAATGTTGAAGCAAAGGCGGCCTTACAATCTTCCAGGTCCCAAGTTCAATACCCTTGTTGAAGATTCAGTAGGAAGTAAAATGACTGACAAAGACAACTAAGAGTGATTGCATAAAGAATATATATATTGTGCAGAAATAGGCTTAATACTACAGAAAAGCAAAATTTATAAAGATACATGTTTCAAGTTTTTCAAGTTTATTAGAAATTTGATGAATCGCTTATACGTGAAATACTAAGCGAATTACATTAAAATCCAAACTTATGCATACATACAAGATATGCATACGACATATAAATTAAAAATAATAATAATAATAATAATAATAACAAATCAGAAAAGGGGTTAGACCTACAGACCAACAGACATAACTGGATGTGGAGGAATGAAGGGATAAAGTTACAATATTAATAATTTTAAAAAGAGGGAAACAATAAAGGGAAAAAACATTAGGAAGGGTGTCTTTTTTATTTTTTTATTTTTGATAAAGGGTCTACTGCACTGTGACTATTCCATTCAGAGGGTAAAAGCATCTTTAAACAGGAAGGTTTTTAGATTAATTTTAAAACGGCTAATATCTTTTTCGTCTCTTATATATTGGGGAAGAGAGTTCCAGACTTGGGGGGCTACTATTGAAAATATATCATGTCGTCTAGTGCCGATCACTTTTAAAGAAGGAACTACCAGGAGACCTTGGGTCAATGAACGAAGGGAGCGAGAAGAGTTATATGGTATAAGTATCCTGTTTATAAATTGCGGTTCGTTTGTGGATAAAGTTTTAAATACTAAAAGTAGAATTTAAAGGTAATGCGATGGTTAAACAAGGTTAAAGGTAATGCGATTGCTGAAACAAGGCTGCCCTGTGAACTTCTAAAAGCTAAGTTACTCAGCATTTCATATTCTGCTCTTTTCACTGGTTTTCAGCATTATATCTGCTTAATTTCTCTTCTCCTCCCTGTTTCTTACTAAAAAAAAAAATATAAAAAAGCACAAAAAAATAAATCCTTCTCTTTCCTCTGTTAAATCTTATTTCCTCTTCCTGCATTTTTGTTTAAAATACCGTGTTTTAGGTGGTATAGAGCCTATATTTCTGGTGCCTGTGGCTCAGGGTGACTAAAGTAGGGAAAATCCTGTTATAAATCCTGTGTTTTAGGGTAGCACTGATAGAACCTGCATTTTTGTTTAAAATACTGTGTTTTAGGTGGTATAGAGCCTATATTTCTGGTCACTTCACAACCAATCAAGTCACTTCACAACCAATCAAGATGACCTTTATTCTATGCAATCACTGTGGTGCTTTAATTCCAAGACATACTATTTGGAGGCTTAAGGCTTGCCCCATCTGTCTTCAACTTGCCAGTATTAAGGAGGAGCTCTGCAAACTTAAACAGGAATTGAATACAATTAAAGCAGCTTCCATCACTCCACAAAATCATACCAACTTACCACCTCTACCTCAAAGAATAAAACAGCCCAGGAATAAATGGGTCACAGTAGGCTCAGGAAGACTGCGACATATAACACAGAAACATCCACCTTCACTAATATTACCTCTACAGAATTCCTTTGCTCCACTAGTGCACTGCGAAACTCAGGAAAACAGAAGGGAGGTGGGACTTGAACCAATGAAGGAAACTCAAGAGAACAAGAGCACCCTAAGTACAAATAAAAAAGCCCAAAACAGAAAACTATTACTGTTGGGGGATTCCATCATCAGAGGCATTAACCTTGGAACACAGGGCGAGGAGACCAAAATAGTGAAATGTCTTCCAGGATCCTCAGCTACCAGGTGTTCCAGGCAAATACTGACTATAATTAAGGAAGAAACTAAGGATTTTAACACTGATGTTGTTATCCATCTGGGAATAAATGACCTGGCCAACAACTCCACACTTGCAGCACAGAAAGCTTTTCGGGAGCTTGGTGAGGGCGTGAAACCTTTTGTAAAGACTTTAGCTTTTTCTGAAATACTGCCTGCATATGGAAAAGGAGAGCAAAGAGTGAAAAACACAGAGGACTTTAATAGATGGCTCAGAGCCTGGTATCATCAAGAAGGCTTCAGGTACATAGGAGGATGGGGAAATACATGGAAGGACAAGAAATATATTGCACTGATGGGCTACATATTACTACAGCAGGAAAAAGAAACCTTGCAGAGAAATTTAGACAATATTTTTCTAGGCATTTAAACTAGAAGGTGGGGGTGGTGTATGTACGAAGGACAATTATAGAGACCACCCCCGGCAAAAGAAAAGATGTGATAGTAGTAAAGGCTGCAACATAAGCAATATCAGCAACTCATTTCTTAGTATTGCAATGAAAAGTGAAACGACACAAAAATCCATACGAAAAAGGAGATTATCGCTGAAAAATAGCTGGAAAGCGATGACCACAAATACTCGCAGTCTAAGCAACAAAGTTCATGATCTGCAAGCCCTGATATTAGAGGCAGATCTAGATATTGTTGCTATCACAGAGACATGGTTCAGTGAATCACATGGATGGGATACAAACATACCGGGATATAATCTTTTTAGGAAGGACAGAGATGGTCATAAAGGTGGAGGAGTAGCTCTCTATGTAAAGATCAATATCCAAGCGATCGAAATGCAAGGGACCTGGGGAGAGGAAGAAGCGATATGGATTGCTCTGAAAAGAGAAGATGGAACTTCTATCTATGTGGGTGTAGTCTACAGACCTCCGACTCAATCGCAGCAAATTGATAAGGATCTGATTGTGGATATCCAAAAGTTTGGAAGGAAAGAGGAGGTTCTGCTGTTGGGAAATTTCAACCTGCCGGATGCGGACTGGAATGTTCCGTCTGCGGAATCGGAAAGAAGTAGGGAGATTGTGGATGCCTTTCAAGAGGCTCTGCTCAGGCAAATGGTGACGGAACCCACAAGGGAAAAAGCGATATTGGATCTGGTCCTCACAAATGGAGAGAGTATCTCTAATGTTCGAGTGGGTGCTCACCTGGGTAGTAGCGATCATCAAACGGTTTGGTTTGATATAACGGCTAAAGTGGAGAGCGGCCGCACGATACTTAAAGTCCTAGATTTCAAACGTACGGACTTTAATGCAATGGGAAAGTACCTGAAGAAAGAGCTGTTAGGATGGGAGGACATAAGAGAAGTGGAAAGACAGTGGTCTAAGCTGAAAGGAGCGATAAAAATGGCTACGGATCTTTATGTGAAGAAAATCAATAAAAACAAGAGAAAAAGGAAGCCGATATGGTTCTCCAACCTAGTGGCTGAGAAAATAAAGGCGAAAGAGTTGGCGTTCATGAAATATAAAAAACCCAAGAAGAGGAGAGCAGAAAGGACTACAGGGTGAAACTGAAAGAAGCCAAGAGAGAGATACGTTTGGCGAAGGCACAGGCGGAATAACAAATGGCTAAAAATGTAAAAAAGGGAGATAAAAATTTTTTCAGATATATTAGTGAAAGGAGGAAGATAAAAAATGGAATTGCTAGGCTAAAGATGCTGGGAACAAATATGTGGAGAGTGATGAGGAGAAAGCAAATGTGCTAAACAAATACTTCTGTTCTGTGTTCACAGAAGAAAATCCTGGAGAAGGACCGAGATTGTCTGGCAAAGTTATACGAGAAAATGGAGTAGATTCTGCGCCGTTCATGGAGGAGGGTGTTTATGAGCAACTTGAGAAACTGAAGGTGGACAAAGCGATGGGACCAGATGGGATCCATCCCAGGATACTAAGGGAGCTCAGAGAGGTTCTGGCGAGTCCTATTAAAGACTTATTCAACAAATCTCTGGAGACGGGAGTGATTCCTGGGGATTGGAGGAGAGCGGATGTGGTCCCTATTCATAAAAGTGGTCACAGGGATGAAGCAGGAAACTACAGGCCGGTGAGCCTCACTTCAGTTGTTGGAAAAATAATGGAAGTGTTGCTAAAGAAAGGATAGTGTATTTCCTTGAATCTAATGGGTTACAGGATCCGAGGCAACATGGCTTTACAAAAGGTAAATCGTGCCAAACGAACCTGATTGAATTTTTTGATTGGGTGACCAGAGAGCTGGATCGAGGACATATGCTAGATGTAATTTACTTGGATTTCAGCAAAGCCTTTGATACAGTTCCTCATAGGAGGCTGTTGAACAAACTTGAAGGGCTGAAGTTAGGACCCAAAGTGGTGAACTGGGTCAGAAACTGGCTGTCGGACAGACGCCAGAGGGTGGTGGTTAATGGAAGTCGCTCGAAGGAAGGAAAGGTGACTAGTGGAGTCCCTCAGGGTTCGGTGCTGGGGCCAATCCTGTTCAATATGTATGTAAGTGACATTGCTGAAGGGCTAGAAGGAAAAGTGTGCCTTTTTGCAGATGATACCAAGATTTGTAACAGAGTAGACACCGAAGAGGGAGTGGAAAATATGAAAAAGGATCTGCAAAAGTTAGAGGAATGGTCTAATGCCTGGCAACTAAAATTCAATGCAAAGAAATGCAGAGTAATGCATTTGGGGATTAATAATAGGAAGGAACCGTATATGCTTGGAGGAGAGAAGCTGATATGCACGGACGGAGAGAGGGACCTTGGGGTGATAGTGTCCGAAGATCTAAAGGCGAAAAAACAGTGTGATAAGGCAGTGGCTGCTGCCAGAAGGATTCTGGGCTGTATAAAGAGAGGCGTAGTCAGTAGAAGGAAGAAGGTGTTGATGCCCCTGTACAGGTCATTGGTGAGGCCCCACTTGGAGTATTGTGTTCAGTTTTGGAGACCGTATCTGGCGAAAGACATAAGAAGACTTGAGGCGGTCCAGAGGAGGGCGACGAAAATGATAGGAGGCTTGCGCCAGAAGACGTATGAGGAGAGACTGGAAGACCTGAATATGTATACCCTAGAGGAAAGGAGAGACAGGGGAGATATGATTCAGACGTTCAAATACTTAAAGGGTATTAACGTAGAACAAAATCTTTTCCAGAGAAAGGAAAATGGTAAAACCAGAGGACATAATTTGAGGTTGAGGGGTGGTAGATTCAGGGGCAATGTTAGGAAATTCTACTTTACGGAAAGGGTGGTGGATGCCTGGAATGCGCTCCCGAGAGAGGTGGTGGAGAGTAAAACTGTGACTGAGTTCAAAGAAGCGTGGGATGAACACAGAAGATTTAGAATCAGAAAATAATATTAAATATTGAACTAGGCCAGTTACTGGGCAGACTTGCACGGTCTGTGTCTGTATATGGCCGTTTGGTGGAGGATGGGCTGGGGAGGGCTTCAATGGCTGGGAGGGTGTAGATGGGCTGGAGTAAGTCTTAACAGAGATTTTGGCAGTTGGAACTCAAGCACAGTACCGGGTAAAGCTTTGGATTCTCGCCCAGAAATAGCTAAGAAGAAAAAAAAAAAAAAAATTTAAATTGAATCAGGTTGGGCAGACTGGATGGACCATTCGGGTCTTTATCTGCCGTCATCTACTATGTTACTATGTTATAAAAAAGAATACTTTTGGTTAACTTGAAAATTCAACACTGATGTCTTCTCTTTCCTCTTCGCCCCCCCCCCCCCTCCGAGATGCATAGCACCCTTACTTTTAACATATGTTAATACTGAAAAGTGATATAGAATATGCAGACTTGATCTTCATCTGTCTTATGTAGTCTGATCTTCATTTGTCTTTTGCCCTTTGCCCTTTTCCTCCATCAGTATCTCTTCAGGACTGTGAGCAACTGAGAAAAGAACATAAGACTTGCCATACTGAGGCAGACCAAAGGTCCATCAAGCCCAGTATCTTGTTTCCAACAGTGGCCAACTCAGGTCCCAAGTACCTGGCTAGATCCCAAGTAGAAAACATATTTTATGCTGCTTATCCTAAGAATAAGCAGTGGATTTCTCCAAGCCATCTGTATAATGGCCTATGGATTCTTTTTTAGGAAATTACCCAAGCCTTTTTTAAACCCTGCTAAGCTAACTGATTTTACCATATACTCTAGCAACAAATTCAAAATTTTAACTACACATTGTGTGAACAAATATTTTCTCCGGTTTGTTTTATATCTACTACTTAGTAGAGAATGACACAGGGACCGTTTACCACAGTAAACCGTGGGTCACTGCAGTAAATCTGCAGGAATGGAGACATTTGAAACTGGTTTACCGCAGGAATGGGGACAAGACCTTTCATCGCCCCGCGGGAAAGGGAACAAGTGAACAAGTGCCCCATGGGAGCAGTGAAAAGTCTTACTCCTGTGATAAAAAAAAATTGCGCCCATGTCAGACTCAGCATCTTCTCCCCAGCTCCTCTTGTACCTATTTTACCTTCAGGAGCCAGCCATGCCACGATGAAGACAGAAGGAACCTAAAACCAAAGCCTGAGACCAATGTGATTTGAAGAATAAAATTACCAGACAACAAAAAGAAAAAAAATAAATTTATTTTATATGTTGTGATTAGAATATTTCAGATTTGAAATATGTATCCTGCTAGAGCTGGTATTAGACATAACTGGGGACCGCAAAGTCCAGGCTGTGCTTCTTTAGCTTCCAGCTGGCTTAGGGCTCTCTCTCTGACCAGGGGTCACTCCCCTAACATTATTCTTGCCATGTGTGACTAAAGTATTCTGTTAGCTTGATTTTTCTATGTAGCATTCTGTAGTAATTTGGTTTGTTCAGTTTTCACAATAGTGAAAGGGATATTTGTGAAAGGGAGGGGATATGGGTTTTGTTGAACCTTGCTCTGTTTTATTTGTGATTATAAAATGACAATTGTCAGAGGAGAAGCTTCCGCCCACACACAAGCGACTGCAGGGCAGCATAGGCAGGCTTCGCTGGCATCAGTTTCTTTTCTAAAGCGCTGCGAAGGAAAGGGGGAGGGAGATAGATTTGACCGGAGGGAGGGAGGGAAGGGGCCGCACACGTGATTGGTGACCATGCACCTTCCCTCCCCTAAGTTTCTTTACGACATGAAGGTAAGGGGGAGGGAGGGAGATTCTCGGGCCGTAGAAGGGCGGTGAGGTGGCGAGAGGGAAGGTTGGATGCTGCGGGGATGGGGCAGTGAAGGGGACGGTGGGTTCGGGAATGGGGCGGTGAAGGGGACGGTGGTCTGGTGAAGGGGCAGTGACGGGGACAGATTTTTTTCTATGCCATTCTCTACTTAGTAGCTTCATTGCATGCCCCCTAGTCCTAGTATTTTTGGAAAAAGTGAACAAGTGAATCACATCTACCATTTCCACTCCACTCAGTATTTTCTAGACTCTATCATGTCACCCCTGAGCCATCTCTTCTCCAAGCTGAAGATCCCTAGCTGCTTTAGCCTTTCCTCAAAGGGAAGTCATCACAAACCTTTTATCATTTCTGTCACACTTCTCTGCACATTGTATTCATAGTTGTGGACATACCAAAGAGCGATACAAGGACATTATAACATTTTCATCTTTGTTTTCCATTCCTTTCCTGATAATTCCTAACATTCTTTGTGCTTTTTTTAGCCACTGTCACACATTGAGCTGAGGGTTTCAACGTATCCTGCTACTACTACTATTAATTATTTCTATAGCACTACCAGACATACGCAGCACTGTACAGAGTCACAAAGAAGACAGTCCCTGCTTGAAAGAGCTTACAATCTAAACAGACAAGACAGACAAACAGGATGTCATGGATACAATAAAGGAAAATGGTAAATCTGCTGTCTAGGTTGGTAGGCAGGTTAGGAGAGGGTATTGGATTGAGGGCTATATCAAAAAGGTGAGTTTTCAGTCTGCTTTTAAACAAGGGAAGGGAAGGGGCTTGGCAGACAAACTCGAGTAATTTATTCCAGGCACAGGGAACAGCTAGATGAAAGGAACAAAGTCTGGAATTGGCAGTGGAGGAGAAGGGTACAGCTAAGAGCTTCTCCTCTCTTCTCCTCTGAACTGCAGTTCTCTTTTTCTTTTTTCTTCTGCTTCCCATCTCCTATATTCTCCTCATCTAGCTTATATATTTATTCCACCTCCATCCAACATTTCCCTATCACCCTACTATACTTCTTACCTACTGGCCTGTGTTCATCAACATCATTTGTTTCTCTCTCCCTCTGTCAGAAGGAATATAAAAGTAGGGTTATACTACCATCCCACAGGATAAAATGAGCAGACAGATGAAGAAATGTTTTCAGAGATTAGGAAAGCTAGAGAATTGGGCAACAGTATAATAATTGGTGATTTCAATTTCAACAGTTAATACAATCTTACTCATATATAAAGAAAAGAGGAAACTGTTGCCTATCAAAGCGAACTGCTTTAGCACCACAAAAGCTCCAAACCCTAACAATCCAAATGTTGGGAGAAAAGGTCTCAGATGAGCTTCGTAGGGCAAAAAACCTCCCAAACTAGTTTCTAGTTTTGGCCCTTGAAGCTCATCTGAGGCCTTTTTCTCCTAACATTTGGATTGTGAGGGTTTGGAGCTTTTGTGGTGTTAAAGTTGTTTGCTTTGTTAGGCAACAGTTTCCTCTTTTCTTTATATATTAGTAAGATTGTATTAACTGTTGGTATTGAGATCTTACTCTCCAGTTAAATTTGGGGTGATTTCAATTACCCCAACATTAGCCATCACATTACATCAGGAAGGTAAAATTCCTAGACATCATAAATGACTGCTTCTTGGAGCAACTGGTCCAGGATTTAACAAGAAGGGGAACTATTTTACATTTGGTCCTTAGTGGAATGCAAGGTATAGTACAGGAGTTAACTGTGTTGGGTATTCTGGGAAACAGTGATCATAGCGTGATCAAATTTGAGCTGCTACCAGGAGTGACGTCGCAAAAGAAATCTACTGTAGAGGCATTTCATTTTCAAAAGGGCAACTATGATAAAATAAGTAAAATGGTTAAAATTAAGCTAAAAGGATCAGTTGCAAAGGTTAGGACTGTAAACCAGATGTGGATATTATTTAAAAATACCATCATGGAAGCCCAGAACAGATGCATTCCATTTATCAGCAAAGGTGGAAAGAAGAGGAAATGAGAGCCGTCATGATTAAAAGGTGAAGTGAAAGAGGCTATTAGAGCCAAAAAAAAAATCCTTTAAAGAATGGAAAAAGGATTCAAATGAAGAAAATAAGAAGAGACACAAGCGCTGGCAAGTTATTTAAAGCAGTGATAAAGAAAGGTAAGAAAGAATATGAAAAGAAACTTGTAAAAGAGGCTAAAACTCATAACAATTTTATTAGGTACATCAGAAGCAGAAAACTTGTGAGGGAATCCGTGGAACCGTTGGATGATCAAGGAGCAAAAGGGGTACTCAGGGAGGATAAGGCCATAGCGGAGAGACTGAATGAATTCTTTACGTTGGTCATTACAGAAGAAGATGTAAGAGATCTACCTGAACCAGAAATGGTTTTCAAAGGTGAAGATGTAGAGCAGGGGTAGGGAATTTCGGTCCTCGAGAGCCGTATTCCAGTTGGGTTTTCAGGATTTCCCCAATGAATATGCATGAGATAGATTTGCATCTCAAGGAGGCAGTGCATGCAAATCCATCTCATACATATTCATTGTGGATATCCTGAAAACCTGAACTGGCTCCGGCTCTCGAGGACCAGAATTGCCTACCCCGGTCTAGACCATGGGGTTATTTTCCACTACTTGCATGAGCTGCAGAAGAAATCCATTCCAGGTTTTTTACTCTGCCTCCAGAGTACATCACTGGCTAGTTTAGCACCCTCTAGCACTTTTCTTCTGAAAGCATTAATGCAGCTGTGTAGCTGACAGGCTGATCCCTTCATGGTACCTGTTAGCCAGTCTGCTTTGTCTTCCTTGCAGCTCAGGGCTGTCCCTGACCTAGTCTTACTACCTGTCAAGTGGGGGGAGGGGGGTTGAGCGCAGACTGTGTAGAGCGCTTAGGGGGCTCAGTGGTGCAGCAATCAATGATGCACTATCGGCCTCACCCATCTTCATGCCACTATTAAATCCATGCTACAGGCACAACTGGATGCCAAAGCTCATATAAAAGGTCTGGAAACCTTGTCTTGCCAAGTTCATGACTCTCAGAACCTCACTGAACAATTTGAAATCAAAATGTATAAACATGAACAAAGACATAAACAATTGCATAATTATAAAGCAGTCTAGAACACTTCAACAGAAGTCTTCAACCGCAGGCCCGAGGACTGGTGCCTTTCTGCAGGAAATTTCTGCCGGTCCGCGCAGGGCCGACGAGATTGATTAAGTTCAATTTCCTGCCGGTCCGCGCAGGGCCGGCAAGATTGACGAGTTATTTTCAGCTGGGCTGGAGAGATCATGGGGCGACTCCGACAGAGGCTTTGTCCCCACTCTGCAGCCCCCTTCTTACCAGTGCAGCGATTCAGGAAGGCAGCCTTGGGGCTTTTGCTGAGTCGCAGCCATCTCTGATGATGCAACTTCCTCTTTCCTCAGAGGCGGCGCGACCCATCAAAGGACCCGAGGCTGCCTTCCTGAATCGCTGCGCTGGCAAGTAAGGAGAGCTGCTGGGAGGGGAGAAAGCCACTGTTGGAGGCTTGGAAGCTGCTGGGCAAGGGAAAAAAGGGATAGCTGCTAGTGGACCTGGAGAGGGAGAAAGACTGATGCTGCTGGGAGGGGAGGAGGGAAAGGAGTCTGGGAAGCTGCTGGGCAAGGGGAAAAAATGGACAGCTGCTATTAGACCTGGAGGGAAGGATAAGGAGAGATGCTGCTGGGAGGGGAGGAAGGGAAGAGAGTTACTGCTGGACAGGAGAAGGAGGAAGGGAGAAGGAAAAAAGGAAGGAAACAGCTGGCAGGGAGATTAGAGGAGGGGAAGGGGAGAGACAGGTATGAGAAAGTAGAAAAATTGATGGTGGAAAGGGGCTAGCAGAGAAATAAGCAGAGAGGGACAACAATGCTAGATCTGGTGTAGGAAAGATAAAAATTAAAAGAGCAGTGAAGCTGGAATGAATCATGTAAAAAGGAGAGAGGTGGCACAGGCTGTATGGAAAGGGGAGAGGGGCATAGAAAGAAGACAGATAACATATGGAAGGGGGAGAGGGCAGACAATGGATGGAAGGGGCAGATGCTGGATTGAAGAGACAGAGAGGGCAGACCCTGGAGGGAAGAGAATGAAAAGAAGATGAAAGCAGAAACCAAAGATGACAAAAGGTAGAAAAAAATAATTTTATTTCTATTTTGTGATTAGAATATATCAGATTTGAAATATATATTTTGCTAGAGCTGGTGTTAGACATAACTGGGGACTGCAAAGCCCAGGCAGTGCTTCTTTAGCTTCCAGCTGGCTTAGGGTGCTCTGTGACCAGGGGGCAGTTGCCCTAGTTGCATTCCCATAATACTATTCCTGTCATGTGTGAATGCAGTATTCTGTTAGCATGATATTTCTGTGTAACATTCTGTAATAATTTGGCTTGTTCAGTTTTCTTGATAGTAGAGGGGATATATGTGAAGGGGGGAGACAGGGGTTTTTTTGATCCTTGCTCTGTATTATTTGTATTTATAAAATGACAATTGTACAGAATATTGTTTCTTTTTATACTTTAATAAAATACATTCAATATAAAATCATAACTGAGGCTTGTGCGGATAGGATCCGATGATTTGCGCAGACCGAGCTCGTGGAGATGGGGCAGAAACGGGGTTCTTAAATTTTAGTCCTAGTAGTTTGCCGGTCCACAAAATAATTCTTTTATTTCTGCCGGTCCACGGGTGTAAAAAGGTTGTAAAACACTGGTCTAGAAGATCTTGGGAATAAACATCACCAGAATAATATATGTCTACTGGAACGCAATAAAGGTCTGAAGGGCTCCCACATCATTTGGTAATTAAGCCCAAGTAATTTGGGAAGCAATGCTCCATCTTCACATCACCGTTTGAAACTGAACATGCTCATTGAGTGCCCAAGTCCAGACAAGATAAAATTACCCAACCCAGGCCAATCAAGATAAGGGTTTTTCACTATACTCATGTACAGGTTATCCTGCAGGTGACCAAGCAAAAGCAGCCACTCAAGGTCAGTGGCTGTAAGCTTCATTTAATTCAAGATTTTCCAGCACAACTGCTGCAAAATGAAAAAATGTTTTTTGAATCTACGACTGCAGTTGATGGCACTTTGTGCCAAATATGGCCTGCACATTTACTAAGTCTGAAGATCTCAGAAGCTTTATTGAAAATGAACAGGGTCTGTAGAAATGGAAGGCTGACTGTTTCTTCTCTAATCACCTCTGGTGTTGCTTTAGCTCTGGCTGCTCCTCAAGCTTTGACTGATAAATTCTCATAATCTTTGCTTAATCTAAGTTTATGTTATATACTGAAGTTTGCTATACTGAGTAAAATGGTTTTAAACTTGTTGCTGCTCATTCTTCAATAGCACTCTTTTCTTTTTAGATTGAAAGTGCTATCCAAGCTTGAGTGACGTATGTTTTATTTTTCTTTCTTGCTCACTTGTTATACCTTTGTATTAACATCATTTATTTGTCAATATCTGCAATTGTAAGTCTTTTTTTAATAGTTTTTATTGAATATCTTCAGATACAATGCACAAAATCAAAATGAACAATGAGAACAACAGGAACAACAAGACAGAGCAGGTACTCATAACTAACAGATGAAATAGCCTAGATACTACTACAGAGAAGTAAGTGGGCTGAAGGCAAGACTCTCACCATGAGCAAGTTCTTCATTTACCCAAAGGATGATAAGTAAAATGTCAGACAAAACAAACCTTGTGCATATCTGCCTTTGAAGAGGTTTTCCATTTTTTAACCTCGCTTCCCACCTGCTTTCCATCTCGAAAGTCCATCACGCACAGAAAAACCTGGTATACATCAGGATTTTCAATTCAATCTGGGCTTATCAAGCAGCCAAACTGTGGAAAACTCTACCCAGTAAAATCAATCAATAAATTAACTTTGAGTTTCAAAAAAGATCTAAAGATCTATCTGTTTGAAGAATTTGTACTTATAAAGATATAACTTTAAGATAAGCTGTCCGTAATGTTGTATTAGATCATTTATTTTTTGTAAACTGCTGTGAACTTCCATGATGTATTGGCGGTATTTATATATTATATTGTATTGTATATGTAGCAGGCAGAGGACTGGCCCAGCAGTAGATAAACAGGCATTAAATCGCCACAGACACAATAGTAGCATACCAACACAGCATAAGGATGAGCACCTATGCCAGAGGGCCTGGCTCTTACATTCCCAATCTAAACAATCCTCTCACAACTCCCAATGGCCATCTGTTTTATGCTTTCTTTCCATACCCTGATTCCTGGAGGAGACTCATCCATCCATACACTTAATGTGATATGTTCCTGTTTATACCTTTCTTAAGATGTCTATATGCTTAATTTCACTGGAACTTATTGAAGTTAATTACCCTATTAAATGAACTAAGATTTTGCAATATATGAGAAATGAGAAAAAGAGTAGGCAGACACTATATTATTGCAAGAGACAAACCTTTCTGATTTGGAATCTGTAAAGCTGGTAAAAGAATGGAAGGGTGAAGGCTGTTATTTAACCACAGCCTGCATGAAAAAGGGGGTGATTTTATATTATTTAAGAATTTTTTTGCAACCTGTGATAACTGCTCAGTTGTGTGATGTAGAAAGGTAGCTATCTGTGAGGTATATATTGGCAATGCCCAGGTTGTTATTTGTAATGTGTTTGTACCAACAACTGATGACTCAGAGTTTTCCATGGCATGCAGGGAAATTTCTTATTCTTAGTGGGGGGGAGGGGGAGGGAGGATTCCAACTTGCCCCTGATCCATTTTTGCATTGTAGGTCTAATTGTAGACCATCTAATTTTATTTATTTATCCAAATTTCTATACCATTCTCCCAGGGGAGCTCAGAACGGTTTACATGAATTTATTCAGTTTCTCAAGCATTTTTCCCTGTCTGTCCTGGCTGGCTCACAATCTATCTAATGTATCTAGGGCAATGTGGGGGATTAAGTGACTTAAAAATATAAGCAATGCCTCTGCTGGGTCAGACCTGAGGTCCATCGTGCCCAGCAGTCTGCTCACGTGGCAGCCCAACAGGTCCAGGACCTATGCAGTAATCCTCTATCTATACCCCTCTATCCCCTTTTCCAGCAGGAAATTGTCCAATCCTTTCTTGAACCCCAGTACCGTACTCTGCCCTATTATGCTCTCTGGAAGTGCATTCCAGGTGTCCACCATACGTTGGGTAAAGAAGAACTTCCTAGCATTCGTTTTGAATTTGTCCCCTTTCAACTTTTCTGAATGCCCTCTTGTTCTTTTATTATTCGAAAGTTTGAAGAATCTGTCCCTCTCTACTCTCTCTATGCCCTTCATGATCTTGTAAGTCTCTATCATATCCCCTCTAAGTCTCCTCTTCTCCAGGGAAAAGAGACCCAGTTTCTCCAATCTCCCCGTGTATGAAAGGTTTTCCATCCCCTTTATCAGATGCGTTGCTCTCCTCTGAACCTGTGATGATATGCCAATGGGTCTCACTTCTAAGAACCTAATATATATGCAGTACTAAGTATTTCCTGGACATCCTCAAATGTTCTCACTCAAGACTGTTAACATAGTGATGAAGTTGGAGATAAACATAATAATTAGCAGGGAGTAAGTGTTCTGTAACTCCTGAAAAGGTTTTAATTCGCCATCATCTGATAATACTTGATATACTGTAAGTAATAAATTCCTTGGACTCTCCCACGCCGAAACACTGGCAACTTTGTACCTGGTATAAAATCAGGATTGTGCTCTATAGAAAAAAAGGGTATAGTCTCCACCGAGAGGAAGTGCCTTCTACATAACACACCACATCAACCCTACTGCTAGCAGGAGAATGTAATCTTTTAAGAGAAGTGGGGTTCCAGCTAACATGCTCCTTGTTTTCAGAAGAGTAACGGAAAAGTCAATGGTTCCTCTATACCAGTCATGAATATGTCGTATGGTACAGGCCACTGTAAGATATAAAATATTCAGCAATCCCAAACCTCCTTGTGGCTGAAGAGTCTGAAAGTAATTTGTAGGCTTGTGCGCTTACCATGCCACAAGTAACCTGTTGATGCGTATAAGTAGAAACAGTGTGGGGGAAAGGATTTGGACTATACCTGGTGAATTTTTTCCTGACACCAGATTGGTTTTATAGCCCCTGAAACTTAGTTAAGTTGGGTTCTGTGTTTTATCCCTCCTGCAACAGTTTTTAATTAAAGGTGTTTAGATCAACTTTTGTGGTTCAGTCTGCCATTTATTTCTTGCAGCACCTGAACTACATATTTCCAGCCAGCTTCATATTAAAAAGACTGATGTGCCACATCAAGGACACAAGGAACGCCTGCCAAACTCATAGTTTCTGCTCCATGTCAACAAGTAAAGGTCGCACAGTACCATGATAAAAAAGTGATAGATCCTGTGGAATAAAAATTCTGAGATACTTTAATTTTTCCTCTGCCCAAGAAAGAGGAAATGCACCCTCTCAGCAATCCCACACCCTTGACAGCACCAGCATGGCTATAGATTTAACTAAATTTAGTTTAATACCTAAATCCCCATAAACTTGTATCATCTGTAATATAGCACCCCCGAGATCTCATCCAAGGTTTGTAATTTATGAAGTTTAGGCTCCAAAGATAGCACAAAGAGTAAAGGGGATAAAGGACAGCCCTGCCTGGTGCTATAAGAAAAGGGAAAGCCACTGTGCACACTCCATTCACCAGCACAGAAGCCTGTGGTTCCACATATAGAGCAATTATAGCTGTCAAAAACTACCCTCCCCCACCAACCCCCATGCCCAAATGTGTTAGAGTTTGAAAAAGAAAAGGGCACTGGACTCTATTGACTGCTTTCTCCATGTCCAAAATGGGCAGCAGAAAAGGCTTTCCAAACCTCTGACACTGAGTCATGGCCAAAAGCAGCCTTTGAACATTAACCACCAACTTCCTGCCCCACACAAATCCCACTTAGTTCTCCCTTACCAAATCAGGCAAAAATCCTGCAAGCCGCTCTGGTAAGATTCTGCACAGAATCTTAATATCTACATTTATAAGGAAAATTGGTCAAAAGGCTTCCGGGACATCCTCAGGCCTATCCGACTTTGGAAGCAAACTAATCAGGGCTATATTCTCATGCAGGAGGAAATGGGCAGTGTCCGCTATCAGAAGGTCCACCAACTGTGTTTGAAGCAACTTATAAAATTCCCCTGAAAAAACATCAGGCCCCAGAGATGAGTATAATTTAATAACCCTTATATCAAGTTGCACTGTTTTGGCCTTCTTCAGAGACAGAAGAAGTAGACAGAGATTTAATAGAAGATATTCAAAATATAGCTGTAAAAGGTGATTTTAATATATCAGATGTTGATTGGGGTATCCCTATTGTGGGATCTCCTAGAAGTAAAGAGATCACTAGATTTTCTACAAGGAGAACTGTTCCAGCAATTGGTAATGGTATCCATGCTGGATGGTGCCATACTGTACTTAGTGCTTTCAAATGGGGAAAGTATTTCTGATGTTAAGGTGGGTGATCATCTGTGATCACCACATGGTATGGTTTAATATTTCAACTTTGTTGAAATGGGGGATTGTGTCAAGGATTTGTTGTCTGGATGGTAACATCAGGAAGAAGTAGGAAATCAGTGGGCAAAACGGAAAGGAGCTATTGCAATGGTAACAAACTATTTTGTAAGGAAAATAAGTAAAAGAAAGAGGAAAAGAAGGCTGCTTTGATTCTCAAAAGTAGTAGCTGAAATGTAAGGAAAAAGAAGTTAACATTCATAAACTACAAAAAATCTCAGAAAAAGTTAAGACAGGCTAGTCAAGAAGTCAGGAAAGCAAAGATACAAATGGAAAGAAAAACAGCCAACTTGGTAAAACAGGGAGACAAGACATTTTTTAGATATGTTAGTGTTAGGAGAAAGTGCAAAAGTTTCATTGTGAGACTCAAAGATGATGGGGAGTAATATTTAGCTGATAAAGATAAGGCTGACTTTCTTAACAAAAATGTCTGTTTTGTGTTCACAGCTAAAGCGCCAGGTGCAAGACCACAGAAGACAAACTCAAATAGGGATGGAGGTGTGGTAGACCCTGAATGATTTTCAGAGGACTGTGTCCGTGAGGAGCAAACTAAACTAAAGCTAGACAATGCAATGGGGTTGGATGGAGTGTATCCGAGGGTACTGAAGGAACTTAAGGAAGTTCTGGCAGCTCTGCTTGCTGACCTTTTTGATGCTTTTCTAGAGTTGGGAATGGTACCAGAAGACTAGAGAAGGGCAGATGTGGTCCCTCTCCACCAAAGTGGAAGTAAGGAAGAGGTAGGGAACTACGTACAGTCCAGTAAGTTTAACTTCTCTAGTAAGTAAATTAATGGAAACACTTTTTAAAAACAGAGAATAATGAAGTTTCTGTAATCTAATGTATTACAGGACCCAAGGCAACATGAATTCCCTAAAGGTAGGTCTTGTCAAATATATCTAACCTACTTCTTTGGGTGACCAGAAAATTAGATAGTTTATTTATTAGACACCTATGTGGAACACTGTCAAAGGCTTTGCTAATATCTAAAAACACCACATCTAGTGTTCTCCCTCCGAGTGCCCTTGGTATGGGTCCCAAACTTATGGACTGGGTCAGGAGCTGGTTAAGTGGAAGGTGACAGAGGGTAATGGTCAATGGAGCTCACTCTGAGGAAAGGGATGTTACCAGTGGTGTGCCTCAAGGTTTGGCTCTTGGGCCTATTTTTTAAATATTTTTGTATGTGATTTTGCTAAAGGGCTGTCTCATGAGATTTGTTTCTTTGCAAATGATACCAAAATCTGCAATAGAGTAGACACCCCTGATGGTGTGGATAACATGTGAAAGGACCTAATGAAGCTTGAGTAATGGCCCAAAATTTGGCAGCTAAGATTTAGTGCTAAGAAATGCAAGGCCATACATTTGGGCTACAAAACCCTGAAGGAACAGTACAAGTTAGGGAGTGAAGAACTTTTGTGCATGAAAGAGAAGCGGGACTTGGGTGTGATAGTATGTGATGATTTTAAGGTAGCCAAACAGGTTGAAAAGTTGATGGTGAAAGCTAGAACATAAGAACATAAGAAGTTGCCTCCGCTGAGGCAGACCAGAGGTCCATCTCGCCCAGTGGTCCGCTCCCGCGGCGGCCCATCAGGCCTATTACCTGAGCAGTGGTCCCTAACTATTTCTATAACCTACCTCTACTCCTATCCCTATAACCTACCTCTACTCCTATCTGTACCCCTCAATCCCTTTGTCCTCTAGGAACCTATCCAAACCTTCTTTGAAGCTCTGTAACGTGCTCCTGCCTACCACAGCCTCCGGAAGCGCATTCCATGTATCCACCACCCTCTGGGTGAAAAAGAACTTCCTAGTGTTTGTTCTAAACCTGTCCCCTAGAAGGATGCTTTGGTTCATAGGTAGAGAAATGGCCAGTTGGGAAAAGGAGGTAATGATATCCCCGTATAAGACTCTGGTGAGACTACATTTAGAATATTGTGTACAGTTCTGGAGACCACGCCTTCAAAAAGATGGAGTTGGTCCAGAGGATGGTCACTAAAATGGTTGGTGGTCTTTGTCATAAGGTATACAGGGAGAGACTTAAAGATCTCAATATGTATACTTTGAAGGAAAGGCAGGAGAGGGGAAATGTGATAGAAATTTTTAATATCTACGTGATATAAATGTGCATGAGATGAATCTCTTTCAATTGAAAGGAAACTCTGGAATGAGGGAGCATAGGATGAAGGTGAATGCAACTTCAGAAAATATTTTTCATGGAAAGGGTAGTGAATGCTTGGAACAGCCGCCCGGTGAAGGTGGTAGAGATAAAAAGTGTATCTGAATTCAAGAAGGCTTGGGATAAGTAAGTTAGATCTCAAGGGAGAAGAGGGCATAGTAGATGGCATGGTTAGGTTAACTAGATATGCTATATGGTCTTTATCTGTCTTCATTTTTTTATGTTTCTATGTGCCTCCTGCAAAAGAACAGGCAAACCCAAGGACCACAGATAGTGGGAGATAAGTATCTCCTCCTGAGAAGTCTAACCAGTAGCAGCATACATTTCTTTAAAGTATGTGGTACGAGCCTTCAAAATATCCTCCACTCTGGTGAGCATAGTGCCATTAGGGGTTTTTAAGGAAGTAATATAATGAGTCTCACCCCAAGATTTGGTGATTTGTGCCAAAAGATTCCCACATTTATTACCACATTTAAACAACTTATACAGTGGTGCCTCACACAACGAACTTAATTGGTTCCAGGAGCAAGTTTGTTATGCGAAAAGTTCGTTATGTGAAACGCGTTTTCCCATAACAATACATGTTAAAAAAAATAATTCGTTCTGTAGCATAAAATATGCTAAGATGACATAAAAAAAGATAAATTTTTTGTTATTATTTTTATTTAGATACATCTAAAAACATAATTGTTTTTTAAAACAACACACATTTTTTAAATTTAAAGACAGACTAAGTAGAGTCTACCGAATCTTGCACATCTTCATCCATTTTCTGCTTTTTGGCCGATGGTTTCATGAAAAAACCTGTCCAAAGTCGTTTGTTTTTCTCTTTTCTCCAACATCTGCCGGAAATAACGGACAAGAGTATCGGAGTAAAGATCGTTGATCCTGTTTGCTTCAGCTGAATCAGGATAGTGGGCATTGGTAAACTCCTGAACTGCTTTCCATTTGACCAGGATGTTCTTGATGTCAGCAGTTGGGATTGGTTTATTGTTTGATTGTTGCTCCTCGTCATCAGATGACGCTTCCCTTTGAGCATTGTCCTGTTGCTGGACCAGAAGTGCTTGGAGCTCTTCAGTTGTCAGCTCTTCTTCGTGTTCCTCAATAATCTCCTCTACATCCTTTTCCTCTACCTCTAATTCCAACCTTTGGGCCACTGTGATGATGTCCTTCACCACTTCTGTGTCATCAACTACTGCTTCTTCCTGGGTCCACGAAGGCACAAGCATCTTCCAAGCAGAAATTAGGGTCCTTTGTGACACTTCTTCCCAGGCCTTCTGTATAAGTCGTATTGCCATAAGGACATCAAATTTCTCCTTCCAAAACTTTCGGACAGTCATATTGTCTCCACCAAACTCGCATTCTTCAAACACCTTATTAAAGAGGGCTCTAGTGTAGAGTTTTTTAAAGTTCGCAATAACTTGCTGATCCATTGGCTGAATAATGGATGTGGTGTTTGGTGGCAAATACTGCACCTTGATAAAAGGATAATTTTCCTGCAATATTTCCTCTAGGTCTTTTGGGTGAGCAGGGGCATTGTCAAGTATCAGAAGGGCTTTGAGCGGCAGTTCTTTTTCCAGCAATAATTTCTTCACGGCAGGAGCAAAGGTTTCCAGAATCCATTCGTTGAAGATAACTTGGGTCACCCATGCTTTTTGATTGGACTTCCAATGGACGGGCAGTTTGGACTTACCGTATTTTCACGCATATAACGTGCGCGTTATACGCGTTTTTACCTACCGCGCATACCCCTCGCGCGTTATATGCGTGAGCGCGGTATACGAAAGTTTTCAAACATAGTTCCCACCCCGCCCGACGCCCGATTCACCCCCCCAGCAGGACCACTCGCACCCCCACCCCGAACGACCACTCGCACGCGCTCCCACCCGCACCCGCATCCACGATCGGAGCAAGAGGGAGCCCAAGCCCTCTTGCCCGGCCGACTCCCCGACGTCCGATACATCCCCCCCCCCCGGCAGGACCACTCGCACCCCCACCCCGAAGGACCGCCGACTTCCCGACAATATCGGGCCAGAAGGGAGCCCAAACCCTCCTGGCCACGGCGACCCCCTAACCCCACCCCGCACTACATTACGGGCAGGAGGGATCCCAGGCCCTCCTGCCCTCGACGCAAACCCCCCTCCCCCCCAACGACCGTCCCCCCCCAAGAACCTCCGACCGCCCCCCCAGCCGACCCGCGACCCCCCTGGCCGACCCCCACGACCCCCCCACCCCCCTTCCCCGTACCTTTGGAAGTTGGCCGGACAGACGGGAGCCAAACCCGCCTGTCCGGCAGGCAGCCAACAAAGGAATGAGGCCGGATTGGCCCATCCGTCCTAAAGCTCCGCCTACTGGTGGGGCCTAAGGCGCGTGGGCCAATCAGAATAGGCCCTGGAGCCTTAGGTCCCACCTGGGGGCGCGGCCTGAGGCACATGGTCGGGTTGGGCCCATGTGCCTCAGGCCGCGCCCCCAGGTGGGACCTAAGGCTCCAGGGCCTATTCTGATTGGCCCACGCGCCTTAGGCCCCACCAGTAGGCGGAGCTTTAGGACGGATGGGCCAATCCGGCCTCATTCCTTCGTTGGCTGCCTGCCGGACAGGCGGGTTTGGCTCCCGTCTGTCCGGCCAACTTCCAAAGGTACGGGGAAGGGGGGTGGGGGGGTCGTGGGGGTCGCCAGGGGGGTCGCGGGTCGGCTGGGGGAGCGGTCGGAGGTTCTTGGGGGGGGGCGGTCGTTGGGGGGGAGGGGGGTTTGCGTCGAGGGCAGGAGGGCCTGGGATCCCTCCTGCCCGTAATGTAGTGCGGGGTGGGGTTAGGGGGTCGCCGTGGCCAGGAGGGTTTGGGCTCCCTTCTGGCCCAACTACCAAAGGTACGGGGAAGGGGGGTGGGGGGGTCGTGGGGGTCGCCAGGGGGGGTCGCGGGTCGGCTGGGGGAGCGGTCGGAGGTTCTTGGGGGGGGCGGTCGTTGGGGGGGAGGGGGGTTTGCGTCGAGGGCAGGAGGGCCTGGGATCCCTCCTGCCCGTAATGTAGTGCGGGGTGGGGGTAGGGGGTCGCCATGGCCAGGAGGGTTTGGGCTCCCTCCTGGTCCGATATTGTCGGGGAGTCGGCGGTCCTTCGGGGTGGGGGTGCGAATGGTCCTGCCGGGGGGGGGGATGAATCGGACGTCGGGGGGGGGTGAACGGAGAGTCGGGACAGCGCACGGAGAGGCGGGGCAGTGCACGGAAGTCAGGGGGGTGAACGGAGAGTCGGGACAGCGCACGGAAAGTCAGGGCAGTGCACGGAAGTCAGGGGGGGGTGAACGGAGAGTCGGGACAGCGCACGGAGAGGCGGGGCAGTGCACGGAAGTCAGGGGGGGTGAACGGAGAGTCGGGACAGCGCACGGAAGTCAGGGGGGTGAACGGAGAGTCGGGCAGCATGCGCGGTATAATCGTGAGCGCGTTATACCAAAGTTTTTGTGCTTATCATCGTGATTTCTGCGCGCTATACACGTGTGCGCGTTTTATACGGGTGCGTGTTATTTGCGTGAAAATACGGTAATAACGTTATTTTTCTTGAAAATTCTTGGATTTTCAGAGTGATAAACCAATAGAGGTTTGATCTTGAGGTCTCCGCTAGCATTAGACGAAAACATAAGGGTAAGTCTGTCCTTCATGGCTTTGTGTCCTGGCAATTTCTTCTCCTCTTTTGTAATGAAGGTTCTGCTCGGCATTCTTTTCCAGAAAAGACCCGTTTCATCGGCATTGAACACTTGTTGTGGGCAGTATCCTTCATCCTTCATACATTTTTGAAAGTTAATAGAGAACTTTTCTGCTTCTTTCTTGTCAGCACTGCCAGCCTCACCATGCATAGTAACGCTGTGGATTCCACACCTTTTCTTAAATCTAAAAAACCACCCCCTGCTGGCTTTGAATTCTTCTTCATTAGCTTGATTGCTGCTACTTCCAGGGACGTTTTTCTTTAGATCGTCATAAATTCTCTTGGCTTTGTGACAGATAATATCTTGGGTTGTTACGTCACCTTTCACCTGCCTGTCCTTAATCCAAATTGCTAATAGCCTCTCCATTTCCTCGTGGATTGAAGACCTATGTTTTTCATGAAATAGTTTTGATACTCCTTTGGCTACTTTGGCTGATTTTATTGCATCCTTATTTGTCAAAATGGTGAAAATGGTGGTTTTGCTGAGGCCAAACTCTTTGACGAGGTCACACTGTTTTACCCCACATTCACTCCTTCTAATTATTTTCCGTTTAATTTCAACAGAAATCACCTTCCTGCTTTTTTTAGAAGCCATGATATACTGTATAAACAATAATTTTACAGTGAGAGAGGGCAGAGTCTCAGCGGCAAAAACTGGGACTTAACTGTTCATTTATTTTTTTTTTCTAGCATCGGGGAAGCGGCGAGAGTAGCTCCGCCCCCCCCCAACGCATCAGCAGTAGGCGCCGGGCCCCTGCGAGCCGACGGTCCGCCACTGCACAGGGAGCCAGGCGGAGAGAGGGCAGTTAAGCGCACGTGCCATGCACTCTAAACGTGCCATGCACTCTAAACATATGGGTAGGGTCACCAGATTTTCCAGAAGGAAAATCCGGACCCATGGCCCCACCCCCGCCCCCATAATGCCGCTTGAAAGGACAGCAGATGTTGAAATCTTAAATTGACAACCTTTAGCAGATGGAAAAGAGAATAATGCATGTGATTTCCTGGAATGCTTAGAGCTATTGATTGTAAACGATTCAAAGAGATAAGAGATGACAATAAAAGTTGGGATCTGGAGGATCTGGAGCATAAACCACCACTAAAATCAGTTCTCTTTCCTGAAGATGTATGTTCAAAATGCATAGTGGCCTTTTGTGCTTTCAATCAGTTGCTCTATTTTGCAATGTAAACCCTTAAGCACTAATACCACCTCTCCCCCTTGCACCCATTTGAAGCAGAATAACAAGCATCCCCAACCCACAGTCTCTGTAACTTCAGTGTTTCAGCCAGTGTTCTAGCAAACAGGCAATATCCACCCTGTGTTTCTTAAGAGCTGCTAAGATTTTACTTTGTTTTATAGGGAAGGTAGTACCACCCATATTCCAAGATACAAGGGGCTGGATTCTCTAACCAGCGCTGCTGTCAGCGGCTGCCTTAAAAGCAACCGCTAATCACTTGTCAATCATGTGACAGCGCTGGTTAGAGAATCACACCTCTAGCAAAGGTAGGTGCCAGATATGTAGGCCAGGGTTTTCCAGGCCTACATTTCTGGCATCTACCTTTGATGTGAATCAAGCATTTGTAGGTACTTTACAGCATTTAACACCACTTCTGGCATTGGCTATGCCTACAGTGGTGTTAGGCACCACAAAGCGCCTATGGATTGTGATTCTGGTGCTGATTTTTTGGGTGCCAGTAATTAATTGAAAATAGTAAAAAAAAAAAAAATACTATTTAAACGGCATTTTTCACTGAGCTTGGGTGCCTACTAGTGCCTAAAAAAACAGTGCCGTTTTGAAAATCCAGGCCAAGGTACTAACAGAGAAGAGTGCTATCCACCTTGGCCTGGAGAAGACTTAGTTATGGAGGATTAAACATCCATCTTAAAGAACAAAATGCCTATCAAATATCCATTCTGGGTGCCCAGCCCCCACCCAAGGGTAATACCACTTTTGCTCAAACCTGCTTACCCCAAAGTGCATAGACACCAATACAAGCAATGATATTGGTACGAGTAAAACAGTCCCATAAAAAACATAATATAAGACCCCTCAGTAAATTAGTGAACACCATCCCCATGCAGCAGCCCACCCCCGCACACCTCTCTCCCCTATCCTCCTACCGCCCTTCCCTTACAAATATCCCTTTTAATTAAGTGTTCCAGCAACACACATGCACATAAGGGAACAGATCACTTGGTGAACAAGGAAGCTTCCCGCTTCCGAATGAAATAGCCTTGAGGCTCAGAACACTCATTGTGAATGTGGCATTGTAACCAACCTTGTTAAAGGGGGAGGGATATAACTAAATAAACCATAAACACTACCAGGGCATGCCTCTGTTAATGCTTAAAAGTACCGTATTTTCACGCATATAATGCGCGCGTTATACGCGTTTTTACCTACCGCGCATACCCCTCGCGCGTTATATGCGTGAGCGCGGTATACAAAAGTTTTTAAACATAGTTCCCACCATTGTTCCCTCTAAGCTGAGCAGGTGTCCTCCAGCTGCATTGCTACCACTAGGGGGTGGAATATTTTCAGTCGCTAAGGACAGGTATGTTCCCTGGAGTCCTGCAGAACTTGCCTGTCCCTCACAATTGAAAAATGTGACAGTAAAACAGCACCCTCTATTGGTGAGACTGTGGGAGGAGGACTCCTGCTCAGCTTAGAGGGAACACGACTTCCCACCCCGCCCGACGTCCGATTCACCCCCCCAGCAGGACCGCTCGCACGCGCTCCCACCCGCACCCGCATCCACGATCGGAGCAAGAGGGAGCCCAAGCCCTCTTGCCCGGCCGACTCCCCGACGTCCGATACATCCCCCCCCCGGCAGGACCACTCGCACCCCCACCCCGAACGACCGCTCGCACGCGCTCCCACCCGCACCCACGATCGGAGCAAGAGGGAGCCCAAGCCCTCTTGCCCGGCCGACTCCCCGACGTCCGATACATCCCCCCCGGCAGGACCACTCGCACCCCCACCCCGAAGGACCGCCGACTTCCCGACAATATCGGGCCAGAAGGGAGCCCAAACCCTCCTGGCCACGGCGACCCCCTAACCCCACCCCGCACTACATTACGGGCAGGAGAGATCCCAGGCCCTCCTGCCCTCGACGCAAACCCCCCTCCCCCCAACGACCGCCCCCCCCAAGAACCTCCGACCGCCCCCCCCCAGCCGACCCGCGACCCCCCTGGCGACCCCCACGACCCCCCACCCCCCTTCCCCGTACCTTTGGTAGTTGGCCGGACAGACGGGAGCCAAACCCGCCTGTCCGGCAGGCAGCCAACGAAGGAATGAGGCCGGATTGGCCCCATCCGTCCTAAAGCTCCGCCTACTGGTGGGGCCTAAGGCGCGTGGGCCAATCAGAATAGGCCCTGGAGCCTTAGGTCCCACCTGGGGGCGCGGCCTGAGGCACATGGGCCCAACCCGACCATGTGCCTCAGGCCGCGCCCCCAGGTGGGACCTAAGGCTCCAGGGCCTATTCTGATTGGCCCACGCACCTTAGGCCCCACCAGTAGGCGGAGCTTTAGGACGGATGGGCCAATCCGGCCTCATTCCTTCGTTGGCTGCCTGCCGGACAGGCGGGCTTGGCTCCCGTCTGTCCGGCCAACTACCAAAGGTACGGGGAAGGGGGGTGGGGGGGTCGTGGGGGGGCGGCCAGGGGGGTCACGGGGCGGCGGGGGGGGCGGTCGGAGGTTCTTGGGGGGGCGGTCGTTGGGGGGGGAGGGGGGTTTGCGTCGAGGGCAGGAGGGCCTGGGATCCCTCCTGCCCGTAATGTAGTACGGGGTGGGGTTAGGGGGTCGCCGTGGCCAGGAGGGTTTGGGCTCCCTTCTGGCCCAACTACACAAAGGTACGGGGAAGGCGGGTGGGGGTGTCGTGGGGGTCGGCCAGGGGGGTCGCGGGTCGGCTGGGGGACGGGCGGAGGTTCTTGGGGGGGGGCGGTCGTTGGGGGGAGGGGGTTTGCGTCGAGGGCAGGAGGGCCTGGGATCCCTCCTGCCCGTAATGTAGTGCGGGGTGGGGTTAGGGGGTCACCGTGGCCAGGAGGGTTTGGGCTCCCTCCTGGCCCGATATTGTTGGGGAGTCGGCGGTCCTTCGGGGTGGGGGTGCGAGTGGTCCTGCCGGGGGGGGATGTATCGGACGTCGGGGGGGGCATCAGGCTTTCAGGATGGGGACAGACCTTCAAGGGGGGACAGGACTTCAAGGGGGGACAGTGCACGGAAGTCAGGGGGGGTGAACGGAGAGTCGGGACAGCGCACGGAAGTCAGGGGGGTGAACGGAGAGTCGGGACAGCGCACGGAAAGTCAGGGCGGGCGAAAGGAGCGTCGGGCATCATGCGCAGTATACCCGTGAGCGCGGTATACAAAAGTTTTTGTACATATCATCGTGATTTCTGCGCGCTATACCCGTGTGCGCGTTTTACACGGGTGCGCGTTATTTGCGTGAAAATACGGTATACAACCACTGAAATAGCAAAATGAGTAACAACTGAAGCAAAAGACTTGCTAAGCCACAGGCCCAGCTACTGCTCCACCACCTCAGTGCAAACATAAGAACCAATGTACAATTTGAAAATAGTAATTCATGTTGCATGCTCATGCAGCCCTGATAATTTATTTACACAGCCCTGTGCCTCCTATAATGACTCAAAGGCTTTCTATTTGCTGCCTAAAAAATCAGGATCACTGGATAAGGGAATTACATTACATTACATTAGTGATTTATATTCCGCTTGGTGCCTTGTGGTTCTAAGCGGATTACAGATTAAAGGTCTGGATATCTCCAGTAGCGTTACAGTACAAAGTATCAGTTGCAATTGTTAGTCTGGTCATTTCCAGGAGAATTGTAAAGTAAAGAGAGATTATATACTAGGTTACTGTGATGAGTAATAGTACAATCGTGATGTTGTAGAGAGTTATGCAATGTTGAAGGTGTTGCTGTGGTGGTAGTGATGGTGTTCATAAGAGCATTTTCTTGTGCTTTAGAGAGTATTTTCTTGTGCTATAGTGAGGTTAAGATGCTGAGAAGTGTTTTTTGAAAAGATGAGTTTTGATTTCTTTTCGGAATACTTTAATGTCTGTTGTTTTGATCAGTAGATTGGAGATGGTAGTGTCAATCTTCGCTGCCTGTGTTGCTAAGAGGCTGTCGTATGGTTTCTTGCGTCGGGTGCCATTGAGTGGGGGGTAGTTGAATAGGCTCTGGGTTCTCCTTATTCTGGATGTTAGGTTACGGTATAGTCGGTTGTTTAGGTAGCTGGGTGCTGTTCCATGGGTTACATGGGTGCTGTTCCATGGGTAGACAGTAGAATTTGAACTGGGATCTTGCTTTTATCGGTAGCCAGTGTGAGTCTAGGTATGCGTTGGTGATGTGGTCATATTTTCCGAGGGAGTAGATGAGTCTGAAGGCCATGTACTGAACTGTCTGTAGTTGTTTTATCATATAGTTTGGGCATGATAGGTAGAGGCTGTTGCAGTAGTCTACCATACTTAGAACAAGGGATTGTACTAAAATCTTGTATTGATCTTTATTGAAGAATTTTCTTATTTTTCTTAGGTTTCGCATTGTGAAGAATGCTTTTTGGATGATTTTGTGGATTTGAGTCTGCATTGTGCAATTTCTGTCTAGTTGTATTCCCAGAATCTTAAGTGTGTTTTGCATTGGGTACTTGATTGTGTTTAGTTCAAGTTCTGTGAAGGATGGTTTTTCACCTTCTCTAGTAGTAGGAATTTGGTTTTATCCGAGTTTAGTTTCAGCTTAAAGTTTGACATCCATTTTTCTACCGTTTCCATTGTTGTTTTCAGGCGTTTTGTGGCTAAGGGGTCTTGAATGTCAAAGGGGAAGAGGATAGTAATATTGTTCGCGTAGCTGAATGAAACTGTGTTTAGGGCGTCTAGGGTTGTGCCAAGGGATGCTATGAAGAGGTTGAATAGTATGGGCGACAGCGGTGATCCTTGTGGAACTCCACATGGGTTTGACCAGGGGTCAGATAGTTGATCTTTTGACTTAACTCTATATGTTTGAGTTTTTAGGAAGCCTTGGAACCAGTTGTGAACATTTCCTGAGATTCCTATTGCGTCTAGTATTTGGAGTAGTGTGGGATGGTCTACTAGGTCGAATGCAGCAGAAAGATCGAGTTGGATGAGGAGTAGCTTGTTTCCTTTACTAAGGTGTTGTCGGACTATGTCTAGTAGAGTTACTAATAGGGTTTCTGTGCTATGGTTAGTTCTGAATCCAGATTGTGATGGATGCAGGATGTGGTGGTCTTCAAGGTAATTGGAGAGTTGTTGTGCGACAAGACCTTCTGTTAGTTTGATGTATAGTGGGATAGAGGCGATTGGTCTATAGTTTATAGGATTGTCTATCGGTCCTTTGGGATCTTTCAGGACAGGAGTAATTATGATTTTGCCTAGTTCCAGTGGGAAATGACCTTCCCTTAGTGTAGTTTGTAGCCATATTGTGAGGCTCGCTTTAAATTTAGTGGAAGCTGTGGCTAGTAAGTATGGGGGACAGTTGTTCAGGTCACATGAATATTTGCTGTATTTTTTATAAAGCCTGTCCAGGTCTGACCATTGTATCGTTGGGAAGTTTGTCCAGATCCTATCTGCTGAGATTGCTTCATCTATTGTGGGATTAATTTGTATCTCGTCTGTGTTGATTCGTGAATTGTTGAATGTGGATCTGATTGTGATGATTTTGTGTTTGAAATATTCCGCTAATTGGGTAGCTGTTGGAGAATGGTTTCCTTGGGTGGCGAGGAAAGGTTTGGTGTCAGTGAGATTTCTTACGATGTCAAACAGTTTTCTTGTGTCTGGTTTTTCGATGCCGATGAGTTTGGAATAGTAGTTTATTCGTTTTTCCTTCAGTATGGTTTTGTATTGTTTGATTTGGATTTTCCATTCAGTTTTGGTGTGAATTTGTTTTTGTTTATTCCATGACCTTTCTAATTGTCTGCATTTCCTTTTTAATTGTAAGAGTACTTCATCAAACCATTTGTTTGATGGTCTGTCTATTTTAGTTTTTTATTGGAGCTAGTTCATTTAGTGTAGATTCACTGAGAGTACGCCAACTGTTTATGAAGTTTTTGGGGTTGTTGGGATCTATTTTGGGATCCACTGTGTTCCAGAATGTGGTAGGTTCAATTCTCTGTCTGATCTTGATGTGTGTTTTCTTTGGGATGGGTTTGTTGTTGCTTTGAGCCCAGTTGATAGTGAATGTGTATTTGTAATGGTCTGACCAGAGGGTAGGGTGCCAGGAACCGTTTGAGATGTGGATATTTTGTGTGTTATGATTTGGAAATGAGTAAGCTGCTATATCAAGTTGGTGTCCTTTTTCGTGTGTGGGTTCTGGGTTGAGAATTTGGTAGGATAAGGCGTTGAGGTATGAGAGTAAGTCCTCAACTTGTTTGGAGGATTGATCTTCTAAGTGGAGATTTATGTCTCCGAGTATTAGGTTATGTGTAGAGGAGAGAGAGTTCTGAAAGATGAATTCTTCAAGTTCTTGTTTAGAGGTATTCCATTTCCTTGGTGTGATGTAGCAAAGAAGACAGTTCAGATTTCCTGTGTGTGAGTTATCAGAAATTTGGCAAGCTAGCAGATCTAGATGTGGGGTGGTGTACTTGGTTAGGACTTCAATGTTTAGATTGTTTTTTATTATGATTGCTAGACCTCCTCCTCTTCTGTTTTCTCGACATACTAGCTCTAGTTTATATCCATTTGGGCAGAATTCGGTAATGCTTGGATCTGAATCTGAGGTGAGCCACGTTTCGGTTAGGAAGAGGCAGCCTATATTGTCTTTGATCAGCCAGTCCTTGATTAATTCGGCCTTTGGGCTGATGGATCTAATGTTCATATATGCACAGGATATTGCAGTGAATTTTGTGTTGGAGGTAATGGTTGTGTTAGTGGTGGTTCTTGGTGAAGTTTGGTGATTTTGTGTGCTTGTGTTGGGCTTTGGTGGTGGTCTGTTTCCCCAGGTAGTGGGAATGCTAGCTTGGCTGGATATTGGGCATGGAGTTAGCATTCTAGGGGTATGAAGTTTCCTGGTATGTTGCACATGTCTGTGTGTTGTTGTTAGGATAGGGATGGTGTGTGATTGGTAACCTGCAGTTTTCCATTTTACTATGAATGTGGCAATTAGTATGAGGACCAGGATGAGTTTGGGAGTACGCGTTGCCATTTTTGTGGATTCAGCGTTTTAATATGCAGTTTGCATTGAGCGTGTGAGTGGAGGTATGGGTTGAATTTAGAGTTTTGGGTGATTGCTTCACTCACCACTTTGTTGTAATTGTTGTTGGTGAGGTTTGGCCAGGGTCTTTGGTGCCCGGGTTTTGAGCGCTTCTGGGTTTCTTGCTGCTTCCTGCAGGCGATTCAATATAAATCAAATTTTGCATTCATATGAAACATTGCAGAGAGGTAAAAAAATGTCTGCGCCTCTCCAAAAGAGCTGGTGAATAATCCTGGAATATACATACTAGTTCCCCATCATATTTTAAATAGTTTTGTTTCTCCTTGCATATTTGCAACAATTCTTCCTTATGAGCATAATTATGAATTTACACAATGACCACTCGAGGACAAGGTTTCCTATCTCACATGTGGCCTAAGTGGTGCACATGCTCAAGATACAAGGGCCCCTTATTTAATAAGGAAGGAATTTCCTTCGAGATTCAACTTTCCAGAATACGAGGCAGCCTCTTCTCATGAATCATCTTAGGTAAGCCCACAAAACACATATTATTGTGCTGTTAGCATTTTTCAACATAGAAACATAGAAATAGACGGCAGATAAGGGCCACGGCCCATCTAGTCTGCCCACCCTAATGACCTTCCCCATAGAAACATAGAAATAGACGGCAGATAAGGGCCACGGCCCATCTACCGTATTTTCACGCAAATAACACGCACCCGTGTAAAACGCACACACGGGTATAGCGCGCAGAAATCACGATGATATGTACAAAAACTTTTGTATACCGCGCTCACGGGTATACCGCGCATGATGCCCGACGCTCCTTTCGCCCGCCCTGACTTTCCGTGCGCTGTCCCGACTCTCCGTTCACCCCCCCTGACTTCCGTGCACTGCCCTGACTTTCCGTGCGCTGTCCTGACTCTCCGTTCACCCCCCCTGACTTTCCGTGCGCTGTCCCGACTCTCCGTTCACCCCCCCTGACTTCCGTGCACTGCCCTGACTTTCCGTGCGCTGTCCCGACTCTCCGTTCACCCCCCCTGACTTCCGTGCACTGCCCTGACTTTCCGTGCGCTGTCCCGACTCTCCGTTCACCCCCCCTGACTTCCGTGCACTGCCCTGACTTTCCGTGCGCTGTCCCGACTCTCCGTTCACCCCCCCTGACTTCCGTGCACTGCCCTGACTTTCCGTGCGCTGTCCCGACTCCCCGTTCACCCCCCCTGACTTCCGTGCACTGCCCTGACTTTCCGTGCGCTGTCCCGACTCTCCGTTCACCCCCCCCGACTTTCCGTGCACTGTCCCCCCTTGAAGTCCTGTCCCCCCTTGAAGGTCTGTCCCCATCCTGAAAGCCTAATGCCCCCCCCCGACGTCCGATACATCCCCCCCCCCGGCAGGACCACTCGCACCCCCCCCCCGAAGGACCGCCGACTCCCCAACAATATCGGGCCAGGAGGGAGCCCAAACCCTCCTGGCCACGGCGACCCCCTAACCCCACCCCGCACTACATTACGGGCAGGAGGGATCCCAGGCCCTCCTGCCCTCGACGCAAACCCCCTCCCCCCAACGACCGCCCCCCCCAAGAACCTCCGCCCATCCCCCAGCCGACCCGCGACCCCCCTGGCCGACCCCCACGACACCCCCACCCGCCTTCCCCGTACCTTTGTGTAGTTGGGCCAGAAGGGAGCCCAAACCCTCCTGGCCACGGCGACCCCCTAACCCCACCCCGCACTACATTACGGGCAGGAGGGATCCCAGGCCCTCCTGCCCTCGACGCAAACCCCCCTCCCCCCCAACGACCGCCCCCCCCAAGAACCTCCGACCGCCCCCCCAGCCGACCCGCGACCCCCCTGGCCGACCCCCCCACCCCCCTTCCCCGTACCTTTGGTAGTTGGCCGGACAGACGGGAGCCAAACCCGCCTGTCCGGCAGGCAGCCAACGAAGGAATGAGGCCGGATTGGCCCATCCATCCTAAAGCTCCGCCTACTGGTGGGGCCTAAGGCACGTGGGCCAATCAGAATAGGCCCTGGAGCCTTAGGTCCCACCTGGGGGCGCGGCCTGAGGCACATGGTCGGGTTGGGCCCATGTGCCTCAGGCCGCGCCCCCAGGTGGGACCTAAGGCTCCAGGGCCTATTCTGATTGGCCCACGCGCCTTAGGCCCCACCAGTAGGCGGAGCTTTAGGACGGATGGGCCAATCCGGCCTCATTCCTTCGTTGGCTGCCTGCCGGACAGGCGGGTTTGGCTCCCGTCTGTCCGGCCAACTACCAAAGGTACGGGGAAGGGGGTGGGGGGTCGTGGGGGTCGCCAGGGGGGTCGTGGGTCGGCTGGGGGGGCGGTCGGAGGTTCTTGGGGGGGGCGGTCGTTGGGGGGAGGGGTGTTTGCGTCGAGGGCAGGAGGGCCTGGGATCTCTCCTGCCCGTAATGTAGTGCGGGGTGGGGTTAGGGGGTCGCCGTGGCCAGGAGGGTTTGGGCTCCCTTCTGGCCCGATATTGTCGGGAAGTCGGCGGTCCTTCGGGGTGGGGGTGCGAGTGGTCCTGCCGGGGGGGGATGTATCGGACGTCGGGGAGTCGGCCGGGCAAGAGGGCTTGGGCTCCCTCTTGCTCCGATCGTGGATGCGGGTGCGGGTGGGAGCGCGTGCGAGCGGTCGTTCGGGGTGGGGGTGCGAGCGGTCCTGCTGGGGGGGTGAATCGGGCGGGGTGGGAACTATGTTTAAAAACTTTTGTATACCGCGCTCACGCATATAACGCGCGAGGGGTATGCGCGGTAGGTAAAAACGCGTATAACGCGTGCGTTATATGCGTGAAAATACGGTAGTCTGCCCACCCTAAACATCGTCTAATTTCATAGCCTTTTCTTTAATTTGGGCCTGAAAAGTGCTCAGCTTCATGCACATGATTGTGGTTGAGTCTTCTATGGAAGAAACGCACTGCTCCAACTCACCAGTCCAGTGCATGGTCTCTGTAAGCAAGGACTCCACATTAGAAATCTGCACTGAAAGCTGTTTGAACACGCTACTCCATTGCCTTTGTCATAATCTTAGTAAGCTGTGCTAATTGAAGGGCAGAGAATACAGAGCAGCCAGTGTGTTTACTTCCTCCATCCTGTCATCTCTATAGCAGGGTTTATATTTATCTTTTTTAGATGATTTGTCATTCCATCTCTGAACTTGTCCATATACTAAGCAGAAGTTCTGTGCAGGTTATAGACAGCCAGATCAGCAATTATAAACAAAATAAAGTATGAGAGCAGGGGGCTCTCAGAGCAGCTCAGCCACACATCTAAGCTGTTCAAAGCATCACGTGATCTCCCAAAAATTATAATTTATAAAACTGAGTAAAGATGTCCAGATGTCCAGTCAATATTAGTGAAGTGAGGAGTAAAAGGTGCTGGAGGATATTCTTATTAGTGTCCCAAATAAGGAGATTGAAGATTATCTAATAAATGGATTTTCTATAACCAGTATGAACTGAATATTACCAGGTTATGAATATTACTAGAGAAAAGAAAAAGAAAGAAAAAGGATGCCACCTTAATATTCAAATGTGTTTTTCTTCTACAAAGTAGGCCTCTAATTAAGAAAGGAATCACAAGATTGTAAATAATGATGCAACTTCTTCTTTTACCCAGATGCTGATAGGGGCACAGAGAGTCAGCAATGTGGGATAAGTTGGAAGATCTAGTGAACAGGTCCCGGATGTGTAATTTAAGGATCAGGGGGGTTCCGGAAAAACATGCTTATTTGGATGCCCGCTGAACGGCTTTGGCCATTTGTACGGATATCCTCACTAGTGCTAAGGCAGGTGAAGGAAGGTACTGGAACTTGAAATAGAATGAGCACATAGGGCTCTGGGGTGTACTAACTCCAAATTGCCTCGTGACATTATTTTGTGTCTGGGCAGCTTTCGGATGAAGGAGGAAATTTTTCATGCAGCGCGAAATTAAAGGGATTACAGATGGAATAATTTGCGAGTGGACATTTATCAGGATTTAGCGGCTGCTATCTTGCAAAAAAGGAAGGATATGCAAGAGGTGACCACCTATCTTCGCAGAGAGGGTATTAAATATAGATGGCTTTTTCCATTCGCCTTGGCTCTGACAGTAGGGAACACGACTAGGCGGGTTTGAACAGTAGTGGAAGCTTGGTCAGAGTTACAAAAATTAGGTGCACCTAATCTCCTGGAGAGAGAACAGGTTGGTGATCGAGGAAAGTTACTCATTTCTGTTGGGGGGCCAACAAACCTAAATTAAAGTTGATACATTTGCTGGGGAATTGGAATAAAGGGGGGTTAGTTTTACCGGATATGCGGATTTATAATTATGCGTGTCTGCTTCGTCATTTGGGAGATTGGATTAATGTAACAAGTATTTACACTCCTCTTCGGATGGAACGGGAGTTTTTTGCTCCTTGTGATGTGTTTGCATTATTACATAGTGCCCGGAAGGCACTGCCTTCTCGTTCAAGTTTATTATTTAACACATTACAGGTGGCATGGCGTTGGCTTGCGCGACTCATGGGAGGGAATCCGATGGTTACTGATCTTTTGCCTTTGCAGGGTAATCCGGCCTTTCTTCCGGGACGAGACTCTAGAGAGTATAGGTTATGGGGAGTGAGAGGAGTTAAAAGTTTAGAACATATATTAGGGGATGAAGGAAAGATGTTGACCCATGCAGAATTATTAGCTAAGTTGGGGGAGACCTGGGGAGCGCAGTTTGCCTGTTTTCAAGTGGAACACTATGTAAGATCCCTTGACAGAGCACAATTGAGTTTGCATTGGGGGGCTAAAATGCAAGAGCTGTTTACTCGGGAGGAGGGGTTGTCTCTTTCAGTGTCAAGCATTCATGCTAGCTTACAAAAATTACAACCAGATAAGGACTACCAAAATATTCGGGATAAATGGGGGAGAGAATTACAGCTTAATTTGGGACATTGGGATGTTGCCCGTTCTTTAAGGGCTACACCTGGGGTGACACAAAGTACATGGTAACATTATAAGAACATAAGAAACGCCCTCACCGGATCAGACCGAGGTCCATCTAGTCCGTTGATCCGCACACGCGGTGGCCCATTTAGGTACTCCTTTTTGGAGACCCGAATTTCCCGTATCCCTCAATATGATTTGCAAGAAGGTATGCATCCAACTTGCGCTTGAAACCCAAAACAGTAGTCTCCGCCACAACCTCCTCCGGAAGAGCATTCCAAGCGCCCACCACTCGTTGTGCGAAACAGAACTTCCCGACATTTGTCTTGAACCTGCTGCCACTCAGTTTCAGGCTATGACCTCTTGTCCGTTTCACATCCGAAAATGTTAGTAATGCTGTTTTCTGGTCTATTTTATCAAATCCTTTTAATATTTTAAAAGTCTCAATCAAATCCCCTCTCAGTCTTCTCTTCTCGAGGGTGAACAGCCCCAGCTTTCGGAGTCGTTCTTTGTAGCACAAATTTTCCATACCTTTGACTAGTTTCGTGGCTCGCCTCTGCACCCTCTCCAGCAGAGTTATATCCTTCTTAAGGTATGGAGACCAGTGTTATACACAGTATTCCAAATGCGGTCTGACCATTGCTCTGTAAAGTGGCATTATGACTTTTCCCGATCTACTCGTGATCCCCTTCTTAATCATGCCTAACATCCTGTTTGCTTTCTTCGCCGCCGCTGCGCATTGAGCCGAAGGCTTTAGGGTTCTGTCAATCAGTACCCCCAAATCCCTTTCCTGTTCGCATTTAGCTAATATCACCCCCAACATCCTATACTCATGTTCTTTGTTTTTCCTTCCTAGATGCATCACCTTGCATTTGTCTATGTTAAAATTCATCTGCCACTTTGTCGCCCACATTTCCAGCTGGTTCAGATCCTTCTGAAGATCCTCGCAATCACTTAGAGAGCCAACCGCCCGACATAGTTTTGTATCATCTGCAAACTTTATTATATCGCATGTTGTTTCCTCTTCTAGGTCATTTATGAAAATGTTGAACAAGATAGGCCCGAGAACCGAGCCCTGGGGTACGCCGCTAGTTACTCTCTCCCATTCCGAGAATTTCCCATTTATGTTAACCCTCTGCATTCTGTTCTCTAGCCATTTACCGATCCATCTGTGGACTTCATCTCCTATTCCATGGTTTAATAGTTTTCTCATAAGCCTTGCATGAGGGACCTTGTCAAATGCTTTCTGGAAGTCGAAGTAAATTATGTCCACTGGATTACCACTATCAATTTGTTTGTTCACCTTCTCAAAGAATTGAAGTAGATTTGTCAAACATGACTTCCCTTTTCTGAAGCCGTGTTGACTAGCCCTAATTAGGTTGTGCTCTTCCAAGTGTTGTACAATGTTGTCTTTAATTAGTGCTTCAATTATTTTCCCAGGAACCGATGTGAGGCTCACAGGTCTGTAGTTTCCTGGTTCACCTCTTGATCCTTTTTTGAAAATTGGAATGACATTTGCTATCCTCCAGTCGTCTGGTATTTGCCCAGTTCTAATTGACATGTTAGCTACGGTTTGTAATAGTTCGCCAATTTCTACCTTAAGTTCCTTTAATACTCTCGGGTGAATTCCATCCGGTCCAGGAGATTTGTCACTTTTCAGTTTGCCAAATCTGAAAGTATATCATGTCCAACTCCACATTTACTGTTGCGAGGCTTTTCTCTATGCCTCCCGTGAATATCTTCCCTGTGTCTGGCATTGTTGAAGTGTCCTCATTTGTGAAGACAGAGGCAAAGAATGAATTTAACCTATCGGCAACTTGTTTGTCTTCTTTAATTGACCCTTTCCTTCCTTGATCGTCGAGAGGGCCCACTGCCTCTCTTGCTGGTCTCTTTCCTTTTATATACCTAAAAAAGGGCTTGAAGTTTTTGGCCTCTTGCGCTATCTTTTCTTCATATACTTTTTTGGCTTCTCTTACCACTTTATGACACTTTTTCTGGTCGATTTTGTGACAGTTCCAGGCCTCTATTGTTTTTTCCCGTTTCCATTTTTTAAACGAGTTCCTCTTTTCCCTCACTGCATCCTTAATAACATTACGTGCCTATTATACTCGTACACAGTTGTTCTATAGTGGAGGTTTTCCTACACCATTATGTCATAAATGTGGGGTGGGGGGTCATACTTTGGGACATGCTTTTTGGTTTTGTCCCATTATTCAGCATTTTTGGAAGTGAATAATATCTTATATGTCTGAGTTAATTGGAAGATCTTTGCGCTATTCTCCATCCCATTTTATTTTGGATTTGTCAGAAGCTTTTGGTCATTTCCCTAAGGGGCATAGGGCGCTGTGTAGGAAAATGAGTCTACTGGCCAAAAAATGTATTCTTCAATACTGGATGATCTCTGACCCTCCAAAGTTTTAGCATTGGCGAAACCAGTTACATCAGTTGTCCATGTGGGACGCTAGAGATGCTGGAAGGGCGAGGAAGCGAAAGATGTTGTTTATGCAAATATGGGATCCATATTTGCAAGCCTTATATCCTAAAGGCCATAGTGCAGTTTTAAGATGGGTGTACTAATTGAGATTGAGATGGGGTAGAGAGTACCATTGGATGGGGAAGGGAAGGGAGGGTTTGAGGAGGGAAGGTAGAGGGTATTAAAAGATTCAAATATGTAGTCATACATAGATTAAGTGGGGTTTGATGGGGGATGAAGGCATTCTCTAGGTTTATATGGGATGTATTTTATTTGATGCCTCGTTATTGTACTAAGCGCCTTGGTGTTGTATGTGATATTGACTGCATCAATATGTTTATCTTATTATTATATTTGATGCATCATTATTGTTCTACAAGCTTTGATGTTGTATTTGTTGTTGTTTGCATCAATAAAAATTGTTTGAACCTAAAGACCTGAATGGTCCATCCAGTCTGCCCAAACATACACTTTCTATAATTTAATGATTTAATTTAAATTGTTCTTTTTCTTAGATATTTCTGGGCCAGAAACCCAGAGCTCTGCTCGGTATTGTGCATCTACTGGAGTCTCCGTCAAAGTTCACTCCAGCTCATCTAAACCATCCCAGCCCATCCTCAACTGAATGGCCATATACATGACACAGAACGTGCAAGTCTGCCCAGTACTGGTTTTAGTTCTTCCATATATACCATTATTTTCTGATTAGAGATCCTCTGTGTTCATCCCATGCTTTTTTAAACTCTGTCACTATTTTCCTCTCCACCACCTCCCTCGGGAGCACATTCCAGGCATCAACCACCCTCTCTGTAAAGAAAAATTTCCTTACATTACTCTTGAGTCTACCACTCCTCAACCTCATATCATGCTCAATTTCCTTTCTCTGGAAAATATTTTGTTTTACATTAATACCTTTCAAGTATTTGAACGTCTGAATCATATCTCCCCTGTCCTTCCTTTCCTCTAGGGCAGGGGAGTCAAACTCAATCACATTAAGGGGCCGAAATTCAAAACACGGGCTAAGTCACGAATCAGACCCCGCCCAATCTCTGCCTCAGACCCTACCCCCATTAATTTTTCATATATATACACACAATATAATCTTATTAACAACGCATAATGGTTAACCACAAAATTATAACCCCTATGCAAATACAGGAGCACAAACTAAAAGTACTAATAAATACAAACGAAACCCTAAGATGCAAGGCTCTAAATGCCAGAGAAAAAGAAACAAATGCATTTCTTCATGAACAGTGCAAAATATAGACAGCAGATGTAAATTCTCAAAATTGACACAATTCAATCACTAAATTGAAATTAAAATCATTCCTTCTACCTTTGTTGTCTCCCTTCCTCCATGCTGTGCCTCAACTAGGTGCTTCCCTCTGGCAGGTGTCTTACCTTCTGGCCTGCTCCTGCCTGGCCGTTTTATGCAGCCATGGTGCGATGCGCATTTTCATTGTCGCCCTCGGTGTTATCTTCTGGCTGGCTCCCTCCTTCTCACTGCCACAGTGTGCACAAAGTTGCGGGCAGCGGCACCTCACGCGTCCCGCGCCTCATCCGGAAGCATTCCCTCTGACGTTGCAATGTCAGAGAGAAGGCTTCCTGTTCAGACGCAGGACATGCGGCTTTGTGTACACTGCAGCAGTGAGGAGGAGGGAGCCAGCCACAAGCTGGCTGCATAAAACAGCCAGGTGGGCCGGATTTGGCCCGCGAGCCTTGAGTTTGACACCTGTGATCTAGGGTATACATATTCATGGCTTCAAGTCTCTCCTCATGCGTCTTTTGGTGCAAACCTCCTACCAAAGATTTGACTCCAATGAATCCTCAGACAGGTGAAAGTCCAATACAAAGAAAACTGTGGAGTCTGATATTACTGATGCAAGCTTTATTAAAACAAGAAAGTAATCCACAATTCCAAGGGATAAAGTTCATCCACAGCTTTAGTGTTTGGTCCTCCTTTATTATTATTATTATTCAATTCACTAAAGCTGTGGATGAACTTTATCCCTTGGAATTGTGGATTACTTTCTTGTTTTAATAACACCTGTATCAGTAACATCAGATTCCACAGTTTTCTTTGTATTTTATAGAACAGACCCACAAATTTTTTTTTGCTTTCTTGGTTTTATGAATTTGATCAATAAGGAGCTGATTTCCATTAAATGACATTGCAGTAACCAATGGCATAGCCATGGAGCCTTAGGGGCCTGGGCCTCTCACTTGGGCCAGCCAAAGAAATTCATTGACGAGCTGCTCCCCTCCTCCTCACAGAAGAAGTTGGTGGCATGGCCCCAGCCACTGATGCTGGAATTCCTCTTGTATGCTCAGTTTGTGCAAGAATTAAGCATGCATGGGGAGTCTCAGCATTGGCAGATAAAGGCATGCTACCAACTTCTATACTGCAGCAGTGCAAGGACAAGGTTTGGTTGGTGGGACTTCTGCATTCCCACCAGGAAAGGTATTATTGTTGGCATGCTGGGGGAGGGGAGGAGTAGAGGGAGGGAATGCATTGCCTTCCCCCCAAAGTCCACCTCTGGGCTCCCCCCAAATTGGAGAGTTGTCTATGCTTGTATGAACATTATCTAAAAACCTAGCCAATTTTGCAGTATTTCGTTGCAACATGGATTTCACAAGTTTAAAATTGCCCACATGGAATTTTTGCAAGTTTGTCAGTGTGTTAATGCTTTTTAACTTACAAATACTGTTTTGTAATAAGACATCACAGCTTACTATATCAGCCTCTATCACTACATATACATTGAATTCATTTAGCTCTAAAAACACATATAATTAATTTAACCCAGAAATTTTCTTCTTTGACAAACTCTAAAACACACACAGAATTAGTATCTTTTTCTGAAAAGTTAATAATCAGAAGCACTTTTGCAGTCAATATTAAGTATTACCTGCATAAGTACCGTACTTATCTTTAGAATTTATAGATTGCAAAGAAACCATCATTCAAGTGGTGGCCTCCATAAATCATTCCCAACTTGATCTTGTTTACAGGAGACTATCTTTACCTTCTTAAATGACGTGTCTATATAAATTGAAATATAAGCATAATAAACTTATTGTAAAATTCAGTTTCAGTTTCAGTTTATTCAGTTTTTGATTAAACGCTTTTTCGATTCTACAAAGCGTTGTACAAGGTAAAAAATAACATTTAAACAAAATATAACAATTAAAACATACTTTCCTTTAAAAACTGCAAGACTAACAACAGTACAAACTAGGTAAATATTGACCAATAGGCCATGGACACAAATGGGAAGGGGGGAGAAATACAATTGAAATAGAAAATGTGAGGAACATATAAGGAAAACACAAAAGGGACTGGGGAACAATATAAAAAAGAACACGTAAAAATTAATAACTAAAATACAATAGTTCAGTTAAAAGCATCTTTAACCCCCAGAGACCCAAATATAGAAAAAAACGTAAAAAAATGTTTTCGAACGTTCACATGTTGTTATAGGAGGCTTGTGATCCCTAAATCAGTGTTTTTTTTTTTATTTTGACATTTTAGTAACTTTTGGGGAGGATGTTGTAAAATTGCAACACTGGGCCTGTAAGGTAGCAGAATTTCAATAGTGTCACTCTCTCTCTGAACACATGTAAGGAATAATTAAAAGTTTATTTGTACTTTACAGCTTATAAAGACCCACCTAAGTTTATGTATATACACAACAACAATAGTATAATAAAGAAAAAAGTAATTTTTATTATCAATTTAATACAAAAAATGAGTATCATATAAAAACGCAAATTTTTCCCTGTGAAGCGCCCATTGACTTCTATCAGCGGTAATCAAGAAATTTCGTGTTTTTGCACAAAAAAATTTCATGTTAGCGCAAATACGGGTAAAAACGGCCACGCTATGAAATAGCACTTGTGCTATCTTCATAGCACGGTTTTGTGAATCGAGCCCTATATGTGCATGTTTTATTTGTTCATTTATTCAGTTATGGTAGTTCCAAAAACAGTTATTTTGCTCTGAAAAGCACAGGCGAACATTGCACTTCCTGCAAAGTGTGTTGGTATAGCCTTTTGCACAGTGTCGGCACCGTCCTCTATCGGCTTTGATGGGAAAATGTCCAATCATGTCCTTGCAAACTTCCTTTGGAGGGTGTGCATTTGACTTTTTGGCTGTCATGGCAGCTGAAGAACCTCCATCATCTGTAAACTGCCTCTTTTGGGAAGTCAAGGTGCCCCCTCTTGATGAAACTGGGCTTGCAGATGGTCGCCCTCGCTTTGACACTGACCCAGCCGTTCCGATCAGGATAAGAGAAGATGCCAACTGGGCCTGAAACATTCTCCTGTTTAGCATCTGTTTCTTTGGGATATCCAAAGCTTTGCAGTCCCTTTTGTACAGGAGCCAAGCATTGATCACAGCTAGGTTAATGGTGTGCCAGAAGATGTAAAGGTACCAGCGGTAGGACTTCAGTGGAAACTTGTATTTTGCTGCAAATGAGTCTAACAAATCCACTCCGCCCATGAATTTGTTATAGGCAGCCACGATATAAGGCCTCTCAACTTCAACAAATCTTTTGGCAGTTTTGTCCCAGCGTTGAATCTTCTCCACTGGTTGTGGGCCAGCAAAGGAAGACACAAGTGTAACCTGTCTGTTGTCAAACCATTTCACAGCACAAATGTTGTGATTTGACTCCACTCTGACATCAAAGCTTCCTCTTCCCTTTTTCTTCAAGCTTTTCTCATCCTCAAGATTACAGTTTGGAAGGCGCACTTGTCTAGCTGTTCCTGTGTAATGAATTCCACAATCCAGCAGCCTAACTATCAATGGGATGCTGGTGAAAAAGTTGTCTGCATAGATCTTGTAGTTGTGACTATGTGGAAGTGTGGAAGCAAGTTTCATCACAACATCCCCTGATAGTCCAAGTTCAGATCTTGCCCGTATTCCATTCACACTGCCTTGGTACACATCAAAATCACAAAGTATACCAGAGATTCCAGTCCTTGCCCACAGCTTGAACCCCCATGGGTTTGGCTTGCCACGCATGTACTGTTTGATGCTGCTGAATTTCCCCCTGAAAGGGATCATCATTTCATCAACAGAGTTATGTTCTTCAGGGACCACTTTTAGGCATTTCTCTCTGAAAGCATCAAGCCATGGTCTGAGTTTCCAGAGTTTGTCACTTTTTTGTTCCATCTCAGACACGGTTAGATTGTTCACAAAATGTAATGATGTCAACAGAGACTGGAATCTGTTTCGTGACATTACATCAGCGACAGGACTGTATCTTGTGTCTGCTTCCCAGTACATATGGACTCCAGGCATTTGGACAAGACCCATCTTCAGATACATGCCAATCATTTGCTCTATTTCCTTTGTGTTTGTGTTTATAGATGATCCTTTCTTCTGAAAACTGTACTGATTTGTGTTATCTGCCAGAGCGTTGATCATATCTTCTGTCACAAACTTCTGAAAGTACTCCAGTGGTGTGCAGAGGGAATGGACATCATTACTCCAAAGCAGGCAACAGGGTTGTATGACTTCATGGCCAGATAAACAGATCTATTTACACATTCAACCATCCAATGGTGTTGCAGAACTGAACAATAGGTTCTATTAGTAATGTACATGAAGTTTTAAAAAGAAAAAAAATGGGGGAGGGTTTATTTTGTAGCCTTAAATGTGATGTTGTAATATTACAACACTGGGTCTCAGGGGAGTGCAGACAAAACCTTGCTATCACTTTGACCCACTGTTGTAAAATTACAACATAGAAATAACCAGCTCTAAATCTCTTAAAATCAGTATATTCAATGATGTCATAAAATCTGCATGATCTACACATATTAATGATCACATAAAAAAATATTTCAAGCTTTTTACTTACTTTAGTCCTGATGTATCCCGTCCAAAACAACAAGATGATATACTCCAAAGCAGGCAACAGGGTTGTATGACTTCATGGCCAGATAAACAGACCTATTTACACATTCAACCATCCAATGGTGTTGCAGAACTGAACAATAGGTTCTATTAGTAATGTACATGAAGTTTTAAAAAGAAAAAAAATGGGGGAGGGTTTATTTTGTAGCCTTAAATGTGATGTTGTAATATTACAACACTGGGTCTCACTTTAAGTTGCTTTTAAAATTTTTTAAGTTTTTTTCCATTTTTAGGTATAAAGGAAGAGCATTCCAGATCATAGGGGCTGTTACGGAAAAAGTGGAGGTGCGACGTGTGCCAATAATTTTTAAAGAAGGAATGTTAAGGTTATATTGAGAGATAGATCTTAAAGATCTTGGAGGGTCGTATGGGATCAAAACTTTGTCTATGAATGCTGGTGTGTTGGTCTGCATTGTTTTGAATGTCAGAAGGGCGATTTTATAAGTTACCCTGTGTGAGACAGGCAACCAGTGGGCATTTTGAAGCAAAGGGGTAACATGATCATATTTCTTTGCACCCGAGATTATCTTAATGGCCGTGTTTTGAATAAGCTGCAAGCGTTTTAAGTCTTTGTGATAGATTCCTTTTAATAATGAGTTACAGTAGTCCATTTTTGATATTACAAGTGAATGGATCAGAATGTTCAGGGAACTAATATCAAGAAGAGGGGCCAATGATCTAATCATTCTTAATTTATAATTTTAATTTATAATTTATAATTTTTAACTAATGCACTAATTTGTGGTCGAAATGTTAACTTATTGAGAATAGAGCCTAAATTAATCCAGAGAGCAATGATATTCAACATCTTTCTGGATAAATTTATCCACATATGTGAACTGCATAAATAGCAGTCCTAACTTTGTATATACAGTATGACTTGCCTGAAAATATGTATAACTATATCCCCTGGAAGCCATCTATTTGAATGTGAGAAAGTGGAGGGTTTTTTAAACCAAATGAAGCTAAACTGAGGTTTCTTCTCTACTTTCTCTTCTTTTTTACTCTCTGCATTCTGTAGTAGTTATATTTTGAAATGGGATTGTATCACTTTAAGACATACACTCAAGCCAGGAGGGTTTGTTGAATAGTGCTGATAGAGTATGATGGGTTGATATTGTATGATTGAACATACTCTCGCCTTGCTTTTTTGGTAGTTGAAATTACCCATTATTATACTGTTGCCCAATTTGCCAACTCTAATTTGCTAATCTCTCTAAGTTAGCTAGTCTGCTACTGAAGACATTTCTTCCCTTTTTTGATAGATGAGCAGGGATGGTGTGCATCTATCAAAGAAAAAGCATAGAAACATTACGGCAGATAAAGGCCAATACAGTCTGCCCATCCGCAGTAACCATTATCTCTTCCTCTCTCTAAGAGATCCCATGCCTCTTGAATTCAGACACAGTCTTTGTCTCCACCCCTTTTTCCGGGAGATTGTTCCATGCATCTACCACCCTTTCTGTAAAAAAAGTATTTTCTTAGATTACTCCTGAGCCTATCACCTCTTAACTTCATCCTATGCCCTCTCATTCCTGAGCTTCCTTTCAAATGAAAGAGACTCAACTCATACGCAATTATGCCACACAGTTATTTAAACAACTCTATCATAACTCCCCTCTCTTGCCTTTCCTGCAAAGTATACATATTGAGATCTTTAAGTCTGTTCCCATACACTTTATGATGAAGACCACGCACCATTTTAGTACCTTTTCTCTGGACTGACTCAATCCTTTTTATATCTTTTTGAAGGTGTGGTGTTCAAAATTGTACACAATATTCTAAATGAGGTCTCACCAGAGTCTTATATAGGGGCATTAATACCTCCTTTTTCCTACTGGCCATACCTCTTCCTATGCACCCTTTCAACTTGTCTTGCCAACTTAAAATCATCATATACAATCACACCCAAATCCCGCTCTTCTGTCATGCACATAAGTTCTTCACCCCCTAAACTGTACTGTTCTTTCGGGATTTTGCAGTCCAAATGCATGACCTTGCATTTCTTAGCATTATATTTTAGCTGCCAAATTTCAGACCATTCTTCAAGCTTCACCAGGTCTTTCTTCATGTTATTCGCACCTTATGGGGTGTCTACTCTATTGCAGATTTTGGTATCATCCGCAAAGTCAAATCTTACCTGACAGCTCTTCAGCAATATTGCATATAGAAATTTTAAAAAGAACAGGCCCAAGAACAGAACCTTGAGGCATACCACTGGTAACATTCTTTTCCTCAGAGCGATCTCCATTGACCACCTCCTCCTGCCATCTTCCATTTAACCAGTTCCTTCCCCAGCCCATCACTTTGGGGCCCATCCCACAGATGTCTGTGTGGAACACTGTCAAAGGCTTTGCTGAAATCTAAATACACCACATCTAGTGCACTCCCTCTATCCAATTCTCTGGTCACCCAGTCAAAGAAATTGATCAGATTTATCTGACAAGATCTACCTCTAGTGAATCCATGTTGCCTCTGGTCCTGTAATCCTTAGGATTTCAGAAACTTCATTCTCTCTTTTAAAAGTGTTTCCATTAATTTGCTTATATGACGGCAGATAAAGGCCAAATGGCCCATCTAGTCTGCCCTTCTACAGTAACCATTATCTCTTTCTCTCTCTGAGAAATCCCATGTGCCTATCGGCCTGCAATTCCCTACTTCTTCCTTACTTACACTTTTTGTGTAGAGGGACCACATCCGCTCTTTTCCAATCCTCCGGTACCACTGGAGCCACCAGAACTTCCCTAAGTTTCTTCAGCACCCTTGGATGTACACCATCCGGCCCCATTGTTTTGTCTATCTTTAATTTAGCTAGCTCTTCACAATTGCTAATTTAGCTAGCTCTTCACAAATTGAAAATTTATTAGGGTCTACCACTCCTCCATCCCTATTTGCATTTGTCTTCTGTGGTCCCGCTCCTGGTGCTTCAGCTCTGAACCCAGAATAGAAATATTTGTTACGCAATTCAGCCTTTTCTTTATCAGCTTCTACATATTTCTCCCCTTCACATTTGAGTCTCAAAATGCCACTTTTGTACTTCTTTATATCACTGATATATCTAAAAAAGTCTTGTCCTCCATTTTATCATGTCAGCTATTTTTTTTCTCAATATGAACAACTGGGTAATAGTCAAAGCAAAAGGAATTGTTCCTGAAGGTCCGTGATACACAAAATGACTGATAGAGGAACAAACAATGATGCTTCAAATACCTTTTAAATTCAAGTGGTGCTCAGAATCCAAGATGGATGAAAAAACTCGATGTGGGGACGAGCCCCTAAAGAGCTTCTTACAGAATCTATCATTGCACCATAGTAAAGTAAAAGGTGATTCAAAGTACTTATTGAAGATACTTATATCTGTCTGTATTCCATATAGTGAAAAAGATTGTTATTATCCAAGTTTTAAATAGCTTCAAAAGTGAACATTCAAAAAAGACTTAGCTTAAAAGTTCAGACAGTGTTTGTCCAGCTAGGTTCTGACGTGTTTCACCGCCCTGGCTTCCTCAGAGAACCCGCTCAGCTGCTTATGAACTCCAATTCAATACGTGTCCTAAACAAACAAAAGAACATGATGCATTTACTTAAAGTGCTAAAGTTGCATTTAAACGATCTGATAAACCACAAAGTTCTCGACGCTGTTGACGGGATATCTGATCCGAAGGAATATTTTTTTCATTTCCTGTGATGTAAGCGCTCAGCTGAGCACCCGGTATTTATGTAAAGGAAGAAATGTCAATCACCTAATGAAGAAACGCCCACCACTCCACTTCTTTATTTAACCCAGCAGGGGTCACAGTCTGCCAATGAAATATCCATCTTTGTTCATGTTTCCACAACCAAGCTTGGACATTGCCTCCTCTATTTAAATGGGCCACTTCTAAAACAACAAACTGTAAATCCTGTAACTGGTGAGGGATAGCATGCCAGTGTTGAACTAGAGGGGCTCCCATGTCTCCCCTTCTAATTTTGCTCAAATGCTCGATGACGCGTGTCTTAATACTTCTAGTAGTGTGTCCTATGTAAAACATTTTACATGGGCACGTAATCATATAAACGACCCCCTGGGTGTCGCAATCTGTATGATGTTGTAAAGTGTGTGTCTTCGGTAAACTAGGATGATGGATACAAGTAGTTTCAAGAGCGTGAGCACAGATGGTACAATGTCCACATTTAAAGTGACCTTTAGGTTGCATCGTGGTGCTGACTGGCATACTAACAAAATGAGAGGTGGACATGTGGTCCCGTAGATTTCTGCCTCTAGAGTATGCAAAAAGAGGAGGTTGCATGAGACTTGGGTGCACTTAAAGAATATGCCAGTATTTATTAATGATCTTCTTGATGGCAAACGCCTTATATGAGTATGGAAGCGTGCATACCATCCGAGCTTCTGGTTGATCAGGGGTGTGTTGTAACAGGTAAGAGCGATGAACGTAAAGGGCCCGCTTGTAGGCCTTTTTAATGGTACCATAAGGGTACCCGCGGTCCTTAAACCGTTGCCACATATCAACTGACCGGGTTTTATATTCTTCTTTACTGCTGCACAATCGCCTGAGTCTCAAAAATTGGCCCACAGGTAAGTTGTTCCTCAAATGTCGAGGATGATAACTGTCATAATGAAGTAAATTATTTCTGTCTGTCTGCTTGCGATATATAGAGGTTTCAAAACCACCTTGATTTAAGGAGATGTGAATATCCAAAAAAGCAATTTGAGTGCCAGAGGTGACTGAAGTGAATTGTAAATGCGAGTTACATGTGTTGAGCCACTGTAAAAACTGGTGAAATGCTTCTAAGGTGTTGGTCCATATCAAAAAAACATCATCTATGTAACGTTTCCACATATAGATCTCTGTAACATATGAGGACGTGTAAATGTATGTTTCTTCGAAGTCAGACACGTAAAGGCATGCTAAAGACGGGGCCATAGTGGCCCCCATCGCAGTACCCTTTATTTGCAGAAAAAATTCTGTGTCAAACATAAAATAATTCTGTCGCAACGCTATGCTGGCAATGGCAACTAAAAAATCCTCTCTGGCTGAAGATAACTGAAGTGTACGTAGATGTCTACGTACGACCTCAATAGCACTGGACTGAGGGATATTAGTATATAAAGCCTGAATATCAAGAGTGACAAGTAGAGCCCCCTGGGGAATGGAATGGGACTCTTGGAGCCAGGCCAGCATGGGCGTGGTGTCCTTTATATATGACTTCACTGAAGAAACAAGAGGTTTAAGATGGAAGTCCACAAATTACGACAAAGGCTCTAAAACAGAACCTATTCCTGAAACTATAGGGCGCCCCGGTGGAGATGTTAAATTTTTGTGTATTTTAGGGACAAAATATATCACAGGAATGACTGGATGATTTTGATGAAGAAATCGATACTCTCTGTCAGTAATAGTCCCCTGTTCTAACGCCTGTAGGAGTCTATGCTGAATAAGGTCAGAGATTTCCACTGCGGGATCATGAGATAAAGCTTGATAGTACTGCGTATCACTAAGTTGTCTACGGGCTTCGTTAACATAAGCAGCTGTATCCTGTAATACAATTCCACCACCTTTATCAGCTAAACGTATGACAATGCAAGGATCTTGTGCCAATACTCGTAATGATTGGGTCATCTCCGGTGACATATTGCGCCTAATGTGAAATGGTAGACCTTCTAAACTAGCAATGTCTTGCTCAACTAAGTTGTGAAAAACTTGTAAATGCGGATCCAAAATCCCGGGAGGGTTCCAAGTTGAAGGTCTACGCAGCCCCGTAGGGCCCAAATCACTGGGCTTATCTTGAAAAAAGAGTTTTAAATTGCATTTTCTGATGAGTTTATACTTTGAATCACCTTTTACTTTACTATGGTGCAATGATAGATTCTGTAAGAAGCTCTTTAGGGGCTCGTCCCCACATCGAGTTTTTTCATCCATCTTGGATTCTGAGCACCACTTGAATTTAAAAGGTATTTGAAGCATCATTGTTTGTTCCTCTATCAGCTATTTTTTTTCTTCCATTTGTATCTTTGCTTTCTTGACTACTCAACCAGTCTCTTTTAACTTTTCCAGGTATATTTGCCTGTCTTCCTCTTTCTGCGATCTTTTGTAGTTTATGAAACCTAACCTCTTATTCCTTACCTTCTCAGCTACTACATTTGAGAACCAAAGTGCCCTTCTTTTCCTCTTACTTTTACTTACTTGCCTCACAAAATGGTTTCTGCCCTTACAATAACTCCTTGCAGTTTTGCCCACTGCATGTCTACTCCTTCCAGATTTTCCCATCTAGACAACAATTCCTTGACATAATCCCCCATCTGAATAAAGGTTTTTTTTAAAGTCTAGAACCTTTACTTTTGAGTGATCCCTCTCTATAACCATCTTAATATTAAGCTGTACCATGTAATGATTACTGGATACCAAATGATCACCTATTGTAACACTTTCCCTGTTTTTAAGCACAGTATGACCCCATCCCATGTGGGTTCCAATACCAACTGCTGAAACAGTTTTCCTTGTAGAGAATCCAGGATCTTCCTACTTCTAGAAGACCCCACAATAGGGATACCCCAATTAACATCCAGCATGTTAAAATCACCTATTAGTAAAACTTCCCCTTTTTTAGATATATTCTGAAAGAGAAGAGTAAGGGGTGGTAAGAAAGACATTAAAGAATATTAATCCAAGAATTAATCCTTGTAGGACCCCTGATAATATGAATTGTTGCAATGATGTAGAGTTAGAATGGAGAACAGTGAAGGAGTGCCCTGTGAGGTATGAGTGAGGTAAGAGCAAAGCAGTGGCGTACCAAGGAGGGGGCGGAGGAGCAGGAGGGGGCGGTCCGCCCCGGGTGCAGCCTTAGGAGGGTGCATAGCCGGCCAGGTCCAGAAAATAACTGGGCTGCAATGGCGAAGGCACTCAGCGACATCAGCGCCCTCCCTCCCCCGGCGACGGCACTCAGCAGCATCAGCGCTCCCCCCTCCGCGATGGCACTCAGTGACATCGGCGCCCCCACGCAACAGCAATCAATTTCGGCCTCCTTCTCCCGGCATCAACAGAACTTCAGATTGGCAACAGGTGCTCAGTCAAAAGCTTCCCCTGACTCAGCTTCCTGTTTCCACCCAGGCAGTTCAGTCAGAGGGAAGCTTTTGACTGAGTACCTGTTGCCGATCTGAAGTTCTGTTGATGCCGGGAGGAGGCCGAACTTGAGTGCTGTCGCGGGGGGGGGGGGGGAGGCGCCGATGCCGCCCAGTGCCATTACGGAGGGGGGGGGGGCCTTGCCGATCTTGTTTCCAAAATCAAAAAGGTGAGGAAGGGAGAAAGATAGGCCTGTGGTGGATGGAGAGATTGAGAGAAGGGGGACAGATGATAGAAGTGGGGAGAGAGAAGAGGGCAGATGATGGAGGTGGGGGGAAAGAGAGAGAAGGGGCAGATGATGGAAGTGGGGAGAAGGGGCAGATGATGGAAGTGGGGAGAGAGAAGAGCAAATGCTGAATGGAAGTGGAGAAAGAGAACACATACTAGATGGAAGGAGGGATAAAGAAAAAGGACATATGCTGGATGGGGGAAGAAGATAGAGTTAGTGAGATAGTGGAGGGGTGAAGGAAAGGGGTGGCATGCTGTGGGTAGACATAGTGAAAAGAGGGAATTTGAGGACTGCATACTAAGAACAAATTTAATTTAGACAGACGCAGAAAATAAAGAAGGAAGACCAGAGAAGGAAAGGGAAGAGAGAGAGGAGAGAGAGATGCCAGAGAACGGGGAAGGAGACAGAGATATCAGATCTGAGCGGAGGAAATGAGAAGAGAGAGATGCTAAAAACCACAGGGGGAGGGAAAGAGTTGAAAGGAGAAAGATGCCAGACCATGAGGGAACAGAGGGAAGATAATAGATGTCAGACCAAAGGGGGGGTTTCTAGAGGAGAGATGGCAGGGGGAGACAGACAGTTTCTGGAAGGGGGAGACAGTGGATGGAACGGGCAGATGCTGGATTGAAGAGACAGGGCAGACGCTGGAAGGAAAAGAGTGAAAAGAAGATAAAAGCAGAAACCAGAGACAACAAAAAGTAGGAAAAAATCATTTTATTTCTATTTTGTCATTAGAATATATCAGATTTGAAATATGTATCCTACTAGAGACATAACTGGGGACTGCAAAGCCCAGGCATTGCTTCTTTAGCTTCCAGCTAGCTTAGGGCTCTCTCGGACCAGGGGGCATTCCCCTAACACTATTCCTGTCATGTGTGACTGCAGTATTCTGTTAGCATGATATTTCTGTGTAGCATTTTATAATAATTTTGCTTGTTCAGTTCTCTTGATAGTAGGGGGATATATGTGAAGGGGAGGGGAGACGGGGGTTTTGTTGGTCCTTGCTCTGTATATTTATATTTATAAAATGACAATTGTACAGAATATTGTTTCTTTTTATACTTTAATAAAATATGTTCAATATAAAATCCCAACTGAGACTTTTGTGGATGGGATCAGATGGTTTGCGGGGACTGTGTTTTTTTAAATTTCAGTCTTAGTAGTTTGCCGGTCCACAAAATAATTCTTTTATTACTGCCAGTCCACGGGTATAAAAAGGTTGAAAAACACTGCTCTAGAGCAGAGTCGGCAGCTGCGTTGAGGTGCAGGAAGGTCCCCCAATGACTCATCTGCCGACTTTGCTCTGGAAGAAGTAAGTTATGTCAGAGGGGGTGGACCCAGTAGACGCAATCATCGCGGGTCCTTGCCGCAAGTCCCTGCGTCTGCCTGGTCAACCCCCTCCGAAGTAACTTACTTCTTCCGGAGCAATGCCTGGAGTCATCGCGGGACCTTCCAGCACGCGGCTGCCAACTTTGCTCCAGAGCTAGTACATCAGAGTGGGGTGGACCGGAAGCCGGCAGCTACAGTCATCGTGAGAAAGGAGCAGGACTGCTGGAATGAAAGAGTGGTGCAGGGAGAGAAAGGGGACAGGGTGGAATAGAAGGGTGGTGCTGATGGAATTGATGTACAGGGAAAGGGGAGAGAGACATAAGGGGGAAGGATACTGGATGGAATTGGATTGGAGGGAAAGAAAGGGGCAGATGCTGATTGAAGAGGGGTGGATGGAGAGAGAAAGGGCAGACATTGGATGGTAGTGTGGCGGGTAGAGCGGGAGAAGGATTGAGTTAGGGAAATACTGGAGGGGGTGAGGGAAAGAGGTGGTGAGCTGTAGGTAGACAGTAAAAAAGGAAATTGATGAGAGGGTAGTAAGAACATAATCTAGATGGATGCAGAAAATAAATTGAAAAGGAAAATAAGGGAAGAAAGGGATTGCAGAAGAGAGGTGTGGGAGAGGGAAGGAGAGGAGAGAGATGCCAGACCAATGGGGTGAAAGGAGAGATGGAAGGGGGAGGCATACAGTTTCTGGAAGGGGCATAGAAGGAGAGAAGATACCATATAAGAGCAGAGAGATGGCAGACAGTGGATGTGAGGAAGAGAGTAACAAAAAGATGAGGGAAGCAGAAACCAGAGAAGACAAAGGTAGAAAAAAATTGCTTTAGGAGACATGTGTCACTGTTTCTGTGGTGTTGCATTGTATGCAGAGTCCAGCTTCTTGCTGGTTCAATTTAACCTTTGTCTATATATTTCTATTTTATCCTCCCTTTTACAAAACTGTGGAGTGTTTTTTAGCACCAGCCGTGGTGGTAGCAACTCTGATGCTCAGAATTCTATGAGCATCAGAGCAGTTACACCGTGGCTAAAATCCACACTACAGTTTTGTAAAAAGTGGAGGGATTAGTTTGTGATGACATATTCCATACTAGGCGAAGGTGTTTTCTGCGTTCTGTGTGTTCGAAAGACATGGTTTTCTGTTAGGATTGACAGTGTAGGATTGATCTGTACTAGTCTGGCTTGTTTAGTTTTACAATGGGTGTATTGATGTTGTACTGCTCACTGCATATGTAAGATGCTGCCTTTTCCTAGGTACTCATGTGTGACGTTTGGCTTGTTACTAAAAATCATGTTTTTCGTACAGATGGGGGGGGGTGCCAAAAAATGATGGGCCCCGGGTGTCACATATGCTAGGTACGCCACTGGAGCTAAGGCAGAAATATTTAAGTCAATGAGTCACTGAAGTAGAATATTGTGATCCACCAGATCTAGGTAACAGTCACATTGAGGAGGAATAAAGCAACATCTCTTCCTCCTCCTATGACAGCTTCAGATATTATGGCCATTCCTAATAGCGTAGAAAGTGAGCATACGGAGTAGCCTAGTGGTCAGAGCAGTGAACTTTGATACCCAGGTATAACTCCTACTTTAACTTTTATATTTCTGTACAAATATGTGAGCCCTCCTAGAATATGAAAATATTTGTTTTATTTATTTAAATACTTACTGTACCTGAATTTATAAGACAACTGCAAGCATGATGGCTATTGTAGTGATGTACCTTTAGGCACAGTTGTTATTTCTATGTTCCAAGGAGGCTCACAATGACATATTAAGGTAGGATTTGTACCAATTGTTAGAAGTCTATTAAAAAGATCAATAGGTTGCCTCTCTGCTCTGCAGAGTTGTCTGTGTGGCCATTTACATACAAATGATGTCAGACAGATGTTTTTGTGCCTGTTTTTATGGTGGTCATATTTTAGATGTTTCATTTTGGAAAATGGCTGTAAATACTGTAATACTGTAAAATAACTTGACCTGACACAATCCGTGTTTTGGTTTATACAAGCCTGCCTCAGGGGAAATTGGCCACATCATATAAGTGATATTCCTTTAATGCTGGAAGAAATGGTTCACTGAGCACGTCAGTAAATGTACTTTGCTGAAACGTCACTAGTTGCTACAAACCATGGGAAAGATTGGAGGAATTCCTCTTCTACTTGAGTTTTATTTGTGGACACTTCCCTGGTTGTTTTTGCAGTTCCATCCCCACTCTTTTGATTTTGGACAATAAAATGATAAACATACTGGAGTTGTCAAAATTTCACCTGTCTCTCATCACATGCGAGATGTAGCATAAGGTGCAATAAATTTTACCCAGACAATCTCAGTCCCTCCTGCCACAAACCCTAAAACAACCCCCGACAGGAGGGATGCCCAATCCCTCCTGTCGGCACCCCCCAACAACCCCAGCAGGAGGAATGCCCATGCCCGTGCCCTCCTGTCAGGACCAAGGATAGACAGCTGCAAGTAGGGGAGCATGTGTTGATCCTGGTGCTCTCGGATCCCCACAAGTTCCTAGCACAGTGGAAGGGTCCTGCCACAATCATGGAACTAATAAATGAGGTCAATTATAGGGTTAAAGATGATAAGGGTAGGATACAAACTTATCACATTAACTTTTTAAAGCCTTGGTGGGACCGGGGAGTACTGGCCTTAACAGCTCAACAATGCCAAGAGGATGATTTAGGGCCTCAAGTATCAGATTTAAGCCAGAAAGAGGAGGTCAACCTAGGGGCAGAACTGGACCCTAGACAAATACGTCAGCTGAAGGCTCTAGTGCATAGTTTCAGTGATGTCTTTTCAGTGGTACCGGGGCATACCCAAGTAGTGACTACCCCGGGGAAGGTGGTACGAGTGAAGCCTTATCGACTCTCGGAGGAAAAAAAGAGACTAGTTCATGAGCTAGTAGAGGAAATGTTGACCCTAGGGATAATTGAACCATCTCAAAGCCCATGGTGTAGCCCGATCGTGATAGTACCCAAGGCCGATGGCACACACCGGTTTTGCATCGATTTCCGTCAACTCAATGAAGTATCCCAATTCGATGCTTTCCCAATGCCCAGGGTGGATGAGTTATTGGATCGCCTGGATCAAGCCCAGTTCCTCACTACCCTGGATCTTACGAAAGGGTATTGGCAAATTCTCCTCACAGATAGTGCTAAACCCAAAACCGCCTTCAGCACTCCCAGGGGCCTGTACCAGTTCAGGAGAATGCCGTTTGGCCTTCATGGCGCTGCGTCTAAAAGCCAACGTGGAGTCAACGAGGTTCTACGGGAACATCATGAGTACGCAGAGGCGTATTTAGATGATATTGTAATCTACTCCTCTTCTTGGAGGCAGCACTTAGAACTGGTGTCAGCAGTACTTCATTCCCTAAGGAAGGCAGGGTTCACCATTAATCCAAAAAAAATGTTTCCTAGGCCAAAAGGAGTTGAAGTATCTAGGCTATGTGGTAGTACGAGGGCAGATAAGACCCCTAGTGGACAAGGTCCAATGAATCAGATCCTACCAACAGCCAGCTTCAAAGAAGCAACTGAGGGCATTTTTGGGCCTCATTGGTTATTACAGGAGGTTTATACCGTACTTTGCCTCCAGAGCAGTGCATCTTACTAACATGCTTAAGAAGGAAAGACCAGATACGTTGCAGTGGGAAGTTTCAAGTAAGAGGGCTCTGGAGGATCTTAAGGAAAGTTTGTGTGCCCAGCCAGTGTTAGCCGCCATAAACTTTAATAAACCTCTGATTCTTCAAACAGATGCCTCAGGTAGTGGGTTAGGGGCTGTCCTCAGCCAAGAGACCCAAGGGATTGAGCATCCACTATTATACCTCAGTCGAAAGCTCCATCCTAACGAAAGAAATTATGCCACTGTGGAGCTTGAGTGCCTTGCAGTGAAGTGGGCCATGGAAACTCTGGAGCATTATTTGACAGAGCGCGAGTTCACTTTAGACACGGACCACGCTGCCCTCAAATGGCTCCACACAATGCGTAACAACAATACAAGACTAACCCGCTGGTATCTGGCCCTCCAGACTTTCAGATTCAAAGTGACCCACAGGCCAGGAAAGCTAAACACGAATGTAGACGTTCTGTCTAGAATGTTTGAGAACCCTCAGAAGAAGCAGAGTCCTCATGCTAGGCAGCCTTTAAGGAAGGAGGTATGTGACATTTCCCTCCCTAGAGGTGAACATGTCATGGGTAAATCCTGCATGAAACCTATGCCCCGACACAAGAAACCAGTGGTGAGTAGGGACTCAGAGATAGTAGAGGACAGGGCCGCCTATCCTGAGGAGCTTGAGCCAGACCATGAGCTAGAACCCCTTCTGAAGCCAGAGCCTAGTAAAAGAATAAGCTCCCTTAGAAGCAATATTGCTAATGACCTGAGAGGGAGCCAGAGAGCACCCAAACCTGTGCCCCAGCCACGCAAGCAAGGGAGTGGCTGTAACTGGTTAAAATAGCTCTCTAAGACAGTGAAGCAGGCAGCATATAAGGACCTAGCTGATAGGACTCTCCTGGCCAAGCAAAGGCAAGAACCTGCCCAGGAACCTATGCAGTAGGAAGGTTCTGCAGTCCAGGATTCTGCAGAGCAAGCAGTCCCTGAGGAAAGTATGGACATAAGTGAATGCGGAATACCTGAGATTGAAAGTGTGGAACCCATGGATGTGAGTCTGGCAGTTGCTTGCCAATAATCCGAATTTTCCTTTTTGGGAATTTTGTTGGGACAATTTTGCTGAGGAACTGTTTTGTTGAAGAAAGTTATTTTGTTTGTTTGGCACAGCAGTGGAGGCTGGGCTTAAGAGCAGTGCTGCAGCCATGCTCAGCACCGATTAAGCTGCTCCACACCAGCTGTGAGCAAGCCAGGAGAAAGCTGGTGCAAGTTTCTGTTGGTGCTTTCTTTTTGCTACAGGGAAACACAGTGACTTTCAGAATTGGGGTAGGATCCCTGAAGAGCTAAGGGTTGGGTCTTTGTGGGTGCTTGCAAAAGCCATTATAAAAGGGGACCCAGCAATTCTGTGCCCAGTCTTCAAGGGCTGGAGAGTTGCTGCTATGTAAGAAAGCCAAGCTTACAACACTTCATTTTTTTCTAAAGTGTGATTGTGTGAACTGTTTTGTAAAGAGCCTGGTGAAGAACAGGACTATATTGGTAAAAGCCCAGGTCTGCAGGAAGACTTGAGAAAGTGTTTTTCTTTGTTTGTGGGTTTGTTTTTTTTTCTGGTTTGAAGCTGTGTGAAGCTGCCAGAATAGTGACTGAGCCTTGTGTTACTTACCTGGGACAAAACCTTAATTTTTTTACTGAACTGCAACTGGTTACTATAACTGTTTTTGAAAAGAGAGAAGCCAGAGGGGCAGTTTGTATTCCTGTTTTTCTATTTTTGATAAATTACACCATTGATAAATGTCTGAGCAGGTATTGGCTGTTTATTGTTTGTGGTGAAGCCAAGGTACCTGATCACAGTTTGGGGTCTTCCCCATTGGGAGCCGTGCCAGGGACGTGCTGCTGCCTGTCGATGGTCCTCCACAAGCTTTCTGGGGCCCCGGCAGGTGACAACCCGGAGCGGACTACCCCCCACCCCCCACCCCCCGCCCTCCCCTTGGTATGTCACTGCTCTCATGGAATATGAGTCAGGCTGCTGAATTCTGGACAGACTGAAGTGGAGAAAGATGACTGAGCGGAAGACCTGAGAGTAGCGAGTTGCAGTAATCTAGGTGTGAGGTGTTGAGGGCATGGATAAGGAGAGGAAGGGTTAGTTTTTAGTAATATTATAGAGGAAGAAGTGGCAGGTTTTAGTAATATGTTGCATCTGGACAAAGAAGGAGAAGTTTTATTTAAGCTCCTTTCTTTAAAGATTTTTATCATCTTTTCTAAAGATGGATAAAGATGGTTTTTTGTTTGTTTTTTACTCTCCCACCCTCTCACTTTCATTACATAGATCTATTGGAAAACCTTATAAGAAAGCAAACTACTGAATGTTTCTGGACTGAGGTGTGGGCATATTGTTTCTGATCGTCTATCTCACTCTCATATGTGAATACACAACTATAAATCCTCCTCAATGTCTGTGTGGGTGAGCTTCAGACATTGTCTGAGTATCTTCCTGGGGAAATGCAGTACTAGCTGTCCAATGAGTAAGAAATAGTTCCTGAGTCTTTAGCAAACCTTATCTAGTTAGCAATTTTATATTTCTCTGCTAACCCCCATTTCTCTAGCAGAACTGGGTTTCTTTCCAGCACATCATTTTGCGCTAACCTATGATTATACCTGTGCTGGTTTCACTGGCTCAATTTATAGGCAGATTCTGAAGCTAATCTACAGTACATGTCCAAAAATCTGGACTGCTCAGAGATTAAGTTACCCTGGATTTTCAAATTTCCAGATTCTCAGGCAGTATTTTTAAAATTCAAATTTAGGGAACAACAAAGAAGAGGTGAGCAGGCAAATTTTGTTGATTTATTAATTAACTACAGAATGTTTCATTTATTAAAATGGGTGGGTCTGATATTCAACTGGTGGCGAGGAGCATTTTGCTCACTGCCTACAAAATTATTCCCAGATATTCAAAGCCGGGCCCCATCTGTAGTTTGGCTTTGAATATGCAGTTATTTTTGAGCTAGCTAACACATAGACACTTAAGTCAATACTCAGCACTTAAGTGGCCATAGGCTAGCACATAAACACTGACTTTTACTTAGACCACAGTAGTTCTAACCAGGGGTGGGCAACTCCAGTCCTTGAGGGCCGGAATCCAATCAGGTTTTCAGGATTTCCTCAATGAATATACATTGAAAGCAGTGCATGCAAATAGATCTCATGTATATTTATTAGGGAAATCCTGAAAACCCAATTGGATTCCAGCCCTCGAGGACCGGAGTTACCCATGTCTGTTCTAACCACAGACTGGCAAGGTAAATGTTCTGATGCTCATAGGAATTGAATGAGCATAGGAGCATTTACCTTGCTGGCCCATGGTAAAAAGTTCTAAGGTGATTTAGTAAAAGGAGCCCATAAATTGAGCAGATATTTATGTGCTAAAACTGGCCACCTAAATGTTGATTATCAGCACTTAAGTGGCCAAGTTCTATCTCTGCCACTGGAACGCCCCTAACATAGTGAGCTTTGAATTCAGTTCTTTGAATTTCAACAGCACTTAGCTTGTAAAGTGCTGGTGAAAATTAGCAGCCAACTCTAACTAAGTGATTTAACCAGTCAGTGACCTGCCTGGTCGATTTCTTCCGTTTGTACCGGTGGGCGAGAGTACAGACCCAATTTTATGTCTGCTCCAGTTCCTCCGGATAGCTTAACCCATAGTGATTCTAAGTCATCCGCCCTTATTGTTGTTTCCATCCTGGTTGAAGGTATGGAATCCTTTATATATAGCTCTATTCCTCCACCCTTTTTGTGTGACCTATCTCTCCTGTAGAGTTTGAACCCTGGTAAAGCCACATCCCATTTGTTGTCATCAGTCCACCACGTTTCTGTGACTCCAATTATGTCTAGGCCTTTTTTGTTGGCTAAGATTTCCAGCTCTCCCATTTTAGCCCTTAGGCTCCTAGCATTTGTGTATAGGCAATGTAAGTCCCGGTTGTTCGCCTCTCTTGTTGTTTTTCCTCGTGGTTTGGCGCTCCTGTCGACCCCCTCGTGAGTTGCCAGTCTCCAAGCCTCGTCTCAGTCATCCTCCTCCTGTGGTGTGTGTCTGTTTCGTCCTCAGCCTGTTTCCCCATTTTTGGTTGTCCCTCTGGATTCCGTTGTTCTCTGTTAGTCCTGTTTGCCAATTTCATTTGTGCCCTAGGCCCCTGCAATTTGTCCTTAGGTCCTTCTTCAAAAAATTCCCACTCAGTCTTGAGCCCTCTTACACAGTGTCCTTGCTCAATGTCCTTGGCCCTGGGAATCTGCAATGCGTCTTTAGGTCCTTTTCCCAAAATGTCCCACTCAGTCCCGATCCCTTTTTTACAATGTCCTTGCTCAGTGTCCTTGGCCCTGGGCCCCTGTAATGCATCCTTAGGTCCTTTTTCCAAAAATTCCCACTCAGTCCCGAGCCCTCTTTTACAATGTCTTTGCTCAGTATCTTTATTTGATACTTTTGTCCGATGTGTCTGATTGACTGTCGGCTTTCCCCTCTTCCTCAGTTTAAAGCCAAATCTATGACGCTCTGGACGTTACGTGCCAGCATCCTTGTTCCAGTCGTGCTCAGGTGCAGTCCGCCTCTCCTGTAGAGCTTATTCTTTCCCAAGAAAGTTGTCCAGTTCCGAACAAAAAGGAAACCCTCCTCTTCGCACCATCTCCTGAGCCAACCGTTTATTGCTTGTAGTTCACTCTGCCTCCTTGCGTCCGCTCTCGGTACTGGCAGGATCTCTGAGAAGGCTATCTTCCTTGCCCTCAGTTTCAGTTTCCTCCCCAGGATCCTGAACTGATCAGTTAGTGCAGTCCTGTTGTAGCTCCTCCTGCTGACATCGTTGGTTCCAACATGGATTACTACAGCTGTCTCCTCCGTCTCGGCCCCTTCCAGGATCCTATCAATTCTGTCGATGACGTCCTTTGTTCTTGCCCCCGGGAGACATGTCACTAGTCGGTCCTCTTTCCCTCCAGCTATGTGACTGTCCACTCCTCTCAGGACTGAGTCTCCCACTACGATAGCAGATCTCCCCTTCCTCAGTTGTCTCTTTGGTCTCAGGTCTGTGTCAGTGGCGCAGTCCGCTAGTCCTTCCTCCGGGTTCTGTTGGGTCTCCTCCTCATCTGCCTGTCCGGATTTTCCACAGGGTCCTACTCCCATGGTGTCTGGTGGATTTTGTTGTCCGACTGTTAGTTCTCCCCTGATGTGCTGGTGGTCCTGAGCCTCCACCATCCTGCAGGCCTCCTCGATGAATTTCTCGAGCTCTCTAACTTGTTCCGTGATGTGGTCCTCTCTGGCGGTGTCCTCAGTTGCCCAGCTCTGTTCCTCTATTGTGCACAGTCCCTCCAGTTCCTGTACTCGGACCTGCAGTCTCCCGACCTCCTTCTTCAGGCTATCCAGTTCCTGACATCGACTGCATATGTACGCCTTCCTCCCTGAGGGGAGGTAGTCATACATATGACATTCGATGCAGTATACTGGGTAACTCACCTGGGTTCCTGTGGTCTCCATTCCTTTATCCTTGCTCCTATGGTCCGTAAGTGATTTGGGAGTGGTGCCTGGCGTGCAGCTAGCTGAAAAAGTAGAGAGAAAGAAAAGAGTGAGAAGAAGAGAAAAGTACCTTTTTTTTTTAGAAGTTAGAAGTTTTTAGAAGTTAGATTTGCTGCTGGGCTGCCTGGGCTCCTTCTCAAGGCTCCTTCGCAAAGGCGCTCTCGCCTTTGCCGCGCGCCGAACGGCTGGGTGCCGTTGGCTCCCTTCTACTTAAAGGGGAGCCCGGGCGCCAATGCGACCTGTGATGCGGTGGGGGGGGCAGAGCTACCTCTCGCCGCAACCCCGGGTCTTACTGCCTGATTCTGGCTTCCTCCCTCTCTGCCTCTCCTGCCTTCTCCGGCCCCTGCGCCACAGTATATTTACAGAAAAAACATACAAAGTAACTTAAATATTATGTCTCACTGAATTACACCACATTAGGAAAGGAGGGCTAAGGATCAAAACGCAAAGGAAAAAGGTACTGTGAAGGGGGGGGAAACAAACAAAGGATATAGCAGGATAGCCTATTCACTTATTTCTACAATCCATTCACAGTAAATAAGGTCCCACATTTCTGGATTGGTAACCCCTCTACCTTTAAAAAAAAAAAACTAAAATTGTAGTGGGCCATAGAAAACATAGTTTATTTTCTTTGTCTCTATCTCTCTCTTTCCTATCCACCTTCATCCTGTCTCCCCTTTTTTCTACCTCCAGCATGGGTAGTCTCTCTATAGAGAAGTCTGACTTATATTAATTATCATAGTGCTTTGCTGGCCTCTACAAAATAGTTGAAACTGCTATAATATTTTTTTCACTCAGAGAATAGTTAAGCTCTGGAACACGTCACCAGTGGATGTGGTAAGGATGGTTAATGTAGCTGGTTTTAAGAAAGGTTTGGACAAGTTCCTGGAGGAAAAGTTCATAGTCTGCTATTGAGAGAGACATGGGGGGAAGCCAATGTTTGCCCTAGGATCGGTAGCATGGAATGTTGCTACTATTTGGTTTTTTTGCCAGATACTTGTGACCTGGATTGGCCACTGTGGACACAGTATACTAAGCTAGATATACCATTGGTCTGACCCAGTATGGCTATTCTTATGTTCTTATGCTTGTCCTCTCCTCTACAGGTTTTGTTCAACCTCCATTTAATTCCAAGAGTTCCTAGCTTTAATAGCACAAATTCAGAGTACTCTTCTGCACCTAATTTCAAGGTCTTCTCTACAGTGTTTCCCTACCTTCCCATTTATCCCTCTTGCTGCTGTCCTTCATCAGCATCATAAACGCAGCTGTAAATATGTAAGTGCAGGATCATTTCCCTGTGTATGTTGCTGCTAGGTTTGCCGGTCCTGCCCCCTATGGTGTAAGCTTCCTGGGAGTGAAACCGGTAGATCTAGGAGCAATGCATGCAAGAAAAGAGGCTTACATTTACATCTGTAAAAGTTGCATTTACTAGAAAAGGTTTGGGTTTTATAGATTCTTGATTTCTTATTTTCAAAAGGTCTGGATTCTCAGGTGATCCGGTTTCTGGCATCTGGATTTTTGGGCTACACAAATAAGAAAGAAGTCACATAGTAATACTAGAGCTGATTAACATGGGTTTGCATGTCACCTGGTACAGCAGTACACCAGTTGTAGGATAGCAGAAAAGGAGGTTGTTTGGCGCTAAGAGACAGCCAGTTAGGGAAGGGAGAAGTGGAGGGCTGTTATTTTTGTTGCCTGCCAGCTTGTTGGGAAGACAGTATTTTAGTTTGTAAGGCTTTTGTGAGGGAAGTAAGAGGAATAAGTACAGTATTAGGAATTTGTTGAGGAAGTGCTTGTTTGGGCAGGAAGCTGCTCTGGAGAGTAGTAGTGGCTGCTGGAGTGGATGCTGCATTTCACTGTTGTTGAAAAAAATCAGAGGCACAGCTGTAAAAGTGTTTGTGCAGAAAAGTATAGTGGGCTGAAGAAATTTAGAGAAATAGTATCTTTTCTCAGAAGGACTGAGTTTCATTTGAACTGATTTGTTAAGTGAGTTGGTTATGTTCAGTGAGGGTTCTTTAGAGGTGAAACTGTAGTTGGAAGTTTGGGGTAGCTAGTATGTCATTGCTTAATTGGGCTTGGAGGCTGGGTCATTTAATTGGTAAAGAAAGTGTGCTGGAGTTGAATCTGAGGATGAGTGGGTGGGGGTGTTTTGTAGGCAGCTTTGGTGGTATTGAGCTGGTAATTTTTAAAGTTGGATGTGGGGCATAAGCTTAGTGGACAACTTCTGTCTGGAAAAGGTGACAAAGAAACCCAGGCAATTTGAGGGTGAGTTGGCTGCATTTACTGGTGTCCAACAGCAACATTTAAAGGATCAAGGGTAAAGATTGCAGCAAGAAGAAATATGTGAGTGTGAAAAGGAGTAAAGGTCCTGTAAAGCAACAGTCATCAAAGATCCCAGTGACAAAAAAAAAGGTGCCACATCTTCCACAGTTTGTCCTGGTGCTTGAAAGGAGTATTAGGAAGGTCAAGAACTCAGCAGTCAGTAGAGACTGAGGAAAGTAGGAAAGAGGAGTTTTTTGTATCTCATTCATCTGATTCAGATATGAATATTAATGCTGATATGAGGGTTCAGGAGAGGTACAAAAAAGATAGTAAATGTTTGCACAAGTGATTGAAATACAAGACGTTTGTGTAGGATGTTAAAGCATTTAGATCTGGAGAAGCACAGGGATATAGAGGAAAATCCAGTACTGAAGAACAGGTACGAGTGCTTAACTGCTGGAAACTGGAAAAGATAAACAGGGTTAACTAGGTAATTTCTTTGTCTTTTTTTTAAGTATTCTGCTTATTAAGCAAAGTCAGTTTAGACAATAATGTAGCCTTTACAGTCTCTGTTAAAATTTTATACAGAAAATGTTTTAGAGTCTAGATCAGTGTCCCGCAAACTTTGTTGAGCCGCGACACACATAACATAGTGGCCGCAGCTTGAGGCATCCCAGAAGTGTGCGACATTGATGTAATGACATCACATGCATGCATGACATCATCACGTCTCTGAATCGTCAGTGGGGGGGTGCTAGCATGGAAGACACACAGAGAGGAGAGGCACTGGCGCCGGTTGATTGTCTACTGGATGTGCCTCTTGCACTGGGAAGGAGGTCTAAGACTCTGGTTGGCCCAGGTGCCTAAAGCCCCTCCTATATTGGCTCCATTCCAAATTCCCTCGGCCCAATTTGGCGACCTGAGCCAATCTACCCTTTAACCGGGTCAGATAGGAAATTATATCACTCTCTGTTTCCTCAGGAACATCCCATTTCTCCCTTATCAAATCGAGGACCCCCCTCGGAGGCCTACCAAAAAGCATCTCAAATGGGCTGACTCCTAGTGAGTCCTGAATTCTTTCCCTAGCCGCAAAAAGTACAAGGGGGATGAACAGGTCCCAATCTTTCATTTCTCCCCGGAGCACTTTTTTTAACATCTGCTTCAGGGTTTGAATGAAACACTCCACCACTCCATTGGCCTGTGGATGATAGGCTGACGTTTTAATGTGCCTTATTTCAAACCCCTGCCAAAATCGTTCCATATCCTTGGATAAAAAATTACTTCCCTGGTCGGTTAAAACCTCCCTAGGAAACCCCATGGTGCAAAATAGTCCCATCAGCTCTTTCATTATAGCTGCTGCTGATGTCTTCCGCAAAGGAAAGGCCCAAGGAAAACGCATAGCTATATCTAACACCACTAAGATGAAACTGAAGCCCCTTAGTGTTCGCTCAAGGGGACCCACTATATCCCTAGCTAGTCGTGCAAATGGTTCCTCGATCCTGGGTAGAGGGATAAGAGGTGCCTTGGGGGGTTTACTTAGGGATAGCTTCTGGCATTCAGGGCAAGACTTGCAAAAATTGGCAATATCCTGTTGGACCCCTGGCCAGAAGAATATCCGCATTACCTGCCTCTGCGTAACCTCAGTTCCCTTATGCGCAGCCAGCGGATGGTCATGAGCGGCCTGCATGATCATTTTGCGGAACCCCTGAGGCACCATCAGCTGCTATCTTCTTTCGCTAGGGTCCTCTCCTGGACTTTCCCTATACAACAGCCCCCTCTTTATTCTTAGAGTAACCTCACTACTTTGAGGTGCCTGCTGCCAGGCTTCCTGCAATGAGCAGTCCGACCTCTGCTCCACTGGAAAGGTCGGGAAGGTCTCCTTCACTTCCTGGGGCAGCCACGGGATCTCCTTATCCTGGGCTACCTGTTTCTGGACCTGGCTTCTTTGCCGCTGCTGCCTCCTTTTCTGCGCTCTAGAACTGTGGGCCCTCTTCAGAATATATTTCTGGAAGGCTTCCCCGCTAAAGGAAAAGACCTTCCCTAATTCCTGCTCTGGTTCATCTTTCGGCAACCCCTGGGAATGGGTATTAACCAGGCCCTGTTTCTCTTCAAAGTATTCAACTAAACCTGCCCAGTCCCGTCCCAGTATTAAGTTAAAAGGCTCTTCCGTTACAAAAGCGATGGGCACTCGGTACACCCTATCCTTATGCAATAGAGTAGTGTACCTAAGAGGATACCGGGCCCTATCCCCATGGATGCACCGGATAGATACTGTTCTCACATTTGTTCTCCCCTTCTCCCTGGGGAAGACCTTTCTCCAAAACCTGGTGGCCATCATGGACTGATCCGCCCCAGTATCGATTAAGGCCAAGGTTGCCCGTCCTCCCACTGAAACACAAGCCATATAACCTTCTTCGACCCCATTACTAATGTCTTGTGAGGCCACAAAATCCCTTTTCTCTTTACTATATCTTTGGGTGTGTCCTTGCTTCCCACATTTAAAGCAACGGAGACCCCCGTTCTGTCCCGGTCTCCTAGGAGCATTGGGTATCGGTTTCTTTTGAAAGAAACCCCGGGTGTCTAGTGACTTAGACCCTGGAGCCTTTTCCCTCCATGCTTCCCCTTTACCCGGCCTATCAGGCTTGCTTTCTTCAAAGGAACTCTGGGCATCTATATACGCTTCTGCCGCCTCTACTACTTGCGGCAAGGTTTGACAGCCTTTCCTTCGGATCCATCCCCTCAAATCTTTGGGGACTGCCTCAAGCACTTGCTCCTTTACAACCTCCGCGAAGAGAGCTTTAGGATCCGTAAGGTGAGGATGTAACCACCTCTCTGCCAACTTTGAGAGTCTCTGCACTAGAGCTTTGGGCCTCTCTTTAGGTAGTAACTGTGTGGCTCTAAATTTTTGGCCGTAATGCTCAGAGGTATATACTAGATAATCTAAGATATGTGTCTTTATAATGTGGTAATTATTGGCTTGGTCGGGGCTAAGTGTCTGGAATGCAGATAAGGTTTCTCCTGCCAAGCAAGGCAACAGACGCATGGCCCACTGCTCATATGGCCATCCGGCTGCTATAGCTATGCGTTCAAAAGTGTTCGGAAATTCATCGGGAGCGTCCCCTGGAGCAATCTTGCACAGATTCATAGTGGTTAAAGGATTTAGTCCTACCATGGGCTGAGTCGGCTGGTTCAATATCACCGGTGGGCTTGGATTAGCAGCAGATGTTTGTAATAATTGTGTCCAAACTTTAGTCTGTTCTCCCATCACCAAAGGATCTCATCATGCTGGGGTCGTGTGTCCTGCTGACTCCCACGCCACATCTCCTGGTTTGCCTGTATCAGCTCACGTAGGTCTTCGCTCTGCTGCTGTCGTTCTCCAGTCAACACTGCCAAGAATTGCTGCGGATCTATTCTGTGCACTTGTGCAGACAAACGACAAGCGAAACAAATCCCAAGTGTGGTCTCACAAGAGAGTGTACTGCTACCCCCTTCCTTAGACCTTGGGCAGTATCTTAAATGATACTACTTGTATCCTCGCCAGCCCCCTTTCTAGGTACTCTTTACCTGAGGTACTGACGAGTCTGCGCCTTGGGTAATAGGCCTCCTTGGCCTCCAGTCGTTCTAGCTGCTTCGACACGTCCGGCACCACACTGGAACAGTCACTGAATGGATCTGGTCTGGTCTGCTCGGTTATATTTCCGGATCTGAAACTTCTGGGATCCTCCTTCCGGTCTGGTCCTTCCGGTGTTGCTCCACAAGCAATATCCAGTGCAATTTGGAGTACAAACTCACACGTAAAATTCAAAAATATAAAGCAGCAAAACAAAAAAAAACAACTTTTTTTTTTTTACAATGTCTGAGTGTCACCAGTAGGGTGTGCTATATCTCACTCCTGATACCATTTTGTCACCTGCCGGAGCCCCAGAAAGCTTGTGGAGGACCACCGACAGGCAGCAGCACGTCCCTGGCGCGGCTTCCCAATGGGCAAGACCCCAAACGGTGATCAGGTACCTTGGCTTCACCACAAACAATAAACAGCCAACACCTGCTCAGACATTTATCAATGGTGTAATCAAAAATAGAAAAACAGGAATACAAACTGCCCCTCTGGCTTCTCTTTTCAAAAACAGTTATAGTAACCAGTTGCAGTTCAGTAAAGAAACTAAGGTTTTGTCCCAGTTAAGTAACACAAGGCTCAGTCACTATTCTGGCAGCTTCACACAGCTTCAAACCAGAAAAAAACAAACCCACAAACAAAGAAAAACACTTTCCCACATCTTCCTGCAGACCTGGGCTTTTACCAATATAGTCCTGTTCTTCACCAGGCTCTTTACAAAACAGTTCACACAATCACACTTTAGAAAAAAAATGAAGTGTTGTAAGCTTGGCTTTCTTACATAGCAGCAACTCTCCAGCCCTTGAAGACTGGGCACAGAATTGCTGGGTCCCCTTTTATAATGGCTTTTGCAAGCACCCACAAAGACCCAATCCTTAGCTCTTCGGGAATCCTACCCCAATTCTGAAAGTCACTGGCTTTCCCTGTAGCAAAAAGAAAGCACCAACAGAAACTTACACCAGCTTTCTCCTGGCTTGCTCATATCTGGTGTGGAGCAGCTTAATCAGTGCTGAGCATGGCTGCATCACTGCTCTTCAGCCCAGCCTCCACTGCTGTGCCAAACAAACAAAATAACTTTCTTCAACAAAACAGTTCCTCAGCAAAATTGTCCCAACAAAATTCCCAAAAAGGAAAATTCAGATTATTGGCAAGCAACTGCCAGACTCACATCCATGGGTTCCACACTTTCAATCTCAGGTATTCCGCATTCACTTATGTCCATGCTTTCCTCAGGGACTGCTTGCTCTGCAGAATCCTGGACTGCAGAACCTTCCTACTCCATAGGTTCCTGGGCAGGTCCTTGCCTTTGCTTGGCCAGGAGAGTCCTATCAGCTAAGTCCTCATGTGCTGCCTGCTTCACTGTCTTAGAGAGCTGTTTTAACCAGTTACAGCCACTCCCTTGCTTGCATGGCTGGGGCACAGGTTTGGGTGCTCTCTGGCTCCCTCTCAGGTCATTAGCAATATTGCTTCTAAGGGAGCTTATTCTTTTACTAGGCTCTGGCTTCAGAAGGGGTTCTAGCTCATGGTCGGGCTCAAGCTCCTCAGGATAGGCGGCCCTGTCCTCTACTATCTCTGAGTCCCTACTCACCACTGGTTTCTTGTGTCGGGGGCATAGGTTTCATGCAGGATTTACCCGTGACATGTTCATCTCTAGGGATGGAAATGTCACAGGGTGCAGCCTTAGGGGGGTGCACAGCCGGCCAGGTCCGGAAAATTCTACCGGGCCGATCAGCCTGCCTCTCCCCAACGTCAATTCTACCTTCGGAGAGGAAGTTCGGGCTAGCCAATCGCTGCCTAGCTGGGCGGAACTTCCTCTCCGACAGCAGAATTGACGTGGGGAGAGGAATGCTGGTCGGCACGACACAGGGAAGGAGAGCTTGGGGCGGCAGTGGCTTTGGGGCATGTTACCCGATGGCGGCGGCAATGGCTTGGGGGAGGGCAGGGAGAAAGAAAGAATGGGGGCAGGCAGGGAAACAAAAGGAAAGAAGGGAAACAGAGAAAAAGAAAGGGAGGCAGGGAGAAAGAAAGGGCAGGGAGAGAGGAAGAAAAAGTTGGGGGAGGGAATGTGGTCTGGAGGAGAGGAAGCATACAGGCTGAAAGAAGGGAAGAAAGATTGGATGCACAGTCAGAAGAAGAAAGTGCAACCAGAGACTCATGAAATCACCAGACAACAAGGTAGAAAAAATGATTTTATTTTAAATTTAGTGATCAAAATATGTCTGAATTTATATCTGCTGTCTATATTTTTCACTATGGCCCCCCTTTTACTAAACCACAATAGCGGTTTTTAGCGCAGGGAGTCTATGAGCTTCGAGAGCAGCCCTGGGCATTCAGCGCAGCTCCCTGCGCTAAAAACTGCTATTGTGCTTTAGTAAAAAGGGAGGGGGGTATTTGTCTATTTTTGTATGGTTGTTACTGAGGTGACAGTGCATAGAGTCATCTGCCTTGACCTCTTTGAAAAAAACCCAGAATAGTAATGATAATTAACATTTTCTCAGCGTACAGTGTGCTTTGTGGTTTTTTTTAAATTTTATTGTTGATAGATCATTTTGATTAGTTATTTTAAAAGTAGCTCACAAGCCCAAAAAGTGTGGACACCCCTGAGCTAGAGCATTGAAGCTGCGTGTTTCTGCCGTAAAGGTCATCTCTGACGCAACCGGAAGTTGCATCAGAGACGACCTTTACGGCAGCCATATGCAACTACAACGCTCCGGCTGCTGTAAGAAGGCAGTTTAGACATCGCCGGCCACAGGGTAGGGAGGTTTGTCGGACTGGGCCTGTTGTACGGGGGGGGGGAGGGCGAGAAAGCACCACGAAGGTAAGGGGCAGGGAGGGAGAAAGGGAGAAAAGGTGGGGTGGAGAGGAAAACAGGGTAAAACAGAGGGGGGAGAAAGACGCTGAAAGCATATGGGGAAGACAGAGTGGGAAGAAGATGCTGAATGGAAATGGGGAACAGAGAGTGGGGAGAAGATGCTGAAGGGAAATGAACAGAGAGTGGGGGAAGATGCTGCAGGAAAATGGGGAAGAGAGAGTGGGGAGAAGACGCTGAAGGGAAATGGGGAAGAGAGAGTTGGAAGAAGACACTGGCAGGGAAGAAGACAGTGATGCCAGACTATGGGAGGAGCAGAGGGAAGAAGGGTGCCAGACCAATTTGGAAGGAGAGAGAAAGGGAAAGGCACAGTAACAGAGCAAATGGAAGATGCAGAGAGAAGAGAGACAGTGGATGGAAGGAAGAGAGTAACAAGAAGATGAGGAAAGCAGAAACCAGAGAAGACAAAGGTAGAACAAAAATTTTCTATTTATTTATTGCTTTAGGAGACATGTGTCACTGTTTCTGTGGTGTTGCATTGTATGCAGAGTCCAGCTTCTTGCTGGTTCAATTTAACCTTTGTCTATGTATTTCTATTTTATCGCCTCTTTTACAAAACTATGGAGCATTTTTTAGCGCCAGCCATGGTGGTAGCAGCTCTGATGCTCAGAATTCTTTGAGCGCCAGAGCTGTTACCACCGTGGCTAAAATCCACACTACAGTTTTATAAAAGGGGGAGGGGTTAGTTTATGATGACATATTCCATACTAGGCGAAGGTGTTTTCTGTGTTCTGTGTGTTCGAAAGATATGGTTTTCTGTTAGGATTGACGGTGTAGGATTGATCTGTACTAGTCTGGCTTGTTTAGTTTTACAATGGGTGTAAGATGCTGCCTTTTCCTAGGTACTCATGTGTGACGTGGCTTGTTACTAAAAATCATGTTTTTCGTACAGATGGGGGGGGGGTGCCAAAAAATGATGGGTCCTGGGTGTCACATATGCTAGGTACGCCACTGCATGAGAGATGCTATACTCATGTTACCCCTCTCCTAAAGCCACTTCATTGGCTTCCCATCCATTTTCGAATACAATTCAAACTACTCTTACTGACCTACAAATGCATTCACTCAGCTGCTTCTCACTATCTCTCATCCATTATCTCCCCCTATGTTTCCCCCTCCTTGTGAGCTCTGCTCAGCTGCTAAGTCCCTCCTATCTGTATACCTCTCCTCCTCTGCCAATTCCAGACTCCATCCCTTCTGTCTTTCTGTGCCGAATGCCTGGAACAAACTGCCCGAATCCCTATGACGGGCTCTGTCTCTGGCAGTGTTCAAGTCCAAGTTAAAAGCCCACCTCTTCGAGACTACTTTCAACTCTTAATTCCTCTCATCTTGTGTTCTGCATCCCTAACCCTATATGTCATGTCTGTATGCTCTTCTGAGAAGGGACTGTTTATTAAATGTCAAAATGTACAGCTCTATGTATGCCTTTCAGCGCTATATAAGTGATAAATAGTAGTAGAGGGTGAGACAGACATGAAATGCTATCAATGCAGGATGGTTGGAAACAGCTGAGACCTCTAAGTACACAAAGGATAAACCACAGGGTGGGTAGGAGAGTAGTGAGAGGGTCTTAGGATTCCAACTATACCTCAGTAACTCATTGGCAGAGTAGGTATTCTATAGCAGTGGTTCCCAACCCTGTCCTAGAGGACCACCAAGCCAGTTGGTTTTTCAGGATAGCCCTAATGAATATGCATGGAGCAGATTTGCATGTCTGGCACCTTCATTATAAGCAGATCTCTCTCATATATATTCATTAGGGCTATCCTGAAAACTTGATTGGCATGGTAGTCCTCCAGGACAGGGTTGGGAACCACTGTTCTATAGGACATTTGTCTCAGAGAGAAATCAAAGAATGGGACTTGCAGATTTCCCAAAACTCTAATAAGGAGGAAAAGAGTGTGGATAGGGGAAGGGGATTTAGAGCCTCAGGACCAAGAAAGAAAAGAGTCAGAGGAAAGAGAGGTTGACACTTCTGTACTACTTCCACCCAGAAAGACAGGTAGGGCTCTGAAACCCCTTCTGACTTATGACAGACCTGGAAACCAAACACAGGTACTTTTACAAGTACACAAGCAATTGTTTGCTTATTACACAAATGGAGTCCAAAATCTAGCTGGAAAAAAAAAATCTCTGGTTTGAAACTTGGGTATGAAAAGGGGAATGAGTCATAGCGTGAAGGATTGTTAAGAGACTTTTGAGAAAAGAAAGCTGGGCCCAATATTCAGCCATCAGTGATCAGTGTTTTGCTGACTGCCGCTGGCATTATACCCAGAAATTCAATGTGAGGCAATATCTGGGCTCTGGCATTGAATTTCCAGGTCTATGGAACTGGTGAAAAAGTAGTCTGTTAAATGTGATATTCAACTGCATAAAGATAGAACAATGTTTTATGGTCCTAGTTAAGCGATTATCTTAGCTGGTTAAGTGCTGAAAATTGGCACTGGTTAAGTAGTGATGCCCACTCCCGGAATGCCCCCAAATAACTGGTTTCAGCAGCACAATCTGGTTAAGTGCTATTGAAAATGCCTAGTTAGCCCCAGAGAGGCAATTTGAATGGCCAGGATCATTTTCTGGTCATTTAAACATTTTGATTATCAGGGCCCCTCTATTTCCTAGCAATACCCTGAGAACAAGAACAGGACAGAAAGTGACTGATAGGAGGAAAAAGAGGGACTTTTTAGGCATCCAAGAGGGTTCTGAACAGGAGGATTCTAAAGACAGAGAAGGCAGAGTTCTGCACTCTCCAGATATATTAGAAGAGTATCAACACTCAGAGGGCAGTTGCAGATAGGAGATAAGAGAAAGATAGTGACAAAGTTCTACTAAAAGCAGTGGCGTACCCAGGGTATGTGGCACCCGGGGCCCATCATTTTTTGACCCCCCCCCCATCTATATGAAAAATATGATTTTTAGTAACAATCCACATATTGCACAACAAGAGTGTACCTAGGAAAAGGCAGCATCTTAAACACTGCAGTGAGTACTAGAACACCAACACATACATTGTAAAACTAAACAAGCCAGATCCCACAGTCAATTGATCCTGTAGTCAATGCCAACTGAAAGCTATGTTCTTTTCATATACACAGAACAGAGATACACCCTTGCCCAATATGGAATAATCACAAACTAAAAATAGAAATATGTAGACAAAAGTTAAACTGAACCGCCAAGAAACTAGACCCTGGATACAATGCAACACCACAAAAACAGTAACACATGTCCTCTAATACAGTACAAAATATAAAGACAGTAGATGTAAATTTGAAAAAACTGATACATAACAATCACTGCTTTATAAATTAACAAATAAAAATAAAACAAATAATGAGAAATTAAAAAATACCATTTTATTGGACTAATCCCTGTAAGCTCGGTCCCCATCCCCGCAAACCACCTAATTCCATCCACACAAGCCTTGAATTGTTTATATTAAAATATAAAAAGAAACAATATTCTGTACAATTGTCAATTTATAAATCAGCGTCTTCTCCCCACTCTCTCTTCCCCATTTCCCTTCAGCGTTCTCAGCCCACTCTCTCTCCACTTTCCTTCAGCGCACGCACATAAAAACAAGCAAGTAATTTATATCATTTTCATTCTATTCATTCATAGAAATTAAAGTCTAAATAATGCCAGTCACATAAAAAAACATGATTTTACAAAAATAATTCCCTGCACAGTCAAGCCTGCAAGGATTACTAGATGTCTTTCAGCAGCTCCCCTCCCTCCCTCCCCCTTACCTTTGTGGCCAAGTCAAAATGATCTACCAACAATAAAATTTTAAAAACACAAAGCACGCTGTACGCAGAGAAAATGTTAATTATCATTTATATTCCGCGGGTTTTCAAAGAGGTCAAGGCAGATGACTTTATGCAATGTTACCTCAGTAACAACTATACAAAAATAGACAAATATTCCCCCTCCCTTTTTACTAAAATGAGATAGCGTTTTTTAGTGCAGGGAGCTGCGCTGAATGCCCCACGCTGCTCTCAACGCTCATAGGCTCCCTGCGCTAAAAAACGCTGTTGCGGTTTAGTAAAAGGGGGCCATAGTGCAAAATATAGACAGCATATATAAATTCTCAAAGCAGACACATTTTCATCACTAAATTGAAAATAAAATCATTTTTCCTACCTTTGGTAATTTCATCAGTCTCTGGTTGCACTTTATTCTTCTGACTGTGCATCCAATATTTCTTCCCTTCTTTCAGCCTCCTGTATGCTTCCTCTCCTCCAGACCTCATTCCCTCCCCAAACTTTTTCTTTGTTTCACCCTGCCCCTTCTTTCTTTTTCTCTCTCTCCATACCCCCTTTCTTTCTGTATGTCTGTTTTTCTCTCTCTCTCCGTGCCCCATTTCTTTCTTTGTTTCACCCTGCCCCCTTCTTTCTTTTTCTCTCTCTCCATACCCTCTTTCGTTCTGTATGTCTGTCTTTCTCTCTCTGTCCGTGCCCCATTTTTCTTTGTTTCACCCTGCCCCCTTTCTTTCTTTCTGGCTCCCTGTCCCCCCCTTTCTTTCTTTCTCCCTGCCCTCCCCTATGCCACCACCATTAGAAAAATGCTGCCACCGCCACTGGGGAATAGGCTGCCACTGCTGCCATCGGGAACAGGCCGGCGCTGAGTTCGCCCTGCTTCTCTTCCCCGCGGGGCCAACCAACTCTCGCCACCCGACATCAATTCTAACGTCAGAGAGGACGTTCTAGGCCAGCCAGGCAGCAATTAGCTGGCCCAGAACGTCCTCTCTGACGTCAGAATTGACGCGGGTGGCGAGAATTGATTGGCCCCAAAGGGAAAAGCAGGGAGAACTCGGTGCCAGCCTGTTCCCGATGGCGGCGGTGGCACTCAAGTGGCTAAAGAGCCGCAGTTTGCCGGCCTAGGGAGAACACTGGAGGTTGGCCAGCTGTGCACCCCCTTGGGACGTAAACCCGAGGCGGACCGCCCCCCCATCCCCCCCCACCTTGGTATGCCACTATCTGTACCTCACTCCCTCCCTATGACCAAAAATTCTCCTTTCTTCTATTCCCCGTGTACACAACCATCTCTTTCCCTCTTTTCCTTTCTCCCAAGTCCATGCCTTCTGTGTCCAAAAACACATTCCCTCCCCCACCTCAGCATCTCTTTCCCTCCCTTCCTCTCTCCCAAGTCTATGCCTTCTGTGTCCAAAAACCCATTCCATCCCCCACCTCAGCATCTCTTTCCCTCTCTTCCTCTCTCCCAAGTTCATGCCTTGTGTCCAAAACGCACTCCCTCCTCCCTTTTGTGTTCCGCGTTTGCCTCCCAGCCCATCTTTGCAACTTTCTCAGCGAGGCTTGTCTTCTGTTTCCTGCCTGCCCTGCCGCGCACAAATAGCCGACCGGAAGTATTTTCCGACATCAGCGCTGACGTCGGAGGGCAGGCTTTGCTTAAGCCCTCCCTCCGATGTCAGCACTGACATTGGGGAAGACTTCCGATCGGCTATATGTGAGCGGCAGGGCAGGTAGGAACAGAAGACGAGCCTCGCGGCTCGAGATGTATTTAACTCCACGGGTCCCCCGTCTAGCTCTCTCCTGTGCACCCCCTTGGGGCGTGCACCTGGGGCGGACCGCCCTCCCCAGGTACGCCACTGACTAAAAGAGAAGTGATGGAAATTCAAATGCCATAAGAAGAGGTCATGCCCTAGCATGAAGAAATGAAAGAAGTTCCAAGCATTACCTAAGGATGAAGAGATGTAATATACTGAAGGACAAACGCTTTTTTGTATTTTGTTAAAAGGTTCAAAAAGCACCCACAGGTTTTGTAGGTAATGATACTTATGCTTAAATAGTTTGCAGCAAATATCCCTGTAGCTACAGAGGGCAATTGCAAATACAAACAGCACTCATCAATGTTAATGCTGCAGTTTTGTTTAGCATGAATGTTTCTGTATATTCAGACTGTTTGGAAGATAGAAACATTTTTTTGGGTGAAAATTTGTTTCAGACCTACTGAGACTGTCTTTTGAAGACAATAGCGTTTGTTTTGTGAATAGGATATAATTCAAAGCTGCTGAGACTTTGGAAAACAGCAGCATCCATTTTGTGAAGCTTGCTTGATCCAGAGCTGCTAAAACTGCACTATGAAAACATCAGCAACCATTTTGCAGATGGGTTTGATCACAGCTCCTGACATTCTGCTAGAAATATCAACAGAGCTTAGTTATACAAAGCAACCAGTTCCAGACGTATTTGTGACAGTGATTCAATTTGATTCAGATTTAATTTGTTTTGCTATGTGACAATAGACCTACTTATAAGAAGGGTTACCATATTTGTGAAGTCAAAAAGAGGACACATGGCCTCACCCCTGGCTCCTCCTCACCCAGCCCTACCTTGCTCCCACAAGTAATCTATAGTGCAAACAAAAAAGGCAATGACCCAAGCCCAGATTCTCAAAAGTATAATGCAGTCACTAAACTGTTTTCCGACAGTTTAGCCTGTATGCATTTTAGCGGCGGATTACCAAAACGGCTTATCTCTGTTAGCGAAGTTTCTAGCAGTCTTTGATACTACCATGCAAATGCGCTCTTCAACATTAAAATGATTCGTTAAAATCACTGAGCCATTCTCCAAGATGCCCACTGTCTCCCACTGCCAAGCAAATCCCCCCAGCGCCACTGTATCACAACCTCCCCCCCCGACCCCTCTCCCAGTACCTTTAATTAGATGGCTGACCGGAGGAATGCCTACTCTCTCTGGCCAGCTGGCCCACCTCTTCCAAAATGGGCCTTCCCTTCCCCGGTGCATCCTAGGCTAGATTGTTTAAGGCCCCTCCCATAGGATGCACTGGGAAGGGGCCTAAGGCTCTGATTGGCCCGGACGCCCCATAGGAAGGGCCTTAAGCATTTGGGACAAACAGAGTCCCAGGCCCCTCTCCGTGCATCCCAGGATGAACTGGGGAGAGGAAGGCCCATTTTGGAAAAGGTGGGCCATCTGGCTGGAGAGAGTAGGCATCCTTCCGATTAGCCATATAATTAAAGGTACGGGGACAGGGGTCGTCGGAGAGACAAGGCAGGATTAATTCTTTGAGGGCCCTAGGCACACAGGTACACTGGCTCCCTTGGCCCTAGCCTGCCCCACCCACACCCCACCCATGCCCCCACCATTTATCTGTTTTCTTATTTACTTCTTTATTTCTACTTGTATTTCTTTTTTTTTTTTTTTTAATTCAAAACAAACAAAGATTAGCATACCAGTGCACAGTTTTTCTTCTAAGCAACCCTCAAACATCTCTGAACAAATCCTGCTTCCTTCCCTTCCCACCTACTTACCCAGGACTTTAACTCTGAACCCTTTGCATCCTCTATAATAAAACCCTACGCGCGCATGCGTGTGCTGTGTCTGTCCATGCCGAATTCGATTTCCGGCACGTGGGGTGGCTTGCGACAGCGATTTCAGTGGCGGTTTGACTCCTGCGCTGCTGGGACGCTTCTTCTCACCCCTGACCAGCAAACGCAGCAGCCGTAGGGCATTTGCTAGGCCGGCCCCAATCGATAATGCGAAGTGGGCCGGCTTAGCAAAAACCCCAAGGCTGCCCGGGCTAGTGGATGCTGGACAGGGGGAGCAGGGAAAGGAGAAGGCCTACTGCTGTACAGGGAGATCAGGTAAGAAGTGCTGCTGGACGGGCGGAGGAGGGGGGGAAGAAAAGTAAGGGAGAAGGCCTACTGCTGGACAGGGGAAGCAGAGAAGGGGTGATGCTGGACAGAGGGGGAGGTAAAAGGAAGGGAGAAGGCCTACTGCTGGACAGGAGGAACAGGTAAGGGGTGGTGGTGGACAGCCGAGGAAAGAGAGAGAAAGACAGACACACACATCTATTCTAGCACCCGTTAATGTAACGGGCTTAAAGACTAGTAAGTATATAAAAGTGTTCAAATATATTGAAAGGCAGTAATACTCTCTGAAATATAAGTCTATATTAATAATGAAGTTTACAACGCCTCTAAATTCCCTCACTCTATGTCGATCAACTGTAACCCATATGTATGTATAAACAACCAAATCTGTAACTCCTCTAGTACGTTCCACTCCATGTATACTTGTTCCACTCCTAAATACTTGTTTACATCTTTTTGGATATCACTTTTTCTGTATCAATCCAGATGCACTTATTTTTTTGGTCCACTTTTTCTCTATAGCTTTTGTACTGTGGACTCTTCCCCCTTTTTTTTCTTTGTTTGGAATTTGAAAAAGTACAGAGAAGGGCAACCAAAATGATTAAGGGGAGTGCACAACTCCATTTTGAGGAAAGCTAAAGAGCTGAGGACTCTTTAGCTTGGAAAAGAAATGGCTGAGAGGATAAATGAGAAAGATCCATAAAATGAATGGAGTGAAATGGATAAATGATCCAATTGTTTGCATGTTTCAAAAGAGTAGACTAGAGCTGTGTTCTTTAACCTTTTTACACCTATGGACCGGTGGAAATAAAATAATTATTTTGTGGACTGGCAAACTACTAAGACTGAAATTTAAAAAAAAAACATCGCCATCCCGTCCCTGCGAGCTCGGTCCCACAAACCATCTGATCCCATCTGCACAAGCCTCAAATAGTTATGATTTTATATTGAACATATTTTATCAAAGTATAAAAAGAAACAATATTCTGTACAATTGTCATTTTATAAATACAAATAATACAGGGCAAGGATCAACAAAACCCTCGTCTCCCCTCCCCTTCACAAATATCCCTTCTACTATCAAGAAAACTGAATAAGCCAAATTATTACAGAATGCTACACAAATATCATGCTAACAGAATACCGCAGTCACACATGGCAGTAATGGTGTTAGGGGAAGTGCAACTAGAGCAACTGCCCCCTGGTCAGAGAGAGCCCTAAGCCAGGTGGAAGCTAAAGAAGCATTGCCTGAGCTTTGCACTCCCGTTATGTCTAACATCAGCTCTAGCAGGATACATATTTCAAATCTGATATATTGTGAGCACAAGATAGAAATAAAATTATTTTTTTCTACCTTTTGTCGTCTCTGGTTTCTGCTTTCATCGTCTTTTCACTCTCTTCCATCCAGATTCTGCCCTTTCTCTTCAATCCAGCATCTGCCCCTTACATCCACTGTCTGCCCTCTCCCCCTTCCATATGGTATCTGCTTTCTTCCTATGTCCCTCTCCCCTTTCCATCTCTCCTTGTTACATCATTTATTCCAGCTTCACTGCTCTCTTCATTTTTATTTCTCCTACACCAGATCTAGTATCTTTGTTCCTCTCTCATTTCTCTGCTGACCCCCTTTCCAGCATCAATCTCTCTCTACTTTCTCATTCCTCTGTCTCTCCCCTTTCCCTCATCTGATCTCTCCATTCCACCCTGACTCCTTCCCCTCCTCTAATCTCCCTGCCAGCTGTTTCCTTCCTTTTTTCCTTCTCCATTCCCTCCTCCCCCTATCCAACAGTAACTCTCTTCCTATCCCTTTACCTCCTCCCCTCCCCTCCCCTTTCTCCCCTCCCCTCCCAGCAGCATATCTCCTTCTACCTCCCTCCAGGTCCAGTAGCAGCTCTCCCTTTATCCAGCAGCTTACCAGCCTCCAACAGTGGCTTCCTCCCCTTCACTCCCTCCACCTCTCAGTACTTGCCTGCAGCAGCGATTCACTTAGGCAGCCATGGGTCCTTTGCCGTCTCTGAGAAAAGAGGAAGTTGCCGAAGTGATACACTGCACTGGCAAGTACGAGAGCTGCTGGGAGGGTGACAGCCACTGTCGAAGGCTCCCCATGATCTCGCTCACTCCTGCTCCCAAACTTCCATGCACCCCACACATTCGCACCCCCCCTCCCCCCGCGGCACAAACAGTATTGCAGCCCTGCAGCTCAAGACAAGCCAGAGGCCCCTACCTGCCGCCCTGTCATCAAGTCACCATGAGTGAGCGGCCCGCCGACTAGAAAGCTCAGCGCCAGCGCCGCACCACTCGCTCCCTCATGGACGCTGTCAACAGCCCGGTGGCAGCCAACGAACACGGCACAACCCCGCAGCCACATGGGCTCAACTCTCTGCACCCAGACGCACCCTTTCAACCTCCATGTGCCTACACGCATCCCGCACATGGGCGGACTCTCGCCGTACAAGCGAGCTGTCACGGAGAGAAGGCCCAGATGCTGCCGATGGCCCAATCCACATGCCGGCCCCACGCACCGCCTGGAGCTCAAGGCTAGGTGGAACAGCAGCCTGCCACCAACATCACAATCAAGGAGCCCAAGACTGGTGCCGCAGGAAATTTAAGCGTGTCAATTTCGCCGGCCCTGTGCAGACTGGCAGGAATTTTCTGTAGACCGGCGGTTGAAGAACACTGGACTAGAGGACGCACTAGAAAAATTACAAAGTAACATATTTAAATCTAACAGTAAAAAATAGTTTTTACTGTAAGCTTTGGAACTCGTTGACAGAGGATGTTAACGAGTACTTTAGCACAGCTGGTTTAAAAAGGAGGTTCAGATAAAGTTCCTGGAGAAAAAGAAATCCACAAAATATTACACAATAGACTTAGGGAAAACCACTGCTTATCTCTGGGCATAAGTACCATTTATTTACTCTTTGAGGCCCTGCCAAACACTTGTGACCTAGGCTGGTCTCTGCTGATACAGGATAATGGATCTTTGGTCTGAGCCAAGATAGCAATTCTTATATAGATATTGACTGTGTTCCTAACAAATGACTGTTCCACCAAGCTGAAACCAGAGAGAATAAATGGTACATTGATAAGGATGAAGATGACCAGTCTTTGTACATTCAAAAAAGTGATCAGAAACAAAGGGCCCAGCATCCTTTTTCTGACAATGATCATTCTAAGCTGCTAGAAAATATCTGATACATTTTCATATTTGTGGCTTGGAAAGTCAACAGAGAGTAGCATTTATGTACAATTTATGTCTCATGCTCCAATAATAGACATTAAAGCCTATATCATATGTTCTAGGACCCATACCACAATTAAAAGATAAAACAGCGCCAGCTTACAAGCATTTAATGTCACTTGTCTCAGCATAAATATCCAGACCCTAGCAGTAAAAAGCAAAACTCTGAAAAAAATGATGCCCAAATCCAGTCTCTGCCACTCACTCAGATTATAAATAAACTGTAAACACTCCTTGTCTCATCTTCTCCCTTTGAGTTCTTTCTAAATTTTCTAATCCAGATCCCTCAAAAGTTTCATCTGTGATGGCACTTTACAATTCAAAATTTTCTCAAGGAACTATGGAAGTTCGGAATTAGTGAACAAGGAAAGCACCAAGTATAAAAAGAAAAAGAAAGAGGTGAACCCCTCTATAGATGAGCTAAAACGTCCTCAGTGATCGATCGGGATAACAAAACTGAAACTGAAGAAAGCAGTGTGTCTTGCCAGCAAGAGGTGAAATGAAGAGAGACCGGCCTCAGGAACTACACCCGGAGTAATCTGCTTCTCATCCCCCCCAGGCCAAAATGTTCCTTTTCAGAGGTGACCTGACATGGCAGCCATTCTCACAAGCTGCCAGCAGCTGTCCCAAAGTTTTTCCTCTGCTGCAACTTCCTGTTTCCGACAGGGCAGATCGCTATAGAGGGAATGCTTCTGGGCAGCCGCCGGCAGCTTGTGAGAATGGCTGCCATGTCGGGCCCCCTCTGAAAAGGAACATTTTGGTGTTTAACAAAGAAGATCAGACCACGGGGCCCCCTGGATCTGTGGGGCCCAGGGCCGCTGCATGTTTGCTTCCCACTAACGCCGGCCCTGGGCCCCCCTGATAATTTTGGGCCCTAGGCACGTGCTTCCCGGGCCTACCCTTTAATCTGGCCCTGCAGTTGGGGTGGGGGGTGTTGTGATGCAGCGGGAGAGAGTGGGCATCTCTCACGCTACAGGGAGAAGGTTCGTTTGGCAGCGGGAGAGAGTGAGCATCTCTCCCGCTGCAGGGGGGGGGGGTTGTGTGGCAGTGGGAGAGAATGGGCATCTCTCCTGCTGCTGGGGGGGGTTACCTGGCAGTGGGAGAGAGTGGGTATCTCTCCCGCTGCAGGGGGGATGGTTGTGTTGGTTGGCAGCATAAGAGATTGAACATCTCTCCCGCTTTTGTGGCTTTTATTTTTTTTCTTTTTGTGTTTTTTTTGCGCATGTGCCCATCGCTATCACCAGTGATGGACACATGGAAATTTAGCGAGTCTTAGCTAATTTCTGCCAACCTCATTTACATGAGTGTTTTATGAAGAATGACTCGTTTCTTTAAATTCGCTATCAGAACAGCTGCATTAGCAGCTCATTGTTTATTTTTTTTGTTTGTTTTTTTGAAACTTTTTTTAAGAATCTAGGCCTCAGTTTGTGCTTAGCCCATCAGGATATTCCAATCCTGCAAAAGGAACACCAGGTTCCATTTCTTCCATCCCCTCAACGAACTGCAAATTCTTTTTTCAATATAAGTGTTTACATCCCTCCTGCATTTGTGGGAATCACCAAAATCTTACCTTATTCTCTCTGTAAAGTTGAAGAACCTATTAGCCTCTTAGAACCATAAGAAATAGTATGGAAACAGAAATTCCCCTAGCATATGAGGGGGGAATTAGCATAGTCTTGAGGAGTGCAAGATCAGCAAAAGGAAACTTCCTATCCATAATTTCTCAGGAAATGTAAAATAAATAAGTCCTGCTGCTGCTTCTGACGCGGGACCACTCTGTTGAGGCTTTAGGCTGTGCCAGTCCTCTGCCCCCTCTGATACCAAGTCCTGCTCCAGGGCAGAGGACCGGCACAGCTGACAGTCACAGTGTGCGCTTCAGCAGAGCTGCTCCATGTGTAGTGTCACCAAAATCCAGGCACAATTTAAAAAATATAAAAGCTGCCTGGATGCCCGATGAAGCCCTCAAAAAGATGACATGTCTGGTAATCCTATATATAAGCAATTAATGATATTTATAGGAAGCAGAACTTAAAGAGATCCCAAGTGACACAGAACCTAAGGAGAATGGTTGTAACATAAGAACATAAGAATAGCCTTTTTAGGTGAGACCAATGGCCCCATCTAGCCCACTATCCCATCTTCACAGTGGCCAACCCAGGTCACAGGTACCTGGCAAAAACCCAAATAGTAGCAATATTCCATGCTACTGATCCAGGGAAAGCAGTGGCTTCCCCCATGTCTGTCTCAATAGAAGATTAAGGACTTTTCCTCCAGGAATTTATCCAAACCTTTTTTTTTTCTCAAATCTCTTTATTGAGCAAAAGGCGATTATCATACAAAAGAGGCATTCATCAACAACAAAGGAAAAATGTAAAACAGCAGAATACCGTACAAACAAGGTAGATATGATCAAGTGCAAAACAAGCAAAATACATGATACCAATTGCTCAGCATCAGAATTTTCAATGTTATCCCCCCATACCACCCGCCTAACCAATCCCACCCCTGAGTGGATTGCATGTAAAGAGGGGAAAAAAACTAACATGCACCAAAAGTGCACAGGTGATGTGAGTGTGTGGTCTACACTAGCAGCAAGAGAGACAAGAAAAAGGGAAGAAAGAGAACAGAGACAAAAAGAAGAAGAGAGGATAGTGAAGGAAGAAGGGACAAAAGAAGAAGAAAGAGGGTTGCAGAAAAAATAGTTAATGTCTTATTAAAGAAATGACAACTTTGCATGAGGTAAGTACCTACAAATCCACAATGTGGATTATCTGAAATCTGAAATTATCAGAAGCAATCAAGGAAATATTTAAAGTTTATAAATCTTTCCTTAATTGCTTCTGATAATTTCAGCTATACACAGCTGAAAGCAGTGCAACATGCAGAAAGTGAAAAGTTATTTAAGTATCAACTGCAAGAGTCCAACTATTTTGGACCAACTATTTTGAGGACCTCAGTAAATTAAAGAATGATTCTTTATGGAAAACTTGTGCCTTAAGGGGTAAATTCTCTATTAGTACGTCTAACTTAGGCGTGCTTTAGATGTCCGGGAAACGGAAGTGCCAATTAAATGGTACTTAGGCGTGCGGTAGACGTCCCTGCAACCTCTTCGCGCAAAATAGACGCAGGTTTCTGAAATGTCATTAAGACGTCTCCAATGGACCCGTGATAGACGTGGGTACGTTTGTTTTTGTTTTTTTTAAATTATACTTTATTTATACTCTTTATTATCACACATTCAGCATTGTAAGTATAGGATGATGAAAAAGATAACTAAAACACAGTATACCATTTTGTAAACTATATATTAGTTAATCTAGCAGAGAACACTTCTGTGTTGTATCTTTTTCCTCTAGGATATCAGAATTGTACAGTTTACCATTAATACAAGGAAAAAAATATGTTATGTTTCAAAGGAGAACTAGAAGATGAAACGTACCGAATGGGTGTTGAACTTACATTATCAGTATGGAAGGTGGGAACCGGTAGATGTGTGCTACACAGAAAGCTGTACAGGAATGTCATACTCACCTCCTATTAGAAGTAGAAAGGATAGGACTTTGAACACCATATAGACTTTTTATAAACTTCGTTTAACTTCCACAAAGACTGGCAGGAAAGGCACCCTAAGTCATCCAATAAGCTTTCTCTCGATTTCACAGAGACATTATTTCAGAGAGGATAGTTTAGAAGTGATATCTTGCTCGAAAGAACACTCTCCTGGTCTTAAAACATTGCAACAATCAGCTCATTCTTCAGAACAAAGGTAAATCCCATAACTTACACTGGCCCAACTTAGAAACAGAATCAAAACACAGATTAGACCTGAATGTGGCTTCCAGTTCACAGGAAGAGGAAGTAGCAAGCAGCACAATGCTGATCTCATTGTGACATCATCAAGGTACACCTGGAAGGTAGATATGCCACAAGTAAAAGACAAGCCGGGAGTTGAACTCACAACCTACAGATGATCGATATAGTGCTTTTACTCACTGACCTACACCTGTGTCTCTGGTCATAGCATACCTTAGTGATGTGCTAAAGTATACTCTACTTAGCTATCATATCACAGTCAGTTGAGGCAAAAGACTGGTAGCTCAATGGTGTAAAGCACCGTTGTCCCGGATGCAACACCCATATTCTTAAGTATGGTTCAATAAATGTAATACAGAGTCAAAATTATGCTGTTTATTTTATCAAACCCAAGCTCAACTTTGTAATGTATTGTATATAGTCTCGCTAATGTGTTTGTGATGAAAATGAGATGCGATAGGTGTATATCCTATATAATAAAACCCTAGCCGCGCATGCGCATATACCTGCGTGCTTCTGTGATCTCTGCTCTGTGATCAGTAGGTCTGTGGCCAGCAGGAGTGCAGATGCAGCAGCCAGGCGACTCCCCCCTCCCGCCCTCACTCACCACCAAAACCACCACCGCCAAAGCCTCCTCCTTCTGCCCAGCCGGGAGGAGGGCTCAGAGTCGCTGAAGACTGTCCCAGATCAGCTTACACGGTCCCTAAAAATTGAACCTTTTCATCTGAGGCGCGAGGCTGCGGTGACCTTCCTCCCCCGGCTCACTAAGGTTTCATCTTAAGAAATTCAAATGCGTTGTTGAAAACGCAAGTGACTGTTCTCTGTCATCCTAGACACCCCTGCAACACCCCAACAACACACTCCTGCAGCATAAACCCCTCATGTTATAATCAAGTAAAAGACAAGCCGGGAGTTGAACTCACAACCTATGGATGATTGGTACAGCACGTTTTACTCACTGAGCTACTGAGCTACTTAACTCTAGTACTAACCCTAACCATAAAGTAGCGTCTGACGTCATAGACGCCGTTAGAATTTTGAAATCGTTTTGGATGTTCATTGGGTGTTCTCAGATCAAATACACCTGTAGATACTTGCAATGATTACCCCTTGTCAAAGCTTGTACGTAAAGCCATTTCTGGAGACTCCCATTCCCAAATCCCCAACAAAGCTCAGTGCTTAAAAGCACTGCATGTATCTTCCAAAGGTCAGGGGTTCAAGTCCTGACTAAGGTTACTAAAGACATAATATTATTTTTTTTTCCACCCACCCAAACATGCATAGCTAAGCTAAACTATGTGAACCTCACTTCCCAATCTTCATTTATTTAATTTATAACTTGTCATTGTGTTTGTTCAAATGTAGATAGTGTGAACCTAAATACATGGGGGGAGGTGAAATTTCATTAGGTTTACATGGTAAGCTTTTAAGCTTGTACCTAAAGTCATTTCTGGAGTGATGAGAGGAAACCTTTCCTCTGACAGCAAGATGACATTTGTGGATCGCCTGGTTAATGTGCTCTCATCACTGCTTAGGATGTCCGAGCCATGGTAAGTTGAAAATAGGTTTGCCTGGAAAGGGAAATGTGCACCTTACAAATGGCAAAGTCCACCATGTAGACCCTGTTATAAGAGCTAATAGGGAAAAACTAGGACCTTATTAAAATGAGCAAAGGTGGGAGTCGAACCAGGGAGTTTCAGAGGTCAAAGCTCGGAACAGGAGCATTACCGTGTTGAGCTACAAATGCTTTCTTGTGCTTATAGCAGTTTGGTGAGACAAAACACTGCAGTTGTATATTATTGTTTCTTCACCATTTCAGAAATGTATACTTTACCATGATATAAACTAACAAAGTATGCCATGTTTAAAAGGAGAAATATAAGATGAGTTGAACTCAAATTCTTAGCATGGAAGGGGGAAAAGTTTATTTTTCTGCTACACAGCAAAGTTGTACAGTAATGTTATATTCAACTCCTATAAGAAGTGGAAAGCATCATCAAAGTGCACCTGGAAGGTAGATATGCCACAAGTAAAATACAGGCTGGGATTTGAACCCTCAAAGGCCAGAAGATTGGTAGAGAGTGCCTTTCCTCACTGACCTACAGCTCCAATGCCTCTGGCTCCCTTGTCATATCATATCTTAGTAAAGTGCTAAGGGAAAAGGAGTTTAGCTATAATGTCATAGTAGGCTGAGACAAAAGAGTGGTAGCTCAATGGTTAAAAGCGCTGCTTTCACTGAGCCCCAAACCCATATTCCCAAGTGTTCTTGAATACATGTGAGGTGGAGCTCCATTTTTCTCACACGCTAATCTTCATTCTAAGCACTGTACTAATGCATATATGACTGTAAGTAATCTGTTCCGTTTAGGCGTCATACCGGAAAAGTAGTGTTTTTTTTGCCCTTGCCGATCAGCGTCATTTGTGCTGCAATTCTTTAATACATAGTTGATATTTGTTTTCTACTTGAAAACCTTCCAAATCTTTAGGCATTCCTTTGCTTAAACTTATTTGAGTTCATCCTGATATGATCGCTAATGAGCATAGACAGCTCAGTCAAGTATGATATGAACGGGTGGTGAGATGGACCTTAGTAGAAGTAGCTGTAGCTCTATGTGTTAGGTGCTAGCCTGTGCTCCTAACATCCAGAGGTTGTGAGTTCTACACCCAGCACATCTTTTAATTGTGGCATACTACTTTGAAGGTGCAGATTGATGAGGTCAGTTTTGTGCAACTGAAGACCTCCATTTTGCAATGAGGGAAGCTGAATGTTAAGGTGTGTATCTGTTTATTCTCTTTTTAAGTGCTGATAATGTGTGCTGTTTTTTCTTTGCTTTCAAAAGAGAGCCGATTGCAGTGCTGTTTGTTGAGAAAAAAAAGGGGGTTGTAAAAGCCATGTGTAAATTATATTATTGTTTGGGCAGAAATGTGGTTTGTTATCCATGCAATATAATGTGTTCCATTGTTATGGTGTCATTATATTTATTAGGACAGAGAAAAGATGAAAATTACCTATTCAAACTCACTATTGGAATTATTGATGAAAAAACACAGCGGACGTCTGCCTCGCGTCTAACAAAGAGCCGCAATTACGATAGTTGAAACGGCATTGAAATCCAAGTTAGACCAGGGTTTCTTACGTCTACATAATACTCGATATTTAGACGCAGTTTCTCGCTCAGGTAGCGCTCATCTAGCGTCCCCATTTGGCACGCCCACGGAACGCCCACGGAACGCCCACGTCCAGAGCTGGAGACGGGACTATGCTTTCGATAGATGTCAGTTCGTCAAGTACCTCATAGGGACGTCTATGTGTCGTTAATTACCCAATTAACATTAATTAAGACCCTTAACTCCGTGATTATTCACTTACATCAGACGTCCAAAGCACGCCTAAGTTAAACGCAGTAATAGAGAAAGTGTCCAGTGGTCGCGTCTGCAACCGTCTTCAGCTCTCACCTCCTCCAGCACTGGACACATGCATAATCTGCACTGCCTCCAATGGTTACCTTACATTCTTGAACGTTGCCCGCCTCACTGCTATAACCTCACGCAAACGCTTTCCTGCGTCTTTATGTGATTGTGAGGTGGAGTGGAGAGGACAATCGGGTGGATAAAAATTCCAGTTGGAAATAAATTGTTCCGTGGAACAGTGCAGGACATGGGCTCAAAAAGCTGAGTGATAGCCACGAAAGATGCGGAGGCTGAAACTTCCATTATTGTTACTGTTCTAAATATGTCTATGCGTTTTTCTACTGAGGTATGTTATTTAGGGGTAATATGGACCCACAGCTATGTTTTTGACCACATGTGCAATATATAATTAAGAAAATATATTTTAAGTTGTGAATGCTGAATAAACTTCAACAGTATCTGTCGAGATACGATTGTAGAAAAGTTGTTCAATCCATTGTACTTGCAGGCCTAGATTATTGTAACGTTGTATTTTTGGGTTTACCATCAACAAGTATGCATGCCCTACAGTGGCCCAGAATTCAATAATATGGCTACTATGTGGGATTAATAAATTTGAGCATGTTACTTCACATTACACTGAGATGTATTGGTTAACAATGGAATTTCATGTTAAGTATAAACTGTTATTTGAGTTTGAATCAGTTATCTCCCAAATATTTACAAGACTCTATGATATCATATGTGCCATCTAAATCACTGCGTTCTGTTACTCAATCTGGTCTGGTTATACCTTCTCAGAAAAAATTACATCTTGACAATTTAAGAAAACCTGTATTTTCATGTGCTGGGCCAATAGAGTGGAACAAGCTCCCAGTGTTCCTTCAAAAATTGAAAGAATTGCGTCAAATGAAGAAATTGCTTAAATGTCATCTGTTTTGTCAGATGAAATACGATATCTATTTAATGCATAGGAACCATTTGACTCACATTGGTTACCAGCATCCTTTATTACATGTTGAAAGTTTTAGAGAAGAGTCTTTGCAGTCAGCCTTTTTAGATAGATAAATTGCTGTATGTAATGTATGATTATTATTAAGTTTGTTTTTAAATATGTATGTGAAGTAATCTGCTTGGATAAATGCAGGATATAAGCAATAAACTATAAATTATATGACAATTAAGTTCATGAACTCATCCTAGAAAAAATGCTACATACCTCATTGCTGAATATCATTATGGTTACCTTCAAAGTACTCCCCTTGGGAAGCTATGTACCAATGCAAGCACTTAGTCCACCCTTCAAAGCAATTTTGGAACTCTTTTTCTGGAATGCTCATCAGAACTGTCGTCGTATTACCCTTGATGTCCCGAATAACATCAAAATGTCTTCCTTTCAATGTTTCTTTTATCGTTGGGTACAGAAAAAAGTCATTGGGGGCCAAATCAGGTGAGTAGGGAGGGTGTTCTAATACAGTTATTTGTTTACTGGCTATAAACTCTCTCACAGACAGTGTCGTATGAGCTGGTGCTTTATTGTGATGCAAGAAGAGCCATGAGGGACCATTTTTGCACACACCTTTCTCATGTCAAGATTTTCAGTTAAGATTTTCCTAATTGTTTCTCTGACTATGTTTACTTGGTGTGCTATATTTCTCACAGTCAGCTGACAATTTTTGATGCACAATTCAACAAATTTTTGGAATGTTTCGTTAGTTTTCCTTATTATTGGCAACCTTGAACATTCTTCATCAGTGATGCTTTCTCTCCCCCCCCAGAAAAATGTTTAATCCATTTGCACATTGCCATTTTCTTCATGGCAATTATCCCCATTAACTTGGACTAACATGTCCCTGATTTCACTGCCACTCTTGTCAAGTTTAACAAGAAATTTTATATTTGTTCATTGCTCTAATTCAAGCTCTGACATTCTCGCGATGCAACAATAATGAATGAATATCATTATTGACATGAACACAGCTGTGAGACACTGATATACAAAATGTAACCCCTCCCTCTTTGAAACTCACTATTTTCAGTCTCTTGAGAGGGAAAAGTTAAACATAAAATCTAAAATTACCTTTAAAAAAATTTACAAGAAATAAAAGTGTTTGTTATTTTATTATTACAGTTCTAAAAGATATATATATCCAAATAACTTTAACATAAAATCACAAATAAACTTTTCCTCATAGAATTTAGTCCTTTCAAAAGATTTTTCTCACAGATTTCAAATGTAAATTTTCTCACAGGACTCTGTTGTTTATTTTACACAATGGAGCGTTGGGTACCAGCGCTTCTTTTTTTCTTCTTTTGAGATTCAGTTTTGATCAACATCAAACCTACTTCCTAACTTAAAGAAATCAAAGGGAGCAAAACCCTAACACCCTGAAAAATATGTTTGTTGCTTTAATTTTCTCTAACTACCCATAGAAAAGAAAAAATAATTGAAATTCCCTAATTTTTCCAACCCTGATGTATTTTAAACTATTCTCCAACAAACCCCAGACCAACCTGTCTTTCAAACTGAACTCTTCCCAACTCTTTTTTTTCTCTCTCTGGCAGTTTTAGAATCCTGACCTGCACTGCTCACTGCTACGTGATCTCATTAGACCTGATGCAGACATAAACATTACAGAATTCTCACTCTTAGGCAGGCAAATACAGCATTAAATTACCCAGCTAACAAACAAAACTTTTCACTTCAAAATAAAAACTTCTATCAGATCTTCTGCCCTATGAACTATAACATATTTCAAACTTATTTTTGTAACCCAAGGTTACACTAGGTTATGAAACCTTACGGAGCTGTTTGTATAGTGCTGCCAAAATAAGTGTACAGTGGAAAGTTCATGAACTTAATTGTCAGTCCTCGTATATTTACCATAACAGCTCTTATGTTATAAAATTGGCACAATTGATTTACTTTGGGTCCCTTTTCTAAGCTGTGGCAAAAAGTGTCCTTAGTGTGGCCTTATGTGGGTATTTTATGAATGCTAAGGTCCTTTATCCACAGGGGTAAAATGTCCAATTTTCAGAATTTTCCATTAATAGCCATGCACTAATTTTCCCATTAGCACTTGATCCCCTACCATCACCTAGTTTGTAGGTAATAGTTATTCACATGTTAAACCTGTGCTAATCGGTTAGTGCATGGCAATGCTGATGCACTAACCAATTTGCATTGATGCACCCACTCTCTTCCCCAGACATCAGGTTTCAGGTTTATTTAAAAATTTGATATACCGCCTTATTAAAATTCAAAGCGGTTTTACATAATATAAAAACAAAGTATAAAAAGAGCGTACGTTAAAAACAAATTACAAATAATGCTACAAACAATCAAACACACTGACAAACATTAACTTACTGATATAGGATGGAAAAGGGCAGAAATGCATGCCACCTGCACCAAAAATTATTATTTTTTGTAGTGGATGGGTAGCACATGCATATGGCAAAATTACCACAGGATGCCTCAGCACACACTGAGGTATACCATTTTTTGCTGTAGTAAGAACAAATAGCCCCCTGTAGTGTGCAAAATATAAAGGTAGAAGGTATAAATTTATATTTAAAAAAAACCCCAATGCATTTCAATCACATTATAAATTAACAAATAAAAATAAAAGACAAAATTAAAAATAAGACGATACCTTTTTTATTGGATAACATTATACATTTATAGAGGCCAAACCTCCATTTGAGTATACTGTTCTGACCTGAGGAAGGTCATTTTGGCCATCGAAAGCTAGTAAAAAAAATGTGTTAAGTTAATCCAATATAAAGGTATTGTCTTATTTTCCATTGTTTGTTTTATTTTATTAGAAAAATCAAATAACCAGATAAAGGTGGAAAAAATATTATTTTGAATTTTGGAAAAAGTAGTATGTAGTAACAGGACTACCATACTACATTTTCCAAAATTAAAAATAACATTTTTTCTACCTATATCTGGCTATTTGATTTTTCTAATTGTTTTGGTTCCAATGTCTGCTTTCTATTTTTCTCTAACTTCTCTTAAATCTTCTGCAAGCATTTTGAGCCTGATTCTATAAATGATGCCTAACACATCAAACTTGTAGGCGTTGGTCTACATGGTTGTCAATCAACTGCTAGGCGTCCTTTATACAGTTATGCCTAATTGCGCCTAGGTAGACTTAAGTGTTACTAGGTTTCATTGAGGTACTATAGGCGTTTGTATATTAGGCCAGATTTTATCACCATCTAACTCACATGCCTAGTGATGCCTAAATTTACCCTTCCACTCCTAACCACGCATATTTTTTAGGTAAGTGTTGTTGGGCATTGGAGGGTAACTGGACTTAGGCATCGCTAGGTGTTGGGCTGATATCCATGCACAACCTTAATTGTTAATTTTAAAATAGTATGGTCAATTACCATACCATTTAACCAATTAAAAAACAATTGAATTACTCAAAAAATGTAGTTAGGCAATGGAAATGGTCTCTGAGTGTAGTATCATTTGAGGATCCTAGTCAAAGGAATTTGGGGCTAGATTCACTAAACCTTCTGATCCTGTACCAACGATTGCAAAACCAGTTTTACTAGTTTTGCGATTGTTCCCTGACCACAACCTGATTCACTAAACTGTTGCCCGATCAATCTTCTATCCGATCGGAGCCAACCCATGCAAATTAGTAAAACCCCATGCAAAATAGCCAAGCGATTGATTCACTAACAATTGCTTGGCTATTTTGAATCGTGTTTTACTATCCTATTGTTTTGGCCAATCAGAGATTTCCTTAGGCTCTTACCTAAGGAAGTCATTGATTGGCTCAGGTGCCTCAGGCTCCTCCTTTGGGAGGAGTCTGAAGCACCTGAGCCAATCAAAGCCTTAGGCCCCTCCCTATGCATCACAAGATGCATCGGGGCGGGGCCTAAGGCCTGCAGTGTGCTTCCGGAGTTGGAGGAGCAGGAGGCACCACTCCTGCTCCCAATGAAAAGGTATGGGAGGGGGAGGCTGATGGCAGGAAGGAGTGGGCATACGTCCTGCTGGGGGTGGAGAGAGGTATTTGCCAGCAGGAGGGTGTGGGCATTCCTCCTGCCATTTGGGTTTTTGGTTTTTTTGCTTTGGGGGAGCGGGAGCTGGGCCTGATGGCAGGAGGAAGTGGGCATCCCTCCTGTTTTTTCAGGGGGAGGGGGACCCAATGTAATCTCCCGAGAGTATGCTATCCTTGGAAAAATCTCCAAAGATTTATGTGCCTGGACTATAAACCAATATTTTCTTAACATGCCTACCATGGTTTTCGTTGCCTTAGGAAAAGGGAGAACGCCTGTAAGTTGGTCACTATCTCTCTGAGGGGTAGTTAATGGTTCCTGCAAAAGAAGATCCCTTTGGGCATATTTGCCCCTTATATAAGCCTGTTTAATAGAGATGAAATTAGGATTAACAAAATTAAAAAATGGAAGAGAGATGAACAGGATTATTTACAAGATCGTGTGTACTCATGGAAAAGAAAGAATTCTACCACTTTACAAAAGAAAAAAGTGACATTTGATAGCACTTCAGTGGATTCTGACACTACCAGTGAAGGCTCTATTGAAACAACTAACGAAAAACCAGGGGAGTCTTCCAGCGTAGACTCCCGGGGACGGGGACGAGTGAGACAACAACGCACAAGGGGCAATGTACAACAATCAACATACAAGACTCGGACGGGAACCTCTCGACAGTAATTAATCTTTCATCCTCTTGCCTCACCACCCAACAGATGGAAATTTTAGAGATGGGTTTGGGATTTGTGATGTCCCATCCCCCAGATTTCTTTAAACTACAAGTGGCATTACAAACTTTCATTAGAAAAATGCAATTGAAAGTTTTTTCCTGTGATAACATGGATACCTGTTTACAGCAAACGGAGGAAGATCAGGAAGAAGTACAATCACCATCGGATGCCAATTCTATTGCGGTTTGTAGGGTTAAATCCCATTGGATTCCCCCTGGTCCTATGGACCCCCTCATCTTTACATTTCATGAATTGATTACTAAGGAACTAAAGGACCTTCAAAAAAGTTGGCAAAATCGGGGCCCTTTTAATACCACTAGGGCACAGCAGAGTGGTTTTCAAGAGCTTTTGGAAAATAATGACATCATTATAACTAAAGCTGACAAAGGGGGTGCCACAGTTATTCTTAACAGATGGGATTATAACAAAGAAGCAGAACGCCAACTAGCTGATACACAGGCTTATAGTCTTCTGGAAGGGGACCCTACTACATCTTTGGGGGATGAGATACTGCAATTTTTGAATGTGCACCGTGAGGAAGGCAAGATCACATTGAAAGAATATAATTTTATGTTCGAAAGGAACCCGAGGATTCCGAGGATTTCATTTGTTCCCAAAATACATAAAACTCTATTGAATCCTCCGGGGCGGCCCCTTGTAAATACCCGCTGCTCCATTTTGGAACCCCTGTCTAAGGTGGTGGACTTCTTCCTGAGGGAAGAAGTCCCTAAAATTAAATCTTATATCAGAGACTCTTCCCATTTTTAAGGGATTTGAATAATCTTCAACTTGACATGACTGACAAATGGCTGGTGACTCTAGACGTCATCTCTCTATATACCCAGATTCCCCAGGATGAAGTGCTTCAGATTATAAGAGAGTCACTCCAGAACAGAGATACCCATCGCATATCCACTGAATTCCTTATGCAGTTAGCCTTTTGGGTCATTAAAAAGAACTATTTCCAATATCAACATCAGTTTTTTCAGCAGATACAAGGGGTGGCGATGGGTGCCACTTTGGCCCCCTCTGTCGCCTCCCTTTATATGGCAAGGTTTGAGGAAACTTGGGTTTATACTTCAGCATGGAACTCCTTCATTTGCTTTTGGGGTAGATTTTTAGATGACATTTTTTTCATCTGGCATAATACTAGACAAGAATTAGATCTTTTTCTGCAATTTTTGAATTCCGTGGATTCTAACATAAAGTTTACTATGACATGCCACCAAACTAAAATCGATTTTTTGGACATTACGGTCCAAGTTCAGGAGGGCAACATTATCACATCCCTCTATAGAAAGCCAGTTACCCGCAATACTATACTGCATTTTAATAGTTTTCATCCGTTTAAATTGCGGTTTAATCTGCCTATAGGACAGTTTTTACGTAAACGCAGGGTTTGTTCATCTATGGGGGAGTATAAATTTCAGGCTAAGAAGCTGGCAGACAGACTACGTGACAGGGGTTACCCGGAAAGATCTATTAAACAGGCTTATATAAGGGGCAAATATGCCCAAAGGGATCTTCTTTTGCAGGAACCATTAAATACCCCTCAGAGAGATAGTGACCAACTTACAGGCGTTCTCCCTTTTCCTAAGGCAACAAAAACCATGGTAGGCATGTTAAGAAAATATTGGTTTATAGTCCAGGCACATAAATCTTTGGAGATTTTTCCAAGGATAGCATACTCTCGGGGGATTACATTGGGTCAGCGCTGCAATTTTCAAAGGTACGGGACTAGGCAAAAGATGGTGGGGGGCACCATGGGGCATGTGGTAGATGCCAGTGGTGCCCCTCCACCATCCTAGGAGGCATATGGGAGGTTCCGGGGAGGGCAGTGTCCCTAAAGTCTAGGCATAATACTGATTGTAATACTCAAGGCGTAGTTTATGTAATCATCTGTCCTTGTATACATAGATCGCACCAATAGGAAAATAAAAGTGCGGCTGACAGAACATAAATCTCGTATATTAAATAAGGTAACACAAGCGCCTTTGGTAGAACATTGGTTGAGGTATAAGCATACCATAAACAATTTGAAATGGCGTGTCATCAACATGGTTATAGGGGTGGATGGAGGGGGTAACCAAGTTAAGCTTAATGAGAGTGAACAAAGATTCATTTTCATGCTCGACACTATTGAACCCCGCGGGTTGAACAGCGAAATTGAATGGGGATCGATGATGTAATTATTGCGGAACCAATGAGCTGCAGGGGGCGGGCACATTATCTTTAGAGAAGGAGGATTTAAATCTGATGCAAAGGACGCCGCCGCCATCTTTTCTCACACTAAAATTGGAGTCGGATGACAGTGGCAGCCTTGGTGAGTGCAATATATGAAAACTTGAATGCTTATTGTTAAATTTTGTTAGGAGAGGGGCAAGGCACAATTGGATGTTATAGCTTTTGTTCTATATTTTGTAGGGAGACCCTTGATAAAGCACTTTTTTGTGCGAAACATGTCGGGTCTGACTCCCAGGTTTGGCTGAGATAAGTATTTACTATACTTTTACAACTTATAATATTATAATATTGAAGATACGAAGACATTCATTTAAGCTATTTATTCTAAAAAAACACTTTAATAGAAATAACAAATGAAAAAATACAACAAATTGACAGCCAATGATGAGGCACCACGGTATGCTTCCCGCAGTAGAAATCATTACAACGGAGGAGTGGTGGGGCTGAGGCGTCTTTTTGAAGCACGTGATGCACTAACATTATTCATATCCAGATTTTATTATATTATATACAAGTTAGGAGAATATCTGGCTGGATAAAGTGGTTACTTATAAACATTTGACAATTTACAGTGGACTGAGTATGTTAAGGCATCTACCTAATGCCTAAAATGTAGGCATTGCAAAACCAGGTCTACTTTTGTGCATGAGCTGAGTGATAGAAAGATGTGAGTTAGGTGGACGTGACTTAGGTGTCACTTAGGCATCCACATATGGGTGAATGGGGCTTTATTGTTTGGGCTAAAGATGACTCCCGGTTGATATTAAGGCCAAAATATGTTTAATAATGCATTACTTAAGTAAAGCACATGAAAATATATATTACATTATATATTACATTATATATGAAAATATATATTACATTATATTAGTGATTTTTTTTCCGCCATTACCTTGCGGTTCAAATATATATATTGCATACTAAGGGGTTCATATTAAAAAAAGTCTAAAAAGTGTCCTAAAGGGATACTTGGATGATCAAAAAGCCTGATTGTCCAAGTACCCATAATCAAAGCTGGTTTTAGACTTATCTAAAACCAGCTTAGGCCTTTCCCCTGCCACTAAACGCACAGAGAGAAAAGAGACGTGTTTAGAGGAGGGGAAAGGAAGGGCGGTGGGCGGGAGGTGGGCCGACCTACACCTAGGCGTGCAGCAGATATAACCAAAACCTTAGGCAGGTTGCCTAGTCGGCACTTATACGTTTTTGACTTAGACGAAGTCAAAACAGGTCTAAGTGCCGAAAAAGGGGCCGCTGAGCTGATCGTGGCTACTGCGATCAGCTCAGCGGCCCCAGCAACCTGCCTACCCCCTACAGCAATGATCGCGGCAGGAGAGATGCCTCATCTCCCCTACCACAATGCCATTACTCCTCTACCTAAACTGCTGTGACCCGCGGCAGGAGAGATGCCCTATCTCTCCTGCTGCGGGTCGCAGCAGGTCGGATAGAGGAATGATGGCATCGCGGTAGGGGAGATGAGGCATCTCTCCTGCTGCGATATATCACCCCCCATGACATTGGGGCAAGAGGGAGTCCAAGCCCTCTTACCCCGCGGTACCGACCCTCCCGATTATGATCAGGCCAGGAGGGAGCCCAAGCCCTCCTGGCCTCTCATCCCCCACCCCTCTACACGATTAGGCAGGAGGGAGGCCAAGCCCTCCTGCCCAGGCGGACCTCCTACCCCACCCTACCCCACCCCCCACTACAATACGGGCAGGAGGGATCCCCCCCAATCCCCCGCCCCCGAACCCCTGATTGCCCCCCCTGCCATCCCGCAACCCCCCGCCGACACCACGCCCCCCCCACCCCCAATCCTATCCCCCATACCTGTAAAATGTTGGCCAGATGGACGGGTTCCAAACCCTTCCGGCAGGCCAGCCGGCTGCAGAATGCGGCCGGATTGGCCCAAGCATCTGAAACCCCACCTACAGGTGGGGCCTAAGGCACCCGGGCCAACCAGAATAGGCCCGGGAGTCTTAGGCCCCTCCTGTGGCCGATCGTGTAGGGGGGTTGGGGAAGAGAGGCCAGGAGGGCTTGGGCTCCCTCCTGACTTGATCGTAATCAGGGGGGGGTCAGTGCCATGGGGCAAGATGGCTTGGGCTCCCTCTTGCCTTGAATGTAATCGTGGGGGATCGGTGTCGCGGGGCAATTGGGCTTGGGCTCCCTCTTACTCCGATGTCGTGGGGGATGTCGGGGGTGCCGCGGGAAAAGAGGGCTTGGATTCCCTCTTGCCCTGATGTTGTGGGAGAGGTCGTGGGTGCCGCGGGGCGAGAGGGCTTGGACTACCTCTTGCCCCAATATCGTCAGGGAGGTTGGGGGTGCCGCGGGGCAAGAGGGCTTGGACTCCCTCTTGCCCCAATGTTATAGGGTGGGGGGGTGGATTCTGTAACCGGTGTTGTTTTTGACAGACTCCGGTTACAGAATCCAGCTTTTAGGCGAAGGACTGACTCCTCCTTCGCCTAAATGCCCTTGTGTTGGCCGTTTGGGGCTTAGGCATTTTTTTGGGTTCATTATTGGGTATAAGTGTAGATGTCGTGGGGGTATAAGTGTAGATGTAGTGGTGGTCTGGGCGTTTAAACAGCTGAATGTAGACGCAGGCCATTATAAAAAAAAAATCTCCTTTTGGATGTTTTTTTTGATTACGGACATTTTCCCTGCTTCTACTTTCAACGTTTAAGGCCTTAGGCCAAAAAGGGACTTAGACTTTTTTTTTATTATGCCCCTCCACATGTCTATTTATAGGGTAAAGAGGACTCCTATTTGATAATAATAGAAAAAGATGTTTAATAATGCATTACTCAAGCAAAGCACATGAAAAAAATATATTGCATACTAAACTTCATTTCCAAAAAGTTAAGAAAAGAAAAAGAGATACACTACTCACAGTGGCTGTGCTTCAGAGCAAGTGGACGTGTCTAATGCACAATCTTGACATCATTGTGACATCAATATGCACCTAGATGGCATATATATATATATATATATATATATATATATATATGTTTTCATGTGCTTTGCTTGAGTAATGCAATATTAAACATAAAAAAACAGGTTCCGTTCACCTATATTCGTTCGCCTCCAGCACGCCTAGAGGACGTCTAAGTTGCGTCCACCTAACTGAAGCCTATCTAGTACCCAACTCAAGCTCAAAAATTGACCTGCTTTTGCAAGCAAGTCCTCTTAGTAAAAATAAGAGGATTTAATATGCATATACATATATATTTTTTTCATGTACTTTGAGAAGCCTAGAGGCCAAAAGAGAAATTGAACAAATGTTGAAGGTACATGTTTGATATTTATCCTAGAGAAATGACTCCTTGTAAATCAAGAGGATATAAACTTGGCTTTGGAATTGGCAAGCAGTTTACTATCTTGAGTGTGTGTGGTATAATGGTTAGAGCTACAACCTTAGTACATTGACATTGTTGGTTCAGATCCCCCACTCTGCTCCTTGTGACGCTGAACATTGAAGCATTTACCTTGCTGGCCTGTGGTAGAAACCTCTACTGTGGCTTTGGAAAAGGAGCCCTAAGCCGTTTTGGGCTTCCTGGAATTCCCAGAACTACCAGGGCATATTTATTGAAGAAAATGCACAAATCACGCATCTCGATGGCACTATTGTGCCTGTTGCAACCCAGCCGCAGCCCACATCTTTTGGGCCTGTTCTTTCCTGGGCCAACCTTTAAAACTTTATATTTAATTAAATTTTGTTAAATTTTGGAGCCTCCAGGCCTCAAACTCTTTCTGAGTTTCCCCTTTTTCAGGTCTAATTTACCGGTATTCGCACTTACGCATGCTATGATATTATTGTACATATACATGATGATATCACAAGAATGCACTGATGCCAGACAGACACGGCCCTGAGCTCAGAGCCTTTTTAATCTGCTCTTCCCAGCCCTCCTTTTTCCTCCAAATAGTCTGGAATGGCCGTATTCATCGCAGATCTGGTGTGACTGCCATATCCATTGCTGGATACAAGAAAGGGTCTGGGACTGCTCTCAGGACTTTGTAACAGCATCCCCACTCCCTGGTAAAATAATAATTTTTTTAACCCTGGTTACATAAACCATTGCTAAAGTAAAAAAAAATATCTTTAGACAATTTTTTTTTTCTAAAATATTTGTTACACTCTCAGAAATCTATCATACTATACAAATAAATGAACAATTCACACATGATTCAAAAACTTCTAAATTACTCACATGTACACCTATTATAACAGGTGATACCTATGGAAAGATTATAAAGGAGTCAAAAAAAATTGTGTGATTGTTATCTGATAGTTGTGAAAATATTATGAGTGTCTGCTTACAGATACAGTCCTTCATCCAGTCCATCCTGAGAGTATGGAAGATGGTACCCTATCGTTAGTCCCATACTCTCAGATGTGCTGGACCAACAAATGCTCTTGATGGAAGTTTTCTGGGGAACATTTTTTTATTCTTACTCATTCCTAGTCGGCCTTCCAGGCATACAGGGAGGATAACCTTCTGAACTTTTCTGTAAACATCCAGTCTCATATGTCCAAATTAGTAATTGGGCTATCCCTAACAAATCTGGACATTTATCACAGAACTAGTAACAATGTCCTGATTACAAACACAGAACTTCAGGCATTTGCTGTCAAAATTATATAATCATCCCTTAACTCTGATAGAACACAGGTAATATTTTTCAACAAATCAAGTTTTCAATTTCCCAGCATTCACTAATTCAGAATGTGTGCTCAATAGGATAACAAATTTTTGAAAATCATTCATCAAAAATTCATCAATTATCCATCCTATGATCCAGCTTAACTCTCCCGAATGCTGAGATACGATGTATCCAACTTCAAAAAAAGGACATAATATTCTACCAAATAACTAGCCCCCTCTTTTATTAAGGCGTGCTTGCCGATGTAGCATGCGCTAAATATTAGTGCGTGCTAAATGCTAATGCATCCATAGAATATAATGGATGCATTAGCATTTAGCATGTGCTAAATCGGCTAGCATGTCTTAGTAAAAGGACCCCTAGGTATTTTACTTCTAGTTTTTCTAACGTTCTGTCTATTGCTAATATTTTCACAACTATCATATAACAACCACATAATTTTTGTGACTCCTTTATAAACTTTCCATAGGTATCACCTGATCTGTCCTATGGGACCAGAGCTTTTTCAGACTTCTATGTTGTAATTCTTGTTTCTTTTGGCATGTCTCTTCCATCATTTTTTTTTCTTTCACATTATTTTTATCTACTGCATTGACTTTTATCTACTGTCTTGACTAAGACAAGCCGCTTCTATTTCACAACAGACTCTTCTTTCTCTTCTTATAATTATAGTTCAATCATGCCTTTTTGTGTAACTGCTCTTTTTGAGTACCGCAGAAGAACTTCCAGTCGGGATTTTATGTAATTTGTTGTTTCAAATTTCCTCCATTTTATTGTTTCTTTTTCCATTCCAGCTCTTGGGAAAGAGCTGCTGATCTTGTTCTTTTTGCTCAGTAACATTTACTCATAGCGTTTCTTCTTGATGAATCCATTTTTGTCTTAGTCTTCTGAACAAGAACAGTCTTTATATGTCCTAAACTTCATGTTTCCTTCTTTTGTTGTTCCTTTTCAATTGGGAAAAATTTCTTCCCACCTAAGCCTCAATTCAGCTTATTTTCCTTCCCATTATACGTCCTATTTTCTTCAAGATTTTATATGCGCTTCTGCCTCATCAGAATACCTTTTATCATCTTGCACAGTATCAGTTCCCTGGTCACAATCTATATGTTTCTTACATTCTTCATCAATAGAGATTTCCTTTTCAGTTGGCATCAACTCAACTTATCTTAGCACAGTCAAAAGAGACATTTTAGTGGAACTTTCTTCAACCTCCTCCTTTTGCTAAGCCTTCTTTTATGGTTCTTCCTGTTCCTGACATAGCAAATTTTCTCTAGGCTCATCACAAGAGGTATTCTATGTTTGCATTAGGCCATGAAACTCTTCATCTGGGGAGTGTCTGCTTGCCCTGGATCGGTAGCATGGAATGTTGCTACTCTTTGGGTTTTGAGCAGGTATTAGTGTCCTGGATTGGCTACCATGAGAATGGGCTACTGGGCATGATGGACCATTGGTCTGACCCAGTTAGGCTATTCTTATGTAATGTTCTCATCTGTAGGGGCCTTTGTTTTCACTTCTTATTTTAATGTATTTTTTTTCTGAGAACTTATCAGTGTTTTTTATAATGGGAGCAAAAATGGAAGAGAATTAATGTGTGTGGAATGGGGGGGGGTAACTAATTTCTTCAGCTAAATAATTCAATCCACCTCAACCAGACATAGGAGAACTCACGCACCATTCACACACCCTCCAACCTCAAACGTCAAAAGAAAAAAACTGTTCGACAACCTCCTAGCCATTCGAGCTGCAACACTTGACCCCCAACTCTACAACCTATTGACCTCGACCACAGACTACAAAACCTTCAAAAAAGAAATAAAAACCCTTCTATTCAAAAAGCATATAAAACCGAACTAACACAATCAGAACTGTCCCAAGCATCACCTGCAACTACTCCATATGTACTTCTGATGTCATGACAATTCAGACATAATTTATGTTATGTTATGTTTGGAATTTTCACTGCCTGTTTCTATTCTGACCATTTATTCCATTTCATGGTCATTACAAAAAATATTTTTTTACACTGGGGGGTGTCAAAAAATGATGGGCCCCGGATGCAACATACCCTAGGTACGCCACTGCTATAACCTGCATGTGCAATTCTGCACACTAGTTGCAAAACTATGCATGTAAGTTTATAAAATGAGAGGGTAAGTGTGTAAATGATGGCTCCACCAAGGTCTGCTCATGTCCCTCTGATGTGAACACCCAAACTTGCATTTGCACACTAAGACACTACCGACATTATACCAGAAATTAAATGCTGGGGCAAGTCCAGGTTTATGGAGCCAATGAAATCATAGCCAGATAAATTCAATATTCAGCACTTAACAGGCTATGGTGAACCATCTAAAGATAGGACTTACTTTTATGCAGTCCTGCTTTTGCAGTTCCATGGCCAGTTAAGTGCTGACTCTACCCTCAGAATGCCCCCCAAATAACAGGTTTGAGTTGGGTGTTAACCAGATATTTTCAGCGGCACTATTCAGTTAAGTGCCACTGAATATGGCCAGTTAGCCTCGAATAAGCAATTTAACCAGCAAGGAGCCATTTTTAGCCAGTTAAATCTCTGTGATTATAAGATAGCACTAAGTGTGTGGCTACCATTTACTCATGTGAATTTGCACTTATGTGTGTGTGAGTAGCAGTATTCTATCAATGTAAGCATGCAAAACGATACTTAACTTTAGATAACTGTTATAAAATGAGGGGATTGATGTCAACAAGAGTAATAATTAAAAGATCCTGTGGGCTGTAGTTTTTTCACCTCTGCTCTGATATAAGGAATCAATAAAAACATTGCATTAAAATGGAGTGTAATAATTTTGCATCAAATGCAGATAGAATTGTCTAAAATAAAAAATGCTAATGTCCCCCCCTCTCCCCCCGTGGTTAGAAGGAGAAATTTGTAAGATTCTTCTCTGATGATGTTTCAATTTAGGAGTCTACTTGTATCACTTTAGAAAACCAGACATTAAGCCAAATAGCACACTCTACACAGTATGACTGTTCCAAAGGAAGATTTACTATAAATAAACTTCTGATGATCTCACAGTGAGCATTTGGCAGATGATGAATCAGTATACTCCAGTAAGTATATTTAGTAACATCCAACACAGATCCCCAACATTAACTCCTTTCAAAAAGTAATTGTAGGGTTTTTCACGCCTAAAAAAATTTCTTTACCAAATTACCAGTATTATGGGGCTACCTCAGTAATGTAGTTCAAAATGTTTCTTGCTAACTTTTAACAATTTACTGTGCAGATAAATCTGTTACTCTATTTATTTCACACTACTCTATCAGACCTCAATACTTAGAGATATCGTTTTTAATTATTCTCACATCACTAAAGTCAGGATTTTTCTCTCCTGCATCGTAATGCTAGTATTAAATAGGCAATCTGAAAGCAAGACACAATATATCATATACTCTTTCACCTTTTCTACGCAACTGGCTGTTGTGACAGATTCCAGAAAACCTCTAGAAATTCCTTTAATAGACTCTAGCAGTGACCCAATATTGACCAGTTGGTTTGATATACTGTAGGTGCAGCTAAAATGATACAAACCATTGTTGAGAACAAAGTGGTCAATATTCAAACCTCTTTTTTTCAGGAAACCCAGAAGTTGTCCTGGCCTTTAATATTTCCCTCTTTCCCTATAGAATGGATAACTTGTAGCCAAACAGCTTAATGCCCAAATATATTTTTTCAGGTTATTTATAGGAGGGGAAAGTAGACATTCTAGAAGCAGGGTTCAAAGTTTACCAGATAGCAATGATATTGAGACAATTTGCAGTTAACATTTTTTCAGTTATTGTCTCATTAAGATACAGCAAGCACTCTGTCTTCCACACACCAAGATAGGGTATTATTTTAGTGGTGACTATTAGTACTATATATTCAGCTGAAAATGCCAGCAGCCAGCATATCCCTGGATAGTCCAGAATATTCAATGCCCAGACATAGCCCATCATTGAATATCTAAGTCTAACTTAGCAGTTGATAATACTTTTAAAAAAAACATAGAACACTGCTGGCTGTTTGTTTTTTTGTTTTTTGGAGGGGGTGGGGTGGGGTGGAATGGGGTAATAAGTGCATCCCTCATTGAGAAGTACTAGAAATAGTAGACAACATCAGCCTGCTTGGATCAATAAAAAAATAAGCAGTTAAGAAATCCAATGATATAAAGGGCATTTAAAAAGAACATTAAAATCAGAATTGGAATGTCCTGCTCATAACATCCTCCCATAAATAGACCATCTCACAGCCATTTTTGAACTGAAAAATATCAAGATTACCATATTTTCGCTCCATAAGACGCACCTGACCATAAGATGCACCCTATATTTAGAGGAGGAAAACAAAAAAAAAAAACATTCTGAACCAAATTCTCCCTGCCAGGCTCTGCACCCAACTCCACACTCCTTGCCAGGCTCTATACCCTATCCCCCCTCCCTGCCAGGCTCTGTCCCCTGCACCCCCCCCCCTCTGGTAGTCTAGTGGTAGGCCAGGACAGGGCACAGGGTGAGCAGGGACAGGGCACAGAGCAGGCAGGTCTAGTGGCAGGCAGGCCTAGTGGCTTAGTGACAGATAGGCAGGCAGGCCCCATACCCCCATGTATGCCCCCTGAACCTTAAATCATCCCCTCTGTACCTTTAAACATACCCCCTCTTGTACCTTTTTTATTATAGCCCCCTTATACATTTTTAATCATATCCCCCCTTTGTACCTAAAAAACCCCCATACCTTTCTTAATTCTTCCCTCCCTCCCTTCATGGCTCTGTATTATTTTCCGGCAGCAGGCACGTGAGTCAAGAGCCCAGAGGTCAGGCATGAGCTTTCTGCATTCCCGCTTGGCCCCACACTACTTTCCGAATGGCTGCCAGCAGTTCTCACGAGTCCCACGAGAACTGTTGCCTGCCATTCAGAAAGTGGTGCGGGCCCAAGCGGGATCGTGTAAAGCTTGGGCCTGACTATCGCGCTCCTGACTCATGTGCCTGCTGCCAGAAAATAATGCAGAGCCATGGAGGGAGGGATATACACTGGACCACCAAGCTTGAAAAAGGTATGGCAGTGAAGACCGTGGCAGCGGCGACGACAGCGGCGGGGGGGTTGTTTTTAAAAAGTGTGCAGCTAAAAGGTGGTGCAGCTGCAGTGAGGGGGGTTGCAATTGTACAAGGAGCGGTGAGGCAGTGTTTAAAAAGGTGATGAGGCTGAAAGATAGTGCGGCCACAGGGGGGGTTGAAATTGTACGGGGGGGAGTGGCAGGTAGTATTTAAAAAGCTGGTGCGCGGGGTGGGATGTTGCAGCCATGTGGGGGATTCAAATTTTTCACCTTCTTTTCAAAAAGTACATCTTATGGAGCAAAAAATACGGTATTTGAAAAGGGAAAACATTTAAGTGAGAATAATGGGAGCTGAGCCCAATGCCAGACAGACTTGTACTGTCTGTGTCCTGCAAATGATGAGAGGAAAAGAAAATCCAGCATGGGGGAGCAGAACCCAATGCTGGGCAGACTTGTACTGTCTGTGTCTGGCGGGCCACATGCGGCCCGCCAGGTACTATTTTGAGCCCCTCGGTATGTTTATCATAATCACAAAAGTAAAATAAAACAGTTTCTTGATTATTTGTCTCTTTAGCTATAAATTACAATATTATTATTAAAACTTAGCTAAAAGGAAAGATTTATAAACTATAAAGAGTTTTACTTCATAAAAAATTGTCATCCTCTATAATAAAACCCTTACCCGCGCATGCGCAGTTGAAATGACGTGATACCTGCTGCCGTGATTTGTGCTTCCATGCTGTGTTCCACTTGTGGCGCACAGCAGCTTGCGGCGCATGCAGCGGCGAGAGCAACAGCAGGAGGGTGTCTTCAAGGTGCTGCGAGGCGTCCGGCTGCTACTGCTTCACAGGGATATGGAGGGGGAGAAGGAAAAGGGGCTGCTTTGGGGAGAGGGGTATGCCGGGGGGCAAGCAGCAATCTTGGTTTGCTCGGGGGGGGGGCAGAGAAACATAGGCAGGGGGCCAGGGAGAGAGACAGACAGAAAGAAGTGGAAGGGGGAGAGGAAAAAGGGGCTGCTTTGGGGAGAGAGGTGTGCTGGGGGCTCAGGCAGCAATCTTGGTTTGCTCGGGGTGCCAGAGAGAGAGCGAGACAGGGGGCCAGGGAAAGAGACAGACAGAAAAAAGTGGAAGGGGAGAAGGAAAAGGGGCTGCTTTGGGGGGAGAGGTGTGTTGGGGGGCAGGCAGCAATCTTGGTTTGCTCAGGGGTCCAGAGAGAGATAGGCAGGGGGCCAGGGAGAGAGACAGACAGAAAGAAAGACAGACAGACAAGGGGCCAGGGAGAGACACAGAAAGAATGACAAACAGACATGGGGCCAGAGAGACAGACAGACAAATAGACAGATAGTGGCCAAGGAGCGAGAAAGAAAGAAACAAAGACAGACAGATAAGGGGCCAGGGAGAGACACAGACAGAATGACAGACAGACAGACAGACAGACAGCAGCCAAGGAGCGAGAAAGAAAGAAAGACAGACAGATAGGAGGCCAGAGAGACAGACAGAAAGCCAGCAGCCAAAGAGAGAGAGACAAAGATAAAAAGACAGACAGATAGACAGCGGCCAAGGAGAGAGAGAGACAGAAAGAAAGACAGACAGACAGAAAGCGGCCAAGGAGATAGAAACAGAAAGAAAGACAGACAGACAGCGGCTAAGGAGACAGAGAGACAGAAAGACAGACACATCTATTCTAGCACCTGTTAATGTAACGGGCTTACAGACTAGTTTCTTTAATAAGACATTAACTATTCTTTCTGAGGCCCTCCAAATATCTACAAATCTAAAATGTGGCCCTGCAAAGGGTTTGAGTTTGAGACCACTGCTCTAGGAGTATCCCTACTTTACCTTTTGGAGGCTTGAGGCCTAACTTAGGCCATGAACCATCATTTCTTTCCTGGAGTATTATGGTAGGGTTACCAGACATCCGGATTTCCCCGGACATGTCCTATTTTAGAAGACATGTCCTGGTGTCTGGACAGCTTTTCAAAACCCGGCACTTTATCCAGGTTTTGAAAAGCTGGTGAGATGAAGTTTGTGTGAAGGGGCTGGGTTTGGGGGATGGGGCAGGGCTAGGGGTGGAACTGGGTGGAACAGGATGGGTCATGCGTCCTCTTTTACCAGATGGAAAATTTGGTAACCCTACATTATGGACTTGGTTACAAGACGTGTGTGTACACAGCCAAGGTCATCTGCCAACTCAGTGCCCTTCTTGCTGTGTGAAGATGTGTAGAAGAGTGAGCTTTGTAGGCTATGTTATGAACTGTGTCTTGTGCTCTTATCATCTTGGCAAGACATGCTGTCTGATCAGTGGATTCTACAAGAATCCTATTCACTATTGTTCAGTATCCGACAGTACTCTTCTGGACAGGTCCTGATGGTCCCTGTGTGTCACCTGTGCATGGCAAGAGAGAAAACCTGCACAAACTGGACTCAGACAAATTTGTGCTTGGAGGAGTTTGAGTCTGAACTTGAAGAGTTCCTCTGTGCATTAGAAGAGAAATGAAGCAAACAGGAGAAGATTCTTCCAGGGTGTTGTGCCTCCCATTGACTGATGGGCAGAGACTGTTCTGTATCTGGACACTTATGAACTTTGTCTCTGAACTACGCCCTTGTCTATGAAGAATTGGCAATTGAGTGTCTGTAGCTTTTATCTGCCTGAAATACTTTCCACTGAGGCAGTGTTGGGATACTGGATCTTAACTCACTGAACTGCAGGGCTTGCTGGAGCTTATAGCCCTGAAGAGAAATCCTTTCCACCATCTATTGTTGACATCAGTTGAAAAAGGGTGAGAGAAATATTTCCCAACAGTTCTTGGGGTTAGATAATAATTCTTTTGCTTGCAAAGGTTTGGTTATATGGGACTGTGGTAATTAGCCTAAGAAATATTGTATTCCTGCTTTATAATTTACTCAGGTAATTATATATTGTGTAGATTTAGTTAGTGATATTTACTGATTGCTGATTGTTTACACATATATATATATATACACTGTATATTTAACAATTGTGTGCTGACATAAATTTATATACATATTTTTATAATATTTAGTATATTTTTGTACAGCTTGCTATTTTTCTAATATTGGTTTATTTCCCTAACAAAAAGATTAATTCATATTCTTGCATCATTTATTTTACAATAAGGCAGCAATAGGAAGAACTGCAGGGAACTGTAGGTGCTGTTTCCCCTAGGTATGTCTAAGACAATTTCTTTACTTTGATTGGGTAAAATTTATTGCACCTTACGCTTCATCCCGCATAAGATGAGACAGAGGTGAAAGTTTGACAACTCTAGTATGTTTATCATTTTATTGTACAAAATCAAAAGAGTGGGGATGGAACTTCAAAAACAGCCAGGGAAGTGTCCACAAATAAATCTCAAGCAGAAGAGGAATTCCTCCAATCTTTCCCACAGTTTGTAGTGACTAGTGATGTTTCAGCAAGGTACATTTATTGACGTGCTCAGTGAACCATTTCTTCCACTATTAAAGGAATATCACTTATATGATGTGGTCAATTTCCCCTGAGGAAGGCTTGTTTAAGCCAGAACATGGATTGTGTCAGGTCAAGTTGTTTTACAGTAATAAAGGCTGATTGGAGGAATTCTTTTTCTACTTGAGTTTTATTTACAGACACTTTACAAGTTCTTTTTGCAGTTCCATTCCCGCTCTTTTAATTTTGAACTTTACTTACGTGTGTCTTAGTTCCTTGTCATTTTGTGTGATCATTTTATTGTTACATTCTGCAAGTGGAGGAACTGTACAGCTTTGAGGAAGGCAAAAGTTGAATACTGTCAGCATTACACCACATATCATCACCATCATGATGGGCATGGTGGTGACTTCACAACTAGCATTTGGGTGACCCAAGCCTACATAGACTGGTGGGTGATGCTCTAGTCCAGCGTCTCTTAAACTTTTTTGAGCCGGGGCACACTAAAGATAGTGGCCACGGTTCGAGGCACCCAGAAGTGCACGGGCATTGCCATAATGACATCACGCACATGCATGACATCATCAAGCTGACATCTATGCATTCGCAGAGGCCCTCCAGGCAGGCCCTGAAATGCCAGTAGGGTGTGCCAGCAGGGAAGTCTAACAAATATCAACTGAGTACCCCCAACCACAGACTTCTCAAACTCCACCCTAGACCCACCTAAGCTCTTCCCCAGCTCCCACCCACTTTACTAATTGTAATGTAATTTTTTTCCATTCATTTTTCATATACATAGCAGATATAAATTCACAAAACTGACACATTTCAATCACTATATATAAAATCATGTCCCCTACCTTTGTTGTCTGGTGACTTTATTTTTCTGTGCTTTTAACTATGTTTCCAGGGCCTTCTTATCCGCTGACTGTTTTTCTCTCCTTCACTTTCTGCCTTGCATCCATCCTTGGCATTAACTTAACATTCAATATTTCCATTTTTCTGCTTTATTCTTAAAATCTACTATCTCTCTCTCCTTCCCTCCCTATATCCATGGTCTGCCATCTCTCTCCTTCCCTCCTTCCCCCCCATTGGTCCGATGAAATCTCTCTCCTTCCTTTCCCCATTTCCCAGTCTGGCATCTATCTTCTCTTCTTCCTATAATCTGGCATTTCTCTTGACTACTACTATTATTATTTCTATAGCGCTACCAGACTTCCCTCCTTCCCTTCTATTCTCTGGTCTGATATCTCTCCCTTCCTCTAACCATCTCTCTTCCCACCCCCCACCCCACCCCCAGTGTAACATTTCTCTTTCCCTTCCTCCATTCTGCCCCCTGCAGTCCATCTCCCTTCGCTTCCTCCTTTCTGGCCCCCTTCCCAATCCAACATTTCTCCCTCCTTTCCACCAGTCCAGCATTTTTTCTCTCTTCCTCCTGCATGCTTCTCCTCCAGTCCTCCTTCCCTCCCCCAAACAACATTCTTTCTCTCTCCCTCCATGAATCCAACTTTTCACTCTCTGCCCTTTCCCCCTTCCCCAGAGTATAACATTTCTCCTTCCCTCCTTTCTGTCCTCCCCATCCATCTCGCCCTCTCCGTGACTCCAACACTTTCTCCTTCCTGCACACTTTCTCTCTCTGTCCTTGCCTCTTCCCTCAAGTGGCATTCCTCCTTCCCACCCACAATCCAACATGCTCTCTCCCCATGCACCATCTCACCCTCCCCTCCAGTGTGTAGCACCTTTCCTTTCCCTCCCTTTCTGCCAGGTCCAGCAGCACCTCTTCTCCCTTCCTTTTACCTCCCCCTGTCCAGCAGTACCCCTTCCCTCCTCCCCCTGTCCAGCAGTACCCCTTCTCCCTTCCCTCCTCTCCAGTCCAGCATTACCACTTCTCTATTCCCTCCTCCCCCCCTGTCCAGCAGTACTACTTCCCCCTTCTCTGCTCCCCATGTTTACCAGTACCCCTTCTCCATTCCCTGTCCAGCAATACCTGTCCTGTCACTGCTAGTGGCAGCTCACTGCATGCTTTTAACTTTGATACATAGCTGCCACTAGCAGTAGTTTAGCCCAGTTTCATCAGGCAGCCTAGGGGGCCTTTGCTAGGCCAGCCCGCTTCAATGATGCGATGCAGACCGGCCTAGCAAAGGCCCCAAGGCTGTCTGATGAAACCAGGCTAAACTACTGCTAGTGGTAGCTGTGTGCCAAAGTTAAAAGCACACAGAGCTGCCGCTGCTGGTTTGGGGGCACAGAGATGAGGAAAACAGGAGTCCTGGGGGCACGAAGATGAGGAAGGGAGGAGTCCCAGCAGATACGCGCAACACAACGGTAGAAGTCAGCTGAAACAGGTGCCGGAGCCTCTCTTCCTGCCCTGTGAGCCGCGACACACTTAAAATCTCAAAAGGCACACTAGTGTGCCACGGCACACAGTTTGCGATACACTGCTTTAGTCACTTTGTTAGGCAGACTAGATGGACCATGAGGGTCCATCATTTACATGTTTCTATCATTTATACTATGGGGTCGATATTTAGTCAGTGACAGCCAATGTTTTACTGATCTTGTCAGCTTTATTCATAGATATTCAGGCCATGTCCAAATACTGCCATTAAATATGGGTATAAGAGGCCAGCTAAAAAAATAGCCAGTTAAGTGTAGTATAAAAACAGGACTATATTTTATGTGTGGGTTTTTATGTGATCTTCTTAGCCAGTTAAGGACTGAATATTGATACTTAATAAGTCAAGTGCTGACTCTGCCTCCAGAATGCTCTAAAGTAGCCAGTTTCAGCTTAGGTGCTAACCAGGAATTTTCCATGGTACTATCTACCGTATTTTCACGCATATAACGCGCGCGTTATACGCGTTTTTACCTACCGCGCATACCCCTCGCGCGTTATACGCGTGAGCGCGGTATACAAAATTTTTTTTACATAGTTCCCACCCCGCCCGACGCCCGATTCACCCCCCCCAGCAGGACCGCTCGCACCCCCACCCCGAATGACCGCTCGCACGCGCTCCCACCCGCACCCGCATCCATGATCGGAGCAAGAGGGAGCCCAAGCCCTCTTGCCCGGCCGACTCTCCAACTCCCCGACAATATCAGGCCAGGAGGGAGCCCAAACCCTCCTGGCCACGGCGACCCTCTACCCCCACCCCGCACTACATTACGGGCAGGAGGGATCCCAGGCCCTCCTGCCCTCGACGCAAACCCCCCTCCCTCCAACGACCGCCCCCCCAAGAACCTCCGACCATCCCCCCAGCCGACCCGCGACCCCCCTGGCCGACCCCCACGACACCCCCACCCCCCTTCCCCGTACCTTTGGTAGTTGGCCGGACAGACGGGAGCCAAACCCGCCTGTCCGGCAGGCAGCCAACGACGGAATGAGGCTGGATTGGCCCATCCGTCCCAAAGCTCCGCCTACTGGTGGGGCCTAAGGCGCGTGGGCCAATCAGAATAGGCCCTGGAGCCTTAGGTCCCACCTGGGGGCGCGGCCTGAGGCACATGGGCCCAACCCGCACGGAGAGTTGGGGCAGTGCACGGAAAGTCAGGGCGGGTGAACGGAGAGTCGGGACAGCGCACGGAGAGGCAGGGCAGTGCACGGAAAGTCAGGGAGGGTGAACGGAGAGTCGGGACAGCGCACGGAGAGTCGGGGCAGTGCACGGAAAGTCAGGGAGGGTGAACGGAGAGTCGGGACAGCGCACGGAGAGGCGGGGCAGTGCACGGAAAGTCAGGGAGGGTGAAAGGATAGTCGGGACAGCACACGGAGAGTCGGGGAGGGCGAAAGGAGAGTCGGAGTGGCCAGAGGAGAGTCGGGGCGGGCGAAAGGACAGTCGGGCAGCATGCGCGGTATACCCGTGAGCGCGGTATACAAAAGTTTTTGTACATAAAATCGTGGTTTCTGCGCGCTATACCCGTGTGCGCGTTTTACACGGGTGCGCGTTATCTGCGTGAAAATACGGTAGTTAAGTACAACAATATCTCCTTACCTTAAGGGCTTGATTCTCAAAACAGCATCCTGACTGACTGTAGGTGGCAGTAGGCATCCTATTGTTGTTCAATGGACCAATCGAGACACACTTAAAAAAAAAATTGATGCGCCGAACAATGCTTACAATGTAGGCATCTGACTTGTGCCTATAGAAGCACACATATGGATGTCTAAGGCTGGTGTAGTGGATTATGCCAGAAGTGGCCTTAGGCATCCATAGGCGTGCCTAGGTACTTCTGTAGGTACAAATGAGATGCCTTAAAAATAGGCTTGTAAAACCCTGGCCTACATTTAAGGCATCTGTACAAAAAATAGAGCCGTTTCTGGACACAGTGCCTACCAATGATTGACATACATTGGGTGCCAGTTTTGCAGGCCCTGGATGTTTAAAGAAACCATTACTTATAGAAAAATGATCTTCTGAGGTATAGCCTTAAAGATTATATAGCTTAACACTGAATCTGAAAAGACTTTTCCAACTTCTTCATTAGGCCAGACTTTTTGTATCCTTGTATTTATTTTCAATCTTTTTGAATATATTTAGAAGCTAATTAACTTATCTTTAGTGCTTCAGGATTAGTAAATTGGAAACTGTTTCACCCGATATGAATCCATGTTTTGCTATCATAGCTGAATCATGAAGGTCTCCTAGGAAAATCAAAAGAATTCTTTTCTTTTGAAAAGTAGCCTAACCCCCCTCCCCCCTTACAAACTGCACTGTGGTTTTTAGTGCCAACTGCAGCGGTAACAACTCTGACACTCATAGGAATTCTATGAGCGTCAGAGCTATTACCGCTGCAGTTGGCATTAAAAATCACGCTATGGTTTTTTTAAATGGGGGAGTTAAATTGTAACTCTGAAAAAGCAATTGAAATCTTCAAATTTATATTCATTATATGACTACTACACAATATGAGGTGCATATCTTAAAGCATTTCCAGAGAATTTATCTTCAGCTTGTTCAAAGAAGGCTGCAGCATCTTTTTAAATTTATTAGGTATGATTACATGAAACCAGACAACCAATCACAAAGTCTTCTTACACCAATGTCATCCAATCAATTTCTTGATTCAATCCATTAGGATTGAAGGATATGGAGTCGAGCAGATAGATCCGGTGCTGTTCTTTATAGTTCAAAATCTTTTCAAAGATTTGAAGAGTTTGAACTGGATCTATCTACTCGACTCCATTACCCCTAATGAATTGAAAAGATTCTATAAATCCTAACTCTAATAGCTCTTAACTCGAAAGGGGATGTGACCATAGGAGGTGCATGGATATATCAGCGGTGGCTCAAAAAAGTTAAACACATTCTTACAGAATAGAGGGTAAATACGCGAAGCTGAGCATAAGCATTTACACCAGGTTTCACCAGGTATATAAGTCTGACATCCAAAGTTATGGCACAGGAATCTATGTTAAGCCTGATTCTATAAAAGGTGCATGCCCTTTATAGAAATGCCCATAGTGCCAAACTTTTCCAGTGCCCATTTCTGAGTGTCATTTACGCTCTATTGTCCCAGGTACAAAATCTTAGATTGTAAGCCCAGTAGGGATAGAAAAAGTATCTGTATAGAACATGACCTTTTACTTTTTATTGAATCCGGCCTAAGTGCATAGTTATAGAAGAGTGCATAGGCACATATCTGACATGTATGAGGGGGTGCTGAAATGTTCTCAACCCAACCAAGAAGAGAATGTTGTGGATATGGTTCAATGATCTGAAACAATGTCAAAAAAACAGAATTCCGTTTCTTCAAATTGGCATATAATGAAATAATAATCTTTTTAGCTACAATGGCAACATAATGCTCAGAATTTAGGAAGCTTGTTGGTTGAACTGAGAACTTTTCAGCACTCCCTCGTATACAGTATGTGTGCACATACACACACATATGAGTATGCTAGTTTTTGAAAGATTTTCACATGCAACTGGTGTGTAAATGTTAGTGCCTATTCCATAAGGCACTCAAATAGCAGATCTGAAACATGGATATTTAGCTGTGCTACCTAAACAGCATTGCTGAACATACATTTGATTTGAAATAGCTAAATTAGATGTTTTAAATTATACATTAATCACATGGTTGAATATTTATTTCAAAAACTATAATATTCATATTCTACTAGTATTTATCATATTTCTGATAAAAGATTATTTTATATAGCACTGTTAAATGTTTATGTTTCTGTTACTATATAATCATGTTATTCTATTGCTAGGATTCAATTTACCATCTACAAATTTAACTCATTGATCGTATTTATGCATATATTTGATCATTTTACTTTTATTTTAAAAAAATTGTGTTTTATTTTTAAGTTGTACCTGCTGTACACCACCTTGGGTGAATATCTTCATAAAAGCAGTTAATAAATCCCAATAAATACAAAGAAATACATTAAAAGACATTTCTTATCTAGAGAAGAACAATTGTTATCTGAATAAGGAGGGAATTCATCAATGTATGCTACTGTTATGATGGATTAATTTACTATAAGTTGTGCTATGTTAGCACAAGGTGACATTTGGATAAAATGGGATCTGGTGCTAAAACAGCTCAACTTGTGGCAAAATAGCCCGTCTTAACATTAGCATACTTTGATGAATTCCCTCTTAAATGTCTTTGCTGCCACTGTCTGATATAGCCATGCTAGGAACTGATCTTTGGGATTGATCTTTTAATGGGCACTTTACGTGATTTTCTTTTTTTTTTTAAATTCTTTATTCATTTTCAAACTTACAATAAGTGTGATATATGTTCAAACAAATTAACAATAAATACATCACTTATGATTATATGTTAATGTTTGTTTGTTTTTTATTTGTCTTAATGAATTATGCATGTAACGATATGTAAACCGTTTAGGTTTAAACAGGGCAGGCGCACAAGTACACTGGCCCTGCCCCTCCACCCCACCATGCCACTTTCTTTTTTTTTAATTCAAAACAAACAAAGATTACCATACCAGTGCCAGTGTACAGTTTTATCTTCTATGCAACCTCCAAACATCTTTGAACAAATCTCCCCTTCCTTCCTAGAGGAAGAAATCTTCAACTAGAAGGGCTTTGGGAAGCCCACCAATTTATATTTTGCATATGGGTAGGAGGAATGGGGCATGGCGGGAAGAAACTTTAGTGCCCATCATTTTATTGGACTAATACATTTCTCACTTAGCTTTCAGAGGTTAAAACCTCTTTCTTCAGGTCAGTAAACTATACTGCTGTTACAGTATCCCTGTCCTGACCTGAGGAAAGGAGTTATGGTCTCTGAATTAGTAAAAAAATGTATTAAAATTAGTCCAATAAACAGGATCACCTTATTTCCATTTTCTATTAATAAACGATTATCAAAACAGCTACAATCAAGTTTCAAGTTTATTACAAATTTGATTAATTGCTTATTCAAAATTCTAAGCGATGAACATATCAGTAAAATCACAAAATTGAGGGGGCAGCAAAACAAAGAATTAAACCTTACAAAACATATTAAAGACTAACTTTACAAACATAATAAAACACGAGGAAAGGATGGGAAAAGAAATACAATTTGATTGATAGAAGAGAAGACAATTAAGGTAAAAAATGAAAGGAAGGGAAAGAACAATGAATCTCAGAGAAATTATGGAATTGAAATGAAACTCCTAGTCGGGCTTTCTAATTATTACATGCATCTTTAAAAAGAAAGCTTTTTGGTTTGCTCTTAAATTTATCCAAATTGTTTTCTTCCCTTTAGTAAATAATACTTTATCCTAAAGCAAATAGAAATAAATTAAACAAATAGAAATATTTTTATTTCTTTGTTGTCTGGTTTCTGCTTTCCTCATCTTCTCATCATTCTCTTCCTTCCATCCACTGTCTGCCCTCTTTCTGCCTCTTCCATATGGCATCTGCTCTCTTTCTATGCCTCTTCCAGAAATTGTCTGCCTCTCCCTTCCATCTCTTCTTCCCCCCCCTATTAGTGTGGCATCCATCTTCCCTTCCCTCCTCCAATGGTCTGGCATCTCTCTCCTCTCCTTCCCTCTCCCACCCCCCATGGTTGGGCATTTCACTCTCTCCTCTTCCTTCCTCCCACTTCTATCAGCATCTGCTCCCTTCAACCCAATTCCATCCAGTATCCTTCCCCTTATATCTCTCTTCCCTTCCCCTGCACACCAATTCCATCAGCATCTGCCCCTTTCTCTCCTTCCACCACCCTGCCCCCTTTCTCTCCCTTTACCAACCTTCTAGGTCAGAGGGGGCCCACTGAAGAAACAGAGGACTCAGATGTTTGTTTGTTTTTTCCTTTGGCAACACGGGCCCCCCGGGAAAGATCGGCAGTGCTGCCCCCCCCCCCCCGGAGATTAACAACACCGCCCCCCAGAGATCAACAACACCGCCCTCCCCCCGGCATCGGCATCAGCCAACTAGAATAAGTGACGTCAGAGGGGGTGAACCGGCAGATGCAAGAAGTTCCTGCAAGATTCTGCAATGACAGCGTCTGCTGGCTCTGCTCAGGGAAGAAGTAAATGACATCAGAGGGTTTGGACCGGCAGCCGTAGTCATCGTGGGACCTTGCAGCAACTCCTTGCATCTGCCGGTACACCCCCTCCAACGTCACTTATTTTGGTTGTCTGATGTCGATGCCGGTAGGGAGGGTGGTGGTGTTGATCTCCCGGGGGGGGGGGGGGGGGCAGCGCTGCCGATCTTTCCCAGGAGAGGCCCGTGTTGCCAAGGGAAAAAAGCAACACCTGAGTCCTCTGTTTCATCGGGCCCCCCTGACAAGTTCAGGTCCTATGCATGTGCCTACTGGGCCTATTCATTAATCTGGCCCTGGGTTTAAACGGTAAATAAATTTTTAAAATAAATAAATATCCTACCTCAGCAGTATTTGGATAGTACCAAGGCAACGCATGTGTAAAGTGAGGGAACATAAGAACATAAGAAACGCCTTCACCGGATCAGACCGAGGTCCATCTAGTCCGGCGATCCGCACACGCGGCGGCCCATTTAGGTACTCCTTTATGGAGACCCGGATTTACCGTATCCCTCAATATGATATGCAAGAAGGTATGCATCCAACTTGCGCTTGAATCCCAGTACAGTAGTCTCTTCCACAACCTCCTCCGGGAGTGCATTCCAAGCATCCACCACGCGCTGTGTGAAAGAAAATTTCCTGACATTTGTCCTGAACCTGCTGCCACTCAGTTTCAGGCTATGACCTCTTGTCCGTGTCACATGTGAAAATGTCAGTAATGCTGCTTCTTGGTCTATTTTATCAAATCCTTTTAATATTTTGAAAGTCTCAATCAAATCCCCTCTCAGTCTTCTCTTCTCAAGGGTAAACAGTCCCAGTTTCCTAAGTCGATCTTTGTAGTTCAAATGTTCCATTCCTTTAATAAGTTTCGTAGCTCGCCTCTGCACTTTCTCCAGCAGAGTTATATCTTTTTTAAGGTATGGAGACCAGTGTTGGACACAGTATTCTAAGTGCGGTCTGACCATTGTTCTATAAAGACTGAGACTGAGAAGTATTCTGGAAAGCAACAATTTTTGGACTACAATATTAATAAAACTTGGGAAAAAGTTAGGACTGCAAATTTGCTTTCCTATCTTTATCCAAAATGCTTTTCAAATAGCTATGGAGATAGCAGTGTCACTTACTTAGCACGGTAAGGGGGAAGACTGTCTTATTTTTGGGGAAACACGGTAGAAGCCTAGCAACCTCCCAAAAAATCAGCTCAAACCCAAAAAAATGCTCATCCCCATGGCTCATAGAGCACTTGAGAATACATTTCTCCCTCCGTATTTGCAGAGGTTAGGGGCAGAGCTGGCCCGCGAATACAGAGAAATTACAACTAACTATTTCTATGTACTTGCCCAGACTCTGCTCAGCTTTGCATTCTTCGCCACCCACCTCAGTGATCCGTGCCGTGCTTTCTCTTTTTCTCATCTTGGCGGCGCCTGCCAGCAACTGTTTAAAAATCCAAGGACTGTTTCTAATTCCCCTTTGTGATGTGGAAGAGTAGAAAAGGAGGCAGGGGGAGGGGGAGGAAGGAAGCTTCGTTGTTTGTCACGCGCTCCTCAGCCCTGTTCCAAGAGAAACCTTCAGACTGTGTAAAAGATGCAGGCAAAAATTTATTGTACCAAAATTAAAATGCAAATAAGTAAAATAAAACCCTTTTACCAATCAAGGGATCCGACACGGTCCGTGTTTCAGACAAACCTTCGTCAGGGGTCCATGGTGAAAAAGGTTGGGACATACCATAAAAAATGAAGATAAGTAACAAAGTGCCTGTATATTGTTTTCGCCGAGGATTACTGCAAAAAGTAAAGCGTCTCAAGGAAGCAGTAAAAAGAGGCTGCATCTTATACACAGTCTGCAGTTTTGTTTGATTCTCCTGCTTGGTTTTTTCTGCAGACAAAGTTGGACTTTCTCCTTTGTTTTGTTGCCAAGAGAAACCTTTCCATCAAGTGGGTTATCATGACAAAGGGGGTGGTATCAGGGAGAGCTGCTGGCCAATCAGAAGAGGTACTTGACAGGTGTTTGACAATTGGAAATTTCTGCAAGCCAAAGGCAAGAGTAACAGCGTGCCGTCTGACAGCAGGCCAGGGAAAACTAAGTTTATTGCTTTGGGCTTGGGACCTACCTGGGTGGAGGAAAGCCATCAAAACAAAAACTGCGAATAATCGAAATTGCGAGTGTAGAAACCGCACATACAGAGAGAGAAGCAAGAAAACCTGAGTGAACATGGTGCAAAACAAAAAGTACTGAAAACAAACTACTATGCAGAATTTCAATAAATAGCTACAGTCAGCAATTTTTGAAGCAAAAAAGCCTTTATTACTCAGAGCTATTAAAAAGCCCCAAGCATATCAAGAAGCCTCTTTATCCTAACAAAAAACATTCCCACAAGCTGCCAATGAAAAGACCAAGCCCTCCACTTCTACCTTGAATGCAAGGACTTAGAAATGCACTCCTGCCTGGACTTGGAGTTAACAACACAATATGACACCACCGCCAACAAAAGTCAGAATAAAGAACCCCACTCCATATCACTAAGTCAATTCAAACCAATTACCTACAATGACCTAAGCAAAATAGTAAATACTCTCTGTCCCTCAAACATCACTCTTGATACATGTCCCTCCACTGTTCTCCTATCAGTCAGAGAAGAATTCCTCCAATCCATTCTACCTCTGTTCAATGTATCTCTAACATGCCATAACATAGTACAGTGGAACCTTGGTTTACGAGCATAATTCGTTCTAGTAGTATGCTCGTAAACTAAATTGCTCGTATATCAAAGCGAGTTTCCTCATAGGAAGTAAGGGAAACTCACTTTGATCAGTTCCACCTCCTCCCCCCCACCCCCTGAGGTACCGGCACTGCTCCATTGCCCCCCCTTGAGGCCACCGATGCTGCTCCATACCCCCCTCCCGCAATCCGGCATCCCCTCTGTGAACCAGCATCCTCCCCCCCACTCACATCGTCTCCCCCCCGCGATTCTACATCACCCCCGAGCACTGAAACAAAATCCCTTACCCCGATTGGGCACCGGCACCAGCATCAACACATAGGACATGCCGGTGCCTGAAGATCCTCGCTCTTCTGGGCTCGGCGGTGCGTCGGAGATCATTCCTCTTGCCTGTGCTGGGCTGGACTGGGCCTTGAGAATTTGTGCATACTCAAGGCCTTCTGGTCTCGCTATCTCCGAGATTCTGAATCTTAGAATCTCGGAGAGAGCGAGACCAGAAGGCCTTGAGCATGCGCAAATGCTCAAGGTCCAGTCCAGCCCAGCACAGGCAAGAGGGAGGATCTCTGATGCACCGCCCAGCCCAGAAGAGGGAGGATCTTCGAGCACCAGCACTGGCATGTCCTATGCTTTGGTGCTGGTGCCGGTGCCCAATCGGGGTAAGGGATTTGTTTTGGTGCTCGGGGGATGTAGGATCATGGAGGGGATGCTGGATCGCGGGGGTGGCACTCGTTAATCGAGTCAAACTCGGTTTCCGAGGCTCCAACTTGCGAATTTTTGCTCGTCTTGCAAAACACTCACAAACCGGTGCTCTCGTAAACTGAGGTTTAACTGTACCTGCAAATTGGAAGACAGCCATAGTCAAACCAATCCTAAAAGAACCTTCTCTATAACCCAACAAACCAAGCAACTACAGACCTGTCTTAAACCTACCATTTCTACTGACAATCCTAGAGAACATACACCCCTCTTCTACTAAACCGCGCTAGCGGTTTTAGCGTGGAGAGCCGTGCTGAATGGCCCGTGCTGCTCCCGATGCTCATAGAGTTCTTATGATCATCAGGAGCAGCGCAGGTCATTCAGCAAGGCTCCCGGCGCTAGAACCGCTAGCACGATTTAGTAGAAGAGGGCCATAGTCTTAAACCACATCCAAGAATTCACATGCAAGCAAGTTGCCCTCTCCAAATACCAACCAGGCTTTAGGAAAATTCTAGAGAACAGAAACTGTCTTACTCAACATAATTGATGACTATTGGAAATACATGGATAAAGGAGATGATGCCCTCTTAGTGCTACTAAACCTAAGTGCTTTATTTGATACCATTGACCAACTTCTTCTCCTGAGTAGATTGGCATAAATTGGAATTGGTAGCCTGGTCCTAAAGTGGTTCTCATCCAAGCCAAAGCCAAAGATTCCCAACAGATACAACTGGTCTCAACCATATCAAAACCTAATCCTCTCCACTGTGGCGTTTCACAGGGGGGCCCTACTTTCCCCACTACTATTCAACCTTTATATTAGATCCATTCTTTGTAGTGCCACAAAGTACCAGATACAAATCCATGCCTTCTTGGATGACATACAAAATTATATCTTCCACTAGGAAAATACCAAGACATCCAAATTACAAAACTCCTCAACTGTCTAACAGAAATTTAAAAAAAAAATGGATGGCCTTAAACAAATTCCAGCTGAATGCATCCAAAACTGAGATGCTTTGGATACGCAATGACTATTGCACATACTCATACACCTGTCCTACCCTCTCTGAGACTCAACCCCACTAACAGCCAAAGATAAAGCCCATAGTCTTGGAGTGACACTTGATGCAAATCTGTCACTCTCTGATCATGTCTCCCAAGTTGTCTCAACCTCATTATATTACCTGCGATAACTACATAAAATCAGAGCATTCTTCACTGAAGCAGAATATGCCCAATTTTTCTGTCCCTATGTCTTATCACGAATGGACTACTGCAATGCCCTATTTGTATGCCTATATAAGAAAAATCACCAATGCCTTCAATATGTGCAAAATGCAGCAGTCCGGTTTTTAAAAAACCTCAGCACCATGACCATATCACCCTGGCACTGGCCTCAGTGCACTGGCTTACCTCTCGATAAGCGCTACATATTCCAAGCTCTAACCTTAGCCTTCAAATCCTTCCATAAATGATCTCAGGATACATGAAAAAAGCTACCTACCTACTCACCCACATGCTCACTAAGATCGCAAGGAGAAAAATGGCTGGCAGTCTCACCTAGCTGATCATTGTTACATGAAAAAACTTGCAAATGCTCATACTCGCACTTCATATCCAAGCTCTGGAACCAAATTCCTAATCAATCCATTCACTCCATACTCTTATTAAACTCCAGAAAAGCAGTGAAAACCCATTTTTTTTAGTTCATCTGCAGACCAGCCCTCCAACTATGAAGCATACATGGAAGCCATAAAGTTATATCCTCTTAGCTAACTCCCAATATCAATTCCATTCTGTGAATCTTTTCGCAATCCAAAATGATGTACCAAATACAAGAGTACCCTGTATCCATACTTATATCAATCCATTGATAATAAATTATATGTAAATTGAAACTGTATATGTTAATTTAAAATGTATATGCTGTTTGAAACTGTATAGCTACTAGTATTCATCCCCTTAGCCTTGTTGCCTTTCCTATTTATATTTGTTACAATGTTATAATTCACCTGAACATGTTACCCCCCTTATTATAATTCACCTGAACATGTCAACTCATTTATCATTTGCTTACTTTCTGAATACTAACCACTATTGTATCGTTTGATCTTGTATCTTCAACCTAACTATGTCCTGTCATCCACTGGAAACATTATGTATGTAAAATATGTGAACTGTTCTGAGCTCTAAAGAAAGGTCAGGCTACAAAACCAAATAAATATAGTATATCTATATATAGTATATCTAGATTTTCAGAAAGCTTTTGGCAAAGTTCCAAATGAGAGGCTCCTGAGTAAATTAAAGAGTCATGGGCTAGGAGGCAAAGTTCAGTTGTGGATTAGGAATTGGTTATCGGATTAAAAAAACAGAGGGTAGAGTTAAATGGCCATTTTTCTCAATGGAAGAGGGTAAATTGTGAAGTGCCGCAAGGATCTGTACTGGGAACAGTGCTATTTAACTTATTTATAAATGATCTTGAAACTGGAATGATGAGTGAGGTGATTAAACTGTTTAAACTAAACTGCATACAGACTGTGAAAAATTGGAGTTAGACCTTAGGAAATTGGAAGTCTGGGCATCCAAATGGCAGGTGAAATTTAATGTGGACAAATGCAAAGTGATGCACATTGGGAAGAATAACCCAAAGCACAGTTACCAGATGCTAGGGTCATCCTTGTGGAATAGCGCCCAATAAAAGGATCTGGGTGTCATTGTAGACAATACGATGAAACCTTCTGCCCAATGTGCGGTGGCGGCCAAAAAAGCAAACTAGATGCTAAGAATTATTTTAAAAGGGATGGTTTATAAGACTCAAGAAAGATATAACAGAACTAGAAAAGGTTCAAAGAAGAGTGACCAAGCTAATAAAGGGGATGGAACTCCTCTCGTATGAGAAAAGACTAAAAAAGTTAGGGCTCTTCAGCTTGGAAAAGATATGGCTGAGGGGAGATATGACTGAAATCTTTAAAATTCTGAGTGGTGTAGAATAGGTATAAGTGGATCAATACTTTACTCTGTCAAAAATTACAAAGACTAGGGAACACTCAATGAAATTACAAGGAAATACTTTTAAAAATAGGAGAAAATATTTTTTCACTCAGAGAATAGTTAAGCTCTGGAATGTATTGCCAGAGGTTATGATAAAAGTGGTTAACATAGCTGGTTTTAAGAAAGTTATGGAAAATTTCCTGGAGGAAAAGTCTATAGACTGTTATTGAGATCGACATGGGGCAAGCCACTGCTTACACTGGATCAGTAGCATTGGATTGGCACCATGAGGATGGGCTACTGGGCTAGATGGTCCATTGGTCTGACCCAGTAAGGCTATTCTTATGTTCTTAAATACTTGATATCTGGACAGCACACTGAATTTTGGGGAATAATTTAAAGTCTGTAGCAAGTGTTTATTTAAATTCCATGATTGGTGTCTATATTATTGGCCTATCTGTTTCTGAATAACAGGAAGCATATGAGACAGAGATAATTTTTTTAATACCTTGCAGAGATATCTGGAAGAAGTCCAAAGAGGATATTGTGTTACTCCTGCATACTCATATATTTTGGGGTTTTTTAATCATTTCGGTTAATTTATATTGATATTTATATCCTGTCAGGCTCATAATCAAAAAACATAGACATCCAAAAAGCATCCTAAATCAGCACTTGGACGTCCTAATCACCAGGACCTCCAAGTGCCGATTATCAAAACCATCTTTCTGTACATTTAGCGAGGTGATCTAGCCTTTGTACGTTCAGAGCACGAGATGGGTGTGGTGGAGGCATGTTATGGGCGGGCTTTGGGCAGTCTAAAGGGTGGGTTAGACATGGACATCTTGTAGCGCTAATCAAACATTTTGCAAGACATTCTGACTGGAACTTATACGTTTGGAACTAGACCAGATGACCACTGCAGGCATCAAGGTAAGACACTTCCACACATTCCCAGTGATCCTCATACATCTCCAGTGATCTCCACTGATCAGAATACAAATGTATATACCTGTCTCCAGAACATCAACACCTGGAAAGCCTAGTAGAGCTGCACACAGGTGTCTTAAGTAGCCTAGTGGACAAGCTAGTGAACCATAGAGAGGAGTAGGAAGTCCCATAAGCCACTCTAACCACTACATTTATAGTGGAAAATGTGAACCCACCAAACCCTCCCAAAACCCTTCTCTACTGCCATTTAGATGTCACCTGTAGGCATAAGGGCTATTGGGGTTGTAGGTAGGTGGGCTTGGGGGGTGTTTTGGGGAGGGGGGCTCATCATAAACTATGAAGGAGTTTTGGTAAGATGTTTATCTGGCACCCTATGTGAAGTTCACATCAGTGCCCTCTGTTGCCATGTCTGGGTAGCCATTCCATTACAGGACTGGCCCCTCCCATGTCCAAATGGTCTTGTTCTGGGCGTTTGGAACTTGGATGAAATTTTGGTTGAATATGTGGTATAAAGTTAGACATCCTGGTGGTCTGGGCATCCCAATGGCCTGGACGTCCAGATAGAAGATTTAAAAAAAAAAAAAAAAAGAAAGAAAGATAGATAGATAGATTTTTAGACGTATGGTAGTTTGCCTTTTGAAAATAGGCATTTCCTTACTGCCGACTTTGAATGTCTAGCGCCATACATCTAAATAGGACTTAGATGTATGGTTTGAAAATGCCCCTCTGTGTCTTTGTCTTTTGCTCTTTGGGGTCCTTTTACTAATGTATCTTAGCGCGCGCTAAAAATTAGCACGTGCTAAATGCTAACGCATGCTAATGTATCCATTATATCCTATGGACGCTTTAGCATTTAGCGTATGCTAATTTTTAGTGTACACTAAGAAGTACTAGTGCACCTTAGTAAAAGGAGTTGGGTTCTGCATTGTTTTTAAGGAGTCTAATCAGCAGCCTGAAAACAGTTTGGTCTAGCAAACAGAAGGGGGAAGGAGACAAATCATTACTAGAAGTATTGTAAAATTTGGAGATATTATTACTTCAAGTGAAGAAGAGTGGGCTGAAGGATAAAACTTTCAAGGTTTATATAAATTCTTAACATACATAAAAACAGCTTCATGGAATAATTTGATCACCTTTGCTTGTGGGAGGTTTGAATCTTGCTATGCTGAAATACAAAGTACAAGGAGAAGTATTGGAAAGTATGGAGATATTACTACTCCAAATGAAGAAGAGAATATAGAGTATATAGAGAAGGCTGATGGATACAACTTTCAAGGTTGCAAATTCTTAATGTATATAAAAGCAGCCTCATGGAATAATCTGATCACCTTTGCCTGTGGGAGGTTTGTATCTGGCTGTGCTGGTCTGTTGAACTACAAAGGACAGAGGCAAATTACTCCTGTTGTACTGATATAAAACAGCAGGTTTATTTAGAAAATGCTATACACTTGCTGCCATGAAATCTGATATAAAACAGTCAAGCTGTGTTTGAAGAAAACACAGTAGACACGCCATTGTGAAACTATTACAAGATAATAGGGCTTATTTTAAAAAAGAGCTTTACATTAGCCACTACAATTGCTGATATAAAATCACATCATTTGGTTTGTGAACTGAAGAGCATCACAGCTATGCTACAGTGGAACTGACATAAAAGGAGTCAACATAATTGTAGCTTTGGAACTAGTATAACTCCAACAAGACATGATTTGAAATAACTTTGGTGATCATTTTAAAAGAGGTATTCAAACCTAAACATGGACATCCTGGCACATTGACTTAGAAACCCTGAAGAAGTATAAAGACATATTTTAGAAAAGGTTTAAGCTACCCTCAGTGGCTTACCTAGCATATGTGACACCCGGGGCCCATAATTTTTTGGCACCCCCTCCCCCCATCTGTACGAAAAACATGATTTTTAGTAACAAGCCACATATCACACATGAGTACCTAGGAAAAGGCAGCATCTTACATACTGCAGTGAGTAGTACCACATCAATACACCCATTGTAAAACTAAACAAGCCAGACTAGTACAGATCAATCCTACACCGTCAATCCTAACAGAAAACCATGTCTTTCAACATACAGAACACAGAAAACACCTTTGCGTAATATGAAATATCATCACAAACTAACCCTTCCCCCTTTTACAAAACTGAAGTGTGGATTTTAGCCACGGTAATAACAGCTCTGACGCTCATGGAATTCTGAGCATCAGAGCTGCTACCACCATGGCTGGCGCTAAAAAACGCTCCACAGTTTTGTAAAAGGAGGGATAAAATAGAAATACATAGACAAAGGTTAAACTGAACCAGCAAGAAGCTGGACTCTGCATACAATGCAACACCACAGAAACAGTGACACATGTCTCCTAAAGCAATAAATAAATAGAAAATTTTTGTTCTACTTTTGTCATCTCTGGTTTCTGCTTTCCTCATTTTCTTGTTACTCTCTTCCTTCCATTCACTGTCTGCCATCTCTCTGCCCCTATATGGCATCTTCTCTCCTTCTATGCCCCTTCCAGAAACTGTATGCCTCCCCCTTCCATCTCTCCTTTCACCCCATTGGTCTGGCTTCTCTCCCCTCTCCTTTCCTCTCCCACACCTCTCTTCTGCAATCCCTTTCTTCCCTCATTTTCCTTTTCAATTTATTTTCTGCATCCATCTAGATTACATTCTTACTACCCTCTCATCAATTTCCTTTTTTACTGTCTACCTACAGCTCGCCACCTCTTTCCCTCAACCCTTCCAGTATCTAACTCTATCCTCTTCCCTCAATCCAGCATGTGCCCTTTTTTCTTTCTCCTCCCCACTTCCTTCCAGCATCTGCCAGTGGCGTACCTAGCATATGTGACACCCAGGGCCCATCATTTTTTGGCACACCCCCCCTCATCTGTACGAAAAACATGATTTTTAGTAACAAGCCACACGTCACACATGAGTACCTAGGAAAAGGCCGCATTTTACATACTGCTGTGAGCAGTACAACATCAATACACCCATTGTAAAACTAAACAAGCCAGACTAGTACAGATCAATCCTACACTGTCAATCCTAACAAAAAACCATGTCTTTCGAACACACAGAACACAGAAAACACCTTCGCCTAATATGGAATATGTCATCACAAACTAACCCCTTCCCCCTTTTACAAAACTGTAGTGTGGATTTTAGCCACGGTAGTAACAGCTCTGACGCTCATAGAATTCTGAGCATCAGAGCTGCTACCACCATGTCTGGCGCTATAAAAATGCTCCACAGTTTTGTAAAAGGAGGGATAAAATAGAAATACATAGACAAAGGTTAAACTGAACCAGCAAGAAGCTGGACTCTGCATACAATGCAACACCACAGAAACAGTGACACATGTCTCCTAAAGCAATAAATAAATAGAAAATTTTTGTTCTACTTTTGTCTTCTCTGGTTTCTGCTTTCCTCATTTTCTTGTTACTCTCTTCCTTCCATTCACTGTCTGCCATCTCTCTGCCCCTATATGGCATCTTCTCTCCTTCTATGCCCCTTCCAGAAACTGTATGCCTCCCCCTTCCATCTCTCCTTTCACCCCCATTGGTCTGGCTTCTCTCCCCTCTCCTTTCCTCTCCCACACCTCTCTTCTGCAATCCCTTTCTTCCCTCATTTTCCTTTTCAATTTATTTTCTGCATCCATCTAGATTACATTCTTACTACCCTCTCATCAATTTCCTTTTTTACTGTCTACCTACAGCTCGCCACCTCTTTCCCTCAACCCTTCCAGTATCTAACTCTATCCTCTTCCCTCAATCCAGCATGTGCCCTTTTTTCTTTCTCCTCCCCACTTCCTTCCAGCATCTGCCAGTGGCGTACCTAGCATATGTGACACCCAGGGCCCATCATTTTTTGGCACACCCCCTCATCTGTACGAAAAACATGATTTTTAGTAACAAGCCACACGTCACACATGAGTACCTAGGAAAAGGCCGCATTTTACATACTGCTGTGAGCAGTACAACATCAATACACCCATTGTAAAACTAAACAAGCCAGACTAGTACAGATCAATCCTACACTGTCAATCCTAACAAAAAACCATGTCTTTCGAACACACAGAACACAGAAAACACCTTCGCCTAATATGGAATATGTCATCACAAACTAACCCCTTCCCCTTTTACAAAACTGTAGTGTGGATTTTAGCCACGGTGTAACAGCTCTGATGTTCATAGAATTCTGAGCATCAGAGCTGCTACCACCATGTCTGGCGCTATAAAATGCTCCACAGTTTTGTAAAAGGGGGGATAAAATAGAAATACATAGACAAAGGTTAAATTGTAACCAGCAAGAAGCTGGACTCTGCATACAATGCAACACCACAGAAACAGTGACACATGTCTCCTAAAGCAATAAATAAATAGAAAATTTTTATTCTACCTTTGTCTTCTCTGGTTTCTGCTTTCCTCATCTCATTCAGTTCCTTCCATCCAGTCTCTCTTCTCTCTGCATCTTCCATGTGCTCTGTTACTGTGCCTCTCCCTTTCTCCCCCCTTCCAAATTGCTCTGGCACCCATCTTCTTCCCTCTTCTCCCTCCATAGTCTGGCATCTCTGTCTTCTTCCTTGTCAGCGTCTTCTCCCCACTCTGTCTTCCCCATGTGCTTTCAGTGTCCTTCTCCCCCCTCTGTCTTCCCCATGTCTTTTCAGTGTCCTTCTCCCTCCTCTCTCTTCCTCATGTGCCTTCAGCGTCCTTCTCTCCCCCCTCTGTTTTCCCCATGTGCTTTCAGCATCCTTCTCCCCACTCTGTCTTCCCCATGTGCTTTCAGTGTCTTTCTCCCCCCCTCTGTCTTCCCCATGTGCTTTCAGCGTCCTTATCTCCACCTCTGTCTTCCCCATGTGCTTTCAGCGTCTTAGTCTTGTTAACCATCCCTTTTTTAATAATTCCCAAAACTGCATATGCTATTCTTGGGAATTTCCTTTTTTTCTCTGATAAAATATAAGTATGTAAAATTTTCCCAGTTTAGAGAGCCACCTTGTGGTCATTCAAATTTTTCCTTAGATTTCTTTCCAGCTTTCCTACATTTATCATGAAAATGTTGGATTTTGTTACTCAACAAAGGATTATTTCTTTTAACAACATCTATATGTAACATACTACTACTAATGCTAAATTCAAATACAACAACAATATATGTACAAAATGAAATATACTTACAAATGAAGTCTTCAGTTTTACTATCTTACCAGCATTCCACGGGTTTCTTCTTCCGTCGTCTCTATTCAATAGAGGATATTTTCTTTCTGTCTTCCCTATTCAATAGAAGAATCCTTTCTTCTACAACTTGTGGAGGATTTACCTTACTTCACCACTCAATGCAAACAATGTAAAAGCCTGAATAGAATTGCTGTAAGGATAATATATGCCCTTATCCCAGATTTCTGGAGTACCTACCAGAACCCTCAAGAAAATGCAATATATTCAAGAATTTTGAATAAACTCATTCTTTTATCAATAATAGTATTTATTTAAATTTCATCTGTTCTTTAGTAAATCAAAAATTTAGGGTAAATAGAAATTAACATAAGCATGCAGCTGTGCCTCTTAAAACAAATATGATACAAGATAATACAAAACATTGAAACATGTTGGAGGAAAAAGGCCAGTCATAGGTCAAAAAACTCTACATATAGGGAAAGTGTTCTAATAATGTGTTTAAAAGGACAAAAGGAAGCAATCCACAAGAAGTTCAAGTTCAAGTTTATTTGTTCTTAATGAATTGCCTATTTTAAATTACTAGGCGATGTACAATACTATAAAATATACAAATAAGACATTGGTGTCAACATATAAACAATTTTTTGTTATACGATATAATTATCCTATAAAATACATACATATATTAAAAAAATGTTAATTATGGGTAAAAACATACAAGTGTTAATTATGGGTAAAAACATACAAGAGTAGTGAGGGCAAATAGGGGGGAAATTACAATATTTAGACAGGAAAGAGAGAGAAACATAAAAGGGAAAAACAAATAGGAGGGGAATTTGAGTTAACAGTTAAAAATCCATAATTAAAATATTAGGAATCATAGCATCTTTAAAAAAAAAAGTTTTTAGTGTTTTTTTAAATAAGGCTAAATCCTTTAATTCTCTAATAAACTGTGGTAAGAGATTCCATGACTGGGGGGCCATAACTGAAAACATGTCTTGACGTCTGATTCCTATAACTTTCAACGATGGGACCGAAAGAAGGTTAGAAGAGGTTGAGCGAAGTAAACGTGTAGTGTTATAGGGAATTAGCCACCTATTAATAAATTGTGGCTCATTAAAATTTATGGCTTTAAAAACTAAGAGTAATAATTTAAAAGTAATGCGGTGGCTTATCGGGAGCCAATGAGATTTAATTAACAGAGGGGTGACATGATCATATTTTTTGCATTATAAATTAATTTCACGGCAGTATTTTGTATTAATTGCAGCCTTCTTTTTTCTTTTTGTGTAATATTAATGAGGAGAGAATTACAATAATCTATTTTGGAGATGATTAAGGAATGGATTAAAATGTTGATGGATTCAGGTTGTAGGAATTTTGTAAGCGAACGGATTAAGCGTAATTTATAAAAACAACTTTTAACAATGTTATTGATATGGTCATGATAAATAAGTTTGTCATCTATCAACATGCCTAAAATTTTTATAGTAGTAACCAAGTCTAATTCAGTATTGTTAATAGAAATTGGAGAAATTAATTTTGTATCTCTTTTCCATGAAAAGAGCATTGTTTTTGTCTTTTTGAGATTTAAAACCAGTTTGTTTGTAAAAAGCCAATTTTTTATTGAAACAAGTTTATTATTAATACAAGTAATGTCATCTAAGTTTTCAGGGTCTAGAGGATGAATAAGTTGTATGTCATCAGCGTATGCAAAAGTTGTGAACCCTAGAGACTGAGTTAAGGTAAGTAGTGGAGAAAGGAATATATTAAAGAGAAGAGGGGATAGAATTGAACCTTGTGGAATGCCATAATTTGAGGAATAAAGTTTGGAGATTTTGGAGAACAGAAAAAAACAGAAAAAATGGCCATTTATCTCAAACTGTTCAGTAGAAATCCAAATCATGTCCTGACGTTAGTCCTAATTATTCAGTTCCCAACAGGAGTACCCCGTTTCACCGGTTGCATCAGGGGAAGGCAGAAAGAATAATCCTCCGCTCTGGCAATATCGCAAAAATTGGCAAAGGGATAAAACACATTAGCTTCTTTTTAGGGTTAAAGAGCAACTTCCATTACGTCACACGATCACGTAAAACGTAATGACATATATGGAAAAACAGTAAATATAGACAGAGCCCTGTTGCACAAAAACGCACGCCATTCAAAGGCTTCATTCAAACCATTAGGAAAAGTAGTTTGAAAAGCAAAAATCAGCTGCTGTTCACACTGACGTAATCTGCGCCTAATATCTCCTCTACGTTGATCAGTAGAAAGTTGTTCCAATACGCAGCATTTGAAATCAGGAAATGTATGGTCAAAAACAAGACAATGTTCTACCAGAGGTATGTTTAGTTTCTTCTGGGTAATACAGTGTCTGTGTTCAATCAGTCTGATCTTCAATAATCGGGACGTCTGTCCAATATATAGAAAATTACAAGGACACATTAAGACATAAATTACATTCGCAGATGTGCAAGATGCAGTCGATCTAAGCTGAATAATATGATCAGACTTAGGATCTTTAAATTCTGTAGTGTCCATCATAATGTTACAAACAGAGCAATGTCCATAATGTTACAAACAGAGCAATGTCCACATTCTGAATGTCTTCATGTTATTCACACCATCCTGGGTGTCTGCTCTATTGCAGATTTTGGTATCATCCGCAAAGAGACAAATCTTACCTGACAGCCTTTCAGCAATATCGTTTATAAAAATGTTTAAAAGAACAGGCCCAAGAACAGAACCTTGTGGCACACCACTGGTAACATCTCTTTCCTCAAAGTGATATCCATTGATCACTACCTTCTGTTGCCTTCCACTCAACCAGTTGTTACCCAGCCCATCACTTTGGAACCCATCCTGGGGGCACTCAGTTTATTTATTAGACGTCTATGTGGAACACTGTCAAAGATTTTGCTAAAATCTAAATACACCACATCTTGTGCACTCTCTCTATCCAATTAACTGGTCACCCAGTCAAAGAAATTGATCAGATTTGTCTGACAAGACCTATCTCTAGTGAATCCATGTTGCCTCTGGTCCTGTAATCCACAGGATTCCAGAAATGTCACCATTCTCTGTTTTAAATGTGTTTTCATGAATTTGCTTACCACAGAAGTCAGACTTCCACTTTTATGTAGAGGGACCACATCCGCCCTTCTCCAGGCCTCCAGTACCACTCCTAACTCTAAAGACTCATTGAAAAGGTCACTCACCATTCATATTCCGACAATGCTTTGTTGATGATGTGCTACAGTGCTGTTGCCTTTTTATCCTTTGCAATTTTGTATGGACTTATCCCAATCATTCATTTTCTTTTTCATTTTTATTCATGTTTATTCATATTCATTCATATCCATTTTCATTTTTTTCCTCTTTAAAGTACACAGGAACTCGTTTGTTCCACAGCATCATAGATTTTGTGGTTTTCATCACTTTGGTATGTTAGTTTTGAACAGCTATAGTATTTCTCTTTATAGTTTTCTCTATTTCACAGCTGTTAATCAGCAGTTTTCTCCTCTCACTCGTGGTGTGGCAAACCTCTTCAACTTCTTCACCTTGTTGTATCACATCGATTTGAGTTCATAAGAGCAAATGAATTGCCGCTGCTGGGTCAGACCAGTGGTCCATCATGCCCAGCAGTCCACTCCCGCCGCAGCCATTAAGTCAAAGACCAGTGCCCTAATTGAGTCTAGCCTTACTTGCATACATTCTGGTTCAGCAGGAACTTGTCTAACTTTGTCTTGAATCCCTTGAGGGTGTTTTCCTCAATAACAGCCCCTGGAAGAGTGTTCCAGATTTCTACCACTCTCTAGGTGAAGAAGAACTTCCATACATTTATACGGAATCTATCCCTTTTAACTTTAGAGAGTGCCCTCTCATTCTCTCTATCTTGGAGAGGGTGAACAACCTGTCTTTATCTACTAAGTCTATTCCCTTCTTTTATTTGAATGTTTCGATCATGTCCCCTCTCAGTCTCCTCTTTTCAAGGTAGAAAAGGCCCAGTTTCTCTAATCTCTCACTGTACGGCTACTCCTCCAGCCCCTTAACCATTTTAGTCCCTCTTCTCTGGACACTTTCAAGTAGTACCATGTTCTTCTTCATGTACGGCGACCAGTGCTGGATGCAGTATTCCAGGTGGGGGCGTATCATGGCCCGGTACAGCAGCATGATAACCTTCTCCAATCTGTTTGTAATCCCCTTCTTAATCATTCCTAGCATTCTGTTCGCCCTTTTTGCCGCCGCCGCTGCTCATTGCATGGACGGCTTCATTGACTTGTCGAACAGTACTCCCAAGTCTCTTTCCTGGGAGGTCTCTCCGAGTACTGCACTGGACATCCTGTATTCATGTATAAGATTTTTGTTAGCGACATGCATCACCTTATACTTATCTATGTTAAACCTCATTTGCTATGTCACAGCCCATTCCTCAAGTGTGTTTATGTCACGTTATAGGTTTTCACAATCCTTCTGTATCTTCACTACTCTGAATAACTTTGTATCATCCGCAAATTTAATCACCTCGCTTGTCGTACCAATTTCCAGGTCATTTATAAATATGTTGAAGAGCACTGGCACAAGCATCGAAACCTGTGGCACTCCACTCGTGACACTTTTCCAGTCCAAGTATTGTCCATTTACCCCCACTCTCTGTTTCCTATCCTCCAACCAGTTTTTAATCCATGTGAGTATTTCACCTTTGATTCCATGGCTTGCAATTTTTCGAAGCAGTCGTTCATACGGGACCTTGTTGAATGGCTTGAAGTTTTTTGCCTCCTTGGCTATTTTTTCCTCATAGTCTCTTTTGGCCCCTCTTACCGCCTTATGGCACCTGCTTTGATGTTGTTTGTGCTTTTTCCAGTTTTTGTCCATTTTTGACCTTTCCATTCCTTAAATTAAGTCTTTTTGTCTCTGAACACTTCCTTCACTGCTACAGTGAGCCACGCAGGTTCCTTGTTTTTTTTCCTCTTGGATCCCTTGTTGATACACAGTATATATAGATTTTGCGCCTCGGTGGCTGTGTCCTTAAAAAGGGACCATGCTTTCTCTAGCATTTTTACAGTGCTTATCCTCTTCTTAATCTTCTTCCCCACTATGATCCTCATTCCTTCATAATTCCTTTTTCGGAAGTTCAGTGCCTTGGCTGTCGTTCTAGATCGATGTTTTGCCCCTGTGTCCAGGTTGAAGTGGATCATATTGTGATCACTGTTTTCCAGCGTCCCCTCTACTTCTATACCTTGCGCCAGTCCTCGTAGTCCATTTAGAATTAAGTCCAGAATTGCATTTACTCTCGTATTTCCTTGACACTTTATTCATATTGAGACCAGATATATGCTCTCGTTTGCACGTTATGCATTTTACACCAGACACGTTTCTATGTATCACCAAATCAGTACCATTTATTCACACTGTGAATTGGGCAGGCCTGCATCTGACAATTCCCACGACTGTTTATTTACCTGGTGGACTATTTCCTCATTTTCCTGATCTTTTCATTCATAAATATTCTTTTCATTCATAGTTTTGTTTACATATATAAACATTTTTTACTGTTACACATCCCCATAGGACCCCAGAGGAAGATCTTTCTGACCGAAACACGGACCGTGTCAGGTCCCCACCACAATCTCTTTCCGTGTATTATTTGAGATGACATACTACTGCACCTAATATACAAATTAATTTTATGAAGAACTTGGAATAAAACTTGGAATCAAGATCATCATTTCCCATAGTTGTTGTTTTAGTGTTTGCACTCTATCTATGTTCTCTGCATATGAAAGAGACATGGTTTTCTGTTAGAAGTAACTGTGCTGGATGGATCTGTACTAATCTGACTTCTTTAGTTTTCAATATGTTTATTAAAGTGTTTGGTGCTGTGTTTTCCTAACTAGGTCCTTGTTACGTGACTCACCACCCCTTTCCTATCTCCGTCATCTAGCGGTCCCACCTCCTCCCTTGCCAGCTGCTTCCCTTTAACATATCTGAAGAACAGTTTGAAATTTTGTGCTTCCCTGGCTAGCCTCTCTTCATATTCTCTTTTTGCTCTTCCAACCACGAGGTGACATTCTTTTTGATGTTTCCTGGGCTCTTTCCAGTTCTCCCCGGTTTTGTCCTTTTTCCATTTTCGGAATGAATTTTTCTTATTGAAAACTGACAAATCTCCGGGCCCGGACGGAATCCATCCTAGGGTATTGAAAGAACTAAAGGAGGAAATAGCAGAACTACTATAGCAGATTTGCAATCTATCCCTGAAAAAAGGCATGATCCCGGAGGATTGGAAGATAGCTAATGTTACGCCCATCTTCAAAAAAGGAGCGAGAGGTGACCCGGGGAACTACAGACTGGTAAGTTTGACTTCAGTTCCGGGGAAGATAGCGGAAGCACTGATAAAAGATAGCATCGATGAGCATCTAGAAAGGAACAAACTGATGAAAACAAATCAACATGGCTTCTGCAAGGGAAGATCGTGCCAAACGAACTTATTGCACTTCTTCGAAGGAATTAACAAACGGATGGTCAAAGGGGACCCCCTAGATATCGTATACTTGGATTTCCAAAAAGCCTTTGATAAGGTACCCCATGAACGCCTACTGCGGAAACTGAAGAACCATGGGGTGGAAAGAGACGTACATAGATGGATCGGAAATTGGTTGGCAGGTAGGAGGCAAAGGGTGGGAGTGAAGGGCCACCACTCTGACTGGAGGAGGGTCACGAGTGGTGTTCCGCAGGGGTCGGTACTCAGACCGCTGCTGTTCAATGTATTTATAAATGATCTAGAAACAGGGACGAAGTGTGAAGTAATAAAATTTGCAGATGACACCAAACTATTTAGTGGAGTTAGGACTAAAGAGGACTGTGAAGATTTATAAAGGGACCTGAACAAACTAGGAGAGTGGGTGAAAAGATGGCAGATGAAGTTTAATGTAGAGAAATGTAAAGTCTTGCATGTAGGAAACAGGAACCCGATGTATAGCTATATGATGGGAGGACTGGTAATGGGTGAAAGTAGCCTAGAAAAGGACTTGGGGGTACTAGTGGACAAGACAATGAAGCCGTCAGTACAGTGTGGAGTGGCATCTAAGAAGGCGAACAGAATGCTAGGTATTATCAAGAAAGGTATTACAACCAGAACGAAAGAAGTTATCCTGCCGTTGTATCGGGTGATAGTGTGCCCGCATCTGGAGTACTGCATCCAGTATTGGTCTCCGTACCTTAGGAAGGATATGGACATACTCGAGAGGGTTCAGAGAAGAGTGATGCAACTGATAAAAGGTATGGAAAACCTTTCATATGCTGAAAGATTAGAGGAACTGGGGCTCTTTTCCCTGGAAAAGCGGAGACAGAGGGGACATGATAGAGACCTATAAGATCATGAAAGGCATAGAGAAAGTGGAGAGGGACAGATTCGTCACACTTTCAAAAACTACAAGAACGAGAGGGCATTCAGAAAAATTAAAAGGGGACAGATTCAGAACCAATGCTAGGAAGTTCTTCACCCAAAGGGTGGTGGACACCTGGAATGCGCTTCCAGAGGGTGTGATAGGACAGTTCAAGAAAGGATTAGATAATTTCCTAAAGGAAAAGGGGATAGAAGGGTATAGATAGAGGATTACTATACAGGTCCTGGACCTGATGGGCTGCCATGTGAGCGGACTGCTGGGCATGATGGACCTCTGGTCTGACCCAGCAGAGGCAGTGCTTATGTTCTTATGTTCTCAGGGATGGTACTGCTATAATGGTATGGTAGAATTGCTCTTAAGGTCCTGGGTGACTTTTGTAGTGTTCTATATTACTTCATAGTATGCCTATTTGGATTTAGATCACACCTTTCTCAGTAAAAGCAAGTTTCATTCAGGTACAGTTGGTATTTTCATCATCCTGGATGGCTTACAATTTAAGTTTTGTACCTGATTCAATGGATGGTTGAGTGACTTGTCCAAGATTTCAAGGAGCAATAGTGACATCCCTGTTCTCAGCCTGCAGCTCTATTAGGTACAGCTAATACAGATAGCACATGTTATCTATAATTAACTGTACCTAATCTTTCATAACTCAGCCTCTTACTAAAGGCTAGCAGAGCTGAAGCCTGGTGGCCATTTGGCAACCTACCAAAAACACTAAGGCTTATGGTTGCTAGTAACCTCAGGATTTTTTGTTAGTGATGCTGAAATATCACTGTTTACATGGCCAACAGGAAGAAACTAGACTGGCAAGATAAGTATTAAAATATCCCCATATATTTCCAGAATACTGCAAATATTATTCCGTTCAAGTTTTGTTTTTAAATACAATGTTTTGATTTTTTTTTATATATATAATTCCCCGGAGTGCATAAAACAATTGGTAACAGAAGTACTGTCCCCGGAGTGCATAAAACAATTGGTAACAGAAGTACTGTCCCATTTTTTTAAAGAGTGGTGCTCATACAGAGAGGAGCAGTATTCTTTTTAAGCTGCACTAAACATCCAGTATCTAAATTTTATTCAGAGTAGCTATACACTACATATGAATAAGTAGGGAAAGTACGCAGTGTATGGCATTCTTTTCAACTTCCCTGTGAGTGTTTATATATATAAATACATATACAGGCTTAAAATATTTATTTGCAATGCCCTAGGTTCATAAAATTGCATAAAATCATGTTTTTGTTTAGAGCAGGGAGATGTGGGGAAGAGAATTAAGACTACAGGGACAAGGAGGGGATGGGGATGAAAATGCAGGGACGGGGGATGAATTTTTGTCCCCACATCACTCTAGTCTACGTGTTCTACAATTTTAGGTAAGTGCTGATTGTAGGATGTCCGGGAGATGGGGGTGCAAGTGGTGATGTGAGGGGAGTTCAGGAATGTTGCAGGGGTAAGTGGTAATTTTGGGGTGGGGGGAAGGAGGTTGGAAGAAACTTCATTCCACAACTGATCCTTTAACAGGCAGGCCTAACCTGGAGTATGTTGTTAAGCATCCCAATTTTTTTAAACTTCTTGAGGAAATTCTTGTAGAGCAAGGATTCTAGTTTACCACAGACTTTTAACATCTTAAATCATTAGTGCAACATCTACAGTGCTCTTCTAACTATCATCACAATACTCAAGGGCTTCAAAGTAAAATAACACTATTCGCCGATGACGCCAAACCATGTAATATAGTAAGTGAATGCAGTTTACAGAATTATATGGCGCAGGACCTGCTTACATTGGAAAGTTGGTCCTCAACCTGGCAGCTAGGCTTCAATGCTAAGAAATGTAAGGTCATGCACCTTGGAAGCGGAAATCCATGCAGGACGTACTTCTTGAAGGGAGAAACTTTAACTAGGACTTCAGCAGAACGAGATTTAGGAGTAATCATCAGTGCAGACATGAAAACTGCCAATCAAGTGGAGAAGGCTTCATCTAAGGCAAGGCAGATATTGGGTTGTATCAATAGAAGTTTCGTCAGCGGAAAGCCTGAAGTCATAATGCCGTTGTACAGGGCCATGGTGAGACCTCATCTGGAGTAATGTGTGCAGTTCTGGAGGCTACATTACAGTAAAGATGTGCGCAGAATTGAATTGGTTCAGCGGATGGCCACCAGGATGATCTCGGGGCTCAAGGGTCTCTCGTATGAAGAGAGACTGAACAAATTGCAGCTCTACACTCTTGAGGAACGTAGAGAGAGGGGAGACATGATCGAAACATTTAAGTACCTCACGGGACGTGTCGAAGTGGAAGATGATATTTTCTTTCTCAAGGGACCCTCGGCCACAAGAGGGCACCCGCTCAAACTCAGGGGCGGAAAATTTCATGGCGACACCAGAAAGTATTTCTTCACAGTGGTTGATCATTGGAACAAGCTTCCAGTGCAGGTGATCGAGGCAGACAGCGTGCCAGACTTTAAGAATAAATGGGATACCCATGTGAGATCCCTACGAGGGTCAGGATAAGGAAATTGGGTCATTAGGGCATAGACAGGGGTTGGATAAGCAGAGTGGGCAGACTTGATGGGCTGTAGCCCTTTTCTGCCGTCATCTTCTATGTTTCTATGTTTCTACTCTGTCTCTGTGTATGACTTCTGTTACATTTGCATACTGCAATGCTATTCATACTGCCATACAATAATCTTGCTTTTTTATTTTGCAGTTATGATTTCCAGACTTCTTGTCATACTGCATTTCTCAAGACTCATTGGGTTTTGCTGTGGCGCAGTTTCTGAACCATCTGCAGGACATTTATGTAATCTTATCAGATGACTTGACATACCCAAAGAAACCTACAAACAGGTAAATCAAAACCGTTAAAACATTTTGCATTGTCACACTGATGACCAGATAAGTTTCTGAGCTCAGATACCATCATCAAATAAATCAACGCATCGTCCTTCAAGGTGGTCATATACTGTATAATATAATCAAGGAAAGTGATTTTCCATCTCACTCTACTCAAGGTTTTAAGGTGTTTATATTCTGTACCAATGTTATATGTTATTGTTTTCAGTTATGGAATATTATATGTTGTACTTTGCTTAAGAGTGCTTCAGTAATTAAGCAGACAATAAATCAAATTAATGAATATTTAAATAAATGAATGTCTCAGCTTACCAAGTTCTTCTATGATATCCAAGAATGTTAAATGGACATAATGAAACTGAAGAGGTGGGTTCCAAATCCTGTTAAGTATATTTTTTAAATGAATTCATATTGGAAATAGGTTGCCTCTATATATAGAAACATAGAATATGACGGCAGAAAAGGGCTGTAGCCCATCAAGTCTGCCCATGCCAATGACCCACCCCGAAACTTCACCCGGCTAGAGATCCCACATACATATCCCATTTCTTTTTAAAATCGAGCACGCTGCTGGCGTTAATCACCTGCAATGGAAGTTCATTCCAATGATCGACTACCCTTTCGGTGAAGAAATACTTCCTGGCGTCGCCATGAAATTGCCCGCCTTTGATTTTCAGCAGATGACCTCTTGTGGTTGAAGGTCCTTTAAGAAAGAAGATATCGTCTTCCACCTCGATGCGGCCCGTGATATATTTAAATGTCTCAATCATGTCCCCCCTCTCTCTACGTTCCTCGAGCGAGTATAGTTGCAGTTTATTCAGTCTTTCATCATATGGGAGGTTCTTGAGTCCCGAGACCATCCTGGTGGTCATTCGCTGAACCGACTCGATTCTCCGCACATCTTTTTGACAACGTGGTCTCCAGAATTGAACACAATATTCAAGATGAGGTCTCACCATGGATCTGTACAGGGGCATTATGACTTCGGGCCTCCGGCTGACGAAACCTCTACGGATGCATCCCACCATTTGTCTAGCCTTAGATGCAGCTTTCTCCATCTGCTTGGCAGTTTTCATGTCTTCACTAATGATTACTCCCAAATCACGTTCTGCCCTAGTCCTAGATAAGGTCTCACCATTTAGAGTGTAAGTTTTGCACTGGTTTCTGCTGCCAAGGTGCATGACCTTACAATTTTTGGCATTGAAGCCTAGCTGCCAAGTCGAGGACCAATGTTCCAATAAGAACAGGTCCTGTTCCATACTGTCGGGCAAGGTGCTGTTATCTACTATGTTGTATAGTTTGGTGGCGTCGGCGAATAGTGTTATTTTACCTTGAAGCCCTTGAGTCAGGTCTCTTATGTATATGTTGAAAAGGATCGGTCCCAAGACCGATCCCTGTGGCACTCCACTGGTCAACTCCGATGTATTGGAGGGGGTACCGTTAACCACTACCCTCTGGATTCTACCGCTTAACCAGTCATTGACCCATGTCGTCAATATCACTCCCAATCCCATCGAAGTCATCTTGTTCAACAATCTGCGGTGCGGGCGCTATCAAAAGCTTTGCTGAAGTCCAAGTACACGACGTCCAGAGACTTCCCCATATCCAGTTTCCTTGTAACCCAGTCAAAGAAGCTGATCAGATTGGATTGACAGGACCTTCCCTTTGTGAATCCATGCTGCTGGGGATCCTGTAGATTCTCCTGGGTCAGGATCGTATCTAATTCGTGTTTAATAAGTCTTTCCATGGGTTTGCTCACTATTGAGGTGAGGCTCACCGGTCTGTAATTCGCAGCCTCCGTTCTGCAACCTTTTTTGTGCAGTGGAATGACGTTAGCTGTTTTCCAGTCCATGGGGACTTTTCCGGTACTTAGGGAAAGATTTTAACAGCACGGATAGCGGTTCCGCCAGGACATCACACAACTCCCTAGTTCCTCTCTCATCTTTCTTCCTGTAAACCGTGCCGAGCTCCGCATTCGTGGAGATGGTGCGGTATATAAACCCAAGGTTTAGTTTAGTTTAGTTTAGTTTAGATTGTCCGGTCCCATGGCTTTGTTCACCTTGAGTTTTGATAGTTCACCATGGACGCTGCTGGGTGTAAACTTGAAATTTTGAAACGGGTCTTCCGAGGATTGCCTTGCCTGCAGTTGTGGACCGGTCCCCGGCGCCTCACAGGTAAAGACTGAGCAAAAGTATTCATTTAGTAGTTTGGCTTTATCAGAATCCGTTTCTGCATAGGTCCCGTCTGTTTTCCTGAGACATACTATCCCATCTGTGTTTCGTTTCCTGTCGCTAATGTATCTGAAGAAGGATTTATCCCCTTTTTTAATGTTTTTCACTAGTTGTTCTTCTGTTTGAATCTTGGCCTCTCTGACTGCCGCTTTGACTGCTTTAGACCTGGTCAGATAGTCTTCTTTTGCCACCCTGTTTCCTGTATACTTGTAGGAAATAAAAGCTTTTTTCTTTTCCTTGACAAGATCCGAGATCTCTGCAGAGAACCACTTGGGGCTTGTTCTTCCTCCGTCGTTTGCTTACTGTTTTTGTATAGCGGTTTGTTGCCTCATGCAAGGTGCATTTCAGGATTGACCACATAGCCTCTACATTATTGGTTTCAGCTTGGTTTTGTAGCGCCTGATGGACGAATGTAATATGCTTTTAAAGTCAGTGCCCCGAAAGTTGAGGACCTTTGTTGCTGTGTTTGATCTAGTGAAGCCTATCTTGATGTTGAACCATACCATGTTGTGGTCGCTTTAGGCTAGCGTATCGCCTACCGAAATTTCTGAAACGCTTTCTCCGTTGGTGAGTATCAGGTCCAGTGTCGCCTGATCTCTGGTGGGCTCCAGTACCATTTGTTTGAGTCGCGCCCCTTTTATGGAGGTTAAAAGCCTTCTGCTGCCGCTGGTAGTAGCGGAAAGTGTCTTCCAATCAGCATCGGGCATATTGAAGTCCCCTAGCAGTACCGTGTCCCCGCGTAAAGTGATGTTCTCAATGTCTTTGATTAGTTCCATATCCCTGTCTTCCTGCTGTTTTGGGGGCCTGTATACCACACCCAGATACAAGCATTTTTCGTTTCCTCTGGCCAGGTTCACCCAGAGTGATTCCCCGGTGTAGTTGACATCTGTGATTCTGGTGACTTTTGATGTTATCTCTAGTGTATAGTGCTACCCCACCCCCTATTCTATATATAAACCCTGCTATTCAAAAAATTTATCAAGACCAATTAATACCGCACGGATTATCCTATAACTTTCTAATTAAATTATCTATCTTGTAATCACCCTGAAAATGTCAAGATCTCCCCCGAAGTAATCCACTCTACTTTGTAGCGCTCCTGAAAATGTCCAGATAAGCCTCTTATGTGATCCTTCTAGAACCGCAAGGTAATGGCAGAATAAAAGTCACAAATGCAATGTAATGTAATATGCTGCCTATAAAAATTAGCTCCAAAAAAAACCTACTGAATGTCATTCTATAAATGATGCTTACAGTTAAGCATAGTTTAGAGCAGGGGTGCCCAATAGGTCGATCGCGATCGACCGGTAGCTCGCCAAGACAAAGTGAGTCGATCATCCAGGACTCACTTTGCCTTGGCGATCTATCGGGCCGATCAATCTTCCTCTCCCCGACGTCAATTCTGCCGTCGGAGAGGAAGTTCGGGCCAGCCAATCGCTGCCTGGCTGGGCGGAACTTCTCTCCGATGGCAGAATTGACGTCGGGGAGAGGAAGATTGATTGGCCCGAAGCATAGAGAGCATGGGGCGGTGTCGGCATTATCTATTGATGGCGTTTGGGTCCTGTTCCCCGATGGCAGCGGCAGTGGCAGTGGCTTGGGGAAGGGCAGGGAGAAAGAAAGAAAAGGGCAGGCAGGGAAACAGAAGGAAAGAAGAGAAACAGAAAAAAAAGAAAGGGGGCATGAAGAGAGAAAGAAAGAAAGGTCAGGGAGAGAGGAAGAAAAAGTTGGGGGAGGGAATGAGGTGTGGAGGAGAGGAAGCATACAGGCTGAAAGAAAGATTGGATGCACAGTCAGAAGAACAAAGTGCAACTAGAGACTCATGAAATCACCAGACAAGGTAGGAAAAATGATTTTATTTTAAATTTAGTGATCAAAATGTGTCTGAATTTATATCTGCTATCTATATTTTACAATATGGTCCCCTTTTACTAAACCGCAATAGTGTTTTTTATTGCAGGGAACCTATGAGCGTCGAGAGCAGCGCTGGGCATTCAGCGCAGCTCCCTGCGCTAAAAACTGCTATTGTAGTTTAGTAAAAAGAGAGGGGGTGGGTATTTGTCTATTTTTGTATGGTTGTTACTGAGGTGACAGTGCATAGAGTCATCTGCTTTGACCTCTTTGAAAAAACCCCGGAATAGGAATGATAATTAACAATTCTATGCGTACAGTGTGCGTTGTGTTTTTTTAAAATTTTATTGTTGGTAGATCATTTTGACTTGGTCATTTTAAAAGTAGCTCACGAGTCAAAAAAGTGTGGGCACCCCTGGTTTAGAGTATATTGCTTATGCCCAGGAGCTGCATAAGCACTTTTGGCATGTCTATTTGCACTAACTGAAACATGGTGCAAATCCTCTCACCTATATTAGGGGGAAGAGGCTGGAAGAGGATGCAGATAACAGCACCACATCAGAGCCCGCACTGCAGTGCAGGAGTGCCTGGGGACATAAAAGCATGGGGGGGAGGGGCAGGAAGGGAGTAAGATGAGAGCACTGACCCTGGCCAATGGAGTGCAACAAAGGAGTGTTTCTTGTTCAAACCTTCACTGCAGACTTAAGTCACTATCAACTGTAAATTCTACTCATTGCTCTGAGGTCAAAATTGCAACAAAACAAAAAAATCTCAAAATCCTTCTATCTTTTTGATAGGTTAATTATGGCAGTCTTTTCAATCCCCTGTATGGATGAGTTCAGGAAGGTATGGGACTTAGTAGGATGATCGCATAAGTTACGATCTGATCGAGTATTGTATTAAATTCCCTTAATAGATTTTAAAACATTCGTGTATTGTAGCTATGAAGTTTGTGCAAGTAAATGTACGATCTGTTAAGAATAAGATTGCAATGTTATCTGATAAGATCAAAAATAGTAAGGCTGATATTATTTGTTTATCTGAGTCATGGTTAACCGATGAAGGTGATGTAATTCTGTATCATTTATGCCCCCCTGGTTATAAAGTTTTTTCCCAAACTCATAGGGCTAGATTCACTAACCTTCATTGCGTTCCTGATCTGTGGCTGATCTGTGCAGGCCCGACGAATTTACAAAACAAAAAAATTTAAATGAGGGTGATCGGAAGACTGTCCCCCTCCGACCGCACGGATCGCTAGTGTGAGATCCCAACGCATGTGCAGACCATCTATAGATGATCTATGCATGCGTCTAAGAGCCATCTAGAGCTGTAACTTCTTTTTTAAAAACCTTTTACTAGCCCAGCGAGCCTGTGGTTTTAACCCGCTTTAAACCCATGGGTTAAAACCATGGGCTCGCAGTGCGGGGACAGCAGGAGAGATTCGGGGCAAGAGCAGGGCAGCGAGTCGGGGCAGCAGGCAGGAGAAATTCGGGGCAGAGCACGAGATTGGGGCAGGCAGGAGATCGTGGCTGATACAGGGCAGGAGATCGGGGCAGAGAAGCAGGGTAAGAGAGCAGAAGGTAGGGCAGTCGGAAAGGACCTCAGCAACTGGTCTTCAACAGTCACTTATTTTGGATCGGCCAGCCCAGTCTGTATTGATTTTTTTATTTTAGTGAATCGCTTCATGCCTGCATTTGAATGCCATTCCCCCTCATTTGCATGCGCAGATCAGAGGATGACCGGGGACAGAGGTTAGTGAATCGGGACGGAGTGAAATCGGGTCGCAAAGGGCTCGCAAACCGATCGGTACACGATCGGTTTGCTTAGTGAATCTAGCCCATAGTGGGAATAGGGTAGGTGGGGTAGTAATATTAAATAAAGAAGAATTTTTTTTATTAAACAAGAATTACATGAATGGATTTTTAACTGCTGTATCTTTTAGTATTATTCTGTTGTATTGTGCACCAGGGATCTTGGCAATCTGCAGTTCAACTGTTATTGAATGGTTGGTGAATTTGAATCTTGACCCAAATATGACAATGTTGTTAGGAGATTTTAATTTGCATGTAGATAAAAATAAAGTGAATTTTGTTGTGTCTGATTCAGTGGCGTACCTAGGGTACGTGGCACCCGGGGCCCATCATTTTTTGACACCCACCCATGTAAAAAAATATTTTTTTAGAATAGAAACAGGCAGTGAAAATTTTCTTATATTCCAAACATAACATAACATAAATTATGTCTGAATTGTCATGACATCAGAAGTACATATGGAGTAGTTGCAGGTGATGCTTGGGACAGTTCTGATTGTGTTAGTTCGGTTTTATGTGTTTTTTGAATAGAAGGGTTTTTATTTCTTTTTGAAGGTTTTGCAGTCTGTGGTCGATGTCAATTGGTTGTAGAGTTGGGGGTCAAGTGTTGCAGCTCGAATGGCTAGGAGGTTGTCGAACAGTTTTTTTCTTTTGACGTTTTTGGTTGGAGGGTGTGTGAATGGTGCGTGAGTTCTCCTATGTCTGGTTGAGGTGAATTGAATTATTTAGCGGAAGAAATTAGTTACCCCCTCATCCCAAACACATTAATTCTCTTCCATTTTTGTTCCCATTATAAAAAACACTGATAAGTTCCCAGGAAAAAAATACATTAAAATAAGAAGTGAAAACAAAGGCCCCTACAGATGAGAACATAACATAAGAATAGCCTAACTGGGTCAGACCAATGGTCCATCATGCCCAGTAGCCCATTCTCATGGTAGCCAATCCAGGACACTAATACCTGGTCAAAACCCAAAGAGTAGCAACATTCCATGCTACCGATCCAGGGCAAGCAGACACTTCCCCTATGTCTTAATAACAGATTATGGACTTTTCCTCCAGGAATTTGTCCAAATCTTTCTTAAAACCAGCTACACTATCTGCTTTTACCATAACTTCTGGCCACTTCATTTTTAAGTTTAGATCTTTCCTTTCAAACAGAGACCTTGCTAGATGTCAAATACAGCACAAGGTAACTTCACATGGACTTAGCTGTGCAGGAAATGTGAATCTCCTCATAAACCCACCATATAGTGCAAAAATTTGCAAAGTCTGTTTTTTTTCTTTCGATCACTACATAGCCTAATGCCACACAAGCAGCGCTGTTACAAACATATTCTGTAGGTCAATGCTAAGGATAACAAAGTTTCCTTCCTTGGACCAGAAGGAGATAATGATAAACCACTGGAAGAGATCCCAAAACAACACCCAAAGACCCACTCAGTGTGTGAACCAGTTGAGTGGAGTGGACTAACTGGGGGGTGGAAATGGGCCCGGAGTTTGCTCAGCAGAATTTCCAAGACCACCTCTTCCTCTCAACACATTGACACGCTGCCACCACCACCACTAGGAACACCTCACTGGGTAGGCCAGCTATGCTATAAACTTTATAAAACACATTATTATATTTTCTTATAAAGCACATATTTTAACTGAACTCTCTGACATCCTAAGCCTTTCCATTCACAAAAATAGAAGGAAGAAAAGTTCCCATTTCCTGCTGTCTCATGTCCCCGGCCTATACAATATTTTTTTTCTGCAGACCCTTCAAAAGTCTGACCAAATCCTCGTTTCACTTGCATTATAAAGTACTGAGGATGCCATCTCTCCCCAATCCCAGGTCCTAAAGTCTAAGACAGTAGCGCAAACTAATGCTGCCAGATTCAGGAAAAAAAATTTCGATTCGATTCAGCCTATTGAATTGGTTTTTCAATTCGATTTGCCTGCCCAGTTGGGTGATTTTTTTCAAAACTCCTGGTGGGTTTTATAGCTTTTTCACCCCCTTTGGCTTCTCCTAATCACACTGGCGCTGTGGTGTAAATAAAATAAAGAAACAAAAAGGACTTTTCCTCTCTCTGTTAAATCCTAGCTCACGTTTGCAGTCCAACACCAGCTCTGGCAGGATACACATTTCAAATCTGACATATTATAATCACAAAACAGAAAATAAAATTAATTTTTCTACCTTTTGTTGTCTGGTTATATTTCAAATCTTGTTGGTCCAAGGCTCTGGTTTTCTTCTGATAACTTGGGGTCTCCTTCTTTCTTCTTTCTGCATGCTAACCATCCATCTGCCAACTCTGTCCTCCCTTTCCATTTCCCTTCCCTCCCCAGGAAGTCTGGTATCTTTCCTTTTTTTCATCTCCCTCCACAGATCCACCTTTTCTTAACTACCCTTTCATCCGGCATCTCTCCCTCCTTCCCCACCACCCGAGTCCACCATCTCTCCCTTTCTTTTCCCAATTACCCTCCTATCCAGTATCTCTATCCCTCCTCCACACCATCCCTTGTGTCCAATTTCTCTCCCTTTCTGTTCCTTCCCTCCCTAAATCCCATGGTCCATCATCTCTCTCCATTTTCAGACCCATTATTTCTTCCTCCCCCCCAAAGTTTGGCATATGCACGTCTCTTTGAACACCCCCTTCCCTCCGTGTACTTCTAAACCAGGGTCCCCCCCAAAGGCCTGTCCCCCCGTAAAGGTCTGCCTGTCCCCCCTTGAAGGCCTGCACCCCCCTTGTAGGCCTGTCCCCCCCTTGAAGGCCTGCCTGCCTGTCCCCCCCTTGAAGGCCTGTCCCCCCCCTTGAAGGTCTGCAACCCCCCCGAAGGCCTGCACCCCCCCGAAGGCCTGTCCTCCCCCCCTTGTAGGCCTGTCCCCCCTTGTAGGCCTGCCTTCCTGTCCCCCTCTTGAAGGCCTGTCCCCCCCCTTGAAGGTCTGCAACCCTCCTCGAAGGCCTGCACCCCCCCCAAAGGCCTGCACCCCCCTGAAGGCCTGTCCCCCCTTGAAGGCCTGCACCCCCTTGAAGGTCTGCACCCCCCCGAAGGCCGGAACCCCCCGAAGTCCTGCACCCCTCTTGAAGGCCTGTCCCACCCCCTTGTAGGCCTGTCCCCCCCTTGTAGGCCTGTCCCCCCCTTGAAGGCCTGTCCCCCCTTGAAGGCCTGCCCCCCCCTTGAAGGCCTGCACCCCCCCGAAGGCCTGCACCCCCCCCAAGGCCTGTTCCCCCCTTGAAGGCCTGTCCCACCCCCTTGTAGGCTTGTCCAACCCCCTTGTAGACCTGTCCCCCCCTTGAAGGCCTGCCTGCCCCCCCTTGAAGGCCTGTCCCTCCCCCTTGAAGGTCTGCACACACCCCCAAAGGCCTGTCCCCCCCCTTGAAGGCCTGCCTGTCCCCCCCTTGAAGGCCTTCCTGCCTCTCTGTCACCCCCCTCCTCCTTGAAAGCCTGCCCGCCCGCCCCACCCCGAAGGACCGCTCGCCCCTGGCCTTCCCGCACCACTATGAAGCAGCACTACCTATGCTCCCGGCCTTGCCGTTCAGTCCCCCTCCACCACCCCCGAAGGACCGCTCGCCCCACTGACCTTCCTGCACCACCTATGAAGCAGCCGCAGCAGGATCCCGACGTCAGCGATCTCTGCGCTGCTTAGGCGCTGCTTCCTGCGCCGCGTTCCCGCCCCTCCTCTGATGTCAGAGGAGGGGCGGGACCGCGGCGCAGGAAGCAGCGCCCAAGCAGCTCAGGTATCGCTGAAGTCGCGATCCTGCCGCGGGCTGCTTCACAGGTTGGTGCAGGAAGGTCAGTGGGGCGAGCGGTCCTTCGGGTTGGTGGGGGGGAATGAACAGCAAGGCCGGGAACACCCCCTCATGGCTGGCACCCAGGGCGGACCGCCCCCCCCGCCCCCCCCTTAGTACGCCACTGGTCTGATTTTTTGTTTTAGATTCTTTAGGTTGGAAACAAATCATCACTAAGCCTACCTATCAAAGGGGACATATCCTAGAAGTGTTTTTTGTTGGGAATAGTTTGGCTGATGTTAATTTCATGGTGAACTCTATACAGTGTATTCCATGGTCTGGTCTTTTTTTTTTTTTTTTTCTTGCTTTACTGGTGATTTTAGAATTGTAAAAATTGCAGATTAGAAGAAAAATGTTTATGACAGGCAAAGTTCATTTAAAATAGATGCTTTAGGGAAAGCTTTAACTGTATGACATGTCAACTGATGAATCAGGTAGTAGCAAGATATTCCCATACCGCTCTTTGGTTTACTGAAGAATTGAAGATTTGTAAGCAGATGTTGAGGAAATGTGAAAGGGAGTGAAGAAAATATCCCTAAAGAGAAACACAGAAGTATAATTAATCTTTGCAGCATTACAATTTTGAAACCATTCTTACAAAAAGACACTTTTATGACCAAACTATTAGAAAAGGCCCCTTCCTAGTCATGTGAGCTTTTTAAAGTCGTCGTAAAATTAGGGAAGTTAGATAGAGACATTTATGAAACACATATTGGTTTGTCTTATCAGGACTTTGTACTAGGCTTTGTAGAAGTTTATTCAAGTTTATTAAAATTTTGATAAAACGCATATCAGAACTTCTAAGCGTTTTAAAATTTGTAATTAAAAAGGGGGGAGACAATAAATGAGTAAGTACTCACATAATAATATTTGACCAACTAGAAATAATAGGAAAATAGGAAGAACTACAAATTAAACAGTAAAGAATACATGAAAGGTAAACCACGATGGGGAAGCTAAGGAATAAAAATTATGAAATAACTCTGGCTTTAACCTAATCTATTTAACAGTCGAATGCATCTTGGAAAAGGTAAGTCTTTAGATTTCCCTTGAGCTTATCTAAGTTTCTTTCTGCCCTGATATGAAGAGGTAGGGAATTCCATATTGTAGGGGCCGTAATTGCAAATGAGGTAGCCCGACGTATGCTAATAATTTTCAAGGATGGCATATGAAGCAGATGCTGAGAAGAGGATCTTAGAGCTCTTATAGGATCATATGGAATGAGAAGTTTATGGATAAAGGCCAGTTCTTTAGTGGTTTGAGTTTTGAATGAAAAGATAGCTATTTTATATATGATACGGTGTGCAAATGGCAACCAGTAAGCTGATTTTAATAAAGGAGTAACATGATCAAATTTCTTTTTATTTGCAATATTTTTTATGGCCGTGTTTTGTATCAGTTGTAAATGGAAATTGTAGGTGATTGCTTTCTGGAACAACTTGTCAAGGAAAATACAAGAGGAAATGCAATTCTGAACTTAATTCTAAATGGACTGTGAGGACCGGCACAAGATGTAGAAGTAGAAGGGACGCTGGGAAACAGAGATCACAATATGATCTGCTTCGACCTGGAAATAGGGGCGAAACATCGGTCCAGAATGACGGCCATGGTGCTATACTTCCGAAAGGGAATTACGAAGGGATGAGACGCATGGTGGGGAAGAAGATTAAGAAGAGGATGAACACTGTAAAGACGCTAGAGCAAGCTTGATCTCCTTTTAAGGATACGGTAAATGAGGCGCAAAATCTATATATACCGCTTATCAACAAGGGATCAAAGAGGAAAAAGAATAAGGAACTGGTGTGGCTCACTGTAGAGGTAAAGGAAGCGATCAGAGACAAAAATACCTCGTTTAAGGAATGGAAAAGATCAAAAACGGACGAAAACTGGAATAAGCTAAAACAACATCAACACAGGAGCCATAAGGCGGTAAAAGGGGCCAAAAGAGAATACGAAGATAAAACATCCAAGGAGGTGAAAAACTTCAAACCGTTCTTTCGATATATTAAAGGGAAATGACCCGCAATGGAAGTGGTGGGACCGTTGGAGGACCAAGGAATAAAGGGAGGGCTAAAGGAGGACAAAGCAATCGCCAACAGACAGAACACGTTTTTTGCATCTGTATTTACCAAAGAGGATATACATATCATACCGGAACCCATCAGGCTATATGCTGGAAATGAAAATGGGAAACTGACAAGGTTAACGGTCAGTCTAGAAGAGGTATGCAGGCAGATTGATAGGCTTACAAGTGATAAATCCCCAGGACTGGTTGGCATCTATCCGAGGATCATCAAGGAATTGAAAGTGACCATAGCTGAACTGCTTCAACTAATAGCCAATCTGTTGATCAAATCGAGAAAGATTCCATAGGACTGGAAGGTGGCGACTGTTACAACGATCTTCAAGAAAGGTTTGAGGGGAGATCCAGGAAACTACAGACTGATGAGTCTGACCTCGGTACAAGGAAAGATGGTAGAGGCGCTGATAAAGGACTTTATCATTGATCACCTTGACGGACACGGTCTGATGAGGACCAGCCAGCATGCAGATCTTGTTTGACGAACTTGCTTCACTTCTTCGAGGGAGTAAACAGGCAGATAGACAAGGGCAACCCGGTCGACATTGTATATCTGGACTTTCAGAAGGCATTCGACAAGGTTCCGCATGAACGACTACTTCAGAAAATTGCGAGCCATGGAATCGAGGGTGAAATACTCACGTGGATTAAAAACTGGCTGGAGCATAGGAAACAGAGAGTGGGGGTAAATGGACAATACTCAGACTGGAAGAGCATCACCAGTAGAGTGCCGCAGGGCTCAGTGCTTGGACCCGTGCTCGTCAACATCTTTATAAATGATCTGGATATAGGTACGACGAGGGAGATGATTAAATTTGCGGACGATACAAAGTTATTCAGAGTAGTGAAGACACAGGGGATTGCGAAGATCTGCAATGTGACATAATCAGGCTCGAGGAATGGGCATCGACATGGCAGATGAGGTTCAACGTGGATAAGTGTAAAGTGATGCATGTCGGTAACAAAAATCTCATGCACAAATACAAGATGTCCGGGGCAGTACTTGGAGAGACCTCCCAGGAAAGGGACTTGGGAGTTCTGATCAACAAGTTGATTAAACCCTCTGCGCAATGTGCGGCGGCGGCAAAAAGGGTGAACAGAATGTTAGGAATGATAAAGAAGGGGATCACGAACAGATCGGAGAAGGTTATCATGCCGCTGTACCTGGCCATGGTGCGCCCTCACCTGGAGTATTGTGTCCAGCACTGGTCGCTGTACATGAAGAAGGACACAGTACTACTTGAAAGGGTCCAGAGAGGAGTGACTGAGATGGTTAAGGGGTTGGAGGAGCTGCCGTACAGTGAAAGATTAGAGAAACTGTGCCTCTTCTCCCTCGAACAGAGGAGATTGAGAGGGGACATGATCGAAACATTCAAGGTACTGAAGAGAATAGACTTAGTAGATAAGGGCAGGTTGTTCACCCTCTACAAGGTAGAGAGAACGAGAGGGCACTCTCTAAAGTTGAAAGGAGATAGATTCTGTACAAATGCAAGGAAGTTCTTCTTCACCCAGAGAGTGGTAGAAAACTGGAACGCTCTTCCGGAGTCTGTCATAGGGGAAAACACCCTCCAGGGATTCAAGACAAAGTTAGGCAAGTTTCTGCTGAACCAGAAGGTACGCAGGTAGGGCTAGTCTCAGTTAGGGCTAGTCTCAGTCAGTCTTTGACCAGAGGGCCACTGCGTGAGCTGGGCACCATGGACCACTGGTCTGACCCAGCAGTGGCAATTATTATGTTCTTATATCTTTTTGATAGATACCCTTATACAATGCATTACAGTAATCGAGCTTAGATATAATTAGGGAATGAATTAAAATATTGAGAGATTGAGGATCTAGAATGTTTGCAAAAGATCGGATCATCCATAGCCTAATGAAGCAATTTTTTACTACATAGCTAATTTGCAGGCAGTAAGTTAATTTATTATCTTTTACACCCTAAATTTTAGTTGCAGACACAGAAATAATAGGGATATCACTTATTGTAATGGGAAATCTAAGCTGTATATTATCTTTCCACGGAAAAAGAAGACATTTGGATTTGGATATACTAAGGGCTCCTTTTACAAAGGTGTGCTAGTGGTTTTAGTGTGCGCTAGCCGCTACCACCTCCTTTTAAGCAGGTGGTAGTTTTTCAGCTAGCGCACGTTAATCTTGTGTGTGCGCTAAAAACACTAGTGCACCTTCGTAAAAGGAGCCCTAAGTGACAACATGTTGAGCCACTGTGAAATGTTGTCTAATTTAGCATTGAAAAGATTAATGTTATCATGACTGGAGGCATTGATGGGATAAATAATCTGAATGTCATCTGCGTAAGCATAAGCAGTAAGACCGATAGATTGACAGAGTGTTAATAAGGGAGCCAGATAGATATTAAAGAGTAGGGGGGATAGTATAGATTCTTGGGGATACCAAAACTATTTTGAATTGAAGAAGAAATTGTATTATTAAAGGAGACAACAGCAGTGCAATTTGTAAAAAAAAAGAGGTAAATCATTGATGGATTTGTTCAGAGATACCTATCGCTGCTAATCTTCATAGCAGGAGTTAATGATCAATTGTATCGAACGCAGCTGATAAATCTAAAGATAGGAGGATGACTGATTTATGCTGGTCCAGGAAATATATATGTGGTTAAACCTATAAGTGCATGTTCTGTAGAATGTTTTTTCCGGAAACCAGTTTGATTAGGATGAAGAGCCTGAGTTTTGTCAAAGTGGTCTGAAATTTGATTGAATATTATTTTTTCCATTACTTTAGCAAGAAATGAAAGGGTTGAGATTGCTCTGTAATTGGAACAATCTTGATTACTTTCTTTGATATTTTTTAACATGGGGTATATTATAGAATGTTTCCAGGCAGTGGGCATGGTGGCTGTATTCAAACTTTTATGGATTAATTTGAGAATAAAAGAGCCAAAGATCGAAAAATGTTGTTTCATAATGAAAGAAGAAATTGTGTCACTGCTTGATCCTTTAATAATAATAATAATAATAATAACTTTATTCTTCAATACCGCCATAGTCGAAAGACTTCTAGGCAGTTCACATTCAAAGAAGGCTGGATAATCAGCGAATTACAGGATGCAAGAAGTGAGGGTTACATAAGAAATAGGTAGAGGACAGCAAATTACATTGAGGTAGATAGATGGAGAATATATCATTGTGAGTGTAAGAGACTTCTGTTTAGGAGATGAATTTGTCAAACAGAATAGTTTTAATTGATTTTCGGAATGCGCCTTAGGTCAGACTGGCTCTATTTATGTAGTTATCCAGCCAGAACTGCTGTTTGCCTGCTTGGAACATGAAGGTCCTGTTCAAAAAGGACTTGTATTTGCAGCCTGTGATCTTTGGGTAGGTAAAGATGTTTCGGTTTCTGGTTGGTCGTGTAGGGTTGTGTAATATGAAGTGTGGTAGCAGATAGGAAGGCGCTAACCCCAGACCTGCTTGAAAAAAATACAGGCAAATTTGAACAGTATTTGCGCCTTCATTGGCAACCAGTGCAACTTTTTGTAGTAAGGGCTAATGTGGTCGTTTTTCCTCAATCTGAAGATCAAGCGAACTGCTGTGTTTTGCACTATTTTTTGGGATACTTAGATAAACAATGTTGCAGTAGTCCAGCGTTGATAGGATCAGAGACTGCACTAGTAGTCTAAAGGACATAGCGTCAAAGTATTTTTTTAATGGTCCTTAGTTTCCAGAGTGTACAAAAGCATTTCTTCATCACTAAGTTCGTGTGGTCTGCCATGGTTAGGTGTGTGTCCAGTGTGATACCCAGTATTTTTATGGTTTTGGAGATTTGGTATTCGTGGCCGTTTAATTGTAATGATGTTCTGGTAATTTTGTCCTTAGGGCTTGCCAAGAAGACTTTTGTCTTTTCTGTGTTTAGTTTCAGTTTGAAGTCGGTTGTCCATTTTTCAATTTTGGTCATTATGTGAGAAAGGTTATCTATTGTTTTGTTTGTTATGTCATTTAAGGGGCTTAGGATGAATATATCATCTGTATATATATATATATATATATATAGTTATTTAAGCTTAATTTTTTTAATAGATGGCCTAAGGATGAGATGTAGATGTTGAATAGTGTGGGTGATAGTTGGGAGCCTTGGGGAACCCCTGAATGGTTTTTCCATGGTTTAGAGTAATTCCCTTCGCTGGCTACTCGGTATGATCTATTGCCCCCTCCTTAATTTCTGCCCTGTGCCCCAGCTTCTGCTAGATTAACTGTTTTCTTTATACCTCCCAAACAGTTGCACCCTTCTATTTCTTCTTCTTTTTTTTAATTCAACCCAATTTTAATTTATTTGCATATCTTTTTTTTTTTTTTAAATCTTTATTCATTTTTAAACTTATAATAAGTGTGATAACATATCCATACAAATAACCATAAATATATCACTTAATAATCAACAATGATACATATATTATTCTCTTATCTCCCCCCTCCCCACCCTTATCTATCATATAATCAATACTTATACAACATGTAACAATAAAAATATCCTCTCTCCCACCCCATAATTGAACTTGTAAATTTAAGGGAAGCAAGATTTTTCTAATCATTACAATACTTTGTTAATGGCTCCCAAATATCTTGAAATTTCCTGAAACAACCCTGTTGTATTGCAATAAGTCTCTCCATTTTATAAATATGACATAAGGAGTTCCACCAAAAATTATAATTTAATCTATTCCAATTTTTCCAATTATATGTAATTTGTTGAATGGCAACCCCAGTCATTATAAGTAATAATTTGTTATTATTAGTAGATATCTGACTTTTTGCTCTCATTGCCATACCAAACAGCACAGTATCATATGATAATGCCACAGGGTTATCTAATAAACAGTTAATTTGGTCCCAAATTGATTTCCAAAAATTCATAATGAATGGACAATAGAATAATAAATGATCTAAAGTCCCTGCTTTGAGATGACAGTGCCAATATTCATTAGACTTAGAGCTATCACAGCTTAGGGCTGTGAGTTCAAATCCCACGCTGCTCCTTGTGACCCTGGGCAAGTCACTTAATCCTCCATAGCCCCAGGTACGTTAGATAAATTGTGAGCCCACCGGGACAGATAGGGAAAATGCTTGAGTACCTGATTGTAAAACCGCTTAGATAAGCTTGATAGGCGGTATATAAAATCCTAATAAACTTGAAACTTGATCCAATTTTTGTAAACAAACAAGGGTCCATAAAGCTCTATGTAACAGAAAAAACCAAGTTTGTCTCATGGATGCCAACACTGTACATCTCTTCCTCCAATTGGAGTAAATCAGAAATTCTTCCACTCAATGTCCATTGTACAAAAGGATTGTTTGACTCATTTCCCTTTCTTTGGAGGGAAGATGAAATAAAATATTTTCTTTATACCTCCCAAACAGTTGCACCCTTCTATTTCTAGTTTACATTTATCACTCTCACAATTGATGCCACCCAAACTGTATACCCCCTTTCTGGTGGCCTGGGCATTGGAATTACATACAGCTGTCTTAGAAAAGGACGTAATGTTGGCATTGTGTACTGTCCCTATGATAGTGCATGATGCTAGGTCCAGAGAAAATCATTGAGACACAATGCAATAATCTAAATTGTTTCAAATGAGGGAGAGGGGGTGGCACTCCATTGGCATTATGATGCAAATGTGGGATATACATAAACACTGTTACTCATGCCTTATGGGTTTGTACCTCTATAGCAGGTTTTTGGGCTACCATTTATAACTTTCTGGGAAGGGCCCTGCAGAAGTCCATACATCCTGCTCTCATAGAGATTCACTGCTAAACAGTCAAGGCCTCTTAATTCAAAAGGCCTGTATCGTTTGAAAGAAGTGTATAATGCAGCAGTGGGTTCTTTGTTTTAGCAATGGAAGATCTATCCGCAGCTTTTGACACACTTGACCACGATCTATTACTCAAAAGACTAAAATCCATAGGTGTTGCTGATCATGTTTTAGACTGGTTCATTTCATTTCTTACCAGCCGTTCATCCATGGTTAGATACAATGATACGACTTCTAAAGTTTATTCATTAACGGTATCCCCCAAGATTCCATTCTCTCCCCTTTATTGTTCAACATTTTTCTATCTCCACTACTGAGCATTTGCCAATCAATAGGCTTTACTACATATACATACGCTGACGATATCTAACTTTTACACCCATTAAATCCAGAGAACATAGAAGAAATTAATAAGAAACTAGAGACAATAAAAAATTGGCTCACCTCTAACAAGCTAGCCTTAAACATCCAAAAAACAAAATCACTGCTCTTCCCGTGGAAAAAAGACATACACTTGAACATTCCATTTTCCCTTAACAATATCCATTTAGAGTCAGTGACTTCTTTAAAAATCTTAGGCGTTATCATCGATGATAATCTCTCGTTCCATAATCATATAAGTAATATAGTCAAACTGTGTTTTTACAAACTAGGTATGATACGTTCAATTTCCAAATTCCTTGAGCCAAAATCAATTAATATATTAATTCACTCTTTGGTCATTGCCAAACTCAACTATTGCAACTCTCTATTAATTACCGTAACATTACACAAAAGGAAAAAAGACGCCTTCATATAATTCAAAACAGGGCTGCTAAACTTATAAACAATGGTAAAAAATATGATCATGTCACCCCCCTACTGATTAACTCCCATTGGCTCCCAATTAGTCACCGCATTACTTTCAAAATATTACTTCTTGCATTTAAAACTTTAATCTTTAAAGAACCACAATTCATCAATAGAATGCTCATCCCCCACAACACTTCCCGGTCTCTTCGATCAACGGCCCAAAAACTCCTAATGGTCCCATCATTAAAAATTATAGGCACTAGAAGACATGATATGTTCTCAGTAATGGCCCCCCAATTGTGGAACGCTCTTCCCCAGCATATTAGAGAAGAAAAAGACCTTAGTCAATTCAAAAAACTTTTAAAAAGTTACCTCTTTAAAGACGCGTTCAATCTTTAACTTTCTTTCTTCTAGATGAAGATATTATGGTTCAGTTTTATTTACCCATCCCATTGTTTTTTCCTTGCTTTTTGTCTATTTTCCTAAGCTATGAAGATGTAACTTTACCCCTCTATCCTTCACATTTCGTGTATGTCTCAAAACTGTTAGTTTTAAGTTATTGTGCTTACTTATATAAACTTGTTTTATGAAGCTGTAAATCGCTTAGTAACTTGAATAAGCGATTCATCAAATACAAATAAAAACTTGAAACTTGAAACTTTTGTGGAGAGGGACCACATCTGCCCTTCTCCAGTCCTCCGGTACCACTCTCGACTCTAGAGACTCATTGAAAATGTTAGTTAGTGGCCCCATCGCTTTGTCTACCTTTATTTTAGCTAGCTCCTCACAAACACAACCCTCTGAAAATCGATCAGGGTCTATTACTCCTTCATCCCTATTCACATTTGTCTTCTGTGGTCTTGCTCCCGGCGCTTCAGCTGTGAACACAGAACAGAAATATTTGTTAAGCAATTCGACCTTTTCTTTATCAGCTTCTTTATTCCTCCCCTTCACCTTTGAGTCTCACAATGCCACTTTTGCACTTCTTCCTATCACTAATAAATGTGTTGCCTCCCTGTTTTACCGTGTCAGCTATTTTTTCTTCCATTTGCATCTTTTCTTTCCTGACTACATGACCAGTCTCTCTTAACTTTTCCAGATATTTTTGCCTGTCTTCCTCTTTCTGCGATCTTTTGTAGTTTATGAAAGCTAATATCTTATTCTTTACCTTCTCTGCTACTATTTTTGAGAACCAAAGCAGCTTTCTTTTCCTCTTAGTTTTACTTACTTGCATCACCAAAAGGTTACTCACCTTTACAATTGCTCTTTTCAGTTTTGCCCACCGCATTTCCACTCATTTCATACTTTCCCATCCACACAATAATTTCTTGACATAAACCCTCATCTGAACAAAGTTAGTTTTTTAATAGTCTAGAACCTTTGCTTTTAAATGAGCTCTCTCTACACCCATCTTAATATTAAACCATACCATGCAGTGATCACTGGATGCCAGATGATCACCCACTGTAACATCACAAACACTTTCCCCGTTTTTAAGCATTAAGTCCCCATTCCGCGTGGGTCCATTACCAACTGCTGGAACAGTTCTCCTTGTAGAGAATCCAGGATCTCCCTACTTCTAGAAGACCCCACAATAGGGATACCCCAATCAACATTTGACATGTTAAAATCACCTATTAGTTAGACTTCCCCTTTTTTAGATATATTCTGAATGTCTACTATTAAATATCTATCTACTTCTGTCTGTGAAGGAGGCCTGTATGTCACACCAATATGAAGATATTCACCATTCCCTCTTTCCAAATTGATTCACAGTGCCTTTTCCTTGCCAATTATGTGGCTTTAATATGATCTTTAACATATAACGCTACTCCCCCTTCCTTTTCTTCCTACCCTGTCTTTTCTGAACTGATGATAGCCCGGTATAACTGCATTCCAGTCATGGTTCTCTGTGAACCACATCTCCATGATCGCCACTATATCCAACTCTTCTTCTATCAGAGCTTCTAGCTCCAGAATCTTGTTTCCCATACTTCGAGCATTAGTATATATGCTTTCAAGACATTGCCAGCTACTGTCTCCTGTGTCTCCTCTGCTCCAGCACCCTTCTCCTCTGCTATATGTTCTGGTGCTGTATGTTCTGGTAGTACCACCACCAAATAGACTTGGCAGAGAGAAAAATAATCTGCAATTTTTCCCTTTAACTAAAGGCACTGAAGAGGTTTTGTAGCCCATCTGCATATTCCTCCTAGCTTTCTCCAGGGAAATTCCTGGATCCATCCTGATCCACTAAGGGCCTCTGCTCCTGCTGCTCAGTACTACTAGCCACTTATCAAGTAGCACACACCATTACATTCTATCTCTACAGGTTTTATTTACATAAGAACATAAGAACATAAGCAATGCCTCTGCCGGGTCAGACCCGAGGTCCATCGTGCCCAGCAGTCCGCTCACGCAGCGGCCCAACAGGTCCAGGACCTGTGCAGTAATCCTCTATCTATACCCCTCTATCCCCTTTTCCAACAGGAAATTGTCCAATCCTTTCTTAAACCCCAGTACCGTACTCTGCCCTATTACGTCCTCTGGAAGCGCATTCCAGGTATCCACCACCCGCTGAGTAAAGAAAAACTTCCTAGCATTTGTTTTGAATCTATCCCCTTCCAATTTTTCCGAATGCCCTCTTGTTCTTTTATGTTTTGAAAATTTGAAGAATCTATCTCTCTCTACTTTCTCTATGCCCTTCATGATCTTGTAGGTTTCTATCATGTCTCCTCTGAGTCTCCGCTTTTCCAGGGAGAAGAGCTCCAGCCTCTCCAATCTTTCAGTGTATGAAAGGTTTTCCATGCCCTTAATCATTCGTGTCGCTCTCCTCTGGACCCTCTCAAGTATTGCCATATCCTTCTTAAGGTACGGTGACCAATACTGAACACAGTACTCCAGGTGCGGGCGCACCATTGCCCGATACAACGGCAGGATGACTTCTTTTGTTCTGGTCGTAATACCATTTTTAATAATACCCAACATTCTGTTTGCCTTCTTCGCGGCTGCTGCGCATTGCGCCGTTGACTTCATTGTTGTATCCACCAGTACACCCAAATCTCTTTCAAGGTTACTTTCCTCTAATACTAATCCCCCCATTTGGTAGCTGAACATCGGGTTTTTTCTCCCTATATGCATGACTTTGCATTTCCCTACATTGAATTTCATCTGCCATTTATTCGCCCACTCCTCCAGTTTGTTTAGGTCCCTTTGTAGGTCCTCACACTCTTCCGTAGTTCTAACCCTTCTACAGAGTTTAGTGTCGTCCGCAAATTTTATAACTTACCTTTTTCTATTTCCAATCCCATAAACTTTCTGCTCTTGATACAGATTTTTCCCAGTCTTTTTTTCCCATCTCAAACAGCTGCATAGTGGCAACCTATGTATTTTCTGCTTCCATGACCTCACCATCCCTTTTGTATTCTACCTTCTTCTCAGCTCTCAAACTTCAACATTTTCTTCCTTTCATTCAAGCAAAAAAAATCACACACTACTGCAATGAATAGGCACTAGACTTTATTGACCCAACATGAGCTGTGTTTTCATGCCTGCATTAGGAGGTCATCCAAATTCTTAAAGCATCAGAACCACAAATCAGTATACTTAGAAACTAGTCTGCAATTTTTACACCAGAGCAAAAACTTGTGAGTAAACTTCTTCACCTAAGTCCTTACCTTTTCTCCTCCTTTCTCCTTTTATATCTGTGTGTGCTCTTTTTGCTTTTAACTAATCACTGTTGTGAAATCCTTTGCTACTGTTTCTGACTAGCAGTATATCAAGAATTTTGAAATAAAATAAATATTCTATCCTCATCTTTCTTGATCTATCTGCTGATTTTGATACTGTCGATCACTACCTGATACACTGTCTTCACTTGGATTTCAGATCTCTGTACTGTCTTTGCTTTCTTCTTATCCCTTCCATTGCACTTTTAGTGTATGCTCTGGTGGATCCTCCTTCACTGCTATCCCATTATCAGTCTGTATATCTCAGGGCTCTTTCTTGAGACCTCTTCTTTTTTCTAACTATACTTATTCCCTTGGTGCGCTGATCTCCCATGCTTTACAGTATCATCTATATGCCAATGACTCCCAAATCTAGCTTTCAACACCAGAAATTTCAGCAGAAATCCAGGCCTGCCTGTCTGATATTGCTGCCATCTGAAACTATGTAAGGCTAAACTGAGTTTCTTATTTGTCCCCCTAAACTACAGTTATTAGATTTTCCAAATGGAAGATCCGGACTCCCTAGACCTGCCCCCAGGCCCGCCCAATTCCACCCATCCCATCCCCACCCTGTTATGTCACAGCCCCACCTCAATCCCTCCCTAGCCCTACCACAGCCCCGCCCCCCCACTGCCTACTCTCACCAGGCAGGAGGACATGCGTACATGCATGGATGCAGCGTGATGATGTCAGGTGCACTTGATGTAATAACATAGTAACATAGTAGATGACGGCAGATAAATTGGTCCATCCAGTCTGCCCAACCTGATTCAATTTAAATTTTTTAATTTTTTCTTCTTAGCTATTTCTGGGCAAGAATACAAAGCTCTACCTGGTACTGTGCCGAAATCTCAGTTAAAACCTACTCCAGCCCATCTACACCCTCCCAGCCATTGAAGCCCTCCCCAGCCCATCCTCCACCAAATGGCCATATACAGACACAGACAGTGCAAGTCTGCCCAGTACTGGCCTTAGTTCAATTTTTAATATTATTTTCTGATTCTAGAAGATTCTATGTGTTCATCCCACGCTTCCTTAAACTCAGTCACAGTTTTACTCTCCCCCACCTCTCTCGGGAGCGCATTCCAGGCATCCACCACCCTCTCCGTAAAGTAGAATTTCCTAACATTGCCTTTGAATCTACCACCCCTCAATCTCAAATTATGTCCTCTGGTTTTACCATTTTCCTTTCTCTGGAAAAGATTATGTTCTACGTTAATACCCTTCAAGTATTTGAACGTCTGAATCTATCTTCCCTGTCTCTCCTTTCCTCTAGGGTATACATATTCAGGGCTTCCAGTCTCTCCTCATACATCTTCTGGCGCAAGCCTCCTATCATTTTTGTCGCCCTCCTCTGGACCACTTCAAATCTTCTTACGTCCTTCACCAGATACGGTCTCCAAATCTGAACACAATACTCCAAGTGGGGCCTTACCAATGACCTGTACAGGGGCATCAACACCTTCTTCCTTCTACTGGCTACGCCTCTCTTTATACAGCCCAGCATCCTTCTTGCAGCAGCCACTGCCTTGTCACACTGTTTTTTCGCCTTTAGATCTTTGGACACTATTATCCCAAGGTCCCTCTCCCCGTCCGTGCATATCGGCTTCTCTCCTAGCATATATAGTTCCTTCCCATTATTAATCCCCAAATGCATTACTCTGCATTTCTTTGCATTGAATTTTAGTTGCCAAGCATTAGACCATTCCTCTAACTTTTGCAAATCCTTTTTTCATATTTTCCACTCCCTCTTTGGTGTCTACTCTGTTACAAATCTTGGTATCATCTGCAAAAAGGCACCCTTTTCCTTCTAACCCTTCAGCAATGTCACTCACAAACATATTGAACAGGATTGGCCCCAGCACCGAACCCTGAGGGACTCCACTACTCACCTTTCCTTCCTCCGAGCGACTTCCATTAACCACCACCCTCTGGCGTCTGTTCGACAGTGTGGCTCTGCCGGTGCTGGTTTGTACGATGGCCCCGGTCAGCGCCCAGAATAGCCTGCGTCTCACATGCTTCCAGATGATGCTGGAAGTCCTGCTGGTCTCTCAGTCAATAAAGCAATACAAAAAGGTCAAGAACAATGAGGTTCAAAATAAAGTAAAGTAAAGTCCCAATTTATTGAGTTCACAGACCCTGAATAGGGTTTAGTTCATTCCTTTCATGAACAAAAGAAATCATGAAAGAATAAAGGGTTGCAAAAATAAACAACCCACACCTTCCGTACAGGTATAACAGGTGAGTAGTCACTTAGTCTGTAATAGCCCAGTCTTAGTACGTCTGCCTTTAGCAAGCAGACGGGGAAAAACTATAGCCCTTTCCTTGAAGACTGAAAGTACTGCACCCAGGCCTGGATTGAAGTAGGCCTGGCCCCTAACCAACTCAGAAGTAGTTGGTGGGGGAGGGGAATAGCCGAATCCACTTATTCAAACCTGTTTTAAACAGTATGCCACAAATGGCCCCACAATCCCGCCCTGAGGATCTTCTGTGGATTCTCCCCAATCTAATACCCCTATACAAAGTCCATATTGCAGTTTCACTCAAGTCTCAAAAGGCAAACACAAACAAAAACTTCCAAGCAAAATAAACCTGGTTTAAAACTTCCAGGTTTCAGGCACCTTGCAGTGAGAGCCCAGCACTACTCACTGGCTCTAAACAGGTGCAAGCAGGTTTCAACAAAAAAACCAAATTCACAAAAATAAGCACACCAGAAAGTAAAAGGTCTTGCACTTAACTTTCATCCATTACACAGGCTTCTGTATCCATGATAGTGTCCATGATAGTGTCAATTCCATAGGCTCTGGATCAGCTAGCTAGTTGGCTTCAGAGACAGGGGCTGCTTCCACCATCTCAATGTCCTGGAAGCTCTGAGGTTCAGGAGAGCTATCCTGCGAACCTCCTTCCTGGGCTGTCCCAGGGTAAACTGACTGGTTCCTCCTCAGTGCTGCCTCTAAAGCACTGAGGCGACCACGCCCTGTTCTATGTGGGGGCAGGGCAGCCTGTAGCTTGGGCTGAGATTTCCTGGGGCTTCTAATTAAACCCTGCAGCTGAGAATTAGCTGACCTGGTGGATTTGCTGTGAGGCTGTTCCAGGCTGTTCTCCCCATGCTCCTCACCTCCCCAGGGTTTTGTAAGCTGAGGTTTAAATGTACATTCAAAGCCTTCCTTCTTATGGGTGTTTAATCTGTCATAATGGTTAGCCCTCTTTAAGGCCAGGTTAGGGTTAGGCAGAGCCTTCCCTGGCACAAACCGAGCTTTAGGGCTAGGGTTGTGACAACAGCCAGTTTCTAACCCAGTTCACCATTTTGGGTCCTAACTTCAGCTCTTCAAGTTTGTTCAACAGCCTCCTATGAGGAACTGTATCAAAGTCTTTGCTGAAATCTAAGTAAATTACATCTAGCATATGTCATCGATCCAACTATAGGTCACCCAATCAAAAAATTCAATCAGGTTCGTTTGGCACGATTTACCTTTTGTAAAGCTATGTTGCCTCGGTTCCTGTAACCCATTAGATTCAAGGAAGTACACTATCCTTTCTTTCAGCAACGCTTCCAACAACTGAAGTGAGGCTCACTGGCCTGTAGTTTCCTGCTTCATCCCTGTGACCACTTTTTTGAATAGGGACCACATCCGCTCTCCTCCAATCCCCAGGAATCACTCCCGTCTCCAGAGATTTGTTGAACAAGTCTTTAATAGGACTCGTCAGAACCTATCTGATCTCCTTAGTATCCTGGGATGGATCCCGTCTGGTCCCATCGCTTTGTCGACCTTCAGTTTTTCAAGTTGCTCATAAACACTCTCCACCGTGAACAGCGCAGATTCTACCTCATTTTCTCATGTAACTTTGCCAGAAAATCTCGGTCCTTCTCCAGAATTTTCTTCTGTGAACACAGAACAGAAGTATTTGTTTAGCACATTTGCTTTTTTCTTATCACTCTCCACATATCGGTTCCCAGCATCTTTTAGTTTAGCAATTCCATTTTTCATCTTCCTCCTTTCACTAATATATCTGAAAAAATTTTTGTCTCCCTTTTTTACATTTTTAGCCATTTGTTCTTCCGCCTGTGCTTTCGCCAGACATATCTCTCTCTTGGCTTCTTTCAGTTTCACCCTGTAGTCCTTTCTGCACTCCTCTTCTTGGGCATCCATGTATGCTCATGTATGTGGCATCCATGTATACACAAACGCCTTCCTGCCCGATGGTGATTTATTGAAAGCTTTTCAAAACCTGGACAAAGTGCTGAGTTTTGAAAAGCTGGCTGGGGAAATCCAGATATCTGGTAACCCTACCCTAAACCCACTTCTGCTCTTCTCCCATTCTCTGTTTCTGTGGATAATACTCTCAACCTCCATATATTGTAAGCTTGGAGTCACCTTTGACTCCTCTCTCTTTTTATGCAAAAGTCTAAAAGACTGCTAAAATCTGTCATTTTTTTCTCTATAATATCACTAAAATGTGTCCCCTTTTTTGTCTGATCAAAGTACCAAAACCCTATCCATACTCATTACTTCACACAGGTAGACAGAGGCTGTGTTCACATCAGGCTTCTACAATTCAGGTTAAATAATACAATAGTTTTTACATACTTCTGCTCAGTCTATGATGGGATACCAGTCCTGAGTTTTCTTTTGAGTTTTCTTTCCTTCAGTTAGTTATTTTCATCTGTTTTATTTATTTGGATGAAGGCAACCTTTTGCTTCCCTGCACTTTTCAAGCAAGCACCATTTCTCTCTGCTTTTGTTCTGAGCTGCTTCTCTGTTACATCAATCGGATCATCAAAGGATATTGGGATCAGAACCTGCAAAATGAAGAAACCATAGCTACAATTTACATTACATTACATTAGTGATTTCTATTCCACTTGTACCTTGAGGTTCAAAGTGGATTACATAAGAAGAGAGCTGGACATTTCCAGGAGAGTACATTACATTGGATAATTTCTGGTACAGGTACTAATTGAGGATATAGATTAAATTATATTAGAAATTATTTCGGGTTATGTTACATAGAAAAGTATTCTGCTTCCTTACATTGGTAGATAGTTGGTTTCGGTAGGAGATATTAGGTTCAGGTTGATTACTTGGCTTTCTGGTTCTTTCTTTTTTTGGGGGGTAGGGGTCGATTGAGGATATGATGCCAGGGAGTAGGCAGTGCTTGGTCAAGTTAAAGAGGGGAATAGGTGGGGGAGATTAAGTAGATTGTATATACTTTTTGAATAGAAGTGTTTTGATTTCTATTGTCACCCACCACCTCAGGGCAATGTGTCCAGGGCTGTGGGGACAAGGAATATCTCTTGTGGGCCACGGAAGGCACCACAAGGAAAGGAAAAATCAAAAGGTTTAGACCAAGGATTTTGCCCACAAGTCAGGTAAGTCTTTCAGGAAAACCAGGACTGGATTTATTTGGGTTGCATAACAGTGAAACCAAAAACATGAAAAAAAACAATTGTCAGGAATTTCAACCAAGCAATCCAGTCTTCCAAAACCTCGAGCTTCAATATCATACCCAATAAAATCTTTCAATTCACATAACAAAAATTGCTCTGAATTCATCAATAAGCATCAGTTTAAAGTTCTTTCAAAAGAAAAACAGTCTCTTTCCTTTGGTAGTGTACTCAGATCACTGTCAGTGACACAGCACTGCTCTCCCTCAGCAATAAAAATGCTGACCAGGTGGTGTGCTCCACTTGATAGATTACTGCTACACAATAGAGCCCACTATCCCACCTCAAAACGTGGGGCTAATTCCCTCCACCACACTGGCAGGGTAAAGTACACACCCCCTCCCTAAACAGGGAGAAACTCAGCGAACTATTAAGCATAAGTTTTTCAGTCTTAAATTCCTGTGCTTCCCTGCTTCAGCCTCAACAGGGCGGGTAAAGCTCAGCTTCAAAAATAAACCAAAACAGTTCATACAAAAACATAAGTAATAGAAATCCTCCTTAGGCAGTTTCCTTACTTGCCTTAGTTTCCTTACTTGCCTTGAAGAGACACACTTCCATGAGTTGAGAATCCAGCTGAACCTCTGCACTTGGTTCTAACTCCAATTCCATGGCTTGTGGAATTTCAGAGAGGTCAGGAGTTATCCCAGCACCAGCTTCAGCAAACTCCATGCACTCAGGGGTTTGTTGGTCCTGCAGAGCTCTCAGCCCTTTTCCTGCCAGTACTTTTCCTGTGACTGTTCTCCTTCTCTCCAGTTCTCCCTCTGCCTCTCTAACTGTTCAGACCTGAGTTTAAGGAACCTGCAGCCCCGCCCAACACTCCCAGGTGCAAAGCATTTCTGATCACAAGACTTGGGAAGGTGTGGGGGAGGGGAAGACTGCAGCTCAGCCCCTAAGCTCCCTCTACTGGACACAGTAGGAATAGCAGGAAAAAGGGTAAACTGGTGTTTATCTTGAGCAGTTTGAGAACTAACTGCTCCAGGCATAGACCTTGTACTAGGGCCAGTCCTAGCAGGCACACCTCGCATACCACATACCCCCCCTTAAATGACTGCTAGGGGTGGGCCTATGCTTATCCTGGTCCTTTTCCCCAACCCGGGATAAAGCGTCAGCATTAGTTTGAAGACAGCCAGACCTATGTACGGTTTTATATTGGAAAGTTTGCAAGGCCAGGTACCACCTGGTGAGTCGGGCATTATTATTCCTCATAGAATTAAGCCAGCTCAACGCAGCGTGGTCAATGACCAATGTAAACTCTCGTCCTTCCAGATAATAGTCTAGGCTCTGCATGGCCCACTTGGCAGCTAGACATTCCAGTTCTACGGTGGCATAATGTTTTTCATTCTCATGCAACTTCCGACTGAGGTAAAGAACTGGATGTTCTAGCCCCTCCACCTCTTGACTCAGAACTGCACCTAAACCAGTTTGTGAGGCATCTGTCTGTAATACAAATGGACTTTGGAAATTTACTGATGCCAACACTGGTTCAGAGCACAGACAGGTCTTGAGATCACCCAAGGCCTTCCTACTCTCAAGGTCCCAGCGCAACTTGTCAGGCCTATTCTTCTTGAGCATTTCGGTCAGTGGGGCAGCACGGGTAGCAAAGTGAGGGATAAACCGTCGATAGTACCCTACCAACCCTAGGAATCCCCGTAATTGCTTCTTGGACTCCGGTTCTGGGTACTCTCGAACACACTGGATTTTATCCACCAAGGGCTTTACTACCCCCCTCCTACCAAGTATCCTAGATACTTGACTTCCATTTTTCCTACACAACACTTTTTGGGGTTGATTGTTAGACCTGCCTCCCTTAATGCTTGTAATACTGCCCGCACTTGCTCTATTTGCTGAGCCCAGGTTTGGGAATGAATGACAATGTCATCCAAATAGGCTGATGCGTACTCCTGATGTCCCCTTAGGACTTGATCCATTAAGCGTTGTCATGAAGTAGTAGCTCCATGCAAGCCGAATGGCATTCTAGTAAATTGGAACAAACTTAAAGGGGAACCAAAAGCAGTCTTAGGTCTAGCAGTGGGTGTGAGAGGGATCTGCCAATACCCCTTAGTGAGATCCATGGTGGTAAGATACTGCACCTGCCCTAACTTATCCAGCAATTCCTCCACCCTGGGCATTGGGAATGCATCAAACTGTGAGATAGCATTCAATTGGCGGAAGTCGATGCAGAACCTGGATGACCCATCTGCCTTGGGCACAATTACAATAGGGCTTGCCCACAGACTCTTCTCCTCGGAGAGACGATATAGTTTAACCCTTTCTACCTGCCCGGGAAGAGTCTGAATATCATGGTTTACCAGAGTTGTATTCCCCAGGATGGGAGAGAACACATCCCCAAACTCTTCCAGCAAACCTTCTACTCCCTTCCTCTGCAAAGGAGTAAGTTCCTCCCCCATATTAACCTGTTCAGGTAAACTAAACTCTCTGACCTGAGGTCCGAATTCATCTTCCTCACAGCGTTGAACAATGAGGGCTAAGGTCTGACGCTCTCTCCAAGGTTTAAGGAGGTTCACATGATAAATTTGTTCCCTCCCCTTTGCATCCTTGACCTTATAATCTACCTCATTCACTTGCTGTACAATGGTAACCGGACCCTTCCACTGAGCAAGAGGGTCAGTGGGAATTAAGACAAGGACCTGTTCTCCCACCTGCAACTGTCTGTCCTGGGCTTTTTGATCATAATAAGTTTTCTGCTTCCTTTGGTTTTTTTCAATCTGATCTTTTCCTTTCTCCACCAATTTCTGGAATCTTTGCTTAAGATCACCCAGGTAGGATTTTATATTCGTCCGACACTCAGGTGGGGGGGTCCCATTTATCTTTCAATATATCAAGTAAGCCCCTGGGCTTCCGCCCAAATAGCATCTCATAGGGGCTAATATCGAATTTTTCCCGACTGGCATATAACACCCACGGTATCATCAAATCCCAATCAGTCAGCTCTTGCCGTGCTACCTTCTTGAGCATCAGCTTAAGGGACTGATTAAATCTCTCCACCAACCCATTCCCTTGAGGATGGTAAGCTGCGGTTTTTATGTGCCTTATCCCAAACCTCTGCCAGAAGGCCTCCATCTCCCGGGAAATAAAATTACTCCCCTGATCCATGAGAACCTCCCTCGGAAACCCCGCCAAACAGAATAAACTGACCAACTCCTTAGTAATGTTCTGAGCTGAGGTTTTCCTTAAAGGGAAGGCCCACGGAAATCTGGTGGCAACGTCCATCACCACCACTATATACTGGTAACCCCGGGGTGTCTTCTGCAATGGCCCGATAATATCCATGGCCCATCTACCTAAGGGTTCCTCCACCCAAGGAATGGGAATCAATGGAGCTCTACGGGGTTTTTGTATAGCTAGCTTCTGGCAGGTGGGGCAAGAGGCACAGAACTGTGTTAACTCCTGGCGTAATCCAGGCCAAAAAAATCTCTGCAAGATCTGTGTCTCTGTGGCCTCCTTATGCCCCGCCAAGAGATGGTCATGTGCCATTTGAAGAACCAAGGCCCTAAAACCTTGTGGCACTACCAATTGTTCGACCCTGTCGTCTTGTCCTCCTATGGTACTAACCCGATATAATAGACCCCGTCTCACTTTCATATTAAACGGCCCTTTATGAGTGATCCCCACCTGTTGCCATGCAGCTCGCAGGGACGGATCAGCTTTCTGCTCGACCTGAAAAGTGGGAAAGGTTGCTAGTACCCTTTCAGGAATTGAGGGGACTTCTCTTTGCTGAGCAGTACAGACGAGGACCTGTCTCCTTTGCCATTTCTGGCGCTTCACCTGCGCTTTAGAGGGACGGGGCCCTTTCTCCTTCCCTTTTTGGAAGAGTTCCCCCTGAAATGGGAAAGTATCCTCCAGGGTCTCCCCAGAGGCTTCCTTTTTCTCACATTGGGCCCGTGTACTAATCAGAGCCTGCTCCGAGTTCCACTCGATCGGCCAACTTTTCCAATCTCGCCTCAAAATCATCTCATAGGGTGCCCCAGGAACCACCGCCATTAACAACTTTTCTTCATTGGCCCCATACTGGACTCTCACCCAGTGGGTCTCATAGTCATGGACATCTTCATGAATGCACCTAATAGAGACTTTAGGGCCCTCTAGACTGGCCTCCCCTCCTTTATCACGGCTAGCTGCTCTTTTATCATAGATTGGGAGGCGCCGCTATCCAGGAAGGCCACCATAGAGTGTCCATTAATCTGTACAGGCACCAGATACCCCCTTCCGGAATATCAGCGGGGGATTGTATCCCTAATAAATTCTTCTTTTTCCCACACTTGCTCTGTACATTCCCCTGCTTGCCACACCTACAACAAGAAATCAACTTGTTACCGACTGTTTTAGGGTCTTGAGGTTCACTCAAAGACTGGGGTGTACTCTCATGGGACCTATTCTGGGATCTCGTCTGTGTGACTTGTCCCCTACTTGACCACCTACTCCCCTGGGCATCTCCTGCAGGTGTAGTGGTGGACAGGGAGTCTAAATAGGCCTCTGCCAGGTCGATTACCTGGGCTAAAGAGCGACTACTCTGTCTCTGGATCCAGGCTTTTAAACTTTTAGGCGCCGCCTCAAGGAATTGCTCATGCAACAATTCGGTGAGCAAAGCCTGGGCCTGCTAATTTCCTTAACCGGTGTAAGAGTGCCTTGGGCCTTTCCTTTTCCCCCATTTGGGCACCCCTAAATTCTTGCCGATAGTGCTCTCTAGTGAAGCCTAGATAGTCTAAGATGTGGTTTTTTATGGCCCTGTAGTTACTGGCTAGCTCAGGGCTAAGAATCTGATAGGGCGTCAATGCCGCACCGGCGAGGCACGGTATCAGTCTTGTAGCCCATTGTTGCTCTGCCCAGCCTGCTGCCACAGCCATTCTTTCAAATGCAAGTAAAAAGTCATCGGGAGCATCTGTGGGACCCATTTTACACACTTGCATGTTATTCAAAAATTGTAGTCCTACCAGAGCTCCCACGGTTGCTGGAGATCCAGCCACAGGTCCACTAGTAGTCCCTTGAAATAACTGGGCTAGTGTTCTTGTCTGGTCCAACATGGACTGAATCAATTCTTTGTGCTGCCGCCCAGTCTCTGCCTGACTTGCACGCCAGAGGTCCTGGTTGGCTTGTAGCACGACTTTTAAGTCCTCCGTCTGCTTCTGCCGTTCGGAAGCCAAGAGGGTAAACAATTGCTGGAGATCCATGGTGAGGCTGGAAAAGAAAAAACAAAGAAAAGAAATCCAAGTGTGGCCCTTTTTTTTTTTTTCTCGGCCCACCCCGCAAGCTAGTCCCAGCCTATGCCTCCCTGTCACCTTATCACACCCGTATCCTCAATCAGCTGCCCCCAGGGTACTCTTACCCGACAGACTGATGAGTCTGAGTCTTTGGGTAGTGATAGCTGGACTTGGCACTCTGGAACACAGCTGGGCTCACTCCGGCTTGTCTTCTCCATTCCCTTCCATGACCTTCACCGTCACGGACTCTCCCACAGCTCACAGTTGCTTGACTGCTGCACTCATGCACTTGACAACTCCAACAGATGAATCAAAACAAAACTTTAGTCCTAACTTCAGGCTTAGTCCTTCACAGTCTCTCATGGAGGTGGTAAAAAATCAAATCCCTTTGCATGCTCTGCTGCTGCTGGAGCGGAAGGATGCTTCTTTTAGCTTTCAAAGAAAGCGCCAATTTCTTCGGATTTGGGATTCTTACCTTTTTTCATTATCACCATGGGCTCGAAGTGACATTCTGAATTCATTGTGACTCTTTCTGAGGCCCGGGCTTGTTTTCATCCTTGAGGGGACGCCAGGTATTCTTCCTTTTCCCTCCTTTTTCTTTTCTTTCCTTTTCTCTCTTTCTTCTTTCTTTTTTGGTGTTGGAGTTCACTCTTTATCTTTGGCAGTGGGTTATATGCGTCTGATTCAGACTAGGGGGTTTGGGGTGGGGGTGGTGTGGGTGGGACTGTTGGATTTGCTATTATGTATCAGATTGTTCTCTTTTGTTACTCTGGTTTGTTTGTTTGTTGGTTTGTCATGTGTTCTCAGATAATAAAAATTGACTCAACATAAAAAATCAAATCCCATGAATGATACCATGTTTGTCACCCACCACCTCAGGGCAATGTGTCCAGGGCTGTGGGGACAAGGAATATCTCTTGTGGGCCGAGGAAGGCGCCACAAGGAAAGGAAAAATCAAAAGGTTTAGAACAAGGATTTTGCCCACAAATCAGGCAAGTCTTTCAGGAAAACCAGGACTGGATTTATTTGGGTTGCATAACAGTGAAACCAAAAACATGAAAAAAAACAATTGTCAGGAATTTCAACCAAGCAATCCAGTCTTCCAAAACCTCGAGCTTCAATATCATACCCAATAAAGTCTTTCAATTCACATAAAAATTGCTCTGAATTCATCAATGAGCATCAGTTTAAAGTTCTTTCAAAAGAAAAACTAACAAAAGAAAAACAGTCTCTTCCCTTTGGTAGTGTACTCAGATCACTGTCAGTGACACAGCACTGCTCTCCCTCAGCAATAAAAATGCTGACCAGGTGGTGTGCTCCACGTGATAGATTACTGCTACAAAATAGAGCCCACTATCCCACCTCAAAACGTGGGGCTAATTCCCCCACCACACTGGCAGGGTAAAGTGCACACTCCCTCCCCAAACAGGGAGAAACTCAGCAAACTATTAAGCATAAGTTTTTCAGTCTTAAACTCCTGTGCTTCCCTGCTTCAGCCTCAACAGGGCAGGTAAAGCAGAGCTTCAAAAATAAACCAAAACAGTTCATACAAAAATATAAGTAATAGAAATCCTCTTTAGGCAGTTTCCTTACTTGCCTTGAAGAGACACACTTCCATGAGTTGAGAATCCAGCTGAACCTCTGCACTTGGTTCTAACTCCAATTCCATGGCTTGTAGAATTTCAGAGAGGTCAGGAGTTATCCCAGCACCAGCTTCAGCAAACTCCATGCACTCAGGGGTTTGTTGGTCCTGCAGAGCTCTCAGTCCTGAGCTAGGCTGCCAGTACTTTTCCTGTGACTGTTCTCCTTCTCTCCAGTTCTCCCTCTGCCTCTCTAACTGTTCAGACCTGAGTTTAAGGAACCTGCAGCCCCGCCCAACACTCCCAGGTGCAAAGCATTTCCGGTCACAAGACTTGGGAAGATGTGGGGGAGGGGAAGACTGCAGCTCAGCCCCTAAGCTCCCTCTACTGGACACTGTAGGAATAGCAGGAAAAAGGGTAAACTGGTGTTTATCTTGAGCAGTTTGAGAACTAACTGCTCCAGGCATAGACCTTGTACTAGGGCCAGTCCTAGCAGGCACACCTCGCATACCACACTATATGGAATGCTTTGAGGTCAGATGTTGTGGTTAACAATTTGGTGATGGAGGGTTTTGCTGCTTGCATTGCTAGGAGGTTATCATATAGCTTTTTGCGATGAGTGGGTAGGAGAATGGGGTCAGTGTTCTTCTTGTTCTGAGTGGAAGGTTACGATTTAGGCGATTGTTTAGATAGGCAGGTGCAGTACCATTAATTACTTTGAAGAGTAGACAGTATAGTTTGAATTGAATTCTGGCTCGAATCGGAGTTTAAGTTCCTATATTTTATATTGCAGCACTAGAAAAGGTTCAATAAAGAGCGACCAAGATGATAAAGGGGCTGGAACTCCTCTCATATGAGGAAAGACTAAAAAGGTTAGGGTTCTTCAGCTTGGAAAAGACATGGCTGAGGAGAGATATGACTGACTTCTACAACATCCTGAGTACAATGGGTACAAGTGGATCAATTTTTCACTCTGTCAAAAATTACAAGGACTAGGGGACACTCAATGAAGTTACAGGGAAATACTTTTAAAACCAATAGGAGGAAATATTTTTTCACTCTGAGAATAGTTAAGCTCTGGAATGCATTGCCAGAGGTTGTGGTAAGAGCTGATAGAGTAGCTGGTTTTAAGAAAGGTATGGATAATTTCCTGGGGGAAAAGTCCATAGTCTGTTATTGAGAAAGACATGGGAGAAGCTACTGCTTGCCTTGGATCAGTAACATGGAATGTTGCTACTCTTTGGGTTTTGGCCAGGTATTAGTGACCTGGATTGGCCACCGTGAATACAGGCTACTGGGCTTGATGGACCATTGGTCTGACCCAGTAAGGCTATTCTTATGTTCTTATTTCTATTGAATCTTCAACCCTTTCCTGCAGAGAGATGGCCTCGACTGCTTGTACTACTATGGGGTTGTTATCTGAGCAATCAAATGCAGATCCATAGGTCCTACATGTTTGAAACAAGAGAAGGTAGTCATGCTCAACCTTCACATCAGTCCTGATCATGTGGCCAAATGAAGAGCATATCCACTAAATCCTTGGGATGTCTATATGCATACTCAGGTATCCCCACCCCCACTCCTTTGAGCAGGTGTCCCATGTTTTAGACACATGGCTGATAATAAGTAAGCTAACCTCTATTGCAGGAAAGGATTCCCTGACTAAAAATCCCATGGTTTCCCCTCTTGAAATGATTACTCCCTCTGGCAGCAGATTGGTATCTAACAAATACAGTGGGGTAGCAGATGTCTCCATACAGGGTACTGCACAGGTTGTTAACCCCCTACTCATAGAACTGGGTATTAGGATTGGAAAAAACTATATTATCAAGTGCCTGCTGACCTGCTACTATATGTACAGAGCTTCAACATAATCTCCCAGGGATTGTTACCTCCTGAACGTTTTCCTCCTCACAAATTTTGGAAACAGTTTGTCTAGACCTGAGAGCTTTCCAGGTTTCAGACATTTCTACAGGAACTCTCTCCATTCTTCTCACCATGCAGTCAGAGCCAATGAAGAGAGACTGCGACAAAAGCCAGATAACATAGAAACTATGAGTGAGCGTTTTGCTTCCTATTCTCATGGAAGGAGGAATTGCCATCATAGTCAAAAACACCATAGACCTAAAATACAAGGCAAAATTATTACCCCTTACATGGACTTACTAGCCTGTCAACTCTCAGGCCCTAAACTGCATGCTTTGCTACATAACACCAGGAAACTGGAACACAGCAAAACCAGAATTCAAAGACTTTATATACCAAAACTCATTAACGTCAACATACAACTTAATCCTAGGAGACCTAAACCTCCACCTCAAAAACCAAGCCTCTAAACAAGTAGAAATCTTACTATCTTACCTTGAGGCCTTAACATACAAGATATTAGACCCTCAAACCACTCATGAAAAAGGTCACCAACTCGACATTGCAGCCTAAATGACCCAACAACCCACACAACCAGAAATTCATACATCAAATGGAAACTGGTACCGCTCCCTCTGGTCAAATCACTATACATGCTCCTTCAATATCAACTGGACCAACAACAAAAGCAAACCAAATACACAAAAAATAACCTACATCCCACGTATGCACATTGACCCCACCATAATCCAAGACTATAACCCCAAAAACTTTATCTCACAATGGAGCCAGCTAAGTGCAGCAACCCTAGATGAGCTAGCTCAAGAACAAACCAAAACCAGAATCCATAGAAAATCTGACAAATGGGTCAACAATGAACTACTCCTATTAAAAAGACCATGCAGACAACTATAAAGAAAGTGGAGGAAAAACAGTCAAGATTCTACAAAAACAGCATGGAGAAAATTGAACCAAAAATACAAACAAAAATTAAAAGAAAAACGAAAAACATACTACACAAAACAAATAGGAGAAAAATCCCAAGACACAAAAAAAACTATTCCAACTATTAAAAGAACTCACAGACACCAAACCCTACCTGACAAGCAACAATGCCCCCACACCCACAGCCATCCTCGTAGCGACACTAAGATCCACCTTCAATGGAACACCTAGGCACCTAGAAGAGATCACAACACCCTCCACAGAAAAAGAAGCAGTTACAGCAGACAGAACATGGTCTCACTTCTCACTAATACAATGGTCAGACCTCAACAACTCTACAACAAATACAGCCAAACAACCTGCGACCTCAATCACTGCCCCCCATACCTACTGAAAGCCTCCAGTACACTATTTCGCACCTTACTCTTGCAATGGATACAAACTCTATTCACAGACGGCCTTTTCCCACAAGACCTCAGCAAAATCATCATCACTCCAATCCTGAAAGACCTCAAAGGAGAAATAGACCAACCATCCAACTAGAGACCCATAGCCTCAATACCACTTTATTTCAAGCTAATGGAAGGCCTCGTAGCCAAAGTCCTAAACTCATACCTAGAAAACCACAACCTACTCCACCCAACATCATCAGGCTTCAGAACCAACCACAGCACTGAGACCTACTAGGCTCACTCATGGACACCACCAGACAACACCTCAGCACAGGCAAAAAATGCTAATTATCCAACTAGATTTCTCTGCAGCCTTTGACCTGGTAGACCCTAACATCCTTCTACAGATACTGGACTCAATAGGAATCAGTGGTAAGGTGCTAGCATGGTTCAAAGGATTCCTACAATCCAGAACATACAGAGTTAAAACAAACAAAGAAAAATCCGAACCATGGTCCAAGCCCCTGCAGAGTACCCCAAGGATCACCTCTTTCTCCCACACTCTTCAACCTATACATTTTCTCCCTCGGCTCCTACCTAGACAAACAAGGTCTAACCTCCTACAGCTATGCAGACAACATCACCATTCTCCTTCCTTTCGATTAACCAGCACCATCCATGGCAGACATAATACACGGAACACTTGAAACAGTAGCAACATGGATGAAAGACCACAAACTAAAACTAAATCTGGACAAAACAAACTTCATCCTACTTGAAAACAACAAAACCTCAAACGCAACAAACCTTGTCATAAACTCAACAACATACCACATCCAACCCACTTTAAAACTCCTGGGAGTGCTAATAGACAGAGGCTGTACAATGCAACCACAAATCAACAAACAATAAAAAAAAATTATTCGCAGTCATGAGAAACTAAAGGCAAGTCCAAAAATCCTTTGACAGAAAACAATTCCAGCTCTTGGTACAATCCCTAATCCTAGGTCTAATAGACTACTGCAACATTCTATATCTCCCCTGCACAGCAATCATGATTAAAAAAAACTACAAACAATACAAAATACAGCCCTAAGACTGGTCTACTCACTTGAGAAATTCGACCACATCACAGAGGCATACCACGACTCACACTGGCTCCCAATACAAGTGAGAGTACACTTCAAATTTTACTGCCTACTATTTAAAGCAATAAACAGAGACAGCTTAGCCTATTGGAACAATCAACTAATTCAATCCACCTCAACCAGACATAGGAGAACCCACACACCATTCACACACCCTCCAACCAAAAACGTCAAAAGAAAAAAACTGTATGACAATCTCCTAACCACTCGAACTGCAACACTCAACCTCTAATTGTAAACCTATTGACCTCGACCACAGACTACAAAACTTTCAAAAAAGAAATAAAAACCCTTCTATTCAAAAAACACATAAAACTGAACTAACATAATCATAACTGTCCCAAGCATCACCTGCAACTACTTCATATGTACTTCTTTTCTTTTTTCTAAGTATACAATAATCATTCAATATTCATACAATTTACTTGTATAATTCATATAATATTAAATCTTATATTATCCCCCTACCCCCTTCCCTTCTTTAAAAAAAAGTGTCTAATCATTTGAATATTCAATCAATGGCCCCCAAATTTTTTTAAACTTGTTATAATTTCCTTTTTGCATAGCAAGAATTTGTTCCATTTTATAAATATAACATATAGAATTCCACCAAAAAGTATAGTTAAGTCTTGTATAATCTTTCCAATTTCTAGTTATATTCTGAATGGCAACTCCTGTCATAATCATTAGTAATTTATTATTATTTGCTGAAATTTGACTCTTTGCTCTCATCATTGTTCCAAACAAAATTCTATCATATGACATAGCAACTCAACTGGATTTTCTAGAAAATAATTAATTTGAGACCAAATTGACTTCCAGAAGGCGTTAATACAAGGACAATAAAAAATTACCGTATTTTCGCGGATATAACGCGCACCCGTGTAAAACGCGCACACGGGTATAGCGCGCAGAAAACACACTTGTATGTACGGAAACTTTTGTATACAGCGCTCATGGGTATACCGCGCATGCTGCCCGACTCTCCTCTGGCCACCCCGACTCTCCTTTCGCCCTCCCCGACTCTCCTCTGGTTGCCCCGACTCACCGTTCACCCGCCCTGACTTTCGGGTTGGGCCCATGTGCCTCAGGCCGCGCCCCCAGGTGGGACCTAAGGCTCCAGAGCCTATTATGATTGGCCCACGCGCCTTAGGCCCCACCAGTAGGCGGAGCTTTAGGATGGATGGGCCAATCCGGCCTCATTCCTTCGTTGGCTGCCTGCCGGACAGGCGGGTTTGGCTCCCGTCTGTCCGGCCAACTACCAAAGGTACGGGGAAGGGGGATGGGGGGGTCGTGGGGGTCGCTAGGGGGATCGCGGGTCGGCTGGGGGGGCGGTCGGAGGTTCTTGGGGGGGCGGTCGTTGGGGGGAGGGGGGTTTGCGTCGAGGGCAGGAGGGCCTAGGATCCCTCCTGCCCGTAATGTAGTGCGAGGTGGGGGTAGGGGGTCGCCATGGCCAGGAGGGTTTGGGCTCCCTCCTGGCCCGATATTGTCGGGGAGTCGGCAGTCCTTCGGGGTGGGGGTGCGAGCGGTGGGGGTGCGAGCGTCCTTCCGGATGATGAATCGGGCGTCGGGCGGGGTGTGAAATATGTAAAAAAAAATTTGTATACCGCGCTCAGGCATATAACGCGCGAAGGGTATGCGCGGAATGTAAAAACGCGTATAACGCGCGCGTTATATCCGCGAAAATACGGTAGATGATCCAAAGTCCCTGCTTCTAGATTACAGTGCCAACATTTATTAAATCTAGAGCTATCAAACTTTTGTAAACGTACTGGGGTCAAAAGAGCTCTATGCAACAAAAAGAACCAAGTCTGTCTCATAGATGCCGACACTGTACATCTAATTCTCCAAGACCAAATTCGTGGCCATTGAGAAGCAGAAATTTGATGCTTAATCTCAATGCTCCAAATGTCTCTGAGACCCGTTTTTTGTTTTTTATTTGTAAAACCATATATCAATTTATACCACTTAGTGGCTTGGTGACCCAAGAAATCCGCCTGGAAACACAGGACTTCCAAACTATATTGATTATCAAGAACTTTCCATTCAGGGAACCCCTCCTGAATAGCCTGCTTCAGCTGCAACCATTTAAAACTTTGTGACTTATTAAAACCATATTTATGTTGCAGCTGTGAAAAACTAAGCAGCTTACCATTTGAAATAACATCATTTAAAGTTCTTATTCCTGCAATGATCCATTGTTTCCAGAGAATTTTATGACCGCCTATTTTAATCTTGGAGTTTAGCCAAATGGATTGATTTAATGATTTAAAAATTGGAATAGGTGATAATTTAGTAACATATCTCAAAGTCTTCCAAGTATCAATCAAAATTCTATTCCCTTTGTATCTATTAGGCATTGGTATACTCAAAAGATGAACCAAATGTATAGGAAACATGAGCCGCCATTCTAAATACAACCAGTCTGGGACATTCTCCATGAGCTCTGGAAGGACCCAATACATACCCTGTCTTAAAATATAGGCTTGATGGTACCTATAAAAATTTGGAACATTTACCCCCCCCCCTTCCACAATTGTTTTTTGTAACTTTACTAAAGCAATTCTAGGTCTTTTCCCCAACCAAACAAATTTTGTAAGAATGCCATTCAACTTTTTATAAAATGACCCCTGAAAAAAAACTGGTATCATACTCATTTGATAACAAACCACAGGCAATATCATCATTTTAATTGTTTGAACTCTCCCCCACCAAGATAAATATAAAGGATTCCATTGCTCACACATTTCCGTTACTTTCTTTAATAAAAGTTTTTCATTTTCCTTTACTGTATCCTCAATAGTACTTTTGATATTGATTCCTAAATATTTTAATCCATCTTCTTTCCAAACAAATGTAAATGAATCAAATAATCCTTTGGTACAATGTACATTAAGTGGTAGCACTTCCGATTTGCTCCAATTAATCTTGTACCCAGAAAACTTTCCAAATTTTTCAATCAATTCAAGCAAACATGGAATAGTAGTCTCTGGTTTCCTCAAATAAAGCATAAGAACATAAGAACATAAGCAGTGCCTCCGCCGGGTCAGACCATAGGTCCATCCTGCCCAGCAGTCCGCTCCCGCGGCGGCCCAAACAGTTCACGACCTGTCTAAATCACCAGAAGGGGCCCCCATGCCTCCTTGGTTTCCTAATTGAGTCCTATCTTCCTATCAAAGTCCTAGCCCTCCGGTCTTGCCTGCACGACCAGGTTGGGTTTCTGCATATATTTTCTGGTTAGCTTTCTCAGTATCCCACGATCCCCTTATCCCTCAGGAATCCATCCAGTCTCTGTTTGAATCCCTGTACCGTACTCTGCTTGATCACTTCCTCCGGTAGCGCATTCCAAGTGTCCACGACCCTCTGGGTGAAAAAAAACTTCCTTGCATTCGTTTTGAACCTATCTCCCTTCAGTTTCTCCGAATGCCCCCTCGTACCTGTTGTCCCCTTTAGCCTGAAGAATCTGTCCCTATCCACCCTCTCTATGCCCCTCATGATTTTGAAGGTCTCTATCATATCACCCCTGAGCCGCCTTTTTTCCAGAGAGAAGAGCCCCAGCCTATCCAACCTCTCAGCATATGGGTAGTGTTCCAGCCCTCTTACCAGTTTTGTTGCTCTCCTTTGGACTCTCTCAAGTACCTCCATGTCTTTCTTGAGGTACGGCGACCAATATTGAACGCAGTATTCCAGATGCGGACGCACCATCGCTCGATACAGTGGCATGATGACTTCCCGCGTCCTTGTAGTTATGCCCCTCTTTATGATGCCCAGCATCCTGTTGGCTTTTTTTGAGGCCGCTGCGCACTGTGCAGATGGCTTCAGTGATGCATCCACCAGCACACCCAAGTCTCTCTCAAGATTGCTTTCTCCCAACAATGCCCCCCCAATTTGTAGTTGAACAATGGGTTCTTTTTCCCTATATGCATAACCTTGCATTTTTCCACATTAAAGCGCATTTGCCATTTGTTTGCCCAGTCTTCCAGCTTGTCTAAGTCCCTTTGCAGGTCCTCACACTCCTCCCTGGAGCTAACTTTGCCGCACAGTTTGGTATCGTCTGCAAATTTTATAACCTCGCCCTTTGCCTCCTTTTCCAGGTCATTGATAAATATGTTGAAGAGTAATGGCCCCAGCACCGATCCTTGTGGCACACCGCTCGTGACTCCCCGCCAGTCAGAATATTGGCCCTTTACTCCGACCCTCTGCAGTCTACCCGACAACCACTGCTCGATCCATCTGTGCACATCCCCTCCCACCCCGTGGTTCCACAGTTTCCTAAGCAGCCTTTCATGTGGTACCTTATCAAAAGCCTTTTGAAAATCGAGGTAAATGATGTCGATGGGTTCTCCATTGTCCACCCGACTGCTTATTCCCTCAAAGAAGTACAGAAGGTTCGTTAGGCACGACCTTCCCTTACAGAATCCGTGCTGGCTTGTTCTCAGTAGGCCATTTCTCTCAATGTGCTCGCAGATGCCGTCCTTTATCATAGCTTCCACCATCTTCCCTATAATATCATCCACATAAGCGGAGAGCTTATATTCTCAACTTGAAAACGGAATTCCTTGTATCTCCTTTGCCTGATTAATAGCTATCAACAAGGGTTCCAAAACAACATCAAAAAGCAAAGGAGACAAAGGACAACCTTGTCTAACCCCCCTCTGTAAACTAAATCTATCTGATAAATTATTATTAATATATAGCCTAGCACCAGGGGAACTATACAATGTCTGAATCATTTGAATAAAACCAGTCCCTATACCAAACCATTCTAATGCTTGATACATAAAAGACCATTCAACTCTGTCAAAGGCTTTTTCTGCATCCAAAGAAATTAAGAATGCCGGATCCTGAATATCTTTTGTTAAATTTAAAGTATGAAAAGCAGGTCTGGTATTATTGGAAGAATGCCTTCTTGCAACGAATCCTGTTTGGTGAGTATCAATAATAAAAGGGAGAGCTTTGGCCAATCTTAATGTCAAAACTTTGGCTAAAAGTTTACCATCTACATTAATTAATGAAATAGGCCTATAGTTTGATACTAAAGTATGATCTTTGTTTGGTTTTGATAAGACAATAATTAATGAATCTGCCATAGTACCTGATATACAACTTTTATTCAGTTGGTATTGATATAATTTTAACAAATAGGGTAACAAAGTATTTTGAAATAATTTATAGAACTCTACCGTATATCCATCACCACCTGGAGTGGATCTAACTCTAAGAGACTTCAATGCTGTTTCTAACTCTTTTAAAGATATAGGTTCTTCTAAACTTCCTTTTATATGTTCAGGAATTTGAGGCCCCTTAAGTGAACTTAAAAATTCCAATCCATCCTTTTCTCTATCTCTGTAAGATTCAGAAGAATACAAGTCTTTATAAAAACTAAAAAATTGTTTTAGAATCTGATCAATTTTATTATGTGATTTTCCATTTTTATCTTTTATTACAACAATTTTTGTTCTTCTTTTCCTTGCTTTAAGATAATTTGCTAGCATCCTACCCGCCTTATTTGAATTTCCATAGTATTGAGTTTGTTGAGAAAATAAATCATTCCTTACAAATTTAGAGGATAACTCATTATATTTAACTTTTGCTTTTAATAATAATTGCAAAGTATTCCACTCCCATCTATTAATTAAATTACTTTCCAATACTTTAATTTCCTTTTCCAAATCAACAAATTGTTTCGTAAACTTTTTCCTAACGTATGCTGAATATGAAATAATATTACCTCTCATGGTTGCTTTAAACGCATCCCATAATACTTCCATATTTATATCATTAGTATCATTAATTTGGAAGAATTCAATCATTTTTATTTTAAAATCTTCAGTAAAATTTGAATCTACTACCAAAGAATTATCAAATCTCCAAACCGGCTTAGAATAATCCTTTTCACCATCCTTTAACTCAATCCATACAGCACCATGATCAGATAAGAGAATAGGATCTATAATAGCTCTTATTACATTTTTCGCTAAATTATTTGAAACAAAAATATAATCAATTCTTGAAAAATAATTATGGACCTGTGAACAAAAAGAGAATTCCCGATCATTAAAATGAAGAATACGCCATATATCTATTAAATCACAAGATTTTACCAAATTATCTAGCCCTAATGATTTCATAACTCTACTTGGATTTTTATCCATAATTGAATCTCAGCATTGAAATCTCCAGCCACCACTAAATTAGAAGCAGCCAGTGGCATTAAAATTTGTTGTAGGTTCTTAAAAAACTCCATCTGATTTGTATTAGGAGCATAGATGTTAAATAAGTCCAGGGTATTATTTTCCATGCTCATTTCAATATGCACCCACCTTCCTAATGGATCCATTTCTACCATCTTAAAATCAGCTGTACATTTTTTATTAATTAAAATGGCCACTCCAGCCTTTTCCCCATTTGCTGGAGCAAAAAATACTTTTGAAATCCATCCCCCTTCTAGCTTTCTAGATTCTATTGTGGACAGATGGGTCTCTTGGATGAAATATATATCCGCCTGTTGCTTTTTAAGGAAATGTAACATTTTTTTCTTTTTAATATGGTGATTCAGGCCATTGACATTTAAAGAGTAGAATTTAGTCTCCATCTTTCAACTCAATAAAATTCCAGCATTGACACTCCAGTTTATATAAATGAAATTGATTAGACACCATCCTTCCCATAACATCCATAAAATATAAGAATATGATATAATATCCTCTACTACACAGATATTTTTTCCCCTTACTCTTAAATATCCCCCTCCCCATATCCCTCCCACCCCTCCCTTCATTATGGATAAACTTGAACCACGCATAGGATATGCAACCACTTCCATCCCCCAGGCATTTATACATTGTCTCCCACATATAAATGTACTTTTTCCCATCTTATATCTTACTACCATGACATATTTTAAATATTAACATAACCATTTCTTTCATTATTTTTCCATACTTTTATATATCCCAATTTCCAAAATGGTCAAATACCACCTTTACCTTTTTATCAATTCTCTTTTAAATCTTTTAAGTTCCCCCATATTCAATATTAATATTATACTTCTTAATCATAAATCCATTACTATTTACTTATTATTATGTTCATCTGTTAACCCTCAACTTATATAAGTTTTCATTTAATTCTCTTAAATTAATTCTTTTTTTTTTAATTTTTTTTTCAAACATCCTCATAAATGAACATTTCAAAACTCTACATATTTTTATAAATCCTCCTTAAGTTCATCTCATATTCCTCCCTCCTCCCACTTTCACAGCATAATATCTATATTTCTTTTAATTTATTTATGAATATGCTTCTTTAAATATATTTATATTAGAGTTCTAAACCATTTCATATTCACTACATACATACATAAAAGAAGAAATGTAACATTTTCATAAATCCTTAGCATTCCATCCATTCTATTCCAGTCTTACTTTTATATTCCACTCCTATTAATATATTTCTGTCTTCTAAACCTTTTCTTCCTTACATAGTCATTGGTTCAGAGTTATTCAGAAAGTCTTTCAACTTCCCTGGATCCTCAAAATATAGTGATTTACTCCCATAGGATATCCTCATTTTTGCAGGGAAATATAAACCGTACTTATATCCTTTCTCTTTAAGCTGTGGTCTTAACTGCAGAAACTGCTGCCTCAATGCTGCTGTATTTTTTGCAAAGTCAGGCAAAAATAATAATTTTGATCCTTTATATTTCAAATTTTTATCTGCTTTTGCCAACTTCAGTATTTCAAAGGCTTGCTGAAACCTTAACAGTTTAAAGATAAGCGGTCTGGGCTTTGACTGACTTTCTGACCGTTGGAACGGAATTCTGTGTGCCCTTTCAATTTCAAGAGGTTGTTTTGAGTTCAGCTGAAAAAGCTTTGGTATTAAAGTCTCCAGAAAATTTATGGGATTATCTCCCTCCAATTTTTCCGCCAGCCCATTTATTTTTTGTTCATCCGACGTCCACGATTCTCATAATTTTCCAGTTGTTTTTGCATCTCTGAAATAATTTTTCTTTCAGATTTAAACTGAACCTCTGTTAGTTCCAACTGTTCCATTTTTTTTCCAACGTTGTCACTCTCTGGTTTGCCAATTCCAACTGCTTATTTATGTTGACAACCTCTTCCTTTACTTCCTGTATGTAATCTGTGTTCTTTTGTAGCATCTGCTGTATTTTTTCCAGCGCTGTCATCACTTCTTTTTTATCTAGTTATTCCTCATCCGGGAGTGCAGTCTTTGCCGGCGTCACATGATCATGCTTGACACGCTTAGCAGTGCCCACAAAAGCTGTCTCAAGTTTCGTCTGCCTTGAAGTCGCCATCTTCCGACTTTATAGTAAGTTCTTTTGATACAAGAAACTTTATTTTACAGCGAAATTCTTCAGAATTAGTGCCTGGGGGAGCAGAGCAATGTGATCACACCTCCATCTTGTGCGTGTTCCAAGCCACGCCCCCCCCCTTCATATGTACTTCTAATGTCATGACAATTCAGATGCAATCCTTAACAACTCAAAGAAATGTACAAACTATTCTCTAAATACTTCTAATGTTCAGACAATCCATTTGTAATCCGCCTTGAACCGCTAGGTAATGGCGGAATAGAAATCCCTAATGTAATGTAATATTGCACATTTCATCACAGGTTTAACTTCTAAGCCAAGCATGGACAAGTACAGGGATTTGATTTTCACATACTCCAAGGGTATTTAAGTCTGGAGTTGATGGAAGACAGCCACACTAAGTGAAACGTCATTTCAGTAAAGTGGTCTTTTCTCACCAAATACACCCTAGTAGGACTTCTATCTGCAGATTCTCACTTTCCCTTTATATCCCTGTCACTCTGTGTATATGTGTGTGTGTGTGGGGTGGAGGGTGAAGACAAAGTCTCCAAATTAACCCTGATTCTTACCACTTCTTCCCGCTCTGGGGGAAATAACAAAAGAGTGGGAAATGGTTTCAGGTTTATCTTCAACCCATTAATAATAATAATAATAATAATAATTTATTCTTATATACCGCCAAAGTCATGATAGTTCGAGGCGGTTTACAATGAAAGGTGCTGGACAAACAGCAAAGTGGTCACAATACAAAGTCATCAAATACAAGCTTACAGAGTGGAAGAAGTGAAAAGTTATAAGATTCTTAGGTTACAAATTGATTAAACAAATTCATTTTTACAGATTTTCTAAAATTGAGGTAGGATGAGGAATGCGTGATAATGTTACCCAGCCAATCGTTCCATTTGCCTGCCTGGAAGGCGAGAGTTCTGTCCAGGAATCTTTTGTATTGGCAGGCCTTAATTGTCAGATAGGTGAACAGATGAATTCTACTATCCAGATTAAATTGAGAAACCAGGTACATGGGGGCCAGACCAAATATTGATTTATAACAAAGACAGAAAAATTTAAACAGAACTCATGCTTCCAGGGGCAGTCAATGAAGTTTTTGGTAATAGGGACTAATGTGTTCCCATTTCTTCAGCCTAAAAATCAGTCGCATTGCCTAATTTTGAATAACTCTAATCTTAGAATGTTTTTTTTTTAAGGAACCCACGTAGCTGATGTTGCAATAATCAAACATGCTTAAGATGGAAGATTGAACCAATAAGTGGAATGATGCTGCATCAAAGTATTTTCTGATGGTTCTGAGCCTCCAGAGTATCGAGAAGCATTTTCTAACCAATAAATCTGTGTGAGCATTTAGAGTAAGGTGACGGTCCAGAGTCACTCACAGAATTTTTATGGAATGGTCAATAGGGAAGATCTGACCATTCAAGGAGATCGATGAGTCTTTAATTTTGTCGTTCGGGCTTGCCAGGAAAAATTTGGTTTTGTCTGAGTTAAGTTTCAGTTTGAATTCGGTCATCCATAATTCAATTTGCTTTAGAATGGATGATAGTTTATTCTTTGTCTCAGAAGTCAGAGTAGTAAGGAGAATAACTATAGTGATGTCGCCTGCATAGATATAAAATTTAACTTTTAAGCTTTGCAGTAAGTTCCCTAATGAGGCTAGGTAAATGTTGAACAGTGTAGGGGATAGAGGAGAGCCCTGCGGGACTCCACAAAAATTTACCCAGCTGCAGGATTGTTTATTGTCACTATAGACTTGATATGACCGTTTGCTCAAAAAACTCTGAAACCATTTTAACACATTGCCTGAAAGACTAATTGACTCCAAACAGTCAACCAGAATAGCATGATCGACCAGATCGAAGGCACTACTTGAGTCCAATTGTAGAACTAGTGCACTAGTGCCTTGACTGAATAAAGTATGGAGGAAATCTAGTAGTGATGCAATGACCATTTCAGTGCTAAACCCATATTGAAAATCTGACTAATAGTCTTGTAGTATGCTAAATTTGTCCAAATACATTACTAATTCTTGGTTGACCAAACCTTCCATCAGTTTAACGAATAAAGGAGTGCTCGTAATGGGTCTGTAATTTGATGTCAGCTTGATGGATTCCATAGGATTTTTTATGATCGGTGTAATCAGAATCTGGCCTAGGTCTTCAGGAAAAGTATTAGTTAGTAATAGAGAGGAAAGCCAATTGTATAGTTTGGCTATAAATGTGACTGGAGCGACTTTCATTATATTTGGAGGGCAGCAGTCTAATCTGCAATAGGAATCAGCGTATTTCATATAAAATTTGCAGAATTGTTGCCAGGATGGAGTGGTAAAATTATTCCAGGACATATCTACTGTGACAGGGAAGCCCCTGTCCCAATGAAGAGAACATTTAAACCTCCCCAGCATGCATCAAGGGACTCTGGAAAACCTGGCCTGGAGCAGGCACAGCTGACTCAGCTGGGAGGAAAGGTGCAGAAGCAGGGTTTAGCACAACCTAACAGCCAGGTGGGAGGGGCACTGCAAACTAATTATCTCCCCTATCGATCCTTTCCTCAGAGTGAGAAACCTAAAACCAACCCAGGAGGGGGTGGGGTCAGGACTCGTGGTGTCCGGGACAAGCTGCCTCAAATAGAAGGGACTATATTCATATGGCACTATCTGCAATAACTCTCTCAAGTCTCTTCGAATATATATCACAATCACAGCTATGAGACCTGTATATATCACAAGTTTCTCTTAGCAAATAAAGGACGCCTCAGCCCCACCACTCCACCGCTATGTTAATTTCTTATTTGCGGGAAGAATTATGTGGCACTTCATCATTGGCTGTACCTTTATATTTTTATCATTTTCATGCTATATATTTTTATATTATTTTTTTCTTAATAAATAAGTGCTCTACAAAATTTTTTGTGTACTTTTATCCCATTCATTCATACAGTTTGTATCAGTCTTTGATGTTAAAATAATGTCTCTCCCAGGTACCCTCCAGCTATGTCCATCTATGGTAGATGAGCACCATTGACACCTCCCACATCTAGTGTATTGTCCCCCTTCCCCCCTGGTCACACCCCCATATTTTAAAGGGTTACATTTTGATCCCATAGTAGCGCCTCTCGAGTAGGCTATCCTGGGGAAATCCCTTAAAGTCTGGTGTACTTGGACGATGTACCATTGTTGTCTCATAATCGCCACCAGCTGGTTAGCTGCTTTAGAAAAAGGGAGAACACAAGTTAGAATATCATTCTCCTTCTTCTGGGTTGTGTTAGACCCCTCTGGTGGAACATTGGACTACATATAAACATACAGTGGAGGATATTCGGTGGCGCGTTGTTACTAAAGTTGTTGGGAGGGATGGTGGGAAAGATTTAAGGAAGCTTAATGAATGTGAGCAGAGACACATTTTCCTATTGGATACTGTGGTGCCTCGTGGGTTGAACGGGGAGATTGAATGGACTTCACTGATAGGATAGAGGTCTGGCCAATGAGATGCAGAGGGGTGGAAACAACTGATTGAGAAGGGAGGGATATTTAAACCCCGAGGTTAGACGCCGCGGCCATCTTTTGCCTCTCATAGTTACTGTAGAGTCGGATGACACGCACACTCTCGGTGAGTTATTAGCTTTTATGAATGAATGGGATAAAACCAGTTTTAAGTCGTGGGGGAGGTTGTTGTGAATGTCACCTAACATACTCCTTCCACTATTTCATAGGGAGACCCTTGATACAGCACTTCGGGTGCGAAACATGTCATGTCGGGTCAGACTCCCAGGCGTTGGCTGAAAGAAGAGCTAAGTACACAAAAAATTTTGTAGAGCACTTATTTATTAAGAAAAAAATAATATAAAAATATATAGCATGAAAATGATAAAAATATAAAGGTACAGCCAATGATGAAGTGCCACATAATTCTTCCCGCAAATAAGAAATTAACATAGCGGTGGAGTGGTGGGGCTGAGGCGTCCTTTATTTGCTAAGAGAAACTTGTGATATATACAGGTCCCCATAGCTGTGATTGTCAAATAGAAGGGAGGCAGAGCAAGCAGGGGTGCTCAGCTTGCTCCAATCAAGGGAAGCCAGCCACCAGCCGAGACTGCAGCTTCCAAAGTTTGCCTGTTCCCCGCCCCAGGACGCTAAACAGAGGTCAGCCCAGTAGGAGGGAGATTGTAAGCCCTGGGAGATTTCTTGCCTTGCACAACAGACCCTGGGAGGGTGACCCGGGAGGTTTGTCTTGGAGAGAAAATGTTAGCCCCTTACTTATTAAATCACATTGGCTCCCCATATCTCATCGAATTACCTTCAAAATTATATTTCTGGTATATAATGTAATGTAATGTAATTTATTTCTTATATACCGCTACATCCGTTAGGTTCTAAGCGGTTTACAGAAAATATACATTAAGATTAGAAATAAGAAAGGTACTTGAAAAATTCCCTTACTGTCCCGAAGGCTCACAATCTAACTAAAGTACCTGGAGGGTAATAGAGAAGTGAAAAGTAGAGTTAGAGGAAAAATAAAAATAAAATAAACATTTTAACAAGACAGCATTGATCTAAATACTTTGGAAGGTAGAAGAGAGGAGAGAAAGGAATAGAAGCAGAAGGGGGAGCCGTTGAACAGTAGAATTCTGGAGAAATTTAAATGATAGAAATAGAACAAAATAAAACTGTTTTGAACATAAAACTAATGAGCTCTTTGCAATGCGTTTGTATAGGCTTCTCTGTGGCTACTACTAGGATTGGCAGCAGCCATGGAGAACCCTTTGTGCTTCGGGAGGAGAGCTTTCTGCAGCAGTAAGACTGCTTTAACGAGTTTTACTGCCATGGAAAGCTTTTGTACATTGGGGCCCAAGTTCTTTAGGATCCTTGGGTTTGGGGTATGAAGTAGAGCTGCACCAAATATCATATTTCATTGATCTTTAATGAACCCCAATTTATATCAAAAATGATTGTCCCGTATAATTCTTCCCGCTCTCTAAGATCATCCTCATCACAATTGTTATCAGTCCCCTCGTTGAGAATTATAGACACAAGACGTAATGATATGTTCTCTGTGATGGCCCCTACACTGTGGAACTCTCTTCCAAATTTTATTAAAAGTGAAAAAGACCTTGTTTCTTTTAAAAAAATTTTAAAAACATATTTATTTCAAGATGCATTTGATTCATGAAATGCAATATTTTAAGGTTCTTTCATTTTCTCTCTTCTTTTACATTTAATATCTTTGTACATTTAAAATATTTTATTTTACCTCACCCCATTATTACCCAATGTGTTTTCCTTTTTATGTAAAAATTTTAACAAACAACGAAATTGTAACTTTCCCCTACCTTTCCATTTTTACTCTTGTTTGTCCAATTTGTTTGTCAGTTGTCTAATTTGTTCAAATTATATGTATTGCCACATTCTGATGGTTTTTAAATTGTACATCGCTTAGATATTGTTATAAGCGATTCATCAAATGCAAATTAAACTTGAAACTTGAAACTTAAACTTGAGCAGAGAGTTGACAGGCAGGCAAGGAGGGGTGGAGAGGAACAGCCCAAGCTAGGGACTTGGAGATACAGCCTGGACTCCTTGACTAATTAGGGGGAAATGATTAGTGTTCCCGATGATAATGAATGGGAGGAGGACATGGATACTGGGGGAGAATGAGGTATGAGGGCTGGTGGAGAGTCCCCAAGCTAAGCAGGCTGTACACAAGGCAGAAGCAGCTCTGCCTAAATTAAGGGTAATTTAAGGGAAGTCTGTTTGTCAGGCTTTCCAGTGAACTCCCACAGACTACAGAGGGAAAGTTCTGAGTTTTGGTTCCTTCTGGGAGGGAGACAATTGGTGGGGAGAAACGTGTGCTAGCAGCAGGAGTGACGGACTGTGTGAACGAAGGAACACTGGCTGGGAATTGCCAGCCTGCCCAGGAGGAAGGCATGGGTCCAAGAAAACTGAGCACACCTTTGAATGTATGTTTTGAATACTTTTCTTTCCTGCTTCTAATGACGGTGAGTGGGTGCCCAGTATAAAGCTCAGGGCGGGTAGCCCACACTGGAGCACGAGGGATTGCTTTAATGGACTTATGGAACATTGATTTGTTGGACCAATTTTTGTTTACCTTATTTCTGGAAGTGTTAATAAACTGGAGAGCCATTTTTTTTCTGAAAATCCTTTTCCTGGTTTTTCTTTCTGCCAGCCATACAAAAGGCGCTACATAAATCTGCCTGTGGTCCGCGGCGGGCTTCCCATCTACTCGGGAACTGGCCCGGCTACACTACCCTAGATTTATCTTTGTATTGGGCAACTGGGTAGTTTAGATGGTTGGTTTTGGAACCCATTAGTTTGGATCTCAAATTATTGATTTTGTTGTTGAAGAATTCGGACAGAGCATCTGCAGATGGTGGGGAATCTAGGGTGGAACAGGAAAAGGCCTGTATATCATAAAGATTGTTAACTAATTCAAAGAGGTTTCTACTATTAGTGTTCAGCGAGCCAATTTTTTGGGCGTAAAAGTTGGTGTGTTTCTTTATTATTAGCATAACCCCTTCTTAGGCACTGTTAGTAAGTTTTCTTGGCTCACCTATTCCAATCCTTCAATTGATTTGAGTTCCAGAATGTAAGGATCTGCTGACCTCTGGAAATTAATTTGGATGACACCCCGGATCTGTTCTACTCCCCCAGAACCACTAACTTTTTGCCCCCTTTTATTCGACCGTAAGGAATTGATCAATTAACTTGTGTCCACATTACCTCTTGGATATAATCCAGGACAGGTTGGAACCTCTTTAGAAGCTCATTACCAATTAATAAATTCTCTCCCACATACCGAGTCATGATGGGTGTTTTACTGTCATCTTACCCAGTCAGAGAGTGAGCCATACTTAACCCAAAGTTTCAGTGGTTTATTTTCCATAGGCTGTTAGATCAACATCACAGGCCATTAATAGGGGAACACGTGCATTGCCCAAGGAGGCTTCCAGCCTCATTAATGTGTCCTTGGATGTTATGTCTACTAACCCCTCACAACTAAATACTTCTTGGATTTGTACTTCGAATGTATATCTCTGGCCCTTAGGTTTATGTATGCCAAGGAAGTATTGGTGACTGCTTATGGGATCCTTTCTAATCTCTGGGTTCTTATGTGTCACACTACTGGAAACATGAGCTAAATTTGCACATACCATAGGTGATAATATTACATATCCTGGGGCACTGGGGAGCACAGGCCTATGGATAGGGGCCTGTCACTGGCTAGATTCAGATACTGTGGGGGTATCCTGTGCTTCATGACCATTAGAGCTAGGCTTCCAGGTTCTGGTTTGGTTCCCTTCCTAGGAGGAGGCCAAGATTTCCCCTTAGGCATACATTTCTGCTTTCCACTCTCAGGTGGTGTTTCTAGTTTTTGCTCAGCCAGGCATTCTAT